>NC_069788.1:26790000-28040000 GCF_027406575.1 Nycticebus coucang | reverse complement strand
CCTAAATTTAGCTTGATTATTAGAACACCATGCATAAGAGGAGGAAAAGGCACTCTGACTTACTCCCAGATTTTATTAGAAAACTACTTTTTACTGGTAGTCTACAGGTTCTGAATAAGTTCTGCTAGTTTGGTTCTTTAGTAGAATCTGCATGTGAATTAGAGCAGGTACATTTATCTATTATCTGCAATAGCCTCTATTCATAAGTACAAGTTGTATGTAAGTCAAATGTTTGTAACACAGGGGCTGCTGTATATCATTTTTAGTTCTTTTCCTGGGGTCAGGTTAGTTTCTGCAGGGTTAATACAAGCTTGATTACCTCAGGCTAATTTAGCATCCAAGTGCTTCCTTAAGAGGAATTCACAGCAGCCTTGGGCCTTCTGGCTGTCTATGATCCTCTCCTTCAATTGTCCACTGGCTTAGGTAGAAAAGACCTAACTTCTCTGATAAGCTCCAGGAAGGCAGAATCTTGTCTCTGTGTCATCACTGCAGCCCCAGCTTCCCTCAACAATGCCTAGCACAGGACAGTGTGCAACAAACGTTTGCTAAATGAATGAATAACAAAGAAGAAGGAATAGTATTTCCTTTCTAATTTCTCATGCATCAATTCTGTACCATCATGTGATGTGTGAGTTTGGACAGTTAGAAGTGCACGAACTCATCCTAGAAAAAGTGCTACATCCCTCATTGCGAATGTTGAAAACAAACTTTAAGGCTATCCCTTCTTTGATATATTTCTGATACTACAAAGTCTGGCATTAGGAATGGGAATTTGAACCAGAATAAGGATGTTCTTAATTTAGATATACAGAAAAATAGGATGTCAGGAGGATGACAATTTTAATTTAATGACTATGTCTTTAATTCCCTGCTATCAAAAGATACAATGCTCCTGAGAAGGGGCATATAAGAGTAGATACAAACAATTGTATGACACTATCTTGAAGTATCCCTTATTTTTAAACATACAGACTTGAAAAGTAAAACTAAAATTGTTGACGAAAACAGGGTATTGGCAAAAATATAAATAACTTCAAAATTTTTATGTGGTTTCTAAAGTTGACTTGAAATCTATTACGAATTAGCAACATCCACTGCCGAAGTTGAAAAGTGTTACATGATTATAGAAAAAGTCGTAACTTTCCGTGTGCTGTTGGTAGCTATGATGATGCCAGACGCACACAGCATCATTCATCCAACAAATATGAGTAACTACCAAGTTATAGGCACTATTCTGGTAATTAAAATACATTAGTAACAAAAAGATTTCTGCCCACACAAACTTTATAATCTAGCAGGGAAAAGCATGGTGGAGGGTGATGAGTTGTTTATTGCAAATATTCAATTGCCCCAAAACTTAATGGCTTAAAAGAACACACATTTTTTATCTTACAGGGTCTGTGAGTCAGGAATCCAGGCATAACTTGGTTGAATCCTTTAATGTGCAATCTTTCACAAGCTTGCAATCCAAGTATCAGCCCAGGATTTGTGGTCTCATCTGAAGGAAGGGAAGGATCCACTTGTAAGTTCACTCAGTGATTGTTGACAGCATACAGCTCCTCCAGGGTTATTGGCCTGGCAGCCTTAGTTACCATCAGGCTACTGGCCACAGGTCCCCTCTGTTCCTTGCCACACGAGTTTCTACCACATGGCAATTTGCTTCATTCAAAGACAGGAAAACAAGAAGGCGACAGAGTCTGCCAGCAAGATAGAAGTCAAAATTTCATCTAACCTAATTATGGGGGCGCCATCTCTCAACTAGCCCTATTCTGCTAGTTAGAGACACGTTACTCAAAGGAAAAGAATTACACAAGGCTGTGAACATCTGGAGGAGAAGCTCACAGGCACCATCATAGAGGCTGCCCCCGTGCATCCGCCACAGAGAGTAAAGAAATTGGGAGCACTAAGCCGGGTAATATGGGTAGCAACTTTTTTTTTCTTTTTTTGAGACAGAGTCTCACTGTGTCACCCTCAGTAAAGTGGCCATGGCATCACAGCTCACAGCAACCTCAAACTCTTGAGCTTAAGCAATTTTCTTGCCTCAGCCTCCCAAGTAACTGGGACTACAGGTGCCTGCCACAATGCCCAGCTAATTTTTGGTTGCAGTTGTCATTGTTGTTTAGCAGGCCCAGGCTGGGTTTGAACCCGCCAGCCTTCGGTGTATTTGGCCGGCGCCCTACTCATTGAGCTACGGATGCCAGCCAGGGTAGCAATTTTTAATAACATTCTCAAATAGGTTTCATCAAAGAGACAATTGAACAAAAATCTGAAGGAGGTAAAGATGTCAGCCATGGGCAATTTTGTGGAAAACATTTCAGGCAGAAGTAACAGTGGACTTATCCTTGGGATGCAGATTAAACCCATCAAGGAGGCCAGTCAATGCAGGGATAGGAGAGGGCAAAGAGGAAGAGGTCAGGGAACTGGGATGGGGGGATTATGCAGGCTCTTGTGTGCCATTGTGAAGACAATGACTTTTACTCTGGATAGAAAGGGCATGCTGCAGGGCACAGTGCAGAGAATAAGCATACTCTCACATGTGCTTTAAATGTTGTCGTGGGCTGTTGTGTTGAAAATAAACTGTAAGAAGGACAGGCAGAAGCAGAGTCCTGCCCTGTCAGTCAGGAGGTTACGCCGTAATTCAGAGGAAGGAAGCAGTGCTTCAGAGTAACAGAGAGATGGTGGCGGTGGAGAGGAATGGCCAGATTCTGATCCATTTCAAAGGAGAACCTAAAATGAGAGGGACGAAGAACATGACAGAGAGAGAGAGACAGAAAGAGCATCTACAGGATTTGGTGATGGTTTGAATTTGGGGTGAAGCTGAAAATGGGAGTCAGGGACAACGGACCTAAACAGCTACAAGGACGGAGCTGCCGTCAACAGAGACCAGGAAGTGCTGAAGACGCAGCAACTTTAGAACTGGAGATTAAGCTCCAGACGTGTTGCGTTTGTGATGTCTGTAGGAAATGCAGAGGGAGGTATTGAGCAGGTGAACATGTGATTCAGGAGTTCAGGGCACAGCATTTTTACAGTGAAACTGATTCCCTTTCTAGATAGCCTGGCACTTCATTGAAAAGTCCTTTAGCATATTGGGACAAAAATTATGGCAGACAAAATACCTTCTTAACAGATTGACGAATCTGTTATATCTACTGATATATCTACTGATTACTAATCAATAATCTATGTCACAATGCCCATAATTATAGCTAAGGAAACAGCATTACTGTTACAATTATAGCATGCAAAGATTTTTTTCTAGATCTATAGCTGGTGAAATGACTTTCAAATGTTGCTACTTTTATTTGCATTAATTTGGGCTTTCTTTGGGAAGAGTGAATAAGAACATCTGTCATCAATGGGGCTGCTTTAATGCCCAGGATGAGAGGGACTTCCTTTCTCAGATGCTTTAAATCTTTTATTTGTTTGTTTTTATTAAATCATAACTGTGTACCATGGTGCATTTATGGGGTTCGGTGTACTGATTTAATATACAATATGAAATGTTTACATTGAACTGATTAAAACATCCATTACCTCATTTACTTATTTGTTGTGGTAAGACAATTATACTCTTTTCTTAATAGTTTTCAAATGTACCATTGCATCATGTACATTAGGTGAGATCTCCCCAAATACCCTCCCTCCTCCCATATCCCCCCTCCTCTTTCCTCTCTCTCCACTTTCCTTCTACTTTCTGGACTATAGTATGTTTCACCTTTCATATGAATGTGTAGGTGCTCATATACTGATTTCATAGTAGTATTGAGTACATTGGATACTTTTTTTTCACTTTTGAGATACTTTACTAACAAAAATATGCTCCAGCTCCATCCAGGTAAACATAAAGGATGTGAAGTCTCCATCTTTTTATGGCTGCATATTATTCCATGGTGTACATATACCACAATTTGTTAATCCATTCACAGGTCGATGGGCACTTGGGCTGTTTCCATGTCTTGGCAATTACGAATTGGGCTACAATAAACATTCTGGTGCAAATGTCTTTGTTGTAAAATGATTTTTGATTATCTGGGTATATTCCTAGTAGAGGAATTGTAGGATCGAATGGTAGGTCTACTTTTAGTTCCTTGAGTATTCTCCAAATGTCTTTCGAAAAAGGTCATATTACCTTTCATTCCCACCAGCAGTGTAGAAGTGTTCCCTTCTCTCTGCATCTATGCAACATCTGTAGTTTAGGGATTTTGTTATGTGGGCTAACGAAAGCCTATTTGAGGCCGGGTGTGGTGGCTCATGCCTGTAATCCTAGCACTGTGGGAGGCTGAGGTGGGTAGATTGCTTGAGCTCAGGAATTCAAAACAGGCCTGAGCAAGAGTGAGACCCTCTCTCTACTAAAAATAGAAAAAACTGAAGTGAGGATCACTTGAGCCCAAGTTGGAGGTTGCTGTGAGCAATGATGCCATAGCACTCTACCCAGGGTGACAGCTTGAGACTCTGTCTCAAAAAAGAAAGAAAGAAAAGAAAAAGAAAAGGAAAAGGAAAAGAAAGCCATTTCATCCATGAACAAAACCGCATTGACAAGTAGTATGAATTTTCCCAGAACTTTAGAGTAGTGCCTTTAAGATGGCAAATGTTATGAAGTTAGAGGAACTGAACTCCATGTTTATGAAGAGATGCATGAGGAAACTCATGGATTGAAAAAAACATTCTCGATAAGTGACATTGAATAAGTTTATTTTGGCTGATTGGTTTGACCAATAAGGACTGGGTTTTCCTATCAGGTTATAATGGCAGACATTTCCCCAAATTGAATGAATGAAATCTGTAGCCCCAAGTTTTTGAGGAATATATATCTAAAGTACATGATAAGATTTTGTAAGTGTTTTTCAAAAATATATTGATAAAAGAGCATTGAAGCTATAAAACTTAGATTTTTCCAACACATTGAACTTATTATAGTAAATAGGGCACTTTCATGCGAAAAAATAACTGGTACAGTTAACCATCATTCAGTGAGTCGTGACAATGCCCTCTTTGCACTCTTCTCAGAAATTAAAAACATAAATATGTCACAGTCTAGGAAGGATTTGGACTTTCACCCTACCTTCAAGCTAATAAGTGTGTTTGTTACTGTTTCATGGATGCTGACACAAGACATGAGACTCCTGAATCAGAGTACAAACATCATCACTCTCAGACAGCAAAGAAGCATGAGCTTGATGTTGGTTTGCATCAGTTTCCCAGGTCCTGTCCCCTGTGTCCCACAGGGTCAACGCAGGTGGGCCTAAACGGATGCTGTATACACCATAGGTCTGTATCACATTGAGCCTGGGGGATGCATCACTTTTACAGCAAGTAGAAGCAAGCCTGATTTTTGTCTGGGGAGAGATAAAACCTTGTCTCAAAGTTACTTGCTACACTAAGAAATGGCCCTGGTAAAAAGTGGTGACAGTCTTGCATTCTTGGCATACTCAGCAAGAACATGCAAGGACACTAAGGACACATGGTGGACTGTCCCTCCCAACAAAATGCTGTCAGGAATGAGTAACAAATTCTTCTGCAAGTTGCATCATCTCTGTCTCTTAACATTGAATAAAATTGAAGGAAAACCTTGTCAAGTCATCAGTGATGGAGCCATGTTAATTTTGCTAATAGAAGATTATACGAGTTTTGGCATAAAACTTCAGATGTAGTTCAAAGAATTTTGTGAAATTGCCAGGATAAAATTCCTTCCCTTCCCACCTTCTTATTCATGGGAGCAAGTGTTCTCAGTGATCACATCTATAAATGGAAAAAAGAATACAGACAATGCTAAATCTTCATTCCATCCACTAGTAATATCCATTCCTAAATCTATGAACTCATGGAAAAAATAATAAACCCTACCAATTTCATAAGAGATGGACATCCAATAATTTGTATATTTAGTAATTATTATTTGTAACATGTTTATGCTATTTTGAGTAATTGTATACTAGCAATACTTTATGATAATTTAATTAAAAAGAAAATTTTAATACTTGGGGCTATAGTCATAGGAAATGAAAACGATTTTTATTTTTAATGAGGAAGTTCTAATATGAAGTTTAATTTCAATATTTCTACATAACACTTGCTATAGTGAAGTCTCATAGTGTGATAAATAAAATACCTACAAACATAAAATTTTAGGATAAAATTGATTGTGGGAAATAAAGTGGGATAACACAGGTTCCAGAAGAAAAAGGAATGCTGCAAAATTTTCAGCTGTTTAGAAGAGCTTGCTTTTATCTTTCTTTGAGGAAAGATGGTAGGTTTCAAATTGCTATGGGTTAAATTTCATTGGATATACTTAGAAGAATGATAGAACATTTGAGCTAAAATGTCAATATTTATAATATATCAGAAATTAACTCCTTTGGATAATTAAAAATCCAGATATAAATTTTAAAATGTTTAGAGGTTATGTCATTTTTTAAATTATTTTAAGTAGTATACAAACAAAACATAGGCTATTTTTTTAAAATAATAATCTGAAGTCAGAAAACTGTAGCAGAATATGAAAGACACAGAAAACAACCCCTGTCCTCAAGTTTAGTATCTCTTTGGGGCAAATAACAATTTTGTAAGGATGAAATGGGAAAAAGTATGTGAATGCACCTGGCATAAAGTTGTCTCAGTCCAGGAACACAATCAAACTTAGTTTCCCTTACATTTATCTAACACCCTTTTGCTGCACTGAAATCACGTCTTATTATACATAAGGAAGATAAATCATATACCTGGTAATCAACTTCCATTTACATCTCTTCATAAGCTAAAGAGATTTAAATCACCTTCCTAGTTTCTTTTAAATTCTAAATAATCCTCAAATATTATTTTGAAATAAGAAGAAAAAAGAAAGGAGAAGGGAAGGAAGAAAGGAAGAAGGGAAAGAAGAAAGCTTTTAACTCTATCTACGTGCTTTTGTCTTCCCAAACCAAGCAACTGCGATGACTTCTGAGTTGGTTCCAGCAAATGTTTCACCAAATGAATTTTTCATTGTTCCCACCTGTTTCCCAAATAGCTTCAACTGTTTTGCCTTTGACCTGCTTTGGCCTGATCCTATATGGAATCTGGGCTCCTGGAATACCCAACTCTGGGCTCCTCTACCACAGAGCTGGCCTTAGTGGCAGCTGGGAAAACCTCCCAGGGAACAGCTGGTGTCCAGGGCCCCACAGCTCTGCCATCACCCGGGGTGAATAATAATTTTCTGCAAGTACAGGCTCCGGGGGGATACATGTCAATAAAATAACACTTCACATTTGTGTAGTATTCTACTGCTGATAGATAACTTTCACACTCATGATCTCATTTGGTCTCACTTGGTCATGAGAACAAGGCTGACAGACGTTGTAACATCCTGAGTTGGGAGCCAGAGTTCTGGGTTCTTACCCCAGCTCTGATGCTTATTTAGAGTGACCATGGAGGGAAAAATCCCTTTAACTCTCAAGACTATTCCTTTACTCCAGAGACAGCAGCCTGGACTAGCTCTGCCTTAAAATTTACAGTTACAGGCAAATGCCTCAACTAACATCCCTCCCTTGGACTCCACCTACCGCTGAATGAACCCAAAGTCGTCCCTTATCTTTATCACTTCACTCACTGCTTACTCACTCACTCAAAGGGCAACTAAAACAACCAAACCAAAAACCAAATAAGCTGCTCCACTTGATCCTCCAATCAAACCTAATAAGGAAAGTAGTTATGATCACCTCCAATTTTAGAAGAGGACTGCAAGGTAAGAATTGGCCATTTCTGGCCATCATGCACTAGGCAGCAAAGTCCTGCCTTTCAATTTGAGAAAACTAAACCATCTTAGAAACAAAAATAGTTTAACAAACACAAGTTTGTTGCTAATACTACTTTCATGGGCTTCCAGCTTCATAATGCTGACAACTGTCAAGTATTTGGTTAGCAGCAGGATAAACAACTGGACAAGTAAGACTTTATTTGATCTCTGATCTGTGCAAGCCAGTGTATAGAGCCATGCATGCCTCTGTCAAATTCAAACTTTTGAACACATTTTCAAATTGCTAATTCCTTAAAAGCAGGGACAGTCTCTAAATTGATGCTTCACCTCCAAGCAGCTCTGCCTTGCCCCTCACATCCTTGTTGATTGGATTCCCCTGTATCCGGGTGGGTCTCTCCTTGACAACTGAGGACCACATTTAGCCAAGCAGCTGCCCCTTGGCGTTTAAAGCTTGAGATACATAGCTCTGGCAGCTTCTCAAAGGATTTATTATTATCATCCCATGATTTCATTATTATTATTATCACTCTTAGGAAATTCGGTAGCTGAACACAACATTACAAAGCACTGAAACAATGTTTAATATGGAACAGTCTGTTTTCTGCATTCCCTTCCCCAGTTGTGATGTTTTTCCATCCAGTTTCCACTCACTGTTGTAGGCCTCTAAAGGGTGGCCTCCAGCCCTGAATATGTCAGCCGGCGAATTCCCTCCATCACTACGGCCCTGGCCCAGTGGTGGCCTTGGGGAGGAGAAGACTCTTCCAGGAGTTCTTTCCCAAACAAAAGGCAATGATAATGCGACACAAAGTGTGCTGACCTGGCAGGTGCCAGTTCTGTGGCTGAGGGCAGGTCTCACTGCTAACCTGGGCCTCAGTTTTCTAACAGACTGAATGAACTAACTGAGTAAGATAGAAAAAAATCCTTTTATCATAAGGACACTTGTACTAGACTGTTTATTGCAGCTCAATTTACAATCGCCAAAATGTGGAAACAGCCTAAATGCCCACCAACACAGGAATGGATTAACAAGCTGTGGTATATGTATACCATGGAATACTATTCAGCCATTAAAAAAAATGGAGACTTTACATCCTTCATACTAACCTGGATGGAAGTGGAAGACATTATTCTTAGTAAAGCATCACAAGAATGGAGAAGCATGAATCCTATGTACTCAATTTTGATATGAGGACAATTAATGACAATTATGGTTGGGGGGGAAACAGAAAGAGGGAAGGAGGGAGGGGGGTGGGGCCTTGGTGTGTGTCACACTTTATGGGGGCAAGACATGATTGCAAGAGGGACTTTACCTAACAATTGCAATCAGTGTAACCTGGCTTATTGTACCCTCAATGAATCCCCAACAATAAAAAAAAAAAAAAAGATAATCTTAAAGAATACTTCCTGCTCAGATAAGCTCCCATTTCACCTTATTCCTGGGCTTCTGAAGATGTCCCCAGGGAAGATCACCTCCCTAGGGAAGACCTCAGAAAGAGACCCCACTCCACACCTTTGCTTCGACCTCACTCATCAACTGCATCATGTGACACCAACCTGACTTATGCAACACTTGACAGAAAACAAAAATAACCCTTTGTTCGCAAAGTCAGAATTCCTGACCTAACACATACTGAGGTGGGAAAGAAAATTGATTAGGTATCATAAGACTTGGTTTTGAGCCTGTCTTTTTAAATAGATTATTCCATTTTTCCCCCTATGGCCTTCAGCCACATGGAATCAGACACGACAGTGAGCGGGTTCCTCATGACTGTGTCTGATTCTTCAGCCGTCCAATTTAGGTATCAACACCTTCTGACGCACCCTCTTCAAATAGTCCTGGAGTCTCCCTCAGGTTTGTGGCTTGAAAATGTAAAGTATAAATCATTGAATTAAGATCAATTCCCTCTTTTGACCCTAGGTAAATCACAGAAAAAAAAAATTTTGGTACAACATTAAAATAGCTGCTTCTCCTCTAGCACGCCTGTCAGGCTCAGATGTTGAAATAGAGTTTTAGCAAAACCTGAGGAACCTGCAGCCTTAAGGCCATATGTTGATCAGTAATTTCATTTAAAAAGAGTAATGTTATTATGTTTTCAGGTGGTTTCTACAACTTAAAATGAAAATGAATTTGGACTCTTTGACAATTATGCACACAGTGGCAAGTTTGTGAACTTACTTGTCAGACTTCATATAGACAAGGTGTCCATAAATCTCGTGTGCAATTTAAAATAGACAACTATTTTTAAATTGCATACAAATCCAGGGTGTCCATAAAGTTGTCTATTTTAAAATTGCATGTGAACTTTATGGACACCCTGTGTGTGTGTGTATGTGTGTGTGTGTGTATATATATATGTGTGTGTGTGTGTGCATGTATATATATAAACATTTATATAAGAAGCATTTATTTATATCTTATACATGAATACAAAAACATGTTTATATAATAATATATTTACTTATATTTTTATGTATGTATAAAGAAATATAAATGTACATGTATACATGTATATACCAATAAATATATACATATCCACATGTAAATTTATTTTCTCCTAGGAAGGAACAAGGATTTTTCTGGGCGTCCCTTACTAATACCAGCTGAACAAAGTTAACTCAGAAGAACCTCCATGCAGTAGAACTTCCATAGCTGAGCAGCGCCCTACACTGACCACCTCCTTAAGTTGACCTAATTTTCCTAGACTGGACAAGTACCACATGTATATATCAATACAGTAGACCTAGTTATATTTTTCCCCCACCAGATTCAAGTCCTAAAAGAACCTACAAGTCTCTCGAGGACAGAAAACATGAACACTTCATGCCTGGTGCTCGGTCTGATGCGCTGCAGTTTGGCAAGTCACGAAATAGATGTTATTAAGCATCTGGTGGAGTCTCAAACTATCCCCCTTTGCCATAACTCCACCATGACCACTCCCATCTCAAAAAAAGTGGCCCTAATAAGCTTGGTCACCACCTAAAAGAAAGGCAGTACCAAGAGACAGGAATTCATTGATTTTAAAACACTCATGCTCTCAGTCTTTAAAATAAAACATGCATCACTTCGGTACATTCCACACACAGAAGCATCAATAGAGATTTGCCTATCTGAAAATGGATTTAGCAGAGGCCATTTCTCCTTGCAATGAGACAGCTGAAGAGGTATAATTTAACAGCTTTCAGAGGCCCGTCACTGGGGTGATTGAGGTGGACAGAAGGCATGGACAGGACCAAGGCCCTTAAAAGACACAAACAGGTGGGACAGTGTGCTGGGGGTGGGCAGCGGGCCGGAGAGTACTAAAGGGTGGAGGCTCGCCTTGGACAGCGGGGACAGGAGGAGCAGGGAGGGAGGCTGCCAAGGGACAGGCAGAGGGAGCAGAGGGGAGAAGAGGAAAGAGGGAGAGGAGGAGACTGGGGAGGAAAGGAGATTCGGAGCAGGGCCACATCTGGACAGGATGCAAGTTCGAGGAGCTAAAGAATGAAAGAGAAATGAGTGGACAGGTCACAAACAAGATGCGTCAGTGAGTGGACAGAACGCACGGAGAGGAGAGATGGAGACGCTTTCTCTGGGCACAGCTAGAAGGACAGTTATTAAAAAGCTCAGAGTGAAAGGAATGGAGGAAAGGGGGAAAGGGAGAAGACAAAATAAGCAATCAGTACCCTAGTCGTGATCTAAATGCTTAGAGACACCAGGCTGTTAAGCTGAGCCAGAAGGAGAACCGCACCGGACCCCAGAGGGGACCAGCAGAAAGACTGAAGCAGGCAATTTAAGTAGCTAGCTACCGGAGTAAAATGTAAAAAGAGAAAAAAAAAAGAAGAGGATAGAAAAGGTGAGAAGCAGGAGAGGGAAAGCCCAGAGGAGACACTGGCCCAGAAACCTTTTTAACTTTCTGTTAAGAATCTTCAAGGCCCCAAACTAGGCCAAGATTCCTGACTGACATTTCTGAGCTCACCAGCTGCTGTTTCCTTGAGAGAATTCTGACAGGAAGGCACAGAAATGCAAGCCAATGCGGCCAGCTCTGGAAAATAAATAAATAAATATCCAGCTGCCCCACGTCCTGCACAGACACCGCGGTGGGGGCCGAAGCCTGCAGGGGACGACGCCCCCACCCCAGAGGAGGAGGGACCAGCCCGCGACTTTTCCCCAGGTATGTGCTGGGCTTCTCCTGACTGCTGCCTTCCCCTCCAATCGTCCTCTGGCCGTTCCTGCTTTGCCCATCTGTCTTTTTTCCTTGGTGAATTTTTGGGAAGGCCTGCAGGTGATGTGTTTCTGTCATCCAAAGCCAGTGAGGCAGTGACTACAGGAGCAAGTGAAGCTCCAAGGTCTGCGTCTCAAATAGGCGGGGGAGGACAGTAGAGTCCAGGTCCATCAGGCAGAGCCAGACCAGGGGAGGTAAAGGAGAGAAAAGCTCCCCCACATACACCCAGGGCTGCCTACGAGAACACCTCAAGGGCTAGTACTGAAGATAGGCTTGCCTCTGTGTGCTGGTACATGAAGCTAAGGCAGAGGGCGAGAAGGGTGGGCCTGGAATATGAGAGAACAAGGAAGGGCAGCTGTCAAGGGGAGAGATTTCACAGCAGTCAGCCAAGGGTCTGGTCACTTATCTAAAGAAGAGCTACCGGTGTTGGGAGAGATGGATGAGAACTTGACAGCATGTGACCTTGAACTTGAGGCTTGCCCTTTGAGTGCCTTGGCAAAATATTTTGAATGTCTGTTGAATTTTTCTTTCAAGCAATTCAAAGAATTTCATTTTTAATATGTAATTTACCTCAAATATTCGATTGCTGAATGGGAGTGGGTTTCAGAAGTCCCCACAGATGTCGCCACTAAAACAACGTAAACTTCCATCTTTTTAGAAAACTAAGAAACTAAGTCCTGGAGCAACATAGTTTTTTGGAAAACTGGGGCGAAAGCCCAGTCCTCCTGATTTTGGTCCCTTAAGCAATACTCATTTCTCACTCAATTTAATATAGTTGCCCCTAAAAAAAAAAGCAAGAGATTTGGAGCTAAAGAGCTTGGTTGTTATTCCGTCTCATTACTTTACGTTCTCTCATCTCTGTGATCACTCTGCAGATAGGATGTGCGGGCAAGTGAGTCAGTGAACCCTCGGCTGGGCTCTCTTCAAGACATACACACAGCTTATTCTATACACATTTTTCGCCAAACCCCACTGAAGGTTTATTGGTAAAAACTGGAAGGCAGTGAGATCATTCCCAGTAGCACACAACTGCTCCAGGCAAAAATAGTAACTTCCCAAACAGAGTTTCCCTCTCTTTGAAGTGTTGATTGTCTGCACCCTCATCTGTGAGACAGCTGTGCCCTAGAGAAGGGCTCACCCCTCCCTAACTTCTCCCTAGAGAAGGGCTCACCCCTTCCTAACTTCTATGTGGCTTTTATTCCTTTGCCTCACTTCCTTGTTGTTGGAAGCTCAGAATGTAAGGACCAATTCTTTGCCCTCAGACTGTGGATGTCACAAACATCGACCTAGGACAGTGGTTCTCATAGTGTTGTCCCCAGACCAGCAGCATCAGCACCACTTGGCAATGTGTTAGAGAAGAAAATTCCCAGTTCCTACCCCAGACCTCCTGAATCAGAAGCTGTGGGCTGGGCCCCAGCGATCTGTGTTTTAGCAAGCCGTGCAGGAGATTCTGATGCACTGAATTAGAAGGCTGAAATATTTTTAAAGAGCTGTTTCCAGAATCCACAGTATTCAGGTCTCCTTCCATGCTGATTACGTGGTGAGCTAGAGCTTCAAGAGACCCCACAACAAACAACAACTTCTCTGTTTCTTGTGTCCTTCATCTATAAAATAGAAATATTTCTAATATAATTGTTACAGTGCCTAGTACAGGGTCTGCACACAGTAAGTGCTCTATAAGGGTGGTGGTGCTGGTGGTTTTATCTGCTTCACCTTTACTGTGCAAAAGGCCTTTACCAGGTGGCTGAGAAATCAAAACTGAAGCAGCCGGGATGCCAGCCCTCCAGGAAGGGAAGTGTGCACGCATTACAGGTACACGACACAATCCGACTGCCTAATTATAGACAATAAAGGCTAAGAAGAGGAAAAGACAATTGAGAGAAAACTTTGGAAAGGAAGTGTTTTCTGAAGTGAGCCTTAAAGAAAGAGTAATTTCAACTAGCGAAGATGGGCAAAGGGAAGAGAACATTCCAGGAGTAGAAACGGCATAGGGAGCATTGGAAACATAAAACATTAGGAGTCAGTCGAAGCCCTAAGGTGACTCCTATGTTAACTACTCACAGTGTATAGAGGTGTCACCCTGATTCTAGGTCCCACCACTTATCACCATGTTTGCAGAAATTCTTCTTACAAGCAAAACCAAGTAGTTTTCCTTAGACTGTTGTGAGAGTAAATCTTTACCAAGATCACTGATTTCATTCATTTAGAATCCATATATCCCTCTCTTGTTTACATTAGATCAATGTTTTTCAGAATCCTCTGAGTACTTTCAACAGAATAAAATGCAGATTGCTGGGCCCTGACCAGGTAATTTATTTCAGCATCTTTGAGATTAAGTCAGAAGAATCTGCGTGGAATCTTAGGATTTTAGTTCACTCAAGTTTGAAAGCAATGCTCCTAGAGCTATTCCAGTCACCTGGGAATGCTTGTTAAAAGGTGGAGCCCTAGCCAGTCCCTTAGACCAGTGGTTCTCAACCTTCCTAATGCTATGGCCCTTTAATACAGTTCCTGTGGGTTGCGACCCACAGGTTGAAAACCTCTGCCTTAAACAGTGGTTCTCAATCTTCCTAATCCTGTGATGTATTTTCATTGTTAAGTTGAGAACTGCTGCCTTAGAAGTTTCTTTTTATGGGTGTGGAGTAGAGTGGTGGGAACATTTAATAAGTACCTCATTGACACCAAGGACCAGGGAAGGCTGGGAAATGCAGCATGTCAAAACGAATATGTGCTTTGTCTTAGTGAAAAGGCAAGGTTTTTTTTTTTTTTGGTTTTTTGTGTGTGTTTTTTTTTTTTTTGAGACAGAGTTTTACTTTGTCACCCTCTGTAGAGCTCTGTGGCATCATAGCTCACAGCAACCTCAAACTGTTGGGCTCAAGTGAGTCTCTTGCCTCAGCCTCCCAAGTAGCTGGGACTACAGATGCACACCACAACACTAAGCTATTTTTTGAGATGGAATCTCACTCTGGCTCAGAATAGTCTCACACTCTTGAGCTCAAGCAATCCACCTGTCTCAGCCTCCTACAGTGCTAAGAGAAACGTCAAGTCTTAAGTCTGCCTCTTACTAGCTGTGCAATTTTGGCAAGTTAGTTAACTAATCTCTATCTCCAAATTACTTAACTTGCTTGAGATAATCCCATTCTGTGTAATAAAATGCACCCCAGGATCGCTGTAAGCATAAATGCTCTGCGTAAAGGGCTTACATCCTCTGGCTCCCTCTCCTCCCCTTGCCCCATCCTCCCTTGATGTTCCAGCTCCACTTCTCCTGGATGACAAGCAGGGCAAGGACAACAGTGATAGTGAGATGCCATTCACATTCACCTCCTCTGAAAAAGGTCATGGAAGGCCTGCAGAGGGAGTGGTTGGGTTCTCGGAACTGGCACTGCTCTAGCTGCCCCAAGGAAGCTAAACCAGGACTCATGCCCATGATCAAATCAACATTCAGAACTGGCCCGTCTTCTAAAAATAGCAGGACATTCTGGCTAAGTCCCTGGAAAAATAAGGTCCTATCCCAACATTCTACCCACGCTTGCCTTAAAAGGAGGAGCCTCTACTTTATTTCCTACCTCCTCGGCCAGATGACGGGAAGCCCCAGATAGTCTCGCTTTCACATGGTGAGCTCCAAATAGCTTCTGTTTTGTGGACAGCCACCAAGAACACCAGGAGTGGTACCAGAGCGTAGGGTCACAAGTCTGCAGACTTTGAAGTGAGAGCACCTGTGCAGGCCACGCCTTCTTCAAACACAGGCAGGATTCTAATCCCCTTTAAAGCCTGCCATGCTGATGACATCTTAACAAATGATTATCAGTTATTTAAAACTTCTACCCTTGACCAGGAGCAGAGAAAAAATAGGAAGAGCTAGGAAGCCCATGTTAAAAATTCAGAGAAGGAGCTGCAGGTGATTGTTCTGCAGAAAGCCCTGGTTTTCTAGCTGCATCCAACAGAGGTGGAGGCCAGCAGACTCGGGTAACCTGCCGTAAGAGAGCAAATGCCTCGTAGCCAATAAGGGGACAATCTGAGCTTGTCATTTTCCTAAATGGGAAAATAAGACTGGGCTCCTAGAATGCGGTCCTAGATGCCTGTAATGATTCTTGTCAGAAATGATACCAATGAACACCTTTCCTTAACAAATTCTGTGTCAAACTGTTTCTAAAACTAGTGTATAGTGCCCTATGATCACATTGATGTACACAGCTATGATTTAATAATAAAAAAATGAAAATATTTTTAAATTTTTTTTAAAAAAAGCAGATTAAAATCATGGAAGGAATATTTTTGAAAATGTTTAAGCTATTCTAAAGATCTATTAATCATCCCTTGCATGAAAACAATTGTCATGTTAATGGAACCCTTTAAAGTAAATAAAATATAAGGACTTCCAGGAAGAGAGTAGAATCAGTTGATATCTCAGTATTGATTAATACAAAATTAACTGTATTAATTGATAATGTGTAGTATATATTAATGTTAAGGATACCAATTAACATTATATTGATAATGTATTATTGATAGATAATATTAATAGCGACAAATGCCATTTATTAGACTTCTAGTACTGTGTTTATGACATTTTACGTAGATCTATCTCATTGAAGCTGCCTGTTGAGTAAGCACTATTTTTCTCACTTTACAAATGAGGAAACTGGAGAGATTAAGAGATTAAGTTTCTTGTTCAAGTCATAGATGTCCAAGCCATGCTGTCCCCGCCCTGCACCCCTCTGCAGACAATAACCTTGACAATCACAACATTTTGTTAGTTTATAACTTACACTTCTCCCTGTCTCAACCTGTCCTTGATTTTTCCCAAATCCAACAGGCTCTTTACAGACCATTAAGAGGAAATCACCATCCTCATGTCTCTGTAATGTTTTGTCAAAGTCATTTATGTTCAAACTCTGCCCTGCTCAGTGAAAGAAATAGAAAAAGAACCATGATTGCCGGTCCTGCTTTTGAAACTATGTTTACTGTTACTTAAGTCCTGAATGTTTTTAAATGATACTTGCATCTCAGGGACAAGGGAAGGACCAGCTTAGTAATTTAAAATTTTTGAAGAATCGTCCAATTATGGGGTAGGGCTAAGGGTGCAGAATAAATCTTGTTTTCAGGAACATATTGAGTGACATTTTATGGTCATTGGCCAGTTCTCCTAAGAAACTCAAGATTTCACATGTGGTATCTCATTAATCTTTAGCCCATCCTTTGGTGGGCAGATGGAGTTACACAACTGCTATTTACAGATAAGCGGCATGGGCTTTGGCTTGAAGATGACAGACAGAAAGCTGGTGATTTCACCAGTATCACACAGCACTCAATTGGCTGGTTGACACACCCCATCTCCAGATTCTTCCCATGAAGACCATCTACCGAAGTCAAATGATTTGAGTAAATAGGAAAGTAAATAAATACCCCGTAGTAATTGCCCTATCAATACCCTGTACCCTATACGAAAATCAGAGAAACATGTCTCTGTGTTCTCTGTCCTAGATTTTCTTCCTACCATTTTTGCCTTGTCTAAAATGTATTGGTTCTGCTGTATCTTGTTTTGTTTTACATTTCCACTCTACCTTTCACTACATTTTCTAATCTGTCCCGTGGATTTCCTTCCTTGCATCTTAAGTTAGATGGCCAGGAAAAGGGAGAGTTTAGGCAAAACTTTCGTCATGGATATTCTGTTTTCAAACATTCTCTTGACTTTCAAAATTCTTCGAGTGTTCTTAATTGATAAGGATTTAATTTCCAGGACTCATGAGCTGTCAAGTAATTGGTTATTAATCTTTATTTTTTTCCTGAAGATTTTGCAGTGAATTTGGGGGGGGGGGTTGTTTGTTGTTTTTTCTCATTTTTTTTGCTGGGCACAGGGTCTCACAATGCTGCCCAGGCTGCTCTTGAACTCTTGACCCCCAAGTGCTCTTTTCATCTTGGCCTCCCAAAGTGCTGAGATTATAGATGTAAACCATAGCACCTCCCCACAGTAAACATTTAAGTAACCTATTGATCATATGAGATTGGGCTTGACAAAAACAAAACAATTCACACCCAAATGTTGGAGATAGTTTCCTGGGATGGTTAATACTCCCTTGGCTATTGCAAATCTTTTCCCGGAGAATCTTTTTCTTTTGTAGTCTTACATTTTATAGTCTTACATGAATTCATCACCTTTTGGACCTCTGCCTGGCAAGCTGCCTCTTGCTGGTTCTTTGGACCATGAAACTCAATGGTCCCTCTCGTTCATGCAGACCCTCACTCCTGACAACTCACGCACCACACTTTGGAGGATCTTGACCTGACAGATTTAACCAGTTAAAAGGAACATTTACACAGCTGCGTTCCTTGATTCTCTAACAGAGACGAGACATTTTCATTTCTGCAGAGGCGCAGCCATGTCTTCCTTTGCCCAGCTGTCCTCCCTCCCCATCAGCCCTGATGCTGCCTCGGTCATTGATTGACCATCACTCCCAAACTTGGAGCAAGAAGAGCAGCTCCACATTTTCACTTATGTGAAGCTTTTTCTTGACAATGGGCAAGAATCGTGTTTTCAGAGTACAAGCTGGGATAACCATTGGATTGGATTAGAAGACCTAATACATGATTTTGACCGAGATCCCAAGGACAATTCCTAATTTTCCTAAGGAAAAGTATGGTTTCTAAGCCACCACCACCAGCACCCCAAGTGCAAAGCTGCAGAGGAATAAATATACAAAGTGCAAAGCCCATAGTGTTTTCTTTCCTGCCTTCCTTTCTTCTCAACACCTCTTACCTTCCAAGCCTCTCTGTGTAAGTAGGCCCAAGACTGCCCCCACCAATCCTATGATTTTTTTTTTAAAAAGAATTTCCGCAGGGTGTGGTGGCTCAAGCCTGTAATCCCAGCACTTGGGAGGCTGAGGAAGGTGGATTGCCTGAGCTCATAGGTTCCAGACCAGCCTGAGCCAGACCAAGACCCTGTCTCTGAAAATAGCCTGACATTGTGACGGGTACCTATAATCCCAACTACTTGGGAGGCTGAGGTGAGAGAATCCTTGAGCCCAAGAGTTTGAGGTTGCTGTGAGTTACGACACCACAACACTTAATGAAGATGACAAAGTGAGACTATGTTAAAAAAAAAAAAAATTATGTTCATCTATATGTAAATTATTCACTTCTATTATCCTCATCTTCCTCATCTATAAAACAGATAAAATAGCTGAATTTGCCAGGCACAGTGGCTCATGCCTATAATCTCAGTGCTTTGGGAGGCAAAAGTGGGAGAATAGCTTGAGACCAGGAGTTTGAGATCAGCCTGGGCTATATAGCATGACCCTACCTCTACAAAAAAAAATAAAAAATTAGCTGAGTATGGTGATGCACGCCTGTAGTCCCAGCTACTCAGGAGGCTGAGGCATAAGGAACACTTGTGGCAAGGAGTTTGAGGCTATAGTGAGTTGTGATGATGCCACTGTACTCCAGCCTGGGCAACAGAGGAAGATCCTGTCTCTAAAAAAAGCAAAACAAATTTCCTAAAGTAGGTAGGTAGGAGTCAAGGCACTTAGGTAAAACACTGACAATGACCCTATCATAGGCTCTGAGCCCATAGCTCCGTTTTGGGGGCCCTGGCCACCTACAGTGAAGCAGGCAGGTTCAAACCCAGCCCAGGCCTGCTAAACAACAATTACAACTGCAACAAAAAAAAATAGCTGGGCACTGTGGCGGGTGCCTATAGTACCAACAACTTGGAAGGCTGAGGCAAGAGAATTGCTTAAGCCCAAGAGCTTGAGGTTGCTGTAAGCCGTGATGCCACAGCACTCTACTGAGGGCAACATAGTGAGACTCTGTCTCAAAAAAATAAAATAAAACAAAAACAATGACCCTATCATAGAAAACATGCTTTTAAAAAGTTTCTTCTTGGCACTCTGGGAGGCCAAGCCAAGGGGATCTCCTAAGCTCAGGAATTCAAGACCAGACTGAGCAAGAGAAAGACCCTGTGTCTACTAAAAATAGAAAAACTAGCCAGGAATTTTGGCAGGTGCCTATAGTCACAGCTACTCAGGAGGCTGAGGCAGGAAGATTGCTTGAACCCAGGAGTTTGAGGTTACTGTGAGCTAGGCTAAGACCATGACATTCTGGCTTGGGCAACAGAGTGAGACTCTATCTTTAAAAAAAGTGTCTTCTTATATTTATTACTGTTAGTAGATTTCATGAACCACTCCTGTCAGTGCTGTGAGTTTCAAGCCCTTTGGGTAGGGGGGTGGTTACAGTTCTTCTGACACATTTATTCTTATTTTCTGGCAGAGAATCAGATGCCACAAAGCTCAAAGCCCCACCTCCCTCCTGCTGGGGTGGCTGTCCAGACCCGGAGTGGCTCCACAGCTGCCAGGGTCCCTCACTCTTCCAGGGCTCAGGCCTCACAGACTGTGGGGCAGGTGATGGGCTAGGGGGAGCAGAAGCTGAACAAAAGCACCCTCCCCACAATGAAGCATTGTGCTTGGAATGCTGAGCCACCGGCAGCTGCAGCCCGTCCACAAGCACCAAAGACAGACAGACACTAGAAGGACAGCGGCTGGGTGTGTTTCTAGGTGCGAGTGGCTCTCTGGGCACCTGCAGAACTTCTCTCTGTTAGATTCGCTCTTCTTTTTAATTTCCTCTTCACTAGATTCCAAACATTAAAAAAGAATCATATCAAAATGCACAAAGCAGCCCCAGTGAATCAGTTAATAGTAGCAATAAAGATTCGGATCGAGTGTACCTGCGCCAGACTAAGCTAGTAAGTAGAGCCTCTGAAAAAACATCCGGGGGAGGGATTAGGTGCCCCAAGGCACCACCATTCCTCACAGCAGCTTTATTCCTGGATGGTTTGGGTGGAATCTAGGATGACATAAAGTCCTGGTGGTCTTACCCTCTACGCATTTCCTACCTAGGCAAGGAGGAAAGCTATGAGTGGCCCCCACCAGGGGTGCTGGGCTGCTTCTGGATGCCACTGCTTCCCAAGGCCACATGCTTCTTTATATCCCCATATGGATTACTTTGCTATGGAATGTAAGGAAGTGTGTGGTTTCGGCAAGTGCCTCTTCACCAGCTCCACAGTCCCATGCAGAGCACAGGCTCAGTGATCTCCTTCCTCATCAGACCTTTGTGCTCACCAAGGATGCGACAGCCTCCAAATCCCTCCTAAGCTCTTCTTCACACCTCCTTCTCTCCCTCTTGAGGTGTCCTCACTCAGCCCAAGGTTTCAGGGACACTGAGTCCCCTTGCTGCCAGCCGACCTCGCTCCTCATGCTGCTAGCTGGGGAGAGGCTTATCCCCTGAAGGTGTTTCACAGAATCAGCCCTCACCCTCCTGGCTCCTTCCTCTACTCACATTGTGCCTGAAATGAGATGTTTCTACTAACCAAACTGAATCTCTGTTGCTTTAGAGCTGTCTGCATTGCGTGTCGATGGCTGTTTGTGTGTTTCTAATGAGTTTTACTGTAGATAGAGGCAGGGGCCATGGGTGAGACTCAGGAACCACAGCCATCGTAAGTGGCTCACTTCAGGCTACATGGCCCCTGACTCGGCTCTGCCATCCTTTCCACCACACACAGCAACCCTGTGGTGCTTTTGGATGAGGTTGTTTGAGAAAAAGATTTTAGCGTAAAAAGCGATCTGTTTATCTCATGGACTAGTTCCTTTCTCCTCTCACTCCTGAGAGGAGCCTGTGTTCCCAGCTCTGACTCTACAGGGCTTGAACCCATCCAAGAAGGAGCCAGACTAATAGATTGTACCTGCCCCAAAATAAGCTAGCAGAACTGAGGGATAGACTGCAGTCGGCCAGGCTGGCACCATCACCTCCTGTAGTTCCAGAACAAGGGAGGAAGAGGAAGGGTCTCCCCCCACCCCAGGATGGCTGCCCCCTCCCACAGCTCTGCCTCCTTGTTCTTTAGAGCAAGTGTGAGTGATAGATGAGGGCTGGAGTCACACCAAACTTATACCCTGAGTTCTTAGGCAAAACCACAAAGGAAACAGCACAGGGTCTGATGGATGTGAGCTGAGATGCACAGGAGAATCAGCAAGATGAGGAGTGGGGAGAGAATGAGGGGTACAGGGAAAAAGGAAGGCGGGGGGGCAGGGAGGAGGGAATGTGGCCACGTCAGCACATGCAATATGTCCGAGGTATGCCTGTCTATATAGACCATCATTTAGTGAATGAAGCAATTTTTGAAGTTGGTATTAACAGAGTATCTTTGAAGTTTGCCGAATTTGGGTGCCGAAAAATACCATCAAATAGTGTTATATAAGCACTGAATTAAGTCAACGGGTCAGCTAGCAGTTGTGGTACTTACTTGGAAATGTTTAATAAGTATTGTTAAACTCAAAAAAGCAGGCAGAGGGCCTATGCATATAAAAATAGGTGATACAGACAGGAACTTCTTAGGCAAACCATGCCATTACAGAATAATATTAAGTATGATTAGATGAGAGACTTTCATAGAACTGTGGGGGAAAGCTTTACACTTAAGCTCCAGAAGGGCCTGGCCACACAGATATAACCCCAAGAATTATTCCTAGAATTCTAAACGTTATTTTTCTTGGATCACCATTACATTTTACTATCACATATTACTGTAGTTTTAAAATTAAGTACCCAATATCCCTTTTAGGTTGGGTCCAAGAACCTCAGGGAAAGGATGACTGGAGGTGAGCAGCCTCCTCCCCTGAGGGGCCATAGCACCCAGAGCTCACTGGGACAGAGACCCATCCACCCACCTCTTCCAGAAACCTGGCATTTGTCTAATGGCCTTTGAGGCACACCAACCTGTATTCTTTTAGGGCAGGGAGACACTTAGAAGAATACGGGGGAATTACTAGGGAATCCTGGAGTAGCTACAGGACTGAATGCAGAAATTTGTAGTTTTAGGTGAGTGTTTCTTCAATTGGAGGCAATGTTACCCACCAGGGGGTATTTGGCATTGCCCAGAGACATTCCTGGTTGTCAGAGCTGGGAAGTTCTTGGCACCTAGCGGGAAGAGACCAGGGATACTGCTACACATCTTTTAGAACACCCCCACACCCACCCAGCAAAGAACCACTCAGCCCAAAATGCCACTATCCTGAGGCTCAGAAACCCTGCTTTTCTTGGTGGTGCTTTAAATAAATAACATCTCTGACATCATTCTATTTTCTCTGAGTATGCCTCAGAGGGGAATCCAGTTCCCTTTTTGCCTTTGTGTTAGCAAAAGCCATTTTTAACCCATTACAGACTTGTTTTGTGTGGCTTATGGGGGACAGTTTAACCCACACCCCTACAATTCTTTTCCTTTCTTCTACAAACCTTGATCTTCATGTCTGTCAAACAGGCAGATGCCTCAAGGTTGCACTTCTTCCGATGGCAGACCCTTCCCTTTTCTAAATCCTACTTGCTCTGACAATAGTTTTCCTTTCCTACCCCAGAGACTGATTCCAGGTTAGCTGCCAGAAATTGAGGGGAGGTAGCATGAGTGGCTGCTTTGCTGGGGGTGGGGCAGGATGTGGGCAAATCAGAAGACAGAGATGAAGAAAGAAAACATCCAGAATTAAAGAAACTGAACTGAAAGAGGCATGTCATTCTGACTCCAAGCTGGACACGTGTGCTCTTTTGGTCCTGATTACAGCCCGCCGGGCTGCCCGCTGCCCCATCCCTCCCCAGAAGGAGCAGTGGGTTAGAAGGAGGTTAGCGAGAGGGAGAGCTGGCAGGCAGCGTCCCCAAGACAGCATGTCACTGGGAGAAGGAGAAAGAGGAAGAGGAGGAGGAAGATGCCTGATGCAGGGCCAGGACACACACCACAGGAGGGGACTCAGAGCAAGAAGAAGCCACTCCATCCCCTCCCTGCACAGACCATTCTAGAACCAAGCCGTCCTGTTGGGCACCCTGCTGTCTCACCACCACCATGTCCTCTTACCCAGTTGCCATTTCCACAGTGCCTTGTTGAACAGGTTGATATCTGGAATATCTCGTTTATTCCACACAGCGGAGGCCATCTGACAGAACTCTGCTGGGCTAAACTAGTTCTGTGTTTCCTGATGAGTAGTTTCGATAACTTCAGGGATGAAATGAGAGTTACTGGCAGCAAAGGATAAGAAACATGCAAAGGTCAGGCTGGAGTTGGGAGTGAAGCTCTTGGCCTCAAACGCGGTCGGAATCATCTCTAGGGCTTTCTCATACCCCTGAGCAACCACTGTGCCCACCCGGGCCTCAGTGCACCTTTTCTTCATCGTTGTTAAGCTTTGCAACAAGCAGGCGAGGTAGGTATGCTCTCCTGCTGCACAGACGTAGAAATGAGGACTCGAGATGTTATGCAACTTCTAAAATCAAGAGCCAGGAAAGCCTCAGTGGGATTTGAACTCAGGTAAATGTGACGCCAAGCCACACACTTGCCATCTGATTATCTTTTCTTCATCAGGAAGGGAAAATAAAAGGCCAGACAATGCCTCGCCCAGAGGGGAAGATAGTTCTCTAGCACCAGTCAAACCATCCTCTCTGCCTACCTCTTCCCCCACCTGCTCCACTATCTACGGAGACAGCCAGGCCACCTTTCTGGGGTTCTCTCCCCCTAGCCAGTGGGTATTCCTGCCAGTCCTGTGACTCTCAAACATTAGCTGCATCAGAACCCCCCGAAGGGCAAGTTGTAACAGCCATTTCTGGGCTTTACTCCCAGAAGTTTTAGGTTAGTAAATGTCACCTTTCTCTTGCAAGGTCAACCTATAAGTTCTTACACACTAACATCCAAGCTGCTTCTTTAAAATCTCCAAGAATTAAGTATTTCCCCACCTCCCTGAAGAAACTATTTAGTCAATTCTACCCATTTGTCAAACCAAACAACCTCAATGTCTGTGGCTGGGAGAATAAATAAACTGTAATATATTCACCTAGTAGGAAACCATAAAACAATGAAAATTAATGAACTACAGCTACCACATCAATATAGATGAATCATGTAAGTATCACTTTAAATGAAAACTCAAGTCACAGAAAAATAACTGTGATATAACGCCACCGTATATATATAAGTATGTTGTTTAGTAATATAAGCATAAATGATAAAAAACCATAAAGAAAAACATTTAAATTACAAGAAAATAAAAGGAACTTGGTATTATAGTTGCTTCTAGGGGGTAAACAAAGTGATAAATTGGGAAAGCACTCAGGAAGCCTTAGCAGTACAGAACAATGAAAAAATGGGTTTTTTTAAGGTAGATGGTGTTCACGACTATTTATCATTATGTGTCACTACTTACATATGTATTACATATATTCTTTTATAAATATAGAATATTTGAATTAAAAATAAAATTTTTAAAAATTAAAGTGAAAGGCAGGCAAAGATTATAAGCCAAAATGTTACATTTGTTCTGGAAGATGGGAAGAGGAAGAATTATGGGATGCCATAATTCTTCATTTTCCATATTACATAATTCTATATCATCTAGGTTCTTCATGATGTTTCTTTTTGAATAAAAAAATAAATCGAAGTCATGTGATACAAAATACAAATGATGTGTGATTTTCACACGTCATGAGAGAGGCCATTCTGAGCAAGGCGAGCTCCTGAGTTTGGTACATGCTAACACTGGCTCTTTCTGCGTTACAGGTTTGGACAAGCGATGCTTGGAAACTACCAAGGTATCCTCACACCAGAGGCTGGAGGTGCCCCCTGCTCTGGCTGGTCAAACGGAACCAAGTCCGTCTTCCTGAGAGGTTTGGTCCCCTTCAACCAGCTACAGCAGGGCTGGCAATGCCCAAGTCCTTGGAGAACAGAAGAGATTCACCTGTGGCTGAAATTACCAACTAAAACTTTCCTTGAGAAAACAATTCTGTTTTTTATTTCTACCATACTCTCAAGCTACTAAGAAAAACGCAAAAAGGACTCCTGGGTTCAAAAGGAGCGAGATTTTCATGCTCAACACAAGAGCTCTGTGCCTCTGCACCCACAGCTACGTGTATTCACATGCTCTTGACACACAGAGTCAGGAAAGATGTTGAGGATAGAGTTCATGCCAGCCCTGAGCCAGACGGGGGAGAGCGTGAGACATAGATGGCAGAACTCCTGCTTATCAGGGGCTAACGGTCTAAGTAAAGAAATTGCATTTGTAAATATGGCAGAATTCAATGAAAATGCAAATCAGAGCAAAGCTCCTTCCCAGATAGGATGCTTCTTACATAGCCCACCAAATGTGCCTGGTACATTGTGTATGAAGTCTCTGTTGATCCATTCAGCCCAAGATATCTACTTACTAAGCAAGATAGACTTGTATCAGTGCCCTGATCTGTAGAATGGATAATAATACACACAGTGCCTGTCACATATACACAAACGCAGGTGCTAGAAAGCTCTCAATAATTGCTGCCTGTTACTGAGAAAGAATCCTGACCCATCTCTCCAATGTCTCTTTCGAGATTACATCTTTTCTGAGGTACCTAGGAGCATGTCTGGAACTTAGCTAGTGCTGGATAAACATTTGCTTGTTGAATTCTGCAAGGATATGTGTTCTCATGCTGTGCTCTCACACAAGCATGATAGCACAATTGCCTAGACCTCACCACGGTGACCACCCAGGAGAACATAGTATTCTCATTCTGTGCTCTGACACAATTGCCTAGACCCCACCACAGTGACCACCCAGGAGAACATGGTGCTCACCAGCACATGCTTTGGAGTCAGGGAGACCCAGGTTTGAATCTGGCCCTCTCAGGTATTAGCTGTGCTGTCCCTTCTCTGAGCCTCAGTTAATGCTGCACAAAGCTCAGTTTCCTCATCTGTGAAATGGAGGCAATGATCTCTTCCTCAAAGTAGCTGTAAGGCTTAAAAAAGACAATATTTGTAAAAACCCAAATATAAACCCTCAAGAAGTGGTAGCTGTTGTTGTTTTGCTGCTGTAAATATCAGCAGCACGGGGAAGGACATTGTTGTGTACACAGGTACTTGTATCACAAAGGGGAAGACCACTTTTTTTTTTTTTTTATTGTTGGGGATTATTGAGGGTACAATAAGCCAGGTTACACTGATTGCATTTGTTAGGTAAAGTCCCTCTTGCAATCATGTCTTGCTCCCAGAAGGTGTGGCACACACCAAGGCCCCACCCCCCTCCTTCCTTCCCTCTCTCTGCTTTTCCTTCCTCCTGCCCCCATAACCTAGACCACATTTTTAAAGAATAGAAGAACTCAAAAATTAAATAAAACCTTATTATGGGGTATTTTTGTGTTTCAGCTATTCTACTAGCACGTAGCATGCATTCATCCTGGTTATATAAGACTGTGTTATAAATATGTAGTAAGTTTTACTTTTAAAAAATGCTTCACATGTGAAGCATTATTATCATCTTAAAGAAGTATCCTGTCTGGAAATCCTTCATTTGAGAGTTTGCTGTTGAGACCTAGTCTGTAACCACATTGTCCTCCTGAGTATGTGAAGGCCCTCGACGGTATATTCCAAAGGGCAGCACAGAATGGAGTTTAGATGTAGGTGCTGGAGCCAGGCTCCAGTCCCAACTCCCCTCTCACCAGCTGTGCTACATTGAGCAAGTTGCTTGACCTCTCTGGGCCTGGGTCTCTTCATCTGTATAGTGGGAATATTGATAATAGTATCTTGTAAGGTTTTATGAAAATTAAATAAATTACATGTAAAGGTCTGAAACTAGTATTGGATACATAATAAGTTCTCATGAGTCTTTATCTTTGACAGTGTACCTGAAATGTTCCTGAAGTTAAATTGGTGTTCAATAAAAACTTACTTAATTATCACCTTCTTTGTTTATTCTAGATACAAACTATGCAATCATGTAACTTCTGATTCAACTGTTTCAACTGCTTATTGCTTTGGATACAGCACATTGGTTGAAACCACTAGTAACAAGGGTAGGGGTGGCGAGCTTCTCTCTGCTCCTCAGTTCTGCAGTGTGATGGATCTTCCCTGAGGACTAGGGTATACCTCTGAGAGAAGCAAGGTGACCTTGAAGCACAATCATGGAGCTGTCACCTGCAAGACATCTGGACGAGCAGAAGGGTTAAACCATACGAAAACAAATATGACATACTCAAATACTAGCTATGCTTAACAGAAAAAGTCTTTTCCATCTGGAAGGGTAGAGGTTATGTGGGTAAATATTAGAAGAGAATTGTCAGGATAGGCAATAAGAGAGTAAAGAGAACAAGAGCAGTGGTCCACACCTGTAATCCCAGCACGCTGGGAGGCCGAGGCCGTTGGATAGCTTGAGCTCAAGAGTTCGAGACTAGCATGAGCAAGAGTGAGACTCCATCTTTAAAAATAACTGGGTGCGTGGCAATAAGAGGATTGCTTGAGCCAAGGAGTTTGAGGTTGCTATGAGAGCTATGATGCCATGGCACTCTACCCAGGGTGACAGAGTGAGACTGTTAAAAAATGAAGAGAGAGAGAGTAAAGAAAGGATGGCTTTCAAATTTGGAGTTCCATGGCTAAAATGCCCAGTAAAACTGTACAGGACCATATAAGGCTAAGACTAAATATTGTCTTCTCTTGTTAGAAAGAAGCCAACTTATGCACAGCCAGAGTTGGAGGACATCTACCCATCCCCCCTCCCCAGCCCCCACTACTGGGTGGTTTTGGAAGCAACTTTATCTTTGGCAGGTCATGGGACTTCTGGCAAGTGTTGGAGAACACAGGGTGAACATTCCCATCCCAATCCACCCCCTTGCCCATAGCCTTGGCCAACATGTCTTTGAGGGTCACCAGAGGGAAGGAGTTCTAGCCATAGCCTGCATCCAAAGTCAAGATATCACACTGGCACCTCTTATTTGGCCCCTTGAGAATACAACTTCAGGTTTCTGTTTGATTTTTGTAAAACTAGGAGGGGAGCAAATTTATTCCGGCTCCCACTCACAACTAAAAAGACAGACAGAATCTTTAAGAAAATGTATGATTTCTGGGAAAAGTCTGAATGCTCTCGATATCGTTGTCCAAAGGTCCCACAAGACCAAACTGCCTTTCCGTGAGAATTCAAATGGAATCAAAGATATGGGCATGCTGCCCACGGGCTGCTGTTGCTCATCTTTTCTCAGCCCCTTTTCAGGGCAGAAATCTAGGTTAGGCCACACAGTGGGCCATGTGGTTTTGCTACCGCTGTGTCCCTTCATGTGTGTTTCTGTAGAGTCATCATTCCTGTGCCAGGAAAAGGTAGCACATGACGTCACATGGGTCAGACATGACAACTCTGGGTCACCTTCAAAATGAATCCCACCCTCACATCCGGTGAGTGTCCTGAGGGAGAAGATGACGCCGTACTGATGCTGAAGACACTCTTCCCCAGGAGGAGCTGATGGGAAACAGTGTTGGGGCCACCTACCCAGCAGGAACTCAGACACGCGGGAAGATTCCATTAGATACAGTGCATCAGAGATTTGCTTTCTGATGATAATTTTCAGGGCTGGCAAAACCGTGGCCAACAGGCAGCTCACATGTTGCTGGGAGTGAACATTGGCATACACTCTTCAGAGCACAATTTATCATTCTGTACCCATTGAAGATGCTACCACCTTCTGTACCCAGAATCCTCCCTTCCTTTGTCAACAGTTCAGTCCCCCTTCATTGGCTATTTCTTCTTAAAATGACCTTTCTCCCTCCATTCACTAGTTTCCTTTGAACCTAGGAGAACCTTCCACAACTCACATCACTACCTCATCCACTGATTTTCAACCATTGTGCCACAGCACACTGGTGTGCTATGGGGAGGATCTTAGGTATGCCATGAAAATTTTTAAAGATCACTAATTAAATTATTTTTGAAAGCAGTTCAATTTTTTTTGCTTAATTTTTTTAAATCAATTATAATTTAAGTGTACCTCAGAAGTTTAACTATAGCTTCCTCAGAAGTTTAACTATAGCTTCAGGTATGCTGTGACATTTAGAAAAATTGAGAAACAATGGTGTAATGAAAGCCAACTGAAAGCCCTTTCACAGAAGCTTAGGCTTGTGGTTGGTCTATAAATTAGGGATGGATTTCCTTGGGAAGCTAGAGAGAAGAGATACAGAGTCCAGGAGGTATCTAAGTCCCAGACTCAGTTGTTCCTAAGTCCCTCTTCCTTTTTACCAAAGGCATTTAACATTAAAACTCTGTCTCCTGGAAACACAAGAAAGAATCCTGATTCATATAGTATCAAATACATATTCTTTGACGCTCAGGAGTTTTTCCTAAAGACACATTGTTAAGTCACAAAAGCAAACTAACATGATCAATTTCTGTTTAAAAAAAAAAAACGTGTTTATATGTTGAGAAAAACATGGAAGAACATAGAACAAAACATATGAAAAATGCTTATCATTCCTGATCATCACAGAAATCAAATCAAAACCACCCTGAGTATCACCTAAGCCCATTGAGATTAGCCCACATCACAAAGTCCCAAAGCTGCAGATGCTGGCACGGAGATGGAGAGAGGGGAACACTTTTACACTATTGATGGGGCTGCAAACTCATACAGTCTCTTTGGAAAAAAGTATGGAGACTCCTCAAAGAATTCAAAAGAGACTTTCCATTTGATCCCTCAATCCCATTACTAGTTATCTACCTGGAAGAAAAAAAATCATTTTATCATAAGGACATTTGTACTAGGTTGTGTATCGCAGCTCAATTTACAGTCACCAAGACATGGAAACACCCTAAAGGCTCATCAACCCAGGAACAGATTAATAAACTGTGGCAATGTACATATACCATGGAATACTATTTAGCCAAAAAAAAATGGAGACTTTACATCTTTTGTATTAATCTGGATAGAATTGGAACACACTCTTCTTAGTAAAGTATCACAAGAATGGAAAAGCAAGTAGCCAGTGTACATAACACTTATGTGAAGCCAGTAGACCATCTATACACACCCACACCAGAGAAAATCTCAATTCAGTTCAAGATGGGGGAGGGGAAAGAAGAAAGAGCAGAGAGGGAGGGGGAGGGGACTGGTGTGCTCCCACCTAATGGACACGATGTATGGGTATATGGCACATCTCCTGGAGGTGGGACACAACTACAACAGGGATTGTACCTAACAAATGCAAAATGCAGAATGTAGGACAAAGGAAAACAGTAAATATTTCTAGACAGAGCATTTTGGGAGAAAGGCTTCTCTGAACTTCCTAAATTTCTCCCCATGGGCAGGTCATACTTGTAACCAAAAGGAAGCAGCAGAGGTTTTTTTATTTGTATGTGTTTGTATTGTTTTTATATGTTTCTCAAATGTAGATTCAAATTTTTAGCTCTTTTTTTTTTTTTGAGACAGAGTCTCACTATGTCCCCCTCCGTAGAGTGCTGTGACATCACAGCTCACAGCAACCTCAAACTCTTTGGTTTAAGCGATAAGTGATTCTCTTGCCTCAGCCTCCCAAGTAACTGAGACTACAGGCACCTGCCACCTTGCCCAGCTATTTTTTTGTTGTAGTTGCCATTGTTGTTTGGCAGGCCTGGGCCAGTTTCAAACCTGCCAGCCCTGGTATATGTGGCCAGTGCCCTAGCTGCTGAGCTATAGGCACCAAGCCAAATTTTTAACTCTTATAATGAAAAATGGTAGACCCCTGCCCCATCCCCAATTTCCAACCCCCAATAATATCCACATTTGAAACAATAAAAATATTTAATGAAAGAAAATAGGTCATGTATTGGAAATGCAGTTTGGTGATCCACAGTGAATCAGATCTTGCCATTCCTGAGGTAAAAGCCCAAAGGCTTGTTCAAAGACAGCGCTAAGTTCTAACACTACCCCCACCCCTATACGGTGGAGTCAGGGAGAGCTGGGAGAATGGCAGGTGGGGTCACTGCAGACTGTACTTCACCCAAGACCTGGCATGGACTCTGCTCTGACCATCCTTTCGAACACTCTCCCTTAGGCCCCACATAAATCCCCCTGCTGCTCTGTAAACCCACTGCCTCTTCAGTTTTCCTCTGAGGAAACCAATAATAGCTGCATTTTAATCCACCTCAAAAAATTTCAGTTCTTTCTTCACAGAAGGCCAATAAGTAGGTCTCATGTACTCAGAGTTTTCAACTAAAATATAAGACATTCTTGTCCTCTTAATAGAAAAACATTATAAATTAAAGGTACAGTTACAAAACTGCACTTAGAAAATACAGAAGCACATGTACCCACACCCAAAGTGCCTGTCCTTCCACGGCTTCCCTTCTCCCCCCGGGGACCATGCCTAAGGAGTTCCTTCACAGAAAATTTAATTCTTCCATAGATATGCTAGTCAGGGTTCTCCACAGCAACAGAACCAATACATATAAATATATAAAAATATCTATGGAGGGAGAGTGAGCAAGCAAAAGAGAGAGAGACTGAGAGAGAAAGAGAAAGAAATTTATTGTAAGGAATTGTGTCAGCAATTGTGGAATCTGACAAGTCCCAAGATCCATAGGAAGCTGAAAACTCGGGAATCCAGTGGTGTACTTCCAGTCCAAAGTCAGTCGGGCAGGAGAAATTCTCTCTTACTCAGGGGATACTCAACTTTTTGGTCTCTTCAGGCCTTCAGCTGATTGGATGAGCCCCCCTGCCTCCTGGGAGCCAATCTTCTTACTCAGTCTTCCAATTTAAATATAATCTCATCCCTCACAGAAACACCCGGAAACAATAACGTTTAACCAAATATCTGTGCACTCTGTGGCCTAGACAAGTTGACACATAAAATTAACCATAATCAAGGGCATTTCTTTTGCAGTTAGCCAAAGGTAGAATAGTATCTATTTGTTCTTAATTCGGGGTCAGGGCACAGATGACCTATATAAGGAAAAAACATGTCTCAAATGATGCTGTTTAAAATTTCCGCACTTCTTCCTTTTCTCGTATTACCCTGAGTACTCAAAATTTTATTGTGCTCAATTGGACGTAGTTGTTTTGACCCCAGAGATTTGAACATTTATTCATTTCATGACTTTTGAAAAACGAACTGATTCAGGGTCTCTCCCACTCAGGATGGACAACTGACTCCAGTTTTTCAGGCCTCAACAGACTTTTCCCCTCCAAACTGCACTCTCTGAATACTCCCTGCCACTTTTTCCCAGAGCAGGAAGAACTGAATTGATTTATTTGTTAGATACCCTCATTCACTCGCCAATCAACGTTGAAGTCTACCAAGTCCTTGCCAAGTGTAACTCCCAAAAAATGGTATCAAAGCTCCTAGACAAAAGACTCAGTGTGAATTTCCCATTTGGGAACCCCTCCCCTCCAAGGTTCTGGTGCCTGTCCTCCCTTCTCTATTCTGTCCTATTTAATAAATTCCTATCTTATCATTGACCTCTGTGGTCGGTAGGCTCATTCTTCAACTCTGAAACCAAGGACCTACTGCAGGAAGAAATTCTGGTAACAAAACCATTAACTTTTCTTTTCTTTTTTTTTGCTTTTTTTTTTTTTTTTTTTTTTTTGCAGTTTTTGGCCAGGGCTGGGTTTGAACTCACCACCTCCAGCACATGGGGCTGGCGCCCTACTCCTCTGAGCCACAGGCACTGTCCAAAACCATTAACTTTTCAACTTTTCCTTCTTGCCAAGTAACACAAGTAGCCACATTCTCCTCTCTCTGAGCCTTAATCCCTTCTAGATCCCACGCCAGCCCCAAGCTTCCTCCAATCCCAGACATCCCCCTGCCTTTCTGGGGTCAGTGGGGAAGGAGGATGCAAGAAAGGTGATGTGGGCAGGTTACCTGAACTTTTTAAAAATAAAAACAGCTAAATGTTCACTTCTCTTTTATCGAAATATATCAATAGCAGCATCACCGTGGCCTCTGAAATACCCTCCTCCCCAGTCAACACAAACAAAAGCTCAGGTACCCAGGAGGTCTCTGAAAGAAGGGGTCTCCACGATGCTTGACAGCCCATGGAAACCAGCCAAATTCTGACCAGTGGTATCCGCTGAGGCAGTGGTTCTCAACCTTCCTAATGCCGTGACCTTTCAATACCATTCCTCATGTTGTGGTGACCCCCAACCACAAAATTATTTTTGTTGCTACTTCTTAACTGTAATTTTGCTACTGTGATGAATCGTAATGTCAATATCTGATATGCAGGATGCATTTTCATTGTTACAAAGGGGTCGCGACCCACAGGTTGAGAACGGCTGCAAGGTAATGTGCATACGCCTTTCCTTTTTGAGGCTTTGTTTCTTTCTACTGGTCAAAGAAATCCCATCCAGTGGCCTAAGCCCATAGCAATGTCCTTGTAACTGCCTGGCCCTGCCTGACTCAGCTGTTGAGCATATGTTGTGACAGCCCTCACAGCCTGTGCCTCCTCTTCCCCCTGCCCTCTGTCTTTCCACATCCTCTTCCAGAAACAGCAACTGTGGACACCTTGGAGAACCAGAAAAATGCCATCCCAAAGAAACAACCACCTGCTGACCAGCTCTGCCTGGGCTCCAACCACCCAAACCAAGGGCACTCAGTGAACCGTGTGAGCCAGAGGGACCCACTGTTACACTTGACTCATCCAAACCGGAATGTTCCACATGGCAAGGGGCACGTGCCAGAATAAAACATTTACACTTTACAACAAAGAAAATCTGTCTCCCCTGCCTATGGCAGGGGACACACACACACCCATACTTATTTAGGGTAAAGAAATACGGTCCAGAGAAGAGAAGAGAAAGGGAACCTTTAAAAAATAAGCTTCTTATATTACAGACACTCACTCAGCTCCTGCCCTTTCCAAGTAGCAAATGGTACTTCCAGTCACTCTCCATGAAAGCTCATCAGTGTGTTTCATTCATCACCCACACATATGCACATGGGCGAGCTGTGCTGGGCATGAGGGCATGGGAGGGGTGCAAAGAGTATGGAGGGAAAGGAAGGGGGAATTTTGTTGATACTGAAATCAAATAATATATTCCTGAACTGTATAGCTTCCAAATAAGCAGTTACACAGGGGGTAAATTCTAAGCAGGAGGATGTAACTCCTTCTCCAATTCCCATGCCCAAACTCCACCAATGTCAACTATTTTATTTAATCTATAAAATATTTGTTAACAAAGAGGAAGGATTGCAAATTAGTCACAAGGGAAATTGATTTGTAGAATTAGCAAGAGGCAAAAGTTTGCTGGGGGGAAAATCCCCAATGGAAAGAGAAAACACTAAGCAAATGTATATGCATTACGAGTTTCAGGTATTTGTCTGTTACCTCATTTGCCTCCATTTCGTGGGGTTCGTGGGAAGCCCTGCCTTGGTTCTGCACGTGTACTAGGTCACGGTCTCAGCCTGGGCGTGTATCTGCTTATCATTTATGCCTCTTTTGCTTCCCCCAGAGTATTACAGTTTTGACTCTTCGTAAGTGACTCTAAAAGCCCGTGATGTAATAGTTCATCATTTTGCTGAAACAGAGATTTGTGCTCCCTCTGAGGTTGTTGTGTGAAAGTGAGTCATTTAGGAAGTGAGCGAGCCCCGGCGGCTGCCTGGCATCCGCCCTCAGCTTCAGGTGTCCTCATGCACCCATGGTCTCATTTACTCCTCACAATCACCTGGCAGGTGGCTGTCTTTATCTCCGTGTTCAAAATGATGATCCTGCAAACATCAAATACTCTATAATCAAGTGCTTGAGATTTGGGTATTCTCAAAGATTCTAGAGCACTTGGAGAAAGAGAGTTAGAGAGTATGATTTGAAATATGCACATGAGGGGAATAACCCAGAGCTTAGGAAAAGATGGTCAGTACAGTCAAGCATTAAACCCAGCCAGGAGCTTCCTGACAGCCAAGGCAAGGAAGAAATGTAACAAAGTTCAACAAATTAAAGAACGTGGCATTCCAATCTCTGTGCTATTGTTTAATGAATCATCTGCATTTGGTTGTTAGATAGAGCCATGCTGAACGACATTTCTTCAGAGAGTCAGAGCGCCATCAGAGATAGAACCTCACATTTTGGGGGGTCAATTCCTTCACTGGATTTCAGGAGGTAAATCTCATCTTCCACCTCACTACTGACACATCAGTACTACCAGAACATGCGTTGTCTTCTGCAAAATTATGTATTTCAAAAGTTTATCACAAGGGGATACCTGTAGAATTGTTTTCTTTGAAAAAAATATGGTGCCAAATGTACAAAAAGAACATGCACTTTGGTGGATGACCAGGAAAGAAACAGGTCGTTCACTAGTAAGTAGCATGCCAAATGAGCTTAAAAACCTTCAAGGAATATATTCTTCTTATAAATATATTTCATAACATTTTTATAATATATTTATAAGAAAATATATAATAATAAAACAAGAAAGTATCAAATAAATGTAAATTATAATCCCAACCATCAGAAAGCTCAGAAGTCTCTGTAGATGAATGCTGCCAGAGTTAATTCTCACTTCTAGACTTTCTAGAAAATAGGAAAAGAGCAAATCCTACCCACTCCATTTTATTAAAATAGTATAAATTTGATTCTAAAAACATTTACAAACTATACAAATAAAAAAATTCTACCCTCGTTTTCATTTGTGAATGCGGACGTGCTAGTCCTGGGTAAAAGGACTAACCTCATCAAGGAGTAATAAGACAATACTGTATCATGGTCAAGTAGACTTTCCCTCCCAGAAATGAGGAAGATAGTTTTAACATTTTTTAAATCTATTAATGTAATCTATCCTATTCACGGAGGAAGAGAGCAAAATCATCTGATTATTTCAATAGGTACAGAAAAGGTATCTGGTAAATTTCCTCAACGACACTATTTATAACTTGTGAAATAACTGTTAACATACTAAGTTATATTTTAACTTGGTGAAAGTTATATACCAAAAAGACAACAGCAAAAAATACTTCATAGAGAAACTTTGGCACATCTGATTTAAGAATGGGAACAAAGTGAAGAAACACACACACACACACCACAATGTCAAATCTGGCATTGAAGGTCCCAGATAACATGACATCAGGAGGGAAAAGGAGAGGTGAGGTTTAAACACTGGAAGATATAAAACTATTATTATGTGTAGATGATACAATTATTCCCCAAATAAATGCCACAGAATCAACTCAGTAACTATATTAGAAAAGGAAAAAACCATACAGTAGAATGAAAGGCTACAAGATTAAGCTTTAAAAAAAGCGACAGCATTTTTTTAACATTGGCCATAACCAAATGAAAAATGTTTTAAAAATAAGATACCATTTGAAGTTGCAATAAAACTGTCCAGTATCTTAACTGAGATGTTTCCTTTAAAGAAAATGTTTAAACTCAGTGAGGGACAGAGAATGATCTGAATTAAGTGCACATACATGCTTTGACCTTGCACAGGAAGGCTGATGTTCTATACGAAAAGTCAATTCTCTCCCATTAACCTATACACTTAATGTAATCTCAAATGGAATCATATTTGTGTTCCTTTTTTGTAGGAACCAATTACATTTAGTCAAAAATTAACAAAAGAATAAATGTTAACAGCTGGTTAAGTCAACCTTAAAACAAAATAGGTTATCTCGCCCTACCAGATATTAAGACCTACCAGAAAAGCATAGAAGTAAGTTGGTTTAGTTTAGTATAGGTGCAAAACAGAATGGTAATTAGAGGGCTTAGAGACATATCCACATATACAGGAAAACTTTACACATTTTTAAAAGTAGCCCCATCAGTCAATAAGGAATAGGTGAAGTATTTAGAAGCCAATGTAGGAAAAAAATGGCTCATTTTATGGAAAGAAATGAAACCAGATTTCCACATAACATCACATACAAAGGTGTAAAGAATGAAATGTGAAAAGTGGAGCTCTAGTAGTAAATGTCTATCAGAAAGTGGATAAAATAAAACACAGAACACTGTTAATACATAGATGTAGGGAAGCACTTCTTAAAATCTCTAAGCGTGAAGCAAAACTACGGATAAATTTGATGACATCAAAATTTTGGAAACATTAACAAATAAACCACAAATTCAGAGAAGGCCTTTTCAATGCATGAGACAGGTATTGCAAGTGGAAACAATCTAATATTTGTAATATACAAGTAAATCCTGCCATTAGCAACAAAAAGAAGAAATCCAGAACGCTATCAGGCTTTAAAAAGAGATGTCCAAAGCTACTTGTAATTAGAGAAATGCTGATGAAAACAACAGTGAGATACAACTTGCCATGTGATACATTTAGAGAGGGGTACAGGAACCCCCGTGTACTCTAAAGAGATCTCTGGCACACCGCCAGGGAGTAGATATGAGAAGACCTTCCAACTCAGCACTTCCACTCCTGTGTACCTAGCTTAAAGACTTTCTCACCCAGGGCTGTAAAACAGCACGTAGGAGGATATTTATTGCAATGTTATTGATGGAAGGGGCGGAGTGGGAGTTGGTAGCAACTTGAACGCCATTGCTGGAAAAGAGGTTAATGGGGGTGGGGAACCTGTCAGCTCAAGGACCCCTACATCCCCAAGTGTGGCCCCTGCTCTGAATCCAAGCTTCGCAGAACAGATCCCTTTAATAAAAGGGGGGTAGCAGAGAAAGATGAAGCTTTTCGTGCCTCCCTTGGCGCTTAAAAAAAAACAATCTTGGTATCAAAAGGCCGCAGGTTCCCTGCCCCTAGGTGGTGAGGAATTTCGACTGTACTCTTAAGGAGTCGTGTCACGAGTGGTCCTTGGTCTGGGAACAAGCCCACTGCACGCCATCCCCAGCGCGCCCCTCCACCCCTCAGTGTGCATCGCAGAGTAGGCTCTGTAGCAAGAACGAGTTTAACACCCCTTAAGACGAAGACGTGGTTGTGAAACTCAAATGAAAGTAGGTCACCAAAGCCGAGTAGTTAAAAAGAAACAAGCACAGCACGTCGATCAATTGATGAATTGGTTTTCAGGAAATTGATTTTTGGAAATCTGACACAGAGTCAGCGGGAAAACCAAGGTTCTTACTGTCTTTGACAGACTTTCTATAAATAACATTTTGAAACACCATAATTTTCCTAGACTCATTTTCCCTAGCTGTAAAATGGCGGAAACCAGTAAACAAAAAAATACTTTTTTTTTAATGTCTGGGGCACAGAGCTCATGCCTATAATCCTAATGCTTTGGGTGGAAGGATTGCTTGAGGCCAGGAGTTTGAGATCAGCTTCAGCAAGAGTGAGACCCCCATATCTACAAAAAATAGAAAAATTAGCCAGGAATTGTGGAGTGCACCTGTAGTCCCAGCTACTGAGGTAAGAGGCTGAAGCAAGAGGATTGCTTGAGCCCAAGAGTTTGAGCTATGATGATCCCACTGCACTCTAGTCCAGGTTACAGAAGGAAACACTGTCTCATAAAAAAGAAAGAAAGAAAACAAACACATTTAAATTTATAAGCAAATTAATATTCCATAGGCTCAAAAATCAAAAAATGAAATTGAATGTTTTCCAATATAGAATGGTTCTTCACTCAGGATAGTAAAACCCTTCAACAGTTACAGGGCACCTACCATGCACTATGCTCTGTGGTGGGAAGGGTACCAATTTCAACATGTGAGCTAAAACCTGCTACCTGGAACCAAAACATTCAAAGACTACCTGCCCAATAAGCAGTCAAGAGGCTAGCATAATAATAAAATGATATACAAATATACCTATAATAATTAATGCATTTTGCTAGGCAAAAAATGGCTGCAAACATTAAGATTAATACCACATGGTTTGCTCTCTTTACTACTTCTATTGAATTAACCACTTTTTGAAAAATAAAAGCTTTAAACAGTCTTAACGCAAAAGTTTTGCCATTAAATCTGAATCCTACTCCAAATATACAAGAGCCTTCCTCTTAGGTACTTTCTACAAACAAAGGTCTTTGCCAATTTTTAGCATATTATAAATGCATATTATAAATATTTCATAAAAACAGCTGTAATTCAAAATATAAGGCTGTGCGGTTTTCAAAATTTCTCTTAAATAGGAATGGAGTTTCTACCACTTCTCTCCTGAGGATCAGGGGAACACGGTCCCAGGGACATCCCCATCTATGGTTGTCTGAGCCTATTCTCCCCACTAACTGTTTCTGAGAATCACCAAAAGAATCTGGCCCAGTTGTTTCAAACTTTTCTTTTAGCCTTTAATTACATTGTTTATAGAACCAAAACCTTAATTAAAAGACTGTTGCACAAAAGTAGTGAAGGAGATGGTACTAGCAAGAGGGAGGGTTACCAAACCCACCACCCAAACGCTGCCTTCCTTCCCATCTCTAGTATATCCTTCCAAGCTCGAAAACCAATCCTGTACAACTGCATGATTTTTTTTCATTTTAGATTAATAAGAGGGTATCGACAATTAGGTTACATTATTTGCATTTGTTAGGTAGAGTCCAGGTTGTAGTTGTACCCTCACCCAAGAGGTGTGCCATATACCCTTATACTGTGCCTATTAGGTGAGAACACACCAGTTTCATCCTTCCTCCCCTCTCCTTTTTCAAATTTGGCCTCCTCCCCAATTTGAGTTTGTGTTTTTCTTTTGTGTAAGGGTGTAGTTGCTCATCAACTGGTTTCATATTAGTATTAAGTACACTGGATACTTGCTTTTCCATTCTTGTGATATTTTACTAGGTAGAATGTTCTCAAACTCTAGCGAGGTTAATATAAAGACAGAAAGTCTCCATTTTTCTTATGGCTGAGTAGTGTTCCCTGGTATACATATACCACAGTTTATCCATTCATGTGTTGATGGGCACATGGGTTGATTCCACATCTTGGTGATTATGAATTAAACTGTGATAAACATTTAATACGTATATCCTTATGGTAAAAGGATTTTTTTCTTCTGAATAGAGTAATGTGATTACAGGATCAAACGTAAGATCTACTTTTAGTTCTCTGAGGATTCTCCATACTTCTTTCCAAAGAGGCTATATTAATCCCATGATTTTATAGAAAAGAAAATGAGATGCAGAGAAGGGGGATATGACCAAGGTCAGATGCCTCCTGATATGTCTTTCTTGGAACAAGGAATTATTATTAACTAGTAGCAGTAAAGCAAAAATTCACAACCAAATCTCCCACTTCCAGTTTATTCCCCTGGTTGGCCAGGTTAGCCAAAGTGTCCGTGATAGAACAGCAGTTGGGAGTATGGACACAGGAGTCAGGTTTCTTTGAGTTACCATTCTGGCTGTATCACTTATCAGCATTGTGGTCTGGGCAAGGTATTCAATCTTTCAAAGCTTCAATGGAATAAAAAGAAAATAATATTAATAGTATCCAGTCTTGAATATAACATGCAGGCCCATGCCTATAATCCCAACACTTTGTGAGGCCAAGGCAGGAAGATCACTTGAGACCTGGAATTTAAGATCAGCCTAGGAAACACAAAAATATCCCTTCTCTACAAAAAATAATAATATTAAAAAATTAGCTGGGGATGATGGCATATGCCTATAGTCCAAGCTATTCGGGAGGCTAAATCAGGAGGCTTGCTTGAGCCCAGGAGTTTAAAACTACAAATGAGCTATGATTGCACCACTGCACTGCAGCCTGGGAAATAGCAAAACTCTGTCTCTAATGTAAAATAATAATAATAATATCCACTTCATAAAAGCCTCATAAAAATTAAATAAGATGATTCAGGTATAGCACTTAAAAAGAGGTCCTGGTCTCTGGCACAGTTTGAATAAATATTGGTTATTACTGTAATTGTTGTAACCTGAAGATGACTTAAGGTGTTAGTTTATAATAAAGCCTAACTTTGTCAAGAACCACCAAGTTTGATCATATGCTAGAGGCAAATACAATGAAGATACTTGGTTCATTTTGCTAACTGTCCATTCTGAAGGTTTCGGCTATTCCTCAACTGGCCACCAGATGACAGCAATTGATAATAGGAAAAACAGTTCAGCTCCACATTTACTGCATTTGAAACATCAACGAGGGCAGCCTGTAATAGCGTTTACTATGCATACACCTGTTTTTGTAAAGCCCTATTAAAGAGTAAATTTCCTCTTTAAAACTGAGGGGAGAGGAGGGTAAAGTAATACTTTTTAATCTTTTCCTCACTTACCACAAGGTTCATTGCTGATGCCCTTATAACAAAAGACAGATAAGACAAAAGCATAATAAATTTATTTAACAAAGTTTTACATAACCCTGGAGCCTTCAGAAATGAGGACCCAAAGACTCAGGGAAAACTGTATCTTTATGCTAAATGTGAAATAAAAAGTGGACAGTTGTAGATAAATGCATCTGAAGAAAACTCACAGATTCTAGCCCTGAATGAATTTGATGTTGTTAAATAATTTTTTAAACTTTGGAATTGTGATTAAATATATATATATACATATATATGTGCATACATATATATGACATGAAAATTAACTAGGCTGGGGATAGCCAGTGCTGCTGCTGCCCTTCACCTTGGCCACGGCCTTCCTGTAGCCCTCACTCCCTGCTACAGAGAACTAAGCTTGTCTAGTGGGTACCTGCAGCAGAAGCAAAAACATGAGATTTCACCTTTTCTGGGAGTGGGAAGCTCTACTTTGATGCTACACCTGAGTGTTCTTACTTGAATAGAATGGGTTTACTACTCAACAAGCAGACATCATTGTAACTGCATTGGTCAAGATAATGGAGGACAACGTAAATATCATCTACAAGGACATGGTCACCACAATGCAGCAGGAGACCACTCTTCGGCAAATAATGTCTCAGTTGGTTGATGTGAAAAAGGATATGATTATTTTCAAGAAAATGTTCAAGTTTCAAAATAAAACTTGAACAACATCGGTTAAAAAAAGAACATGTAATGGCTAAAGTAATCAAAGTCTGAATAGATACCAAGTTAGACTTTAATCTAGAAAAGAGCAGCAAAGTAAAAGAATTATATTCATGGAGTGAAAGGAAGCTGCAGGAATTAAGAGCAGAAATAGTGGCATTGCATGCCCAGCAATATTAGGCCATCACCCAGATAGACAGGAAGATAAGAACTGAGGTTGCTGACCTCAAAACCATGCTTGAGTGATGCAAGCTTAATAATATTAAATATTTAGCAGGATCTGTATTTGTGTGCATAACCGTAGCTCTGAGATTTTCTTGCCTGTGGGTATCATAAAATATCTATTTAAACAGAAAAAAATTGAAATTATGTATATGTATTATATCTCTATTGCACAGTGTGGGTCTATAGGAGCCCTGGAGATTACATGCAGAATCATCTTATCCCCAGGGAAGACTCTGTCCTGGGACAGAGGAACTGACCCCTCACGTCCGCCTCTTGGTGCTATGTCCTTCTACTTTGAATGTGCAAGTTGCTTGAGCTTGAACTAGAACAAAGTACAAAAGGTTGGCTCAAAATTTCTTAACTCAAATGATTAAATTCATGTGTTACAGTGAAAAGATCATTAGCTAGGGAGTCAGAAGGCAGGAAGCTCATCCTGTCATAAATTAGCCATAACCTTAATCAAGGTCTTTTATCACCTCACACCTGCTTCCTCACCCAGGGTAGACCAGATGCTTCCTAAGATACATTAAAATTTCATGATTAAGGGCGGTGCCTGTGGCTCAGTGAGTGGGGCGCTGGCCCCATATGCCGAGGGTGGCGGGTTCAAGCCCAGCCCCGGCCAAACTGCAACAAAAATAGCTGGGAGTTGTGGCGGGCGCCTGTAGTCCCAGCTGCTTGGGAGGCTGAGGCAAGAGAATCGCGTAAGCCCAAGAGTTAGAGGTTGCTGTGAGCCGTGTGACGCCACGGCACTCTACCCGAGGGCAGTATAGTGAGACTCTGTCTCTACAAAAAAAAAAAAAAAATTTCATGATTAAACCAAGTTATTGGTGGCCATCTCATGCAGGTGATAGAAAAGCTGGTTCATGCTCACCAATTCAGCAAGACAACACTCCTGGTGAAAGAGAGGAGTGTAGACAGACTATGGGAGGACCACCTGGGACCATCATGCCCTGAGAAATTCTATAAACTCTCTCTCTGCCTCAGCCCATCCCCTTGGCTGTTCACATCACCTCCACTCACTTGTATCCCATTATCTAACCAAGCACGGTTATGGACCTGGCCCCAGATGAACACCCAGTGAAAAGATGACATAATCTTGAGACTATTTCTTCACTCTTCCATCAAGTTAATTTAGTGTGCAAATGCTGTCCAGAAGGCACAGGATGGGCACTGGGAACAGAATCCAAGCAAGACTAAAAACTTGCCTGCTCTCGGGAGCTTAAAGTCTAACAGCGATGACATTCAAGAAAGTGCTACACAGGTAATTAATTTAGTACAAAGTATGAAGAAAAACATGGGAAGAGGTCTTAGAAGAGGGCCACCCACCTTGCGTAGGTGGTATTTCTAACATGCATTGTGAGCTAATGTAGCTTTCTTTCTAAAAGAAATTAGACTCTGTATGTGCAATATGCTGGGTTCAAAGTCCAATTGTACAGCCACCCCTCCTGGGGATGCAATTTGGGGTACATTGTTAGGCACTCTATTCTTTATTGTCTCACCTGATATATAAGGCTGATACTAATAGTACCCACCTCTGAGGTAGCTGGAAGGAGTTAGTAGGTCAATACAAAACGCCAATCGGTCAGTTAGAAAATCTCTGCCAAAAAATAAACACTATTTCCCAAGAACTTGTTATTGATTGGAGATTCCAATCAATTTGGAGATCTCTCTGGGATATCCATTTGCAGTTGAGCCCTTTTAAGAGATTTTCTTTATTCATAGCTAATACAAGATTCTACCCGGAGCCTGAGCCAGTCTTCCAAGTACAAGGTCCCCTTACAAATGTTAACCTACCTCTAGACAATCCCATGTGTCAGCATGGAAACAATTCTTTGTATAAATTTCCATACCCAGAAATACAGCTGATAATTCACAGAAGAGGAAAATCCAAAGGATAATAAAGATAAAAAATAATAATAATAATAAGCAACTATACCAGGCTTCAAGGGAATGCCTATTATAACAGCTAAATGGAATTCTTGGTGTATCAATTAGCAAGATATTTGTTGCTATTGATATTGATGTTATTTTCTTTTAGTTTAGATTGGTCATGATAATAACAGTGGCGGGAGAGATTTGATAAAACAAGTAGTTATCATTCCTTTCATTCAATAAATTAAATAACTTATTTACTAGAAACCATTCTCTCAGTAGAGTATAAATTGGAACCCAAGTTTTCAGAAAGCAACTTGGCATTACGTAACATGACTTCCAAAAGTGTTCCTACCCTATAAATTTTACTGTTAGGGTCCCAAGAAAATAATCCAAAGTAGAGACAAAGATTAACACATAAAGATATTTATTGCGATATATAGCAGGATATTAGAAATAGTCTAATTACTCAATAACATGGAAATGTTAAGCAAATTATGACCCAACCACACAAAGGCATGTTAGGCATCCATCAAAGATATTTACAAAGGATTTTAATCACATATGGAAATATATGTATATATCACAAAATTTTAAATTTTAAAAATGTCAGATATAAAATTGTGTATCTAGCCTAATAACAGCCATGTAAGACATTGGACATAGAAAAAAAGAGAAATACACCAAAGGGTTAACAGCAGTAAACCTAAGGTGTGGATTATAGGTGAATTTTATTATTAAATGAATATTTTTCTACAGGTTCCAATTTTTTTAAACATGGGTAGCAGTGTTGTTTGCTTTAGTGTCCCTCACAGCCAATACCCAGCCACAGGTCTTGGGGCCTCTAGCCAAGGTGAAAACACAGAGTTTGAGAATACAAAAGACTGGTCTCTGAGCAAATGAAGAAATAGGAAGCTTTCTGCAAACTAATACAACCTTCTTGGAAGGAAGTACGGAGAAATCTCAAAGAACTCAACCTAGACCTTCCTTTTGATCCTGCAATCCCATTACTGGGCATCTATCCAGAAGGAAAAAAAAATCTTTTATTATAAAGACACTTGTACTAAGCTGTTTATCACAGCCCAATTTACAATTGCCAAAATGTGGAAACAACCTAAATGTCCTTCAACCCAGGAATGGATTGGTAAGCTGTGGTATAGGTATACTATGGAATATTATTCAGTCATAAAAAAATGGAGATTTTGCAGCATTTGTACTAACCTCGATGGAGGTGGGACATATTATTCTTAGTGAAGCATCACAGGAATGGAGAAGTATGAATCCTATGTATTCCATTTTGATATGAAGACAATTAATGACAATTAATGACATGGTGGGGCGGGGGGAAGGGGAAACAAGACAGAGAAGGAGGGAGTGGGTGAGGGAAAGGAAAAGAAGAAAAAAAAAGAGTAACTAATTCTCACATAAATTGGATTTAATTTTGACCAAAGTACATTACTTAAACATTAATTTTTAATTCAATTTGTTAATATGTTGTTTAGGATATTGCATCCTCATTTATAAGTGACATATGTTTGTAATTTCCCCTTTATAATAATATATTTTCTCCAATTTTAATATCAGGTGTACCCAGATCAAGTAGAATGATTTTGAAATATTTCTTCTTTTTCTATTGTCTATAAGATTTGGCATGATCTGTTTTTCAAAATTATCTTTTACTTCTATTTATAAATATTAGTCATCTATTTTTTGAGGCTTAAAAAAAAATAAGGAGAAGTTAACTGATGACTCCATACTGAATCTCAGAGTCAAAGCATTCTATAATAGACATACTCTTGTTTGACAATGTGAAGGTTACTTTCTTTGCATCATTATTATTGTTTAGTCTTTCGATGTAGTAATTATTCTTAGTGAAGCATCACAGAAATGGAGAAGTATGAATCCTATGTCTGATTCCTTTTCTGAATGTATTTATGTTCATTCATTCTTTACGAGGTTTTTGTTTCTAGTCCTTACTTTAAACATTGTTATTGTTATTAAAATTTAAGCCTTTTTAATTTTGTGAAGGCAAAAAATGGAAACCTAATAAACACATGTATATGTAAATAAATAAATAAATAAATAAAAAGAAGTAGGAAACTGTTTCTCCCTGCCCTTTGAACACTCCATGCTGCACTCTGTCCTCCCTCCTGACCCCAGTCCTCCTCTCCTCAATTCCTAGGTGCCCTTGGAGCAGCAGGAAAGGTCTGTTATCAAGTACCGCACACCACCCCTGACCTGTGCTTAGTTTAACATTCCTTAGCTTTCGTTTTCATAAAAGGAGAGTTCCAGGGAGTTCTGCACACCACTGCCTGGTGCTGTTGTGCCCAGATCTCGAAATCCCCCACAAAGACCAACAGGGAGCAGAGTCCAATGCAAAAGCAAAAGGGCCTTTTATTGCAAGTTCAAACTTGGGCTCCCAGGGACTCCGCTGCAACAGATCCCAGCCAGGAGCCCCGAGCTCTGGAGCAGGGGGGTTCTTATGGTCCCCTGCAGCGGGTGGGCATGCACAGCTTGACACAAAGGGGGCGCTTCTGGAATGGTTAGGTGGGGGGTCCCTGATTGGTGGGCGGTCGCCTCATGATTTCGGAATTGCCTGGGCTTGTACTGAGTGAAATGGCAGGGAAAGCGAAACTTAACTCTTAAGATGGCACTGGTCTGGTTCTTTCAGTGGGAGAAATGTAATAGACTGTGATTTAAAGATATGGATCCAGCCTCCCGAAGTGCAAATAGAGCTTTAAATCTTCCCTTCCCTTTCCCTGTGGGCAGCAAGAAGGTTTCCCTCCCCCAAAAGGTCTATGAACCTCTCGTCTGGGTGTCCTCATGCTTAAAAAACTGGATGTGCCTCACCGCAATCACACCCGAATGAAGACTGATTCTCCTTAAAGGAAAATGAACTGTTATCAGTTTTTCTCAATCCCCGCCTCAGTTTAGTCTGCCTACTACAGCGTCAGATCTGAGATCCCTGTACCCAGTGAAACCTGCCCACCGCAAACTTTGTTAAGAACCCTGGAGCGTGGCTTCCCGGAGAGCTCCCAGACTCTCAGAAGATCACTTTCATCGAAGAAGCATGTAGTGTGTTCTGGTACACCAGGGGCGTGCTGGGGCTCTAGTCTGGGGCTCAGACACCTGAAAGGCACCCAGGGACCTCCTATTGTGTCACTCCCAGAAAAGAGCATTAATTCCTCCTCAATCCTGCCAAGATCCTGAGACTCCTAAACCAAAGACATCTGGAGAACAAATCGCATAATTAAACCCATTTTCACATAGATCCTTAAATTTTTGAATTGTATTTTCTTAAAATTGTATTTTCTGACCATTTTCCTTTTTTTTTTTTTTTTTTGAGACAGTCTCACTATGTCGCCCTCAGTAGAGGGCTTGGTGTTACAGCTCACAGCAACCTCAAACTCTTGGGCTTAAGCCATTCTTTTGCCTCAGCCTCCCCAATAGCTGGGGCTACAGGCACCCGCCACAACACCCAGCTATTTTTTTTGCTTGTAGTTGTCATTGTTGTTTGTCAGGCCCAGGCTGGATTCAAACCCGCCAGCTATGGTGTATGTGGCTGGCGCGCTAAGCCAGGCTCCAAGCCCATTTTCGCTTTTCATTTACATGAATTGATGTTAAATACTTTCTATTAAGGCAGCACCTGTGGCTCAAAGGAGTAAGGCACTGGCCCCATATGCCCAGCCCCAGCCAAAAACTGCAAAAACAAAATACTTTATATTAAAGACAAATAATATGAAAATCTTTATTGCTCTAGCAGTGAAGATTTCATTTCAGTTACAATTCCATTCCTTCTTATATTTCCAACTTTATCTCTGGTACCTTTTTCAGGCTGTCCTTTTAATTGCTATGTTGTTTGAAACATAAATTCAAAGTCCTTTTTTTTTAAGCTGGAAAAGTGGTTTATTTTGAATTTCAATCCAAAAGGATAGGCTACAGATTGAAAGAATAACAGCATTTGTCATTCTGAAGACAAAGGAAAAGTATCATAAATTATTATTGCTTGGCCATGAATTTTTTTGTGAATGCCTCAAGGGTACAAGTGAAAAGCTTTTTTTCCCCTTAAAGTAGCAGAAGAAAAAATTGCACACCTGCATCTTATGGATGCAAATCTGGGGGCACTATAAATGCCCTAAGATTTGTTCTTAAATTGCTAGAACATAACCTGTGAATTGTCTTTTCTCATTTTAGGGATTAATTGTACACAGTATAAAAATCTATCTATATATGTTTATAATTAACAATAGTATTTCCAATCTTACTTAGATAAGGTCTCTGAAAGTTAAATATTTCTAATCTAGTATTGTGGTAGGCAGAATGTTTACTAAAACTGTTCACATTCTAATCTCCAGAATTTGTAATGTATTAGGTTACACTGCAAAGAGGATACACGTGGAGTTAAGGACGCTTGACCTTAAAATAATAAAATTATCCAGAATTATCTGGATGAGCCCAAAGTAATCACAATGTCCTTTGAAGTGGAAGATGGAGGGAGAAAAGAACATCAGAATCAGAGAGAGATTTGAAGAATTTATGCTCTCAAGCTGGAGGACAGGGCCATGAACCCAGGAGGGTGGGTGACCTCCAGAATTCAGAAAAGTAAGGAAAATGGGTCCTCCTCTAGAAAATTCAATATCTTGATTTTTAGCCCAGTGAGATTCATTTTAAAATTCTAACTTCCAGAATTGCGCAGTAATATATTTGCCTTGTTTAAATTCAGTGAATCGTGCTCATTTCTTACAGCAGCAATAGGAAACTAATAAGCATTAATTTACAGTTTTTAATGTAAAATTAACCTATTTATGTTATCATTGTGACAGGTAGTCTAAGATATTTTTGAAAGTGTAGAGAAAATTTGTGCCTCAGTAGAAAACTACATTGTCTAGAACACATTCTCCTGGCTGATCTGATTCTGATTCTATGGGCGCGGTTCTGTAACTCTAAATTTTAGATAACAAATAGAAATACAAAATAATTCTTGTCTACGTAGATGCAGATTCTGTTCTGTCCAGCACAGGTTCAATTCACATCCCTTCCCCCTATAGAAAAAGCCAGTTTTGCCTCTGTTTACACACTCATTATAATATTTTCTGTCTATAAATGTGTTTGTGTTTATTCTTTGGATTCTCTGTGAATTGGTTGCAAGGCCCCAGGAGCTTTCTCCTTAATCAGTTAAAGAAAATATTTTCTCTGTGTTCATTTCTGTATCTCTAAGCTAGTCATGATTTTACCTTATTTTCTAAAAATTGTCTTTTAACAAAAGTGACATAAATCTATCTCCACTTAAGAGAAAAAAAGGAGAAGGAAGAAGAGGAAGAAAAAGAAAAGTGGTTACTGTTTGAGTTTTACTTGAAACCCTGTATCTTGGAGATTTCTGGCTGTGTCTACAGCTGGGTGGCTGTGCTCAGATGACACCCTCAGAGCTATGTCTCCTGTTTTAACTTTCTCCTACGGTGGCTTTTTTAAAATCAGATCAGCTCTTTCTACAGACTGAAGGATGAATTTTGGCATTTCTAGGTTACTTAAGTCTCACCATGTGCAATCCCAAATGCAGCCACACTGTCCCAGTGTCTGTCAATTTCATCTTTTATTTTTTATTATTATTATTATTTTTGTAGAGACAGAGTCTCACTTTATTGCCCTTGGTAGAGTGCTGTGGTGTCACAGCTCACAGCAACCTCTGATTCCTGGGCTTAGGCAATTCTCTTGCCTCTGCCTCCCAAATAGCTGATACTACAGGTGCCCACCACAACACCCGGCTATTTTTTGTTGCAATTTGGCTGGGGCCAGGTTCAAACCTGCCACCCTCGGTATATGGGGCCAGCGCCCTACCCACCGAGTTACAGGCGCTGCCTTGTCCATTTCATCTTTTACAGCTACAGAGAAGAAGTCAATGCCTGGCTCCAAAGTTTCAAAGGACAAGCTGATTCTCTGGAATGTCTACAACACGACTAGATACTACATCTAGGAATTCTGGATGCGTCTGTGTGTGCACCAGAGACCTTCCTCCTCATGGATCTTACCTTCTGTTGGGGAAGACAGACCTCCAATAACCAAAATCAATAAGGTAATTATAGTCATATGTCAGATAAATTGCAGGTTCAGTTCCAGACCACTGTAATAAAGTGAGGCGCATGAATATTTTGGTTTCCCAGTGCCTGGAAAAGTTATGTTTTCCCTGTACTAGACAGTCTGTTAAGTATGAAATAGCATTGTATCATACCTACAATGTATATAACTGAATTAAAATATATTTTATTGGTAAAAAACATTAATGTTCATCTCAGCCTTTCCAGAATCATAACTTATTTGCTGGTAAAGGATCTTATGTCAGTGTTGATGGCTGCTGACCGATGAGGGTGGGTGGTTGCTGAGAGCTGGGGAGGCTGTGGCAATTTTTGAATAAATTCAAAGTCTTTAAATTTATTTTAGTTGATATTTCTTTCCCACTATATGTAGTTTTACTTATATTCACAAGACCATGAAAGTTTCTAAACTATCTACTAACTTTTCAGTAATGATTTTTTTTTGTTTCTTTTAGGGATTGAATTGACATATTTTTGACTTCTTTTCATAGGGAAATTACAACCCTTTTACCTCTGGCATCCTGCCAGTTTGTCATTCTAGAGTTATGATCTCTTTTCATTTGCATAGTTTCTATAAGTAAACTTGAAACTTTATTTCCTTAGAAAATAGGTCATAAAAGAATCTTAACTATTCTGAATCCATCTATTTTACTAACATTCAAAGATTAACATGTTGCAACCAGCAGTTTAAATTAAGTACTAACCTGATTTCTTAGCAATATTTGATGGTTCTCCTAGGTGTTACGTGTTTGTATAAACTATGGATCCTCCTTCCCTTAATAATTTTAATAATACCTCTTTACCAAAAAAACTATATACAGTAAACGTCCTCCCCTTCCCCTTATTTATACTTGATAACTTGAATCCTATTATTCTCCTCTTATACTTGGTAGTTCTAACATGAGATCTAATTTACCAATGATTTCTACTTAGTTAAATTTGAATTTATTTCTTAAGTATTGTTTTTTTAAAAAGCCTTATTTTTTATGATATTTAGTATATGGGGAATTTAGTATACCTTGTTTCAACTACTTCAGTCTTAAATATAATCTTTCTTCCCTAAATAGTATCAATTTCAATTTTTCTCAGAGTCCAATTTTTTTTTTTTTTTTTTTTGCAGTTTCTGGCCGGGGCTGGGTTTGAACCCACCACCTCCAGCATGTGGGGCCAGCGCCCTACCCCTTTGAGCCACAGGCGCCACCCAGAGTCCAATATTTTTAAACAACTGCATTAAGTTTATTACATTATCATCAATCTATCAATAAGTGATTAATTGGGCAGTGCCGATGGCTCAAGGAGTAGGGCGCTGGCCCAATATACCAGGGATGGTGAGTTCAAGTCCGGCCCCGGCCAAAACTGCAAACAAACAAACAAAAAATCCACTTGAATTTGGGCAGTGCCTGTGGCTCAAAGGGATAGGGTGCCAGTCCCATATGCCAGAGGTGGTGGGTTCAAATCCAGCCCAGGCCAAAAAAAAGGAAAGAAATAAGTGATTAATTAAAGATGAAGAACTGTGGTGTAGCAAATTTGTATGGTTCATTTTAAATAGCACAGACTGTAGAAGAGCCAGGATTTCCATTCACATGTCTGACTCCCACTACCCTAAAAGAACTTAGAGTAACACTAGAAAAGATATATGTACTCACACACACACTGAAATAAGTGCTAAAATCACTTGTTTTAACAAGTAGTACCCATAATATGTGTCCTCAATTGGAGCGAATGGTGGGGATTATTTTATAAAAGCTCCCCAACCTCCTCCGTAGCTTAGAGGCCCTGCTCTAGGAGGAGAGAGTAAGAATCATTCACAAATGTCTGTATAAAGTCACAGCCTCACATTTTGAATGTGATCAGAGGACTTGTAGGTGGGAAATATTGGGGGTAGGGGTGCTATAAGTGAAGAGCCCCATGGCAAACATCAATCAGAGCTTCAGAAGGAAGATTCTCCTCACTTCCAGCTGTGCCACTGTCATTGTTCAGCTAAAATCATCCCTTGTCACCCTCCCCACTATACCCTATCACTTCCGTAAGTTTCCTCTTCTTCAAAACCAATTAGAGTTACATCTTCAAAACAGCTTTACCAAAAACTGTAAGAAAAAATATACAAGCAAAAAAGAACTTGAACAAGATAACAGATATGAAACTTAGCTAAACTGTAATCACAAATATCTTTATCAGCAATACATTCTAAATACATATAAGTCCCTGTTCCTCTTTCATCTGCAAGGATACCCTTACCAGACATCGTTTCATGATGGCCCGGTCAAAAGGGAATCTCAGTTCTTTCCAGAGTTCAGTTCTTAATCCCTTCCAACTAGACCGTTCCATCCTACTCCTAAAATCAATGTTCTCAATCAGCCCAAATCTGTGCTTTCCTGATCTCTGATCTCCAATCTCCTTAGGTGAAAAAAGTCTTTTTCTAATCTAGACCTAAGAAGTCTTGAGAACTCTGATACTCTGGAGGTTCTTAAATCATCTTATGCACATCCTTCCAGCCAGTGCTAGTGTTTGGCTCGCCTTTAGTGATATGTAGTTTCTTCACCTTGAACTTCCACAGGGTGAATCACCCAAATAAAAATTTCATCACTATGGTGCACCATGTGGTAACAAGTCCCATCTTGGCCCGGCTCAGTCCCAACCTCCTACCTTCTTTTGCTCAAACTTCTAACTAAAGCTTCTCCTTGCCAAAAGCCTTGTCTCCTAGTGAGAACTATGGGTTCACCCACTGAAAACAAATGCCCACATACATGAATCTTTGCATGTAATTTTAATAGGTTCACAGGGCCCTTGAATCCCACCCATGGACTTCCTAGAGATTAATGGAATCTAGATTCAGAATCTCCCAACTTTCCCAGGTTCTGCTCTGAGGAAGCCACAGAGTTCCCAGCTCATGTGTAAGCATGGTGACTGACACCCACAAATCTCACGGCATCCATGTAGCCTCCCAACTCATCTCCCCTATCATGGATTGCTAGCTTCACAGTTGCACTGTTTTTGAACCATTTCAGCATACAATACTCAAAAAGACTGGAGCTGTCTGCTCTCTGAGGAAATAATCCACAGAAAGGAAATGGGAGCACTGTGTTTGACAGATGGAAAACTGGCTGAATAGAAGCAGAGCTGGGATGTATAAAGGACAAGAGGGACAATCCCATACAAGGACCTTGACGTAAAATGAAGGCCACTTTATCCTGTAATAATTTTATGCAGGAAAACCTTTAAGGAGAGTGAGGGCAAGAAAGATGGACTGCAAGGAGGATCTGATCTACAAATGGGGAAGTTCATGGAGGCGATAACTAATGTAAAAGCAGGAGGGAGTGGGGCCTGGGTGAGGATTAAAGGTACCTTTCAGGCTACGTGGCAGAAGAACAACAGAGAATCAATAGGACTCAGAAGCAAATTGGAATTGGTAAGAGGACAGAGGGAGATAGAGGAAGAAGAAGAGAAACAATAAAAAAATCAAAGGAAATGAAAAAGTCTGAGGCCTCATTGCTTTGGAAGATATGGTTAAGAATAAAGCAAAATGAATTAATTAGATTTGCAATTGGAGTAAGTTGTTAGAAATGAGGCTAAATTTCTATGACAGTTACAACATCTGTGTGTGTGTGTGTGCGTGCGTGTGTCTGAATGTGCTCAGATAAAATATAGTCTCTAAGAACACCTAGGAGATTGATTAGATAAGCTGTCTGGACTGTTTCTGCTTTCCATTCTGTAAGTCTATGCATTTAAAGCCACGACTGCATGCTGCCCAAACCTACAGCTGTAAAGGGAAAATATTGGCCCATCTGGACATTATAGTACATGAGTAAGTCATAGTCCAAAACTTTCCTATTCATTTGTGACATTTTGAGTGTGTCTCGACCAGTGGCTCTTTCTAAAACTGAACATTTCTGCTGCTATTTTACAGTAATTCTTCGATAAATTTTATTAGATGGATAGATAGGATGGATAGATAGATGAAAAAATAGATGGATGGATGAGAGTTTGATGAATTAAGACCACCAGTGGGCAATACCCTTCTGCTGAAATCCAGGCTTCCAAATAAAAGCATTTGGGACCCTTCCTGTGTGTGTGTACCAAGAACCCTTCCAAGGCATCTCTTCGGGCAACAAACATAAATGCAGGAGATGAGTGAATATCTCACCTGTGTCAAGTGGTCTAACAACCACTTCCTTGATGGATGTTTACTCATCAAGTGTAGCAGATGCCGTGTTCAGCCCAAATGGGGCCCTGGCTCCTCATCTCTCACTTTCAAGTGTCAAGCTCACCACATGTGGTTGCAATGGCTTATGCAGCAAATATTACCAAAGAAAAATCTAAAACCACATAGGTTCAGCAGAATCCACTTAGACCTATAAAAAGCACATAACTATTTTCAAAGGGGACAGATAAAGTATGCACCTAGCCTTTTCAGACAGAGCATTCAGAGCTTTTCAGAGCATGCTGAAAAAAAACAGTAAATAAACATGTATTAAACATCTACCATTTATGTTTTGCACACTTATTAAACTTAATAAGTTTAAGTAAAGTGTGGAGTGACCAAAAAAATTATAGATATACAGAGGGTGCCAAAAAAATGTATGCACATTTAAAGAAAGGAAATAACTGTATTAAAATTGTAATACTTGGCTTGACAGCCGTAGCACAGTAGTTCCGGCACCAGCCGCATGCACTGAAGCTGGTGGGTTTAAGCCCATTGTTGCTAAACAACAATGACAAGTGCAACAAGAAAATAGCCAGACATTGTGGCAGGCGCCTGTAGTCCCAGCTACTTGAGAGGCTGAAACAAGAGAATCACTTAAGCCCAAGAGTTTGAGGTTGCTGTGAGCCGTGGCACCATGGCCCTCTACCAAGAGCGACATAGTGAGACTCTGTCTCTAAATAAATAAATAAATAAAATTGTCATACTTAATATATAACAATAACATTCTTGGATATCGAATCCCATATCTCTTATAATTACAGGCGTCAAATGTGACTGGAGTATTATAATTTTAATAAAGTCTTTTCTTTCCTTAAAATGTGTATACACTTTTGGCACCCTCTGTATAAAAACACACACACACAAAAATTATGTACCATAGATAAACATACAGACATATATAAATTATATACATACATAATTGAAATTAATGCATAAACAAAAAAAAGCAATCACATCACTCAGTCTGAAGAGAAATAATAAAGTTCAGATTTGATGGTACAAAGGACAGAAACTACTTTGCCATCTACATATGTTTTTCCTGTTGCGTAAGCAAATTTACTTAGAGCATGTATACTCTTTAGAACGTCTGCCCAGCCCACACCCCTCTTCTCCTAGAACAGAGCCCCCAACAGCTCTGTGCTACGTGATCTTGTCCAACCAAAGCCGAAGGAGCACGTGACTCAAGTTAAATCAACCAGGCTCCTGAAGGTATGGCTGGGCACTGAGAAATGGCTAGCAGGGTAAACCTGATAATGTGTGAACTTGGGAAAGGCAGAAGCACAGAGACACAGAAAGAAGAATCTGCAGAGAAAGGGCCGTGATACAGTACAGGGGAAGAGGGCGCTCGAGAGATTGAAAAGGTTACTGCCTTGACCCCATTTGTTTTTGAGCTCTAGTTCCAGTTCTTTCCCAAATCCCTGCTATAATTCCTGCCTTGTTTCTGTGAGGCATCTTTATACCCTTATACTTAATTTCATGTTTGTGATTAAACTTGCTCAATTGAATTTCTATTACAAGCAAAGGAAGAAACTATGTAATCTTCAAGATATTTTAGAAAAACATAGTCGATAATACAAAAACTCTTATATATCCCATAGTAATAATATGTATTTGAGCAAAGATCTAACTACTAAGATTTTTACACCTGCATTGGTTAACAGGGAATAATTTGGAATGAATATTAAAATGCATTAAAACAGGCTCAGCGCCTATAGCTCAAGTGGCTAAGGCACCAGCCACATACACCAGAGTTGGCAGGTTTGAATCCATCCCCGGTCTGCCAAACAACAATGACAACTACAACCAAAAAATAGCCAGGCATTGTGGCGGGCACCTGTAATCCCAGCTACTTGGGAGGCGGAGGCAGGAGACTCGCTTGAGCCCAGGAGTTGGAGGTTGCAGTGAGCTGTGATGCCATGGCACTCTATCCAGGGTGACAGCTTGAGGCTCTGTCTAAAAAAAAAAAATGCATTAAAAGGAGATTAAATAAATAAGTTATGGCAACATCCATGCAATTGGATTGTGGTCAAACATTAAAAACTACATTCATTAAAGAATTTTCAAAATTAGTGTTTCTTCACCTACTGTCATCTTCTATTGAGCATCAGGTTCATGAGATTTCACTCAATACTGGTCAAATATTTAAAGCCTTGACTTCTGCAAAGTTTTTGTCCAAAAAATCAGTGGACAACTATATGTATTACGACTATAACGTCCTACTCCTTCAGAAAAATCCAAAAACCAATCTCATTCACAGTTATCATTTAAGATTCCCCTATGTGGCTCTTATACTTAAATTTTACTTCTTTCAACCTCTATTTTTTAGGGGGAAGAAAAATAAAGAAAAGGGGATGGTGCCTGTGGCTCAAAGGAGTAGGGTGCTGGCCCCATATGCCGGAGGTGCCAGGTTCAAACCCAGCCCTGGCAAAAACTGCAAAAAAAAAAAAAAAGAAAGAAAAGGGTAATGATTTTCTAATCCAGCCAGGAAATTACACATCAGTCGTCTTATCGCAATCCTCAGTAAAAGGCAGACATATATGCCTCTCTCATTATATTTTTCTTATTTTTTATGGAAATATCTTCTGAGAAAGGATCATAAAACAAAGATACGTGGGATGATCTCAGTCTAGGCACAGGCAGAAAGAGGTTGTCAACGTAACAGAGATAATGGATAAGAGTAAATGAAAGAGTGGATCCCACCAAGTGGATGAACTGAAGATAATCTAATAATTTTGTGAGACTTCAAAATATCAGGAAGTCATAAATTCAGGTGCAAAATGATTTTTGGAAAGATTTTCAATACCAATATTTTTAGTTTGCCATTGTGAAAAGGCCATGGACTTGAAAGTCAGTGACATCTGTGATCAATCTCAGGGCTTCCACCTGCCAACTGGATGACCTGGGGCCAGTACCTGACACCTGCCAACCTTAGTTTTCTTGCCTGAATATTTGGGTAACAGTATTCTAAAGGATTGTTCTAAAGATTAAATAAGTGAATGGATAAATACCAAAAAGGGTCTTACTCTTTGATGTTATAAGAGTATTTACATCATTGACCTTTGGTACCTAGCACATTGCAGACCACTGCTTTCACTTGCATTTTATAACTTTATAATTTATTTGCTAACATTATTAAAATACAAATGTGTTTCATTATATTTAAACTTTACATACTACTATAACAACAGAGCAAACTTTATTCTCCTGATCATCGTCTTGGGCCTTGTCACTGAGTAGTTTTTATTTCTTTTTATGTTGAATTGGAGTTGCTAACTTCTGAGATCAAAGCATCATTAAAAACAGACATAACTGCCCAGTGTTATGAATTCACAAAGGCCACTCTAACGCGACCAAGAATGTGGGTCTTTCTCTTTGATTTTACATCTCAACAAAATGACCCTTCAATCATTTCAGACACTTTACAAATATACAACTCTACAATCATTCTACTTAGCAGCCAGGTGTTGGGATTGTTACTGTTAAGGGGAGAAGGCACAGAGAATCAAAAATAAATAAATAAATAAGAACTTGGGCACAATCAACATATTTAACAGTTGGGAATGGTTAAATGGTCTATCATTTTACTATTTCTCAGGATTTTAGGAGCCAATCCCTTTCAAACACACACACATACATACACATACATGCAAGTCTTTACAAATGGCAAAATATTTAGAATACATTATCAAATGAGAAAGGTTACAAAATACTATTACATCATCGATTTTATAAAATAAAATACTTTTACTAGAGCAATCCTCTTAAAATGATCCAAATTTTGTAAAATAATAGGAAATATACTCTAAGAGCTCATTTCTAAGACCGAGGATTATGAATTGATGATGCTTTCCTTCTTTGGCATCTATGTGTTATTTCTGTGTCTATGTGAAAGAAAGAAGGTGATAGAAAGAGATGACATACACGGAACAGAGTTCCAGGTTAAATTCAAGAAAATATCTGGTAAACCTTCAAATATCTTTATTTTCAGTGCTGTAATAACTTAGTAATGTGTAGCAGAGACCACTCCTCTCCAGTAACCAGAATGCTAGTGTCTGCTATTCAGGCTGTCCAGGGCCCCAGTTTCTAGGTTAACGACCTAAGAAGCCCAATTCAAATAGTCTGACAGGGGTGGCGCCTGTGGCTCAGTCGGTAAGGTGCCGGCCCCATATACTGAGGGTGGCGGGTTCAAAACCCGGCCCCGGCTGAACTGCAAACCAAAAAATAGCTGGGCGTTGTGGCGGGCGCCTGTAGTCCCAGCTACTCAGGAGGCTGAGGCAAGAGAATAGCTTCAGCCCAGGAGTTGGAGGTTGCTGTGAGCTGTGCGATGCCATGGCACTGTACCGGGGGCAATAAAGTGAGACTCTGTCTCTACAAAAAAAAAAAATAGATTCATCAAATAGTCTGGCAGACTCAAAATATGAATAAAGAGGCTAGATTACCCGAAATGTCAGCTCCTTGAAAGCAGAGCCTTGTTTCCTATGCCCTCAGAGCCCAGTATAGTACCCAACAGGCATATCATAGGTACTGAAGAAACATTTGTTGAATGAATGGCTGTTCCAGCTAGGCCATGTGGAAGCCTGAAGAAATCGCCCAACTTTCTCACAGACCAGACATTCAGATGAGCAGATAAGTAGTATCCCCTAAACCCAATGTCTCTCTTCTCTTCGGAATGATTCCTCTGACAGATTTTCATGCCTTGACCTTCCTATTAATATTTTACCAGTGTTCACTGAGCACATAATATATGCCAAGCCTCATGTATTATTTAATTTTCTCCTCACAACTACCTATAAAGCATGTTCTGTTGGTATTTTCATTTTGTAGCTATGGAAAATGAAATGTAGACCACAGAATTTTCCCAAGGGCACTCAGCTACTAAGGTGGATCTGGGACCTGAACATGAAAATGTCTGAAGCAAAAAATGTCCTTAACCAACATACTATACTGGATGTTTTATAAGCCCCAGACAAAAATTTTATTTCAATTATGTAATGAAAGGAAAAACTCTACCTTCTTTAAGGAATTAGCTAGTCTAGTTCTTTCTGATAATGCAGACTATGTAACTGAACATGTCTCCATTTCTCTTTGATGGCCAAGAAGTTCTGTGACACTGTATGTTGGCACTTACAGATTACAATTTTGTACTTTCTTTTCCTGAATCTTGACTTTTGACTTTGTTTCTACATTTCCTGGACCTAAGTTTTATTTTTATTTATACTTTATTACCTGAATGTTTGTTGTAAACCATCTCAAATCTTCTGAAGGATTTTGGAATAAAGAAATTATTCAGGCCAGGTGCAGTGGCTCACATCTGTAATTCTAACACTCTGGGAGGCTAAAGTAGGACGATTGCTTGAGCTCAGGAGTTTGAGACCAGCCTGAGCAAGAGTTAGACTCTGTCTCTACTAAAAATAGAAGAATTAGCTGGGTGTTGTGGCCAGCATCTGTAGTCCCAGCTACTTGGGAGAATGAGGCAGGAGGATCACTTGAATACAGGAAGTGAAGGTTGTTGTGAGCTGGGCTGATGGCACAGCACTCTAGCCTGGGTAACAAGGTAAGACTCTGTTTCAAAAAAAAAGGTGAGAGTAATTATTCATTTGGAATAAAGGAATACATTATTACGTATTGATTTTACCCTAATTCCAATTCACGGAGCTGCCACCTCACCATAGCATGCTCTATGTTGTCCAAAGAAGAAAAACCAATTAGTAATTAGTTCCAGGCTCAGATGTTCTATCTTTCCTTTTAAATGCATTCTGTGGTTCTCTCTAAATCACATAAACTTCAAAATTGCTGTAAAGAAAATAAAGCTGATAACTTAATAGCCCAACTGCAGTATGTAGTTTTGGTTTGCTGGTTTAATTTTAGACTTTACTTTTCAGAGTGACATCCATTCAGACCTGAAATGTCAGTCACTTCCTGACCTTAGTTCTTACAGTATCAGATGAAGTCAGCATTACCAAAGGGAAGTCCACCCATAAAACAAATTTGCATGTTCCTCTTAACATACAGGTATATCATTCTGAATGTATGTGTTTGAAAAAAAATGGAAAGTATTCTGACCCACTTTAAATCAGTGTTTCAGTAAAAGGCTAGTAAAAAACCTCACCTAAGGAAGAGGCTTGGTTTCCATGAGGCTTGTACGTGTGAGTCATTACTCAAAGGAGAAACTGACATGCTCAGATGATCCGTCTGATTGTGGATTTTAATACCGGGATTGGAGAAATTTAGATTGTAGACGTTTTGAGATGATGTGAGGTGACACATCTTCCTCCTTACATAACTTGGTCTCTTACACAACTTCCGGGCATTACCTTGGTGCTCTGAGGATGGCAAAGAGAATGTATTAACAGTAAGCCTCCTTTACCCAAGTGATAAAGGCATCACACACTATTTGGAAGTTACCAAGGACAGAATGCCTTTCACTCGAATACCCCACGTGGGTAATATGATGGCTGTTCAATATTCTTTTGCCCACATAGATTAGGTTTATTTTTTAAAGATGTCCAAACAGGTTTGCACTATGATTCCATCAGATAAAAATAGTCTGGTTCATATAAGAATAAAAAATATCAAAAACTAATAAGTGGCATCAGGAAAAATAGAAGCCAAATATTGAAGAAGGATTCTGCCTTCCATCTCTCAGCACTCACCAGCCCATTAACAATGACTCTAAAAATGTCCTCACTCTCAATCATCATGCCAGGTAGAGAAGGAAATCTCCTCCACCAGGGAGTACAGAGGAAGCCTGTATTTGCCCTTGACACATTCTGCCCACCAGTCCCTTGTTGAGGACGGCCCTCAGGAGCACAGCCACAGTGAATACAAAGCAGTGTAATGCGGCAGATGAACAATGATACTATCAGGCTGACACTAAGACTGATATTTCCTATTTTATAAACCGCATTAATTACATACATATTAAGTTCTGGTTCTTGTAAGACAACAGCGGTAACCTCAGTGATGAGCCTCTAGCACATAACAGAATGAGTACCTTCAAGTTGGAGGTAGATCATCTAGATCTTGATAAACTGAGGTTAAATCCATGAAGTCCTGACTTTACCAACTCCCAAAGGCCTTCTAGATAGTTCTCTGTTGCAAAAATTCTCCTCTCCAAACACATGTTTTCCTTTTAAGTATCTGTTTGACATTGCCCATTACATGCTGGCCCATTTTCAAAATATCAACCCCCAAGTTTAAAACCCAAAAAAGTCTTCTCTACCTATTCATTATCCCCTCTATATTAAGTCAAGATCAAGAAAGAGTCTTGCTTGGTGATAAGCACAGTACCAAACAAAATGGCTCCCACCTTTTCAAAGAGCCATTGCCTTTAAATTATAATACACATTAAATCATAATACACATTTATCGGTAACAATGATGCCTCCTCCAAATTAAGACCACCTTTTCTTTTATTTAAAAAAAAAACCCTGTAGAATATAGATTAAAAAGACAAGAGTCTCTGGTGGACCTGTGGCTCAAAGGAGTAGGGCGCCAGCCCCATATACCACAGGTGGCAGGTTCAAACCCAGCCCCAGCCAAAAACTGCCAAAAAAAAAAGTCTCTCAATGGTAAGCCTACCACCTAAGCAAAAAATAAAAATTAATTCATTTATTTTATTTTTTAGCAAGTCTTAATTTTCCATTACATTGAGAAAAAAGAGTTCATAATATTCTCTCCTAGATACAAAAGGAAAACATTTTTCTCTGTCTCTCAGATTATTCTCTATTATAAAGAGAATATATTATTCTTTCACAGAAAGAAATACTATGTAATGGCCTAATAGTTTCAAGGAACCTTGAAAATCATTTCCCTAAATCAAAACGCCCACAAACATTTCCTTTTAAATGCATTACATACATATTATCCACCCCTTCAAATGCATGTTTGCTTCCTGGGAATGTTTTCCAGCCTCTAGTTGCACACCTTTTTTCATACCCATGCAAGCTCCAAACTCATAATTTAATTTTTTTTTTATTAAGTCATGTACACATAGATCATGAATGCATTTATGCATATGTGGGGTACAATGTGTTGATATTTTTATACAATTTGACGTGCTTACATCAAACTAATTAATATAGCTTTCACCTCATTTACTTGATTATTGTGTTAAGACATTTATGTTCTACACTTGACAGAGTTGACATGTACCCTTGCAATATGCTCCATAGGTGTGGTCCCATCATGGTCTACAGACACATGAAAAAATGCTCATCATCTTTAATCATCAGAGAAATGCAAATCAAAACCACTTTGAGATACCATCTAACTCCAGTAAGAGTAGCCCACATAACAAAATCCCAACTCCTAATTTACAGTTCTCATTGCTGTGGTCATCCATTTCAAGGTCTCAGAAAAGCAAGATCAATAAACCTGAAGACGATCAGTAAGCAAAATCATCACTCCTAATGCACTGCTCCATTTGTCCTTTACTATATTCTTTCCCCCAAAAGTCATAGGCAATCAAAGTTTGCAAAACTCATTGTATAAGGCAGGAAATTAAGCCTCAAAGAGATGTATCCAAGGGAATGGGTGGTTAGTGGCAGAGCCATAGTGAAAACAAAGGCATCCTCTCACTGGGTGTTCTAGGCACCCCAATTCTCATCCGGCCTGCCTTCTCAATGACCAGATTCCAAACGTGAACCAGCTGCCTGGACAGATAAATACCTAGGAAGAGCCCTCCCCACTTTGCACACACTCTTTGTGCTTTCAATTGCTCCCCCAGGGGCCACACGTTCCCAGCTCAAGCTTATCTCCCAAAAATCAGCACTAATCGAGGCAGGGCACACCCAGCTCCAATCACCTATCATATTGATCATTTTTAGACTTTCATGAAAATTCATCTTGTTTCCCCATTCCTATTCTAAAGCAAAGTCTATGCATCTCAAAGGACAGTACACAAGCTGAATTTCATCAGCACTGGAGGCAGAACAGCTAGAATTAGTTTTGCCCCCTTCACTGTCAACCAAAGGAATGAGCAGGGAGCACATTGTCCTCCACCTCATCTTTGACAGACAGCAACAAGCAGGGAATTCTCCTGGAGTACAGGCTACAACCTGAACAGGCTACAACCTCAGGAAAAAAAAAAAAAAAAAAGCAGAATGGAGAGCCAAGGCATTAGGCAACTCAGCAGGGTTATTGGAGTGAAGCTGGGTTCTAACAAGTGCTCCAGTGGCACAGTTGGTTAGCGCCTGGTACTGACAGACTAAAAAGAATGTCCAAGGTTCTGAACTTCTCAAATAACATTTTTCATGCTGTCAACCAGTTAAAAATTAAAACTCACTTTTTGCCAGAAACTGTGCTAAGTTTCTACTTCAGGTAGCTCAGTGTCTGGCAGGAGAGTTGGTAAGTAAATAAAGCACTAAGCAACGTGTAAGAAACGTGCATGAATGGCTGTGAGGCATGAGCAACACGAAGCAATCTGTAAGAACCAAAGTTGTATAAGGGGCCACAGTAGGCACCAGAAATGAATAACACACTAGCCTTGGAAGCTCACAATTAGACTAAACAATGGAAATACACAAATGTCTTACCCCAAATAAAGTGCAGTACAAAATGAAGTAAAAGTTACTAACAAGGCAGGTGTACATTACATGTGTGGGAGGAGTGGTTCTTTCCAACAAAGGGACTCAGGAGACACCTCCAGACTTGGAAGATACATTAGAACAAGATCTTGAAGGACAAGTAGCATTTTGATAAACTGAGTGCCAGGAGGGGCATTTCAGTGACAGTGCCTCAGCTAAAGGTGTGTCGAATTTGGAAGGAGGCCTGCAGGAAATGTAGGCCCCCATCAGCCCAGGTCAGGGAGCACTACGAGAGGTGAGCCTAGTAAGGAAGGTTTCACAGACTGAAATACTAAATCAGACATCAAGGGGTTTATATTTAATTCTGCGTGCAAGTTACTCTGAAAAGGCATGATCAGAGCCAAGCTCTGAATATTGTTTTTGCAAGAATGCCAAAGATGTTTTGAGAGTAGCAATGGGGAAGAGTAAAGGTGGCTAGGAAAGTCATCCAAGCGGCTGGGAGTCCGTATTAGAAGGACAGCAGCAGCCCTGGAAACAGATAACAGCTGTGAGAGATGCTGTAGATTTCGGTAGTGGCAGGATAGCTTGTGACTCCTGCCTCCAAGGGTAGGTAGATGATGATGCCAACACAACTGGGACAATTTCTTGGAGCCATATCCTACTCTTTCTTCTATCAGTATCTGCTTCACCTAGCAAGGTCATCTACCATCACCACTGAAATTCAAGTGTTCATGGCCATCCTCATCCATCAGTTCAGGTCTATCTAGCCAGGGAACAATCTCCTTCAGGCATTGCAATGTAAGAAATTTAAATCAGGGAACCAGTCACGATGGCAACTGCGATTGGCATCAGCAAGAGGCTAGCACCATCCCAAGGCTGGAGGGACGAGGGGGCCAGCGCAGTAGTCCTCCGGGAGACTGAGGAGGAAGTCCCTGGCTTCTCCTCGCCTTCCTGTTCCTAATCCCACTCTTCTGGCCTCCAGTCCCCCTTTGGCTCAGCTCAGCTGAAATCCGGTGGACAGGGCAGTCTGGGAAAGCAGCAGGCAGGGTCAGCCCTCTGAGCCGCAGAGTAGGGCAGGGCAGGGAGGAAAGGGTCTCAGATCAAAATTGTTACACACTCCATTGAGCTGGCACTACTGTCATCCTGCCTGCATCAGCCTGTGCATGTGGGATACCAGCTGAGGGTCCGGAAGGCATCACTTATCTCCCCCCCTCACTGGGGGGGTAGGAGGGTAGCCAGCCACATCTGCATCCACTGACCCCTCACCTTTGCCATCCTTGTCATCATCCCCTGTGCTCCTGAGATGCTATTCTAAAGAACCTGAGTCAAAGTTCATCTTACTTAGAGAGTGGAGAGGAGAGCATGGCTATTTCCATCTCTTTTCTTCATTTCCTCTGCATTGCTATCGACTTCCTGCTGCCTGCCTTTCCTCTACCTCCATCACCCTTGTTTAGTCTCTATCCCCATTTCCAATTCCTCCCTCACTTTGTCCACTTCCCCTCACTCTCTCCTCATTATCTCACTCCTCCTAAAGAATTGCCTGAGATCAAGCCTCAAACCACCAGATAGTGAAAAGCTGCTTGGTTAGTATTACACGTGCCTTTCACAGCAATTCTCATATCTCTTGAATCTAGTTATTCATTCCTAGAGAAAACATTCAACAAAACAGTTGTTAAATTCAATTAAATATACTATATCCTGTCATTTAATTGTCTTTTTTTTTGTTTGTTTGTCTGTTTATTTGCATGGTGGGAACTTGAGTAGTTTCCGGAATTGTCTAGACAACATCTGCCCAGGGAATCTGGTGAGAAAAGGAAAGATGAAATGGAATCAAGGTAATGACACCAGAAGGCATGTACATAATGGTAAACTTTTATTTCCCTCTAAGGTATAAAAATAGAGTATAGCTCCTATGGCAGCTTTGCGTATGCTCCTGAGTACACGATATTGACCCAGGTTCCAACAAGTAACAGTTCCTTGAAGAATGAAGAGAAGACATCTTTCGAAATGTGAATTTCTGCCCTTCCCATTTTCCTTCAGAAGCAGATACTGTGCGTCATGAAGGGGACGTGCTTCTCTGACCTCATTTGGGGATGGAACTTTTAACCAAAATGGTGTCACCCCTGAACCCACCATGACACACCCACATAAGTGACCACAGAAGGAACGAATTCCTATAAAAAGAGAGGAGGTAGCGCTACACTTTGTCAATCTCGCAGCAGGCACCAGCTCTTCATTCCCGCTTGCTTGGAAGAAGCAAGGATGATGCCTGGGAAGACTTCCCTGATGGTGAGTCCCGGGGCACTAACGTGCAATGCTCTGCTTCATCTGGAGCAGATGCTATTTCTGATTGTGGGCATGAGATGCTGGAGTCTAACGTCAAGGACTGAGAATATTGTATATTCTCAGAATATTGTAAATATTCAAGTCATTGTACAGCATTTTCAAGAACTGATGTACGTCAGTTTGAAAGATGATATTAAAACTGAAAGATAGATATTTTGGGGCTAAACCACACAAGAAGTATCATATGATGCTGTGCAGTAAGACGGAATGTTGATTGAAAGCTTGTTTTCCTGAGTACAAAGGATTTCATATAATTCTCTCACAGTATTTTTCTTTAATCCATTATTTTGTTTTGTTTTGTTGAGACGGAGTCTCTCTGTCACCCTTGGTAGAGTGCCATGGAGTCATAGCTCACAACAACCTCAAACTCTTGGGCTCAAGTGATCCTCTTGCCTCAGTTTTCTGAGTATCTGGGACAATAGGCACTCACCATAATACCCAGCTAAATCCACTTTTCTTTACTAAGGAGCCCTGTCCTTGAAAATCTGAAGGCTATGGCAGCGACCATTGTTACCATTATCTTACACCACAGCCTTGGTACATCAAGACTATTCTGATGATATACTGTATGTGTAGCTGTGTATTTAGAATAAATGGGGTTTGAAAAGCAGAAAGAGGGATGGAGGGGGGGTGGGGCCTTGGTGTGTGTCATACTTTATGGGGGCAAGACATGATTGCAAGAGGGACTTTACCTGACAATTGCAATCAGTGTAACCTGGCTTATTGTACCCTCAATGAATCCCCAACAATTAAAAAAAAAAAAAAGAATAAATGGGGTTTGTATTTTTAACTATTTAACTGAAAGTATGTTTGTGAAAATCTGATTTTATGAGATTAGTCAATGTGTGTTCAGTTTACAACTAGAAAACATACCTAAGAAAATATAAGGGTCCAGTTCTTAGGTAGATAGTTACCAGAAGCACCAACAGCATTTCTGACATATATGCTGACACCCCAAAGTGGATTTTCTTTTTTTTTTTAGAGACAGAGTCTCACTTTATCACCCTCAGTAGAGTGCCGTGACACAGCTCACAGCAACCTCTAACTCCTGGGCTTAGGAGATTTTCTTGCCTCAACCTTCCAAGTAGCTGGGACTATAGGTGCCTGCCACAACACCTGGCTATTTTTTTGTTGCAGTTTGGCCGGGACGGGGTTTGAACCCACCACCCTCCATATATGGAGCTGGCGCCCTACCCACTGAGCCACAGGCGCCACCCACCATGTGGATTTTCTACAGGCCTTTCTTCCAAGGTGCACATTTGACTTCAAATAAGGTTTCACAGAATGTTAGGAACAAAACAATGGTGCAGTAGGGGACTTCCACTAGAAAATCCACATCATTATTCTCCCATTGGCCCAACAATGACATATAAGTTGACAAGCTGATTAATAATATACTGTGACTTGACATTTTTACTGAAATTTCTGACAGCCTATGTACAATGTGTCTTCCCTGAGTTTATTGACTCCTAAGAATGTTGAAAACTGGTTTTAAAAAAGTGCCATAGTTTTAACATTATTTTAGTCATCTAAAGAGATTTTTATTTAATTTTTCCGAAAATTAGATTTTCCTGGAACAAAGTACCCACTCTATGATTAGCAACACGTCATCATCACAATTGGTCAGAAAACAGACACCCACTCAGCTAATCCCCTGCCTCGCTCTTCTTTCCCATTCAGTTCCAGTCACTGCTGCTGCTGCTCAGTCTGCTGGCTATAACGAAGGTAGGAATAGCAATCCCACAAAATCCAGGATGCCCAAATACTGAAGACAAGAACTTCCCAAAGATGGTGAATGTCAATCTGAACATCGTTAACCGGAAACTGAATTCCAGAAGGGCCTCAGATTACCACAACCGATCCACTTCACCTTGGAATCTCCAGTACGTAAGGAACCCAGATGAAAACTCTGTATTCTTCATCCCTTTTATAACTCACATTGCTATTTAAATCACCCACCAGATGATTTTTTTCACTCAGAAACATCAATCAGACCTGGAAGGGCCATTATACAGAGCGATGATTCTCAAACTTTCTATAGAGTTCTTTGACAAACCACTCCCGACCATAACACCTATCCTATTAGATCTCATTGTCACTGCCACCAAAAACCAACTTAAATTAAGGATAATCATAATTCTAATACTTATGAGATACCCCCAGTCTATTACTTATTTATTGCAAAATAAAAGACATTAAATAAATAAAAGAGATTAATGCTTAAATTCTCTTAATCGAGCTACCATTGAGAACACTTATGAAAATAACTAAAAATTAGCTAGAAATTTCCACACTTTTTTAAATTAGGTAGCCTTGATCTATCTACCTGTATTTGTTGTGTCCTTAGTACACCTAGCATTTAGATCTCATCAAGGATTAAATATAAAATGTGTTTTGATTATTTGACTTTATACAAATAAGCCTCAGTTATGTGGAGCCTACGGATTGACCTGACTAGGATTTCTTCACCTCTTCCCATTATTAAGAATAGTTGAAATGAATCAATTCAAAAGTCAAGGCAAATCATTCACTCGGCTGAAATAGAGAGGGAAGGGAAGGTTATAGAGACATGTAAACTTTTGTTTTCAGCCTTTTATCTCAACTCTGGCCTCCTTCTCAAGAAAATGCTCTCAGATACAATTTTGATGCACTCTCTCTTTCAGAGGTAGACTTCATCAAGTCAGATAAATAGCAATCTTATTCTTAGACCTCTCAAAGTCTACTCTTCCCTTGGTCTTTTTCCATCTATCAAATGTACCCTAAAAAATTATCCTTTGTGCCAAGCTTAAATCCATTCTGTGATCTCAGTTTATCATATTTCCTTCATTCTTCAAAGAAATTGTGGAAAACTGATCACTGTCTTCTTTTCTACAATACTTTATATGCTTGAAAATTCAGGTTTCCCCCCAAAGTTCTTTAGACTGACATCACTTGAAGAATTTGCAATGCGTATGATTTGTCACACTATGAATTCCCCCTGCTTTTATTTATTCCTGTTTGATTTCCTTCCTACTTAACCAGGAATTCACTTTCTTCCTTGCTTTTGTCTCTCGTGCAGCCGCAATGAGGACCCTGAGAGATATCCCTCAGTGATCTGGGAAGCCAAGTGTCGCCACTTGGGCTGCGTGAATGCAGAAGGGAGTGTGGACTACCACATGAACTCTGTCCCCATCCAGCAGGAGATCCTGGTCCTACGAAGGGAGCCTAAGCACTGCCCCCGCTCCTTCCAGCTGGAGAAGATACTGGTGGATGTGGGCTGCACCTGTGTCACCCCCATCGTCCGCCACTTGGCCTAAGAGCTTTGGGTCAGATCTGAGGCTCCCCAAAGCAGATAAGCTTTCTGAGGATCAAACCCAGCCCTCAGAAAATCTCATACTTCAAAGACCCACCCCTATTTCTGACCAAGCTTATTAGGGTTCTTAAAATAGTGCATCCAATTGAAGTTTCAGAAGTAATACATTGGTCCAGGGATGGGATCTGAATTGTCTTTCTCTCGACCCAAGAAGGAACGTTTAAATTGAATGCCAATTTGCTTCTTCTTTTTTGTTTGTTTGTTTTTTTTTTTACTTTTCTAAAGGCTTTAAGTTATTTATGTATTTAATACTCCCTAGGATAACTTGGGAGGTTAAGATTCCATTTCAATGAATTACCTGCCTTATTTTGTGTTGTTTTTTTTTTGTTTGTTTGTTTGTTTTTTTAGAAAAGTCAAGATTCCACACTTGGGAATTTTACTCTGTAATAAGTAAAACCTATATTTATATGAGCTATTTATGGACCTATTTATGTTTCTTAAGTCTTTAGAGAAAAATAGAAAAGTATAATTATCAGTTCTGCCTAGGGAGATCCTAGATAGAATTAAATGACAATTGAAAGTTTCTAAGTTCTTACCACATATGGAGGGATAGAGTATTTTTTCCTCTTTGTCTCTTAGAAGTACATAGCATGGCTGAAAAGAGAGAAGGACTAAGCCCAGGTTCATATTTATTAACTTAAATGTTGTAAATTGTTGAAGTTTACAAGAGATGCAGCAAGTCTGTCTGTTCTGTTAAATCCTTATAATAAAACCCCTCTATAAAAATAAAGTTAACTTGTTTCCTTATTCTTTCTCTTTATAACGACTTCAGCAAACTCAGCTGTTCCCAGTTGGGAAAAGCATGCAAATTCTCCTATAGAGCAAAACAAAGCATGCCTTTGAGTAACCAGGCCCTGGAACCACCCAGTTCAAGTTCTCAATTTCCTATGCCTTTGAGATAGCAGCAGACCAAAGCTCCCATACTGTTAGCCAAGGCTGTGGACAGAAGCATTCCAAAATGAATTCAGCAAGTTAAATCATGGCCCCCAGAAATCGTGTGTCATCACTAGAGATCATAAGGAAAAACTGAGAGACCCTTCCCCAATTTCCAAGAAGGGCTGGGAGGAGAGGTTGTTTTCAGACTCAGCGTCCAGCCTCTCCTCCAGCCTCAGGCTTCCTTTGAAGGAGATTAACAGAGGAACGCTTTTCTGTTCCTGGGACCACACTCCTAGGACCTACCTGGCTTCTGTCTGATCCTCTTCACCCTGGGACCCACAAAGGAGTCATTGGGGCCCAACAAAATCTGAAGTACGAGAAAACTTCAGACCGAGTAAAATAAAACCTGAATCGCACTCAATTCCAGAGTAGTTTCAACTTTCGAGTCATAACCTTTCGCCCCCTGGTCTCTCATGCTGCCTTGCCCTACTTCTGGGGCCTCTGGAAACTCTGCAGTGAATGCCAACCCCACCCAGAGGCCCAGGGCTTTTCCCTGCCTCTTCTCCACTTCCAAATCCAAGGGTCAGCTCCTCAAGCCACCCCAGTTTAGTGTATTTTGTGCTTGTACATCTGGACTCTTATGGCCTCCTGTCATCATCTTCCCACAAGAAATCCATGGGTAGCTGCCACTAGCACTTCTCACAGCCTTTCTGCCTTCGGACTTCTCACTGAAAACCTGTGGCTCGTATCCAAATTTTCATTGAAGAGTGATGATGGAAAAGTAAAACCAGTTTTTGTTGGAGGATGAGAGTGCTAAATAAGGAGATGTACATATCTCTCCATGGTCCTGAATCCTTATTTATTTCCCACCAGATTGGCTTTACAGAGGGAGGGGAAAGGAGGGGAGATGAGGGGAAAGGAAGGGAAGGCAACCTTCCCTGAGCTACCCACCATCTTGGACTTTGCTTCTATTTTCTCTCCTTTCCCCAGTCACTTGCCCTGACCATGTCCATGGGGAAAGGAGAGAAAATAGAATATGCGGCTTCCTTGACTCCTAACACCCACACTTCCACGTCGTGGTGTGAACTGTGAGCTGTGACGCCACAGCACTCAACTGAGGACAACATAATGAGACTCTGTCTCAAAAGAAAAAAGTAAATAGATAAATTAAAGAAAAGAAGGGCAAAAGACATTTTAAAAACTGACAATTTACATGATAGAAAACATCAAAATGTCTTAGAAGCACATGCTATCACTAGTAATCAAATAGACTCATATTAAGCAAATCTGTGCCTATCAAATTAACAAAGTTTTTAACTATAAAAAGCATTGGCAAGAATGTGCTAAATAGAGTGATTGTTCACTGCTAATAACTGTGAGTACACTGCTAATAACTGTGAGTACAACACAAGCAATTTTATCATTTAATTCAGGAGTCTTTTTTTATTAAATCATAGCTGTGTACATTAATGCAATCATGGGGTACAATGTGCTGGTTTTATGTACAATTTGAAATATTTTCATCAAACTGGTTAATATAACCTTCATGGCATTTTCTTAGTTACTGTGATAAGACATTTATATTATACATTTTATAAATTTCACATGTACCCTTGTAAGATGCACCACCATAGGTGTGGTCCCACCAATTACTCTCCCTCCACCCACCCTCCCGTCCCCTCTGTCTCCCCTTTCTACATATTCTTGGGCTATAATTGGGTTATAGCTTTCATATGAAAGCTATAAATTGGTTTCATAGTTGGGCTGAGTAGTACATTGGATACTTTTTTTTTCTATTTTTGAGATACTTTGCTAAGAAGAATATGTTCCAGCTTCATCCATGTAAACATGAAAGAGGTAAAGTCTCCATCTTTCTTTAAGGCTGCATAATATTCCATAGTGTACATATACCACAATTTATTAATCCATCTGTGGGTCAAGGGACACTTGGGCTTCTTCCACGATTTAGCAATTATGAATTGGGCTGTAATAAACATTCTGGTACAGACATCTCTGTTATAATGTGATTTTTGGTCTTCTGGATATATACCTAGTAGAGGAATTGTAGCATCGAATGGCAGGTCTATTTTTAGATCTCTAAGTGTTCTCCAAACATCTTTCCAAAAGGAAAGTATTAGTTTGCATTCCCACCAGCAGTGTAAAAGTGTTTCCTTTTCTCCACATCCACGCCAACATCTCTGGTTTTGAGATTTTGTGGTGTGGGTTAATCTTACTGAAGTTAGATAATATTTCAAAATAGTTTTGATTTGCATTTCTCTGATGATGAAGGATGATGAAAATTTTGAGACTGAGTCTCAAACTGACACCTTGGATAGAGTGCTGTGGCATCATAGCTCACAGTGACCTCCAACTCTTAAGCTCAAGTGATCCTCTTGCCTCAGTTTTTCTATTTTTAGTAGAAATGAGGTCTTGCTTTTGCTCAAGCTGGTCTCCAACTTCTGAGTTCAAGCAATCCACCCCTCTCGGCCTCCCAGAGTGCTAGGATTATAGGCGTGAGCCACCGCACCTGGCCTTAATTCAAGAGTCTTAAAAATGTTTGTGTTCTTTGGCCCAGTAATTATACTTACAAAAAGTTATCACAAAAAAATAATTTAAAAGATAGAAAGACAAAACTCTATGAATAAAATTGTGATAGCATATCATAAAAATTATGAAATCACTAAGAATGTCAAAATGTAGTGTAAATACATAGGCAAAAAATCTGAGTGAGAGAAAGAATGGTACAACTACGTGAAATAAGACACTGGATGGACAGGAAGCAAATGTGTAAAACTGTTAACAGAAATCACTCTGAGTAATGAGGAATAGATTAATTTTTATTTCTTCTTAATAATTCCTGATTTCAAGTAAACATCTATTCCCTTTAAAATGGAGGGTGACATTCATGATCTGAAAATTGGCAGTTTTAAAAATAATTGTTGTTTAGTAATTTGGACAAGTTATTTGCATTCTTAAAATAATAATATAATAAATGGGAGAAAGTGAGATTATATAAAAATGGCTCTAAGACAGAATCAACATCAGAAATCAGAACATCAGACCAAAAAGAAAACAAAAAGGCCACTGTGGTGGGAGCCCAATTGCCTCTCCTGGTAGCAACACACCCAGGTAGATAAACAGTGAAATGAGAACCCACTCAAGCTGGGAAAATTATAAAGTCTAGTGAACAGTTCACTCTAAAAACAAAGCTTTATCTTCAAAATATTAGGGGGAAGATCTCATACACAAAAAGCAACACTGAAATGGGATAGTTTTCGTCCTTTGGATGTTGTCAGTATCATTGCCCCAGGATTAAAGACCTGGAGCAGGAGATCTGAAATTTTGATTAATGCTATAACCACATTCAAATTAGTTGTGTCTTTGAGAGAGGGTCGATGTTTAAAGATCTGTCAATGATGGCATAAAGGAAAGACGTTTAGTTGAGCTCCCTTGAAACAAGTGAGAGCGATGGGGCTAGATCATACCCAGCGTGGAACATCGCAGTGGAGTGCTAGTTCAGGGTGTGCAGTGAAGAGGCAGATTACTGGCCTTGGAGTGTGAACCAGAGTTGCAGAGATTGCCAGGCAAGTTTCTGCGAGCTCTCCCTGGACACAGTGTTGGCAGCAGCAGCATCAGGGGCAGCAGCCAGCCCCCATTCCACCCCCGCAATGGAGGTCCCAGAAAAAGCCTACTGCAGTTTTTAGTTCTTGGGCAAAGTGTGGTTAATTTTTTTTTTCCATCTCTCTTCCTTTCTTCCTCTTTGGTTGCTGAGATTGCTTACATCAGGCTATTTGAGCTTTTATTTTTATCTTGTTTCAATGTGTTTTGTGTTTTGCTAAGTTGTCCCCTGGCTCCTTTCCTAAAATCCATTTTTACATTCAACAAGAGCAAGAGCTCCTGTATTTTTTTTTTCTTTTCTACTTTTGTCTTTTTGTTGGTTACAGATCTTTAGCTTGATTTTCTCTCTCTCCCTACTCCATTCCTCAACATTCTCTCAGATGACAGAGACTCTTCTACTCTTCTAATCTTTCCCACATAATGTGCTTCTACATCAGCTAAGATAATCCCCTCCCCCCTCTGTTTTTCTTTCTGCTTGGACTGTTTTCTTTCTTTATTCCTTTTCCCTCCCTCCCCTTCATTTGATTCAATGGTACATTTAATTTCCTTTGTCTTTTCCTTTTTTCAATATTTTTCTTTTTTCTCCTTTTTTTATTTTTTTTATTTTTATTTTCCTTTATGTTTTGTTTCTTTCTTCTTTTTTTCCCACCCTTTCTTTGCTGAAGGCAGGTGTGACATAACTGTGGTCTGCCAGGTAGCCCACAGAAATAGTCTGGCTCACATAGGCCAGGAACTCAAGTTTCCCTTCTTGTTTTTTTATTCTTGCTCTTTTTCTTCTCTTTCTAATTTTGGCAGAGGAAGAGTCTGACTGTGTGCAAGCTGGTAAGAAGTGCCTGATTTAGAGGAACCCACCCAGCCCAGATCCTCAAAACCCTTGAGCTATCGGTGTGGCCTTATCACTGAACTGAACAACAACATTTCTTCTATCACTCTTATCTTTCTTTCCCATCCTCCTTCTCTCCTGTTCTTCATTTTATTCTGTCATTTCTCCTCCCCACTTTTTCTTTTCTTTCATCTCTTTTCTTTTCTTTTTCTTTTCCCTTACTCTTTCCTTCTTTTCTTCTCCCCTTTTTTTTCCTTTCCTCTTGCTTCTCCTTGTTTGCTCCAACCCTTCTCAGGCCTCTGACCCCAGGCTAAGAGGCCTCTTCATCATCTAAACTCTGAGACAAGTAACTTAAAGCAAAGGAGGAAGTAAAAAGGAAAAAGGTGCACAAGAAAATTAACAAGAAGAAAGTACATATGAGGAAGAACCAAAAGAACAATTCAGGCACCATGAAGAACAAAAACAGAGCAACTCCTCCAAGGGACCATGAGACAATTATAACAGAAGACTCCTCCTATCAATAATTAATGGATCTGAAAGAAAGGGAATTTAAAATATGGTTAATTAAGACAATAAAGGGATTGGATGAGAAAATGGAAAGACAGAACCAAAAGTCAAATGAGAGATGTGTAGAATATAGAAAAGTTATGGATGAGCTTAAAGCAATGAAGGACACAATCAGGAATGTAAAGAAGCTGTAGAAAGTATCAAAAATAGATTAGACCAAGGAGAAGAAAGAACATCAGAGTTAGAGGACAAAGTCTTTGAGTTAACACAGATAGTTATAGAGTCAGAAAAGAAAAGAGAGAAGCAGGGGAGGCACTTAGAGAACTATGAGATGCCATGAATTGTTCAAACATACAGATAATAGGAATCCCTGAGGGGGAAGAAGACTGTCCCAAAGGTATGGAAGCCCTACTGGAGGATATCATAAATGAAAACTTCTCAAGTTTTACTAAGGATCCTGACACAATCCTTTCAGATTGATATCAAACCCTAGGTCATCTCAACTCTAAAAGAGCCTCTCCAAGCACATTGTCCAAAGCCAAGATGAAGGAGAAAATTCTACAAGCAGCTAGGAATAAGCACCAATTAACCGACAAGGACAGAGCCAGTCAGATGACAGCAGACTTTTCAACCAAAACTTTCCAAGCCAGAGAGCATGGTCAAACAAAACAATTTTCAGCCCAGAATGCTGTGTCCTGCTAAAATCAGCTTCAAAATTGATGGAGAAATCAAATCTTTTGTAGATATACAACCACTAAGAAAATACATCACAAGAAGACCACCTCTACAGGAAATATTTAGACAAATTCTCAGTTCTGAACACCACAATGGACCACCACCAAAGTAAACACCTAGAAGCCAAAGGCCAGAGCCTAGCTTTCACAATGGCACAAGGGATAAAATCACACAACAAACCATCTCATAATAAGATGAATAGAATTCCACCACACTTATTGATACTCTCAATAAATGTCAATGAATTGAATTTCCCACTGAAGAGGCACAGGCTGGCCAATTGCATAAAAAAGCACAAGCTATCCATATGCTACCTCCAGGAGACACACCTTGCCCTGAAAGACAAATCAAGACTCAAGGTGAAGGGATGGAAAACAGTGTTTCAAGCAAATGGAAATCAGAAGAAAGGAGGTGTTGCAATCTTATACTCAGATACAAGCAGATTCAAAGCAACTTTAGATAAGAAAGACAAAGATGGACACCTCATACTGGTCAAAGAAACAATACAACAAGAAAACATCTCAATTTTAAACATTTATTCACCTAACTTAAATGCTCCCAGATTTATGAAACAGACCTTGAGGGGTCTGAGCAATATGATATCCTGTAACACCTTAATAGTTGGGGACTTCAACACCCCTCTAACAGAACTGGACAGATCCTCTAAACAGAAACTAAACAAGGGTACAAAGGACATATACATGACCCTAGAACAAATGGGATTAATATACATATACAGAACACACCATCGCAAAGAAAAATAATATACTTTTTTCTTATCAGCTCATGGCACATACTCCAAAATAGATCACATCCTAGGACACCAATCAAACTCAGCAAAATTAAAGGAATAGAAATTATGTTTCTTCTTAGACCACAAGGAAATAATGGTGAAGCTCAACTACAACACTAATGTTCAACACTGTACTAAGTCTTGGAAACTAAACAACATTATGCTGAATGATAGTTAGGTTCAGGAAGAGGTAAAAGAGGAATTTTTTAATTTCCTCAAACATAACAACAATGAAAACACAAGTTAACAAAACCTCTGGGATACAGCAAAAGCAGTCCTGAGAGGACTATATATTGCGCTAGATGCCTACCTTCGAAAAACAGAAAGTGAGCGCATCAGCATACTCACAAACAATCTTAGGGAATTGGAAAAAGATCAATCTAACCCTAAATCCAGCAGAATTAAGGAAATAGCTGAAAGTAAATCAGAGATTAATGAAATTGAAAATAAAAAACTTTCAGAAAATCAGAGTAACAGCTTCCTTGCATCTGGGCACCGTGAGTCTGGGGAGATAGGACTCCAGGCATCTCTGGCTGGTGGGATCTGCCTATCATCACCCCTGAGAGGATACAGGGAGACAGCGAGAGACTTCTGGACACCAAGAGGAGGACTAAAACAGTGGAAAAATGTCCACAGGCATGAGAACTTAAAGAGCAAGAGGAAGTGAAAGGAAAATTAGGGCAAGGAAACAGATAAAAGAAATCACTCATGAGGAAGAAACAGCAGAAAAATCCAGGCAACATGAAGAACCAGTCCAGAACAACCCCGCCAAGGGACCATGAGGTAGCTACTGCAGAGGATTCCACCTATATAGAAATGCTAGGAATGACAGAAAGGGAATTTAGAATACACATGTTGAAAACAATGAAGGAAACTGCTAATAAAGTGGAAAATAACCAAAAGGAAATTCAAAAACAGAATCAAATAAGAGATGAACAATATGAAGAATATAAAAAGGATATAGCAGAGCTGAAGGAAATGAAACAGTCAATCAGGGAACTTAAAGATGCAATGGAAAGTATCAGCAACAGGTTAGACCATGCAGAAGAAAGAATTTCAGAGGTAGAAGACAAAGTTCTTGAGATAACTCAGATAGTAAAAGAGGCAGAAAAGAAGAGAGAGAAAGCAGAACGTTCACTGTCAGAATTATGGGACTTTATGAAGCGTTCCAACATACGAGTTATAGGAATTCCAGAAGGGGAAGAAGAATGCCCCAGAGGAATGGAAGCCATACTAGAGAATATTATAAAAGAAAATTTCCCAAATATCACCAAAGATTCTGACACACTGCTTTCAGAGGGATATCGGACCCCAGGTCACCTCAACTCTAACCGAGCTTCTCCAAGACACATTGTGATGAACCTGTCCAAAGTCAAGACAAAAGAAAAGATTCTGCAAGCTGCCAGGAGTAAACGCCAGTTGACCTACAGGGGCAAATCCATCAGAGTGACCGCAGACGTCTCTAATGAAAATTTCCAAGCAAGAAGACAATGGTCATCTACCTTTAATCTACTTAAAGAGAACAAATTCCAGCCCAGAATTCTGTACCCTGCTAAGCTAAGCTTCAAAATTGACGGAGAAATCAAATCATTTACGGATATACAAACATTGAGGAAATTCGCCACAACAAGACCAGCTCTACAGGAAACACTTCAACCTGTTCTGCACACTGACCACCACAATGGATCAGCACCAAAGTAAGAACTCAGAAATTAAATGACAGAACCTAACCTCCACACTGATGCAAAAGATAAAACTAAGCAATGGACTCTCACAAAATAAGATGAATAGAATACTACCACACTTATCAATTATCTCAATAAATGTTAATGGCTTCAATTCCCCACTGAAGAGACATAGATTGGTTGACTGGATTAAAAAACACAAGCCATCCATTTGCTGTCTGCAAGAAACACACCTGGCTTCAAAAGACAAATTAAAGCTCCGAGTCAAGGGTTGGAAGACAATTTTTCAGGCAAATGGAATCCAGAAGAAAGGAGGAGTTGCAATCTTATTTTCAGATACATGTGGATTTAAAGCAACTAAAGTCAAAAAAGACAAAGATGGTCACTTTATATTGGTCAAGGGAAAAATACAACAAGAAGACATTTCAATTCTAAATATCTATGCACCCAATTTAAATGCTCCCAGATTCTTGAAACAGACCTTACTCAGTCTGAGCAATATGATATCTGATAATACCATAATAACAGGGGACCTTAACACTCCTCTTACAGAGCTGGACAGATCCTCTAAACAGAAATTAAACAAGGATATAAGAGATTTAAATGAGACCCTAGAACAACTGTGCTTGATAGATGCATATAGAACACTCCATCCCAAAGATAAAGAATATACATTCTTCTCATCACCCCATGGAACATTCTCCAAAATTGAACATATCCTGGGACACAAAACAAATATCAAGAGAATCAAAAGAATTGAAATTTTACCTTGTATCTTATCAGACCATAAGGCACTAAAGGTGGAACTCAACTCTAACAAAAATGCTTGACCCCACACAAAGGCATGGAAACTAAGCCATCTTCTGTTGAATAACAGATGGGTGAAGGAAGAAATAAAACAGGAAATCATTAACTTCCTTGAGCATAACAACAATGAAGACACAAGCTACCAAAACCTGTGGGATACTGCAAAAGCAGTTTTGAGAGGAAAATTCATCGCTTTAGATACCTACATTCGAAAAACAGAAAGAGAGCACATCAACAATCTCACAAGAGATCTTATGGAATTGGAAAAAGAAGAACAATCTAAACCTAAACTCGGTAGAAGAAAAGAAATATCCAAAATCAAATCAGAGATCAATGAAATTGAAAACAAAAGAATCATTCAGAAAATTAATGAAACAAGGAGTTGGTTTTTTGAAAAAATAAATAAAATAGATAAACCATTGGCCAGACTAACGAGGAATAGAAAAGTAAAATCTCTAGTAACCTCAATCAGAAATGATAAAGGGGAAATAACAACTGATCCCGCAGAGATACAAGAGATCGTCTCTGAATACTACCAGAAACTCTATGCCCAGAAATTTGACAATGTGAAAGAAATGGATCAATATTTGGAATCACATCGTCTCCCTAGACTCAGCCAAGAAGAAATAGAGCTCCTGAACAGACCAATTTCAAGCACTGAGATCAAAGAAACAATAAAAAATCTTCCAACCAAAAAATGCCCTGGTCCAGATGGCTTCACTCCAGAATTCTATCAAACCTTCAAGGAAGAGCTTATTCCTGTACTGCAGAAATTATTCCAAAAAACTGAGGAAGAAGGAATCTTCCCCAACACATTCTATGAAGCAAACATCACCCTGATACCAAAACCAGGAAAAGACCCAAACAAAAAGGAGAATTTCAGACCAATCTCACTCATGAACATAGACGCAAAAATTCTCAACAAAATCCTAGCCAATAGATTACAGCTTATCATCAAAAAAGTCATTCATCATGATCAAGTAGGCTTCATCCCAGGGATGCAAGGTTGGTTTAACATACGCAAGTCTATAAACGTTATCCACCGTATTAACAGAGGCAAAAATCAAGATCACATGATCCTCTCAATAGATGCAGAAAAAGCATTTGATAAAATCCAGCATCCTTTTCTAATTAGAACACTGAAGAGTATAGGCATAGGTGGCACATTTCTAAAACTGATTGAAGCTATCTATGACAAACCCACGGCCAATATTTTACTGAATGGAGTAAAACTGAAAGCTTTTCCTCTTAGAACTGGAACCAGACAAGGTTGCCCTCTGTCACCTTTACTATTCAACATAGTGCTGGAAGTTCTAGCCAATACAATTAGGCAAGACAAGGAAATAAAGGGAATCCAAATGGGAGCACAGGAGGTCAAACTCTCCCTCTTTGCTGACGACATGATCTTATACTTAGAGAACCCCAAAGACTCAACCACAAGACTCCTAGAAGTCATCAAAAAATACAGTAATGTTTCAGGATATAAAATCAATGTCCACAAGTCAGTAGCCTTTGTATACACCAATAACAGTCAAGATGAGAAGCTAATTAAGGACACAACTCCCTTCACCATAGTCTCAAAGAAAATGAAATACCTAGGAGTATACCTAACGAAGGAGGTGAAGGACCTCTATAAAGAAAACTATGAAATCCTCAGAAAGGAAATAACAGAGGATATTAACAAATGGAAGAACATACCATGCTCATGGATGGGAAGAATCAACATTGTTAAAATGTCTATACTTCCCAAAGCAATCTACCTATTCAATGACATTCCTATCAAAATACCAACATCGTCCTTTCAAGATTTGGAAAAAATGATTCTGCGTTTTGTATGGAACCGGAAAAAACCCTGTATAGCTAAGGCATTTCTCTGTAACAAAAATAAAGCTGGGGGCATCAGCATACCAGATTTTAGTCTGTACTACAAAGCCATAGTGCTCAAGACAGCATGGTACTGGCACAAAAACAGAGACATAGACACTTGGAATCGAATTGAAAACCAAGAAATGAAACTAACATTTTACAACCACCTAATCTTTGATAAACCAAACAAGAACCTACCTTGGGGGAAAGACTCCCTATTCAATAAATGGTGTTGGGAGAACTGGATGTCTACATGTAAAACACTGAAACTGGACCCACACCTTTCCCCACTCACAAAAATTGATTCAAGATGGATAAAGGACTTAAATTTAAGGCATGAAACAATAAAAGTCCTCCAAGAAAGCATAGGAAAAACACTGGAAGATATTGGCCTGGGGAAAGACTTCATGAAGAAGACTGCCACAGCAATTGCAACAACAACAAAAATAAACAAATGGGACTTCATTAAACTGAAAAGCTTCTGTACAGCTAAGGAGACAATAACCAAAGCAAAGAGACAACCCACACAATGGGAAAGGATATTTGCATATTTTCAATCAGACAAAAGCTTGATAACTAGGATCTATAGAGAACTCAAATTAATCCACATGAAAAAAGCCAACAATCCCATATATCAATGGGCAAGAGACATGAATAGAACTTTCTATAAAGACGACAGACGAATGGCTAATAAACACATGAAAAAATGTTCATCATCTCTATATAGTAGAGAAATGCAAATCAAAACAACCCTGAGATATCATCTAACCCAGGGAGAATGGCCCACATCACAAACTCTCAAAACTGCAGATGCTGGTGTGGATGTGGAGAGAAGGGACCACTTTTACACTGCTGGTGGGACCGCAAACTAGTACAACCTTTCTGGAAGGAAGTATGGAGAAACCTCAAAGCACTCAAGCTAGACCTCCCATTCGATCCTGCAATCCCATTACTGGGCATCTACCCAGAAGGAAAGAAATCCTTTTATCATAAGGACACTTGTACTAGACTGTTTATTGCAGCTCAATTTACAATCGCCAAAATGTGGAAACAGCCTAAATGCCCACCAACCCAGGAAAGGATTAACAAGCTGTGGTATATGTATACCATGGAATACTATTCAGCCATTAAAAAAAATGGAGACTTTACATCCTTCATATTAACCTTGATGGACGTGGAAGACATTATTCTTAGTAAAGCATCACAAGAATGGAGAAGCATGAATCCTATGTACTCAATTTTGTTATGAGGACAATTAATGACAATTATGGTTATGGGGGGGGGAACAGAAAGAGGGAAGGAGGGAGGTGGGTGGGGCCTTGGTGTGTGTCACACTTTATGGGGGCAAGACATGATTGCAAGAGGGACTTTACCTAACAATTGCAATCAGTGTAACCTGGCTTATTGTACCCTCAATGAATCCCCAACAATAAAAAAAAAAAAAAAAGATGGAGACTTTACCTCTTTCATGTTTACATGAATGGAGCTGGAACATATTCTTCTTAGTAAAGTATCTCAAGAATGGAAGAAAACGTATCCAATGTACTCAGCCCTACTATGAAACTAATGTATGGCTTTCACATGAAAGCTATAACCCAGTTATAACCTAAGAATAGGGGGAAAGAGGAAAGGGGGGGAGGGGGAGGTAGGCAGAGGGAGGGTGATTGGTGAGATTACACCTGTGGTGCATCTTACAAGGGTACATGTGAAACTTAGTAAATGTAGAATATAAATGTCTTAACACAATAACTAAGAAAATGCCAGGAAGGCTATGTTAACCAGTGTAATGAAAATGTGTCAAACGGTCTATAAAACCAGTGTATGGTGCCCCATGATCGCATTAATGTACACAGCTATGATTTAATAAAAGAAAAGAAAGAAAGAAAGAAAGATGGAGACTTTACCTCTTTCATGTTTACATGGATGGAGCTGGAACATATTCTTCTTAGTAAAGTATCTCAAGAATGGAAGAAAAAGTATCCAATGTACTCAGCCCTACTATAAAACTAATTTATGGCTTTCACATGAAAGCTATAACCCAGTTATAACCTAAGAATAGGAGGAATGGGGAGAGGGAGGGAAGAGAGGGGGGAGGATGGGCGGAGGGAGGGTGATTGGTGAGATTACACCTGTGGTGCATCTTACAAGGGTACATGTGAAACTTAGTAAATGTAGAATATAAATGTCTTAACACAATAACTAAGAAAATGCCGGGAAGGCTATGTTAATCAATGTGATGAAAATGTGTTAAACGGTCTACAAAACCAGCGTATGGTGCCCCATGATCACATTAATGTACACAGCTATGATTTAATAATAAAAATAAATAAATAAATAATAAATAAAAAAGTTATATACCATGATCAAGTAGGTTTAATTCCAGGGATGTAGTACTGGTTTAACATATGTAAATCTATAAACATGATTCACCATATCAACAGAAGCAAAAACAAAGACCATGTGATCCTTTCAATAGATGCAGAAAAAGCAATCAATAAAATTCAACATCCCTTTCTAGTTAGAACTCTGAAGAATATAGGCATTGGCAGCACATTTCTTAAACTGATCGAAGCCATCTCTGACAAACCCACAGTTAATATTACACTGAATGGAGCAAAACTAAAAGCTTTTCCATTCAGATCTGGAAGAAGACAAGGTTGTCCTCTATCACCACTGCTATTCAACATAGTGCTGGAAGTTCTAGCCAAAACAATCAGGCAAGAGAAGGAAATAAAGGACTTCCAAATGGGGGGCAGAAGAAGTGAAACTCTCTCTCTTTGATGATGATATGATCTTATACTTAGAGAACCCGAAAGTCTCAATGAAAAGACTCCTGGAAGTGATCAAAAAATACAGTAATGTCTCCAATAACAACCAAGATGAGAAGGCAATCAAGAGCACAATTCCCTTCTCAGTAGCATCAAAGAAAATGAAATACCTAGGAATAAATCTCACAAAAGAAATGATGGACGTCTATAATAAAAACTACGAACCCCTAAAAAAAGAAATATCAGAAGATATTAACAAATGGAAGAACATACCATGCTCATGGCTAGGAAGAATTGACATTGTTAAAATGTCTATACTTCCCAAAGCAATCTACAGATTCAATGCCACCCCTATTAAAATACCAACATCATACTTTCAAGACCTGGAAAAATAATACTTCATTTTGAATGGAATCAGAAAAAAACTCATATAGCCAAGGCAATTCTGGTAATAAAAACAAAACTGGAGGCATCAGCCTACCAGACTTAAGGCTGTACTACAAGGTCATAGTGATCAAAACAGCATGGTACTGTCATAAAAATAGAGACATAGACATCTGGAACCAAATAGAAAACAAGGAGATAAAACTAATATCTTAAAGCCACCTAATCTTTGATAAACCAATCAAGGACATACACTGGGGGAATCAATCCATATTCAATCAATGGTGTTGGAAGAACTGGATATCCACATGTAAAAGACTGAAACTGAACCCACACCTTTCCCCAGTCACAAAAATTGATTCAAGATGGACAAAAGACCTAAATCTAAGGCATGAAACAACAAAAATCCTCAAAGAAAGTGTGGGGAAAACACTTGAAGCTATTGGTCTGGGGAAAGATTTTTTTTTTTTTTTAGGAAGAATCCCATGGCAATTGCAATAACAACAAAAATAAACAAATGGGACTTAATTAAACTGAAAAGCTTCTGTACAGCTAAGGAGACAACAATCAAAGCAAATAGACAACCTACCCAATGGGAAAGGATATTTGCATATTTTGAATTAGAAAAAAATCTTAATAACTAGGATCTACAGAGAACTCAAATTAAGCAACATAAAAACAGCCAACAATCCCTTATACCAGTGGGCAAGAGAGATGAATAGCACCTTCTCTAAAGAAGACAGATAAATGGCTAACAAATATATGAAAAAATGCTCAGAATCCCAAATTATTAGGGAAATGCAAATCAAAACCACCCTGAGATACCATCTAAACCCAGTGATAATGAACCACATCACAAAGTCTCAAAACTGCATATGCTGATGTGGATGTGGAGAGAAGAGAACACTTTTACACTCCTGGTGGGACTGCAAACCAATACAACCTTTTTGGAAGGAAGTATGGAGGGAGAACCCTCAAAGAACTCAAACTAGATCTCCCATTTGATCCTGCAATCCCATTACTAGGCACCTACCCAGAAGGAAAAAAAAAATCCTTTTACCATAAGATCACTTGCACTAGACTATTTATCACAGTTCTATTTACTTTATTTATTTAATCACCAAAATGTGGAAACAGCCTAAATGCCCACCAACTCAGGAATGGATTAACAAGCTGTCGTATATTTATACCATGGAATACTATTCAGCCACTTAAAAAGATGGAGAATTTACATCTTTTGTATTAACCTGCATGGAAGTGGAACACATTATCCTTAGCAAAGCATCACAAGAATGGAGAAATAAGAATCCTAAGTACTCAATTCTGGTATGAGGACAATTAATGACCTCATTAGTAGGGGGTGGGGAGAGTAGAGCAGAGAGAGGGAGGGAGGGAGGGGTCACAAAAGGTGGAACACCTTTTGGGGGTGAAACACTATTGTAAGAGGGTCTTTAACACAAGCAATCAATGTAACCTGGTTCTTTGTACCCTCAATGAATCCCCAACAATAAAAAAAAAGAAATAAATAAAAAATAAAGATCTGTCAAGTCTATAAAAAAATAAAAGACCTGGAACCATATATAGCATGTTTTCCATCACTATTAAGCCACCAAACATGGTGAAGAACTCAACAAGTCTTCAGTCTACTTTGAAGAGTAAGTTACATACATTAACTACTGATCAGATGAAGTCATCACTGTCTCATCTCCATCATTTCCTCAGCCTTGGGGGTCTCTCAGTGACACTGAATCAAAAACAAGTTACAGATCTACCCAGAAGGAAAAAAATAATCATTTACCATCAGGACATTTGCACTCAAATGTTTATAGCAGTTCAATTCACAATTGCCAAGATGTGGAAACAACCTAAGTGCCCATCAATTCATGAATGGGCTAATGAACTATGGTACTGTATCATGTATACCATGGAATACTATTCAGCTATCAAAAAGATGGAGACTTTGCACCTTTTGTAGTTATTTACCTGCAAGGGTTTGGAGAACATTCTCCTATGTACCCTCATACTAATCCAAAATTAAAGTAAATAAATAAACAAGTTACAGTGGCAGGGTGGAGTAGAGACACAAAAGGAAATTGGGTTAAGAGCTTTTAAATATCAAAATATCACAAATTTGAAGGCAGCTATGCTTACCTTTATACCACCAACAAATACCACAAATTTAAATGCTGAGATTGGGCACCTGTAGCACAGTAGCTACGATGTCAACCACATACACCCAGGCTGAGGGTTCGAACCCAGCCCAGGACAGCTAAACAACAACGACAACTGCAGGCATTGTAGCGGGCACCTGTAGTCCCAGCTACTTGGGAGGTTGAGGCAAGAGAATCTCTTAAGCCCAAGAGTTTGAGCTTTGAACTGTGATGCCTCGACCCTCCACTGAGGGCAACAGAGTGCGACTCTTGTCTCAGAAAAAAACAAAAGAAAGAAAGAAAAAGTGATTTTCCACTTCTCAAATAGGGAAATATTTTAGAATATTATAACACTTAACTTCAACCAAGCTTTCACCCCATCATTCTCGTGAAACAGTTTCTGCTACTGTCACCAGTGACTACCATTTTGCTAAATTCCATGGTCATTTCTCCATCTGCATCTTACTCTGCCTCTCAGCAACATTTGACATCAGAATCAAGCCCTCCTTTTTCTTTTTCCTTAGCTCCCATTCCATGGCTGACCCTTCTGCCAGCAAGTTTTCTTTAGGTATAAAAGAACCACGATAGGATAGAGTAAGCTCAGGAGCTCGGTACTTCTAAGACATATCACATCTGCTATCAAGTCAACAAAGCCAATGTATCCTTGTCGGCACCACACAAGCTTTAGTCTGGAGCAACTCACAAAATTGAGAGTAGAGCTTATGATGCACCCAGACTGGTTTACCACAATGAGCCTGGCTTGAAGGTTCCACCTTGATGAATCAGTAATAATGACTTGGTTCAGGAACCACCATGTCAGATGGAGGAAGGGGCAGCAGCAGCAGCTACATACAGGCTCAGTCAGATGTGGCACCAGGAGCATCCAATCAGACTATTTCTGTAAAAGAGAAGACTACCTTACCCATAAGTGCTGAAAACACTCATACAATGGGTCCTGAGATTTCAGATGCATATTACCATGCTCCACGTGAGCTTTCTAGTATTGAGAACACTGGAGGGACTGGTGCTTCTGTGTGGAATTCATCAGAAACTCTCAGCCTTTTGACAGTCAACAGGTATCTCTTGGAGTTTCTAATCCTCCTTCGGCCTCCATTCCCATGAAATAGATGAATTTGTGAAGTTATATGACCTACCTGGGAAAGAAGATCCTCGCTTGCTAGATCAATATCTTTTCCCAGTACACCTTGATTGAGGGGCTATGGCCATCACTGACCTTGAGTGTAACTTTTACCATATCTATAGCCTCTGAGAAAGACCTGTGATCCAAATCCTGACCAACCAAGAGACATTTCCAAACGTCTTGAATGAGTTGACTCAATCTAAACAGATCAGAGCCAAAGGATGTATCTTTTTCTATAAGAAAAGAAAATCCCCTTACCTTTCAATCATTGCCTGCATATTCTGTGTTCTATTTGAGTGCCTCCTCATCCGTATTTCAGTGTTAAAGACAGTTAGCAGCCTGGCCTGGCCCAGTGTTGTTCCCTTTGAACTGGTCAGGAGTGGGTGCAGCTGGAGCTGGGCAGTGCCACCCTACCGTCTCTTGCCCACCAGGTTCAGGGGGCTCTTTCTGTCCTCATTGCACCAAACATGTCATCCTGGAGCTCCCAGGGCGTCCTTCACCTGTGGCCATGAGACTGCAGCTTTCTGGGGGCCTGCAGAATCTTCCTGTACTCCTAAAGGAGCCTGGCATTATGATGAAACGCTTTCCCTCCATGTCCAAGTGAATCTTCCCAACAACCACAGGAGATAACGACACTTGAATTAAACAATTAATCTCACAGCTCTTGAGATTAATAATGGCAGGAAAATCATCAGTTTTTAAAGTAATTCTCCTTGGAGAGAGTGGAGTTGTGAAGAGTTCTCTTATGAACAGATGTGCAACCGATAAGTTTGACACCCAGCTCTTCCATACAATAGGTATGGAATTTTTAAATAAAGATTTGGAAGTGAATGGATGTTTTGTTATGTGCAGATTTGGGATGCAGCTGATTAAGAGTGATTCTGAAGCCTGAGGATGTCATTTTACAGAGGTTCCAACTGACGGCCTGCTTACTTTTTGTGTTGATGATTCACAAAACTTCCAGAAGTGGAGTAACTGGAAGAAAGAATTCATATATTATGGGGACATGAAAGAGCCTGGAAGCTTTCCTTTTGTGATTTTGGGTAACAGGATTGACATCTGTTACCCAAACATAGTGAATGCAAGTGACTATGGAAGCCTACCCTAGAGCAGGGATAACAGTGAATATCCTTACTTTGAAACAAGTGCAAAAGATGCTACAAATGTTGCAGCAGCCTTTGAGGGAGCAAGTCAGAGAGTTCTTGCTATTGGAGATAGGTCAGATGACTTGATTCAGACACATGCTATCAATCTTCCCTGAAAGCCCAAGGTTAGCTCTTCTTGTTGATTATTAATGAGATTGTTCACACATTCTAACCAACTCACGTGTATACACAAAATAAATACCGGGGAGCAGAGAGGATTAGTGTTTGTAGCAGAATAAAAGTAAACTAATGCATATCGCTGCTTCATTAGTTGGTGAGGGAAGGGACACTTCCACTCACCAAGGAATCTATTTTCTCAATAATGGCATCTTACATTTATAAATTGTCATGTAATAATGTATCTTTAATTTAAATATATAATTTAAATGTTTCATGTCTAGTAATGTTTCTTTAATTTAAATATATAAGTTACAGAGCTAATAAATGAGATGTCCAAGACCTTAATGATAATAAAAACAAAAAACTTGACTATTATAAAAAAAAAAAAAGAACCATGACAGAAGCAGGTAGGGCAATGGAGAGATGAAATAAAGAAATCCCAGCTTATAAACCCTTCCATATGCCAGGAAGGTATCAAGCATACACCTCAAGTTATCACATCTAATCCTCATGGCCACCCTTCCTTTCATGCTTCAACATCAAGAAATGCATACCTGTCATGGAGACCTGAGTTATGGGCCTAGCCAACCTCCCCCTCATCCTTCCTGGTCAGGCTGCATTGTTGGAAGGCCATGTCTGCGTGCTTCTTCCTATGCTCCCAACAAGAAAATCTGAGATCAGCTATGAAGCTAAATTATAACTTTCACATGAAGACCATAACCCAACTATAGCACAAGACTATGGGGAACGGGCCAAGGAAGGGGAAGGGAGGGGGTTGGTTTTGGTGGAGGGAGGGTAACGGGTGGGGCCACATCTATGGTGCATCTTAGAATGGGTACAGGCGATTGCACTAATGTACACAGCTATGATTTAACAATAAAAAAGAAAATAAGAAAAAAAAAATCTGAGATCAATTTTTGGAAGGAAAACAATGTCTTGGAACCCTAGGGTAATCCATGCTTCCTGCATTTCTGCAGCTATCCTATCTCCGCATGTGCTTCATGCCCTCTCCTGTCAACCCAGTGCACCTGGCTGGATTTCATACTGGGAGAATCATCTATTGTCTCTAAGTATCAATGTCTTGGATTCTGAAAGATTCACAAACTGTCCACCAAGAATTCTCTGTCATATAGATGCCACCACAGGCCTACCCTGGATAACATTGTAAATGAGATGCGATCTGGCTTTCCTTGGCCCATTTAATGATGCCTTGCCCCAGCACTTTGTCAACAGGCTGCCACCTGCAGTTCCCTGTGATAACTATGACCATATTTCCAAAAGGCAAATACACCAAGACACAAGGTTAAAAGGAATCTGCAGGCCACCTCTGGGAGAGAAGAACTTGGGATGAAGATATGTAAACTCCAAAGTATTGAATTTTGGGCACAGATTCAATGATGTGGGGAGCAATCCGAAAAATATTTAAAATTCAAACTGGTTTACACAACTACAAGACAAGTGAAGGTTCTTCCTACAGTCCAGAAGCATGTCTTTATTCCTTCTGCTCAAAAAATCTAACCTTCTATTCTCTCTGGGTCCTTTTCTCAGCAACCTTAAAGGAGAGTTTCTAAATTATACTGAGATGTGAGTGGTGCACATTAATGGGTCATCCCTCCTCACACATTTCCATGTCCAGAGTGGATCTCTAATAATCTGAAAGAATTACTTTCACAGTAGGACTCAGCAACAAATGGAGCAAGGAAGCCTTTTCTAACTCACTGAAAACCAGACACAGCAGAGGAGATGGTGAGTAGCATAGGCTCACTTGCTACAGCCTTGACCCACATCTGACCTCAGCTTTCATAATTCCGTGTCTTAGGCAGATGATCTGATGTCCCTATACCTCAGTTGCACATCTGAAAATAAGGATAGCAATAGAAACAACCTGTATGCTTCTTTTGAGAATTAAAGGAAATAATGTCCATTACAAGGCTGACATGATGATGGGGCCAGGGTGTAGGACATGCTCAGTAAATGTGATTTGTTGTTGTGTTTACTTTTTATATCTGCTAGGCAATTGGCTATCCTTGGTAAAAAGTGGCCAACAGGAAATCGTGGTGGCGTACAGACCGGGGAAGATGACCAAATTGAAAGGGAGCTAAGTCACCTGCCACCGCACATTTGGTCTTGTTACCAGGGTGGGTTTCTTCTGCAGCCGCCACGCCCCCTCCACTCTTTTCTGCTTGGATTAGTGTCCCATTTGGAAGAGCTGGGAAATTCACTGTTCTTTGCTAATTTGGTGAGTTTTCTCATTCTTTCAAGAACTGATTGGATGCTAATCTGTGTATGTTTTTAAACTAGATCCTTAACATAGTGAAAAGGGAACATTAGGCCATCTTTAGAGAAGATGACCCCTAATATTCCTTCTCTTCCTCTATCCTTTCTTCCTTCCCCTTCTCCTCCTCCTGGCTTGTTGAAGATAGAAGTTTGCCAAGGAGAGCAAAAGATGCGGCTCCTCCAGAGGTAGCGGCACATAGCGAGGTCCATTTTATAACTTTCCAAAGCCTTGGGCACGCTTTTGAAGGCCTATGCACATTAGATCCCATAAAGATGCATCTACACCCAATAATAAGCATGGCTTACATGTAATTATTTGAGTTGAATAAATTGCACTTGATTGACATGATGTTCAATTCTGTAAAAGCATATAATTTAACCTCATTTTTAATTTGTTGGCTTCCTTTGGCATTTTAGAGCCAATTAATTGCTTTTTCACTTCTCAACTGTATTTCAGACCCTAGAAAAGCTTATCAACCCTAAGCACTGGGCCCTAGACCTTAAGGGATAAAGTTGTTCTGGCTCTTGGGGTTAAATCCTTGCTCTGTTATTTAGCTCTGTGTGTTTAAGTTACTTAAGCTTTCTGGCCTCGACTTTGCTAATTTGGTGAGTTTTCTCATTCTTTCAAGAACTGATTGGATGCTAATCTGTGTATGTTTTTAAACTAGATCCTTAACATAGTGAAAAGGGAACATTAGGCCATCTTTAGAGAAGATGACCCCTAATATTCCTTCTCTTCCTCTATCCTTTCTTCCTTCCCCTTCTCCTCCTCCTGGCTTGTTGAAGATAGAAGTTTGCCAAGGAGAGCAAAAGATGCGGCTCCTCCAGAGGTAGCGGCACATAGCGAGGTCCATTTTATAACTTTCCAAAGCCTTGGGCACGCTTTTGAAGGCCTATGCACATTAGATCCCATAAAGATGCATCTACACCCAATAATAAGCATGGCTTACATGTAATTATTTGAGTTGAATAAATTGCACTTGATTGACATGATGTTCAATTCTGTAAAAGCATATAATTTAACCTCATTTTTAATTTGTTGGCTTCCTTTGGCATTTTAGAGCCAATTAATTGCTTTTTCACTTCTCAACTGTATTTCAGACCCTAGAAAAGCTTATCAACCCTAAGCACTGGGCCCTAGACCTTAAGGGATAAAGTTGTTCTGGCTCTTGGGGTTAAATCCTTGCTCTGTTATTTAGCTCTGTGTGTTTAAGTTACTTAAGCTTTCTGGCCTCGATCAACCCATCAGTCAACTGCACCCATTCAGACACACTTAGCAAGCTCTAAGCCCAGTGCTTTCCACAAAGAAATAGTTCAATAACTATTTTCCTTTTCTTATTCAGAGTCCACAGTACTCCAAGCTAAATAGATAGAGGTTGGAAGGAACCTACATACATATGTCATCCTCCTCCTACAAGTCCAAGGCTGTCTCTAAGTGTGGGGAACAGGCCATGGGCAGCAGGGCCCCCACAGCCTGGGAAATGCTCGGGGAGCGACCCCCAACCACTTCTCCTCCTTTCACCACATTCTTTCTACCTGCCAGAAGTCACAAAGGCCATGCATACTTTCCTTGTTATTGGCAAGTACACAGTTTTTACTCTTAAGGTTGAGCTCTACCCCATGTGTTAAGATTTATGCAACCTTGTTAAGACACTGTATAAATAAAGCTGTTTCCATAGTTCAGGTGCTGGCTGCATCCATCAGCTGCGTCAGTCCTCCTGATGCCATCCTATCTCTCGTAGCCTGGCTTTCTTTGTCTCTCCCTGTCTTTCTTGGCTTTATTTCTCCATTTTCCACCATTTCCACTCAGGTCAACTTTCCCTCCTCACACTGGGTCCTGAGAACTAAGGATCTCAAGTGGACTATGCTGAACAAAAAATTCCATGAGAATGACAGATTTTTCTGAGAAACATTCTTATGCTCATTTTTCTGCATTCCTACTCTCACACTTTATGCAGAACTCTAGAACTAAACAACAGAACCCTTCTGCATACCTGCATGGGAGCGTCCATCCTTGGCATCCAACTCTCTGGTCTCTTGGCATTTTTGTGTGAGGATACAGGGAGTAATAAGAGAAGCTGATTGGTGGCCTAGGCAACTAGAACTGGAACCAAATACAGACATCTCAGAACATCGATGGTGGTGGAGAACTTGCAAAGAGGCAGAGAGCATCTGGCTTCATCAACTGAACAGTTTTTCTTTGAGTTCTCCATCAAAGCAAAGCCAAATGATCAAAGACAGTTGGCTGTCTTTCTTAGATGTTCACAACTGTCATCCACAGAGCCAAGAATCAAATGTGATATGGATCAATCACTTTATTTTTTAAATATATTGAGCACTTATTTTGGATAGAACACCATGGTAGGGGCTGTCCAAAGATGTGTGGTGAGTTTCCTATCCTCAAAGAGCCTACAGTCTAATGCTGCGGTTCTCAACCTGTGGGTCGTGACCCTTTGTAACAATGAAAATACATCCTGCATAACAAATATTTACATTATGATTCATAACGTAACAAAATTACAGTTATGAAGTAGCAACAAAAATAAGTTTATGGTTGGGGGTCACCACAACATAAGGAACTGTATTAAAGGGTCGCAGCATTAGGAAGGTTGAGAAACACTGGTCTAGTGGGTTAAGGGGGGGCAGGAGTGGTAGCAAAGAATTGGGTGTCATAGCAGGACATAGGCTGAATCTGATTGTAAGTGTCAAGGACATTTAGAAGACAGGCACTTCACTGTTGGATAGTCAAGAAGAGCTTCAGCTAGGAAAAGAGATTTGAACGGTGCCTAGGAAGCATTTCAAAGTAGCTGGGGAGAAAAGAGAGAAAAAGAATTGAAGTCTTGAGGGGGAGGGAGACAGAGAGACAAGACAGCATGCAAGTGCAGGTTCCTGACATAAGATTTTCCTATTTCTTTGACTACAAAGGCACAATGACAATTCAGCTTCAGAAACTCAGAACCTGTCACAAAAACAGCAAATCAGGAAGGACAAGAAAGGCAGTCGTTTATCCCCACAGTTCCAAACATTATCAGGCACCCACTCTCAACAGGTGTATAGTTTAGGCAGAGTTGACAAGTTTGGTTCTCAAAGGATGAAGCTCATTCTTGGTAATGTAGGGGAAGTCATATATGTCTGTGGTTACAAGCAAGCAGCCTTAAAAGGCTAAGATCAAAGGCTAAATGTGCCTCACTTGCCTCATGCCAGAACACCACAGATGGGTTTCTCTAATGAGTTCCTGAAAGGAGTAACCATGCACATATCCATGTGTGTGTCAAATACAGACAATGGTGATGGTGATGATGATGGTAATGAAGATTCCGTCATAAGTATTTGTTGATTACCAGGAAGATAAAGGTGGGAAGGCTGGCTCATTCACCTTTACCAGCCCAGTGCCTTAGGTGACTCTTACTGGACAATTACAAAGATAATTACGAAATCATCATGCTGGAAGAGTTCGAACAGTCTTCCAGTCCATTTCTCTGCCAATATAAGAAAGTGATTCTTTTTTTTTTGTTTTTTTGTTTTTTTTTTAAGACAGAGTCTCACTCTGTTGTGCTCAGTAGAGTGGTATGATGTCATAGCTCACAGCAACCTCAAATTCCTGGGCTCAAGAGATCCTCTTGCCTCAGCCTGCCCAGTAGCTAAGATTGCAGGTGCCTGCCACAATACTCAGCTATTTTTAGAGACAGGGTCTCACTCTTGCTCAGGTTGGTCTCAAACTCCTGAGCTCAAGCAATCCACCCACCTTGGCCTCCCAGAGTGCTGGGATTATAGGTATGAGCCATCACACCTAGCCCTAAGAGAAAGTGATTCTAGCATAAACAAAAATACTGTCAAGAGGCTGGGTAGAGTGGCTTCCACCTGTAATCATAGCACTTGGGAGGACAAGGTGGGAGGACCCATTCAGCTCAGGAGTTCAAGACCAGCCTAAGTAAGAGTAATACCCTGTCTCTACAAAATAGAAAAATTAACCGGTCGCTGTAGCATGTGCATGTAGTCCCAGCTACCCAGGAGGTTGAGGCAGGAAGATCTCTTGAACCCATTTGAGTTTGCTGTGAGCTAGCCTGACACCAGTGCACTCTAGCCTGAGGAAACGGAATGAACACTGTCTAAAAAAAATACCATCAAGACTTTTTTTAAAAAACTTCAAATATAGAAATATCACAATCCAGTAATTTATTACCCTCCAAAGTAAGAAGTTCTTCTGAATGAAATCTGTCTTAAATTCAGATCATGTACTTTGGCATAAAAGTTCATTACAACTATTACTTTGGGGGGACACCTTGAGATATCAAAGAAACCATAATAATTTTACTCCTTAATTAAGAAAAAAAGAACAACATACTTGATTTAGGAATAAGCCAGCATTGGTTATGATGGCATCATCTAAGGGCATAATACCATGTTGAAGTGTATTCAATGAATTTCATCTTCCCTTGGCTTGGCGCCTATGACACAAGCTGCTAAGGTGCAAGCCACATACACCTGAGCTGGCAGGTTCAAATCCAGCCTGGGGCCACCAAAGAACAATGATGGCTGCAACCAAAAAATAGCCGGGCATTGTGGCAGGCACCTGTAATCCCAGCTACTTGGGAGGCAGAGGCAGGAGAATCACTTGAGCCCAGGAGTTGGAGTTTGCTGTGAGCTGTGATGCCATGGCACTCTACCAAGGGTGACAGCTTGAGGCTCTGTCTCAAAAAAAAAAAAGAAAGAACTTAATCTTCCAATGTAGCATTACCATATTGGGAAAATCTATGGCAATGTGAATTAAGCATGAACTACAAAGATATTTTTGTAGAGAAAAATTCTGAAGCAATAAAACTGAGTGGAGGTGAAGGGGTGAACAAATGAAGAAATGGTCTTTAGCTGGGAGTACAGTCAGGTCATTCAGAGTTAGAGGAAAGTAAGCAGATCCAAGAAGGTGGGTAGACATGTAAGACTTCTAGAAGTTCTCTTCTGGGTACATCAAACAAGAAGTCATCTAGGCAAATAAACTGATAACTGGCACAAGAAAGTAAGATAAAATATCAAATAGTTATGTAGGAGAATGAGAGAGCAAATGAATGTTTGGGTAGCATTATGGAGCAGTGGAAGTTGGTAGTTGTACATTTAAATTGAGGTCAGTCAGCAGAGTTGCGTGTTTTTCCTGTTACACTCAGCAGTGCAAGTTTAAGCACAGAGTAAGTGGAGGTTTGAATTTACTTGGGTTGGGATGTTACTAGTTAACTATGACCAAGTCTTGTGCAAAAAGAGTGAATGAAACTGAATGGGACGCATGTATGATATTCTCCATGTGAGGAAGTAATTGAAGAGACATGATTTTCTCTGAGGAAGAGAATAAGAAATATGATAGTGGCAGTGGAAATGGCTAAAATGGATGGATTTGAGAAATGTTGAAGGTAGAATTAATAGGACTTGGCAGGGTTTGGTGGCTCACACCTGTAAACACAGTACTTTTATTTGATCTGAAGAGAAACCAGAGTATAACCCAGCACTTTGAGAAGCCAAAGTGGGAGGATCACTTAAGGCTAGAGGTTCAAACCAGCCTGGGCCCAATTTTCGTAAAATAAATAATAATAATAACAGGAGATTCCAGCCTGCCTGAATCAATGTAATAAGAGAGTCCTCTCTGTTCTAACTCTATAAGGAAAGTAACTTTGAAATAACCTGTCCACTTTTTGTTCTCTGTTTCTGTTTTCTTCAGCCCCTTTCTAAACTGCTCTGCTCAGCTCATCAGAACACTCATTATGTTTTATAGAATTGAATGATCCTCACAAATAAATGCCAATTAAAACTTTTAAACTAAATTTGTTGTGATTTTGTCTTTCAACAAGTAACTTTGGAAAATAGTTTGGCTGTTAAATATACACTTACCGGCAATCCTGCTCTCAGCTATTTACCCAAGAGAAATGGAGTATAAGTCCACACAAAGACCTATATGTAAATTTCTAATCATGATATACAAACACTATGAACATCTCACTGTGGTCTGTGCCCCCAATTTCCATGTGTTGGAAACTTAATTTCCAAGTTCACATGTTGATTGGAGATGGACCATTGAGAAAGTAATCAGGATTGAATAACGGTGGAACCTGAATGATGAGACTGGTGGCTTTACAAGAAGAAGAGAGACCTGAGCTGATGTGTACTATTGCCCTCAAGCCACATGAACCCTCATACCATGTAAGAACGAAACAATAAGATCCTTACCAGATACAGCTGCTCAACCCTGGACTTCCCAGCATCCAGAACTTTAAGAAATAAATGTCTTTTCTTCATAAATTATCCAGTCTATGCTGTTCTATTATAGCAACAGAAAACAGACTAAGACAGAGAATTTATTTCAAGTATGAGGTTGTTGGTATAAGAATACTTGAAAATACGGAACTGGATAATGGGGAAAGGCTGGAATAATTTGGAGGAACAGGCTAGAAAAAGCCTTTATGGCCATGAACAGAGTATTAAGGTCAATTCTGGTGAGGGCTCAAGGGACGAGACAACTAAGGAAAGTCTGGAACGTCTTAAGGATTATTCAGGTAGTCGTGACCAGAATGCTTATAGAAACATGAATAGTAAAGGCCATTGTGGGTCACTAACACTGGCACCACCTCTAGCTCGCTGAGCTCCAGCTGAAGGAGAATGGGGTAAGTTAGGAGGTCTCTATACCAGGGCTTGTACAAAGCAGACTGCCTGCAAATTGCCAGGTGGCAAAGCCTCTGGAAGCAACTGGCTACAAGAGCTACTCGCAAGCGTGCGCCCTCTGCTGGACGGGTAAAGAAACCTCATCGTTGCAGAGCTGAGACTGTGACACCCCATGAAATCAGACGTTATCAGAAGTTCTCTGAACTTCTGATTTGTATGAACCCTTTTTGCCATCTGGTGCGAGAAATTGCTCAGGACTTCAAAACAGGTCTGTTCTTCCAGAGCGCAGCTATTGGCGCTTTCCAAGAGGCAAGTGAGGCATATCTGGTTGGCTTTTCAAAGACATCTACCTTGTGTGGTATCCATGCCAAACATGTAACTATTGTGCCAAAAGACATCCAGCTAGCACACCGCATAGTTGACAAGGTGTGTAAGAATTCCTCGTGATGGGAAACATTTCATTCTCAAAAAAAACAAACAAACAAACAAAAAAATGTTAGATTTTTTTCACCATGGAGTTAAAAGGTAAGCACATAATTGAACTTATACCAGCTAAGCATATAATTGAAGTGGAAAAATAGGGCACAATAATCAGGTATTGGAAGCTTTTCCATTTTCATTTGTGTGTGAATTTTTAATACACATGCAGGGACGTAGAGCATTAATGCGAGTCAAAATGTCTCAGTGAATAAGTTTTAGCAGTTCAACTTTACAACAATTATAAATAAACCTGGTAAATTTTTCTAGACAATGCTGAACTTGAATTTTCTTTTTGAACAAGTAAATTTCTTATTGACAGCAACTAAATAGTACTTGAAGGATTTTTATCATACAGTAGACTCCACCCATTCACTATATTTTTCTAACTAAGTTGTCCTACATACAAATACATGTTTTTAATGTTGTCTGTTTTCAGTGCTGTTCCTGTAAGCTTATTTGCTAGGAAAATACATTGAACTATATAAAAAATAAAGCCATTATTTGAGATCTCAACTAGGACTAAGGAACGAGGTATTGAAAACTGGAGTAAAGTCCATCCTTGTTACAAACTGGCAAATTTTTGCTATATCATATTCATGTCAAGGGCTTTGTTGAATGCAAAACTTAAGAGCACTCTCTTCATGGAAGAAATATCTAAGCAGCAAAACATTCAGGCGACTGCGTGGCTACTTTTAACAGCTTACATTGAGCTGTGAAAGGAAAAAAACATGACTTAGAGATGAAATTCACAACCAAAAGGGAAGCAAAGTCAAAAGCTTTGGAAAACTCTCAGCCTAGCCATGTAAAGAGCAAAAAAGCGGTTCAAGCAAGGAAACCAAGGGTGTGGCCCAGCAATCATTTGCTAAGGAGATGAGAACAAATAGAAGAAATCATTAAGACATGGAGAAAGACCCCAGAGGTATTTCTGAGATCTTCAAGGCTACCCCTCCCACCATTAGCCCAGAGAGCTAGGAGGCCAGAACGATTTTTAGGGACAGACCAGGGCCCCTCAGGTCTCTGCTCCATGGATTCCCTTACAAAGCTGCTCTATGTTCTCAGCTATGGCCCAAGTAGGCCCAAGTGTAACCCAACCTTCTGCTCCAGAAGATATAGGCTGTAAGCCTTGGTGGCAGCACATTACAGCTCAAACTGCCCCAGGGGCACCTTCAGCCACAGGTCCAACAGGCACAAGACATAAGCTTGGCAGCATAAACATGGTGCTAATTCTGCAGGCATGCAGAATGCAAGAGCTGTGGGGGCATGCATCCTCTACCTAGATTTCAAAGGATCTATCACACAGGGACAAAGCTGCCACAGAGACATCCGTTAGGATAATACCTGGTGGGGCCATGGGAGTGAGATCACCACTGAGATCCCAGAAAACTGTAGGGCTGTCAGTGTGCAGTTCCAACCTGAGAGAGCTGCAGACACACAAGACTTCAACTAGAGAAAGCTGAACCCAGAAGAGTGAAAGGGGAGAGCATATTCAAGGTCTTGAGGGCCCAGCCGCCACCCCAGTGTGTCCAAAAGGCAGGATATGAGGCGAAAGATTGCTCTGGAGTCTTACAACTTAATGTCTGCCCTGCTGGGTTTCAGACATGCCAGGGGCCTGTTGCTCCTTTTTTCCTGCCTATCTCTTCTTTTTGGAGTGGGAATATTTACCCTATGCTTGTCCCACCATTGTATTTTGGAAGTAGATCACTTGTTTTGATTTCACAGATTCACAGCTGGAAGGAGTTTGCCTTGAGTCTTGATGGGATTTCAGACTTTGGACTTTTGAATTGGTGCCAGAACAGAGTTAAGACTTTGGGGCTATTGGGATGAAATGTACCTACTTTAATGTAAGAAGGACACAAATTCGGGGGCCAGGAGTTGAAAGCTATGGTTTGAAGGTGTCCCTCAAACTTCATGTCTTGGATAATTATACCCAAATTCACGTGTTGATTGGAGGTGGCACTTTTAGGAGGTCATTATGCCTAGATAAGGTCATCCAGGTGGGCCCCCCATAATGAGGGTAATTTTAAAAGCAAAGGAAAAGAAGAATAAAGGGGAAATGGGGAGAGATGGGTCAATGAATACAAAGTTACAAATGGAAAAAAGTCAGTTCTTGGGTCCTATTGCCCAACCAGATGACCATAGTTAACAATAATATATTGAATATTTCAAAATAGCTTAAAGAGAGGGTTTTGAGAGTTCTCACTACAAAGAAATGTTTGAGGTAATGGATATGGTAATCACGGTGATTTAATCATTATACAATACACACATATATCAACATATCACATTGTATCCCATATAGATATACAATTATTATGTGTCAATTTTTAGAAACTGTAATATTATGTATGCTACTATAAAAATATGTTTCCACTGTGGTTTTAACAATATGAGAAGTGTTTGAATAAAAGTCTTTAGTAGAAATGGTTAAAAAAAAAAAAAAAAAAGGAAGAAGAAGAACCAGAGGAAGAGAAACTTGGGCTGGCATACCCTCTTACCCTCTCACCAAGTGATGCCCTCTGCCGGGTTATGATGGAGCAGGAAGGTCCTCACCAGACGCAGCGCTTCAGCCTTGAACTTTCCAACCTCCAGAACTGTGAGAAATAAACAGTTCTTTATAAACAGTTTCTTTATAAATTACCAAATCCATGGTATTCTGTTACAGCGATAGAAAAGGAGACAACCCAACTGCCCATCAAATGATATACAAGTACATGGATGTTAGCATGTCCATACAGTGTGCACACAACATGTATAAACCTTAAAAACATTACGCTAAATTGAAAGCCAACCAGCTGGAGAATACAACCTCAAACTACCTGCTGCCTAAATGTTAGCAAAAATTCTGTGTAAAAATAAAACTGTATAATATTTGCATTTGAACCATACATTCAGTCTACTATTTTACTGTATCAGTGATAACCATACAATTTTGCCCAAGGGCAAGTTCCAGAAAGGAAAAAGAAAAATAGGCTACTGTGTATTTTATATTATATATTTTTTTCTATCAGAAAGTACAACATCTGCATCTAGGCTTAAGCATTAGTTTAATGTTTCTTTAACCAAGGGTTTCAGATTATATGCCACAGTTTCTACAATGACATGATGAGCACCGAGTACAATATCTGGCTTCATCTTTTTGCCCCTGAATTGATGTTGTTGAGCAAAGTATTCATGAAGCTCTTCATGGTCCCACATATCCTAGACTCACTCTATCTCTCCAAGTTGACTCCTGCAAGCCCCTTCTCTCTCACCTTGGTCTCCTCGTCTCTCAGCAAGCGTGTGGTTAACCAAACCGTCTATAGACTTCCTGATTAATTGACGGCTCACCATAGTGATATTCACCACGATAATGTAATATAATAACACTGTTCTCAGTTCCAGATAGAAAAACAATAGAAAAAAATAAAATGTGCTTTCTTCATTGCACGTAAAATAGAAATTCTCATCTTGAATAATAACACGAGTGAATTAAGCACAGCCAGACTGAGAGAGCTATTCCAATGCCATTCTCTTTGGAGACTCTTTCCCATCCTTTGAGATCTTTTGTCTGTTCTCAGCATCAGCCTCAAGACGAGAGTTAAAGAAAAATGAAATAGAACAAACTTTTCTCCACTTTTATACAAAATGAAATATTTTACCGTCATTCATGACTCAACCTGGAATACTCCTGAGTTGTTACTGTAGTTGCAAATTTTCTAAATGTCTTCAAACAGTGCCAGATCAACAAGTCTGAAGTTCTAAGCAAAAAAAAGAAAGAAAGAAAAATTGGGAGGAAAGGAGAAAGGAAGGAAGGAAGGAAGGAAGGAAGGAAGATAGGTTGGTTCTGTGGAAAACTCCTGCTCAGAATATCATGAGCATAAAAATACAGTCAGGTAGAAGAAATAAGATCTAGTGTTTGATAACACAATAAGGTGATTAGTTAACAATCATTTATGATGTATTCAAAATAGCTAAAAGAAAGACTTGAAATGTTCCCAACACAAATTATAAATGTTTGAGATGATGGATACCCCAATTCCCCAAATGGATCACTACATGTTGATACATGTATTAAAATATCACGTAAATCTCAGAAATATTTACAGTCATTATGTACTGATAAACATTAATAATAAAAATACTTGCTATAGAAATAAATAAACAGCATTCATATGGAAGTGTGGATGCTTATAAATTGGTTTCATAGTAGGGCTGAGTACTTTGGATACTTTTTCTTTCATTCTTGAGATACTTTACTAAGAAGAATGTTCCAGCTCCATACATGTAAACACAAAAGAGGTAAAGTCTCCATGTTTTTTTAAGGCTGCGTAATATTCCCTGGTGTACACAAAGGGAAGGTAATTGGTGCGATCACACGTATAATGCATTTTACAAGGGTACATGTTAAATCTACTAAGTATAGAATATAAATGTCTTAATACAATAACTAAGAAAATGTGGTAAAGGCTATGTTAACCAGTTTCATGAAAGTATTTCAAATTGTATATAAAACCAGCACATTGTACCCCATAGTTGCATTAATTTGCACAGCTATGATTTAATAAAAAAAAAAAGGAACAGAAAAAAAGGAATAAATAAAAATTTTTTTTAAATACTTGCTATTTCTAAATGTTCATTTTGGATCACTCCTTAAATGCCCTGAAATGAGCTTTCAACATTTTATACCTGAAAGAACTAAGGTAAGTCAGGACTCTGTACATGTGCTAAGTTCTCAGACATCACTTAAAGAATCAATGAGTTTAATCACCTGTACTGATGTGTGCAGCCCATATTAGACAATTGGGTTGGTCTGTTTGTTCATCTTAAGTACAGGCATGACTTGGCTACATCCTTCCACTCTCTCATCTCTATTCAGGTCAGTAGCAATCAATTGATGCTACTGAAAGTAGTGGGGCCGCCAGGTCTCTCTTGGTCCCCTTGTATTGGGGTGGGCTGTGCTAGGTCCACAGGGCAAATTGTAGGACCATGTAATGTGTCATATCTCCCAGAGCTTTTTTTTTTTTTTTTTTTTTTTGCAGTTTTTGGCCAGGGCTTCGTTTGAACCTGCCACCTCCAGCATTTGGGGCTGGCGCCCTACTCCTTTGAGCCACAGGCGTCGCTCTCCCAGAGCTATTTTTAATGGACAAGTACATATGATTGACTATTGTTTTTACAGCATCTAAACATATCAATGTAAACAGAAAGTACACACAAATATGAAATTGAGGTAAATACTGTTATAAAGATATGTACTAAATTCATCAATATCTCTCAATGACTCACAAATAGGCTGGGAGTTCTGGGTATTCTGTGGCTTGAATAAATGTAGGAACATCTGCCCCAGCCATCTCTATGTCTACTGTGCCATTTTTTTTTCGTTCTCTTCCAGACCTCAACTCTACTCTTTTTTTTTTTTTTTTTTTTTTTTTTTTTTTTTGCTGTTTCCCAGAGGATCTTTCTGACCCAAAGGCTGCCAGCATCCATCCTTTCCTCAGCTGCAATCCTCCTTTCTGCCTCACAGGTTCCCTTCCCTATAAGTGCCCTCCCACCTCTGCCACCTCCTGACACTGTTCATTATTTCCTTTCCTCTTTGGTATCTTTCATCCCGTCTTCTCTGTGGGATCTTAGTGCTGTAAACGAAGTTTATCCATCCAAGATTCCCAGAAGATACACTCCTGGGGAAACCTTTGTCCAGCACAGATGTGTACAACAATGTTTGAGGAAAAATGACCTGAAGAAATGATGCCCCTGGTCTCTGTTTACAGCCTCTCCCACAAGACCCAGTACAGCCCATTCCAATACATGGTGACCAAGGGAGACCTGGCTGCCCCACTTCTTTCAGGCTGCTGTGTCAAGATGCTCAGGCTAAGTTCTCAGGGTGCAGGAGATTCTGGGAGTTACATCCTCAGTGCTCACATTGCCTTGGTCACCTCTTTTTGCGGATGAGAGCAGCTGGCTCTTTACCAAAGAAAACACTTATTCTCCTTAAGGGCTGAGTCTCCATTCTTTGTTGTCGAGCACCATGTTCGATCCTCTGAAAACTGCCGCAGCCACTATTGCCTCTTTCACAGATGGATGTGATGAACAAGCAGCAGAATTTGTCACCTCTACCTCCTCACCACTCCTTACTCCAAAGTCCTTGTATTTGGTTTCTATGACATAAATGCATAGCGGCAAGGAACCTGCAGCTTTAAGGCCAGGTGTGACCTTCTAGGTCTTTTGACTCAATCCAAACTTTACAGAACAAATTTTTTCATTAAAAGGGATGCAGCAGAGAAAGATGAAACTTTTCTTGCCTCCTTTGGTGCTTAAGAAAGAACTATCTTGAAATCACAAGGCCACAGGTTCCCCACCCTTGGCAAGCCCCTCTTCCTTTCTCAAGAAAATATCCCCCAAGCCATTATCTTTAAACCAGGTTTAGCAAAATGTCACACGTGGCTCATGTAACTGGGGAAAAGAAGGGACTTCAGGAACTAAGGAAAACCCAGTAACTAGGAGTGATCTCTCCACACCCAGGACTCTCCTTCCCAACATCCATCTCTCTATCCTGCCTGCCTCAGCCACTGAGGCGCTGGTCTCATCCCCTTCTACTGCAAACAAATCCCGCTTAGATGATCAGGAATGTGGCCATACGAGGCTAAAACCTGTAAACTCCCAAGGAAAAGACACAACTTTCTTCTTCCTTTTCAGCTAAGGCTCCAGATGGTTCCAGAGACTTGATGCTGCCCACAGATACCGGTGGCATTTGTACAGAGGTTTTCCTATTAAAAAAAAAAAAAATGTTTGTTGTGTCTCTAAGAAAATCCTAGTAGAATTGGATAGGTGACAAAATCCATCACCTTGCAGCATGCTCAAGGGACCTTGAAAGCAGCAATGAAGCCTGGTGGATAGAAAGACTCAGGAAGCCGCTCTTCACACACCCATGAGAACCCCATCCAGGCTCGCCTGTATACTGGCATTGCCTGTATGCATGGAATATTGCTGAAAAACTGGAAGAATGAAAGAGAAAACAAATTTTCAAAGAACTATAACCTAACAAAGACTTTCCTATAAATAGCAGTGATTGTGGTTTGGGGCACCTTGCCTGGGAGAAGCCTCAGTAAAGTTGTAAAGTCAGAGATTGTCCTTGGTGTCCCTTGTCCTTTAGTCCTCTCTTCCTCATCTTTCCAGCAGCCCGTGATTCCATATGCCTTTCATCTTTCTAAGGACCACACTCTCAAGATCTCCAAAACTCAACTTACTCTCTCTAATTCTTTTCTCAAAATGAAATTCCATTTTACAATGGCGTTATCTTGGTAATTAGAAAAAAAGCATCTTATAAACTAATTTGCATGAAGGCATAGATACCTAATATACTCTTCCCCTGATTTGTTCTGAATCACCAATCACGTTGACCCAGTTGTCAACTATAACCCCAAAACTCTAAAATTTCTATTTCTGGACTTTACCTTCACTCTCTTCTTACAATGCTGAAGAAATTCATTATTTCCTTTCCCTCTTTGGTATCTTTCATCGCCTCTTCTCGGTGGAATCTTAGTGCTGTAAAATGAATTTTATTATTTTTGGTAATATCCAATTACCCAAAAGCACCTTGAAAGACCATAGTTAACATCTAAACTAGAAAATGCTTATCCTCAAACAGTGCCATGTTGGTTTTGAGCAGAGACTTCCAGCCCATCGCCCATCAGATCCTGGAAAGCTTTTTCCAACTCCTCCCTCTCTTTAACTTCTCCCCACCTTCTACCCCAACCAGTTATTAGCAGTTTCCAAATCCTATTGATTCAACCCTCCCTAAAATGCAAATTTAATCATTTCACTCCCTTGCCTAAAATCTGGAAACGGTTCTTCATTATTTGGAGAAGGAAATCCAAATTCATTAAGACAACACACGTGGTCCTTCACCTTTTGGTCTCCATTCGTCTCTTCAGTCACATGCTCTGCTGCCCTCCGACGGCACTTCACATTTCTGCTGTGCCAACCGTTCATGTTTTTGAACGTGACATGCCGCTCTGTGCCACCATACCCATGCATGCCCTGTGCTTTCCACCCAAAAAGCCCTCTCCCTTCCGCTCTTCCTGGTAAATTCCTATTCATCCTTTAAATGCAACACCATCACCTCCTTTGGGAATCCTTCTAGTACCATCCCTCTGCCACGGAACAACTCAGTTACACCTTATTTTGCTTTGCCTCTGTCCTTCATATCTACTTACATTGTCCCATTCATAGCACTGTATTGGAATTGTAGTCAGTGTAAAAGAATAAAATTCTATAAAAAAAGTACAACCAACTTAAGTACTTTTTTATTGTTTGGGATTCATTGAGGGTACAAAGAATTACATTACACTGATTGCATTCATTAAAGTCCCTCTTACAATTGTGTCCTTTCCCCAAGAAGTGTGTCATACACCATGACCTCCATCGCCCTCCCTTCTCCCCTCTCCCCACTTGCTCATTCCCCTACCCAACCCTGTACTAGCTCATCTATGGCCTTCATATTAGAACTGAGTACAATTGGATTCTTGCTTCTCCATTCCCATGATGTTTTACTAAGAAGAATGTGTTCCACCTCCATCCAGGTTAATACAAAAGATGTAAATTCTCTCTTTTTTAGTGGCTAAATAGTATTCTGTGATATACATATACCACAGCTTATTAATCCATTCCTGAGTTGTTGAGCATTTAAGTTGTTTCCACATTTTGGCGATTGTAAGTTGAGCTGCAATAAACAGTCTAGTGCAAGTGTCCTTATGATAAAAGAATTTTTTTCCTTCTGGGTAGATGCCCAGTAATGGGATTGCAGGATCAAAAGGGAGATCTAATTTGAGTTCTTTGAGAATTCTCTATACTTCCTTCCAAAAAAGTTGTATTAGTTCGCAGTCCCACCAGCAGTGTAAAAGTGTTCCCTCTGTCCACATCCATGCCAGCATCTGCAGATTTGAGACTTTGTGATGTGGGCCATTCTCCCTGGGGTTAGGTGACATCTCAGGGTAGTTTTTCTTTAAATTTCTCTGATAATTAGGGATGATGAGCATTTTTTCATGTGTTTATTAGCTATTTACCTGTCTTCTTTAGAGACGGTTCTACTCATGTCTCTTTCCCAGTGATTTTTGGGATTGTTGGATCTTTTTGTTGATTAATTTGACTTCTCTATAGATCCTAGTTACCAAGCTTTTGTCCAACTCATAATATGCAAATATCTTTTCTCATTCTGAAGGTTGTCTGTTTGCTTTGGTTGTTGTTTCCTTAGCTGTACAGAAGCTTTTCAATTTAATTAAGTCCCATTTGTTTATTTTTGTTGTGTTGTAATTGCCACAGAAGTCTTCTTCATAAAATCTTTCCCCAGGCCTATGTCTTCAAGTGTTTTCCCCACACTTTCTTCGAGAATTTTTATTGTTTCCTGCTATATTTAAATCTTTTATCCATCTTGAATCAATTTTTGTAAGTAGACGTGGGTTCAGTTCCAGTCTTTTACACGTGCTATCCTGCTCTCCCAACACCATTTATTGAATAGGGATTCTTTCCCCCAGTGTATGTTCTTGTTTGGTTTGGTCAAAGATCAGGTGGCTATAAGAAGTTAGTTTTATTTCATGGTTTTCTATTTGGTTCCAAATGAATGATGTTTGAACCAAAGATGTCTCTATTTCTGTGTCAATGCTATGCTGTTTTGATCACTATGGTCTTGTAGTATAGCCAAAAGTCTGGTAGGGTGATACCCCAGCTTTGTTTTTGTTTGTTTGTTTGTTTTATTACTAAGAATTGCCTTGGCTATACGGAGTTTCTTCTGGTTCCATACAAAACAAAGAATTATTTTTTTCAAATCTTGAAAGTATAATTATGGAATCAACTTAATTACTTTTGCCCTAACAAATAATTAAGTAGTTAAGCAATTTTACACATGATTGTCCTCTGGGGCATAATTTTTTCCAGAGAAGAAGTATGTAGAAAATACTTTTAAAAGCAGTATCTGATGCAAAAGGTAAAGTCACCAGGACCTGTTTTAGCAGACAACAGAGAGACAGAGATAACTAAAACCATACTGCAAACAGAATGTGGTGAGGAGCAATGGGGACTGGGTGAGAGCTGAGATGACAGAAGAGATGGAGTCAAGGGCAAAGTTACCTGGGAATAGGCACAGAGTCTGGGAAGAAATGTTTACTGCTGAGAATTCCTCAATGGTGGCTGAAGAATGTTTAAGAATAAGAAAGTCTACTATTGGGCGGCGCCTATGGCTCAAGGAGTAGGGTGCTGGCCCCATATACCAGAAGTGGCAGGTTCAAACCCAGCCCAGCCAAAAACTGCAAAAAAAAAAAAAAAAGAATGTCTACTATTAAGCGTGGAGTTAATTGCACTGTGGTGCAGCTGGATAACTCCCTCCATCACTCCATCTCTTCAGGGCCATCTACCACACACACAGTGTGCTTTCCTCATAAAGCAAAGCATCCAGGTCAGCTGAGAGCAGAGCCCTCTTGTAGGAAGTGGGCCATGAGAGCAGAAGATCAGAACTGCAGCACCTTAAAAACCAGGCAGCTAGAAGAAAGCCAAGATTCCCCTGAGGAACCCCAACATGTATGTGGGAGTGCCCACCACGTTGTTTGAACCTCTTATTGCCTACATTTCAATAGATACAGTGTCCCCAGCTGACAGGAGGTAGATTTGCTGACTTTCTTGGTATCTCCTCTTCTAGAAAATGTTTACAAAAGAATGGTGCCATAATTGACCTTTGATTCCTCCTTGACTGATATGGTGCTGGATTCTTAAAAGGAAGGAATTCAAAGGATGTCTAGAAAATTGAATATACCTTACCATGTTAATGTGCCAACCTTCTAGAAGTATGTTTTCTTTTTTCCACAAAAGCTCTCAAACGTGATATCTCAAAGCGAGTATATCAGTAGAACCCTAAGATCTATTTCTGAGGCAGAGTTTCTTCCCAGTGCTTCATAAAACATACTGCATAGAAAACCATTTATTTTGCAAAGCTTGAAGCCTAGCAGAAGTTGACATTCCTGGGGCCATGCACAAAGTGTGAGTAGTGCTCTCATTCTTTGTGGAGGAGGCAAGTTTTCCAAAAGACACGAAACAGCACGCCCACAAACACAAATAATTGCACCTCAGCCCTTTTACCTTATTACCCTTTCATGTACCAAATTCAAGGAGTTTGAAGAAGACAGAGGATTTCAAACAATGCATATTTTAAATATGGTTGCTGTCCAATGTTTGCTGTTATGCAGTTTAACCCTGAACCACCATGAGTAGATGGAAGGTCATTTTGGAGACAAAAAATGTAGGTCAGGCGCCTCAGTTTAGGTTTGTGGAAGGCTGCTGACTTCCTTCCCCTGAAGTTACTGTAAGAAGTTGCCTGTTTGGGTCAAGTTTCAGTGCTAGAATGCTGTTCGCTGTCTCCCACATGGGGTGCGCAGCAGTCAAACTGAAACAGCAGCCTTGCTGCCCCTTTTTAGAATCCACCACATGGGTGAGTCAGAGACAGTCGCAGCCTGCACCTTCTGCTGTTATCAAAGATGTTGTTCAACTGGGCTGGCCACTGGATAATGCAAATTGTCCAGAATAGCCAAATGGAATTGAATTGGGATCTGAACACAAGGAGCCTGAATTACTGCTCTGCAGCAGGGGCCACTGATGTAGAGATTACAAATGGGCAGATCCTGCCTAATGATGTCTACAACGAACGCCCTCCCAGCCTGCAAACAGGATGCTTAGGCTAATCAAACATCCAACTTGATGAAGAGTTCTCCGTGCAAGAAAGGTAATTCAAGGAAGAGAAAAGCACTCAGATACCCATAGCATTCTGTTTCCTATCACTACTAAAACGAATTATCATAAAGTTGGTGGATTAAAGCAGCACACATATCTTTTACAGTTCAAAGGGCCCAAATCAAGGTGTCCACGCTGTCCTTGGAGGCTGGAGGGGAGAACCATGCTTTGCCTTTCCCAGCTTCTAAAGCTGCAGTCCTTCTGTTCCTGGGCTTAAAGTCCCTCTCTTCATTTTCAAGGCCGGTTTAGTCCCCACATTGCCTTCTGTCCTGTGGTCAGTTCTCCCTTTCCCTCCCTTTCTTGAGGAGCCCTGTGAGTGTCCTCGGGGCCCACCCATGGAATTCAGAATAGTCTTACGATCTCAAAATCCTCTGTTTCATCACATCTGCAAGCTCTCGTTTGCTATATGAGGTAACATTCCCAGGTTCCAAAGATGAGGATGTAGACCTCTTTGGGGACCATGATCCAGCCCAGCAGGTCCTGCAGGAAAGATTTCCAAAGAAGAAGAAAATCAGATACACATAGGGCTCTAACACCACATGGCAGAATAGTCTCTTGATTACACAGGGAACAATGCTGGATGCTGTTATCATTCTGAGCCTTGTCACACTCATCCTCACATCCCCTCAACCCAGCAATGCTGGTTAAGGAAGAGTTCTGGTAAATCAAAGGAACCAGAGCAGCTGGGCTCTCCTTGCCTTTGGAGTAAATTACAAGGTATGAGCTTATTTTCCATTCAATGTTTTGGTGCAAACAATAGAATTTTAAAATCTGGAGAAAGCTACTATAGGCAGCTGCCTCATTTGACTCTTGGTTGTGAGAGCATAACCCAGATAGTGGTGTCTGAAGGAAACTGTGTGATTCTTTGAAAGCAACTGGATCTAAGACTAGATGTGCTTCTGTGGAGGAGAATTGTGGAAAGGAGTATCAGAGAGGGCAGGTGCACAAAAAAATTGTAAGAACTGAAATAGGAGTTCTTCTTCGCTTCTAACATCCAAACATTATAAAACTTAAAGAGATATTTGAAACCCCTACAGAAATCAGTCTGGTCCTAGAACTCGTCACAGGAGGACAACTGTTTGATAGGAGATTCTATGTTTGCCCCAATGGGCTCTTGGGAGCTTTTTGTTGCATCCATCAGGTAATCAGAAAAGAATGGAATTGCAAGAAGATCAAGAAACTAAGTGGGGGGGAGGGAGTGGAGACAAGATGGCTGACTGAAGCCAGCTTTCCACAGAGGCTCCCGTCCAGAAGGAGAGTTAAAGGACAGAAATTTAGCAAGTAACCTAGTGGATTTGAGCTGCACCAAGAGAGAAGGCTGAAGAACGTACATCAACCCCGCTGAGGTAAGCTGTGACCCCAAGGATACAAACAAAAGGTACAAAATCCATCACCAATTGGATAGGAGTCCCCTCCCCCATGATAATGGCTCAGAGTGTCCCACAAACAAACGAGCAGAGTTCACAGGTCCTCCCACTACACTCCACGGGACAGACCCTCTAAAAACTGGACCTACCTCCCCTACTAGAGTACCACGGCATTCTCCTGCCAGGCATAAAACTGTATATATTATCTACCTGCAACTCTGAGCTCCCAGCACTCCCCTCCACTCTCACTCTGAGGTCTGGAGGCCTGTCCTCCTGGAGTCCAGATTCTTGGGTGATTTCTCTAGGGGTGTGGACAGTGCCTAAACTGCAGCTGGCCAGTGCTGACTCTGGGGCACAGGAATGAGGAGAGGATGGTCGGCTGAGAGGGAACCACACCGGAGCAGCAGTGCCCCCAGGTGCAGAGCAGCAGCCGTCTTTTAGCAACAATAGGGCTCACTCCCGGATATTCTGAAGCCACACCCCCTGTCTCCCTGGGCAACCAGAGGAGGCCAGGCATCTACTCAGGTAGCAACCACCATGGAACAGATCTGGGATGGAAATGCAGGACCCGTGAGTAAAGAGCTTGCCTGAGGCAGTACCGGCCTGGGTGACTAGAAATGCACTCGCAGACCCAGGAAGTTCCCAGGGCGGGGATGACCCAGCGGACCGCTTTACTGAGCCTAAACACACCTGACCCTCAGGGGATCGTCAGCCTATACACAAAGGAAGACTGGAGGCTAGAACTGACAGGTAACCGAATACAAACCTGCAGGAGCAAAGACTGGGCCTGAGGCGCAGGCTCTGGGAACTCAAAACAGCTTCTCTTCTGCAGGGGAATTTAGCAGGGACAGAAACAAATTCCCTCAAAGTAGTTCTGTTCTGTTCTGTCAGTAACATCAATCAGGGGCAGGGCTGGAACTGAGTGAACCCCCACCTCCCAGCCTCCATCAAGCACCCGAGGTTGTCAGGCCTCACCTTCCCCTGCTAGACAGAGGCAGAGCGCAGCAGCCTGGCTGAGCAGAAATAGATTTCCTTGTGATTCAGGCAGGTGCAAACCCCTGGAGTATCTATTCACTAAAGGAAACTGAGTCAAAGCCCTGTGGGCAATCAGTGACTGGGTATAACAGAGGTACAAGGTGGGGAAGGAGGCATCAACCTTCCCAGACTGATCTATTATCTATTTGCTTGGTGGCTCCTCCTGACTCCACGCAGCACTGGAGCAAGCCATATCAGAGTAGTCACCAGACCCCTGTGATCCAGTTGCGAGAAACCTTTTAAACTCTTCCACCTGAGACAGGTGCTGACTGAGACAAGTGATTTGGACCTTTTGAACTGAGCCAATCACCCGAGGACTATTCAGGTGGTGCCCTGGATGTGTGGTTGCAGTAAGGTTTGATTTTCCTTTTCCAATTGTTGCCTGTGGGGGGCAGGGTGACTTACTTGCTGGTATTTCTCCACAGCTGAGACTTCAACCCAGAGGAACTGTTTCACCGAAAACAAGACAGAATCACTTAGCCCCACCACAGCAAACAGGGCTCCAGTTTCTCAGGCCATAGCACTGTACAGGTCCTCAACAAAGCTCCAGGGGAAAAATCAAACAGTGTAAAACAATCATGGGGTGGAATCAGTGGGAAAACTCTGGGAACATTAATAACCAGAATAGATCAACCCCCCAACAAAGGAAAGATACAGCAGATGTAACTGAATATCCCATTCATAAACAGCTGCCCAAGATGTCAGAAAAAAATTCAGAATTTGGATTGCAAACAAGATTAATAAAATGGAGGAAAATTTGGAATTAGAAATTCGAGCAGCAAATCAAAAGTTGGAATTAGAAATTTGAAGAGAAATTCAAAAGTTGTCTCAAGAATTTAATGAATTTAAAGACAAAACAACCAAAGATTTTGATGCACTGAAGCAAGAATTTGCAGCCCTCAAAGATCTGAAAAATACACTAGAAGCCCTCAGTAACAGAGTGGAGCAAGCAGAAGAAAGGATTTCTGACATTGAATAAATGCCTTTGAATGCTCCCAAACCCTCAAAGAGGAAGAGAAATGGAGAGCTCTCTCAGAGAGCTCTGGGATAATTCAAAGAAGGCTAATGTCAGCTTCATTGGAATCCATGAAACTGATGAAGTGGCCTCACTGGGCACAGAGGCACTTCTCCAGGAAATTATGAAAGAGAATTTTCCAGACATATCAAGAGATTCTGAAATCCAGATAGCAGACAGCTTCAGAACCCCAGTGCGACTCAATCCAAATAAGACATCCCCCAGGCATATCATAATTAACTTTACTAAAGTTAATATGAAGGAGAAAATTCTGAAAGCAGCACAGACGTAAGAAATCCATTACCTACAAAGGGAAAAATATTAGAATGACTACAGATCTCTCTGCTGAAACTTTTCAAGCCAGAAAAGGGTGGTCATCGACATTTAACCTCCTAAAGCAGAATAACTTTCAACCCCAGATCCTGTATCCAGCTAAACTGAGTTTCATTTATGATGGAGAAATTAAATACTTTAATGACATTCATATGTTGAAGAAATTTGCCATAACCAAACCAGCTCTTCAGGATATTCTCAGACCTATCCTCCATAATGACCAGCCCAATCCTCTACCACAAAAGTAAACTCACTCAGAAACTTTTTATCAAACTCCAACTTCCACAGTGGTGAAAGGATTAAAAATGTCCACTGGACTTTTGAAAAACTCGATACCCAAAATTTTACCAGACTTACCAATATTCTCCATTAATGTGAATGGCTTAAACTGTCCTCTAAAGAGGCACAGGTTAGCTGATTGTATACAAAAACTCAGGCCAGATATTTGTTGCATACAAGAGTCACATCTTACCTTAAAAGATAAATATAGACTCAGGGTGAAAGGATGGTCATCCATATTTCAGGCAAATAGTAATCAGAAAAAAGCAGGTGTTGCAATTCTATTTGCAGACACAATAGGCTTTAAACCAATAAAAGTAAGGTGAATAAGAATGGTTCATATTTGTTAAGGGTAATACTCAATATAATTAGATTTCAATTATTAATATTTATGCACCCAACCAGAATGCACCTCAATTTATAACAGAAACTCTAACAGACATGAGCAACTTGATTTCCTCCAGCTCCATAATATTTGGAGATTTCAACACTTCTTTGGCAGTGTTGGATAGATCTTCCAATAAGAAGCTGAGCAAAGAAATTTTAGATTTAAACCTAATCATCCAACATTTGGATTTAGCAGACATCTACAGAACATTTCATCCCAGCAAAACTAAATACACATACTTCTCATCAGCCCATGGAACATACTCCAAAATTGATCACATCTTAGGTCACAAGTCTAACATCAGTAAATTTAAAGGAATAGAAATTATTCCTTGCATCTTCTCGGACCACCATAGAATAAAAGTTGAACTCAGTAACAACATGAATCTGCATACTCATACAAAAACATGTAATTTAAATAACCTTATGCTGAATAATAGCTGGGTCAGAGATGAGATTAAGAAGGAAATTGCCAAATTTTTGGAACAAAATGACAATGAAGACACGAATTATCAGAACCTCTGGGATACTGCAAAGGCAGTCCTAAGAGGGAAATTTATAGCACTGCAAGCCTTCCTCAAGAGAATGGAAAGAGAGGAAATTAACCACTTAATGGACATCTCAAGCAACTGGAAAAGGAAGAACATTCCAACCCCAAACCCAGTAGAAGAAAAGAAATAACCAAAATTAGATGAAATTGAAAACAAAAGAATTATATAACAGATCAATAAATCAAAAAGTTGGTTTTTTGAAAAGGTCAATAAAATAGATAAACCTTTGCCTAACCTAACCAGAAAAAAAAGAGTAAAATTTCTAATCACATCAATCAGAAACAACAAAGACAAAATAACAACAGACTCCTCAGAAATTCAAAAAATCCTTAATCAAAATTACAAGAAACTTTATTCTCAGAAATATGAAAATCTGAAGGAAATTGACCAATACTTGGAAGCACGTCACCTTCCAAGACTTAGCCAGAATCAAGTGGAAATGTTGAACAGGCCAATATCAAGTTTTGAAATAGCATCAACCATACAAAATCTCCCTAAAAACAAAAGCCCAGGACCAGATGGCTTCACGTCAGAATTCTACCAAACCTTTAAAGAGGAATTAGTACCTATATTACTCAACCTGTTCAAAATATAAAAAAAGAAGGAAGACTACTCAACACGTTCTATGAAGCAAACATCACCCTGATCCCCAAACCAGGCAAAGACTCAACAAGAAAAGAAAATTATAGACCAATATCACTAATGAATATAGATGCAAAAATATTCAACAAGATCCTAACAAACAGAATCCAGCAACACATCAAACAAATTATACATCATGACCAAGTCGGTTTTATCCCAGTGTCTCAAGGCTGGTTCAATATCCGTAAATCTATAAGTATAATTCAGCACATAAACTAATTAAAAAACAAAGACCATATGATTCTCTCAATTGATGCAGAAAAAGCTTTTGATAATATCCAGCATCCCTTCATAATCAGAACACTTAAGAAAATTTGTATAGAAGGGACATTTCTTAAACTGATAGAGGCCATCTACAGCAAACCCACAGCCTATATCATATTGAATGGAGTTAAATTGAAATCATTTCCACTCAGATCAGGAACCAGACAAGGCTTCCCCTTGTCTCCACTGCTCTTTAACATTGTAATGGAAGTTTTAGCCACCACAATTAGGGAAGAACAGGCAATCAAAGGTATCCTTTTAGGGTCAGAAGAGATCAAACTTTCACTCTTAGCAGATGATATGATTGTATACCTGGAAAACACCAGGGATTCTACTACAAAACTCTTACAAGTGATCAAGGAATATAGCAGCATCTCAGGTTACAAAATCAACATTCATAAATTGGTAGCCTTTGTATATACCAACAATAGTCAAGCTGAAAAAACAGTTAAGGACTCTATTCCGTTCACAGTAGTGCCAAAGAAGATGAAATATTTGGGAGTTTATCTAACAAAGAACATGAAAGATCTCTATAAAGAGAATTATGAAACTCTAAGAAAAGAAATAGCTGAAAATGTTAACAAATGGAAAAACATACCATGCTCATGGCTGGGAAGAATCAGCATTTTTAAAATGTCCATACTACCTGAAGCAATATACAATTTTAATGCAATCCCTATTATAGCTCCACTATCATACTTTAAAGATCTTGAAAAAATAATACTTTGTTTTATATGGAATCAGAAAAAACCTCGAATAGCCAAGACATTACTCAGAAATAAAAACAAAGCAGGAGGAATCATACTACCAGACCTCAGACTATACTATAAATTGATAGTGATCAAAACAGTATGGTACTGGCACAAAAACAGAGAAGTAGATCTCTGGAACAGAATAGAGAACCAAGAGATGAATCCAGCTATTTACCATTATTTGATCTTTGACAAGCCAATTAAAAACATTCAGTGGGGAAAAGATTCCCTATTTAACAAATGGTGCTGGGTGAACTGGCTGGCAACCTGTAGAAGACTGAAAGTGGACCCACACCTTTCACCATTAACTAAGATAGACTCTCACTGGATTAAAGATTTAAGCTTAAGACATGAAGCTATAAAAATACTAGCAGAGAGTGCAGGGAAAACCCTTGAAGAAATCGGTCTTCTGGGTGAGTATTTTATGAGGAGGACCCCCCGGGCAACTGAAGAAGCTTCAAAAATACACTACTGGGACCTGATCAAACTAAAAAGCTTCTGCACAGCCAAGAACACAGTAAGTAAAGCAAGAAGACAGCCCTCAGAATGGGAGAAGATATTTGCAGGTTATGTCTCCGACAAAGGTTTAATAACCAGAATCCACAGAGAACTCAAACGTATAAGCAAGAAAAGAACAAGTGATCTCATCGCAGCTGGGCAAGGGACTTAAAGAGAATCTTCTCTGAAGAAGACAGGCGCACAGCCTACAGACATATGAAAAAATGCTCATCATCTTTAATCATCAGAGAAATGCAAATCAAAACTACTTTGAGATATCATCTAACTCCAGTAAGAGTAGCCTATAGCACAAAATCTTAAGACCAGAGATGTTGGCGTGGATGTGGAGAAAGGGAACACTTCTACACTGCTGGTGGGAATGCAAATTAATACATTCCTTTTGGAAAGATGTTTGGAGAACACTTAGAGATCTAAAAGTAGATCTGCCATTCAATCCTATAATTCCTCTAATAGGCATATACCCAGAAGACCAAAAATCACATCATAACAAAGATATTTGTACCAGAATGTTTATTGCAGCCCAATTCATAATTGCTAAGTCATGGAAAAAGTCCAAGTGCCCCTCGATCCACAAATGGATTAATAAATTGTGGTATATGTACACCATGGAATATTATGCAGCCTTAAAGAAAGATAGAGACTTTACCTCTTTCATGTTTACATGGATGAAGCTGGAGCATATTCTTCTTAGTAAAGTATCTCAAGAATGGAAGAAAAAGTATCAGTGTACTCAGCCCTACTATGAAACTAATTTATGGCTTTCACATGAAAGCTATAACCCAGTTATAACTCAAGAATAGGGGGAAGGGGGAAAGAGAGAGGAGCAGGGGGAGGTGGGCGGAGGGAGGGCGATTGGTGGGATTACACCTGCAGTGCATCTTACAAGGGTACATGTGAAACTTAGCGAATGTAGAATATAAATGTCCTAACACAATAACTAAGAAAATGCCAGGAAGGCTATGTTAACCAGTGTGATGAAAATGTGTCAAACGGTCTATAAAACCAGTGTATGGTGCCCCATGATCACATTAATGTACACAGCTATGATTTAATAAAAAAAAAAATAGAATTTGAAAATCTGCATTTCTAGGAGGCAAGCATCTTTGTGCCTTATATGAAATGGGTCTTGAAACTCCACAGTTTTTTTTTTCTGAGAAATGCAGGTATTTAGGCCCTTTAATTATGCAAAAATAAAGGGGAGCCCTTCGGGAAGCTGTGGTTCCTGGGGGTGTAATTGTTTTTTGTGAAAGGTAATGTAAAAGGTTATGTGTACATAGCTGCAACTCAACAGAGAATGTCCTTTGTGGAAAAACACTTTTCTAAGTTTTGACATACTATGCTACTGTGCCTTGTCGTCTGCTTTATACAGGAGTGTGCTTATGGGTTTTTAATTTTAGTTGCCGAGATAGCCAAAAATGCAGCAAAGGTATGAAGGCACAATGTTCAACTCCTGCTGGGTGACAGAACAAAAAACTGAATTGTATTAAGCCTAATCTAGCTCACCCAGACTCACACATTTAAGGCTGAGTGAACATTTAGAAAATGTAAAAATGCTGAGTTTTTACAGTGTAAAATAATTGTTCTTGGGGCCTGATGTGGTACTCTTGCCATGTAATGAATCGCACTCAAATGTCCTGATGTAAAACCACAAGTGTTTCATTTTGATCACAAAAATTCAGGAAAGCTTCCAGTTCTATGGCAATCTCAGGAGCAGACTGGCTACATAGGCCTACAGCCTGTGTCCTCACACAGAGCATTTCACTTTAAAGAGCTCCAGACTTGTTTTAAGTCTCTGCTTGACATTCTTTATTTTTTAACAAAAGTCCTCATGCTTTAATTTTGCACTGGGCCCCAAGATTACGTAGCTGGTCCTGCCCATGAGGTGGCACTCAGACACTGGGTGGAGCTTCAGCAGTTGACGTCTCAGCCAGGTTGGACATCCCAGACGGCTTCCTGGAAGGGCTGATAGTCTGGAAGCTCATCTGAGCCTGGCGGCCAGGGCACCTGCACACGGCCTTTCCAGCATCTTGTGAGGGTGGTTATGCTTCTTGTGTAGCAAGTAGCTTCCCCAGAGTGAGTATCCACAGAGAACAGGTGGAGGCCAAGCCACATAAATGTCTGTGACCTAGCCTTAGAAACTGCAGAGCCTGGTGGAAAACACCCGGGCTCTGCCTGCAAGGTTTTGATTCCCCAAAGCAGACAGTTGGCCATGGGGGCAACCAACTTCAGGAAATATTCAAGGGAAATGAGAATGTTGTTTAGAGATTCCCACAAAATCCTAGTGCAGAGAGCCTAGTAAAAAACTGGACATTCAACAGACAAGAAAGATGAGGGCCATGATGTATTTGTGGAACTTGGAAAACCCAAAGATATATTGGCTACATTCTAATGAGCTTTCCCTAAAGCTTAAAACTCCATAATTGTATGACTAATTGTATGAAGTTAACATGCTCTCCCTGCTCATCCACAGAGAGAATGATGCTCCAAGAAGAGTCCACGAGTCAGAGACTCCAGGATAGGCCAGCGATCTGTGGTGCATCTCCCGCAAAAACACAGTGGAGCTTGGTGATAAAATGCAGGCATCTACCATCATATGACTATTACAGCAGTAAGAAAGCACTAACTCGATCTGTGCCCTAACTTTATCATCTGTAGAATGAGATAATTTCATATTTCCTACCTGCTAGACTTACTATGATGATTAAATAAGAGAATGCATGTAAAGTTACAAGTATTTATTCTATTGTAATCATCAAACAGATATTAGCTTTTATCACAAAGGCATTCCAGTACTAATGGGGAAGTCCTTTGTTACTCACCTAGTGTACAGGAGCAGTAGTTACATCATTGCTTTACCCAGTAAAACTCTGTTTCATATGACAAGAATTGCAATTCATCCAAATTAGTAAAATCAAGTAATTGGTTTGACACATTGGCTCACACTTGTAATCCTAGCACTTTTGGAGGCCAAGGCCGGGAGGATCAGTTGAGGTCAGAAGTTCAAGACCAGCTTGAACAACATAGGAATACCTTATCTCTATTTAAAAAAAAAAAAAAAAATAGAAGAAGGACGGAGCCTGTGGCTCAGTGAGTAGGTCACCAGCCCCATATACCGAGGGTGGCAGGTTCAAACCCGGCCCTGGCCAAACTGCAACAAAAAAATAGCCAGGCATTATGGCAGGCGCCTGTAGTCTCAGCTACTTGGGAGGCTGAGGCAAGAGAATCGCTTAAGCCCAAGAGTTGGAGGTTGCTGTGAGCTGTGACGCCATGGCACTCTACTGAGGACGACAAAGTGAGACTCTGACTCTTAGAAAAAAAAAAAAAGAAAGAAATAGAAGAATGAGCCAGGCATGGTGGTGCATGCCTATAGTCCCAGCTACTTGGGAAGCTGAGGCCAGAGGATTGCTTGAGCTCGGGAGTTGGAGTTTTGGGTGAGCTAGGATGACACCACTGCATTCTAGCCCAGGCAGCAGAGTGAGACTATGTATATAAAAAAAAAAAAAATTCAAATAATTGTACTTAACAGATCTCACATAGCTAAGCAACATAGATCCAAAAAGAAGATTTAAGGATTTTTATGCTTTATTCTATGTCCTACATATTTTCATGTATAGCAACGGAAGTCTGGCATCATATGCACGCACACCAACACCAAGAGGCAGACGCAAACCTTGCTTTTTCAATAAAGTTAGTGCTTTCTTACTTTTCTCAAACCCCTAGCTCACCCACCTGGGGTTTGAGGCAACCCGCAGAAGGCAGCTAGGCGTTTGACAAGTGGTCTGTGGGAAATCTGGTTTTGTTTTTTTTTCTTTTACATGTTAAAAAAGGCCAGGAATGTGGAATCAGCAGATTCCTAAAATCGTGGGAACTCTTGCCTAACGGATTAGTATCTCGAGAATACTAAACACTCTTCCAGGAGCACAGCATCCCTTCTGAGGAGGACAGTCACCCTCGGGTCCCACTCCACATTCAGCACACACAGCCCATCCAAGTTGTGCCTCCCAGAGCAGGTTTCAGGTCAAAGCCATGAGAATGTGGTTGTGGGAAATGGTTACAGGGCTTCTGGTGTTGTCTTGCCCTCAGGCCAGATGAAGGGCTGCGGTGTGTCACCTATAGATAGCACGTAAGGAAACCACAGGGCTAAGACAGTGGAGTTTGAAGTCTCTGAATTGTGTCACAGCCACAACCCAGAACAACTCATAAATCCAAGTTTGCCTAGTGCATTGGTTTACTTGACTTTGATAACAAGAATTTAAAGGTAGGGGCATTGATCCTCAGGGCCTGCAGAACCGGTGAGGCTAGGAAGAGCTAGCTGGAGCTGGGAGCTGCTCCAAACGCCTTACATATATCATTTCTTTTACCACTTCACAATCGTATGTGGTAGACATTATTATTATCCCATTTTACAGTTGAGGAAACTGAGACTTAGAGAAATTAAGGAACTTTTCCAAAATAGACAAGAGATAAACACACACAGAGCTGGTTCACGTGCAAGCCAAACGCACATGGTGTAAAGACATCATCTCTTGCATATCTGTTACATAGTTCACAGTAAAACGTAATTAAAACAGCTGCAAATGGCTTCCACTTGGTCGAGTGTGTGAGAGACTATGGCGTCCTCCTCGGTCTCACCGGCCACCATACCAGCGGCAACAGCGGGCCCTGGCCTGGGTTTCGGCTTTGCTTCCAAAACCAAGAAGAAGCATTTCGTGCAGCAGAAGGTGAAGGTGTTCCAGGCGGCCGGCCAGCTGGTGGACGTGTTCCAAGGGGCGTAGCCCATTCAATCAATGAGCTCAGCCAGGTACCTCCTCCAGTGATGCTGCTGCTGTATGACTTTAAGGCCAGGTTCAAGATCAAGGTCAACAATTACCTTTTCCACAGGGAAAATCTGCCCATTCATTTCAAGTTCAAAGAGTATTGTCCTCAGGTCTTCAGGAACCTCCATGATCGATTTGGCATTGATGACCAGGATTACTTGGTGTCCCTTACCCGAAGCCCCCCCCAAATGAAAGTGAAGGCAGGGACGGTCGTTTCCTTATCTCCTATGATCAGACTCTGGTCATCAAAGAAGTATCCAGTGAGATCATTGCTGACATGCATAGCAACCTCTCCAGCTACCATCAGTACATTGTGAAGTGCCATGGCAACATGCTTCTGCCTCAGTTCCTGGGGATGTACTGAGTCAATGTGCACAATGAAGACAGCTACATGCTTGTGGTGTGCAATATGTTTAGCCACCGTCTTCCTGTGCACAGGAAGTATGACCTCAAGGGTTCCTTAGTGTCCCGGGAAGCCAGTGATAAGGAAAAGGTTAAAGAATTGCCCACCCTGGTCTGAGCCACCTTGCAGCCCTAACCCTCAGGGGCAGAGTGAGACCGGTTTTGGCACACTGGGTAAGTGGATAGCCACTTCAGCAGTGATTCCAGCGACAAGCACTTTCCTGGGAAAGCTTCTGCTCAGCAAGTTTACAAGTTCAAAGTGCCTTTTAAGTGGGCTGAAGAGAGATTTAAGGTGTCTACCTGCTGGGGTTTGAGAAATCAGCAGCCTCCAGTCATATCAGAACTGTGATTAACATATCATACCCCAGAAGGCCACATGTTGCCCAGACAATATTCAATAACATATACATACTGCTTTGTTTTTGGTTGTGTTTTTTGTTGTCTTTTTGTTTATTTTGATGTTGTTGATGTTTTGTTTTTTAATTTCAACCTTTTCCATACACATCCTTTTTCTTTCTCAATTTTTCTAGTTTAATTATAATTTCCCATTGCTGCCTTTTTCAATAACTAGAACTTCATTTTAGCTAGTGTTTCTACTGCTATTATTTGGTTTTTCACCCAATTTTATCCCATAAAGTGTTCTGTTTGCTTGTTTTGGTTTGATTTATAGCATTTTTGTCTTTCCTCTCTACTTGGTGGAGGTGGGGTACTGTGTCTGATCAGGTTAGCAAAGAGCTGCTGACCTCAAGGGAACCACCCCACTGGGCACCCCCAGAAGGTGGGGTTTTTTTAAGGTTGTGTCAAAGTACCCTACTGCACACCTATATTGCTCTGTCTCCCTCTTTCTGTGCCTCTCTTCTTTTTGTCAATATTCCTTTTACCCACCCCCTCTCCTTTCTCTATTTTTCTTTTTTTTTTTTTCTTGTCACTCGGTCCTCCTTTCTTTGATCCCTTTTTTGCTTTTCATCCTTCTCACCCTTCTGGTCCTGTAACCCTTAGTCCACAGGCACAAGAACTTAAAGAGCAAGAGGAAGTGAAAGGAAAATTAGGGCAAGAAACATATAAAAGAAATCACTCATGAGGAAGAATCAGCAGAAAACCCCAGGCAACATGAAGAACCAGTCTAGAACAACCCCACCAAGGGACCATGAGGTAGCTACTGCAGATGATTCCACCTGTAAAGAAATGTTAGGAATGACAGAAAGGGAATTTAGAATACACATGTTGAAAACAATGAAAGAAATGATGGAAACAATGAAGGAAATTGCTAATAAAGTGGAAAATAACCAAAAGGAAATCCAAAAATAGAATCAAATAAGAGATGAACGATATGAAGAATATAAAAAGAATATAGCAGACCTGAAGGAACTGAAACAGTCAATTAGGGAACTTAAAGATGCAATGGAAAGTATCAGCAACAGGTTAGACCATGCAGAAGAAAGAATTTCAGAGGTAGAAGACAAAGTTCTTGAGATAACTCAGACAGTAAAAGAGGCAGAAAAGAAGAGAGAGAAAGCAGAACGTTCACTGTCAGAATTATGGGACTTTATGAAGCGTTCCAACATACGAGTTATAGGAATTCCAGAAGGGGAAGAAGAATGCCCCAGAGGAATGGAAGCCATACTAGAAAATATAATAAAAGAAAATTTCCCAAATGGGCGGCGCCTTGGCTCAGTGACTAGGGTGCCGGCCCCATACGCCGAGGGTAGCGGGTTCAAACCCAGCCCTGGCCAAACTGCAACAAAAAAATAGCCAGGCGTTGTGGCAGGCGCCTGTAGTCCCAGCTGCTCGGGAGGCTGAGCCAACAGAATCACGTAAGCCCAAGAGTTAGAGGTTGCTGTGAGCCATGTGACGCCACGGCACTCTACCCGAGGGCAGTACAGTGAGACTCTGTCTCTACAAAAAAAAAAAAAAAAGAAAAAAAATTTCCCAAATATCACCAAAGATTCTGACACACTGCTTTCAGAGGGATATCGGACCCCAGGTCGCCTCAACTCTAACAGAGCTTCTCCAAGACACATTGTGATGAACCTGTCCAAAGTCAAGACAAAAGAAAAGATTCTGCAAGCTGCCAGGAGTAAGCGCCAGTTGACCTACAGGGGCAAATCCATCAGAGTGACCGCAGACTTCTCTAATGAAACTTTCCAAGCAAGAAGACAATGGTCATCTACCTTTAATCTACTTAAACAGAACAATTTCCAGCCCAGAATTCTGTACCCTGCTAAGCTAAGCTTCAAAATTGACAGAGAAATCAAATCATTTACGGATATACAAACATTGAGGAAATTCGCCACAACAAGACCAGCTCTACAGGAAATACTTCAACCTGTTCTGCACACTGACCACCACAATGGATCAGCAGCAAAGTAAGAACTCAGAAATTAAAGGACAGAACCTAACCTCCACACTGATGCAAAAAATAAAACTAAGCAATGGACTCTCACAAAATAAGACAAATAGAATACTACCACACTTATCAATTATCTCAATAAATGTTAATGGCTTGAATTCCCCACTGAAGAGACATAGATTGGCTGACTGGATTAAAAAACACAAGCCATCCATTTGCTGTCTGCAAGAAACACACCTGGCTTCAAAAGACAAATTAAAGCTCCGAGTCAAGGGTTGGAAGACAATTTTTCAGGCAAATGGAATTCAGAAGAAAAGAGGAGTTGCAATCTTATTTTCAGATACATGCGGATTTAAAGCAACTAAAGTCAAAAAAGACAAAGATGGTCACTTTATATTGGTCAAGGGAAAAATACAACAAGAAGACATTTCAATTCTAAATATTTATGCACCCAATTTAAATGCTCCCAGATTCTTGAAACAGACCTTACTCAGTCTGAGCAATATGATATCTGATAATACCATCATAACAGGGGACTTTAACACTCCTCTTACAGAGCTGGACAGATCCTCTAAACAGAAATTAAACAAAGATATAAGAGATTTAAATGAGACCCTAGAACAACTGTGCTTGATAGAACAACTGTGCTTGATAGAACAACTGTGCATATAGAACACTCCATGCCAAAGATAAAGAATATACATTCTTCTCATCACCCCATGGAACATTCTCCAAAATTGATCATATCCTGGGACACAAAACAAATATCAACAGAATCAAAGGAATTGAAATTTTACCTTGTATCTTCTCAGACCATAAGGCACTAAAGGTGGAACTCAACTCTAACAAAAATGCTCGACCCCACCCAAAGGTATGGAAATTAAACAATCTTCTGTTGAATAACAGATGGGTGAAGGAAGAAAGAAAACAGGAAATCATTAACTTCCTTGAGCATAACAACAATGAAGACACAAGCTACCAAAACCTGTGGGATATTGCAAAAGCAGTTTTGAGAGGAAAATTCATCGCTTTAGATGCCTACATTCGAAAAACAGAAAGAGAGCACATCAACAATCTCACAAGAGATCTTATGGAATTGGAAAAAGAAGAACAATTTAAGCCTAAACTCAGTAGAGGAAAAGAAATATCCAAAATCAAATCAGAGATCAATGAAATTGAAAACAAAAGAATCATTCAGAAAATTAATGAAACAAGAAGTTGGGTTTTTTGAAAAAATAAATAAAATAGATAAACCATTGGCCAGACTAACGAGGAATAGAAAAGTAAAATCTCTAGTAACCTCAATCAGAAATGATAAAGGGGAAATAACAACTGATCCCACAGAGATACAAGAGATCATCTCTGAATACTACCAGAAACTCTATGCCCAGAAATTTGACAATGTGAAGGAAATGGATAAACATTTGGAATCACACCCTCTCCCTAGACTCAGCCAGGAAGAAATAGAGCTCCTGAACAGACCAATTTCAAGCACTGAGATCAAAGAAACAATAAAAAATCTTCCAACCGAAAAATGCCCTGGTCCAGATGGCTTCACACCAGAATTCTATCAAACCTTCAAAGAAGAGCTTATTCCTGTACTGCAGAAATTATTTCAAAAAATTGAGGAAGAAGGAATCTTCCCCAACACATTCTATGAAGCAAACATCACCCTGATACCAAAACCAGGAAAAGACCCAAACAAAAAGGAGAATTTCAGACCAATCTCACTCATGAATAAAAAATTCTCAACAAAATCCTAGCCAATAGATTACAGCTTATCATCAAAAAAGTCATTCATCATGATCAAGTAGGTTTCATCCCAGAGATGCAAGGCTGGTTTAACATACGCAAGTCCATAAACGTTATCCACCATATTAACAGAGGCAAAAATCAAGATCACATGATCCTCTCAATAGATGCAGAAAAAGCATTTGATAAAATCCAGCATCCTTTTCTAATTAGAACACTGAAGAGTATAGGCATAGGTGGCACATTTCTAAAACTGATTGAAGCTATCTATGACAAACCCACAGCCAATATTTTACTGAATGGAGTAAAACTGAAAGCTTTTCCTCTTAGAACTGGAACCAGACAAAGTTGTCCTCTGTTACCTTTACTATTCAACATAGTGCTGGAAGTTCTAGCCAATACAATTAGGCAAGACAAGGAAATCAAGGGAATCCAAATGGGAGCAGAGGAGGTCAAACTCTCCCTCTTTGCTTATGACATGATCTTATACTTAGAGAATCCCAAAGACTCAACCACAAGACTCCTAGAAGTCATCAAAAAATACAGTAATGTTTCAGGATATAAAATCAATGTCCACAAGTCAGTAGCCTTTGTGTACACCAATAACAGTCAAGATGAGAAGCTAATTAAGGACACAACTCCCTTCACCATAGTCTCAAAGAAAATGAAATACCTAGGAATATACCTAATGAAGGAGGTGAAGGACCTCTAATAAAGAAAACTATGAAATCCTCAGAAAGGAAATAGCAGAGGATATTAACAAATGGAAGAACATACCATGCTCATGGATGGGAAGAATCAACATTGTTAAAATGTCTATACTTCCCAAAGCTATCTACATATTCAATGCCATTCCTATCAAAATACCAACATCGTACTTTCAACATTTGGAAAAAATGACTCTGCGTTTTGTATGGAACCGGAAAAAACCCCGTATAGCTAAGGCACTTCTTAGTAATAAAAATAAAGCTGGGGGCATCAGCATACCAGATTTTAGTCGGTACTACAAAGCCATAGTGGTCAAGACAGTATGGTACTGGCACAAAAACAGAGACATAGACACTTGGAATCGAATTGAAAACCAAGAAATGAAACTAACATCTTACAACCACCTAATCTTCGATAAACCAAACAAGAACCTACCTTGGGGGAAAGACTCCCTATTCAATAAATGGTGTTGGGAGAACTGGATGTCTACATGTAAAAGACTGAAACTGGACCCACACCTTTCCCCACTCACAAAAATTGATTCAAGATGGATAAAGGACTTAAATTTAAGGCATGAAACAATAAAAATCCTCCAAGAAAGCATAGGAAAAACACTGGAAGATATTGGCCTGGGGAAAGACTTCATGAAGAAGACTGCCACGGCAATTGCAACAACGACAAAAATAAACAAATGGGACTTCATTAAACTGAAAAGCTTCTGTTCAGCTAAGGAGACAATAACCAAAGCAAAGAGACAACCTACACAATGGGAAAGGATATTTGCATATTTTCAATCAGACAAAAGCTTGATAACTAGGATCTATAGAGAACTCAAATTAATCCACATGAAAAAAGCCAACAATCCCATATATCAATGGGCAAGAGACATGAATAGAACTTTCTCTAAAGATGACAGACGAATGGCTAACAAACACATGAAAAAACGTTCATCATCTCTATATATTAGAGAAATGCAAATCAAAACAACCCTGAGATATCATCTAACCCCAGTGAGAATGGCCCACATCACAAAATCTCAAAACTGCAGATGCTGGCGTGGATGTGGAGAGAAGGGAACACTTTTACACTGCTGGTGGGACTGCAAACTAGTACAACCTTTCTGGAAGGAAGTATGGAGAAACCTCAAAGCACTCAAGCTAGACCTCCCATTTGATTCTGCAATCCCATTACTGGGCATCTACCCAGAAGGAAAGAAATCCTTTTATCATAAGGACACTTATACTAGACTGTTTATTGCAGCTCAATTTACAATCGCCAAAATGTGGAAACAGCCTAAATGCCCACCAACCCAGGAATGGATTAACAAGCTGTGGTATATGTATACCATGGAATACTATTCAGCCATTAAAAAAAATGGAGACTTTACATCCTTCGTATTAACCTGGATGGACGTGGAAGACATTATTCTTAGTAAAGCATCACAAGAATGGAGAAGCATGAATCTTATGTACTCAATTTTGATATGAGGACAATTAATGACAATTATGGTTATGGGGGGGGACAGAAAGAGGGAAGGAGGGAGGTGGGCGGGGCCTTGGTGTGTGTCACACTTTATGGGGGCAAGACATGATTGCAAGAGGGACTTTACCTAACAATTGCAATCAGTGTAACCTGGCTTATTGTACCCTCAATAATCCCCAACAATAAAAAAAAAAAAAATGGAGACTTTACATCCTTCGTATTAACCTGGATGGAAGTGGAAGACATTATTCTTAGTAAAGCATCACAAGAATGGAGAAGCATGAATCCTGTGTACTCAATTTTGATATGAGGACAATTAATGACAATTAAGGTTATGGGGGGGGAAGCAGAAAGAGGGACGGAGGGAGGGAGGTGGGGCCTTGGTGTGTGTCACACTTTATGGGGGCAAGACATGATTGCAAGAGGGACTTTACCTAACATTTGCAATCAGTGTAACCTGGCTTATTGTACCCTCAATGAATCCCCAACAATAAAAAAAAAAAAAAAAAGAATTGCCCACCCTTAAGGATATGGACTTTCTCAACAAGAACCAGAAAGTTTACATTAGTGAAGAGAAGAAGAAAGTATTTCTAGAGAAGCTAAAGAGATATGTGGAGGATCCCCCCAGAAGAAAGTGTATTTCATGGGCCTCATTGACATCCTCACACAGTATGATGCCAAGAAGAAAGCAGCTCATGCAGCCAAAACTGTCAGGCATGGGGCTGGGGCAGAGATCTCTACTGTCCATCCTGAGCAGTATGCTAAGCGGTTTCTGGATTTTATTACCAACATCTTTGCCTAAGAGACTGCATGACTCTGTGATGTTCAAGGTGGTGGGGTTCTCAGGGGCTTGAGGGAATCGTGGATATTCTAGCCACTACTTCTCTTCTCCCTTTGCTAATTCAGGCTGCACGCTCCTTCCATCCCAGTAACTCCATCTTGTTGAGTAGGCTATTTCTGGACCTCAGAAATACATTGTCCTTTCTCCCCTTCGTCCATTTTTCTTCCCTCTTCCCTCTGCCTCCAGCCTGTCTGCTTGCTTCATTGGAGTGTTATTGTTGACTCTCTCCCAAGGGCCTTCCTCTTTGTAAAATGTTCTCTTGCTTCTATAATATAGGAGATGGGGGAAGGGGGTTGTTTGCCATCTTCAGGACCTGACTGGACAGATGAACCTCATTCAAGCAACTACTCCAGATGTACTTTGCTGTGTAGAATGAACTAAGAGTGTTTGAATTTTGCTAATAAACTTTATAGAATTCACTGTGGCATGCCTCCCTCCTGGTAGGCCCTGGGATGGAGGATTTGGAAGACATTAAGGATGTAGGTGCAGGCATGCACACACATCATAAAACATGGCCAATCTTACATACAGAGGTGGGGTGGAGAATGGTCAGTAGGCTGGCACCTCATGGAGGTGGGACCTAAGAGAACTATTGTGATTATGCAGGGAACTGGAGAGAATCTCTCTTAAGGACTGACTAATCTCTTCTTTCACCCCATTTCCACCCCCACCTACCTGGGCATAGGAGCCCAGAGAGGGCCAAAAGCATTCAAGCCTGGGTGAAGGTGTTTGATTATTGCTTCTTGTCACCAGGACCTCACATCCTTCCTGGGGCTGGAACCCTTCCGTAGGGGTGTGGCCAGTTCTGCAGGCTGTGATGATGGGCCAGGGGGTGTAAGATTCATTTCCCATATTAAGTTTCCTTTGTTCCTGCTTAGCCATTCCCAGGGTTTATTCCCAGCAAAAGAGAATACTCTATAGAAAAAAAAGGACTACCTTTACTGGGATCAATTCTGGTCATTTCAAGAGGATGGACATTGCAAGTGTGGGAATTTCCTCTACTTTTGGATGTGTGTGCCTCGCACGCTTCCTTCCCCCACCCCTTCTTAAATTCTTTTTCCAGTTGGATTTGTTATTTTCTGTTCTCTTCTGTCCTGTCTTATACTGCTACTGTGTCTCCCATCTCTGGGACAGATGGCCTTCTTTGTCATCTTCACTCTCCACCCCCAGAGAGGAGTCAGAGCCATAACTCAATCGCCCAGCCCTCTCCAAAGATAGTTGAGTTGACACATGATATTCTCAGAATGTAGGAGACCCTGATGAGCTGAGACCCACTCTGCTTCCCTTGGGGCTAAGGCACCCATTCTTCTTGCTATGCTCCATCCCCCATAAGACTTCCACATTTTTTTAAAACATAAAGATGGGTACCAGCAACTGGCTTGCAGGGATGCAAAGCCTGTTTTGCTCTGTTTCCGGCTGAACTGATTATACTTGCAAAAAGTCATGAGATCATAAGGGAGAAGCCCTATTTCCCCTTCACCTTAAGCTCCAAAGAAGGTAGCAAGAGGAGTCCCCAGTAAGGGGCTGGAGTCCCTATAAAATCTTTCTATCAGGGGCCCAATGGATCTTCCATTCCAACCATCTGCCTTTCCCCTGCTGAATGCAATGAAACTCTGACACCAGCAACCGTTGTTCTTTGAAAATGGGTTTTCTGACCACATGGCTGATGTATCCTGGCAGTATGGTCTTTATTTGTTGCTTCTGTTTTTCTTGTTTTATTAATAATAAAAAAAACTCGTGCATTTACTTCCATTACTATCACAATACAGGAAATAAATTATTCAATCCCCCTAAAAACAGCTACAAACATTATTTAATGTATAAATAAAGTCCAAAAATAAAAGAATAACTAAATAAATTCTGGTTCATCAACTTGGAAGAATTACGTAGCTACTAAAAATCACTGTGAACGCTCTATGACAACAGGGGAAATAAATAAGATAGAATACATTTAAAATTATCCAACACAAATTACACATATGTTACAGTTACAATCTTTTGAAGTATGTGTCTGAGGCAAAAGAGCAGAAGAGAAAGCAAAATATTTAAAATGATGCTATCATGGTAGGATAATGGATGGCGTCACTGAACAATACACTTCCCATGCCAGGTATTATTCTAAGGCCATGTAGATATTATTCTATCCTCTCAATTACTCTATTAAGTAGGTAACTATTATAAACTTTATTTTACAAATGAGGAAAGGGAGACACAGAAATTGGCTAACTTGCCCCAAATCATCTGTAATCGGCACAGCTAACTAGAAGTTCCAGAACTTCCATTTTAATGCAGTATCTGTGGCCACATACTTAAATCATTGTGCCATGCACTCTGTAATCATATGATGTCTATACAGTTTAAAGGAAGAGTTAAACATTTTTCCAGCAAGAATATCTCAATGCTCAAACTGTGATCATTTTATTTTAATCATAGTTTCAAAATATTTTCTTCTACTGAGCAACATTCTCCAAATCAGTACCTAGTAAGTAGCTGTCTGAGTACCAGTGCAGACTTTTTAAAGCACGTACTTATCCAGTTAAGCATGTATCACTCCTGAAACGTATTGAACTGAAAGTGTTTTTCTTCTAATTTATACCACTGAAATAGGTCACGAAAGATTTGAATCTATAGCTTCCTTAACTTTTCACAAACAGAAAGATGGTTTAAACAAAGGATCTGTATACTAAGATATACCTGTACTATCTATGCTTATTAATAGGTGTGTATATAGAAATTAACTAGAGAAAATAAATTTGATAACCGTGAGAAATAATATAGCTGTTGTGTTTAGACAGAAAGTTGATTCTGAGTTTTTTGGGGGCCAAGCAAAATGGGAAATGTAAGTTCTCTGCCTCTTGAAATAACAACTATAAGTTACTAAGCCCACCACTTCCTACTTACTATTGTTAAGTCATTTATACTTTTTAATTTCAATGACTTTACACCTAACTCTTTAAAATAGATAGACCATTTAACATATGAGGAAGCTAAATCTCAGAAAGATGAATTTGCTTAAATTTATACAACCAGAAAATGGTAGAACTGAGATTCCAAGCCAAGAGAGGTCAACATATTAAATACATTTTTCTACCTCTTCTTTTATTAGGAGAGGAAAAAAAGAAAAACCAACTTCATTTTTTCCTCACTATAAATACAAATGACATTTCTCACCCAGAACTTTATAAATATGTGTGACTTTTTCCAAATTTGAGGGGTGGGGAGGAAGAGAAAGAAAGGCAGAGAGCAAGAATTTTTGTTTTCTCAGCCAAACCTTCGTAAATAAAAACTGGATGTCAAAAGAAAAGGCCATGTGTCGCTTTGAGCCCAAGCGTTTGAGGTTGCTGTGAGCTATGACGCTATGGCACTCTACAGACAGGGACAAAGTGAGACGCTACCTTGGAAAAAAAAAAAAAGAAAGGAAAGGCCATACGCTTTCAAGTTTTCATGTGGAAAGAAAGGTTTCTCTCTCCACACGGAACAATGGCAACACTGTATTGGAACACCTAAATGTTCAACTTAAGCCATTTCTCCTGCAGGCAAAGCAAGGACGCTCCCAAAGAGCTCAGCGCAGAACAGAGGGACGCAGCCTGCTCACTCAGCCTCCATGTTGTCTCAGTCACCAAATAAAATAGATTCCCCCACAGAGTAGCCATTTATTTCCTTTGGACATATGCTAAGGAATCTGGGAACAAACAGGAGTAGTGTGCCACCTTGTGAGCAGGAGAAGGGGTGCAACTTCCTGAATGACAGCCACCCTCAGCAAAAGCCACAGAGCCATAACTAACTAAGGCCCCAGACTCCAGAGCACCACAATCCATGTATTTGGAAATCTGGGATGTGGAGGGACTTCTGTACCCTGTCCCAGGGCCAGCCGAGGCCAAATCAAGAAATGACTGAAATGAGTCTTTCGGGGACACGCTTCAGTGTGGCTGCAATGAAGTTGGAGTTGGTGAACCTGCTTCTGCCACTAACTACTGAGCAACCTTGGGCAAGTCACCCAATTCCTATGAGCCACTTTCGCAAATGAGAAAGGTTGGTCAGGTGATTTGCAGAGGTCCATCCAGTTCTAACCACTATGCTGTTATCTCTCCTCTGACAGAACATACAAAACCATCCACAAGGGGCCTATTTGCCAACTGTTTTTTGTCTAATACCATGTTTTATTCATTCATGCATTCATTCTTTGGAGAAATAATTTGCTACATGTTCCCCACTCTGTCTTCATGTCCACACTGTCCCAACCACACAGAAGTACTGGCTGGGACCCGGTGCGGTGACTCATTCCTGTAATCCTAACACTCTGGGAATCCAAGGTGGGTGGATTGCCTGAGCTGACTGATTCGAGACCAGCCTGAGCAAGAGCAAGACCCCATCTCCAAAAAAAATAGCTAATTGTCTGTGGCAAGTGCCTGTGATCCCAGCTACCTGGAAGGTTAAGGCAAGAGAATTGCTTGAGCCCAAGAGCTTGAGGATGCTGTGAGCTGTGATGCCATTATCACTCCACCTAGGGCAAAAAGGGAAACTTTGTCTCAAAAAACAAAACAAAACAAAAAACTCCTGGCTGTTCCCCTAACACACCAGGCTTTTTTGAACCTCTTTGTCTTTGCTCATGCTGTTCCCTTTGCTAGGAATGCCTTCCCACACCTTCCTCCAGAACAGTTCATATGCATCTCAATGAAAAAGCGATCTCCTTTCTGAAATATCCCAGGAAACTATGATCCTGTGTTTTCCTAACATTTCATGTCTTGATCATAGTTTTTAGCACAAAAACTTGAAATTGCAGGCATACATGTCTAATAAGATAATATTTTGGCTCAAAGGAGTAGGGTGCCAGCCCCATATGCCGGAGGTGGCAGGTTCAAACCCAGCCCCAGCCAAAAAAAAACTGCGAAAGAAAATTAAAAAAAAAAAAAAAAAGATAATATCTTGACACACTCAGAGGTATACTTTTTTCTTCTTGAAATTTCCTTCATCTCTATACTTCCTCCACTAAGAAAGAAGTCTTTTTATACGGACTTCCCTCAACATAGGGCTATTACTGACAAAATAAACACAGAAAAGTTCCATTGTACAGATTTGAGCATCAAAATAAACTTGTGAGATTCATAGCAAATTTATGAAGCTGATGGCCATGAAAGATAGATTGTTTTAGGTTTCAAGAGCCTGAACATTTTAAGTTCAAAAGTCAATATTTGGCCAGGCACAGTGGCTCATTCCTATAATCCTAGCACTCTCAGAGGCCAAAACAGGAGGATTGCTTAAGGCCAGGAGTTCGACACCAGCCTGAGCAAGAGCAAGATCCCATCTCTACGAAAACCAGAAAAATTATCCAGGTGTGGTAGTGCATGCCTGTAGTCCCAGTGTCAGGTGGCTGAGGCAAGAGGATCACCTGAACCCAGAGTTTGAGGTTGCTATGAGCTATGTGTATGATCACACCACTGCACTCTAGCCAAGGCAACAGAGGGAGACCCTGTCTCAAAAAAAAAAAAAAAAAAAAAAAAGTTGATATTTATACCTTAAGCAAAAGATTCTAGAGTAAAGAGATGAAGAGTCACTCTCTCCAGCCACTCCCATTTCTTCACCCACTTACAAATTGGACAAGAAAGTAAAAACTGGGGGCCAGTCCCCCGTTCCCTGCTCATCCTCCAGCCACACTCAGGTGGCAGTGAGAATTTGTATCCCACTTCCTCTCTGGAACCTGGAAGGCAGTGGTAATGGTGATGGGTCCTGAATGGGGTACAGGAAAAAATGCAGCGTCTGTATCCAGCCGTGAGCTGCACCAAAGGATGTCTGCGTTTCCCCAGAGTGACATGGAAACCAGAACCGAGAAGCTTGTATGCCTTCAGTAAGCATAAGAGGTGGGCAGAAGACAGCCAGTGACCCACAAAGGGCCCAGCTGTCAGAACAAGGAGGATGTACCGTGGCCTTAAAGACGGAGCTGGGTGGACGGCTGCTATGCCCTACCTTCCACATGCATCTCTGACTTTTCTTTGTACCCCCAGTGACCAGCACAGTGGCCAGTAAATGTTTGCTTTGTGAAATACTGTAGCCAGGATGACAAAGCAGCAAAATGTTACCAGGGAACCAGAGTTCTGTCTGTACCATTCTCCTCAACTCTTTATGTAACCAATCTCCAAGCACCATTAGTAACAAAACAACTCTAAGACCAGTGCTCTAATGGGAAACTATGAAAAGCGAATATTAGGTATCTAGAGTTTTAAAATCTCTAGGACTACCATGTCTGTGAGTACAAGCTGAAACTAGAAACAAACACCAAAGTATTTTTCAATTATTAATAGTTTATTATATTAGTATTAGATATATTAATTTTTCTCCTATTATTTTATATATAATCTAATATAAAATTCAATACATACATTGTGATTATATTTTCTGCATTTCTGTCTACATGAAAGAGACCCATTTTGCCAGCAGAGCCCACAGGGAATGGCAGTGGGCCAGGCGGATGGCACGGCTTGGAGGTGGTCATCACATAACACAGAGAGGGGACCAAAGGCTCCATAATTCTCCTCCAGCCATTCTCAGGGCATTGGAACATTGGAACATCTAGGACTATCTAATAATTTTGAAGCACCTCAGAAAGTTAAGATTATATCTAATACAGAGCTTTGAGGATTCCATGTCAGTCTGGTAAAGAGTCCTGTGAAGTGGAAGGAACTGAGGATTTGACAGGACTTGCTGCAGAGTGCTGGGAAAGAAGTGCTGCTTCTCCAGCTGAGTTGATAGCTGCTCTCAGGGCCCCACGTGACGGACCCTGGGGGTGACACAGGTGCAGCCAACGGTCACCACCACTTTCTCCAGCTGGAAGTAAACGTTGCAGCCCTGAATCTTCCTCCGGAGGACCAGTGTCTCTTGCTGGATGGGAACGGAGTTCATGGACATGTCTTCCCTCCCCAGGGCATCCACGCAGCCCAGGTACCTACACTTGGCCTGAGAAATTACGAAGGGGTAGCGGTTGGGGTCCCAGTCGACACTGCAGGGGGATCAAGCCAAAGCACAACGGTCAGGCAAAGGAAAGAACAAAAGATGAGAGCCCTCCTCCCATAGCACTGGCCTCTCCCCTGTGGGGCGCAGGAGGCTCCAGAGCTAGATGGCCTGGATCTCCAAACACCGGTCAGCTAATTACTCCCTAAGCCTCCGTTTCCTCAAATAGACTCTGAAGATTTTCATATACTGTTTTCTAACGCGATGACTAAGAACACTGAGTGTTACAAAGGCATATAAAACACCCCACTATACAATGTTAGCATTCAACTCATGTTCCATCTTTTAGATTCTCTTTATTTGCGCTGTTATTACCGCAATTATTATTTATCCTTTGCCTGGAGATTGAACATCACTGGTAGGTCTCCCAACACACAGTCTACAAAGCTTGCTGCTGGGAAAGGAAAGGCCAACCTCCCGAGATCGAGGCATCTAGAGACTTCTCTCAGGTTCTCTCTCAATAGGCCCCTCTGCCTGGCCAGTGAAGTCAACACAGCCAGCTTACCCCTGTGCCCTCCCCACTCATCTGGGGAGCCCCCAGAAGCCCTTCTAATTGTCCCTGGAACCTGTTGTTATATTTGGAGACTATTTCAGGGGGGCGGGGAGTGCTTGGTGTTCTAGAACCTGTCTCTTAAGACAAAATGATAAGACTGTACCCTGAGTTTCCCCACCCAACATCCCACTTCCCAAGCTGGCCTTCTGCACCCCTCCCTCCCTCTCACTGCTGAAGAGGCAATGCCTACTGCAAGTGGGCCTCCCTGAACTGACACTTCCAGGTTCCCCCTGATCCTCATGCACCGAGTATCATGACGGCTGCTTTAAAGAATCCTCTCTTCCAACACAGAAAACCATTGTAAATTACAACCTAGGACTGCATGAAGTTGAAAAAGACACAGAGTCCATGAGAATGTGGAAGTAAAATATTAGGACTATCAAACCATACATGCAGACCCTTCCCAAAATGGTGAGAACAATATATAAGCTCCTGGGTAAAACGGGATTACTCTTGTGAAGAGTGAATGTGAGGGCTTTCCCCTGTTATTTTTGGTATATATTCTAAAGTTTCTACCGTATGATTAGAATACATTAACTTTTTTTAAAATTTCAAAATATTAATGGGGTACAAAAGTTTTTGTTAACATGGATCCACTCCATAATGCTAACATCAGGGCTGGGCACAGTGGCTCACACCTGTAATCCTAGCACTCTGCCAAGGCAGGTAAATTGCTCGAGCTCAGGAGTTCAAGACCAGCCTGAGCAAGAGCCAGAACCTGTCTCTACTAAAAATAGATAAATTAGCTGTATTCCCAATTACTTGGGAGGCTGAGGCAAGAGGTTCACTTGAGCCCAGGAGTTTGAGGTTGCTGTGAGCTATGATGTCATGGCACTCTACCCAGGGCAATTGAGTGAGACTTTCCCTCAAAAGAAAATTTTTTTAAATGCTGAAGTCAGTGCTTTCAGGAAATTAACATAGTTTTCAAAATCATGTAAAACTCAGTCTTGTTTGCACTTACGTGTAATCCCAGGGGGAGAGGGAGCGGTTCTGGAGGTTCTGTGCCCTGATCATTACAGGGTTTCCTACTGGGCGAATGTCCAGCTTCACAAAGTTGCTCTTATCTGGAGGAGGACAGCCTCTAAGGTTTAAGACAGGGCTGTGCCATTCTGTGAAGTTTGTCTCAGCCACCACCTCCTTCAGAAAGGCAAGCCCCAGCATCGACAGCAGCAGGACCGTGGCCTGGAGAGGAGAGGGCGTGGCAGTTGGTTAGAAACTCCAGCATCCTATCTGACAAGAGAGAATACGCGCTCGAGCTGAATCACATTCCTTGTCCTTTCATAGGATCAGAGTTTCTCCCACACCTCAGTTCCTCCCCTGGAAATGGGAACACTTATACCTGAAGACATCAAGGTGCCAAACTGGGAACTAAGCTCATTAGCCCAATGATTGAAGCCCTCCACAGTCCCAAACTGCGAGACAGAAAGACTACAGCGTCCAGGAGGGAGTTCAAATCTTATCCTGGCTTCCTTGCTGAGCTTCTCATTTCTCTTCTTTCCAACTGGATAATAATACTTACTTCATAAAAATATTCACAAGATCAAATGGAATGTTCTATGTAAAGCACCTATAAATCTATCTAAAAAAATAGAGGCTTAATAAATAATAGCTTTCATTTTTATCTCCAACCTCATATGCCATGAATCCTCCACAAAAATCCTTTCTCCCATCTACCCCTCCATCAAAAATACATTGCCCCTCCTCTGTCTGTCAAAATCCTACCCTTCCATCAAGACCCACTTTAGATGTGGTCTAATCTAGAGACTGCCCCTAATGTGGTTCAATCAGAGGTATGTTTATTATCTTTAAATCATAAAGCTTTTACCATCTAGCCCTGAAGCAGCATTTTTCAAGTTGCCTAGAAACACAGTATTTGTGTTCATGCCAGATTTACACTCGTTAGATTTTAAGTTCCTGCAGGAGAACTTGCTTATGGGTGTCCCATAAATACTTTCTGAATGAATGAAAAAATGATAGTTAAACAATATAGTTAAGCCCAATGCATTAGGAGAAACCTTATGCAAAACCAGCTATAGCTAAGTTCCAACTATCCATGATCATTGAAGGAAACAGGGGCACTATCAATGCTCGACAACAGAGAATACAGGAATTATTTCTCATAAGCTCTGGAACGTACATATATTATGTACTTACATTGAAATAGCAATTTATCTGGTGTTAATAGGAATGCACAAAAAAGGAAAGTGCTCTATGAAGACATCACGAAAGAAGAGCTAAAAATCTTGCCAGCTTCCCTCTGTCATGACCATGCTTTGCTCACCCCACCATGACCACTGTCCCTTCCTGGGGATGGACAAGACCCATCACTGACTCTCAACACAGAACAAGAGCTAAAGCTAAGTTGCTTCCACTCTCTGGGCTTACACCCTTCATCAGTTAGGATAGGGAAGGTGATTACATATGCTGGCTTGAAAGGCCCTCCCCTTTACACTTGGTAGATGCTGGAGGCAAGAAATGATAAGAGTAAATAAAAAGGTCATGATATCAACTTGCTGTACTGAGGTAGCTGATACTGAAAAGAAATTGAAAGTAAGGTTGACCCAGATAAGCCGGAAGGAGGATGATTTACCTTCACATAATCAATAGGCATTTCCTTACATGTCCCACAATCATTGGTTCATTCACCTAATAGTTCTTATCTCTATAGTGTGGTGACTCAGGGCATGAGCTCCAGAGTCAGAATTCTAAGGTCTGTAACTCAGTTCCTGGACTCTTAGAAGATGGGACTCAGTTTGTTTCAATGGAAAATGTGTAAATGAGATAATTTATATAAAGTTAGCAACATCGCCAGCACATAGGAATTATCAATACCAGTGGCTATTGTTAAGTCAACAGTTTGCTAATAATACACAGTGGACAAGATAGCAAGATAGTTGTAGAATTCACCTTCACACACCTCTGTCTTAACAAAGTGCTATTCCCTCCCTTCCTTTCTCTTTCCTTCCTTCCTTCCTTCCTTCCTTCCTTCCTTCCTTCCTTCCTTCCTTCCTTCCTTCCTTCCTTCCTTCCTTCCTTCCTTCCTTCTTTCCTTCCTTTCTTTCTTTCTCTTTCTTTCTTTCTTGTTTTAGATACAGTCTCACTTTATTGCCCAGGCTATAGTGCCATGGCCTCAGCCTAGCTCACAACAACCTCGAACTCCTTGGTTCAAGTGATCCTCCTGCCTCAGCCTCCTGAGTAACTGGGACTATAGGCACCCACCACAACACCCAGCTAATTTTTCTATTTTTGGTAGAGACAGGGTCTCATTCTTGCTCAGGTTGGTCTCAAACTCCTGAGGTGAAATGATCCTCCTGCATCCGCCTCCCAAAGTGCTAGGATTACAGGTGTGAGCCACTGCACCCGGCCTGTTTGTTTCTTTAAATAACAATTTAGATAAGAAGGTCCTTAGATAGCTTGCCAAGTCTATGTACCACATCTGCAGGTTTCTTAAGTAAATTCCTCCTTTGTGTTTTCTTTCCTGTCTGAATCAGATTCACTGATCAGTTCTAGTTTTCATCATGAAAGCTTTAAAGTAACTATTCCCTGGGGTTATATGATTTAGCAATGATTACCCTGCTTCTAACTAGTTATTATTATATTTGTTTACATATGTTTAGAGTATCTTAGAAACACTTTTACATCTCTTTACATACTGGATTTTCACAGCCACAGTTGTGAGGTAGACAAAGCTAGTATTAATTATCCCATTTAAACAGGTGAAGAAGTTATGTCTGAGAGGCAATAAGTAACTTCAGTGGGTTCGCGAGCCTATTAATGCCAGTGGTCAATGCCATTGCCATTGAATGTCATTATTATAACTATCAACATTAATCTTAGCTTTGTGTCATTAGAAGACCCAAGCGTTTTAAGCAATGTGACAACTGTATCAGAATTAAGTAAGTATTGTAGGCCGCACGGCCCTTCATCAGGAAATCAGATGATCACTGCAAATCATGCCAATTTGTTCCACAAAGCTTTTGATCTGAAATTGTAGGAGTTAGTGGTAATGCAACAGAGCAGGGGCTCTGATTAGAGTGCCAGGGAAGTTCAGAGCATTTTATAGACTTCACTTCTTCTACACCCTCTGTAAAGCAGGTTAATAGATATTGCGCTTATTCTGTAAAATAGGAAACAGACATGAGAAAGCAACAGCTAAAAGTGAGTGCTAACAAACAGGACACCAAACTTCCCAGCCTAGCTCTGCACCTCCCTCTAATGGAGAGACCTGAGCAACCCAAACACTCACCCCCTGGACTTAACTGCAGTTTGTGCCCCCAACCCACCACTGTGTAGAATGAACTCCAGAGCCCGGCAGCTTCTAGGTCCATGAGAATTGGCCTGCACCACTTAGTGACAATGTCCTACGTGCCTTAACTCCCAACTTTTAATCCTGTGCCAATGCCTTTATACTGTCAGGTTTCTTGTCAACAAGAGATTTCTTCAAAGAAACAAGAAATAGAAATAGGTTTGCAGCACAAAGCCACTCAATAGACTTGTTTGGATGCAATGGCTAAATTCAAAAACAACCTCTGAACCCTTCAAAGAGCATACAGAAAACTTAGAATTCATGTCTCAGTTCCTGTGCTTACGTCATCCGGGGATGTCAAATAAATCATTTAACTTAATTGGGCTTTTGTTCATCTGTATAATGGGAGAAGTAATCCCCATTTCTGTCAGTGGTGACAGCGAAGAGAGTTTCTGGGGTGTTAATATTAATATGAATAGTTAATACTTACAGAAGGCTTTCTCTATCACTATCAGCTGTTCTGTATTAGAACGGCCAAACTAACTAAAAATGAAGCACGCACAGATCTGACATATACTCTGACCTAGAGTATAAATACAGTTATTCTCAATTATATCATTTAATCCCCCAAAATGGCATGGGGTAGATGTCATTGTTATTCCAACTGAATATTTGAAGAAACCGAGGCACAAAGAAGATTAAGTAGATTTACCCTAAATCCGACATTTGGCAAGTAGTGGAGCCAGGTCTGGCTCCGGAGCCTATGGTCCTAAGTAATAGACTTTGCTGCATTTCTTGTAATATCTAAAATAACATATGAATATAAAATCAAGGTGTTATTATTGCCATATGTCATGAGCCTTTTGTGACATGCAAATGCTTTTAAGTTGCATGGCTTGTAAAAGTAGGAAAAAAAGAGGAATAATCTAAGCTAATGATATGCTACATGATTTCCTAAGCCCTAATTTTTTTTATGTCTCTATATTAAATTCTTCCCAAACTTTATCTGAGTAATGCTAGGCAAAATTCCAAACCTTTGGTGAGGATAGGGGTGAAGATTTTCATGACATTAACATCCCTCTTTCCTCCAGGAGGAATGAGATGGTACAAAAGAATAAATAAGTAGCAATAAGAGACATGGGAACTCTCTCTAGGAGCTGTCCAAAGTCAGCACTGGATGGTTTGTTTGTTTGTTTGTGAGAGTCTCACCCTGTTGCCCAAGCTAGAGGGTTATGACCTCAGCCTAGCTCACAGCAACTTCAAAGTCCTGGGCCTCAAGTGATCCTCCTGCCTCAGTCTCCCAAATAGCTGGGACTATTGGCACCTGCCACAACACCTGGCTAATTTTTTCCATTTTTAGTGCAAATGGTGTCTCACTCTTGCTCGGGCTGATCTTGAACTCCTAAGCTCAAGGGATCTTCCTGCCTTGGACTCACAAAGTGCTAGGATTATAGGCATGAGCCACCATGGCCACCCAACACTGGGTGGTTTCACTTCTTCCATCCAAGGCTTTCCTAGTCTCAGGGGAATTACTAAATCTCTTGGGACCCCAAAGGTAAACTATACATATACATATCTCCTAACAGGCTGGCTAAGTTCCCAACATTAAATAAGAGTTTTGGGCTATTGGAACAGGATTCACGCCTCTCACTACTCACAAAAATTAATTCATGATGGATAAAAGACTTAAATCTAAGGCAAGAATAGGAATTCTAGAAGAAAATGTGGGAAAAACTCTTAGAGAGATTGGCCTTGGGAAAGATTTTATGAAGAAGACCTCAAAAGCAATCACAGCAACAGCAACAAAAATAAACTAGTGGGACCTGATCAAATAAAAAGTTTCTTCCCAGCCAGGCTTGGTGGCTCACACCTGTAATCTCAGAACTCTGGGAGGCCAAGGTGGGTGGATTTCCCTGAGCTCACAGGTTCGAGACCAGGCTGAGCAAGAGCGAGACCCCATCACTAAAAACAGCCAGGGGTTGTGGCTGATGGCTGTAGTCACAGCTACTTGGGGGGCCGAGACAAGAGAATCATTTGAGCCCAAGTGTTGGAGATTGCTGTGAGCTATGATGTCACAGCATTTTACTAAGGGTGAAAATTGAGACTGTCTCAAAAAAAAAAAAAAAGACTGTCTTCCCAGTCAAGGACGCAATTAATAGAGTAAGTAGACAGCCCATAGAATGGGGGAAAACGTTTGCAAGCTATATATCTGATAAAGGGCTGATAACCAGAACTCAAGCAAATCAGCAAAAAAAAAATCAAATAACTCCATTAAAAAGTAGGCAAAAGACATGAACAGAAACTTTGCAAAGGAAGATAATCTAATGGCCAATAAACTCATGAAAAAATGCTCAATGTCACTAATCATTAGGAAAATGCAAATCAAAATCACAATGAGATATTACCTAAGTCTAATGAGATGGCTCTTATCCAAAAGTTCTATCTTTCTTATCACAGATTAAGAAAGCAACACACTGTTGGTGAGACTGCAAACTAGTATGACCTCTATGGAAGATTATATAGAGATACTTCAAAGAACTTAAAGTAGATCCACCATTTCATCCAGTAATCCCCCTTTTGGGCATATACCCAAAGGAAAAAAGATCATTTTATCAAAAGAAAACCTGCACTCAAATGGTTATAGCAGCACAATTCACAGTCACAAAGGCATGGGAACATCCCAAGTGCCCACCAATACATGAAAAGACTAATAAATAAAATGTGGTATATGCATACTCAATACGACTCAGCCATATAAAAAAACAGTAATCTAGTATCTTTCGTGACAAGCTGGGTAAAGATGGAAAACATTCTTCTAAGTGAAACATCATAAGAATAGAGAAACAGGCCAGGAGCAGTAGCTCTCACCCATAATTGCAGTACACTGGTAGGCCAAGGCAGGTGGATTGCCTGAGCTTATGGGTTCGAGACCAGCCTAAGCTAGAGCAAGACCCCCATCTCTAAAAATAGCCAGCCATTGTGGCAGGTGCCTGTAGTCCCAGGTACTCAGGAGGCTGAGAGAAGAGAATCGTTTGAGCCCAAGAGTTAAAGGTTGCTGTGAGCTATGACACGATGGCACTCTCCCAAGGGCAAAAAGTCTAAAAAACAAAACAAACAAAACAAAATGAATGGAGAAACAAACACATATACTCAATACCAATTTGGAACTAATTGATCAGCACTTACATGCACACACAGAAGTAAATCTCAGGGAAACTCAAGCTGGGGGGAGTAGGAGGGACTGGGTAAATTCACCCCTTTCAGGTACAGTCCACACTATCTGTGTGAAGGGCACACTTGTAACTTTGACTCTACCTGTACAAAAACAAAGTATGCAGACAAAACATGTGTATCCCCTAATGTTCTGATTTAAAAAAAAATGCTGGTCACATTATAAAAACAAACTCTTAGCAACAATTTCAGAATTTTTGTTCTTCTCTCCTGGGATTTTGATATTAATATTTTTATTTATTCTATTTAACTGAAGGGTAGCATAGATAGAGGAAAGCGTATAAAGCAATCTCATCTAAAGTGTAAAGATAGATTGATAGATGATAGATGGATGGATAGATAGATATAGGCCTGAGTAAAATCAAGATATAAAATATTTCCATACTCTTATAACCTTTTCAACTATCCTTCATCTTGAAGTTCATACAGATGGAATCACAGAACAAATACATCTTTCTTCTTGACTGCTTTCTGTCAATATGGTATAACATTTATGAGTCTCAACCATGTTTTTCAATGTACCAGAGTTTGTAATTTTTTTGTTGTTCCAGTAAACAAATAAACATTTGTTTATCCATTTTTAAAAAAAGGGGGGGATTTTGGCCAACCTAACTCTATGAAGAGTGACCCCAGGAGAGCCCATGCCAGTTGTCTGTGACACCAAGGACCACACAGACTAAAGCATGATGTGAGGGGCTATGTTGTGCAGCCCTTTATAACTTTTCTAGTTATCTTTTTTTCTTCTTATCCACTAGGAAGGAGTCCAAATTAAAGTCATCTCAGTTTTTTAAAGAAGTAATTTTTAAAAGACCCTAAGTGAGCCTAATCCCTTAGAAATCTGCCCTTCCCAAATCCAAGACGTGACTGCCCTTAAACCAGAATTATGACTACTCACCAGAGGCATGTCACGCAGGGTCCTCCTTGTCATTTTGCTCCTGATGAGGGCTTTGCGCAGGAAGGTCTTTCTGTGCGTCTTCCTCTGTACGCCTGTGTTATAGCAATGTGAGTGCCTGTTGGTTTATAGCAATCACTGCCCCTGTTTCAACTGACCTGTATTTAAGTTGTGGTTGACACAGAGTTACTGACGAATGCAAGGTGGTTTTTCCATTCCACTTCCTGAAGGGGAATCAAGGGGAGGTCCCAAAAAAGGGATGACAGGAAAAGGACCCCTTTCTTCCTTTCCTTCTACCCCACTTCCACCCCCATTGCCCACAAATTATGGTCAAAATCTTAGTTAATTTACCACAGAGATGAACCAGATTTCAGAGTTTTGTTGTGATCTTTTATGTTCTTTCACAAATGCCGGTAGCCTTATCATGGACCATACATTTTACTTTCTAGTCATACAATATGAACTGTGATTTAATATTAATTTAACACTTATTAAATGCTTTCTCTATCATAATTGGCTGTCTATTAGAATGGTTAAATAAATCATCCCTGGAGAACCTAGATCACTATCTCTAGCTCTATTTTCTGAATGGGAAAACAAAACCAGAGAAATAAAGTATTTCAGTGAGAGATTCTGACATTATATCACCAAGTAGTTTTGTTGTCTCCTTAAACTTTTAACCCCATAGTTAGACTCCTACCAGTGCTTTGTAAATAATCATTATTTATTATATTGAAGAAACAAATGGTTTTTCCTCTGCTCTCATACCACAACAATCAATACAATAATTCTTGTGAATAAATACGTGGGGATTTCTCCCCATCACCAAGCAAGCAAGCCCTTGATTGTGCAGTGAACACAGATGGGCGTCTTCTAATCCAATTTAGTTCTGCCACTACCTCCCTGGGGAGAACATCAGACCCCAGAGGTTGAGGGCTCAGTCCCACAACACTGTCTCATTTCAGGTACCAGTCACAAGCCCAGGTCTCTGGAACTTCTCACCAACTGGCTTCAAGTGGGGGTTCCTATACTCCCTGGTTAGGCTTGATTAATTTTCTTGAATGTCTCACAAACTCAGGGGACCATTTATGCCTCCTAGTCCACTCTAAAGGATGTTTTAAAGGCTAGAAATAGACAGCCAGATGAAGAGATATGCAGAGCAAGATCTGGAAGGGTCCTGAGCACAGGAGCTTCTGTTCCCAAGGAGCTGGGGTTCACCACCCTCCCAGCATGTGGCTGAGTTCTTCTTTACCTTCCTGTGAGCCTCCACGAGTCCAGCTGTCCAGAAGCTCTCTGTGCACCACCCTCTTGGGACTTATATAGGGACTTCATTGGATGAATAAAACAAAGGACCACTGTGAAGAAATATAGATCTGAGATTAATAGATGGAGCAGGAAGACCCAGCAAGCCTGTCTGTTCAGATTCTTTGCCTGTCTGAGTAGCATTCCTTCCTCCTGGGTGTGGGGCAGGACCCCTTCTGAAATGGGGGTCTTATGATCTATAATCAGACAAGATAGGTCAAAAAATATTTTTATGGCCTGCTGCAAGGCAGAAGGTGAGGAGTAAATTGGGATCTATTTTTAGTTTCTATGGTCTGCCTTGGAGAGAAAGAGGAACAGGTGAAAGAAGGGCAGGAGAAGTTCAGAGAGAGAGATCCTATCAGCTGAGGTGCACTTCTTAGACCTCACATGTCCCAATGTCATAATGAAAGGCTATCACCTTTGCTGCTCCAAAGCTGCTCCAAAGCTGCTTCAGGAAAAGGTCAAATATTCTAATAAAAGACATGCTTATTGTTTTAGCCACTTAGGAATTAACAAGAGCTTTGGGAGTTATGAGCGAGGGACCCCGGACTAAAACATACATACATATGTGTGTGTGTATGTGTGTATCATAATAGCACATTGTAACACATAGAAATGGCCATTATTTCAGATATCTCTGATTTATAGTGATTTTTCAGACAATTATGAATTAGCAGATAGAAGCCTTTTATTTTTATTTATTTATTTAGTTAGTTAGTTAGTTATTGAGACAGAGTCTTACTATGTCACCCTCGGTAGAGTGCTATAGAGTCACAGCTTACAGCAACTGCAAACTCTTGGGCTCAAGAGATTCTCTTGAATCAGCTTCCCAAGTAGTTGGGACTACAGGTGTCCACCACAATGCCCAGCTATTTTTAGAGATTGGGTCTTGCTCTTGCTCAGGCTGGTCTGGAACCTGTGAGTTTAGGCAATTCACAGAATTGGGGATACCTGCACTTCCCAGAGTGCTAGGATTACAGATGTGAGCCACCATGCCCAGCTGAAGCCTTTAAATGTCCTGATATGTCATTTTAAATAAAAATATAAAAAGTTAATATGTCCCAGTTTAGTTTAGCTTGACAAATATGTACAATGTCTGACAATTAAGTTCACAAACTTGTCCTAGAAAATGTGCTACATACCTCATTGCTGAATATCACTATAATCACCTTCAAAATGTTCCCCTTGGGAAGCTGTACATTGATGCCAGTACCTAGTCCACACTTCAGAGCAGTTTTAGAAGGCTTTTTTTTGGAATGGCCATCACAGCTGTCATTGTTATTACCTTTGATGTCCTGAATATCATCAAAATGTCTCCTTTTGATATTTCCTTTCTCATTGGATAAAGAAAAAAATCCATAGGGGATCAGATCAGGTGAGTAGTGAGGGTATTCCAATATAGTTACTTGTTAACTGGCTAAAAACTCCCTCAAGACAGTGCCATCTGAGTTAAGGCATTGTTGGGGTCCAAGAGCCATGAGTTGTTGGCCAAGATATTCAGTTAAGATTTTCCTGTTTCTCTATTGATGTTTACTTGGCCTACTATGCTTCTCACAGTCAGCCAACAATTTGACTCACAAGTCAACAAATTTTTGCAATGTATTTGTCATCTCTGCTCATTCATTACTGGCCACCCTGACCTCTCTGCTTCAGTGATGTTTTCTTTCCCCTCAGAAAATGTTTAATCCATTTGTACACTGCCATTTTCTTCATGGCATTATCCCCATAAACTCGGATTAACATGTCCCTTATTTCACTTCCACTCTTGCCAAGTTCAACAAGAAATATAATGCTTGTTCCTTGCTCTAATTCAAGCTCAAACATTCTTATGAACACATCAAAAAACATGCAATGACAATAATAAGACACTACCACATACCAACACAAACACAGCTATAATTCACTAAATATACCAAGGTGATGAAACCGTACTGAGCTGTTTGTACAGTGCTGCCAACGTAAGGGCATGGTGGCAAGTTCGTGAACTTAATTGTCTATCCTCATATTAAGCCACTTTGTATGTCAGGCCTTGTACTCTGAAGATACACAGACGTTTCAAAAAAAAACAGTAGCTTGCCTTTCTTTATCTCCATGAAGATCAGGTGATAGTTCACAAGGCAGGACACATGGCTGGCAGGGAGCAGTTTTATTCCCTTACTGCAACATATTTAAACAACTCTCCTCCACTTTCTTTAACTGAAGAAAATTAAGAAATAGTTGTTCTTGGGTTCATTGGAAGGTCCTTCAAGACCAGTCAAAATTCTTCTGAGATCATGGGGCTTGCATCCGCATAGCTCCACGCTGTGCCTGTTTCTCTCTGTGGAGCAATCAGAAGTTTGTGTTCTCTGTGCTCATATTTAGTCATCTTGTACTTGCGTTTATGTTTTAGGCTGGTTCTCCAGGGACTTCATAGACTTAAGGTAATTTTAGCCCCCCTCTTGATAATCTCTACCAGCCTCCTCCAAATAAAATCTTCAAATATACAATCTAAATTAAAACAGTATATTCTTTGCAAACACAGATTCAAGTCCCCTAGCTGATCCCTCCTAGCAGACAGAAGCCTGTGAGCCCACCACACAGAGAATTTTCAAGGCCTCACAGTGAAGTTGAGTCTATGAAATAAAGAGCCATGTTTTCAGCTTTGCTTGTCTCACTCATGCTATCAAAGCAAGATATGTAATGGGACTTTTTTTTTTTTTTTTTTTTTGAGACAGAGTCTCACTCTGTCACCCTGGGTAGAGCACTGTAGAGTCATCATAACTCACAACAACCTCAAACTCTTGGCCTCAAGAGATCCCCCTGCCTTAGCTTCCTGAGTAACTGGGACTACAGGTGCCCACCACTACGCCCAGGTAATTTTTTTTTTTTTTTAGTAGAGATGGGGTCTCACTCTTGCTCAGACTAGTCTTGAACTCCTGAGCTCGAGAAATCCACCTGCTTCAGCCTCCCACAGTGTTAGGAATACAGGGGTGAGGTACCACACCCAGCCTACAATGGACCCTTAAATGTGTATTAAACTGAATGACCTAAGCCACTCACTTTCCTCAGTGGTCTCTTCTCTGTCCAGAGCCACACCTCAATGCATAGAAGGTGCCAGTTTCTCTTAAAGGAAGGGACAAATAACCACCTTGGTTTTTTGTTTTTTTGAGACAGAATCTCAAGCTGTTGCCCTGGGTAGAGTCCCGTGGAGTCATAGCTCACAGCAACCTCCAAGTCTTGGGCTCAAGGGATCCTCTTGCCTTAGCTTTTTCTTTTCTTTTCTTTTCTTTTCTTTTTTTTTTTTTGAGACAGAGTCTCACTTTATCACCTTCAGTAGAGTGCTGTAGCATCACAGCTCACAGCAACCTCAAACTCTTGGGCTTAAGCAATTCTCTTGCTTCAGCCTCCCATGTAGCTGGGACTACAGGCGCCTGTTGCAATACCCGGCTATTTATTGTTGCAGTTGTTGTTTTAGCTGGCCTGGGCTGGGTTTGAACCCAGGAGCCTCGGTGTAGATGGCTGGGGCCATAACCACTGTGCTATGGGTGCTGAGCCAAGTAAACCACTTTGAACTGAGAGTCCCTAATTCAATAAAAGAAAATTGGTTGGATTGCAGGGGAGAACAAAATGGATCTTAATCTAGGAGGGAAGAAATATAAACCTTTATGTTCTGTAGTCAGGAACTTTTCCTTGGGATAAACACAACTATCTTATCAGGATTCCAAATTAGCAACTGGCTATCGCAAACTGAATCAACAGATCCAGACCGCTATTTCATCTGACACTCACTGAGCACTTCTTAGACTGTAAATCAGGTGCTTATTCTAGGGACACACTTATTAACATGTGATGAGCACACAGCTGACTATGGTGGGAGCCCTTCACCAACAGGCTCTGTACCACCTGTGATCCAAGCTTCCACCAACTTTGAGAGTTCCAATACAGCATTGGAACCATCATTCAACACGCTGACGGCTAGAACACCCTATGAGTGAATCCAAGAGCCCACTAAAAGAGACACCAGAAGACTCTGTAGTCTTAGAAATAAGTCACACACAGCCTCATATGTGGTAAAATATTACAGTTTGTCAAACATTCAAATCAGCAAGCATTTTTTATGCCCTACTTTATGCTTGGAGCACTATGTTTTCGAAGGCTACTATTACAGCTGATGGACTTACTATTACAGCCTCTACCTTCATGAGCTTCAAATAGTTATAAGAAGAACACGCACATACATATCCATTAACCAGTAAGACAGCATGAGATTGTTGGGGGTATTAATGGTATAAATGTACATATTTAGTTTTACAAATCCAACTTTCATTCATAAAAGGTAAATCTAATCAACATAAGCTGTCATAACTTAGCAGTACATCTGCAGGTACAGAAATTGATGCCCAGAAGTGAGGTGCTGCCATAAGAAAAGGCTTAAGTCTTAGTATGCATGGCGAGAGTGGCCTGGTGGCAGGCCGTACTGGCAATAAAATTACAGGCTGGATAAGTGATGATTCATGTTCTGCCATGGCAGAATATTTGGTGAAACTATTACTGGCAGTAACTTGAGAGGCAAATCTTGTAATTAATAAACTTGTAGTTGTAGAGAAAGAGATTAGAAAACAACTCAATTGTGTGTGCTGGATAATACTGCCTGCATTTAGCAAGGTAACGCATGAAAGACAGGAGCTCAGGAAAGAGTTGGCAAGCTTACAAACAAAAATAAGAGGGAATGAAGAGAGTCCAGAAATTCAGAGCTCTGCAAGTTTAAAAAAAAAAAAAGAAAGAAAGAAAGAAAACCAACTCTTCCTATCCCTCAAGAGTAAAAGATAAGATTGTAAAAGGCTTTGAGGCAGAAATGCACAGTAAAGCCTTTCAAGCAAATAAATTTCCTACGGGCAAAAGTCAGAATGAAATATCTGGTAAATCCTTTTAATTGGAAAAAAACTCAGAATAAAAAGTGTAAGCATGTAGTTCTAGTAATCTACCATTAAATCAAGAGGGGAAGTGTTAGATGAATGAAAAAGCAGAGAAAGAAATGTTCTGAGAATTATGCCTCAATAAGAACTGCTTTAGATAAGAAGTTTGCTCAGATTTTGAGAGAGCTTTCAAAATTAATCAGAAACAAATCCTAGAAACGAAAGTCCCCCAACCTCCAAGGAATAGAAACTAAGGCTCTAAGAAAGATATATTCACCAACATCATTTCAGATATGGCCAAAGAGAGTATAGGAGAAAATAAAGAAATTTTAAACTTCTCAGGGAGAGGAGCCAGGGACCACCCTAGTGAGCTCCTCCCAAAAAGCAAAACCAGGGTCTGGTCAAAGAACATTCCATGTTCCCTGGCTATGGGCTCCCCCACAAAGAGAGCCATGCAGGATTTCAAAGGATTTGCTCCAATCTAAACTTCTGTGCCACCCCCCCCCCCATTCTTTCTTTTTCCAAATGGAAGTGTTTATGGCGATTTGCCCATTTCTTTCTACTCCCTCAGACCTTATACAATGTACCTTTAGAAATCCCAGACTTTAAGCTAGATAATCTAATTGGATGGGACTTGGGGGTGTTCCTCCTTGGGGAGGGAGCAAAGCTATTATGCATGTAAGGATTGCCAACCAGGTATTTGGTGAACAGAAAGGTGGATAAGGGTAGACATTACCAGTGATCACCAAAATGCTGCGCTTCTCCACCTCCAGGAACACGGAGGCTTACACTTTTATGGCCTGCTTGCTATGTGACTTGCTTTGGCTAATATGAAGTGTGAGTCACTTCCAGGCAGAAAAGTCTAAGACCCACTTATCATTCTTCATGACCTCTCTTCTCTTGCCTCAGTGACCATGGAAATATGTGGGGAAATGACAGCATTGTGCTGTCTCCATCAGTCTACATCTCTGCGTACAATGAGCTGAGTCTCCCTGGTGACCCACACTGGAGCACGCAAGCATGATCAAGAAGTAAGCCTCTGCTCTTATAAACCACGGGATCTGCTAGTGTTACTATTGCACATTCTAGTCTAAACTGATGAAGACATTAAGAGATTTTGCAGGCTTTTCAGTTCACTTTTACTTTTTATCAAAGCTCTGAACTCATTGAAACAACTAGTTAAACAATGTTATCATATACTAAGTTGAAAAACTATTCTAAAGAATTAAACTCAAAAAATATAACTTTATTATATAAATATATATAACTATACAAATAGAACTAATACAACTCAAAAAAATGAGACTATATAACTCATAATCTTATATTAATATATAATTTATTTAAACTCCAGCCTATCACCAAACCCTTTTTTTTTTTTTTTTGAGACAGAGCCTCAAGCTGTCACCCTAGGTAGCGTACCGTGGCATCACAGCTCACAGCAACCTCCACCCCCTGGGCTCAAGCAATTCTCCTGCCTCCACCTCCCAAGTAGCTGGGACTACAGGTGCCTGCCACAACACCCGGCTATTTTTTGGTTGCAGCCATCATTGTTATTTGGTGGGCCTGGGCTAGATTCGAACCTGCCAGCTCAGGTGTATGTGGCTGGTGCCTTAGCTGCTTGAGCCATAGGCGCTGAGCCATCACCAAACACTTTTAATAATTTCTCTGAACACTTATTTATGTAAGAGTCAGACCCTTCCAAATACAGGAACTTATTAGGCACATCTTAGGAATGTTCCTAATAACATTCTTTAGGAACATCAAGTCAGAACGGCCTCAAGTATCATGGCTTTTGTTCTAGACCTTCAAGCCTCTTGAAGCTCTTCTCTCCCTCAAACACAAAAATTCTTCCTCTGCTTAGGTTATTCAAACTAATTAAATATATGGTTTATTTGCCTTTCTGGTCCCTAGATCAGGTAGCAGGGCCCATTCCCCTTTATAACCCTACCTCTCTGTTCTCTGTTAAAAAAAAAAAATAAAACAAAATGAGGTACAGGCAGTCCCTGAGTTATAAGGGTCCAACTGACATATGACTCTCACCTGCAAACAGAGATTATTACAGTAACAGGCAAATGTGCCTGTTCCAACTTACACACACAAATTCAATTCAAGAACCATCCCACAGAACCTATCTTGTTTGTAATCCAGAGACTGCCTGTCATATGACAGCATCTGAAAACCTATGAACCCTACATAATTTTTTTTCCTTTTAATGCAAAAGATGATTTTCCGTCTTAGCATTCTTTGAGCCTATTCATTCAGTTTTTCGTGTTTTTTGAGTCTAATATTCAAATCCATTGTGCACTTCCTAGAACCTTCATAAAATCACCATACATAGCAACTAACCCTTCTTTTAAAGTGTAATGATAATTTGTCAGATGAAAATATAGTACCAGGGTTTTCATATGCTAATATTTGTGAGCGCAGAAATTACAAGTACTTGAGACTTAGGTAAACAAAGGATAAAAACTCAGAAGACCTCCTTGCCCTTCTGTCTCTGTAGTTCTCTCTCTCTACCTGAGAAAAAGAGTACGATTACTGATCTTTTGATGAAAAGTTGGGGAGAAGGGGATCAGAGGCAAAAACTAAGACAGAAGAAAAGTAAGGAAGGGAAAGAAAAAAGACTTAAGGAAGGAGTTTCCCCAGAGCACTGTGTGAGAATCCTGAGTAGAAAAGAATTTCAGTCACTGGAGAACTTTATCCAGATGACACGAGAAACGCTTCAATTCTGAACCTCATCTGTGGACCTGTAGAGATTTTGCATCCAAGTTTTACCTTCTTTTTAACCAAAACACTATTTATTAAACACCCACTCTATGCTGATCATGATGTTGGGTAAGAAGAAGAAAATAAAGTGTTACCAAGAAAAGAAAGGAAGGAAGGGAGGGAGGGAGAGAGGAAGAGAGGGGAGAAAGAGAGAGAGAGAAGGAAGGAAGGAAGGAAGGAAGGAAGGAAGGAAGGAAGGAAGGAAGGAAGGAAGGAAGGAAGGAAGGAAGGAGGGAGGGAGGGAGGGAGGGAGGGAGGGAGGGAGGGAGGGAGGAGAAAAAAGAAAAGAAAAGAAAAGAAAAGAAAGATTGATTTTTGGTCTTTTGGGTACATACCTAGTAGAGGAATTGTAGGATCAAATGGCAGGTCTATGTTTAGATCTCTAAGTGTTCTCCAAATATCTTTCCAAATGGAACATATTAGTTTGCATAACCAAATCACATTATAACAAAGATATTTGTACCAGAATGTTTATTGCAGCCCAATTCATAATTGCTAAGTCATGGAAAAAGCCCAAGTGCCCATCAATCCATGAATGGATTAATAAATTGTGGTATATGTACACCATGGAATATTATGCAGCCTTAAAGAAAGATGGAGACTTTACCTCTTTCTTGTTTATATAGATGGAGCTGGAACATATTCTTCTTAGTAAAGTATCTCAAGAATGGAAGAAAAAGTATCCAATGTACTCAGCTCTACTATGAAACTAATTTAAGAATATGGGGACAGGGGAAAGGGAAGGGAGGGGAAGGGGGAGGAAGGGCGGAGGGAGGGTAATTGGTAGGACCACATCTACGGTGCATCTTACAAGGATACATGGAAACTTAGTAAATGTAGAATATAAATGTCTTAACACAATAAATAAGAAAATGCCAGGAAGGCTATGTTAACCAGTGTGATGAAAATATCAAATGGTCTACAAAACCAGTGTATGGTGCCCCATGATTGCATTAATGTACACAGCTATGATTTAATAAAAGAAAAAAGAAAGAAAGAATGAAAGAAAAGAATAAGAAGAAAAAGAAAGAAAAGCACTGTAACTGTTTTCTTCATCTGGAGAGCTGTGAAATTTATGTCAGAGCAGATAGGACCTCTGTTTCGGAGAGAACTTACCGTGGATCTCTTCAGAAATGCAAAGATAGAGCCCGTTCCAGGGTAGAGAAAAGGAGAGAAGTTGTTGCATGCACAAATAATAGGAATTTAAGTTAACCCTGAAGAGAAGAGAAGTGGGAAAGATGAGATGATAGCCCGAAACTCCTAGCAGCTAAGACGACCAGAGAATTTTTAAGAGTTGTGAGCCTTTCATTCAAATTGTTTCCATGCCTACATTGTGCTTTAATTTTCTTCCATTATTTCCATGTCCAAGAAAAAATTCTTTATGTACAAAACAGGCTTATGTTGTCTACACAAAGCAAAGTGATGTATGTGGAGCGAGGACTACAGCCTAGGGAAGGCAGGCAGCAGGTACGGGTGGAGAAAGAGGCACTGCCCTCCAACCCCTGCCCCCTGGGAAGATCTTGCAACTCAGTGCTGAGTCTGGGACCACAGCGTCTAGCTTGTTAGCACCTGGGAGCTTGTTGAAAATACACCCCTCCCAAACCTACTGCACCAGGCTCTGCATTTTCACAAGATACCCAAGTGATTCGTATCACGTGAAACCCTGGGACGCACTGCAGTAGGGACATCAGGGAAAGTGCTGGACTGCCCAGAAAATTGCAGTAGGCTTCACTGGATGCTTTGCATTTTCTGAAACTGAGGAATTGGGAGGCTACTGAGGTAAGAAAACAGAAATCTGGAATCTCAGCATTTCACACCCTCATAGCTAAGGACCACTGCTATTCTCCTATCTTTTGGAGGGTTCTTTAGCAAGTGCGGGGATGAAGAGAGTCAAAGGAGTAATAGGAAAGGCTACACCACAATTCAGCTGCATTCTCTTGGAGGAAGGCCTTTCCTAGCAACCACCTGCGGCTCGCAGCTCCCGGGGGTTCCGTGCAGACTTTCACTTACTCAGCAGCCAGCCAATTTCCTGCGCTGGGCTGGATGGAATTAGTCAACATACTGCCAGCGCAAGATGCCTGGGGAAAGCCCAGCTGAGTGTCTGTCGAACACTGCTGAATTTTCCTGGTGTCCTCTTACCAAAATTTCTCCTCAGTGTGTTGAACCTGGAGGTTGGTGACTTCTGCTCCTGTACGTCCCCCAGGCTTCACGCTGACGACAGTTTGGGAGTGGTGGGTTGGGATGGCAAGTCCAGGCCCAGAGAGATGACCCTTCACTCTGTTCCTGCCTCGGGATTAAATACCCCATTCCTTTAGTATTGGCCCAAATCTGGTGCACGATCCTAATTTACTAAAGCAAGTCACTTTCCCAAACACGTAAGGCAAACTCAGCTTTGCTTCACAAAACGGTTTGAATTTCTGAGTCCTCGTGTTCTCCAGGCTAGTTTGGTTTTCCTGGAATGACCATTGCAGTTGTGTCTGCTCATTTGGGTTCTACCTAAATTCTAAGCCTCTTCCACAACACCCATTTCCTTCCGCCCAAAACCCACTTGCGTCTTTCCTTCTTCCAAATTCCTGACTTAACTCTCATTACATTTCTTATAGCAATTAACTAGAGACAACTTTTTTGCTGTCCACTTGATAGCTATTTACATGTGCTTTGGCTTTGTTTCTTTTTTTTTTTTTGAGACGGAGTCTCACTCTGTCACCCAGGCTAGAGTACAGTGGCATCATCATAACTTACTGCAACCTTAAATTTCTGGTCTCTAGCTATCCTCCCACCTCAGGTTCCAGAGTGCAGGGAACTACAGACATAAGCCATTACAGGTAGCTAATTTGTCTATTTTTTATAGAGATGGGAGTCTCACTATGTTGCTCAAGCTGGTCTCAAACTCCTTGTTCTTCTCACCTTGGCTTTTAAAAGTGCGAGGATTGGGCGGCGCCTGTGGCTCAGTCGGTAAGGCGCCGGCCCCATATACCGAGGGTGGCAGGTTCAAACCCAGCCCCAGCTGAACTGCAACCAAAAAATAGCCGGGCGTTGTGGCGGGTGCGTGTAGTCCCAGCTACTCGGGAGGCTGAGGCAAGAGAATCTCTTAAGCCCGGGAGCTGGAGGTTGCTGTGAGCTGTGTGATGCCATGGCACTCTACCAAGGGCCATAAAGTGAGACTCTGTCTCTACAAAAAAAAAAAGAAAAAGTGCGAGGATTATAAGTGTGAGCCACCATCACACTTTAAAAGGCCTGGCTTTTAAAGTTTTCAAGTGTTTGTTCCTAATCTGCTCTCTGGATATTAATCTCTTTGAAAGAGATAACTGTGATTTCTTGTGTGTGTGTGTTCGTGTGTGTTCCCACCACTCTCAGACTTAGCAAATTATTCTACCCACAGCTACAGTCAATATTTATTCACTTGATTTAACATTGGTATTAGTTTGTTTCTTTTTCCACCTAGTTCCTTGCTACCTTCAATCTAATACTCCAGATGAGTTGTCAACATAATTATTAAAGTAGGAATACCTTGAAGAAAACTTATAGATACATAAAGTTATTTTCAAGTATCTAAAGATTTTCCTAGAGATTGGACTGTCACCAGAAGGTCACACCAAGTCTTGATGGACATCTATCTGGTAGTGATGTTCCAGAGGAGAATCATGCCCTTAGGGGGCTGTTTGGACTGGACCACCTCAAAGGTCCCTTCCAATTTTAGAATCCTATGGAAACCAAAAAGAAGACTTTTTAAAATTTAAATATATAATCTCAATTTTTTTGTTGTTGTTGTTTGAGACGACTGCGTAGCGTGCTGTGGCATCACAGCTCACAGCAAGCTCAAACTCTTGGACTTAAGCAATTCTCTTGCCTCAGCCTCCCAAGGAGTTGGGACTATAGGCACCCACCACAACACCAGCTATTTTTTTGTTATAGTTGTCATTTTTGTTTATCAGGCCAGGGCCCGTTTCGAACCTGCCAGCCTCAGTGTATGTGGCCAGCACTGTAACCACTGTGCTGTGGGTGCCAAGCCATAATCTCAATTTTGGAAGTCAGGGAGTGAATATGCGCGTACGTGCATGCTCACATGCGTATGGGGAGGGTAATGTATCTTCTGCTCTCTTCTTCAGGTTGTTTCCTCTTTCTGTGGAAAATAGTCAGGACTTCAAGTGCTAAAAATGCTCTGTGATAACTATCTGTTTCTCATGAAAATCCAGATAAAGACTAAAATTAAAGAGAGCAGAGGAGACCCAAGGAGAGTACTGAAACCACCACCCTTCTGAGAAATGTGTCACTTTCACTCCTGCATGGATCTGACTCAGAATGACAAATCTTGGGTTCTCCTAATGTTGGTAGAAATGCTGCAGACAGATAAGACAAAATGGGTTTCCTATGAGAGCCAGTTCTTCAACTTTGCAGAGGTAAGGGCTTGAAAGGATGTATGAAGGAGAAGGGCAAAGGAGAAGAAAATAAAGAGAAAAGGAGGGTGGTGGGGTGCCTGGAAAGGAGAGGCAGAACCTGTGTGCCCTTCCCCTTTCTGCCCTCTGGGCTCAGGGAGCAGAGAGCAGGTGCTCCGGACTTATCAGAGCTCATTCCACTGCTCCCTCTCTTGCTTTTGATCTTGGGGAAAATCAAAGGAAAGTGCATAGGAAAGAATGTAAAGGAAGAAGACACTAAGAAGGCTGGTGGCCAGCACTGACTTAAGCTGGAGAGAAAGCTTTTGTAGACTGCATGTGTTTCTCTCAACTACACAGGTTTTTTGAGTTGTTCTAAGCAAACAACTCAAGAGAATGCCACCACTGACTTTACTATCCTGTGACACCTCTGACACCTTACAGGGCACCCTTAGACCTGGCCTCCACTTAGACTGGCCATTAAGGCAGACAAGACATCACCTCACCTTTGCTGTCTACCTTCCTCATGGATTTCAAGGGTTGCACAGGTCTGTAGAAATAATCTGGTCCTGATTATTGGGCTGATGGTGGAGGTTGAACAGCCTGGCCTGCATCCAGGGCTCTGGACTCGTTCTAGTCTCCATGTTCAAATAAAGGTACTTCTCTCTTTGACTCTTCCAGGATCATTTTTCTCTGGTCTAACAAGATCAGCTCTTTAACAAAGTGCTGACAAGGAAGGAAAATGATTATATTAATAGCTTTACATTGCAGATAAAGCCACACAGCTCACAAAGCATTTTCATGTACATTATTTTATTTGAGTCTCATAAGAATTACATCAGGAAATTACATGGATTAAGATACTGAGTAAAGAGTGTATGAAAATTGTCCAAATGCACATAGCTATAAATAGCAGAGCTGAAACTGAAACCCAGGTCTTCTGACTCCAAGTCCAGAGGAAGGAAAAATAATTCTCCTCAGGGGCAGGGGAGAGAATATTTGTAACAAAGATATCTATCATGTGGTAGAAAGTGAGGGGTTGCTGAGGATCAAACCTGCAAAGTAAGGAATGGGGTCAAATACCTGAGCAAAAATGCTCACCATCATTAATCATCAGAGAAATTCAAATCAAAACTACAATGAAATATCTTGCCCCAGTTAAAATGGCTTTCATCAAAAAGACAGGTAATAACACTTGTACACAATTGATGGGAATTTTTTTTTGGTTTTTGTTTTGAGACAGTTTTTGTCATCCTCAGTAGAGGGCGGTGGTGTCATTGCTCACAGCAACCTCCAACTCCTAGGCTTAAGCAATCCTCTTGCCTCTGCGTCCTAAATAGCTGGGACTACAGGTACCCACTATGACACCCAGCTATTTTTCAGAGACAAGCTCTCACTCTTGCTCAGTCTGGTCTCCAACTCCTGACCTCAAGCAATCCACCTGTCTTGACCTCCCAGAGTCCAAGGATTACAGGTGAGAGCCACTGTGCCCGGTCTGATGGGAATGTTAATTAGTCCAACCATTATGGAAAATAGCATGGAGGTTCCTCCAAAAACTAAAAATAGAGGCTCAGCACCAGTAGCACAGTGGTTACAGCGCCAGCTACATACACCAAAGGTACGGGTTAGAACCTGGCCCAGGCCTGCTAAACAATGACAGCTGCAACAAAAATCAGCTGGGTGTTGTGGTGAGAACCTATAGTCCCAGCTACTTGGGAGGCTGAGGCAAGAGGATCTCTTAAGCCCAAGAGTTTGAGGTTGCTGTGAGCTGTGATGCCACTGCCCTCTACCAAGGGCAACAAAGTGAGACTCTGTCTCAAAAAATAAAAAGTAAAATAAAAAATAATAATAGAATTACTATATGACCCAGCAATCCCACTACTGGGTACAGATCCAGAGGAGAGGAATTTGGTATATTGAAAGACACCTCAACTGACATGTCTATTGCAGCACTGTTTACGCTAGCTAAGATTTGGAATCAACCTAAGTGTCCATCAATGGATGAATGGATAAAGAAACTGTGGTACATATATACAATGGAGTACAATATAGCCACTAAAAATAATGAAATCCTGCCTTTTGCAACAACACTGATGGAACTGGAGAACATTATGTTAAGTGAAATAAACCAAGCACAGAAAGACAAATTTCACATGTTCTCATTCATATATGAGAGCTAAATATTAAAACAATTGATGTCATGGAGACAGAGTAGAATGATGATTACCAGAGGCTGGGAAGGGATGATGGTTAATAGGTGCAAAAATATAGCAAAAGTGAACAATATTTGATAGCACAAAAAAGTGACTGTAAGCAATAAGTTAGGGCATACTTCAAAATTACTGAAAGAATGGAAATGGAATGTTCCTAATACAAAATGTCGTCTAAGGTCACAGACACCCCAAATAGCCTGATTTGATTAATTCACACTATATGCCTGTATCAAAACATCACATGTACCCTATAGATATATACACATTTTAAAGATATCTGGGCAACTCTGCCTATTCTCTAAAAGTGAGAAATGAAACCAGTCTTTGGTTTTTTGATTCTGAATCCTTTTCTAGCCTTTACACATTATATTACTCATATTTATCCTTATATTAACAAGATAAACAGAAACAAGATTAGACCAGGTAATTACAATGATAGTTCTTAAGATGCTTATGCTACCAACATTTCCAAATGATAAAGTAGTGGAAAGTTGCCTTTTCTGTACTTTCTGTTAATGATAAGAAAAATTTTATTTTACTTATTTTTTAGAGTCTCACTTTGTCTTCTCCAGTAGAGTGCTGTGGCATCACAACTCGCAACAACCTCAAACTCTTGGGCTTAAGTGATTCTCTTGCTTCAGCCTCCCGAGTAGCTTAGATTATAGGCACCCATCACAATGCCCAGCTGTTTTTTAGAGGCGGGGTCCCCCTCTTACTTAGGCTTATCTGGAACCTATGAGCTCAGGCAATTCCACCTGCCTCGGCCTCCCAGAGTGCAAGGAAGCCATTCTTCCACGGCGCCCAGCTAGTAGGAAGAATTCTAAAACCATCTCCATAAATTTAAATTATAGGTACTACTGAAGAAATTGTGTGAGAAGTGTCTGTATGAGACCTTAAAAAATAAACTTCAAATCTCAACTAGATTAAATGTGCAATTTTTTAAATTAAATCATAGCTGTGTACATTAATGCATTTATGGGGTACAATGTCCTGGTTTTATATACAATTTGAAATACTTACAACAAACTGGTTAACAGCCTTCACCGCACTTTCTTAACTATTGTGTTAAGACATTTATACTCTAACACTTAGTAGATTTGACATGTACCCTTGTAAAATGCACCGTAGGTGTGGTCTGACCTATTACGCTCCCTCCACCCATGCTCCCCGTCCCCTCCCTTTCCTCTTTCCCCTTCATCTGGGGCTGTAGTTGGGTTACAGCTATACTTCATATGGAAGTGTGGGTGATTATATATTGGTTTCATAGTAGGGCTGAGTACATTGGATACTTTTTCTTCCATTCTTGAGATACTTTACTAAGAATATGTTCCAGCTCCATCCATGTAAACATAAAAGAGGTAAAGTCTTCATCTTTTTTAAGACTGCATAATATTCCTTGGTGTACATGTACTACAATTTATTAATCCATTCGTGGGTCGATGGGCACTTGGGCTTCTTCTATGACTTAGCAATTATGAACTGGGCTGCAATAAAACATTCTGGTGCTGAACATGCAATTTTTAAAAGATGGAGGTGGGGCACTTGGGCTTCTTCCATGACTTAGCAATTATGAACTGGGCTGCAATAAACATTCTGGTGCTGAACATGCAATTTTTAAAAGATAGAGGTGAGATGATGTACCTGGCATCAGAAAGCATGTAGGACAAAGGGCATCCCTAACACACGAGTGTGGGGTATAAACTGGTTATTTAGTGAAACATATCTAAAGCTTTCATAATGTTCATATTTGGGTCCATCAATTATACTTCTAGGAAATTATCCTAAGGAAGTAAGTATGTGCACCAAAATTTAGCAACAAGGTTATTCATCATGGCATTATTTATAATCATGAAAAATGGATAAATGTCCAACTATACACACACACACACACAAGCATTTGAAAAAAATGTACCCAAGGTATGTTTTCTCCAGGTGGCAGATTATAGGTGTTTTCTATTTACTTCCTATGGTTATTTCCTAGTGTTTTGCCAATGAAAATATCCTAGTTTGGAAATAAGAAAAAATTATCTTTTGAGTTTTTTTTACTTGGAACATTTTAACAGGCTCCACAAGGGCAGTTTCCTGGTAGCTATGGTATCCACACGTCGCAGGCTTGGTGAGATGATAGGAAGTAGCAAACACCGGGTCAGGTCATTGCCAAATACGTTTCTTTGTCCCTAGAGCAAATTCCTGAGATTACATCACCAACCACGAAAGGTCTTTGACTTCATTTTTTTTTTTTTTTTTGAGAGTCTCACTTTGTCACTCTTGGTAGAGTGCTGGTGTCATAGCTCACAGCAACCTCTTAGACTCAAACAATCCTCTTGCCTCAGCCTCCCAAGTAGCTGGGACCTTAGGAAGCCACCACAATGCCCAGCTATTTTTAGAGATGGGGTCTCGCTCTTGCTCAGGCTGGTCTCTGATTTCATTTCTGAACACTGGTACCCGCAGACCTCTAGTCACACTAGAATTCTGCCACCCCTCCCACAGGTACACTTGGATATGTGGCTCTCAGCACCTCCAGCTCCTCAGACACTCCCACCCTCTTTGAAGTCCTTTGAGGCCAGCAGCACAGTATGCTGGCAAAAGCATGCCACGTAAGAATCAAAATAGCCACAAACCCCACCACCTGCTAGCTATGAGACCCTGGGCAAATTATCCAGTATCTCTAGACCTATTTTCTTTTCTATAAAACAGAATTAAAATCTGTCACAGGGTTGTAGGAAAATTTAATGAGATAATTTACATGACGTTTAGCATACAGTAACAGGACCATGCCTTCTCATCTGCTCATGAGATGCATGAAGTGCATGAAGTCATTTAAGTGCATGAAGTTCTGGGAGTCATTTGGTTGTGAACTTGGAACCTATATACATCATCCCTATGTTAACTCTAATTTTGTTAGCTTTTTATTATCCACTAGGGTGAGATGTGGCATTGTTGTGGGAAAATGAGGCCCAATGGAGAGAACAAACAGAATATCCAAACACCTATCAGAACGCCCAACACCGTGTTTAAGAGGAAGAAAGCTTTTATTCAGCCGGCAGAGCAAATGGCATAGAATTCAAAATGGCCATGCTCCCCAACTGGCTTAATCTTTCCCTTTTTATCTCCAGTCAAAAAGTTCCATCCCATGGGTGCCTTTCTCATTCAGTTTGAATCAAGCAGGAGAAGCAGGCTCCAGCTCTTACAGAACCACGAGCTTTGACAGAAGCTGAACCAAGAGATAGTTTTCAGCTCCCAGGAAGTTAAGCCTACAAGTTCCTAAGAGCTGAGTCACCACAGGGAAGACCTCACTGGTGTACCCTTGGGGTCTCCTTGAGAAGACCTCGGTTCTTTTAGACCTTACTTTTTCCGAGTATCCTCTCTCAGCATGTGAATGCCTGCATTTCTTCTGCAGATTTTCAGAAATATGACTCTAAATTCAAGCTTTGAAAAACATTCTTAGCCTCTAAATTCCTGGACTACTGTTTATTAATCTCAATCTAAAATGTCTGATCTGCAAGATAAAAATATCATTCAAAACCGGTTTAAGGTTTATCAAAAATAAACCACAGTAGTTGTATTAGGATGGCAAGATAATTTTTATTCTCTTCTTCCTGAACAATCCATGATATGTTTTATTAGTCATAACACTTTTAAAAATAAAATTATAGGGCAGCGCCTGTGGCTCAAAGGGGTAGAGCACCGGCCTCCTATACCGGAGGTGGCAGGTTCAAACCCAGCCCCGGCCAAAAAACTGCAAAAAAATGTGTCTGCTGGGAGAACTATTGCCAGAATGGTAAATCTCAACAGAGGCTAATATCCTCCTATAGGGTGGGAAAATACTCAGGACTTAATAGTAAAAATATTCAGGGAATGAATTTAGAATCTCAATTCTCTCCCTTGAGGAAAGACTGAAGAAAACAGAACGAGGATTACATGCCAGTTAACAGACCAGCCAGAATTTGAGACACATCACTAAGGCATCAAATCTGAAAAAGAAAGTAAACTAGCTTTATGTTTTAGCAAATTGAAATGGAATTACAATTTTGTTCTAAAATCTTTCTACAAGTTAAATCCCTTGAGGTAATGGGAGATATCCTGGGGCACCACCTATAAAACAGAAGCACAGAAATCACTTCCCTTAATAGGCACATTTAACGAGGTGTTAGAGACCCATCCTGACCTGTATCTCGAAGCAGCCAAACCCAGGTTTCAGGAAGTGGCGCCTGGGCTGAGGTGTCTTCTTGGTAGAATGGACACTGGGTGTAAAGAAAATCAGAAGCATTACCAGAGGGATTTCAGAGATCACCTGGTTCAACCAACTCCTTTTCCAGATAAAGAAACCATGCACTTTCCCCTCAGGAAGTGCCTGGCCCAGCTTGGCATGTTAACTCAGCAACAGTGTCAGAAAAGGAACTCAATTGCTTCCCAGTGTAGGGCACAGTAAAACATTCTGGCTGTGGTGGGATTTCCTGTGCAACCCGCTTCCCTACCTATAAAGCAGGTTACCAGGCTTTTGGGGAGGGAGAGAACTATTGTTAGGGCTGAGTATCAAGGCAGCCAGCACATAGCTGACTATCTGCCTTCCTCCACTGACCAAACCCTCAGGGTAGACCTCACCTCACAAAATGTCTACAATCACAAGGTTAGCTGGTGTAGTCTGAAATTACCTCAGGAGAAATAAATAACTAGCCAATTCTTTGGATTATTGGAGACTTTCTCCTGATTCCACCTGTTTTCCTAACCCTCTGTCTTGTACTGTTATGAGGTAACACTGTCCTTGGGAGAAAGCTGCAGAACCCATTGCCACAAGCTGATGGTAAGGACCCCTGTGAGAGTGCGTGAGTCAGAGTCACACTGATGGGAGTAAGGGGACAATCTAGGAGTAGAAAAGCAGGGGAGGAAAGAAAGTTCAGGAATGCAACAATTTAAAATCCTTTTAAATGGTTCTAATGAAAGGGCTGTGTTTGTTAAGCACTCAGCAAAATGAATCATTTTTGTTCTAATGGGTCCTGGAACCTATAGTAAATATTACCACTACCATGAAGCAGTTATAGGCCAGGCAGGAATTTGCCAACTGCTGTCCCAGTTACATCGCACAAGGCAGTAATTATTCCCTCTTTACAGCTGAAATAAGGAACAGCTCGAAACGTACCTGAAGTTACTTGGTAAACTGGCAGAGGATGCAATCCCAGTAACACTTGCTAAATTGCCTTTTTTTTGAAAACTTTCTTTTCACGTTCTACTTTGTTTATCCAGGAGAGTTATAAGGAATAGGTACCAAAATTTTTCAAGATACAAAAACCTTACTTCTCTTGGCCCCACAAATTATTTTAACTGCAGAATTTCAGATGTCAAAACTAAATGTAAATAGACATCACTTTTGGAATGAGGCAAGTGGATAATTTAGTATTTGTTTAAGGTTGGATCTGGGTCACCACTGCAATTGCTGCAGTGAGGCAACAGCGACACCCTCAGGTGCAACTGGCCTGTAGATGTGTCAGGCCCTGCCCAACAGAGCAGCCACCTTCGGCCAGTGGCCCACCCACCAGGGAGCAAGAGCCTACCCTCTGAAAGATTACCGACTCTTCTCTCTTCCTGTTGAGAAACTACACACTCATCTCTTAAAGCTCAACATAAAGATTCACTGAGTTTCTAAAACTCACCTTATTTTATTATAATTTACATCTTTTGTGGCTGCTGCACACTCTTCCACCTTCTCTTCTGGTTAGCTTGAAGAGAGCAGACATGGTTGGCCAAGTGAACCTGACATCACAGTTATCACCAAGATGGTCCATGCACCTGCTCTCCCTCTCTGTCCGTTTCCTCAGGGGTGAAGGACACAGTAACATAAGGGTCCTATTGACAAAATGTTCAGACTTTCTGGAACTGGTCATCTGAGAAGACCCATACAACTCCCTAGCTTTTCGTCACAGCAGTCCCATCAGTAGCTCTTTCTCTCTTAACACCCTCATGGTTCCCCCTCAATTCCTACAGCTCTTACCATCTGTACCCTCACTTGATACATAATTATACTTTAGTCTTATGTTTCCAACCACTGCCACATCTAGCACAAATTCTGACTTATGCCAACACTCAACGTCAAATTTCTTCTTCCAGTCCCATCGAACTCCACTTTGAACCTGTGCTCTTTAGATCCTTCCAACAGGATTTGGATCCCACATCTGTGCAAAAAAATCATAAAGTTGAAATTGAACTCCCCAACAATTTTGCCCTCCCTTAAGAAAAAACCCTTTGTCCTAAGAAACCAAAAAGAAAAAAAAAAAAAACTGCTTCATGGCTTTCCCTCATCAAAAAGGGAAAAGGCAATGCCTCAACAATTTTCCATCTGAGAACTGGCATGACTTCTCCTCAGAACCACATCTGTCACCAGCAGACTGCTTCCAATCCAGGCCCACTAGAGTGTCACACTCTTTTCTTTTTCTTTTTATTTAAGAAACTTCAAAAAGTCTTCCAAAGCTACTTAAACCATACAATAGGAGAGAAATCCTGCCCCTCCACAAGTTTCTAAGTGAACTGCAAAGAGTGGACACCCAGGTAACTTCAAAAATATCCTGTGACAGGATCCTTTTACAGGCAAGAACTCACAAGATTCTGAGATGCCTGATGCAACAGGTTGTTATTTCTCTATGAAGGGGCTTAAATTTCAGGTTCAGAAAAACCAGGCAGAGGGTTAATTCTTCCCCTGGACTCACTGGCCTCCAGTAGCCATTTAGATACTCCAGATTGTCAGGGTTTGGTTGCCGACCATTGCGCCTGAAATGCCTACGCCTGAAATGCGGAGGAAAAAGTTAAATTCCGAAGACAGGACCCTCCCAGAGCGAGCACGGTGGGCTGCTGCCACCCTGTGGTGACCTGGTGCAAATGCAGGTGCAGGAGGCTCATAGGAAATAAAAAGCACACAGGATTAAGGCCAGTTGTGCAAAATACTCAACTTTATTCCATGTCCTAGATATTCCAGTCAAAACCACATATGATATATAGTCTTAACTGCCCTGAAATCTTTCTTGACCCACACGACTTGCCTCAGCTTCTCTCCCAAGCACAGAACAACCCAAAGCTTCATCAAAACCAAAGTGCCCTAGAGAAAGAAAACAGCCAATAAGCAGAGATGAACAGAAACCACCTGTGCCAAAAAAGTACTCTGGAGTCATGTGTTATTTACCGACAGTAACAGGTGGGGGTTTTAGTTTAGGGTAGGAAGTGGGGAACCCATCCAGTGCCACTGCAATAGTCTGGTCCTTTCCCACTCTCTTCTCTTTCCTTACCCCACAGCAGCTTTCATCACTCATTCCCGAAGCCTTCCAGAGTGCCGACTTCATCAGTGTCCCTCAACTTCAGTTCAATTTAACACTGTTTGTTACACAGGGACTTCGGTAAAGAGTGGGGGCGAGGGGAATGGGAAACATGGGAGAATCTCAGTTCAGACATGAGGCTCCTCAGATGAGGAAGATGATGCCTTCAGACACCATGACCTGGTTGTCATCCTGCATCTTGCTCAGAGCAGCCTGGATCTCCACTGAAGAGAAGGGCTCTTCATTGTCCTTGTTGATAGATTCTGTGAGGCGGTTCATGCCCACTGACTGCGCATGAGCTTCCCGGAACACATCCAAGAGGGCCGCCTTGAATGCCTTCAGTCTGCCCAAGACAGAAAAGGGTGAAGGAGAGTAAACAATCCTAAATGCTCTCAGCCAAGATCCATAACTGGGAAAACACAAAAGTAGTAATACAGCAGAGGTGTCCCTCAATATTCTCACACATAGCACCTGCCTCTTATGGCTGCTCTCCACCTCAATAATCCTTTTCAAGCTAAACTGTTGTATTACAAGCCTTCTTGCACAAGGAGAAATAACAGCACTTTAAAACTAGAGGCCTTGGTTTTAGGGGAAAGCTGGCTTTCCTATACGTTGTAGAAAGGCACACTGGCTACTCCTAAGAGTAGCAATACTTATTTTCTTCAGTCAACATACTGTTATGTGTTTTGGGTATAAAAAAGAAAAAGTAAACCTTATCTATAGAATTTCATTAGTGGCTGATAAACAAAATTTACAGATAAATATGTTTTCTGAAACCCTAGTGGTAAAATTTTTTCATTTCAAAAACGTTCAAAATTTTGTGAGAAAAGACATATCTTTCCTACCAAGAAGAATCCAAGGTTAAAAAATAAAACATAAATTTTGTCCTTCCTGTTTTTCTTTCTGACCCCACAAGGACATAATTCCAATTCTCAAAGAGAGAATTATTAATGAAGCAAATGGTAAAATATAAATGACTGAGGATTCTGGATAAACAAGATACAGAAGCTTCATGTTTTTCTAATATAACTTTTCATTAAGTTTGAAATCATAATCAGATATAAAATGTTTTTAAAATGTTTGGAATTCTACTGGTAACACCTAATTTGTTTCACACTCTCTCCAAGGGAACAAATCCTTGCCTAAGCCAACATCTGGAATTCCCAAAAGGGCAGGAGCAACTTCCCTACTCACCTGGATTCGCTCAACTCCACCTTCGGGGATTCCTTGGTCTCCTGCGAGTCCGCTGTCTTTGGAGTATACACTTCAGGGGAATGATGGTTACAGAAATGGAGAAGACAGCAAGGTGAAGCCATTTCCATAAACACCAAAGAAATCACTTTCGCCACTCCCCTTCCCTCACTGAGCCTGTAGAACACTATTTCCTAAGGTTCTTACAGGACCAAGCAGATCGATCAGCACAAAAGTAAATCCCCACAGGATGATAAAGGAATTGAGCCAAGCAGAAGGCCTCAATAAAGAGAGAACAAAAAAAAGTATACATAACTTAAGGAAAAAAACTGTACTAAAATTGTAATACTCAATATGTACCTGTAACAAAAGATGAATAAGAGTCACGTTGAACACCTCGTGTAATTACAGAAGTCAAACGTGACTTGAGAATTTATTACAAATTTAACACAGTTTTATGGCACCCTCTGTGTATATTATCTGGAATGCTTACACTAGGTGGATAAAAAGCGTACAGTTCACCAAGAATGAAATAAACAACCGAGTCATGCTTTTTCCAAAGTTTTATGGGTTCCCCTGAGATTCTTTAGAGACTAACCTCTTGGACAAAGGACCCCAACCAGGAAGCCAAACAGGAGCCCACAAGAAAATACAGCTAACAGAGCAAATATTCAGGAGGAAAACTCAGGAGTCAAGGAAACAACCTCTTTGATCAGTGGGGGGACACTCACTCACCTTGAGGCATTTCCTCCTCTGTGTCACTGAAGTCATAGGGGTCATATGAATCCCTGTCTTTGGCATCTGACTGGCGAGTCTTCCTCCTAAAATACCCACAGCGGTTAACAGAGAGAAAGTCTTTGGGAAACCCCATCCTGTACCTCCGACCACAAAAAAAAGGAAATAGAACCATCGATAATTGAAGTAAAACACTAGACTTAGGCCTATACAAACTGCTACTTTTTCTGAAAGAGATAATCTCCAGACTTGAACACAAATGGGCTACGCTTCCCAATGCTTTTTTTGTATATGTTCCACCCTTATACATTCAACCACAGGCAAGCAGGGAAAAATAATCTCAAGAGTTCTGAAATACATATCTAAAACTCTGAGCAAATGGGTTACTGCTCTTGCTATTTAGCATTTCTCTGCCAGGGAAGAGGGGGAAAGCATTATTCTAAACACAGGTCTCAGTACCCCTTCCCTAAGGAACCTGCTGTCCGTAAGCAGCGCTGAATCCCGCCTCCGCCCCCTCCCCCGCCGGACAGGAGTCTTCAACTCATTTCACTTTGATCCCCTTACCTCTTCCTCTTCTGCTCATGGGCCTCCTGGCTCTTCTCCTCTTCATCTTCTGTCTCTGAGTCATCCTCATTTCGCTTCTTACGTTTTTTCTCCTTCTCCAGAACCTAGGACCAAGGCAGGTGGGCAGGGGTGAGGGAGCTGGAGGGGTCACTGATGCCAGGGGACTGCGTAACAAACTGAGTAAGAGTCTATTCTCCACCATCAGCAGGAATGACTTCCACATTTACAATAACTAAGTAGTCTCTCTCATCTCCAGGTCCCAGGACCAACGGCAGGGAGAGAGGCTCTTACTCATCTTTTAAAAATGCTGGGAGGCGGGGCGGCGCCTGTGGCTCAGTGAGTAGGGCGCTGGCCCCATATGCCGAGGGTGGCGGGTTCAAACCCAGCCCCGGCCAAAATGCAACAAAAAAATAGCCGGGCGTTGTGGCGGGCGCCTGTAGTCCCAGCTGCTCAGGAGGCTGAGGCAAGAGAATCACGTAAGCCCAAGAGTTAGAGGTTGCTGTGAGCCATGTGACGCCACGGCACTCTACCTGAGGGCGGTATAGTGAGACTCTGTCTCTACCAAAAAAAAAAAAAAATGCTGGGAGGTGTGTTCAATGCCCTTGAAATAGTAAGCACTCGATAATGTTTACTCAATAGAGAAACAGATGAAAGAAAGTGCTCAGCCCATAATGGTTAAGTGGAAAACAATTTAACACAACCTCCAACCACCAGAAAGAAAAAGCCCGGAAAAACCTATCAAACCCACACCTAAATCCCAAAGAGCTCCAGACTAGGGAAGAGGGAGGCAAGCAGAAAGGGAGTCTAGGCTTCAAGGCATGGTAGCTAAAATGACAGAGATGCACTGCCACAAACAGTGGAAATAGTTTGAGAGTTCAACTTTGAACATGAGCTTCTGAGGTGCCAATGGGACACCTGAAGAGCCTGCCAAGGGGAAAAGTAGAGAGGGAAGAGAAAGATTATCCAGGTAACTCCTTTGGAAACACTGACATTTTTAAGATGCAAAGGAGGGACAGAGAGAGAAGCAGCTGACTAAAAGTACAGCACATCAATTCAACCAGGATCTCTGGGAGTCCAGGCTTCAATATTTTAAAGCTTTGCGTCTGCTTCTCAGGTACAGCCAGGTTTGGGACAACTGGACAACTGTGTGTTCCAGAGGAAGGAGCAGGGTGCACTGAACACTGGCAGACAAATGCTGCTTTCCATTGACAATTCAAATACAGGTGTCAGCCACGGAGGGCTATGAAGCCCATATACCCAGGATTTATTTAAAAGAGCTGCTCTGGTGGAGGCATCTGAACCCTCACCTTCTTGAAGTAGGCGTATTGGACCAATTCCACAGCTTCCTCTGCATCCTGCAGGTCCACAGTCTTGCTCATGCGAGCCTTTGCATGGGCCGTGGCCAGTCGGATCAGAGTTTCCAATGTCCGGGCTGTAACTGGAGATGTCTGGGGAAGAAAACACGAGGGTTACTTATCCAGAATCTTTTAAGCATGCCCATGATTTCTACTAGACAGAAAAAAGGAAAAGCTCCAGGAAGCCCAAATAAAGAATTCAGAGCTCTGTATTCTCTACAGATGCCAAATAAAATTCAGAAAGATAACAAAAATGACCAAGGAAATACACATGAAAGTGCTGAGGGAGGGAGGAGCAAGTGAAGAAAATAAGGCCATCTCATGGCTAGAAAGATAAAAGACTGACTACAAAGAGTACAAACGTGAAGGGAGAAAAATAATCACTTATTGCAGGCCAGAAGTTTGCTTTTACATCCATTCTGTTGTTTAACCCTATTAATAACATGAATAAGTTTTATAGATGAGGGAAATTCAAAGAACTTCAAGTCATTTGTCCAAGGTCACATAAGGAAGGGTTGTGAAAAAGGTAATCTGAAGACAAATTTTTAAAAGCTGTGTAAAATCACCTAAGTCCAGAGGAGAACTCTAACACTCTAACTACTCTCCCCGGAGGAGATGGGGCATGGATATACCACACTGAGATGCTGTTACCTTTTACAAATACTAATGACTGAATGGCATTCTTGGCCTAATAAACTGGAATGAAACCTTCCAGTTCCAGGTGATTCTGATTTGCCCTGATATTACCCAGCCTTATCATTTTGTGGATCAGGAAACTGACATGAGAGGTAAAAGTTGTGCAAGGTTCTTCAGTGACATGTCCTGACCACCTCTAGGTTCAACTTTCTAAATTACCATTTATATCTGCATTTTGAATCTGACATTCAAAAACAAATATATTCATGTTTAAATTCATTCACCAAATCTTGTAATGATTTAGAAAACTATCAGAGCTGAAGTTGTACACTCCATTATAAGCTCTAATCTTGAATTACCTAAAAAGCTTATGAAATCCCAGCCTGTACTAGCAGAACTACAGAGTCCTAATCAAGGGATTTACAAACCCATATATATACCTTAAGACCATAACTAAAATGGTGTTTTATGCTCAGTCCTAGGTTCAGTGAGAGAGCCTGACACAATGGAACCAGTTCACATGTGGGGAGGAATGGTTAAAAAGAAAGGGAACTGTTTAACATGAAGGAGACAACTGATAAACCATCTCCGCAAAACAAGATTAAAATCCATGGGCAGAAGTTGCAGGGAAGTCAATTTAAGCTCAAAAAGTAGACCAATCTGAAACTTCAACAGAGTAATAATGTTCTGAGCACGCTCTCATCAACAGTGTCAACAAGTCCTAGAAGGGATTCCAAAAGATAGAATGGGTGTGAGGCTGAAGTAGATGACCCGGGATCATGTCTAATTCCAAGAGTCTACGTCATGTCACACAATGAGAGTTTTGAACCTGGGTCTTTCTGTGTAATTCTATATGACACAGCCCCTAAAAAACTTAAGATAGGCTCGGCGCCTGTAGCTCAGTGAGTAGGGCACCGGCCACACATGCGGAGGCTGGCGGGTTCAAGCCCAACCTGGGCCTGCTAAAAACAACAATGACAACCGCAACCAAAAAATAGCCGGGCATTGTGGTGGGTGCCTGTAGTCCCAGCTACTTGGGAGGCTGAGACAAGAGAATCTCTTAAGCCCAAGAGTTTGAGGTTGCTGTGAGCTGTGAAACCACAGCACTCTACTGAGGGCGACATAGTGAGACTCTGTCTCAAAAAAATAAAAAATAAAAAAATAAGACTTAAGATAAATTCAAGGACAGCTATTCCAGGTAACTAGAAATTGCTCTGGATAACCATCATGGCTGCCCAACTGCTAGTCATTTGTCAAAGTCCAGCCCAAATATCCTACTCTCTGGGAATCCTTCCCTGACATTCATACCCCTTCAGGGAAGTCTAAAGAAGAAATTAATAGCTTCTTCATCTACACTTAAATAGCCCTCTACATTCTTTTCCTTTTTAAGTCCTACACTGGGGTAGACATTTGTAAATATGTATATATGATCTTTCTATCTGCCTTTCTGCTTCCCTCTCCTCATCTGAGCTCTTTGAGGAGAGCTTCTTTTAATTTTACACTGCATGTAAGAATACAGACTAGGTCAGTTCCCAGAAGTCACTCATATGTTTGCTGAATGAATCATAGCTTCTGGAGGCTAATGTCATTTGAACTAATGAGATATATGTTATCTCTGGAGTCCTTACTTCATTTTCCTTTATAAAAATAAATTATTAAATTGTTTAACAAGACCAGAAAAGAATCACTAATTAAAATGCTTCCGAAGTTCCTAGATAGTGGGGACTCTGGCCCCAGCCATACCCCTAAGGAACCCCAGCCAGTGCTGCCCCTGGGCACTCACCCTGGCAGTGTCCGAGCTCATGCTGTCCTGGCTGCGCAGGCGTGAATACTCTTCAGCGATGTAGGCAGACGATTCCTGTGTCAGGGCAGGCTTGATAATTTTGGCCACGTGGATGTACTTCTTCATGAATACTGCACTCACCATCTTCTCCCTGAAGCCACACACAGTGAATTTCCACTTCTCTGCCATAACTTATCCTGCCTGACTTAGTGGTTTTGCCTCTCCTGAGAAAATGCTCAAGCTCAAGGGCATAGCAGAGACAGGCCTTAGAACCCATTATCACGATTCCCATTTATATGGAACATGCACAAGGGCCTTGCACATATTTTTTAATTGTTTTGGGTACCACTTGTGAGTAAGTAGCAAGTTTAAGTATTATTAGGCCTATCACATAGGTGGGAAAGCTATGGCTCAGGGAAACTAAAATGGACTTAAATTTAGTTTTCTGACTCCAATTTCTACATTCTTAAGCCAACAGCTTTGAAGATTATGTTATGCTTCGTACTGTTTCATGGCCAAAAAAAGAGGTCTACGATCCTACATTTCAAGCTTTGAGCACCTGGTCACAAGTCTCCTTTACCCAAAATCTACTTGCAAAGTCTCCAATGCTTGCTATCTACTGACCCTTCACCACAAATAGCTACATGACACGGGCAATCATTCATGTATAAGGAAGATGTCACACATCCCCCACAGCTGATCGTGTTTTCAAATCAAAACCTTCTGTTTTAAGAACAGACCTGAACCTCGTCTGAATCATTCAGAAACACTTACACGATATCTGGCCAAGATCAAGACCGTATCTGTGGATACAGAAAAGCAGCAAACTGTCCACATGGTTATAATTCCAGATAAAACCTTGGCCTGAGTATATAAGGCTTTCAATAAGCTCAGATGCACGTGGGCTCTAATATGACACAAATCTCAGGTTCCTTCAAGGGAGAGGTATGAGGAATGCTCACTTTTTCTTTTTGGTCCCGTGCAGAAGGTTGTCATGTTTCTCATAAATCTGGGTGTCCTGCTGGTCCTCCTGGTTAAAGTTGGGATCATCTGTGGCCAGAATATCCACAGCACTACCCAAGGGCATAGCTAGTAAGCCCAAGGTGGGAGAAAGGAGAGTAAGAAAGAGTTACTTACTTAACTCTGCAGGGGAAACTGCATCTTCTATGCCACAAAAAAGGAGGCGAACAATACTCACAATGAAAGGACCCAAAAGGAAACCAATACATGGAACCACAAATGATGAGGGGGGAACTGCCTGACCCACAGAAAATGCTTAAAGGTATCCCCACACCCAGAAATGGACAAAAGACACACCTTAGGATAAGCTCCAGTGGGCAAGCTGGGAAAGTGGCTAGGCAACATCAACCCCGACCTCAAACACCCGCCTCCACCTGGGCTGTGCCTGGACAACAGCATCTGACTGGCGGATCCCTTCTATCAGTCACTCTCACTCTCCTCATAGCCTTACCATCACCATCCTGCTCCCCAGGGGTTCTGTAGCGGTGCATCCTAAGGACATGGTCCGAGATCTCCCGATCCTGCTCAGGATCCATCTGATCCAGCATGATGAAAAGCAAGTCAAATCGGGACAGCAGTGAGTCCTGCAGCCCGATGTTCTCCATCGGGGTCTTGTACTGATCATACTGGGAAACACAAGAAAAAAGGAAGTGGATGTGACCATGAACTGAAAGAAAGGATAACAAGGCAGTATTGATTTTGGAAGTGGGAACAGAAGGCTAGACCTTAAAGAACAGACGAGCAGCAGTGAAAAACTATGTTAAAGCTATAAAATACATAAATCATCACAACATGAAAGTATGGAACAAAAAAAGAAAAAATTGCATAAATTTTCTCTTCTACCTGCACCCTGCTCTCACAGAAGCTCAGGTGACCTGAGCTCATCAGAAGCCCCACCTTCTAGCACGGGAACCTCTAACTGGGTGAGTGTGAATCTCAAAATTAGCTCTTCTCATTCCCGGGATGGAATGAGGCAGGATCAACTCTGAAAGATGACTCCCTCTCCTGTACCTGTCATGAAGACAGGGCAAGCTGGTTAGGCCAGAAGCACTACGAACTTTGGACACCCTTACACACAGAAGGTAATGAGTAAAATCTCAACCAAAGTGGTCAGTTATCTATAAATCATGTCTTAAGAATCAAAGTTTTTTCCTTGGTTTTCAGGTACCCTAATAGGCTCATCTTCCAGTGCTGGGCCTACTGGGCTGAGATGCCTACCCACTCTATATACTTCACAGAGAGCTTAACAGTCTTATAGGTTACAATGATTTTGACCATGTTCCCATTTCAGGTCCCGCCATTTCCTTAAATTTTCCAGTCATTCTTCAGAATGATATACAAGATCTTGACAATTAAGTTCTTGAACTCATCCTAGTAAAAGTACTACATACCTCATTACTGAATAGCACTACGGTCACCTTCGAAGTACTCCCCTTGGCCATCTGGTAAACACAGTGCTATCTAGCAGTGAGATATATACAGTACTTTTTCTAGGATGGGTTCACGAACTTAAATTGTCTGACCTCATAAATATACATTATCATTAATTTAAAAACCTGTGGTTTTTCAACCTAGGCTACACGGAAAAACCAACCAATGAAATCTTTCTAAACCATAGCTACCAAACTTACCAGCTCAAAGATTTGGATTCAAAAAGTCTGGACTGGCAACTATGCATCCACATTAAAAAAAAAAAAAACACCAGAACAAATGTTCCCATACACCGTAGGGAAATTATAAACTTCCAGAGAACCGTTAAGAGCTCTGGGTTCAGGGTGGCGCCTGTGGCTCAGCGGGTAGGGCACTGGCCCCATATGCCGAGGGTGGCGGGTTCAAACCCAGCCCCAGCCAAACTGCAACAAAAAAATAGCCGGGCGTTGTGGTGGGTGCCTGTAGTCCCAGCTACTTGGGAGGTTGAGTCAAGAGAATCGCCTAAGCCCAAGGATTTGGAGGTTGCTGTGAGCTGTGTGACGCCACGGCACTCTACCGAGGGCGATAACATGAGACTCTATCTCTACAAAAAAAAAAAGAGCTCTGGGTTCAAATCTTAACTGCCATTTTCTAGTCTGTGACCCTTTAGCAAGTTGTCTAATCCCTTTGTGTCTCCATTTTCTTGCCTGCAAAATGAGGATAACCACATACTTCATATTGTGAAGTAGGGACCGAGAGGATGAAAGGAGTTGGTACATTTAATGACAATATAGGTGACCTGGGTTGTGAGACTACAGGCTATTTTGTTTTATCTTTTGTATTGTTAAAAAGTTATTTGTAGGGCAGCGCCTGTGGCTCAGTGAGTAGGGCGCCAGCCCCATATGCCAAGGGTGGCGGGTTCAAACCCAGCCCTGGCCAAACTGCAACAAAAAAATAGCTGGGCGTTGTGGCGGGCGCCTGTAGTCCCAGCTGCTCCGGAGGCTGAGGCAAGAGAATCACGTAAGCCCAAGAGTTAGAGGTTGCTGTGAGCCGTGTGACACCACAGCACTCTACCAAGGGCGGTACAGTGAGACTCTGTCTCTACAAAAAAAAAAAAAAGTTATTTGTAAATTAGCAATTTTCCAGAGGATTCTGTTGAGATGGAGAGGGTGAGGACCCATTACTTTTCACCACAGACAACAAGATGATGACCTTACTTTTGGTCTTCGGCCTGTTATTCCCCTTGGTCCCCTGGTATAAACTTCTCAGCCCATTTATTCTGCAAAACCAAGTAAAAGTGACAACAGTTAAAGGTCCAATTTCATTTACCCTGCCGTAGACGGGGTTGGCAGCTGCCAAAACACTGCAGCGGGCATTCAGCCGAGCATGGATGCCAGCCTTGGCGATGGTCACACGACCCTGCTCCATTACTTCGTGGATGGCCGTACGGTCCATGTCAGACATCTTGTCAAACTCATCAATGCAAACCACACCTCGGTCAGCCAGGACCATGGCCCCTGCTTCCAGACGGCGCTCCCCTGGGAAGTGAGGAGGCAAAAATGCACACTCCAGTCTAGGTTATATAGGGAACAGAAGGGAGGGATTTCAATCGCCTTCCTTAGAGCTTCTAACTGTAGCACCTAACAATGCGATAAAGAGGTTTCAGCTCCAAGAAACTTAGAGGAAACCCTGGTGGGTCACCTTTTCAGCTCATATCTAAAAACCTCTCTGCCCTGCTTCGACCTCTATGCAGCCATTGTGTTCTGAACTTCCTTTATACGTATACATTCTCTCTCTTCACTCTCATCCTCATGCAATATTCCAATAGACTAGTTCCCTTTCACTGGTCTTCAAAACCCTTCCTCTAGTTCATAAAATAGTATAATCTTCATTTTTATTTCCCTTCTGATGTGCGGAGCTCTGTCCTTTGAAACTCATTCAGATTATCTGAAAAAACATTCTTATAAATAGAAAGCCACCCAAAGACTTAAATAATTCACCCACCATTGTCAAATACTCAGTCCTCTACAATCTGCCCCAACTAACCTCTTAATTATATTTTCAGAACATAAGCCAGGCCTAGAACAAACGCAATCTATATTCAATCTCACTGTGGGGCCTTTAACAAAGACTGTTACACCTTTACCTGTTTCCTGGTCTGTGGTGACAGCAGCTGTCAGACCCACTCCAGAGGAGCCCCGGCCAGTTGTGGGGATAGCCCGGGGTGCAGTGCAAAGCACATACCGCAGAAGCTGAGACTTGGCAACCGATGGGTCTCCTGTAGGGTAGGGCAGAGATGACTCTCTAGGAAACTCCCGACTCCCCCTTCTACTTTTCTAGAACAACTCTTGGCACAACAGAGACATACAGTAATTGATCATTAATATAATTTCCTTCATTTTTCCTTTTACCATCCATAGAAGAATACATCTTAGATATTATAAATGAAGAATTCCAGAAATGATTTTAAAAACATATTTGAGCCCTAAAATATTGCCAGGTACAGAACATACAATCGTACTATTTATGTTCCCACAACCACACTCCACTATGTAAGAACAAGACCCCCTACCTATTAGAAGAATATTGATGTCCCCACGAATGTGGCTGCCATTTTCTAGGTCTCGTTCCACACCTCCCAAGAGCAGGCAGAGGATTGCCTTCTTGACATAGTCATGCCCATGGATACTAGGTGCCAATGACCTCGCCAGCTGGTCAAATATATCCTAGAGGAGACAGGACCAAGTAAGTGAAAAGCTTAATAAGATTCTACAGGGTTCTGTGGAGCTCCATTTTATACTTTGGGATATAGAAAATGCTTGAAGAAATATCCAAATCACATTATTATATCATCAGAGCACACACAGAAGCAGCCTGGATTCCAAAACTTGTTTAGAGGTTTAATAGTCACAAAAGAAAAACAATTGTTCAAAGCTTCAACATTTTAGGTTTAATAAGAATGTGTATCATGCTTTAGCAGTAACTTTTATCACACATTCATAAATGTAGTTCAATTCTAAATGTAGACATCCTGTCTTTAAAAAAAAATAGGAAAAACAGGTTGAAGAACTAAAATAAAACATAACATTTTAATTTTAAGTAATAATGCATTACTGATGTCAGTAATAGACTTATTGGTACACTGGTAATTTAACTCTTAGTATTTGTATTAGGCAGGTAACACAAAGGATTAAGAACAAACAGCACAAACAGTCTTTCACTTGTTGATTGGACAAAAACTGGAAGAAGCTAATACTAAATAATTCGGAGAACCCCTTCTCCTAATCCAGTACAAAGATAGCCATGCACCAAAACACAACTTTAAAAAAATGTTTTTTGACAAAGTCTCACTCTGTCACCCATGCTGGAGTGCAGGGGAATGATCATATCTCACTGCAACCTTCAACTAATGTGCTCATGCAATCCTCCTGCCTCAGCCTCCCCACAACATGACCAATACAAATCCATATCCATACTCAAATTTCTAAAGGATTCCCAGACCTTGGAACGAGTTTTACTGAACTTCTTGATTTTGGCTATATCCTCAGCAGAGAAGGAAGGCTGCGCATCCTTGCTCATTTGCTTCACATTACAGGCAATCAGGACAGTCCTGGGACAAAGAGAGTAAGGGGAAGACTGTTATATTGAATTCCTAAAATCAGTCATTAGCACCTCTAGCAGCAGTAAGCCTTTTCAGGCTACTAAACTAGACCAGCAAATCAGAGTTCAGTGGGGAGGGGGTAGCTGTTCTGAATTAAACAAATGATTCCCTGTCCCTGACCCAAATATGCTGATCATGCCCCATCTCTAAAATTTGTTTATCTCCTGCTGACTTACAGAGCTAAAGACAGTAGTGTATGTGGCAAGAAGGCAGGAATAAATGAGAAATTTCCAGAAAGACCATGAGGCTGTAATAGTGCCACCAATAACTCCTACTTCTGGCATAACATGTTAAGTATCACCAGCTTAATAGAAAAGAGGTATCAGAGGATGTCCCATAGCCCAGGCAAGTAGAATAGTCCACTTATCAGATACAACTCTCTGGAATATAGCACACTGGAGAAAGGATAGATACAAGTGGAATCTGCCAACAGCATTCCAAACACTTTCCAGCAGATCCTTTACCTGAAGGTCCCTGACGTGTAGCCTCCCTTTTTTCCAGGAAGACAACGGTAGGTTCCCACCACCTGGACTCGGTCACCAGGCTTTACTTTATCTACCAAGTCATCATCCAGAATGACATCCACAGAGCGAGGAAGCTGCCCAGCTGGGGCCTTCTCTGGCATCTCCTGGATGGTGATGATCTGGTGATCCTTATAGACAGAAAGGCCATATTCTGTCTCAAGGGGATTGTTCTCCTCATCCTGGAAAATGGCACAGAGAAAAGTAGAGTTATCTCAGTCCCGTCTTAAAAATGCTGCACTCATGTGTTGTGGGAAACAAATCAGATGACGTCATTAAATTTTAGTATCCAGAAAACAAAATACCAGTTGTCCCCTCCATCTTTTCCATCTCCATCTCTGTTTTAATAACATACCATCTAATGGAAGAGGCAACCCACAGTCTGAAGGGACCATGGCTATATTAGCATCTAAGTTGAGATTCTTACTTCCCCCACTACAGTTGAATACATGCTTACATTCTGAAGCAATTTTGTCATTCCTATAAAATACCTAACAGAAATGTTCACCAAAAGCCATGCTCACTATAATGTTCACAGAAATAGTAGAAAATCAGAAAGTATCCAAACGTCATCAACTGTAAATAGTTAAATAAATTTATTATACGCAAATAAACACCACATAGCAATAAAAAGGTATGAAGCACACCCATGTACAACATGGACGAATTTTATAAACATAATGTTGAGCAAAAGCAGCCCAACACAAAAGAATATTTAAAGAAAATAGAAAAACATGCAAAAGTAATCTATGCTGAGAGTAACATGGTCCCTCAAGAGGGACTTCTGAGTGCTAGTAAGGTTGTTTCCTGCCTTATGTTGGTTATACAGGTCTATTTAGCTTTTAGTAATTCATCAAGCTATATACTTATGTAAGCTTTCCAGTATGCATAGTAAATTTCAATAAAAACATTTTTAAAGTTTTACTTCTTCGATATTTGAATTTTCTAAAAACATAGTAACTATCACTTATTGAGTACTTGCTATGTACCAGGCACTGTGCTATTATTTCATGAAATTTCCCTGTAATATCACAGCTTTATAAAACAGGCATTTTTTCCCACTTTATGGACACGGGTCTTATTCTATAAGGCCATCACCAACTGAGACCCTAAACAAGTCATTTAACCTCTGTGAATCTCACCATTTCATCTGGAGATAAAGTAAAAGACACATACGAAGTATGTTTCAGTTTTAATTCTGAGATACTATTGTTTCAGTTTGTTTGTATGTTTGATTTCCCCACCAGTTTCAAGATTGATGACAAGGATCAGGTCTTATTTATCCTTGTCCTCCACAGTACCTAACAATGCTTTGGCTATAGTAGCTCTCATTTAAAATTTGATAGAATGAGTTCAGACATCAAGTAATCAATCCGTCTCATTAAGTAAGAAAAGCTTTGCATTGTCCTCAACCCGGATCAATCTGAACACTAAGAATAAACAAAAGCCATTCCTGTGTCTCTTCTCCCAAGCACACAGCAAAATATCTGCAAAGATTTCATAGTAAGGTTATAGCATGAGTATTTTTCTACTTCACTTTTAAAAGCAGATAATAAAATTATACATAACTTTGCTAAAAGATCTATGTAGATAACATTTTTCCTTCTTTGACCATTCATAATTTTCTAAATTTTTTAAAGTGAACACACACACTTTTTGGAAAAAATGTGACGCTGAACACAGTGGCATGAACCTGTAGTCCCACCTACTCAAGAGGCTGAGACAGGAGGATCACTTGAGCCAGGAGTTCAAGGCTGTAGTGTGCCATGATAACAACTGTGAGGCTCAGTGCCTGTGGCTCAAGTGGCTAAGGCACCAGCCACATACACCTGAGCTGGCGGATTCAAATCCAGCCCGGGCCCACCAAACAACAATGATGGCTGCAACCAAAAAATAGCCAGGCGTTGTGGCGGACGCCTGTAGCCCTAGCTACTTGGGAGGCGGAGGCAAGAGAATCACTTGTCCCACGAGTTGGAGGTTGCTGTGAGCTGTGAGGCCATAGCACTCTACCCAGGGCGACAGCTTAAGGCTCTGTCTCAAAAAAAAAAAAAAAAAAAAAAACAACTGTGAGTAGCCAAGGCACTCCAGTATGGGAAACACAGTGAGACCCTAATTCCAAAAATCAATAAATACAATAAAGAAAATTTTTTAAAAATTGCAAATAAAATAAAAAATGATAAATAAAGAAATAACATAAGACTTTGGACTTTCCTTATTAAACTCTGGCCAACAATCAGTCTTTCCTTTGGATTAATCTTTCTTTTCACCCTCTCAACTTATAAAAGAAATTACTTGTATTAAAATATATATCTTTGACTTCAATCTCCAAGGAGGCCCCATCAATTCATGCTCCTCACCTTAGTGGGATAGACAGAGCTAGACGGAAAGGCCATCAGGTTAGTGAGATCAGAATAACGTCGCTCTACGGTCTTCTTGGTAGCAGGACAGTAGTGGACACTGCGGACCACTTTGGGACGAACCAGAGAGCCTAGGAATGGGAAGTGGTACATATAAAGTCACCCAACTAAACAGTGATGGGGGTAGGATCCAAATCTACACAAGCCTATAACTCCAAATACTGCGTTCTTTTGACAAGGTTAAGCTATTTCAATACTACCTTTCATTCATTCATTTTTTACATTTATATACAGAATACCACAATATTCATGTGAAATTTTAAGTAGTGCTGATTCCAAGTAAGAGATAGTAGGAGATTGGTATTGGAATAAGGGGACTGCCAGTAACCAAGACTCTATGGCTCTCAGCAGAATAAATTCTGCTAACACAGTTGGTCACTCCCTCGAGGTCCTCCTAATCATTGTGCACGTTCAGCTCTTCCAAGCGTTACCACATAATTGCATGTTCCATCCCTCTGAAATCACAAGCTACCCAGATCTAATTTGCCTCTCCAGCTCTCCCAGTCTCCCTAAGTCATCATATCTCCATTTCCTTAGTGCCCCTCTTTAACCCACTCACATTTAGTGACAATGCCCTCCACACAGACCACACAGCTAAGGAAGCAGGAGGTAAGAGTCCGAGGAGAGACATGCTTGGAACCAAAACTGCCCTCCAATCCTACGTAGAACTCCTCATACTGCTTGGCATAGGTAGCATCAATGGAGGCCACAAAATCTTTTAAGGCCCGCTGGAAGGCAACCAGTTCCTCAAAGGCATTATTCAGGAGGCTGTACATGGGGAAGAGACAGAGAAATTAGAGAGGGCAGAATGCAAACACTAAGACTTAAAACAGAGTGGACATTCAGATCATGAAGGACAAGGAGAGAAAATCCAGTTCCCACTTTCTCCTTTATCCTGCAAGACTCAGTAAAAGACATCAGACTCAACTTATGTTGAGAGATAAAAATCATACTCGGCCAAACATTAGAAGTGGGGACACTTGAGAAGAAAATGCTCGTCACCTACTTCTGGAAGAAAAAAACATTGGTGCAGGTGAACCAACAGGGCTCCTGGGTCACCCCTATTCCATTTAGGTCCTCTCTTAGGAAGTCTGTTCCAATCCAGGCAAGAGGGAAGGGAGCTACTCTCACTCAGAGCCAGGATATCCCTGGGAAACCAGGGCCACTCACCGGTTGGCTCTCTTCTCATTTTTCCTGCGCAGATCATTCACATTGACAATCAGCCGGTATTGGTTGTCACTTATCAGCTCTCTAACTTTGCTCTGATAAATTCCCTGGTCTTCCTGCAAAACAGCCACCGCATATCACAATAGCCACAAATCCAAAAATAAAATATTTCTAAAAACAAGCAGTTCTCACAGTAGAATAAATAAGTCAATCTCTGTAGCATAGACGAATCCCAAGTATGTCTTCATCAGTTTCTCCCTTTTATTCATTATCCTCAGACTCCAAGTATACTCTCTGAGGAAATGGTAAAAATGATAATGAATTCTTCAAAGTCCCTGCTATTATTCCCACCATCATCAACAGCTTTTCAGCATGTTGTCATTTCTTATCCTTTAATGAGGAATTAAAATAAGAAGCCTAAAAGGACAGTAAGTAAATACTTTGTGAAAATGTAAATTTAATGAAAAAAGGAAACAACCCAAATAGATGTTGATTCGCTTGACTACAGTAATCATTTAACTGTGAATACCAAAACATCATGTTGACTACCTTAAATATGTACAATAAAAGTATAAATTAACCAGTCTTTTAAATCCACATTAAAATGGCTTTTCATTTTAAAACTATGTACAGAATTAAAACATATCTTCACAATAATTAAGACAAGGTTACACTATCTGAACCTAAAGGAGTAAGGGAGTTTTAGTTATTTGTTTACAATATCAACCTTCAGGAAGCTTTACTAACGGTCTATGGCTCTACCTTGGGTTGCACACAAAACCCTCTCGACCTGCATACTAAAACTCTCTATCTGCACCTGCATTATTACTGAAAAAGAATGCAAATTAGGAAGACTTCTCCTCCTGGGAGAAAGTGAGTCACTAAAATCTGCGCATCCTACAACGCCGCCGGTCTCTACTACCCTATAGCAGTTCCTCGGCACAAAATAGAGGGCCAGACACGACCTGGCAAAGGTCAAGGTGGGCTCTGCGATTTTGTCTGCACGTCATAGGACTCTGTCGCCTGTCTCGTGCGCCCGAGCCCGTTGCTTGTACTCCGGATCACTCTCTTAAGCTCACCCACAGAACACACACTTGCGACTCACTCCACCGCGAGAGAAGCTACAAAGTAACAAGGCGGACCCCAGTCCTGCAGGCTGGGTGCGGTACACAGTCTAGTGGCCTCTGGCTCCCCAGCGCTGTAGCTGCTCCGGCGAGAAGCGAGGTTCCGCTCCACCTCCCACAGCTGGTCAGCGGGAAACCGCACCCCAGCGCCCCGCTCACCTCGTCATCCAAGAAGTCCAGGTAATCTCTCTGAGCCTCCCGCAGCTCCACATCATCCAGCACCACGGTCCCCGCCATGCGCGCTGCCTCCGAACTGCCTGCACCCGAGTAGCGTGGAGGAGCCGAGAATGACTCCGCCTCGGCGCGAAAACTTACGAACTTTTCCCGCCACCAATGATTACCTCAAGGAAGAGGCGGAGACTTTGAAAGCATAATGCACATAATGATTGGCCGAGTCATCTGACGACTAACTAGCGAGTGTCCAATCAGAAGCTTCCTCTTCTTCAGGTTTTCCGCTCAGGGCCTCGCCGTGGCGGGAAATGCGCCATCCGGGATGCTCTGATTCTCCCCGCCCTCATCCGCCCTCACTGAAGAGAAGGATGACCAATGGAACCCAGAGGAAGCTCGCGGAGCCTGACCATTGGGCAGCCAAAGGGGGTGGGCCTGAGAGAGGGGAAGCACTGTGGTCTGGGAGTTGTAGTCGCTCCTCTTTTGCGGATGTTTTGAAGGATTTTTAAAGCTGTGGCTTTCTAACCCATCCTAGTGGCCAAATTCAGCTTGGCGGTAGGACTTTCTTTAAAGTGGACAGAACGTCCGAGGATGGGGCTTATAACGCAGGGAAGTAAAAACATAAAAGCAAATCGTCTTTAAGATATAAGAACTTCCCTAAAGTGACATCCAGGGGGAAAATTGATTTTGAGACTCAATGGGATGGTAAATTAAAATCATAGCATCTTAGGGAAAGTTGTTAGTTCAGGATTCGTTTGCTATCTGAATACCATTGCCTGAAGGACCACGGATATCAGGCCGCAGAAGAGAGTGAGGTGAAAAGAAATATTTTCAGTATGTACCCTGCCTCGCTAGAGACCTCTTGTACAAAATTCTGGACTACACCATCTTACTTGCAAATGAGTAAATTTAAGGCCTTCTCGCCTTATAAAAAGGATCTTTTATAAAAAGATCACAGGATTCTTTTAATTAACTTAATTTACTGAAAGTTAAACACAAAAGTCCCATGCCACCATTAATTATAAGTCAGTAATTAAGGTTTAACACATCCGAAATTACAATGATTAAAAGATTAATTGCGGGCGGCGCCTGTGGCTCAGTGAAAAGGGTGCTGGCCCCATATACCAAGGGTGGTGGGTTCAAACCCGGCCCCAAACAACAACAAAAAAATAGCCGGGTGCTCTGGCGGGCGCCTGTAGTCCCAGCTACTCGGGAGGCTGAGGCAAAAGAATCGCCTAAACCGAAGAGCTGGAGGTTGCTGTGAGCTGTGACGCCACAGCACTCTACTGAGGGTGATAAAGTGAGACTCTGTCTCTAAAAATAATAATAATATAAATAAATAAATAAATATTAATTGCGCGTCCAAATTTGTTTGTTTTTAGTTGTTCGTGGTTCGTTTTTTATTATACTTTTTAGTTTTATCTTGATAATTTACATATAGTGAAATGTTCAAATCTTAAGTGTACAACTCAATGAATTTTTACCCAGGTATACAGCTATGTATACACTCAGTGCACAATAAAGAACGTACCCATTGCCCCTGCATATGTTTTTAATTTTACTAAACAAGAAACTAAAATACCAGATTGCTCAATACCAGACATTTGGTAACTTTTTATCTGAAATTTTGGCCAACTGATTATTGCTTATGTTTGAAGGTCTCCTGGACTCACTATGTACTGGTAAATATCTAAGTATAATCAACCTAAACAAAATTTATATGACACTGTTATGCCCAGATCACGAAGTACCCAAAGACCACCAGGGAGCCGAATCCGATGCAAAAGCAAAGAGCCTTTATTCAAGCTTGAGCTCAGACTCTCAGGGGCCCGTGGCAGTGGTCCGAGCTGAGAGCCCCTAGCGCCGGGGGTCTGGGGTTTTTATTGTGGTTACAGTGAGGAAAGGGTTTCCAGCGAAGCCACTCTAGGATTGGCTTGAAGGGCAAGCTTGGCTTCTAGCTTATTTATTGGCCAGGCCTGGGGTACTTTCTTAATAGGGCAGCTTGTGAGTAGGTATGCCTTTAACTGGCGAACTGCAGTTTTTCTTAGTGTCTGCAGATGGCTCACACAAAGTGCAAGATGGCAACTTTTGTACAAGATGGAGTCACTCCTGTCCTCTCAGCACCAATTTGTATATGTATTTCTAGTTATCATTATTTAGTTTATAGTTACCATATGTTTTGTGCCATACTAGTGGGCAGTTAAATCAGTCTTTAGGCAAAGGAAAAAAGCCATCACTTGACTTCTAGCATTTGTGTATATTAACAGGCAAAAAAAGAAAGAAAGAAAGAAAAGAAAAATTCTAGAATGAAGATCCTGTTTGCAATTATATATAGTAAGAAATAATGACTTATTAACTTAATAATGTCTTTAATATTTGATCATAACTTTAAGAATTTATTGAACATAATACTGATGATATTCTGCTTTGGACACAACTTGAAATTAATACTAAAAGAACCAGTAAGTTTATACTAGCAAAGAAATCAAGTCTTCTCAGTGGACAGTCCAAAGGTTCCGAAATCTAGAAACCACATCTTTTTTTTTTTTTTTTTTTTGCAGTTTTTGGCAGGGGCCTGGGTTTGAACCACCTCTGGCATATGGGGCTGGTGCCCTACTCCTTGAGCCACAGGCGCCATCCTTGGAAACCACATCTTTAATTCCAACACACATTTTCCTGGGCTTTGGTTTCCTCATATACAGTGTAAGATGAGGGAATTGAATTAGAAAATATCTAATAATCTATCCCACTCTAACATTCTGTGAGCCTTTGGCAAATTCGGAAACCATGTAAGGACACTTCTATTTAATGAATTAATTATGCCATGATCCTTGACAAGGATCGGATTTGCTATAATGTCATTATCTTCAACTGAGAATGTCAGATGAATATTTAGATGGTGTTCCTTCTTTCTTTCAGTAGGGCCTGAGACTTCTAGGCAAAGAAAGCATCTTTTCTTTGTTATTCCCCACACCTCCAAACTGCCCAGAGAGAATAATTAATTGAGTTGTTGCCAAAGAAAACTTAGGGGCATTTGTGTATATCTCATGCAGAGTCTGGTTGAGTTTAGCCAATGGCCTTCTACTTCTGGTTCAAAATTTAAAAAGCACATATAAGCAAATAAAGTAGTGTATCCACAATTTCCATACTTGCTCACATTCTTGCTTTCCTCTGTATACATTTTCTTTCCACGCTAAGCCTTGATGGATCTAAGCTGATCTCTAAGACTAAAGAAATGCTAGGGGTCTCCCTGGAGAATGGAAGTATGCAAAAAAACATTGGGAAGAAAACAAAAGATTGCCAAGACATTGTAAGATATATGAGCTACTTCTATTTGTCCATGTCCTCAGGAACCAGAAAGTACCCAGAAGCACACTACAGACTCATAATAAGTATTACTAATACTTACTAAATGATAAATACCTTTCTTCAAAACAATGAACAATGTTGCAAAAATTTCAAACTATACCATGCGATTAATAACTTGCTTCGGGTGCTCAGAACTTGTCATAATCCACTAGCAATCTTTTGACACTTACTTGAAAGCCACAAAAGCCTGGAGGCCAGGAAAATGTATATCTCAGGTGGCAGGTCAGTTTAAGGAATAATATACAGGTACAGGTTTGCCCTGGCTGAGCATATCTGTCCTCTTCTATGGTCTGAACAAGTCAGAATCTTCTTCAGATGCAATAGTTTAAAGTTTTGAGCACCATCACAAGCAGACTTGGTTACTTTTTCTGGCTGCTCTGCCTATTAGCTGTGTGACTAGGCAGCTTGCTTATTTGTATTTCCCTTTCCTCTCTTTTCAAATTAAGTTAGAAGTTGTATCTAGCTTAAAGAATGGCTTACCACCGTCCGTATATGGGGCCAGTGCCTTACCCACTGAGCCACCCGGCCCCGGCCAAACTATAACAAAAAAATAGCCGGGCGTTGTGGTGGGCACCTGTAGTCCCAGCTACTTGGGAGGCTGAGGCTGGAGAATCGCTTAAGCCCAGGAGTTGGAGGTTGCTGTGAGCTGTGTGACGCCACGGCACTCTACCGAGGGTGATAAAGTGAGACTCTGTCTCTAAAAAAAAAAGAATGGCTTAAGTATTCACAGAAGTCATAACATGTAAAGTGTTGAGAAAAGTACCTGGCATTAATAGTGGTAAGCATGAAATATTAACCATTGGTGGTGGTGGTGGATGGTAGCTGGAGAAAGGCCAAGGGATGGAGGAAATAAAGGGCAGGAGGAAGCATCCTAGTGCATTCCGGAGCAATTCAGACAAGCAAATTCAAGCCCCCTTCCCACTCCAACCAAAAATTTACCGAGTAGAACCAATCCAGACAGTTTTTTGAATGAGACCTTGTTTGCTGGAAATCCAACTGGCTAACAGATTAACACACTCATAGGCTATTGTTTGCTCCACTTCTGCCAGGGTTGAAAGCTATCAGACACAGTTACTCCACACTCAGGGGACATTATAAAATACCTTATGGTTCCTGGTATCAGAATGTCTTCTAAAAGAGTCCAGTCACCTTTCTTGGGTGGCGCCTGTGGCTCAGTCGGTAAAGCGCCGGCCCCATATACCGAGGGTGGCATGTTCAAACCCAGCCCCGGCCAAACTGCAACCAAAAAAATAAATAAATAAATAAATAAAAATAAATAAAAGAGGAGCAGCATCTGTGGCTCAAAGGGGTAGGGCACTGGTCCCATATGCCAAAGGTGGCGGGTTCAAACCCAGCCCCGGCCAAAAAAATAAAATAAAATAAAATAAATAAAGATGTCAGTTCTCCCCAAATGATTCAAAAAATAAAATAAAAATAAAAGAGTCCAGTCACCTTTCTTTAGTCTCCCCTCTGTCCTCATCTTTGCCTTCCTTCAAGTTAGGCATGCTAAATAGAGCATGAAAATCTAGGAGCCAGACAGAGAACATCAGTGATACTGATTTTTCCCATTAAATTTGACAACACAGTTGGCCTGCCAACAATTTGTGATTCACTGACAATTGTCAATCTGATGTCCTAATCCCTAAGGAGTCATCCCCATTAGTAATCATATAATTCTTCCCTGGTGCTCTGTTTGAAGAGCTGTGCTTCAGTGCTTATAGCCCCTGATTTGCAGAAGGAAATTTCCAAAAAGTAATTGAATGAATATGAACACAGGATATTATACTCTCTAAAAAGGCTCCATTCTGGAAATATGTCTAGATTTGTTGTAAATCTGTTTACATTTTTAAAGATACAGTCCCTTAATGTAACAAAATGATGAGATTTAGCCATATCTATCAACCAATCAGATATTAATTGAGCGTCCATATACCTAATTCTGTCCTGGAACAGAGACTTTTAGGTCAGTGCTGCCTGACAGAAATATGATGCAAGATATAAATAATTTAAAATTTTCCAGTAGACACATTTTAAAAAGCAAAAGAAACAGAAAAATTTACGTACCCGTTTATATATGTATATAATTATATACAATAATAATTAGGTATATTAGTAATATAATAATTATATATAATGTACATGATAATTATTATAAGTAAGAGGCAAGGGTAAGAATTGAATCCAGGTCTGTATGGCTATATCAAATAGCATTTAAGAACAAATGACTAGGTTAAGACAGGCATAGTGGCTCATGCCAGTAATCCTAGCACTCTGGGAGGCCAAGACAGGTGGATTTCATGAGCTCAGGAATTGGAGACCACTTATGTTTTCTAAAAATAGAAAATCTCACCAGGCATTGTGGTGGGTGCCTGTAGTCCCACCTACTGGGGAGGCTGAGGCAAGAGAATCACTTGAGCCCAAGAGTTTGAAGTTGCTGTGAGCTATGACATTGACTCCGTCTCCAAAAATAAGCAAAAAAATAAATAAATAAATAAAAGGCCATGACAAATGAGTATGTTAAGATTTCAATGCAGAGTCAGACCTATAAAACTCAGTATAATTTATTTAAAATATTGAGCAGATATGTTGTTATTTTAAAATATTTTCATTGAGTTTAAAAATAAATTAATTATAGGCATAGTATGAAATATTATATGCATCAAAAAATGGCAGATACAAATCTTCACTGGAGTGATGAGGGAAGGCTAATGAAAGGAGGCAGTATTTGATCTGAGGATCAAAAGGTAGGCAATATTGCCTGTAGGGAGATAAGGCAGCAAGGAATTCTAAGTAGAGTATAAAGGCTGCCAGAGCCAAGCCCCTGGGAATACCAATGTAGTGAAGGGTCTGCAGGAAAGGTGAGTGCCGGGTAAGTCTGGAAGCAATTGAGTGCATGGGGCCTAAGTGTAGAGGACATGAGGCCCAGAAGAGTAAGTATGGTAGACTGGGCAAAGGGAAGCCATTGATGGTTTTTCAACAAAGGAGAGACCCTATCAAAGTTACGCTTTAAGAAGATCAATCTGGCCATAGCATGCATAGAATGGATTGTTTTAATCAGATAAAAGGAAACGAGGCCAGAAAAGGAGAGTCAGAAAAGAAAGGCAGAGGGATAGACATTTCAGAGGGGAAAATGACAGATCTAAAAGCAGTTTGGATGGAAGTAGGAAGTAATGAGGAAGAGAAAGGGAAAAAAACTATATGTATGTCACATAAATTAGACACAGTGCCTCAAAGGCTTACAAAAAGCATATAGATGTTATAATGATCTCTACTTAGATCTATATTTAGAAGGAACAATTGTTTTGTAGTTAAGACTCAAAGGAAAAGAAATTTCAGAGACAACCAAGTCTCTGGTCTGGAAAGGAATACAACCTTATAGTTTTAAAACTTTTTCAAGGACAGAATGGAAAAAGAAAGGAAGTCATATTTTGTTTAATTTTAGAACAAAATACTGGCAGCGCCTGTGGCTCAAAGGAGTAGGGCGACGGCCCCATATGCCGGAGGTGGTGGGTTCATACCCAGCCCCAGCCAAAAACTGTAAAAAAAAAAAAAAAAAAAGACCTTAGAACTATAAATTATAAACTATACCTCAGTGAAATATATACAAATTGTGTCTCAATCAAGTTTATTCTAAAAATTTAAGCAAAGAAAATAAATGAAATCATGAAAACATCATGACTGCACATGGCTAGAAGAGGGGGTGGGGAGCCAGTGCTGCTTAGAGTAAGTTGAATATTCATTTTAATCGGATCCCTGTCATTTGCCTAAAAAGCTACGTTCGTATCCAGAGCATTCACAATCACTGTAATACACCAAAGCCAAGGCTTGGGGCACCAGGCACCAGAATCTCATTGTATTTTATATCGTCTGCTTACTGAATATTTGACAACATAGTAACAGAATTTGCAAAATGCTTGTGAGGCGCTATGAGGTAATAGCTGTAGAAATGGTTGTATTGATCACACACTTGCTCTTTAGAGACATGAAATCACCTCCCCCTATGCTCCATCTCATCTCATGCCCACTGTTCCCTTCCGGCATTTTGCTACATTCTTCTAGTTGAATGATGGGAATCTTCAGATAAAAAGAAATACAAGCCTTCATCATCCTTCTTTCAGCCCTCCAATATTCTTTTGGTTTTAGAAGTGCAGGAAAAACAATCAGGACTCTTATTTCATATTTTATGTGCTACAAGGATCAAAATAAAAATCTCTGAGAAGCTTGGAGGTTTAATGTCCACCTCTTTTTGCCAGTCTTTCACTTGGATTGTTTGATGAGCCTCCAAAAAATATCTCTGATCTGAAACCAAACCCGGATGGAAGTTTTTCCTGGCCTGCGTCCATCTGGTTGGCCACCTGTTTCTCTCCATGCTAATGCAGGAAGGGGATGTAAGAAAACTGAAGGTGTTGGCTCAGAGTCTCAGAGGTGTGGGGAAGGTGGCTTTTAAAATAATCATTCCTTATTCACTGGCATGCCTCAATGTCACCTTCATTACTTGGAAATGCAAAGTACTCCAACCATGTTTATTAAAAAAATAAATGAATATCGGGATACATACTAAAATTTCAAAGCTGGAAGCACCTTACAAGCCATTTATTTTAAAGTCACATTTCGTAACTTAGACAAGTGAGATCCAAAAAATCAGTTACACTTTAAAATCAACATATTTAAACTGAAGAGGTTTTCTTTTTTAAGGTAGAGAAATACCCATGAAAGAGCAAAACCCTGAAAGAAAGGTAGATTTGAGCAAATCAAACTTTTAGAATTGAAAAATATGGTTATTGGGAGAATAAACTAACAAACATTTGAAAAGAGATAAACTAGAAGGTGGAGCGGAAGAAATTGTTTATAATGCAATAGAGTAGGGAAGGGAAAAGAGAATGAGAAAACAAATGTAATATTCTTTGCTTAGGCTTTATATCTCATATTCTTATCAACGCAAAAAGTGATGGTGAACAAAGAAATTGGTAAATACAAAGGTAATTCAAAAACAGTGTTAACTCTAAAAATTAATACTACTAATAATGACTAATTAGGAGGGGAGTAAAAACTAGATATACATATTGTCGAATGCCACTTTTTTCAGTGATGAAAATATTCTATTTCCACTCTGTCCAATATGGTAGCCATTAACCACATTAACTATTGACCATTTGAAATGTGGTTATGCAACTAAGGATAAAAAATTGAATTTTATTTAATACTGATTAATTTAAATTTAAATACCCATATGTGGCTAGCATCTACTATATTGGACAGCACAAGACAATAAGAACACGGAAAGTGGTTAAAGCTAAATATTCTAAGGTCTTCATATTATTTGGGAGGAAAATGGAGATTTTGAGGGCAGTCATTCACGTTAAAAATTCAAGAATAAGAACTAGAAAACTTGAAATAGAATGCATTATTTCCAAAGTAGTAGAGAGAATAAAGAAAACACTATTCATACACAGAAACCAGGAAAAGAAGTAGAAAAAAATAAATCAAAGAAAAACATGGTAAATAGAAAGCACAAGAAATATATAATAGAAGGCTGGGTGTGGTGGCTCACACCTGTAATCCCAGCACTCTGGGAGGCCATGGCAGGTAGATCACCTGAGCTCAGGAGTTCCACCAGCCTGACCCCACAGGTCAACAAGACCCCACCTCTAAAAAATAACTGGGTCTTATGGCAGGCACCTGTAATCCCAGCTACTTGAGAGGCTGAGTCAAGAGAATAACTTGAGCCCAAGAGTCTGAGGTTGCTGTGAGCTATGATGCCACAGCACTCTACCAGGAGCAACAAAGTGAGACTCTGTCTCTAAGTAAATAAATAATAAAGAGTTCGAGGTTGCTATGAGCTATAATGCCACAGCACTCTATCAAGGATGACAAAGTAAGACTCTGTTTCAAAATAAATAAATAAATAAATAAAAGGAAATATAACAGAAATAAATAAGAAGTAAACTGATTTATCCCTATAATGGAATACAGAAGTTTAATGCAACTATCATGTCAAGAGAATGCTGAATGAAAAAATTTAGGTAGCAAAAGATAGGTACAGTATTAGACCTTTTATATGGAGTTTCAAATCATATAAACTTACCTTTTTATTAATATAAAAATACAGCATAATATAACAATATGTATAGATGAAGGAAACAAACCCACTTCTGGAAGAGGGGCAAAGGAAGGGTCATGGATCTTTAGCTGAATCTAAATATTTTATTAAAAAAAAGATTTGAAGCAAATATGACAAAAAGTTAACATACACAAAATCTGGGTACTGAGTATGGGTTTCAAACTATTTCCTGTTTGAAACTAATAATAGTTTTGAGTTATTATCTTTTATAAGTAAATATTAAAATTAAAAAGAAATACGTTAGGATGAACTATCCCAATACTTTCATCGTTTCTTTGTGTTGGGCTATTTCTCTTTGAATGGTTTAGATCTTAGGAATCAATCTTGGTTTCTTGTTACTTAAGAAACTATTGTTCACAAAATAATAATCTAACATAGTGAGGCCACCCCTCAGCAGAAAACTAAGGAGCGGGGTACCCCAATTCCATGGGAGAAGAGGACTCGGCAACTTACAGTGGTTCCCCCTTATTCACAGTGATACATTCCAAGAACCCCAGTGGAAGCTGAGAACAGCAGAAAGTATCGAACCCTACTGCACGTATACTAGGCTTCTTCCTATACATATGCCTATGATAGAGTTTAGTTTATAACTGAAAGAGATTGTAATAATAAAATACTGCAAAATAGAACAATATAACAATATGCCAGCATCACTGCTCTTGCATTTGGGGGCCATTATTAAGAAAAACAAGGATTAAAGAGGGATGGAGGGAGGGGGGTGGGGCCTTAGTGTGTGTCACACTTTATGAGGGTAAGACATGATTGCAAGAGGGACTTTACCTAACAATTGCAATCAGTGTAATTGGCTTATTGTACCCTCAATGAATGCCCAACAATAAAATAATAATAATAATAATAATAATAAATAAAAAAATAAAAAAAAAAGAAAAACAAGGACTACTTGAATACAGATACTGTGTTAGTGGGACACAGTGATCTGATGACTGAGAGGGGTGCTAAGCAATGTTTCATCTCCAGGGTGGAATGGAGGGGGACGGTAAAAGGTTTCATCTCCCTGCTTCAGAACAACGTGCAATTTAAAACTTAGGAATTGTTCCTGAAATTTTCCACTGAATATTTTCAGAGCTCGGGTAACAAAAACTGGGAGAAGTAAAACCCAGGATAAGGGGAGACTCCGGTAGTATTTACCATGTTCTCTTAGTGGGACTGAGTGCCTTTGGATGGCATTGGATGGCAGTAGGAGGAGGGAGGGAGAAGAGAAGGAGAGAGCGGCAGGGCTCCAAATTGCCTTTGCTCATATGGGAACCACCAGCAACACGCCCCTGTAGAAGAAAGCGGGATGGAACAACCCCGGGTCCTTGGCTTGACATTTTTCCTTGGGCACTTCTTTTATCACATTCCAATTAGAATTTATGTTTGTCTCCTCAGTGAACCGTGTCTTATTCTATTAATGCTTCCTACTCTGATGCTTAACACAGTGCCTGACATTGAGGAGGCCTGAATGTTTGTCGAATTGACATCAAATACACAACTTCAGGTCCTAATTGATTTCTCAGCCTTTTGTTCCCATTTGTGCAGCTTCCTCTTAATCTGTAAGCTCTCCAAGCCTTTCTCCTTTGCTTCATCACATGTATGGGTCTCTTTTTAGGCCCTTGAAGTTAGAAAGCTTTGTGTTTTGTATAGCTTTGGCTCTACAAAGTTTCTAGGTTGCCTACTGGGTGCGTTGTCCAGAAAATGTGGGAGACAGATTGGGAATAGTGTGTGGTGACAGTAGTTTTCTAAGGCCTCTGGAATGTCACAGATTTCTGAGCCCAACTTTTTATGCTTTGTGAGATCTTTGACGGGATCGGTCAAAAGGATGGAGGAGAGGGTATGGCACTTCCTGACACCTAGTTTTCCTATCCTTCCCACCCTGCTTTGCTCAGAATGAAGTGGGTGGGGGGCAGGGAGGGGGGTCCTATGAGCATTCTGTGACACCCAGGCCTGGCCTTGCAAAGCCAGTCCTGGTCTTCAGGATGGCACGCCTCTCCTTTCAAGAGAAATCAGCTGTGCATACAGGTATGGGTGGTACCGTCTTAACAGAGAAAGCAGTCTGGCCTGGCCAGCTATTTCTGTCATCTGTGCTGCAGGAGCCAGTCTGTTCTGTTCGGTTGCAGCTCAAGGGATTTCCTAACAAAGACTGGGTGCAACCAGTCTCGGGAGGGCAGCTGGCCCCACCTGGACCCTGCTTCCTCATTGGCCATTGCAGAAGACCTGCTGGCCTGTCCACGCTGGGCTGTTCAGGAGCCATGTGGAAGTGGAGACAAGGAAGCAGGATGGCTGAGTGACCCTCGGGTATTTCCAGTCTCTGTATATGGCAGTGAGGCAAAGCCACTTGCAGCTCACTGAGAGGAAGTCTGCTGTCTCGTTCAAGAGAGGACAACAGGCCCATACTTCTCTCTCCCTGTCAACAGATTAGGGTGGCTGTGGTTGACCGAACAGACTCCTCATGTGACAGCCAGTCTCACTGGATTCTGGACATGTCTAGGATCTCTGGGTGGGTCAGCCGGATGAATGACAACCAACAGAAAAGCTCTCTGGTTCCATCCCTCCCTGCTTAGGCAAAGCACAAGGGCCTAGGACCTTAGCAAGCTCAATCACCTTGGAGCCTCCACGGCAGCATCTGCTGTCCCGGGAGCATCCCTGATGACCGCCAGCAGCTAAAGGGGCACAAAAAGCAGCAGTCTTAGCAAATTCTGCAGCAGCGAGGGCTTCCCTGGGAGTCTTCTCCTCAATAACATCATCTTCACCTATTTCCTGACAGCCACTCTCTGAATAGAGGTTGAAACAGGGTGCAGGGCCTTTCATGGCAAGCCCAGCCTAGCTAAGGTCCACCTTGGTCCTCCCACTGCCCACTGGGGTTGTAAAGAAAGACGAGAAATCCTCCAGACTTCCAGCCCACAGCCTCCTGCCTGCTCCAGTAGGAAGGTTGTGCAGCAGAACTCCCAGGTGGCCCAGAGGGCTTGCCCAGACACTGTGCCAATGGACTTGACCAAACGTTAGCCTGGCTTCTGCCTGCAGTAGGCTGTGTCTCTGCCTTAGAAAATTCATGTTGCCCTAACAAAATATCTGAGACTGGGGAATGTACACAGAACCGAAATTCATTTCTGTATGTTTCTGGGGCTTGGAAGTTCAAGTCAAGGTGCTGGCAGGTTCAGTGTCTGGTGAGGGCCCAGGTCTTTGCTCCCTGGTTACCTTTGTCTTAGTTGGAGTTGAGCACGGTTTATACTGGAGTTTCTCTTCCCTACTGCAGTAGTCTAAATAAAAGCTGCCTTGCTGTCTTTAACAAGTGACTGGTGCTGTTTCTTTTGGACAAGAACAGCCTGGGATTTCTACCAATCAGCCCTCACGCCTGCAGGTCAGGAGCCAATGGGACCATCCTAGGACCAATAGCAGGATCCACGTGGGCTCCCTGGCAGAGATCTGGCACCTGTTCGCCACCATGGACGAGCCAACTATCAAGAGGCTCCTGAACACAGTTCACTGCAACACCCCTTTCATGACCTAATCATCTCCCAAAGATCCTACCTCTTAATATTTTCACCTTGGAGGGTAGGTTTCAACACAACAGTTTTCAGGGGACACAAATGTTCAAACCATACATTCAGACCACAGCGTGATTAAACAATTTTGCCCACTCTTTCCAGCCCCTGGTAATGAAACATCATTTACTTTACATATACAGTATAGACATACACAGTCTATATGAAGGATGTATGAATTTGAATATTTTAGATACTTCATGTTATTGGAATTATACAGTATCTGTCCTTATGTGATTGCTTTAATTTGCTTCATATAATGTCCTCAAGATTCATCTGTCACATGTAGCATGTCACAAGATCTCCTTCCCTTTTAAGATCACACAGTATTCCCCTGTATGTGGGTACTACACCTTGTTTACCCGTTCACCCATCAGTGGACATTTCAGTTGCTTCCACCTCTTGGCTATTGTGAATAATGCTACTACGAACACAGATGTGCCTACATCTCTTTAACATCCTGTTTTCAATTCTTTCAGATTTATATCTAGAAGTGGGATTGCTGCTAAGTCTATTGTTAACTTTTCAAGGAACCATTATACTTTTTCCCAAAAATGATGTGCATTTTGATCACTAGTGAATACCCTATACTTAATACAATGCCCAGGCATAAATATCCTCAAATATCTCTTCAATGCCTAAACAATAACAGAAGGGATATAGGGGTAATGAAAGGGCAGACTTGACCTTTCTTGGTTAAGGCCTGGTCACAATCATTAGAAACATTGATCCTATGCTTTGAGGCTGAGGCAGAATGAAACACAAGGAAAAACCCCCAAACATTCGCTGCTTTCACATAAGGATCTTTTTTATTAAAGTCCTAAGTTTCTTTGCCTTTTATTCACCTTGTTATCTAACCCTTTTATCTGTTCAATTTTCATATTCCTCCTAAAATTGGGGCAGGACACCTTGGTGTGTGCAGAGTAGCCCAGCACATACCATGAAGCCATGCTTAGTCCCCAACCTCTCCCTCTGTGCTCTCTTTCAGCGCCTCTTCCAGGTCAGGCTTGTTTCCCAGAAGGTGCTAAAGGGAGCACAGAAGGCATCCACAGCCTCATGGAAGGTGTTCCCCATGATAGGTCTACCCACCCTGAAGTACTCTGCCACAAGGCACAGTCACCAGGGAGGCCAAGCAACTTCATGTGGGTGGCTTCCTTCTAAAGATGTGGGGTCAGCTCTTCACGGATGTACTAAAATGTCTCCTAAGACAAACAGAAGGCTTGCCTCCAACTCTTGGGGAGACATCTGCCCACTTGGAGGTCCTGGCAAGGATGGAACAGTGTGGGGAGAGCTCTGGTCCTAATGGGCTCTTCTAAGAGAGCAGGTGTCCATGGCTCTACGAGCAGAGAGCAGACAACCCACTTGGGTCCCCCAGGTATCGAGATGAGTTGATTCAGTTTCACCTGCATGGCCTGCAGGAAAGCCCCCCTCACTTTCAGCCACAGCAGAGCAGCTATGGCTCCCCTTTGCAGGACAATTTGTGCAAGAAGTTGTAGCCCCTCCTGAGCTTGACAAACGGAGCACACTTTGGGGGTTGTGGATGCCATTGGGCTGAGTAGGGTACAGTGATGTTCAGTGTGTGTGCCTTTCCTAACGAAGGTCAAAGAAATTCTGCCCCAGGTAAGTGTGGCACAGGAAGCTCAGGGTTGAGTTAGTTGGTGAATATCAGGCCTTCCATTATGAATTGGCACTTGCATCCGCATAACCACATACAAACATCTTCCACATTTTCTTACAGACTCCGGCAGCAATCCAAGAGCCAGGATGAAGCAGCTCAGAGTAAACAAGACTAGTTCTTAGCGTATTTATCAGTTTGCAATATTTCCTTCACAGACTTCTCCTTAATGACTCCTTCTAAAGGACTTTTCATTTTTCTTGGCCTTCTGACTCTCTTCACCAAACACACAGATTGGCAAAATTTTACAGGAAGTCCCTGACCATACACTAAAATCAAGGAGTACCCTGAAAATCCAAGTCAGTTTTACTTGCCCTAATTATCTCTCTGGTGCTCCCGCGGGGTACATAAGGATATGAAGATTTCTTTCTTTCTCCTTTTTTCTTTCTTTCTTTCTTTTTTTTTTTTTCCTTTGACAAAAGGATAAGATCCCTTTCGATTTTGGACCCCTGACTTTTAGTTTAAAATTTCACTCAAGATTTATTTTATTTTATTTCTTTTTTTTTTTTTTTAAGATGGGGGTCTCACTCTGTTGCCTGGGCTAGTATACATCAAAGCTCACTGCAGCCTCCAAAGCCTGGGCTCAAGCAATCCTCCTGCTTTAGACTCCCAAGTGGCTGGAACTACAGGTATACACCTCCATACCAGCTAATTTTTGAAAAATTTTTTTAAGAGATGTGCTCTTGCTACATTGCTCAGCATGGTCTCCAACTCCTGACCTCATTAGATCCTCCTGCTTCAGCCTCCCAAAGTGCTGGGATTACCGGTGATAAGAGCCACTGTGTACAACCTCTGTCTAGATTTCAACTCCCTTATTATGAAAAAGGATCTACTTCACAAGAGTGGAAAAAAAATCTCTAAGGACAGATCAATTATTTCTTAGAGTTTTCAGAATGCAAAAACCACAAGGAAGAACGGACTTAAACATTAGCACTGGACATTTCTGACCTCAGAGCTCCAGCATTGCCAAGTCACTTGGAATGCCTTATCAGTTGCCTACTGCTAGAACTAAGAGGCTGTAAAGAAATTCTCAACAAACCACTGCAAGGCTCCTTACTCTATACTGCAAACCTCTGCTGCTGTTTCCTTCCTAATGCAAATCTACTTTCATAATATCATGATATGGTTTGGGGCTGTTCTTTCTGAAAAAGCTGGTGTCTGTCCTAAACAGGATTAGGAGTAAAAGATGTGTTAATATTCTAGCTCCATGGGCTGTGTGACCTTAGGAAAGTTACCTTCCTTCTCTGTTTCAAATGTTCTTCTTATAAAACTAAGGCCCTTTGCTGCTCTAACATCCTCAGGTTGACTTAAAAGGCCAGATCTCACAGGATGTCAGCTAAGATGGCTATAACCCGGCATCTTAGAGATTATTTTAAAGGCAGTAAAACAAATATAACATGGTAAATATTATGAATGCAACAATGAATTCCACAAATATTCATTGAGCCCTTTTTGTGTACTAGGAATTATGATCAGCACAGGAGATGACGTGAGATAGCCATTACAGATCCTAAATTGCACATTGGTTATTGGATCAGCAGCTTGAAAAAAGCATACGTGGTACCTTTGCCATTTCTTTCTAGGTAGCAGCTACCTAGGAAGCTGGAAGTCTATGCTTACTATTAGCTGCAGATTCTTGACTTGGGCAGGACTTGGCACTTCAATGATTTACACGAATCCTTTCATGTAGTAATTAAACACATTTTCTAAAACTCTATCTGGGTGGGAAAGAGTTTATTAGTCACTGCCACAATCTAGGGGCATACTATAGTCTCATCACAATAGTATACTCCCTGTTCACCTATCTAGAAAAGGACTCTATTAAACTAAACTGTCTGGCATCTTCCACCTGAAAATTACAACTGAGCCACCAGGGACCAACAGGAAGTGTGTTTCTGTTCTATTTCCTTTGCCTTCGATTTCCTTTGATGTAAGACACCCTCGTGATCATTGTTAGCAATATCTCCTTCCAGTCATGTCCACAACTCTGTGCCCCCTTGGCTATTACTCTCTCGGCTTGCCATCTTAGATGGCCATCTTTTCACAAAGCCGGTTCAGTTCCTCTAAACAGTTCTAGACCCTTCTCACTGGACCCCCATGAGGAGAGGTGGAGAGCAAGAGGAGTTTACAGCTGATCTTCTCCCCACCACCTTGTCTGCCAGTGATGAGTCCTGTGCTGCGAACAAGACACTTGCTATGATTACTTGGTTGGTAAAATAGAGGGGAAAAATGAGGGCTTCCCACTTCAGGGATCCCCCTCCCACACACACACACACCCTCCACCTTTAACAAAAAATAAAGACGAGAAGAGGATAAGGTCAGTTTATTTTTCCCGCTTGAGTTTGAAGTTCCTCTCACAGTAACTGGCCGCCAGATCACCTTCACTAGCTAGCCACTGTCATCATCCTTTCTCCCAAGGCTGCTCTTAAGTTACCTCCCTCCCGTGGTTTCTAAAGGGAAACGTGTTTTATATTAAACTTGAAGCCCTCGTTTGTCAAGGACATCTGGCAAGGCCCAGACCAAATGAGGACTGACCCGAACGTCCAGCTTCCCTGCCTCCCTGGTTCTCCCGGGAGAAGCGTTTCTGTTCTCTGAACTTGAATTTGGGGTTCAGGAAGGAGGCAGGTGGCTGCCCCTGCCCCCCTCTAGGATCTGCGAGGTGTGTACCCCCATTCCACACATAACCCGCATCCCCGGCTGCCTGGCCGCCCAGCAAACCCACGGACGCACAGACGCACAGTCCAGGGCCGCAGGAGCAGGGCGGACCCAACGCGTCCCAGCGGAGCTGCGGGTGGAGCACCCTCCCCTGTCTCCTCCAGCTCTCCGCTTTCCTCCCTCACACCCTCTGCTTCCTCTGAGCCTCTTTACCTTTTTTTTTTTCTTTGAGACACAGTCCCCCTCAGTGGCCCTGGGCTTGAGTGGTGGTGTTTTACCCTTTTAAAGTAACTTCTCTCCCACTCCTTCCCTCCCTGTCTTCTCCTCCTCCCCACCTCCTCCCTTGCTTTCACCTTTTTCCTCTCCCTCTCTCCTCCTCCCTTCCAGTTTAAGGAAGTTTCAAGAAAAACGTCCCAGGAACTCCAGTTTGGCCTTTACCTAGATTTACCAACTGTTTCCTTTTGCCCCATATTCAGGTGTTTTTAACCTCAGGGAAGGCCCCCTCTTTTACTCCCCCCAGGACACCCATAACTCTCCATCTGCACTCCCAGAGATGGAAAGTTGACTTTGGAGTTAAAGAATATTGGGTGGTGCCTGTGGCTCAAAGGTATAGGGCACCAGCCCCATATGCCGGAGGTGGCAGGTTCAAACCCAGCCCCCGCCAAAAACTGCAGAAAAAAAAAAAAAAAAAGAATATTAAACAGCAAATGTCCCCCAGAAGAAGTAACAGTGGCCAAAGGGTACAGTTTTTAAAAATTAGTTAGCTGGGCTACTGACTTTAATTGCTATTAACACTTGAAATGGGCCATATTCGATGGCTCACACCTGTAATCCTAACCTTCTGGGAGACAGGATGGCTGCTTGAGGCCAAGAGTTAGAGACTGCAATGATCTATAATGAGGCCTCTGCACTCCAGCCTGGGCAATAGAGCAAGATCCTGTCTTCAAAAAATAAAAAGCAAAAAAAAACAGAAAAAAGAAGAGAAAGCAACCAATCTGAGAAAAGTAATAATTTAAAAATGATAAAGCAAAAGTAAAACCTACAACTCTGACCTCCCACTTCCTGTCTTTAAAGATTTTCTGAGTGATTACAAAATAAAATTTACAGCCACAGTTGTTGGTGCGAGAATTTGGCTGCTAGAGAGACTGATAGAGAAAAAAATGCTTAAAATGAACCTGTTACAATAAGATGAATCTGGCTTTGTTATCAGGGTTCTCATCCTGTTGCCTCTGCAGCCAGCTGTATGGCCTCCAGAGTCCTTCCCTCCTCTGTAAGGGAGGGTGTGGCCTGGGAGACCATTTGTACAGGCAATGCTGAATACTCAGAGGCCAAGCTCATGGCCTGTGGGCTGAATACCTCCAGGGGATCTGTTTTGTTTTAATTTTTTAAAATTAGTTGCTAACATTAAAATGTAAGGAGATTCTTATAAAAATCTGGATTTTTATCTTTTGGGGGGGAATTATACTTTCCCTCAATACAGGGCCTATATTTTGCACATATCAGCAAAAGACAGTTAGCAGAAACACAGACATAGTCCTTACCAAGCACACAGGGCCACATCTCTGCTGAGCAGGACCCTCTGCTCCACTGGGGGCCTCCCTCCTGGGCAGCACTTCCTCCCAGAACGTGCACCCTCATCTTCTCGCCTTAGTTAGCCCCATGCTTCATAGTGCTCTTCCCGTCCTTGATCTGCCTCTCCTAAACATGAGAAAATACATAGCCTCTTAGGAAGCCAAGTTGAAGCCTTCAATTGGTATAAAACCTATCAAAACTGACCAGGAAGAGAAATGAGTCTGGCTGTAGAAAATTAAACAAGTCAATGCTTTCATCAAAAGACCTGTGAAAGGGTTGTGACTGACATTGCGATCCCCTGCTTCTTCCTATCCTTCTCTAGTCCCGTAATTCCCAATGGTTTGTTGAAAACATTATCAGTTGTGTTTACTGAACCCTTGCTGTAGGCAAGGCAACCTTATGAAGTAAGTTCTTTTATCATCCTCATTTTATGGGCACGGAACCTGAGGCTGAAAGAGGTCAAGTTCTTTCCCGGGTCACAAAGCTGTGATCTGGTGGAGCTGGCATCTAAACACATGCAGTCTGATTCCAGAACGGCCGTCTGGGCCTTCCTTTCCAACTGCAGTAGGAAAGCTTTCAGGGTAGAGAAATGAGCCTGCCTTTTTGTTTCTCTCCACATAGATACAGATGCTCAAGAACCATCGACTGAATGAATGAAATAAAGAATAAAAGAGCATTGGTGGGGCGAGGGGTAAAGCTGTCTTCCAGAACATCAAGCCGCTGTATGTTTCAGTGCATTTCTAGTTCTGATTCATTACTTCGTAAATTCTCACTCTTGTTGCCAGTCCCAAACCCAGTGGCCCCCTTTGTGAATGCTCGTCTGACTCACTCAAATATTAAGTAGCTCTTTGCATTGCACTTAGCTCACATGTTGGTTTGCTCACTGTCCTGTGATTTTATATGCCTGTCTTCTCCATTAGGCTCTGAGCTCTATAAGGACAGGGTCCCACAGGATACAAATTCTGTGAATCAATGGATTGCACTTTTTGGAAACTGATCACAATATGTATTAATAAATATTACCCTTCTATCCTTTCACTACTCAGCACAAGCTTTCTGTATATTTTGATGTAAAGTTTGGGAAGCCTACATAGGAGTAATTCCTCCAATTTATGTTTGTTCATTCTGAACCCACAAAGTCAGAATGGAAAGGAAAAATGGAGAGAGAAATACAAAACCATGGAACTGTGAACGCAGGATATGCTATGACCTCCACAGATAGCGCATTTATCCATTCAACGAATGTTAAGCACCTACTGTATGCCCATGCTGCACTTGGCAGAGGGGTATGGAAGTAAACAAAGCAGTCCAGAGTTCTTTTTTAGGCAAGGCGTGATGGTTCATGCCTGTAATCCTAGCACTCTGGGAGACTGAGGTGGGTGGATTGCTTGAGCTCAGGGGTTGGAGACCAGCCTCAACAAGAGTAAGACTCCTGTTTCTACTAAAAATAGAAATACTAGCTGGGCATCATGGCAGGCACCTGTAGTTCCAGCTACTTGGGAGGCTGAGGGAAGGGAATCACTAAGGCCAGGAGTTTGAGGTTGCTGTGAGGTAGGCTGATGCCACGGCACTCTAGCTTGGGGCAAAAGAGTAAGACTCTGGCTCCAAGACAAGCAAACAAAAGAAGATTTCTTTTCTCATGAAGCATGCTAGCATGGAGAAAGAAACAATAAATGAGTAAACAAATACATACATATAATAGTTCATAAACTCATCCTTGAAAAAGTGCTACGTAGCTCACTGCCAAATATCACTATGGTCACCTTCAAAGTACTCCCCTTGAGAAGCTCTGCACCAATGCCAGCACCTAGTCTACCCTGCGGAAAAATTTTAGAACTCTTTCTCTGGAATGACCATCAGAGCTGTCATCATAGGGCATTCAAAAACATGGCAATGGCAATAATGAACACCAGTCAACAAGACACTGCCACACATCACCAAGAACACAACTGTGCAACACCTACCTACCCTGTTTCCCCAAAAATAAGAAAGCCTCTGAAAATAAGACCTAGCGCATCTTCATTGTCTTATTTTCGGGGAAACAGGGTAGCTATTTGTACAATGCTGCCAACCTAAGTACATGGTGACAGGTTTGTGAACTTAATTATCAGACCTTTATACAATGGTAGCTCTGATGGCCATTCCAGAAAAAAGAGTTTCAAAATCCTGCGAAGGGTGGACTAGGTGCTGGAGTTTATGCATAGCTTCCCAAGGCGGGTACAAAGGTGGCTGTAGCGGTAATCAGCAACAAGGTGTGTAGCACTTTTTCTGGGATGAGTTTGAGAATGTAATTGTCAGATGTCACAGGGATCTAGCGTAGAGGCACACTGTAGGATGAGTGGTCAGGGAAGGCTGCTCTGTGAGAGATGAGCTTCAGGCTGAACCCTGAAAAGTGTGATGAAACTGGGCTGAGACTATCTGCAGAAGTGTGGTGTTTGCACAAGAAGCAGGAATGCAGAAACACTGAGGCCTCTTTGCACTGCTGGCCCCACAGGCGAATATCTGAATGCCTGCTGGGAGTCAGGAGGGATACTATTTTTATACGTAAGTGGTATGGTCCCTGATGTTCAAGGCCTTTTATGATATGGCTGTGCATCCTTCCTAACTGACCTAATTACCCCATCTATAATTTAGCAGTCCTTCCCTTTAATAGAGCTGAAGCCCTTTCTCTACAGCCAAGATTCAGCCATGCCTCTGATTTTCTTTTTGCTCTCCTCTCACCTGAGATGTTCTTAACCCTCTTCTGTCCTTCAGGCTTAAAATTCTATCTCCCCATGGTCAGCGCCTGTGTTTCAAAGGAGTAGGGCACTGGCCCCATAGGCTGGAGGTGGTGGGTTCAAACCCAGCCCTGGCCAAAAACTGCAAAAAAAAAAAAAAAAAATTCTGTCTCCCCCATTAAAAACGAGTCTTCAGGTGGAGTTGTTCAGTATCCGGAATTCAGTGGATAGAGAATATTATTGTACAAGGGTGCCAAAAAAATATATGCACATTTTAAGAAAGAAAAAAACTGTGTTAAAACTGTAATACTCAATGTATACCAATAATGTTTGTGATCTTCTATACTGTATCTTGTACCTCTTATAATTGCAGAAGTCAAATATAACTTGAGTATGACGGTTTTAATACTTTTTATTCCTTTCTTAAATTGTGTACACATATTGTTGGCACCCTTTTTCTACAGGTGATAAAATCATATAGGATTTAATATATACACACAGAGAGAAGTACAAATCAAACTAGGGAGATTGGAATAAGACCGATGGACTGTATCAATGTCAATATCCTAATTGTACTATTATACAATAGTTTTACGAAATATAATCACTGGAGAAACTGGGCAAAATGTACAGGGGGATCTTTGTAACATTTCTTAACTTGGGTACTCCAAACTCCAAGTATATGTAAATCTATAATTATCTCAATTATAAAGACCGAATAACAAAAAAATTCGTACTAGTCTTTCACCTTATCAAAAAAGGAAATGAGGTTCGTCTGAAATAATCTCTTCTCAGTGAAAACTTGCTGGTGCCTAGCAATTGCTTCCCTTTTTTTATGTTTGCAGATTGCCCTTCAAGAACATTGCCAAGGACTGGCGTCTATGCTTTGCAGTAGCAACCTTCTTCCCCTTTTCACAAATTAGAACAGTGTGTACCCAGCTACAGTCTTCTGGCATCTCTTCCTGGCTCCATACACCCTAAAAAACTGCCAAAAGTCTTCTCATATAGAAATGCTTTTGGTACCCCAGCCGGAATTTGTCCAAGCTTGGAGACATTAGTTTATTCACAGCCAGGACTTCTCTTACAATACCCCACTTATTTTGTGCTTGGTATTTCCTACCAAGACTCGTATAATGAACATTCAACTTCACAAAAGTTGGAGCAGGGAAGCTGGGGTTTGGAGGTGGAAGCCGGGACGTCCTGGGTGCAAATCCAGATTTGGTCATTCTCCAGAGGTGTGACCATGAGCTAAACTAATCCAACTGTTTGAGCTTCAGTTTGCTCATCTGTAAAATGAGTTTAATAATAGCTATCATCATCATGATTATTGTTAGGTTGTCCGGTTGTAGGAAAGGTTGCATCCGATAATATGTGAGAGTAGAGAGCCTGGATGAATAGTAACAATAAAGCCGATGAAATGAACAGATCTGCATTCTCATAGATGTGTAGATTTATGGGATTTTGAGTTAGAAGGTAGGGGAAAAAATCACCCAGTCCTACCTTCCACTCAATGAGGGTAATACTCAGGAAATAGCACATTTCAGAGTCTAACAGCTTCTCTCTGTCACCCATTAGCGTCACATCTGCTCTTGAACAATGTGCCTTCCATACTCCAAAAAAACCTTTAGGAGGCCTTTTCTCTTTGTCAGGTACTTTAAACCCTCTATCTCCTTAATCCTTACAACAACCCTATAATACAAGCATTGTATTTATTTATTTTTATTTATTTGTTTGTTTGTTTATTTATTTATTGAGAGACAGTCTCCCTTTGTCGCCCTGGGTAGAGTGCTGTGGCATCGCAGCTCACAGCAATCGCAAATTCCTGGGTTCAAGCCATCTTCCTGCCTCAGCCTCCCAGGTAGCTGGGACTACAATTGCCCACCACAACACCTGGCTAATTTTTCTATTTTTAGTAGAGACAAACTCTCACTTTGGCTCAGGCTGGACTGATCGTCTGAAAGGACCCGCTTGTCCTGGTTCCCAGAGAACTGGGATTTCAGGTATGAGCCACCACACCAGGCCAATCCAGGCATCTTTAATCTCCATTTTACAGCTGAGGAAACTGAGGCTTAGACATGTTAAGTAACTAATCAAAGGCTACAAGTTAATACATGGAATTCCAGGTCTGCCCCTGCTCTTTTCTGCAATATCACATTGCCTTAAAAAAAAAAAAAAAAGGAATTTTGCTTATTTTTCTCAAGCAGCTCCCTCTCCCCTCTATCCATTTTGTCAACTGTCTTACTATAGACTGAGTTCTAACTTCAAATGTTGATGGTGTTTGGTATTTAGGATTAGGTGAGGTCTGAGGGTAGGACAACTCGTGATGGAACTAGTGCCCTCACAATCAGAGGCACTGGAGAGCTTGCTCCTCCCACGCCCCAGCACGCAGACAAGAGTTCACTCGAGCACACAGTGAAACGGCAGCCACCTGCAAGCTGAGAGCAGAGGCCTCAGAAGGGAGCCTGCCTGGCCAGCACTGTGGTCTTGGACTGCCTAGCCCCCAGAACTGTGAGAGAGGAATTTCTGTTGTGGAAGTCATCCAGTCTGTGGTATTTCCTAATGGGAGCCTGACATCTTTATTGTGTGTACACTCTCCTTTCCCAATCTGGCATTTCCCACATCTCAGCTACTTAATGAGCTTGCGCGTCAGCCTGGTGGTCTCCCTCTGCTCAGGTTTCTGCCCTCCCTATTGTTGATTGCACCTTTAGTGTTTGGTTTTGACAGTTCTCTTACCCTCTGGAGACAGCCTCCTATTACTGTCTCAGGACGTGTGATCAGACCTATGTTTTTTTTTCCTGGATGGTTTTATGTTTGCCTTCATGAAATCTGACTATGTGCATTCTTGGGTACTCCAAACTTTAAAAATAATTTTTACTGAATAATTTACCAGATACTTTATTTATTTATTTATTTATTTGTATTTTTATTTTTTGTTTTGGAGGGAGCGCCCGGATTTACCAGATACTTTAAAGCCATGGATACTTTTTACTGAAGCTCCTATTGCTTCAATTTGACCTATTAGTCTGTACTTTGAAAAGCTATGAAGTTCAAATTAGGCTCAGACTAACAGGGTTGCAGGGAGGCTTCTCTATAGGTTACTGGATATGCAAGTGAGCATTCCTGCCTCCTGATAACACCTTTCCTGAATCCCTTTAGCATTGTTTGTTTACTCTATCAGCTTTAGCCCTTGATTACAGGGCCTTGTACCCACTGGGCCAAAGTTCTCAGGACTTAACACTTCTTTTTTAATTGGCTTTGATTTGTGGTTCTGGATTAGGCAACACTTCATTCTATAAAATAGAAAGAGCATTCTCAAGACCTACAGTTCTTTCTAGGTCCACAAAATAGTTGTTTGAGATATGGAAAAATAACTGACAAAAAAAAAACTTGCAAAATCAAAATTCATTATATGTATCTTTAAATAACCACAGATTTAACTTTATGAGTATCAATCAATAGCATCAGTACTCTTAGGTGGTGACACAAATGATGTTTGATGTAAACTGTTAATTTTAACATTTTATATGAAGTTGGTTATGGTAGAGCTTCTGAGAGTAAAAATGCCTGGAACCCACCAAAGTCTAAAAACTGCTCTACTTGCTTACACATCATTTCAGACCTTATTCTAATTTCTTGTGTCACTCCTAATATCTTAGTAGGATCACGAATCAATAGGTAGCCAAATCCTTCCATATGTTGGTGTATCTACTGGGTGTTAAGTACTGTGCTCTGTACCTAGAGTGGGAGTGAGGGGTCACACACAAAAGATAAAATGGGACCCCTGGGGTTAAGAGTTCAGGTCTAGTTGGTAAGAAGGGGCTTTCTCTTCCCCTACTTTCTTTCCCCTCCCCTGACTTATTTTAGTTTCTCAAATACCTGCACTTCTTCCTTCCTATCTCAGGACCTTTGTAGATGCTATTCCTTGGAAAACTCTTCCTGTCACCCTTTGCTTGGCTTCCAAGCTCCTGTGTATCCTCCAGTTATCTTCCTCCGGCCACACCCTCCCTCTGCCCTCCAGCCCATCTAATTCAGGTCCCAGCTGTTATTCTTTCAGAGCGTCCTAATGTTTTTGGGTTTTGCCTCTGTAGTACCTTAATGTTTGGAATTATTTTGTTTGTTCGTTTACATTTTCCCTTGCCTCGTTTGAGAGTAGAATGAGGGTAAATAGCAGGTCTGTTTTGATCACTGCGGTACACCACTGCCAATCGCTTCATCTGATAGACAATTAAGTGTTCATTCAGCATTTGTTTAATAAGTGAGAGGGGAAGGGCACACACTCCGAAAGCAGTTAAACATCAATGCAAAAATGCCTGTTAAAGGGAAATCAAAAACAAGATATGGACGTATAAGGGAGGAGTTGGGAGAATTTTAGGAAAGACAGAGAAGGGCAGGATTCTGAGTTAGGGGAGCAACAAAGGAGAAGCCCAGGCTGTGAGATAGGTTTGCTGCTCTGGGAACAGTTGACACACTAGCCTGGCTGCCTGAATCACTCTTTGAGATGGAGGAAGACCAAAGTAGACACATAGGTTCAGGACAGCTCACAGAAGGCTTAAAAGTAATGGGGAGGCTGGGCATGGTGGATCATGCCTGTAATCCTAGTACTCTGGGAGGCTGAGGCAAGAGGATTCCTTGAGCTCAGGACTTTGAGACCAGCCTGAGCAAGAGTGAGTCCCTGCCTCTACTAAAGAATATACAAAAAATTAACCAAGGGGCGGCGCCTGTGGCTCAAAGGAATTGGTTGCCAGCCCCATATGCCAGAGGTGGTGGGTTCAAACCCACCCCTGGCCAAAAACTGCAAAAAAAAAAAAAAAAATTAGCCAAGCACTGTGGCAGGTGCCTGTAGACCCAGCTACTTGGGAGGCTGAGGCAGAAGGATCACTTGAATCCAGGAGTTTGAGGTTGCTGTGAGCTGAGCTACACCACTGAGCTCTATCTAGCCTGGGCAACAGTAAGACTATGTCTCAAAAAACAAACAAAAAAAAAGAGTAATGGGGAGCCATTGATAATAGTGGAGAGACATAATAAAAACAGTTGGAGATGAACTTGCAGGGTAGATGGTGAACTGGGTAAAGAGGAGATCAAGGAGATCAACTAGCAGACCCTTGTAGTTATCCATAGCTGAGATTCTAAGGGCTTTTTGAAAGCACCAAACCTCTGGTTTTGTTCTTGCATATATAACTACAGCTTTTTAAATTGGAAGCACTTTAAGGTTGGAACCATTGTTGCTGGACCAAGGAATCTGTCTACCTGTCACCCAAGTCAATCAACAGAGAAGGGGATGAGAGATCAGCAGTTTCACTTTTATTTAAAGAAAAGCCAGCAATTCCAGCGAACAGCAAGGATATCTCCTCAAAGGGCTGTTCTGCCCTCCTGCTTCCCTTTGTTACTTTTATTCTCACAGTAAAAGTAAACATTAGTCATGTTATTTTTCATCATAGTATACCTAAAACAGATTTTTCTTCAAAGGTTGCACAATTATTCCCCCCTCTCAAAGTGGTTACATCTTCAAAGTATTCTTGCTTTAGATCAAATTTATAGTTAGACACTACTTTATAAAGTGCATTGCTAAATGGACTTTGTACACTGGTCTATGACTGGCACCAGGGTCCTCAGAGCATCCAGTATCCTAACTTTATCTATGACAGAAGCTCCTGTATGTGGATAAACAACTACAGATGGCCGCACATGAGCTCATCTGGCCCCTCCAGCCACACCCCCCTGTCCTGCAGGGCTCTGTGTGTTATTTAGAATAACAGTGCCCACCATCCCATAACTGACATTGATGAGAAAACATAATTTGACACTAATACATGGAAGAATATTTAACTGGCAAAATTGCAAAAGCACAATTATAAATTTCTTTTCAAACTTTGAAACAGTTTGAACCCTGGGTTTATTTTTTTTTATCATCAAGTATTTGAGGTAGTCACATTGAGTTTACATTTTTTTCTTTCTAAATCAAGAAAATAATTATTCAATCTCCATTGCATAGATGGAAATAGAGATACAGGGTGAGAAACTCAGGACTGTGTTTTGTGTTTCTGCCCCAAATCTTGCTGCCATTTTTCTCCTGCCATCTGACAATAATAGCACCCCCCGCCTCCCGACACCCCGGCCTAGTGCTCGTCATTAATTATGGAGTCTCCGAGTGCTGTGGGATTGGCCACTGTGGTGTCTCTATGTATTTCCTAACCTTGTCTAGTTCTTTTAAAGTTTCTCTTTGAAATAGAAATCTGATGAAGTGAGAAAAATGCTTCATGTAAAACACAAAGCTGGTGTTAAAACAACCTTGAATTAAAGGTAATGTAAAATAAAAATGTCTACCCATTTGTTAAAAATGACAATGTTGGTTATATTTTCGATGTGGGAAAAACTGGTGTGGGGCGGCGCCTGTGGCTCAGTGAGTAGGGCACCAGCCCCACATACCGGAGGTGGCAGGTTCAAACCTGGCCCCGGTCAAAAACTGCAAAAAATAAAAATAAAAACTCGTGTGGTAGAGACCCATATGTCGGTTCCCTCTTTGGTCCCAGTGATGGAGCTGGGCACATGAGCCCTGGAAAAAAGATTGACTTTCCTGCCATCACTTCCAGCTGGTGTGGATGTGTGTCTAAGTCCTGTATATGTCTGTAACAATATGCTTAAATAAGAACATCTTATATTTTATTTCATCTTTCTTCCTCAAAACTCAAATCTTTTTATAAGTTTTCAAAAATAACACGTCTTTCATTAAGCAACATTTCAATACCCATAATGTTCAAGGTATCATAATATTTATATTACCCAAATACTTCATAGCTGTTTTAACAAATTAGAGAAATGATCCCTGAAAGTATAGTCTTAAAGGCTGATTTAAAAACCAATTACTTTCCAACTCAAGAATATTCTTTACTTATTTTAAGACCTGTAAATACATTTGAAAGAAAATATAGTAATGACCAAAAAAAAAAAAGCAAGTGATCTAATTTCACTTTTAAATGAGAAACAATTTTCTTGGCAATGACTTGTAAGAAAGATATTAGACTACTTATTTAGTATTTTAATACTCAACATAGGGCTCATAATGTATAATTAACAGTATTGACATCTTACATAAGAAAACTGACACATGTGAAGGGTGTATCAGTCAGAGGCCTCTGCAGTAACAGAAGCCAACTCCAGCTAATTTAAGCACAAAAGAGGTTTATTTTAAAGATACGGGAAAATGATGGAATTTTCCAGAGTATGAAAACTGGCTTAGAGGCTACATTGCAAAACTCTGATAAAGTTTAAGTTCTTTGGCGTTACAAGATGTACCTAGTAGAAACTAACTGAATGTCCTAGCTAACGAATGCCAGAATTTGGTGACCTTGGTGTGCCCTTGAGGGATAAAGGTACATTTGCCTATTAAATTATGAAGCTGTGGCCTAAAGTTTAAATTAAGTTTATGTGATGGATGATGACCAATACTTCTAATTTAATTCAAGTGCAAACACATCCACCATCTCATAAATCTTAGAAAAGTGAACCCACAGGACATTTTCAATAATGCATGTGTCTTGTCTGTTGTATTACAAATATAGATTAACATGCCCAATATTAAATGGCCACTTAATTTATTCGTGCATATTTAAGGCTCAGAAAGTTGCCCCTCGCTTGCCCCAAACTCCCAGTCATTGAACACACTATTAAGAATTTAAAAGGGACAAATGACTTAATAAAAACAAATAAATTAAAAAAAAAAAAAAAAAGAATTTAAGGGTGGCACCTGTGGCTCAAAGGGGTAGGGCGCCAGCCCCATATGCTGGAGGTGGCGGGTTCAAACCCAGCCCGGGCCAAAAACTGCAAAAAAAAAAGAATTTAAAAGGGGTAGCCAGGCACTGTGGTTCATGCCTGTGATCCTAGCACTCTGGGACACCAAAGAAGGAGCTCCTCCTTAAGCTGAGGAGTTTGAGACCAGCCTGAGCAAGAGCCACAACCTGCTTTCTACTAAAACTAGAAAAACTAGCCGGGTGTTTTGGCGGATGCCTGCAGTCTCAGCTAGTCAGGAGGCTGAGGCAGGAAGATTGCTTGAACTCAGGAGTTGAAGGTTGCTATGAGCTAAGCTGATGCCATGGCACTGTCACCTGGGCAACAGAGTAAGACTCTGTCTCAACAATAAAACGAAAGAAAAATATTCAAAAGGGGTTAAAATGTATTACTGGCGATGATTCAGGTACAAGGTGAGAAGCCAGGCCTGGCACCCTGACTAAGTTGCAATACAAAATGGCTCATTAATTCTTCCTCTGACCAGAGCACAAAGCACCTTTGTCTTCTCCGCAGGTGGTTGTTACGTCACCAAGATGCCTTAACCCTTGCTGGTTTCAAGGTAGGAGAGAGAACACTCGCACCTCCATTTTGGCAATGCTCTTCAGGACCTGCTTCCTAGTGGGGAATGTTAACATCACCTGCAAGGGTAGTGTGACCATGATTTGTTTGCTGTTTCTGAAAGAGGAAATGCCCCACTGATGTTTCCCATTGCACAATCCCACTACTTTTTACTTTTTTTGAGACAGAGTTTCTCTCTGTCACCCAGGCTGGAGTGCCATGGCCTCAGCGTAGCTCACAGCAACCTCAAACTCCTTGGCTCAAGCGATCCTCCTGCCTCAGCCTCCAGAGTAGCTGGGACAACAGGCACATACCACCATGCCTGGCTAATTTTTCGACTTTTAGTAGAGATGGAGTCTCACTTTGTTCAGGCTGTTCTCAAACTCCTGCTCCAGTGATTCTCCCACCTCAGCCTCCCAGAGTACTAGGATTACAGGCATGAGCCACTGTACCCAGCTACAATCTTACTAATTTTAAGAAAAAAAAGGAGAATGGTAATAATAACAAAAATGTCTGGCTCGTGCATATAGCTCAGTGGCTAGGGTGCCAGTCACATACACTGGAGGCAGTGGGTTCGAACCCAGCCCGAGCCTGCCAAACGATAACAATTACAACCAAAAAATAGCCAGGCACGTGTAGTCCCAGCCACACAGGAGGCTGAGGCAGGAGAATAGCTTAAGCCCAAGAATTTGAGGTTGCTGTGAGCTATAATGCCACAGCACTCTACTGAGGGCGACAAAGTGAGACTCTGTCTCAAAAAAAATTTTTTTTCTAGGGTGGCGCCTGTGGCTCAAGGAGTAGGGCGCTGGTCCCATATGCCGTAGGTGGTGGGTTCAAACCCAGCCCCGGCCAAAAACCACACACACAAAAAAAAAAAAAAAATTTTTTTTCTAGCATTTTTTTTGAGTATATACCATGTGCCTAGGGTTGGCCAAGCCCTGCTACACTTTCTATCCTTTTACCCCCATGAGACTTCCCTATACACTGAAGCTCTGAATGGCTGTGCAACTTCTTCAAGGACAAACACACGTAATGAGAGGGAGCGTGGGACTTGAATCGAGTCTGTGTGACGGCAAAACCAGCCACTGAGCCACTGTGCCACACCCCGAGCCTCTGAGATCCTTTTCTGCAGAATCTTCGACCTTTCTTTCCTTCTTAGCATTTCCCCTAACAGGGGCTACAGCCCTCCAGCAGCCTCCACTCTCCTCCACATCTCTCTTATCTGTCAGTTCCATGGCAATACCACAGGAGTCTAATCATTAGTATGGCTTACTAGACCCTCACACAATCAGCCATCATCAAACCAGATGATGAAATTATGGAACTAAGCACTATCTCAGAAGCCTAAATGCAATCTCCTGCTCCACCCTCTCGGAGTTTCTGTCTTGTAAATGGCATGTCATTAGGACTGCCAGATGGTCCTGCTGCCAATACATATTTCCTCTTCAGGCTTGGAACCCATCATTCCCCATTTTCCTATTGGGCTTTGGGTCTTTTCCTTATTGCTTTGTAGGGAAAATGGACCCTTTGTCCTCATAGAAGTTGCAAATACAATAGAACCTCTGTACGTTGACCACCCAAGGGACTGTAACAAACTGGGCGACATACGGAGGTGGTCAACATAAGGAACTAGGCCTGCGGTACTGATATGTACTTGTGGTGCATGTCTGGTCTATGAAAACGAGGCCAACTTGAGCAGGTGGTCAGTTATGGAGGTTCTACTTTATTTTCTTTTTGCTTTGGAAGTTTTTGCCAAGCAGTATTTTATTTATACATTTTTAATCATGATAAAATATACATGACATGAAATGTACCATTTTAGCTATTTTAAGAATACAATTCAGTACCATTAAGTCCAGACACCACATTGCACAGACATCATCATTATTCTTTTCCAGAACAGAAATCTCAAACAGAAACTCTATACTCACCAAACATTAACTCTTCTTTTTTTTTGTAGAGACAGAGTCTCACTTTATGGCCCTCGGTAGAGTGCCATGGCATCACACAGCTCACAGCAACCTCCAACTCCTGGGCTTAAGCGATTCTCTTGCCTCAGCCTCCCGAACATTAACTCTTCATTTCCCACTTCCTTTTGCGCCTCTTCACCTTTCTTCTACTGTCTGTTTCTAGGACTTTAACTTACTCTAGTTACCTCCAATAAGTGGAATTATACAGTATTTGTCTTTTACGTCTAGATAATTTCACTTAGCATGTTTTCAAGTTTTATCCATATTATAGCCAGTATCAGAATTTCTTTCTTTCTTTCTTTTTCTTTTTTTTTAAGACAGAGTCTTACTCTATTGCCCTGGGTAGAGTGCCATGGCTCCATAACTCACAGCAACCTCAAACTCTTGGATGATCCTCTTGCCTCAGCCTTCCAAATAGCTGGAACTATAAGTGCCGACCACAATGCCCAATTAGTTTCTCTATTTTTAGTAGAAGTGGGGTCTCACTCTTGCTCAGGCTGGTCTCTAACTCTTGAGCTTAAGTGATCTACCTGCCTCGGCCTCCCTGAGTCCTAGAATTATAGGCATTAGCCACCATGCCCAGCCAGAATTTCATTATTTAAAAAAAAAAAAAGAAAAAGAAATAAAATTTTTAAAAATCACATGATTTTTTAATGTGATAAAATACACATAACACAAAATTTACCATCTTAACCATGTAAGTACACAGTTCAGTGGCATCAAGTACATTCACGTTGTTGTACAACCATCATCACCATCCATCTGCCAAAACTCTTTTAGTTTTCCAAACTGATACTCCCCAGAAAAGTATCATTCTACTTTCTGTCTCTATGAATTTGACCACTCTAGATACCTCATATAAGTGGGATTATACAGTACTTTTCCTTTTGTGATTGGCTTATTTCCTTTAGCATATCCATATTGTAGCATTATAAGAATTTCTTTCCTTTTTAAAGCTAAATACTATTCTATTTCATGTATGCACCAAAGTTTGTTTATCCACTTATCAGAATTTTTTCAATATGGAAAAAATGCATATTGTTTTTCTTTTATGCGTTCTGATACTTAGACCAAGCGGTCAAAGCTAAACATTCTTCTCCAGTTTCTTCTACTACATTTGTAGTTTAATTGTTGTTACTCTAGGGATCAAAACTTCAAAAATAACATAATTTTCTTATCTATTCTAATGTAAAATGTGAGGTTAGGATCCAACAAAAGAAGAAAGCTATTTTCAAGACAGTGTTTCCTAAGACATTGATTCTGAGACAAATCTGAGGGCAGGAAGAGTTTGTTGGGAAATACGCTCAGGAATCACACCTACAAGGGAGTGAAAGAAGCAAAATTGGGCAGAAGAAGTTGAATGGAGATGCAGCTGCAGCAAAGCTTCAGCCCGGTCCATGAACTCAAGGAGCTGGAATAGTCCTTCGGAGTTGTGTTAAATTGAGGGAAGAAGACCGGGCATTTGTATCCCAGCATCAACAAGTCATTGGATTTGAGCTGACCGTGTGGGTACAATTTTGGGTGAAGCAGCTTCCTTTGAATGAGAGCAATTCTGGGGGACAGACTCAGTCATGAGCCTACAGCAAACACTACTACTTAGCAGCATGAGGAATCCGTGCCTTGGTCCTGAAGGGAGGATGTGGATGGCATGCACAGTATCCCACTGCCTTCCCAACACTGTGCATGGACTAGTGCATCTCACAAAATTCCCTGTGTATTTGAGTCTATCCTGAGACTTCTCTATTCTGCTCCATTGATTTAGTTGTTCGTATGTTAGCACCATATATATACTGTGTGAAAAATTGTGGTCTTATCGTATGTTTTACTGTGTGCTAAGGCTAGTTCCTTTTCATTAACTTCAGATTTGTCCTTGTTATTATTTTTACTTTCTTATTCTTTCTCCTCCTCTTCTTCTTTTCAGGAAAAGGAAAAAAATACTTAATTTGCCAGAAAATGAGGAAGGTGGCAGAAAATCCTCTCAAGCTATCTGCCTTGAAGCAGAAACATGGAGCTTTTTAAAGGGGAAGCTGCAGTAAGTGGGCTCAGGTCTGTGTGACCAGTGTCACGTGTCCTGCCTCTGGGCTATTGTTATTTAGCTGTAATTGGTGGTTTCCATAGACCTTGACTATAATCTTGTAACAATTCCTGTGGTTTAAAATGTTAGAAAACAGGGTGGGCACGCTGGCTCACGACTGTAATCTTAGCACTCTGGAAAGCAGAGAGAGGAGGATTGCTTGAGCTCACGGACTGGAGACCAGCCTGAGCAAGAGGGAGACGGCATTTTGGCAGGCACCTGTAGTTCCATCTACTTGGGAGGCTCTGAGGAGGAGTTATTCTTCTATGTAAACGTTAGATTAGCTTATGAGTTTAATTGGGGGATGAATGGATTAAATCTGTAGCGTTAAGTAGAGAGAATAGACATCTTTATGATGCTGAGTCATCATCTTCCCTAAGAATATGCCTTGACTCTCCACTTGTTTAAATTATCTTGTGTCCTCACTAATGTTCTAAAATCTTTAGTTAGGGCGGTGCCTGTGGCTCAAGGAGTAGGGCGCTGGTCCCATATGCCGGAGGTGGCGGGTTCAAACCCAGCCCCAGCCAAAAATCACAAAAAAAAAAAAAAAAAAAACCATAAAATCTTTAGTTAGATGTTACAACTCTTTTGTTAAATTTGCACCTAGGACTACCCTCAATGAATCCCCAACAAAAAAAAATATATAAAAAATAATTTATACTTAGGTATTTCAGCTTCTTAAAAATGTCTTGGAAGTGGGGTCTTTTCTGTACATTACTGTCTGTAATTAACCTATAGGAAGGTTAATTATTTCTCCATATTAATGTTGAATGCAACCACCTTACTATATTCTCTTGCTATTGATAATAGTTACTTTTAGTCAATTCTCTTATGGTTACCAGATATGCAGTTAAATCACCTATAGGCAATAAATTTTTTTTTAATTTTTTTTATTATTAAATCATAGCTGTGTACATTAATGCAATCATGGGGCACCATACACTGGTTTTATAGACCATTTGACGTATTTTCATCACACTGGTTAACATAGCCTTCCTGGCATTTTCTTAATTATTGTGTTAAGACATTTATATTCTACATTTAGTAAGTTTCACATGTATCCTTGTAAGATGCACTATAGGTGTAATCCCACCAATCACTCTCTCTCCTCCCATCCTCCCCCCTCAGGCAATAAAATTTTTGACTCCTTTTTTTCAATTTTTAAGCATCTACATTTTAAATTTTGCTTGAATTGAGTATAAGATATTTTTAAAACGCTAAAACCAAAATCCATAATTCACAAGAGAAGAAAACCATTTTTACAGCTATAGTTACCTCTTTATCTTTTAGTTATAATTACATATTATAGTTATAATCTTTAAAGTATCTCAACCACTAAATTAATGATATTCCTCTTTGATTCACCTTCATATCCCCAGCATTTAGCTTAGTACCTCAATAAATGTTTGTTGAGAAATTAAAGAAAACCATTAGTCCAATCATAAATAGGTTAAACTGTCATTTACACAGTGTCTGCTAATGTCATCTGACATTAATGTCCACTAGCCCTATTTCTCTTAAATTTTTTAATATGATGGACCATGAGATAATGTTTTTATAGATCAGAACACCTTCTTGCTTCACCTCGTTCGCAATTCTGGCAACCAAAGGATCTGCTTGAGATTCCCAACTTTTCTGTCATCAAGCACCATCTATCTGCCCAAGACTAAGTGAACAGTGCTAAGGCCACTCTAGTGACAACCTGGCAAATTGAAGACTCCAACCTCCAGGTGGAAAGCAGAAGTAATGTGAGTACTTCTGAGTACTGCTTGATATAACATTTAGAAGGGCATAAAGAGGGATTAAAATCCTTCTGCCCAGTCTCTATCTTTGGTTTCTGTCATTTCTAATCTTCTTTGCCAAAAAAGGAATCAAAATAGTGCCTCGACAACTTTTAAGTCTCAATTTTTGGTGATCTAAAACATTCTCAAAATAATACAGCTATTATAATAACTGATCAGCCAGAACTTGAAACTACATCACTGACTCCAAGTATAGGGATCTTTCCACTAGAAATCTTTTTTTTTTTCCTGTGCATCTCAACAGTGGACTCCAAACATTCAGTAAACTGTGCTGTAAACAGATGTGCTATCATCTAAAGACTTTGTTGTTCCATGTATAGAGCAAAGGCAGAGCTGTTTTAGGCCAGTTCTTAAAAGAGCCTAGGATTTGGGGAATGGTAAATGAGCATTGGCTTCAACTTCAAGTCACAGCTGCAGTAGTGCCTAACAAAAGATTTAACCTATCCTTTGAAACTTTGAAGTCAAGCACTGCCTTCTCCTTTCTAGCTATACAAGTCCTCGATGGCATCTTCTAATAAAAAGCTATTTCACCTACATTGAAAATATGCTGTTTAGTGTAACGACATCGAACGATTACCTTAGCTGGATCTTCGGGATAACTTGCAGCTTCTGTGTCAGCACTTGCTGCTTCACCTTATACTTTTATGTTGCAGAAACAGCTTCTTTCCTTGAACCTCATGAACCAATCATGCTAGCTTTAAACGTTTTCTACAGCTAGAGTGCAGTGACATGATCATAGGTCACTGAAGCCTCAAACTCCTGGGCTCCAGTAATCCTCCTGCCTCAGCTTCACTAGTAGCTGGAACTATAGAGACCTGTCACCATACTTGACTAAGTTTTTTTATTTTTGTGGAGACGAAGGTTTGCTATGTTGCCTGGGCTGGTCTCAAACTCCTGACCTCAAGTGATCCTTTCCCCTCAGACTTCCAAAGTGTTGGGATTATAGGAATAAGCCCCTATGCCCATCCAGGCTTTTGACATGTCTTCCTAACTAAGCTTAATCATTCCTAGCTTTTGATTTAAAGCAAGAAATAAGAAACTCTTTCACTTGACCACTTAAAGACTTATCTAGGGTCATTAATTGGCTTAATTTTGATATTACTATGTCTCAAGGAATAGGAAGGCTTGAGGCCAGGGAGAGAGATGGGAAATGACCAGTCAGTGGAGTACTCAGAACACACCACATTGATCAATCAAGTTCATTGTCTTATATGTGCACAGTTCATGGCACCCCAAAACAATGTAAATAGGAACATCAAAGATCACTGAGCACAGATTACCATAATATAATAATGAGAAAACTGTGCATGGAAATATTGTGAGAATTACCAAGTGTGACAGAGACACAAAGTGAGCACACATTGTTGATAAAAATCAACAATGTTGATAAAACACATTGAGCACACATTGTTGATAAAAATGGTGCCAATAGACTTGCTGGACTCAGGGTTGCTACAAACCTTAAATTTGTGGGAGAAAAAAATCCCTGAGAAACAAAAAACAATTATCTGTGAAGTGCAATAAAGTGAAGCACAATAAACAGGGCACATTTGTATTTGTTATCTCCATTTTCTAGTACCCATGACGAAGTCCCCTCACCTTAGCTGGCACTTTCGCCGGCCTCTGCGGCTTTCCTGAGTGGAATGACCCAGACTCTCATACCTCAGGGGCTTGAGCTCCTGGTCCCTTTCCCCTCCTCGGCTCAGGCTGCTGCAAGGGAGTTCCAAGAACATCACATGGAGTCAAACACTTCCCTGTCCCCACTTTAAAACAACAGGCCTACCTCTTTCCGACGATTAGGGCCACTTACCCCTTAAAGCTGGCTACTTCTTTCCACGCCTGCTAATTTCTTGGCAGGAAGAACCTCAAGTGACTGGGCAGTGGCCAAAACTTGAAATTGAATGGGACTCTCGCCGTGTACCCTAGTGGAACATCCACTTCCTGAGAGCCAAGATCGCTCAACTCACAGAGCCCAGAGTTGTAGAGAAAAAAGCAAAACTTCTCAAATTCTCCAAGTGGGTCCCTGAGACTGTGAGTAAACAGGGCCCCTCCTGCTTCCATCTACCCCTTGGTTCTCCGAACCATGGATTCTATTTGTTATGGACACCACACCACATAACGATTGTTGATTTAGGGTATATATAAAGTATCACCTCCAAGCTGGCCTCTCAGCTGCCTCTCCACAAACCATTCCCCGTTCCACTGCTCTATCTGTGTGCTGCAGTGTGGACAGTGCTGATGAATTCTCTGATCACATACTCACTGCCATCCTTCATTGGCTATCAAAGGTGCCCTTCATTCCAACTTGATACTTTACAGAATCAGTAGATCAAACATTCTGTAAGCCCCTGGATAGCAGGGCCAACAGGAGCCTTGTAAACAGAAAGAGAAAATTCATAGCTGGAATATTTCTTGATTCTAATCAAGATGAATGGTCCCTCTTTCCAGAGCCTTCTTTATAGCTTGGGTAAATGACATGTCCTCTGGACCCTATCATGGAAGATAGTCACCTGGTGGTTTTCCAGTCTTGCTTAACAAATCCACTCAATCACATTCCTTTCTAGGAGATATTTGATTCTTTTTTCCACTGTCTGCAGCAGAAGTTCTGGCATTTACTTCTCATTTAATGCAAGCATTGCTTTCTCCAAGTGTTTATGAGCCATCCCAGTAGTATGTGCTGGGGTCCATGCCAGGGAATTAAATCCTGTATCTCAGGAGAATGAAACCAATTTCCTGTTCCTTTGATTCCATGCCCTCAGAATCTATGCCCTGGTACCTATTGATCAGGTCCTGCAGCTCTGTGGGGTATTGTCTCTTTCTCCTCTTAGCCACTGAGAATTCAACCTTTTTAAAAAAAATTTTTTTGAGACAGATTTTACTGTCACCCAAGGTAGAGTCCTGTGGTGTCATAACTCACAGCAACTTCAAATTCTTAGGCTCAAGAGATCCTCTTGCAACAGGCTCCCAAGTAGCTGGGAATACTGGCACCTACTACCACGCCCAGCTATAATTTTTTTTTTAATAGAGACGGTGTCTCACTCTGGCTCAGGCTGGTCTCAAACTCCTGAGCTCAAGCAATCCACCCTATTTCCAGCACATGGTAGGACACCCTGCTTTGGTGTCTGTTTTCTTGTACCATGGGGGGGGGTCTCTGGAACTGAGATGGCCCTGAAGAGTTTTCCCCAAACTGGGATGTTGCTCCATCATTGGATGTTGGCAGCCCCTGGAAAGGGAAAATAACCTTGGGTGAAGTGGCTGTTTTCATCCCGAGAATAATCACATGGGTGCCATCTCAGCTGGTGCTTCAGGCCTGCAAGGAGGGGCTGGATGTGCACAGCACACCACAGTGTTCACTGTAATTTTTAAATTGTATTTCATTTTTAACAGAAAAAGAAGGAGAATATAAAAATACTGCTCAGGAGACAATGGTAACACCCTTTGTGTTCTTTTGTCCAGAGATTTAGTAGTTTGTCCTGGGGAAGTTTCACCACCTGAAAAATGACCTAGACCTCCCACAAAACAAATAAAAATCTGGGAGTGGCATGGTTAGTGAAACTGCTGATAAGGGGTCAATTAGCCTCTGACCTCCCCCAAGCCTACCCAACCAAGACCGAAAATAGGCGTGTGTGGGTGACTCCAGGCTACCCATAGCTCAGCAATCAGGGAAGCTTGTGTAACCTCAACAAATAAACCAGGGCCTGCATGCTTCTGCTTTTAAGGGCTGTTGCCATGTGGCACCCACACTAAGAAGAAACGTAAATCTGCCTCCTAAGACCTTGAAAAGCAATTTATGTATTTACTGAAACCTGGAGAAGAGAAAATTTCATTACACTTAATAGAAAACAATTATACTTCCTAAGTCTTTTTTTTTTTTCTTTTTTTTTTTTTTATTGTTGGGGATTCATTGAGGGTACAATAAGCCAGGTTACACTGATTGCAATTGTTAGGTAAAGTCCCTCTTGCAATCATGTCTTGCCCCCATAAAGTGTGACACACACCAAGGCCCCACCCACCTCCCTCCTTCCCTCTTTCTGTTTCCCCCCCCATAACCATAATTGTCATTAATTGTCCTCATATCAAAATTGAGTACATAGGATTCATGCTTCTCCATTCTTGTGATGCTTTACTAAGAATAATGTCTTCCACGTCCATCCAGGTTAATACGAAGGATGTAAAGTCTCCATTTTTTTTAATGGCTGAATAATATTCCATGATATACATATACCACAGCTTGTTAATCCATTCCTGGGTTGGTGGGCATTTAGGCTGTTTCCACATTTTGGCGATTATAAATTGAGCTGCAATAAACAGTCTAGTACAAGTGTCCTTATGATAAAAGGATTTCTTTCCTTCTGGGTAGATTCCCAGTAATGGGATTGCAGGATCAAATGGGAGGTCTAGGTTGAGTGCTTTGAGGTTTCTCCATACTTCCTTCCAGAAAGGTTGTACTAGTTTGCAGTCCCACCAGCAGTGTAAAAGTGTTCCCTTCTCTGCACATCCACGCCAGCATCTGCAGTTTTGAGATTTTGTGATGTGGGCCATTCTCACTGGGGTTAGATGATATCTCAGGGTTGTTTTGATTTGCATTTCTCTAATATATAGAGATGATGAACATTTTTTCATGTGTTTGTTAGCCATTCATCTGTCGTCTTTAGAGAAAGTTCTATTCATGTCTCTTGCCCATTGATATATGGGATTGTTGGCTTTTTTCATGTGGATTAATTTGAGTTCTCTATAGATTCTAGTTATCAAGCTTTTGTCTGATTGAAAATATGCAAATATCCTTTCCCATTGTGTAGGTTGTCTCTTTGCTTTGGTTATTGTCTCCTTAGCTGTACAGAAGCTTTTCAGTTTAATGAAGTTCCATTTGTTTATTTTTTTTGTTGTTGCAATTGCCATGGCAGTCTTCTTCATGCAGTCTTTCCCCAGGCCAATATCTTCCAGTGTTTTTCCCATGCTTTCTTGGAGGATTTTTATTGTTTCATGCCTTAAGTTTAAGTCCTTTATCCATCTTGAATCAATTTTTGTGAGTGGGGAAAGGTGTGGGTCCAGTTTCAGTCTTTTACATGTAGACATCCAGTTCTCCCAACACCATTTATTGAATAGGGAGTCTTTCCCTCAAGGTAGGTTCTTGTTTGGTTTATCAAAGATTAGGTGGTTGTAAAATGTTAGTTTCATTTCTTGGTTTTCAATTCGATTCCAAGTGTCTATGTCTCTGTTTTTGTGCCAGTACCATGCTGTCTTGAGCACTACGGCTTTGTAGTACAGACTAAAATCTGGTATGCTGATGCCCCCAGCTTTATTTTTGTTACAGAGAACTGCCTTAGCTATATGGGGTTTTTTCCGGTTCCATACAAAACACAGAATCATTTTTTCCAAATCTTGAGAGTACGATGTTGGTATTTTGATAGGAATGGCATTGAATAGGTAGATTGCTTTGGGAAGTATAGACATTTTAACAATGTTGATTCTTCCCATCCATGAGCATGGTATGTTCTTCCATTTGTTAATATCCTCTGCTATTTCCTTTCTGAGGATTTCATAGTTTTCTTTATAGAGGTCCTTCACCTCCTTCGTTAGGTATATTCCTAGGTATTTCATTTTCTTTGAGACTATGGTGAAGGGAGTTGTGTCCTTAATTAGCTTCTCATCTTGACTGTTATTGGTGTACACAAAGGCTACTGACTTGTGGACATTGATTTTATATCCTGAAACATTACTGTATTTTTTGATGACTTCTAGGAGTCTTGTGGTTGAGTCTTTGGGGTTCTCTAAGTATAAGATCATGTCGTCAGCAAAGAGGGAGAGTTTGACCTCCTCTGCTCCCATTTGGATTCCCTTTATTTCCTTGTCTTGCCTAATTGTATTGGCTAGAACTTCCAGCAAAGTAAGAATCCAACTGGCCTAAGACCTGGGAGAGGCAAGTAACTTCCTTGCTTCCCTTCCTAGCGCAGCCCTCTTCCTGGCCCCCCACAACCACAAAGACCTGGAATTAAACTCCATTCTCTCCAGCCCCTTTGCTTTCTTTTTCTCCCCTTTTATACTTTATATTTGCTTGACAAGTAATAATTGTGCATATTTGAGGATACAGATATTTCCATACATGTTATATGAGGTGCAATGATCAAATCAGGGTAATTAACTTATCATCGCCTCAAACATTTTGTAATTTCTCTGTGTTGTGAACATTCAAAATCCTCTCTTCTAGCTTTTTGAGATTATATAGTAAATTACAGCTGGGCATATTCACCCTACCATGCTGCAGAACATGACTCTCTCCCTCTCCCCTCCCCCAGCCGCTAATGACCAGGTCTCTACTCTTGGCTTCCACGTTTTTGTTTTTTTTAACTCTTACATGTGAGTGAGACCATGTGGTATTCATCTTTCCGTTCCTGGCTTATTTTGCTTAAAATAATATCCTCCAGGCTCATCCATGTTGCCAGGAATGACAGGATCTCATTCTTTTTTTATTCTAGCCCATTTTCTTTGTTCCTCCTCACAAGAGCACATCAATAAAGGCAACTGCTGTTGGCCAAAGGGGGCCCACTGATCCCACCACCCCATCCCTATCCATTCTTATTCCTGTTAGAGACTAAACACAGAGGAATGAGTTTTTCACTGAGGATTATTTAATTTTTTCAGTTCACAGTGTTCTAATCAGTAGTCATCCATCTTCCTTGTGACTCATTCTTTGAGGCAAAGAATTTAAATCTTGTTAGAATTCAAAGTCAGGCTGCCTGCTGCAGCTGGCAGCACCCAGCAGCCCTGTTCTTTACTCTGTTGATTTCAGAGGCCTATGGGGAGTGGGCACAATGGGGCATGTGGACAAAGGCAGTGTGACTGGCTCTGCCACCTGCTGAACAGGTGGCAATGCTGGCTGACTCAGTCTGCTATGAGGGCTGGCCCTGGGATGGGCCCAGGGGGAGGCTTAGTAACCTCTGAGACCTCACATCCTATAATTTCCTAGGACAGACCTGTTATTATAAATGTTCAACCTAATATTCACTGCCCAAACCCAGGTGTTCTGAAGAAGTAGGGTGTAAGATTGTATTTAAAAAGGCAAATGATAAGGAAATACTTTCCCAGCAAGGCTATTTTACAGAGCAGATAACATGCACACATTACCCTGCCTTACTTCATCTTCCTCCAGCACCTATCAAAGACCCTGCAAGTCACCAAATCATGCCTGCACATGCCTGCCCTTTCCATAGGCTGTGCTCAAATTTTTATTAAAGATCATTTAATTTCATTCAATTTAACCCAATGAGTTGCGTCTATTCTATGCCTGGCATCTTAGGGGTGAGGCATGAATTAAAATATTGCATCTGCCTTGAAGGTATATTCAACAGAGTCATAGAAGGAAGAATCTTTATTTTGTCACAGTAAAAACTAAGGACAGCAGGTAAGAGGCTTTTTATTTATCTCCCCTCCACTCTGAAACCATACTTTTCCTTTTTCTCTCCTGCTTTGTGGGAAGAAAGAGTAAAATCCTGATCTAAAGTTTCCTCCTCCTTAGAATTTGATCCTCACATGGCATTTTGATTCATCATCCTTTTCTCTCATTTTCGACCTCTTTCCCCCTGCCCTGAAAACATGCTCAGATCTAACTCACCCCTCTAATTCTTTCTCTCCCTTCATTTCTTCTTGGGATACATGTATGTGTGTCATTCTTGCAATCAATCATTCACTCATTAATTTAACAAATGCTTAGTGATGGATGCTATAGGCAAGGCCGTGTCATAGGTAGGAGATATAAAAACAAATGTCTTTCCTGGCCCTTGCCTTTGAGGATCCTACTTTGTGATTGGGGGGGAAACATTTAAAGAGGTAAATACTGATGGCCTGTTCCTCCTTTTTATAATATCGCTATCAAACTTCCTAGAAGAATAATTGGCTGCTCATTACTCAATGCCTTTGGTCCTCACAGCTCTTATGAGATAGCCATCATGGAAGTCAGCCATGGTTCCCTATTTGCTACATGTCCACACCCCATCCTGGTGCTCACTCATCCCAGCTCTCTTGCCAGATCTGATCCCTGCTGAGCGCTTGTAACAACATGGTTTCACTGAGACAGCAAGGCACTGGCTCCGTCCCAGCTAACCCACCTCTTATCTGAGTGGCCTGGATGAGTCTGTATCCTCCGTGAGACTCACTTTAACCCAAGGCTCTCTCACCTGGGAGTAATAATGTCTATGTATCAGGGTTATTGTGAGGATTAATGAGATATTATATGGAAAGTTCCTGTCACATGGTAAGTGCTAAACAAATGTTAGTTGCCTTTCCTTTGCCGACACTATACGTTCTTAGTTCTTTGCCTATTTGACTGCTTAATTTAGAATTTCTTTGCTGGATCTTCGTCCTCCCTTATTTCCCCAAATGATAGGCATTGCTTAATAAAAATTTATTTTTCTAAAGGACACTGAGGATCCCCTCATCAAAATTCCAAGGAGAGTCCAAGATTTCTATTTAGGGAGTCGACCCCTTCCCAAGCCCCAGAGCTATCCCTCATCCATAGTCTGAGTGGGTTTGCTAAAGCAGACCTGGAGATGGCATGTGACCCAGGCCTGACTAGTCAGAGCCTTGAATTCTCCTGGAAAAAAGTGATTGTTTCTAGTAATGTGCATAAGACTCCTCTCAGAGACACTGGGATTCTTGAGACTTCTGCTGAGGCTTCTGAACATGAAGCAAGCACGTTTTTGCTCATGTATGCAAAGACAGAAGACCAGAAGTAGCTGCCACTATCTTGCTACCACAAGGAAGGCACTGCCCATGAATGGAGCTAAGCCAGAGAAAGCAGAACCAAGGAGTGGGGGAAGAAAACACCAGTCCTGGTGATTTCATTTGGACCTCTGCATGAAGTTGCACCTGAAACCTATATGGCTTCTAGACTTCATTGCTTACATGAGCGTTTCAGTCCCCTTTATGTTTAAACAGTTTGGTTTCTGACACTTATAAGCCAAGGGGTTTTAACTAAGAGAGAAATGTGTTAACATTCACTCCTCATCCATTCAACAAATGCTCATTGAGCAAGTTCTGGATACTAAAGACTATGCTAAGAACTGGAGATGTGATGGTAGGCCAGACCCTATTCCTGCCATCAAGATGCTTATAGGTTATAGGAGAAAAGTAAATAGGTAAGGAAAATATAGTGCCATTAGACCACAGAAAGGGCCTGTCATTGTGCTCTAGGAGCTCAAAGAGGGGACATCTGAGCTGGCACCATGGAAGGCTTTCTGGAGAGTATGATCACCACTGAGACTTCAAAGATACTTAGGCAAGGAATGATGAGAGGAGAGGTGAAGGAAGAGCCATCTTATGCAGTGGGAAAATGGTAAGCAAAGGCTTAGAGAGCCTTTTTTGAGACGTGTAGGAGTTTAATAAAGTTGTAGGAGAGAGGCCAATCAGTAATCTAGAGAGGTAAGCAAGGGCTCCATCATGAAAGACCTTCGAATTTCGGTGGGAACTTGGAAGGCTTTTAATAGGGGCGTACACGGAAATGGTCACCTACTGCTGTGTGCATCAAAATGCCATCCACTCCCCACCTGCAAATGTCATCTTCTTCGAGATAGACAATGTCCAAAGCTATGTCTGAGGTCTCGGTCCTGAGCTCCAGGGAGCCAACTCCATAATGGATTTCCTACGGGAACTTCCCCTGAAATCTCCATCTTCCTCCCTTATCTCACACTCTGTGTGAGTTCCCAGATTCCATAATAGGGGTGTCCTCTTTCCAGTCATTGGTGTTAAAGCCCTGAGTCATCTTCATTTCTTTCCTTCCCCTGTGCCATACTCAGTGGTTGCCAAGTCACAGAAATTATAGATTCAAAATTTCTCTTTCATTTTATGTGAATTGAAGGAGATCTATTTTTAATTTCCCAGAAAACTTTCCCATCTTTCTTCTTCTGGTAATTGAGCATGGTATATGACCCAGGCCTGGCTACTATAGAGTCTGTGGCAGATAGACGCTAGGGTGGCCGCCAGGATCCCCTCTTTCTGGTGTTCATGCCTTTGTGTGATCCCCTCTTTTTGAGTGTATATGGAACCTAAGATTTGCTTTTATTTATAGAGTCAGGATGTCACTCTCGTCACTGCATTTTATTGTATAAGACCCATGTTACTAAAAGACTTGCTTTGGAGACTTCCCTGCTGGCTTGGGTATTCAGCCTATAAGAAAACAAATTCTGACAATAGTTTAAGCAAGTTTAGAAATAGACCTTGTTCCAGCTGAGCCTCCAGATGAAAACCCAGCATTGGTGTCTAGATTTTAGCCTCACAGAAATCCCAGGTAAGCTGGGCCTAAACTCCTGACCTACAGAAACTGTGAGATAAGAAATTCTTCTATGGATGGTTTTAAGTCACTACATTTGTGGTAAAATTTTATACAGAAATAGAAAACTGACATAATATCTCATTCTCATTGCCTGGAAGATATTTTAGTCTCAGACAAAGGTCTGACAGATACGTTCAGGAACTCATCCTAGAAAAAGTGCTACATACCTCATTGCTGAATATCACCACAGTCACCTTTGAAGTACTCCCCTCAGGAAGCCACGCACCAATGACAACCCCTAGTCTACCTTGCAAAGGGAATTTTGGGAATTTTGGGAATTTTTTTTCTGGAATGAGCATTAGAGCTGTCATTGTATGACACACAAAAACACACAACAACAATAAATAACACCATTCAGCAAGATACCACCACATGTTGACACAAACACAGCTGTGAGACACTGATACACCAGGGTTATGAAACCTTACCAAGTTGTTTGTACAGTGCTGCTCACATATGCATACAGCAGCGGCTTCATGAACTTAATTATCAGACCTCATACAATGACAGCTCTGATGGCCATTCTAGAAAAAGAGGTCCAAAATCATTCTGAAGGGTGGAATAGGTGCTGGCATCAGGGCATCTAAGCTTCCCAAGGGGAGTGCTTAGAAAATGACCATAGTGATATTCAGCAGGGAGGTATGTAGCACTTTTTCTAGGATGAGTTCCTGAACTTAATTGTTAGACCTTGCATATACTAAACCATTTTCTCTATGCTCTTTCTGTTAGAACACTAATGGTATTTTAGATATTGGGTATCCGTCTGCTTCAAAGGCATCTCACCAACCTTAGTGGGTATAGGTTGTTTGGTCCAAGCCAATCTTGTTCATCCAATTTGCCTCACCAATGATTGACTACATCAACATGGGTATATGATACAATTCTAATCAATGAAATTAAAGAGGACATTTCCCAGAAAGCTTTCTTCATCCTAAATATAGATGTAAGTCAAGGACTTACTTCTTCCTGCCCTGGACTTTGTTATCTGAGGAGTTGAAGCAACAATTTTGCCCTTGAAGTTGAGAGAATAGCAGTGAAGCCCACCTGGGGCTCTGACATTATGGAGTCACTATATTAACTGCCTCAGAACTTCTTGTCAGTAAAACATTACATCATCCTCATCATTTAAACCATTTTTAAGTGGATATCTGCAGATCCCAGCCAAAAGCACTCTAACTGAAACCTTGTAAAAGATTCAGGACAAGGATGGGCATGTGACCAAAGCAGGGCCCGCTCAGAGTCATTTACTAGGAATAATGTCCAGATTCGGAATAAAGTTCCCTAGGCTTACTAAGTTGGGGGAGGAATCAAATCCCAGGCTGCGGGAAGCTGTGCTTGTTACCGCATTTTGAGAACCTCTGTGCAGGAACGAACGAGGCCAAACTCAGAGAGAAAGACAGAGATATAGCAGTGATAAGTCACCCTACTGGCACGAAGCGTTGGCGTCCTGCAGCTCATTTTATTTGGTTCTTTAAAATAGCCTCACATCCTTCCTAGTTCTGCCAGCCAATAAATATATTCTTTCGCTTACCTGCATTTGAGTTGAATTTCTACCTCTTGCCATGAAAGAATCCCAAGTAGCACACTTTTCTCTGTGCCCCTCTAGAACCTTCACTAATTTATTGCCCACTAGTTGGTTTCTCTTACCCCTCAATCCTTTCTTTCTCTGCTGTATCTGGCTGTGCCAATTCTCTCCCGAAAAGTCTCCAGGCCACCTTGCAGAAGGCAGCTTTAAACCAGAATTCCCCAGACTGACATTCACAATCTAGCCCTGGCTTACTTTTTCACCACCATCTATTACAGTGTTTCTTAAACTTTTCACATGTTACTTACCCACAATAAGAAATACTGTATATACAGGCATTTAAAATTTTTATGTTCAATCATTACAAAAATATTAAGAGCTCCTTCCTTACCTTGAGATGCATAATAGCCATGTGGTTTTCTTGTCTTTGAAAAGAATAAGTTGTTTAGTGACATATACAGAATATTCTAAGCCTCCTTTTTTTTGTCTTTTAGATGTACGAACAGGACAGTAAGTAACATTTTCAATATAAATCAATGTAGTTATGGGCTCAAAGTTTCCCCCCAAGAAAAGCTCACTTTTTAATTTAATTCAAAGGAAGCCAGTAGAAAATGTTCTGTCAAGTTGCCTGAAATATAGCAGGTCTTTAGACCCTTGAAATAGAATTGAGTATAAAGGAAGTTTGCAATAGTGTTGATATAACAAGTTGCAGTTGAAATGAGTTGGCTTGCCACACGCCCATATTCTTAGCACTCCAGTCTCTGTTATGAACACATTCTTCTATCTTTCTGCAACATCTTGTATCCTTTTCCCATAGATTCTGCCAAGATCAAGCTACTATTCACTGTTTCATGTATTTTTTTTAACTTTTTATTTTGAGATTCACATGCACTTGTAAGAAATCATACATAGGAATTCTCATCTACCCTTCACCCAGTTCCCCCTAATGGTAATAACATCTTGCATAACCATAGTACAATATCACAACCAGGAAACTGACATTGATATAGTCCACTCACCTTGGTCAAATTTCACCAGTTTGGTTTGCATCCATCTGTGTGCATGTGTTTGGTTATGCCTTGTCATATGACGGTATGACAATTAAGTTTGCAAACTTGCCACTGTGCATTTACACTAGCAGCAGTGTACAAACAACTTGTTTCACAGCCTTGTCATATCAGTGTTTCACAGCTGTGTCCGTGTCAGTGTGTAGTGATATCTTGCTGAGTGGTGTTCATTGTTGTTGTTATGTGGTTTTTTGTGTTGTACCATGATAGCGCTGATGGTCATTCCAGAAAAAGATTTCCAAAATTGCTTTGAAAGGTGGACTAGGTGCTGGCATGGGTGCATGACTTCCTAAGGGGAGTACTTTGAAGGTGACCATAATGATATACAGCAATGAGGTATGTTGCACTTTTTCTAGGATGAGTTGCAAATTTCATTGTCAGACCTCACAATTTATTATAGATGTAAGTCGGTGTGACCACAATCACAATCAAGATACAGAAAAGTCTCATCATGGGGATTCTTCATGCTACCCTTTTAAAACCACAGCTATCTCCTGCCCTTCCACCACTCCCAACTCTTGGCATCCACTAATCTGCTCTCCATTTCTACGATTTTGCCATTTCAATGATATTATGTAAATGGATCATTCAGTAAGTAACCTTTTGCTATTGCCTTTTTCCATTCAGCATGATTCTCTTGAGATCCATTCAAGGTATTGCCTATACCAATGGCTTTTTTGTTTGTTTCTACTGCTTTTCACAGATACAAATGTAATATAGATTATTTAACCAATTCCCAGTCAAAAGACATTTAGGGTATTTCCTCTTTGGAGCTATTGTAGATAAAGCCACTATGAAAACTTATATAACAAACAGACCTAAACTAAACAAATTCTGGTTGCAACTCATTAAATTGATTTCATGGGGCTGGGCAGGATGGCTCAGCACTATAATCCCAGCACTATAATCCCAACCTATAATCCCAGCACTTGGGGAGGCCGTGGCAGGTGGATTGCCTGAGCTCAGGAGTTTGAGACCAACCTGAGCAAGAGTGAGACCCTGTCTCTAAAAAATAGCCAGACACTGTGGTGGGCACCTGTAGTCCCAGCTACTTGAGAGGTTGAGGCAAGAGGATAGCTTGAGCCCAAGAGTTTGAGGTTGCTGTGAGCTATGATGCCATAGCACTCTACCAGGATGACAGAGTTAGACTCTGTCTAAATAAATAAATTGACTTCATAATCAACTAATGGGCATGGCCTGCAATTTTTTAAAAAGTTTGGTTATTTGACTATACCAACCTTGTTCTCAAGCCACCCTACAGGTCCTGCTGTCCTCACACATGGCTCATAAGCTCCCCATGTTTCTACTCCTGTCCAGGTTGTCCTTCATGTCCTTCATGTTTCTCCTGAAATAACTCTGTCTTGTCATCATGCCCTTTGGCAGCACTGTAATTGAAGTTCCACTTATTAGTATAACTTAAGAATGTGTTTGGATACAAATCACAAAAAATTTGACTATAGTATCTTTTAAAAAGAGGGTTTTTTTCTTGCCATACAGGTATTGTCTAGAGCTGTGGTTCTCAACCTTTCTAATAGCACAATGTATTTTCATTGTTAAAAAGGGGTCATGACCCACAGGCTGAGAACCCCTGGTCTAGAGCAACTATTGACACACTTTTTCTGTAAAGAGCCAGATAGTAAACATTTGAGACTTTGCAGGAGGACTGGCAACATTGAAAATATTATGTAGTCAGGCTAGGCGTGGTGGCTCACGCCTGTAATCCCAGCACTTCGGGAGGCCGAGGCAGGTGGATTGCTTAAGCTCAGGAGTTTGAGACCAGCCTGAGCAAGAGCAGACTGATCTCTAAAAAATAGCCAGGTGTTGTGGTGAGCACTTGTAGTCCCAGCTACTTTGGGAGGCTGAGGCAAGAAGATTGGTTGAGCCCAAGAGTTTGAGGTTGCTGTGAGCTATGATGCCACAGCACTCTACCTAGGGTGACAAAGTAAGACTGTTTCAAAAATAATAATCGTGATAATAATAATAAAAGAAAATATTATGTAGGCAGTTATATAACAGAAAAGAACACTTCTGCCCTGCCCCATTTGCTTGAGCCATCTGGGTGGTGGGCATGCTTTGCATCTGGTTGCCGTCTGCTAGACATTCTTAGAAGACACAGCCCAAGGAGGAGGGACCTGGCCAGCCAGGTGGGTAAGAAAGATTGCAACTTTCATGGTCAGTTTCACTATTTGCCCCAGTGATATCCAAAGTTCTATGTACCCTTCTCTACTTCTGGTGGTCCAGACACATCAATTGGACAGCTGACCAGATGCAAGGCAACTTGCAAGGTCATCGACTTCTGAACTGACAATCAACCACACAACGCCCAGCAGTTGTCAACAATGGAGTCCCCAGCATGTTGGCAGCAAACACACCTGAGCCCTAGGTATTGGCAGTGCTTAGCTTCCCAGTGGCCTGGGAGGCAGGTGATGGAGCAGAAGGGGAAGTAGGGGCAGAGGAAGATGCCCTGGCTGAGCCTCACAGTGCTACACTGCTCAGCCATTCTCCTGAGACACACAGACACAGATCTGGCGTGGGGGCTGTAGTTTGCCAGCCCTTGTTTAGAACAAGGAAATTGCTAGTTATTGTCTGGGTAGCTTGAACATATCAAGACAGACATCTCTGCGATTCTCTTGGTCTTTTCCTCATGGTCTCAAGATAACTGCTTCAAGCCCAACCATAATATTTGCATTCAAGTTAGGAGGGAAGAAAAACAGAAGAGACCATGACTGTCTTCTTCACGAACAGAAGTTTTTCCAGGGTCATATTTGTCAGCTTTTCTTTAAGTTTTACAGGCCAGAACTGGATCCATGACTTCAATCTCAGGCAGTGTCTCTCAAAATGGTGATCTGGATGCCATTGGCAGTGATAGGTTTCCACGGTCCTCAATAAGCAGATAACACAGTGAAAAAGTTTATCTCTTTACTAATGATTCCTGCCAGTTCTGGGAAAACACCAAATGGTCTAGTTGGGGTCACATTTCCATCCCTGTGGCTAAGGGGATAAGACATTCTGACTGGCAAGTCTGAGTCCATTTCCTTCCCATAAGCCAGGCGATATGATTATCAGAGCTGCCATGCGAGGGAGGGCGAGTTCCTAAATAAAAGGCAGCCAGACAGAAACGGACACGCACTCCAGAGGGAGTCAATACAGTTCTGTCAAATTAAATCAGAATGTGATTATATAGTTATACATAAGATTTTAACGGATTTTTAAATGCTGTTATCCTGGCAGCAGTCTGGGCAGTATACAAAATACATACAAAATACAAAAGATATAGTATTTGCCTTCAAGAAGAATACAGCCTCGGTGCCTGTAGCTGAAGGGGCTAAGGCTCCAGCCACATACACCTGAGCTGGCAGGTTCAAGTCCAGCCCAGGCCTGCCAAACAACAATGACAACTACAACCAAAAAATAGCTGGGTGTTGCAGCAGGCACCTGTAGTCCCAGCTACTCGGGAGGCTGAGGCAAGAGAATCGCTGAAGCCCAGGAGTTGGAGGTTGCTGTGAGCTGTGATGCCACGGCACTCTACCCAGGGTGACAGCTTGAGGTGAAGAAGAAGGAGAAGAAGAAGAAGAGAAGAAGAAGAGGAAGAAGAAGAAGACGACGACGACGACAGTCTGGTGAGGCAGTAGTTATTTGTTTAGAAATAATTATTCTGGTGACATTTTGAGTAGGGCGCTGGCCCCATATGCCAAGGATGGCAGGTTCAAGCCCCGCCCCGGCCAAACTGCAACAAAAAAATAGCCGGGCGTTGTGGCGGGTGCCTGTAGTCCCAGCTGCTCGGGAGGCTGAGGCAGGAGAATCACGTAAGCCCAGGAGTTAGAGGTTGCTGTGAGCCGTGTGACGCCACGGCACTCTACCGAGGGCGGTAAAGTGAGACTCTGTCTCTACAAAAAAAAAAAAAATATATATATATATATAAGAAAAATATTTCACAAAATATACTATAGCATATAAAGCCACAGGATTCTGAATAATAGAGACTCAGAAGTAAGTGAAAGTTATATTTTGCATAAACAAAATGAAACAGAGATTTAAATGATGTCTACAGGAGCACTGAAAGTTGTGACTTAGGTGGTGTCAAAATACAGAGTCCTTACTTTGGGAGGTAACCTCCTGAGGTCATCCAGCTTGGAATTTTAAAATTTTAAACTCCAGACACAGGGAGTGCTGACAGACTGATCGTGTTTTACCTTGGCACCCTCAAAGCCTGTGGCTAGGCACTGAGCACGGCAGGACACAGCCACCTGCAGCCTGGTTGGCACTTACCCAATGAAAGGACCATTTCACAACCAGTGACACAGGACATCCTTGATGACTCAAGACATTCTAGGTCTCCTCATTGTCCTTTGCCAAATTTGGACAAGAGCAGAGGTTGTGGAAAGTGCAGTGAAACCATATGAAAAGAGAAGGTAGTTGCTAGCTGTCATAACAAGATGCAGTTATGAGGTGGAGATGGCCAGCGAGAGGGCTTGGCAGGTGCAAAGCTCAGAGCAGAAAATCCTCTGAATGTGTCCTGGCCATTTCAATGCTGTCTTTATATAATAACTCCCAAATTAAACCACTATACCATGGTATGCACCAATTCCTTCTTGTCATCCATGGTCAAAATTGCCTAGCAAATCAATAAGGTTTGCTTCCTTAAGGCCACAAGTACTCCCTAAAATGCAATGATACCCTGCTGACTAATGCCAATAATCAGGGTAAGCATTGTAAGCACTGCTTCATATTTCTCTTGTTATTAAATAATGAAAACATCTTTCCTATTTGTACACTACCAGGGGAGCAAGAAGAAGGAGAGATGCTGAAGGGACAGTCCCCTGGGTGAATATCAGACACACCTGTGTGATATCGCGTCAGGATCTTTAGCTCCCTCACCTGTAAAATGATGAAATGATTTCCAATATCTCCTCCAACTCTGCTTTAAAAAATCCTTATGTCTATATTAGAAGCATTCAGAATGCTTTCAATTTAACTCTTTTGGTTATTGGTAATAGAAACACACTTGAGCTAGATATTTATTGGAAACTCTAGTGGCGAGCAATGGCACACTGGTAAATTTGCTTTGACTCAGACAAAATCGAATTCTGTTCCTCCATCCGTTGCACTGGCAAGAACATGTGGGATAGGGTGTGTGCAGGTGCAGGGGTGGAGGGTTGAAAAGCCAGGATGATGTTCAAGATACTTAACAACCATGATAGAACATCGGCCTGGGTGAAAGTCGTTGGGAGTTGGTAGAGTGGGATGGTAGGGGGGAATTTGAGGGGAAAAGAATAAAACATACGTAGTTCTTCTCTTTTCTAATTCTTTTCCTCAATAAACAAGAACATGAGTACCTCCATACAATTTGACACATAAAGATACATGGGCATGTATGGAGCTCAAGGGCAGAGACGCAGTTAGCTTACAAGAAGGAATGGGATGCTGGGCTTGAACACCCCTAAGACCCTCACTCCACCTCTTGCAGCTGTTTTCTTTTTAGGACTACTGTTCTGTTTTCTTTCTCTCATGTGCTCTGAATGGCTTTGTCTAGTTCTCCAGTTTGCATGCTCCCTGCATCTGCAGAATTTACTTTTAGTTGTTGTTCAAAATATCACATAGACTAAGGATCAATACCATCCAAATTCTTTCTGAAGAAGGTACAAGTGGCAAAGCCTGGGACAGGTGCCTTTACATGGACAATCTAACTATGATAGGCATGGCATAGTCATACTGGGAAACAACTGCTGAGATCCTATTGATATTGCTATGGAGATGGTGTCGCAGGAATGATATTGAAGGTATTTAACAACTGGTGTGGTAAGGGTAGCAAACATTGACAATAGACACGAGCCATAAACAACTTACTGGTCCTAGAGCTGGCCCACGGCATCCTTCTTTTTAATAATAGAAACAAGGTGTTGCTACAGTAACGTGTATTAGGTGCTTGCAATGTTCCAGGCTTGGTACCACTAGACCAGGAGTGGGAAACCTTTTTGTGTTGGAAGGCCACATTAATTTAGCTATGATCACTTAAGGTTGCAGTTAAGAAACTTCGATTAGATATACTTAAAAATGTACATTATTTTGTAAAAATCTAACTATTACGTACTTGATAATTGAAAAACGTGAAAACTGTTTGTTAATTTTGAAGTTAACTAACATTTTAATAACTTTGTTGTGTCTTCTTTTTGTTGGAAAGTATTTAAATATTTGGTTGCAACGTGGAGGTCCCAGATTCAGTTGATCCTCTAGATGGGTACCAGTCATTTGTGAATTTAAGGGCATCTTGATTGGGGTTAGGTAGGAGAATGTAGATTCACAACAGTAAGAAGTTGAAAAGCAAGAAAGCATTTTTCAGGTATGTTACCCAGGGTATCCTGCGTCTTTCCATATTTCAGCTGTATCTTTCATAGCATCAAATAATGACTTTAAAATGTCATCTACGGAGAGCTCAACCAATTCCAGCTGTAGTTCTTTGGGTGCCTTGGTGATATCAACTAGGTAAAGCCAAAATGCTAATTTGAGTGTGATATCATGATTCTCAAAGTCAGGGAAGCTTTCATTGTATTCTCCAATTAATAGGTCTGTACAGTGGGTATTGTTCAAATAATTCACATACAATGATTCCTGCTTATCATTGACCTTTGCTAATTGGGAAAAGTGCTCAACTGAAATTTCCCCTTGAAGATGAAGTATTTTGAAAAAAGGGTAGCTTTTTTTGAATGTTTGGATTTTTTGCCACATAACATACACATATATAGACTTAGTTTTCCCTTGCAAAGAAATATTTAAGTTGTTTTGATCTGACATGATATCACACAGAAATGCTGCATTCCTACAGAAATCCTCTTTTAATAATTCACATTGCTGGGTGGCGCCTGTGGCTTAAAGGAGTAGGACACTGGCCCCATATACCAGAGGTGGTGGGTTCAAACGCAGCCCTGGCCAAAAACTGCAAAAAAAAAAAAAAAAAAAAAAACTTTGCTGATTCTGTTCTTCACAAACTTTATTTTTGCAAAGATAAATGCTGGGGTCCCACTCCAGGGGCAGGGGCCTTTAAGACCTGTGGAGCTGGTGGCAATCAACTGAAGAAAAATAAAGTTGAAAGTGTCAAAAGATAAAGAGACAGGACACACAGAATAGAGTTTTCAAAGGTGGGAAACCATTGGTAGCTTGTGGGGTTCCCATGAATGGCCCTAAGTATTTATTCCACTCAGGTGTATTGAAGGTCATTATCTCATTTAGCTAAGAGGGTAAGCTGAAGAAGGGAACAAAAATGTCAGCAATTTCTCTGAGTAAACACAGTTAATTCTTATTCTATCTATAATCATTAACTTTAAAGGTCTGAGTAGCCTTGGGAAATCTGAAACCTGAGCCTTGTATGGGGGCAGCCTCCTATCTGTGGTCACACACAGATTCCTTAGGGGAAGTTAATCCCCACTAGTTCACCATGAAGCAGATGCTATGGCGTCAGTCTCCTCTGATAATTGAAAAATCAGTGAAACAGAAGAATTTTCCTCTGATCTCCACTCCAGAGGCATTTTCTTTTGTTGATTAAGATACAAGCCCCCTACCCACCCTTATTTCAGGGCTCAAGTTGTTCCCTTGATCTCTGTCCTGGTTATAATAAAAATCCCCACAATGGGTATTTGCTTTAACAGTTGACTGGGCAGGGGACAGCCTGGTTGATGTTCCCCCACCCCAGGCCTTGCATACAGCTAGCTTCCTTCTAGGGCAGTGGTTCTCAACCTTCCTAATGCTGCGAACTTTAATACAGCCCAAAGGGGTTGTGACTCACAGGTTGAGAACCACTGTTCTAAGGCCATTCTCTTCTTCAGAGTGTTTACAGACCCAGCAGGGGTGTTTGCAAGCTGGGTCCCTTACAGGCCAGGCTTCTAGCAAAAGCAGGAACTGCTCAGATAAGTAATTTAGTTGCTGGTTTAAAAGTAAACTAGCTAACCCGTTTTTATTCTGCCTTGCTCAGCTTATTTTGTTTTTGCCTTTTTCTGGGGGTGTTTTCCCTTGCCTAGAATAGGGTCTTTGGTTCCCATTCTGCCTGCAGATAAAATGTTGGCTAACACCTATCCCTGGGATAGCAAACACATTTTAGAATGATTAGGCAAATTCACACTGAATACCTCATTGTTCAACTTTAGCAGGTTATGAAACTGATAATGCCATGTTGCATTTGCAGGAATATAAAGATACTTATAACTTGTTACAAATTGTCACTTAAAATAATATCTTTAGGGTGGTGCCTGTGGCTTAAAGGGGTAGGGTGCGGGTCCTATATGCTGGAGGTGGCGGGTTCAAACCCAGCCCCGGCCAGAAACCACACACACACACAAAAAAAAATAGTATCTTTAGCCCAGAGATTTTGCTGATACCATGAAAACAAATGAGAGGATCTGGATTTGTTAATACTTTTTTTAATTGGTGCAATAAACTCTTTAGGTTTTCCTGTCATGGAAGGCTCACCATCTGTACATACTAAATTAACCAAATTCAGTCCAATATCACCACATTTATCTTGAACATTGTTGAAGATATTTATTCCCATGTTCTGTTCGTAAGAGCATCCAAAGCAAGTAACTCTTTGTACCAAGAAATTCTTATGTTACAACCTGAATCAAGTTTAAAACATACGTTAAGTCGGTAATATCAGTTGATTCATCCAAAATGACTGAATAATATGCACATATTTTCCTTTTGAAGTATTGCATGAAGTTGGTTTGTCAAGTTGAACACAAATTTATGCTGCTGATCAGTTATGGTTCTCCTTGAAAGAGGCAGTTGTTTGTAATTTGAAACATTATAAGGGTCTAAGCTTCATACAACTTCAATAATGCATTATTTCTCAATTCCTATCTGGCTGGATAGCTTCCCCTTTTTTATAAGATATTTTATAAATTGCTCCAGTTCTGCTTGAAAGAGTTTTCTTTGCTTTTTATCTTTTAATTTCTGCAGAACAACTTTTCATGCCTCTCTCTCTAATTTAAAATATTTGTGGTTCTTATGACTGTTACAAAGCTGATGAGCCTTGAAGTAGGGCACCGGCCCCATATGCCGAGGGTGGCGGGTTCAAACCCAGCCCCGGCCAAACTGCAACAAAAAAATGGCCGGGCGTTGTGGCGGGCGCCTGTAGTCCCAGCTGCTCGGGAGGCTGAAGCAGGAAAATTGCGTAAGCCCAAGAGTTAGAGGTTGCTGTGAGCCGTGTGACGCCACGGCACTCTACCCAAGGGTGGTATAGTGAGACTCTGTCTCTACAAAAAAAAAATAAAATAAAATATTAGTGGTTCTTATGACTGTTACAAAGCTGATGAGCCTTGAATTTCTTCAATGTTGATATTGCAGTATCACAAAGCAAGCAAATCATCTTATCTTTAGCAAAAACAAGGTGATAGAGCAATTCTCGATTCTTGTTAAAAATCTGTTTTCTTCCTTCAGCTTTCTCTTGGTCTTCTTTGACATGATGGGCTGTTGAGAATATAGAATTAAGAGATACTGTTGAGCTGTGCAACTATTCACAAATTCCACTTCAAACAGACAACACAGTGGATGGTTGTCAAAAGCTGATAACAGACTGACATACTCAACTCCTATATAAACTCTCCCCAACCAGCTCATGTGTAGTGGAACCAGTGGGTGGGGGAAGTTTTCATGAGCATAGCAGCCATTAATCTTGCCCTCATGACTCACTGATGTTCTGATTTTGCTGGTCATGTGCTCACTTCGGCAGCACATATACTAATTGTGTTGGCCCATTTTGGAGGATTATTTTGTGGAAACGTATTTTATTCTTTGGAATTTTAAATACATTTATATTAAAAATTAAATAAAAATATAAGATACACAAACGTATTAACAAAAATAAAAGGACTTGCTCTGTAAAATTTGGATTCATTCAAAAGGCGACACGTAAGAGCCTATCCTCTTCCCCCTGCTCCTTGTGTAGTTCAAGTGACTGACAACATCCCTAAAGTCAAGGACAGACCAGGTGGGACACAGGGCTGAGCTGGGAGTGGAGGGAATGACATGTTTAAATGGATCAAATAAATGAGGAAGGAGAGATAAAACAGCAAGAGCCCAAAGAGGAGAGATGACTCTCTTGTACTTATTCGTGCAAGGTGCTGACCACATGGCCACCATGAAAGGTATATCAAATCTTGGTGCTCATTAAAGGTAGTAGGGAGTGAGTGGAACAGAGAAGGCTGTTCCTGAATGTCTATTCCCGGAAGGATGTATGATAGTCAGAAAATGCCAGTGGAATCCCGTGTAAAGAACTGTGTTTACTTTGTTTTCTGCTCTGTGTGTGATTAAGTCACTAATAGTAAAACTACTTGGTTATGGACTGCACCATCTCTTCCTTCTGTGGTGAGGGGTATAGGCAGGGGTTGTACCCACATTAGCAAGTTCATGCTGCTGTGTGCCTCTGTGCTTTTGCACCTGCGGCTCCCTCAGCCTGGAACCTTTACTTCTTTTTCATCTGCTTGCTAGACTCAACCTTCCTGACTCACCTTGGAGCTTTTGCTTCCCAACACTAAAAAGCTAGGTGACCAGAAAGCTCAGGGTCTCTCCTCTGTTTTTTCCATAGCATTCCAGTGTACCTCTGTTACAGCAGTGTAATTATTTGTATAAATATGTCGTCTCAGCTAGATGAAAGAGTGAGGATTGCATCATGTTCATCTCCTTATCCTCAGCTCTTAGCATTTGGGTGGTGTTTAATATTTTCAGAATAGATGAAAGAATTATTAGGAGAATATTGTACATTGAGTAATAGCCACGTGTTCCTTTGTCCCAAGACTAAATCTTACTTAGTGTCTTCATGGCATCCTAATAAGGTGCTTTCTTTCTGATCTAAACAATTTGCTGATGCCCTCGTCAGAAACATGGAGGAATCAGGGATAATTGGATTTCTCCAAAGAGAGAGAGAGAGAGATTTAAAGTATCCAGGCCCTATCCTGCTTCGAAGTTTGCTGGACTCAATGTCAATAAAAAATTGGAGCAGTTGGCACAATTCTCTTTCAGCCCTGATTTAATAAAGGGGTCAAGAGAAGCAGGGGAGGATGGGAGTCTGCTCAGATGTGAAGGAGCTGGTTGGAGAGCCAGGGGCACCCATTAGTGGCTGTTAAGACAAGGGCGCAGTGTAGCCTGTTTGCTACACTCAGCATCCCCTCCAAGAATCTCACGTTCCTGGGAGTCTGAGCTCATGAAGTCCGACCTCCCTGCCACCCACTCCTGCTGTCCCACTGATGATGGACTGACTCCAACAGTGCATGGCTGCCTTTAGCAGGTTACCTCTTCTAACATCTAATTTAGAACAACAGAGATTCTTATGTGTTGCTGTTGTGAGCTCAGAGGCATAGGAAAGTCACAATAGTTGCAATTAACTATGTTATGTTACTACCATCTAATAACCTACAATTAATTATAACCCAGTTGAATTATACTTAGTTAGGTACAGAACATTGAACAGTAGTCATTCATTTATGTATTTATTTTATTAGTAATATTTTGAGGCTGGTGCCTAAAAAATACACTATTTTGAAAAATATCAAAAATTATATAAATTTTCTTTTGAAAATATCATTATGGGGTGGCTCCTGTGGCTCAAAGAGTAGGGCGCCAGCCTCATATACCGGGGGTGGAGGGTTCAAACCAGGCCCTGGCCAAAAACTGCAAAAGAAAATATCATTATAAATGCTCTTTTGCTTCTCTTTTTCTTTGCTAAATACACACACACATGTTTTGAGACAGATCCCACTCGGTTACCCTGGCTAGAATGCAGTAGTGTCATGATAGCTCACAGCAACCCTATACTCCTGGGCTCGGGCGATTCTCCTGTCTCAGGCTCCCAGGTAGCTGGGACTACAGGCATCCCCCACAAAGCCTGGCTAATTTTTCTATTTTTATTAGAGACAGTGTCTCATCTTGCTCAGCCTGGTCTCACACTCCTGACTGAGATCAAACAATCCTCCTACCTTGGCCTCCCAGAATGCTAGAATTATAAGCATAAGCCACCGCGCCGGCCTGGCATATTTTATTTTTATAAGTTGAATCACACTGCACTATAATCTGCTCTGTGCTATTAAACAACAGGACCACAGATAGCATATTTCTCTGTGCCATTCCGTCTATGTGATTTTTGACAATGGTAGTCCGTCTCCTGCATGGACCCTATTTAATTTGGTCAGTCCTCATTCATCCTACTTCATCACAGATCACCTGCTTTATAAGCCTCCTGCTGGGACTGCCCGTTGGCATTGCCACACACACACACACACACATGTATATATATATATATGTACATATATAACTTTTTGTTTTTGAGACAGAGTCTCACTCTGTCACCCTGGGCAGAGTACTGTGGCATCATAACTCACAGCAACCTCAAACTCCTGGCTTCCAGCGATCCTGTTGCCTACACCTCCCAGTGGCTGAGACTACAAGTCCCTGCCATAATATCCAGCTAGTTTTTCTGTTTTTCTACTTTCTGTTTTCTATTGGGGTCTTGCTCTTGCTCAGGCTGATCTTAAACTCCTGAGCTCAGATGATCCACCTGCCTAAAAGTGCTAGGATTACAGGTGTGAGCTACCATGCCTGGCCCATCGCCAGGATACTAAGGCTCTGGACACCAGGCTGTCAGGTGACTTTTAGAGCCTCTCCAGGCACATTTGGAGAGAAAGACCCAATAAAGGTGGGTCTTCACAGGTAGAGTAGCTTTCCAGGTCCTCCCTGGATGTCCTTAGGGCTGAAGGATCCCAGGCTGGAGGGGAGGGTAATCAGAGAAATTTACTTTAATTGGGACAGAGAATGAAGGAGGAGAATTTTACTTTAATTTGAACTATTCAGGATGCTTCTTCACTAAGCTAAAAATTCTTGCAGTGAGGTCTACTTTAGTTTAATTTGATTTTGATTTGACAGTTTAAAAAATTGAGTGATCTATTACATAGCACATTCTATAATAAAGAGTGAAATTCTGTCATTTCCAGAAACATGGATGGAACTAGAGGTCATTGTGCTAAGTGAAAGAATGCTGGCAGAGAAAAACATATCTATAGGATCTCACTGTCACTCACGTGGGAGCTTAAAAAGTTGATCTCATAGAGGTAGAGAGTGGAGTGTTGGTTACCAGAGTCTGGGAAGGGGAGGGGAAATGAAACAAGGTTGGTTAATGGGTACAAACATATAGTTAGATAGAAGGAAGAAGTTCTATTATTTGATAGCACAGTGGGGTGACCATAGTTAACAACAGTAAAGTATATGTTTCAAAATATCCAGGAGATAAGATCTGAAATGTTCCCAGCACAAAGAAATGATGGATATCCTAAATACTGCAATTTGCTCATTAGGAAACCACATCATGTGTATCCTGCAAATATGTACAATTATTATATGTCAATAAAATTTTTTTAATTTGATAATCGTTTTAAAATAGTAATATATAGTAATATAATAGGTTCCTAGATGGTCATTTCATTATTAACCCTGTGGTTTGCATCTGAAACTCTTCAACCAGAAGCTGGTCACATGATAGAGTGGGAGATCATATACCAGATCTCATAATATCAAATACTCTCAGGCTTACTGAGGTCCCAGGAGCAATTTCTGCTTTTGTCTGCATGTGTTACTTGATTTGCTTCCTGAATTATTTATTTTTTATTAGTGAGAAATAAACAGGAATAAAAATAAGCTGTGAACAACTCCGATGAAAATCAAATGGGGTACAGTGAGCCTCTATCATTCTACCATTAAATGAGATAAAACAGACACAAATTACAAGAAAATCATTATTTTTAATCTGACTCAGGAACAGTTCTTTAGCTTCCTATATGTGAAATCTTGAAATTAGTATCATGGTTCTTTTCTTCATTTGGCCAGCTGGCATGTAGTCTAAATAGAAAAGATCATGGAATGTCAAGGAATGAATAGATTTGGTTTTAGGGTTAAAAAAATGTAGATATTCAAGTCTCCCTAAATTCCTCCCGTGAAGTCCACTAGAATAGTATATTTTTCTTTAAGTAAAGTATTGGACAAAGATCCCGTAAGCAACCACTTAACTCAAACCATTGCCTTTTACTCACGTTTACCAGGTTCTTATTATGTGATAGGCAGGGTGCTAATTGTGTGATATGCATTATTTCATTTAACTCTAGCAATAGCGAGATGAAGTGGGCATGATTATTATTTCCATGTTACAGATGAGGATTCTAAAGCACAGAAAGATTAAGTTACTTCCCAAAGACTCTAAGTGGTGCTACTAGGTCTCAGATTCACAATGGTTTAATGTCCAGGCCCATACTTTTAACCACTATGCAAAGCACCGCTCCTCTTCTCTGTGAAGAAATTAATGGCCCTCAGTCCTTCCATATATGTAAAAAATGAAACAATAGTAACTAGAGATTTTAAACAATTCTATTTATTGTATGAGTTTTCACAAGTAGGTCTTGTAGTAGGCCTTCTTTTAGGATAGACCGGTATAAACCAGTATATATGCCAGATGTTTCAGAAAAATGACATTATCTACATCCCACTTCCATTTCTCCCTGTTATAATAAGACTAGCAGCTCCTACCCCTTTCCTACTTCACACAAACGTATGAATTTTAATGATATAATGTACTCTGAGTTTCTTGGAAAAGGGATGCTATGTAAACACAAAGTAGAAGTTTTATAAAAACAGTGTCAGTGTGGTATGTAGCCAACATAAAATAGATTAAATTATTTCATTACAGATTAGGACAAAAATAGCCCGTTAATCTTGCCTCTCTATTTTTTCATCATTTTGTTTATTGCCTGTGTCTGGGGCTTTCAAGAGCAACCTGAAAGGGAAATAGTGTTTGATAGAATATTGATTGATTAGCAGTTTAGCATCCCATTTTTTGAGGATAATACTGCAACATCAAAGATTTTGCCTGTTTCCAGCTTTTGGGAAAATCTCAGGTCAAAATTCTGTTGCCAGGCCGGGCACAGTGACTCAACCTGTAATCCTAGCACTCTAGGAGACTGAGGGGAGAGGATGGCTGAGCTCAGGAGTAAGACCAGCTTGAGCAAGAGCAAGACCCTGTCTCTATTAAAAATAGAAAACAATTTTACCTGAGCATTTACAGGCAGGTACCTGTAGCCCCAGCTACTCAGGAGGCTGAGGCTGGAGGATCACTTGAGCCCAGGAGTTTGAGGTTGCAGTGTGATGCCAGTGCTCTCTAGCTGGGATGAAAAAGCGAGACTCTGTCTAAAAAAAAAAAAAAATTCTGTTGCCAGACGGCAGTATTATGTGAACTAAAGTTGGCTGTGAATGTCGCTATACCAAAGGCCATCCTGACTGTCTTTTATAAGGGATCCAACAGACTTTTATTATGATTCAAAAATAGCCAGGTCACTCTAGGAAAAAACTTTTCTTCTCCAGAACTACCAAAACATCACTTCTACTGCTCAAATTGAAGTAGGCCAATACCTCACAGTAGAAAATGGAAGAAACTAGCATGAGACCCAAGATAATTTTAAAAGGCATGGAGGGGCGGTGCCTGTGTCTCAGTGAGTAGGGCTCCGGCCCCATATGCTGAGGGTGGTGAGTTCAAACCCAGCCCTGACTAAACTGCAACAACAAAAAAATAGCTGGGCGTTGTGGCGGGCACCTGTAGTCCCAGCTGCTCGGGAGGCTGAGGCAAGAGAATCGCTGAAGCCCAAGAGTTAGAGGTTGCTGTGAGCTGTGTGAGGCCACGGGACTCTACCTGAGGGCAGTACAGTGAGACCCTGTCTCTACAAAAAAAAAAAAAAAAAAAGGCATGGAGGGTGAAAAACCGCCATTCTTATCTAGTGGCTCTGGACAGCATCACTTATAAACAGAACCCTCTTGTGCACAGATAACAATGCCTTACACCGTTAATTTTACATGCACATTCGCATCTGCCCTTTAGACGAAACGCAAGAAGAAAGGGACATTTACCACTGTAGAAATGATTAGAGGATCGTTAGTCTGTCTCCTTTTAAGACTTCCCCACTCTACACATGAAGGAACTCTCAGGAGGAGAAAATAGAGAATAACCAGCAATGCATTTCACAGGCTCATAAGCTCCCACCCCACAGTTCACTTTAGTTGCATGGAGACTATGGGTGGGTCTTCTGATTTGCTGACCTGTCATTTTGTTTCTAGGAGTGACTCAAAGCAGAAGGATTTTTACCTTCTCTCAATCACTTCTGTTTTACAATTGTGAGCTGGCTGAAAAAGGAATGTCTGTTACTATTTACCTCTCAAGTGTTTGAGGACATGGGAGGGCTCCCTGCCATCTTTTGGGTGAAGCAGAGAAAGGGGGACAAACTGCCAAAGGCTGCCTGTGGCGTTTCCACTGCTGGGCTGTGTGTGATTGTATGGGGAGAGGAGTAACCCTGAAGACAGGATCCTGGGCCATTTTTCTGCATCTGACCCTGCTTCAAACCTGCTGTAAATTCTGTGTAACTTCTCAGAGTCTAAACGTCTTCATTTATGGAAATGAAATATGCTAGATGACCTTTTGGGTTTTTTTTTTTGCTTCACTGTGTTTTGCTGCAGATAATTAAAATAATGTTTAACTGTTTTGAAAAGTAAAAACATTGTACAAAATGTGAGATGTTGTTGGACATGTCACTCAGTCAGAGTGGTATTAAGAGAAAAGTACTGGGAATCAACAGTAAGGCCTGATGGTCTCAGAAAATCTGACGGTAATTTAGGTGCCAGTCATCTCCCCAGGATCTCATTGCTTTCTCTTTTCTCCAGATAATGAAGACAGCTTATTTTATTTTATTTTATTTTTATTTTTTAATTTTTTTTAATTAAATCATGGCTGTGTACAATAATGCAATCATGAGGTTAGCAAGGTATCCCAAGAATGGAAGAACAAGTACCCAATGTACTCAGCCGTAATATGAAACTAATTTATAGCTTTTATACCAAGGCTATAACCCAATCTCAGTACAGAATATGGGGAAGGGGGCGAGGGAGTGGAAAGGAGGGGGAGGAAGAGAGGAGGGAGGGTGATTGGTGGGTCCACACCTAGGGTGCATCTTGGAAGACAGCTTTTTAACAGCAAAGTCAATTCGATTTGTTAATTGATGGCCCTATTTCTTCTTCTTTTTAAATGGTAAAAACGCAAGAGCATTTGGGGGGTGACAGAGCAAGTAGGGAGGTGGACTCCTCCTTCGCGCCTCCCCCTTGTATGTGCGGGTCTTTGCACCCACCACAGTGCTGTGGGCGGAGGATGTGGGGTGGAGAGTGTTCCTGGGCACCACAGGGTGAGATGTGTTTGGGTGAGGTGAAGCCACGTGGGAGGCGCGGATCGTAGGTGCATCTCGGGGTGTGACAGCGAGTGTCCGTCTGCGATGGCCTTCGTGGTATGTCGTCAGGTGATCTAACCGCATGGGCACGACCCCTCAAGTCCATGTGAGGGTGGTGGGAGAAAGAAAGCCAGGATTTGATCAGTCTTGTAATTGAGGATATGGGAGAGCTCCCTGCCATCTTACGGGTGAAGCATCTTTTGAAACATCTCCGGAGAAGTTTGTTGTTTTTCTCCCCTTCGCGGGGGACTTGGGGGATGGTCCCTGGGGGTGGGTTCTTGGAAAGAATCTGAGGGCGGTTGGTTAACGCGTCTCTTTCTCATCTTTCTCAAACTCTCGGGGTTTGGGCGGTGGAAGGGGGCTCTGAGGGTCTGAGTCCCGGGTGGAAGGAAGCGGCGTCAGGCGACTTCCTCGGCTGCGGCGGCGCTGGCGGCCGCGGTGCGCGCGGGTCTGCGCATCCCGCCCCCAGGCCGGGAAGGGGCGGAGCTGGGCGTCCCCGGCCACCGGCGGTGTCCTCCCCCGGCCGCTGCCCAGCGCAGAGCTCGCGGCGATCGCGGCGCCCGCGGGAAGCTTGTCGCCTGGAACCCGAGCCGCCAGTGCGGGCCGGGCCGGGCCGGGCTGGGCTGCGCGCCCTGGCTCGACCGCCGCCCCGACCGGTGAGTCCGCGGCGGGAGGCGCCAAGTGGGTGGACCTGGAGTTCAGGACCGCGATGGTGGGGAACCCCCGGGCCCCAGCTTGGGGGGCGGGGATGGCGGAATCGCGACGGTGGGGAGCCCCAGTATCCCAGCCCGGAGAGGAAGTCTGGAAGCGCAGTGTTGGGAAACCCGAGCCCTATCGGGGTTAGGGCCCTGATGTTGGGGAGCATCAGAACCCGCGCCCGGAAGAAGGACGGGGGGGTAGGACCGTGATGTTGGGCAGCCCTGCAGCCCTGGAGGGAGATCCCCAGCGTCCCAGCCTGGAGAGCTGGGGGGAGGGCGTTATGACCGCGATGTCTGGGGGCCGAGCCCCGAGGGCAGAAGAGCCAGGATCGGGACTTGGGGGCGTCCAGTCCGCATTCTTGGGTCGCCCTCCATCGGGCAGAGGGGAACGGAAGCCAGGAGCAGAAGGCGAAGGGCAGGAAGCCGGGGTGGGAGGGGGAGCCCGAAAGGGGAGCCCCGGATTAGGGTGGGGCGAGGAGTGTGGCTTCTCCTGGAAGGACTTAAGGGGCCTTCTCTGAGACCCGGGTGGGGGGCTCGAGGAGCGGTGTAGTGGAGAACTGTGGATGGGTGGGGAAAGCGGGTTAAAAGGCAGGGGAGGAGGAGCTGTTGAAGGAGATGGGAACGGAGACAGAGGGGAGGCTTTGGAGACACCAGGTGGGGCAGGGACGGGGGACCAGGTCAGCCAGGTGGACGCAGTGCCCTCGGTGGATTAAGGGCGTGGACTCCTGGGAAAGAGCAAGACTGGGCGACTCCTGTCGAGGGCAGATGAGGTCGCCGCATTCGGTGCGCCCAGGGAGTCTTGGGGACCTGAGGTGCACCTCGCAGACACCCCTTACGGGGATCTGGAAGCAGTCAGGGCACCGCAGCTCCCGGTGCACCTGCGGGCGCTCCAGGGACCAAGGGACTCCTTGATTCTGTACTCGGTGAGTACAGAATGAGAGGCTGTTTCTGAGTCAAAAGCAAGGAAAATCGGCAAAACAGATATACACAAAACGCCCACAAATACGCTGCATTCCACAGCGGAGTAAACACAAGGAGTATTGTACAATTTGGGATTGTGTCAATGAGGGAGGGATCCGTTTACTGAAGTTAAGAGGAGTTCCGTGCGTGGAAGGTGGGACTGCCCTTGACTGCCCTGTGGAGATTGTGCAGTCTGTACCCACCCTTGAACTGCTGCACTCTTGGCCAGATCAGCTGGCAGGGAGCCGGACGACATAGGATCTCAGTGGATGGGTATCCAAGTGTGTATCTAAAAACAAACAAGTGACCGAGGCATGGCTGTGCCCCTCATTTTTGTTTCTCCTGGGTGCCTGACTCCCCTCAATTCGTTAAATACTGTTGACTATTCTACATTAATTTATCCAGGATTGTTAAGTATGTGTGGCAATTAGTTTAATTATTTGGTGTAACAGCTAATTGAGGAAGACCCAAGGCCTAGGAATCCTCTTAAGAGGATTTCTCCATTGGAAGATACCTGGGGTTGGGGTTTGGGAGACAAGGCCCTCTCCCCTCTTTTCCATCATGCTGCCCATGTAGGTCCATCTTCTACCTGCACACATTTACTGAATTGCCTTGGTGATGGCAAACCTTCCTCAGCTGGGAAAGAATCAAATACCTTATGGGGCCAACTTGGGTTTCTCAGGGTGGGAATGGAGGTTGTGATATGAAGTAAGTCCATGAAAGTTGTGAAAATTCTCTTGGAAGGACTGGCAGTTCTCAGGGGGTATCCGGGAAAGGTAAAGGAGAGATAGGTGGATCTCTCAAAAGTCTCCTCTCCCCTCCCCTCCCATCCCCTCCCCTCCCTCCCCTCCCCTCCTCTCCTCTCCTCTTTTTCTCCTCTCCTCCCCTCCCCTCTTTTCCCCTCCTCTCCCCTGCCCTCTCCTCCACTTCCCTTCCTTTTCTTCTTTCTCACTTTGTTGCAGAGGTTTGAGTGCCATGACATCAGCCTAGCTCACTGCAATTTCAGCCTCCTGGGTTTAACCAATCCTCCTGCCTCAGCCTCCCAAGTAGCTGGAACTATGAGCACCCACCATACCACCTGGCTAATTTTTCTGTTTTTTGTAAGGACGGGCTTTGACTCTTGTTCAGGCTGGTATTGAACTCCTGAGCTCTAGGGATTTTTTGGTTTCGCCTCCGAAGAGTCCTGGGATTACAAGTGTGAGCCACAGCCCTTGGACTCTCAACAGGGTTCTTAATTTTGAGGTGGATTCATTCTTTGGGGATTAGATCCCAGTATCCATTCAGAGGCTATAAAAGGAAGTAAGTGCTATAAAAGTGCTTAGTGAGTCATTTAGTGTATGTGTTTAGGATTGGAATGTAATTACAGTTGGTCCTTGAACAACTAATGGGCTAGGGGAAAATTCAAGTATAATTTTTATTTTACTTTTTCACTATCTATTTGTTTTTTCTTCGAGAAAGTTTATTTCAGTATATTATGGAGTTACATACATTTTAGCTATAGTTTGCTATTGTACATTTTAAGTAAAAGTTATAGGTGTGCCATTCATCCAGGAAGTGTGCAGTGTACCCATGCATTGTACCTGTTGGGTGGGGATTTACCCTTCCCCTTCTCCGCCTCATCCCTACTTGAACTTTGTTGAGTTTTGCTTCCTTATGAGCACATAGGCGTTGATCATCTAGTTCTAACTTAGTATTGAATATGTGTGGTGTTTGTTTTTCCATTCTTGTGATATTTCACTTAGGAGAATGGTCTTCAGTTCCATCCAGATTGTTACAAAAGATACTAGGTCACCCTTTTTACGGCTGAAGAGTATTCCATGCTATACATATACCACATTTTATTAATCCATTCATGTATTGATGGGCACTTGGGTTGTTTCCACATCCTTGAGATTGTGAATTGTGCTGCTGTGAACATTCAGGAGCAAGTGTCTTTATTATAAAATGTCTTTTTTGTTGTTGTTATTTTGTTTCTTTTTTTTAATTTTATTTTTGAGATAGAGTCTCACTTTGTCACCCTTGGTAGAGTGCCGTAGCATCATAGCTCACAGCAACCTCAAAGTCTTGGGCTCAAGCAATTTTCTTGCCTCAGCCTCCTGAGTAGCTGGGACTACAGGCGCCTGCCACAACACCTGGCTATGTTTAGAGACGAGGTCTTCTTCTGGTTCAGTCTGGTCTCAAACTCATGAGATCAGGCAATCCACCCGCCTCAGCCTCCCAGAATGCTAGGATTACAGGTGTGAGCCACTGCACCCAACCTAAAAATGTCTTTTATTATAGTAGAGGGATTGCAGGATCAAATAGTAGGTCTACTTTAAGTTCTTTGAGCAATCTCCAAATGACTTTATTTTTTTAAGACACAGGGCCTTGTTCTGTTACCTAGGTTAAAGTGCAGTGGCATGATCATAGCTCACTGCAGCCTCCAACTCCTGGTTTCCAGTGATCCACCTGCTTCAGCCTCCTGAGTAGCTAGGACAACAGGTGCACACCACTATGTCTGACTAATTTTTTTTTTTTTTTTTTTTGAGACAGAGTCTCACTATGTCGCCCTCAGTAGAGTGCTGTGGCGTCAAAGCTCACAGCAACCTCCAACTCTTAGGCTTAAGTGATTCTCTTGCCTCAGCCTCCCAAGTAGCTGGGACTACAGGCACCTGCCACAACGCCCGGCTATTTTTTTGTCGTAGTTGTTTAGCTGGCCAAGGCCAGGTTCTAATCTGCCACCCTCAGTGTATGTGGCTGGCACCGTAACCACTGTGCTATGGGTACTGAGCCTGCCTAATTTTTAAAAATATTTTTTAGACCCCGAGATCTTACTGTGTTGTCCAGGCTGGTCTCAAACTTCTTGCCTCAAGTGATCCTTCTACCTCATCCTCCTAAAAGTCCTGGGATTACAGACATGAGCTACCATGCCAGGCCTCAAGTGTAACTTTTGACTCCCCAAAAGTGCTATTAACTACTGTACTTTGAAGTACAGAGTACATTTTGGTGTTTACGTTCTAGTATGTGTGTAAAATAATTTGTCCTATCACTTTATTGTTATAGCTTGTGGCATACTGGGCTGGAAAAAATAAACTTTTCTTTTCCTCTTCCTCATAGTCATTACGAGGCTGTTTCCATCACTACAGATTTTTACAGAAAGCAGAACAAAAAAAGGTACCCAGCAAGCCTTTTACCCCATCTGTAGGTAATGCTTGGTGTTTAACTTTTGATGTGAAAGGATCTATAGAAGGGGAAGAGAATGATTTCTGAAAATTCATTTAGGATTCCATAACACAGAATGGAAAAAATTAACTGAACATATTCCTTTCTTAAATTCCCCCCCCCCTTTTTTTTTCAGGTTATGTAGCTTAACACTTCATACAGCCATAGCTTGACTCTTAATCTAGCTGCAGTCATGAACTAGTCATTTCATCCTTTTTCCTTAGTTTTCTTACCTTAAGTTGAAGACAGTGATGGATGTGTACTTTATAGGACTGTGATGAAGGTGAAATCAGATTTATGCCCACAGAATGCTGAGTACAGTGCGTGACACATAATGAATGCTCAATACAGTCTAGCTATTTTTGTTAGAAAGATTATTTATTGATAGTTTCATATGAAAATTCCTTTGAAGCCATGTGGAAATCTATCATACCTCAGGTAATGATATTCTCTTCAGCTGGGCTTTTTAGCAAACTGTGTCAATGAGAACATTTTGTGTTTTGCTGTCCTGGCTTCTGAGGAGTTTTTAGAGGGTGACCTTACAAGCAACCATGATGAGCTAATTTCTTTTGAATTTGTATTTTTTGAAAAATGAATGCTCTTGTTATGGTTGTGCATTAGGTATAAGAGATTGGTGTGTAAGTGAAAATCAGAAGCAAAAATGAGTTTAAAAGCCTCTCCTGTAACTTTGTTTCCTTGATCCAATAAAAATATTATTCTAATGAAATCGCTATAGTTCTCTTGGCGTGTATTGAAAGGGATGATCCTGGTAAACATTCCCTTTTAGTTCAAACATGAGTTTTGCTCTGTTTAGTTTTTTAACTTATAGGGAAGATTAGCCTGGTACTAAGTTCTTAGGTCTTCCATAAATAACATTAATTTTCTTCACATTTATAAACTTTGACCGGGTGCAGTAGCTCACGCCTGTTATCCTAGCACTTTGAGAGGCTCAGGCTGGAGGATTGCTTGAGGCCAGGAGTTCGAGACCAGCCTGGGCAATAGCAAGACCCTATTTCTACAAAAAATTTAAAAAATTAGCTAGGTGTGGTGGCACATGCCTGTTGTCCCAACTACTTACTTGGAAGCTAAGGCAGGAGGATCACTTGAACCCAGAACTTTGAAGGCTGCAGTGAGCTAAGATTGCACCTCTGCACTCTAGCCTGAGTGACAAAGCTAGACCTGGTCTCAAAAATAAAAATAAAAATAAGTATACATTTTATTTAATATATATGAATTAGGAAGATAGGAAAATGATTTTATCTTAATTTTTATCAAATGATTAGGGGTTGCTATGAAACAGTTAATGTTTCATGAAAGGTTATACATTTAGGGGAGCCCACCAAATATAGTTCTGCATTGATGAGAGTTTCTTCTAATGGCTTATGGGGCTAAGGATCAATGTGGATTTCACTAGATGTTCTTTTCCCTCAGTTTCTTGGAGAAGGCAAAATAGGTGGATCTCTCAATAGTTGTCTTACTTCTGAGATGGATTCCTTCTTTCAGGATTAGATCCCAAGATGTATTCAAAGGCTTGAAAGGAGATAAGTGCTGTAAAAATGCTTAGTGGGTTATACAGTGGTAAATAACTGTAGGTGGATGGCATTATTATTGCTCCATATGTCCTTGAGTCTTGTATTTGGTTCTTATTCTCTTTTCTGAGCAGTGATTTATTTATTTGGAAAGTATCAGGAAACAATATATTAAGCTAAAGCAATAGTTCTTAATGGGGAGGAGGTATGAATTTGCTCCCTCTTCCCTAAGGAACAACCTTTGACAACATCTAGAGATATTTTTGATAACAGGGAGGGGAAGGATGATCCTGGCACCCCAGGGTAGAGGCCAGATCACTGCTGTCATCCTGTAGTGCACAGCACAGGTTTTTACAACAAAGAATTGGGGGTATCTGGTTCAAAACATTAGTAGTAGCCCAGGTGTGGTGGCTCATGCCTATAATCCCAGCATTTTAGAAGGCTGAGGCAGGAGGATCACTTGAGACCAAAAGTTTAAGACCAGCCTGGTTAAAATAGTCAGATCCCATCTCTACAAAAAAAGTTTTTATAAATTAGTTAGGTGTGGGGGAACACACCTGAGGTCATAGCTCCATGGAGGCTGAGGCAGGAGAACTGCTTGAGGCCAGGAGTTCAATGCCGCAGTAAGCTAGGGTTGCCGCTGAACTCCAAACGGGGCAGTAGAGTGAGGCTCTGCCTCTAAAAGTCAGTAGTGCTGAGAACCCATGGACTGCAGTGTGGGATCTCAAATACTTATTTGAAATTCAGTTTGGTTAAGCTTTTATTTTGGTGATGAGTGAGTGTGGACTTGCGGTGTAAAACCATTTTTCTTCTGATATATTGCAGTCAAAAAAAATTTTTTTAATATTATTTTAGAGCCTGTGAGGTGTTTAATGTCAATCCATTTACCTTGTTCAGTATTTCTGGTGGATAAACCTTCAGTAACACCCTGGGCATCATCAGTTTTTAACTGTATCACCCAGACTGTGTCACTTAACCTGAGTGTCTATAAACGTCTCTTCTGCCTGAAGAGAGATTGTGGGATTAAATGAGATAGTGTGTATCAAATGCTTAGGACCCAGGAGATACCTGATAAATGGTAGGTTTTAGTATCAAGACTAGTTACGAGATCTGGGTCAAAATCTAGACTGTGCTTCAGACGGATGCAGCTTTGGTTTTTTAAACTATTGTGTACAAAAAGAATCCAGGTTTCTCCATCCCATTGTGTGCCCAAGGGCAGGACAGGGACACAGATTATGGCCTTAAGTGTCCCTGGTTCCTTTGGCATCCCGGCCTGGGCTCTGCCAGACACTAAGTGTAGTGTGCAGCTCACGTCAAGTGAGCCAGTAGGACACCCCCAGACTTCTCTCCTGTACAGGAAGGATGAGTTGAAAGTAGAAGAACTTGGTGTTCCACGTGGCCTGCTCTGAGGGAGGAGCTAGCCGGCCCTGAAGCCCGCTCAGACTAAGCAGCGAAGCGTGTCTTCCGGGCTCCAAAGGCTCCTCTCAGACCCCCGTGTGCGTGTAATCAGAGCTTGCTCTCATGTGTGAGAGTGGGTGGAGAGGTCTGGCAGCCTCCCTTGGCTTTTCCTCAGCCCCTTTTATGCAGGCTGAGGGTTCTCAGAGGACTTCTTTCATTTTTACAAAACACTGCAAATCCACTCTAGTTTTTTATCTGCATGGGGTTACCTGGCCACATGGGAGGGGAAAGCCAGGCTCCACTTCCTTCCTTTCGGTGCATTTCCCTCATGCACGCGCACACACACACTGGCCTGCATTAGTGAGTTCTCATCTCACAATAACACGCACATCTTCAGCTGGGTGGGAGTGAGACCAATTCTGGGCACACCGAGTGTTTAGCAGACAGGGATGTAAGTAACAATGACTTTTTTGCTGTGAGTTAGAAACCATTAGGATTGTGGTTCTCAGTCCTGGCTGTAGGATAGACTCATCAGGGGCCGTCTGAGAATACTGCTGCCGTGGCAGGTGGGTAGGGCCTGGGTATCAGGTTTTTAAAATGCTCCTTAGATGGTTCTGATGCCCATCAAGAGGCGAGGGTTAAGGATTGCTGACTGCCTTGTGAAAATTAATGACCTGCATTTTTAAAAGAGAAGAAAAAGGGAGAGAAAAAAAGAAAACTGAATTTCAAATATCTAAGTCTCATAAGTATTGTTTGATTGAGCCTTTATTTTCATGACGAGTGAGTGCGGACTTGCAGTGTAAAACCATTTTTCTTCTAATGGGTTGCAGTCAAAAAAGTTTAAAAAAACATTATTTTAGAGCCTTATAGGTGTTTAGTATCAGCTCATTTATCTGGTTCAGTATTTCTGCTGGACAGTTTTCAAAGTGCTTTTATTTATCATATCAAATATGACTTTCACTGCCATCCTGTGAGGTGTGGAGAGCAGATATTATATTGATTAGTTTTTTCAGATGAAGCCTGTACAAAGTTAGAGAGGGTAAGAAATTGGTTGAAGTCACAATGAGAAAATGGCAACCACGGGACTCAAACCCAAGGGCTCTAAGTCCAGCTTACATTTTTCTGCTGCTTCTGATTTAGCAGATCCTGTGAGAAGAAAGGGAACTGGGCAGGGAGGCTGCGTTCAGCGCCGTCAATGTGTAACTATCGACTGGACGCTGACCCGTGTCAGGAAGAGTATTACGTTGCCTCGTTAATTCTCAGTACAGTCCTGTGAGGTAGGTGCTACTGATGGTCTCGTGTCACAGATGAGGAGGCTGAGGTGCAGAGAGGGGGACTCTAATGGAAAGTCCAGGAGCCTTGTTTGTGCCCTCTACTGCCCAGCACCAGTCTGTGGCTTCTCTCTGCCTTGGGTCCCCCTGCTCTTCAGGCAGTTGAGGTAGAAGTGGGATGGCTCTAGTACCTGTGGCTTTCACTCTGCTTTCCTACGTGTGTGACTGGAACCTCAGCCCCGCAGTGAGTGACGGAGGAAGGCCCTCTGCCGTCCCGAAATTCTCTATGGAACCTTGTCCAGCCTGTCTGTGACACCTATGCAGTGACTTGCTGAAATCCGTGGTGTGGCTTAGGTGGTCTTGTCTGAGAAGGAACCTAAATCCTAACCCCTATGGAGTAAGATCTTAATGGACTTCCCAGTGATCTGGGGATACCTCATTCATTCGTTCACCAGCTATGAAGGGCCTAGCAGGTGCCAGGATCTGGGCCAAACACTGGGGATAGAATGAGGAACGAAAGAGCAATCCCTGCCTTTATGGGGATTGTAGTTAGTACTAGAGACAACTCTTGGCTTCCAAGATGGGTAGAGAAGGTAATTCTCATGGTTTTCTCATACCTGTGCACAGGCCTAAAATCGCCAGGCCAAACCAAGGCTCAGGCCACATGTAAATACAAAGGCAATGGTTACTTACCTACTCAGAAGCTTAGAATGAAAGAATTAGGCTTTATGTTACCTCGTATGACATCCAGAAATTACACTGCCCCAAAGATGGGAAAACTGCTCTCTGTACTATGTCACCTGAGTTGGATGATCAGGTTGAGTTAAGCCTTGGACATAGGGAAGACTTTTCTGCATGTCTGGGAGAGTACAAGCTTACAAACTATCTAGGTACCTAATAAATTATCCCTGTTTTGCTGTGTGAGAAAGTTTTAGTACTATATCAAAGCAATATTTTTTGAATGAGTGATTTCAAAATAATTATGGTGAATGTTAATAAAACAGAGGTCATGGGTGACTTTATAATTTTGAGACAATACAAGGCTAGCTCCCCTGCCCTTTCCAGGCTGACCTGATTCCTGACTTTAATCAACCCCCAGTTCCTAGGGCTGTAAGAATTTAAGAGAGATGAGAGCTGGGATTGTTGCTATAAGAACTTTTTATTAGTCTTGAGACACAGCTAACAGTGACATTTATCCTGCTAGGTTGATGTAGTCTGAGATTTAAAAAAAAAAAAAAGCAAAGAAGAAAAATAAAGTCTCTTTTCTTAAAGAATAGACACTTTGGAGCTTATCATCAATATCTTGAAACTATGTATTTGCCCTGTCTTTAACACTTTCTCTTTTGAGTCCAAGAGAATTTCCAAGGAGTTCAAGATAAGTCCTGACCTCCTTGTTCAAGACGTCCTTAGTTAGGACACTAGAGAAGGGCTACACGTTCCCAAACCAGTTGCAGATGGAAATAAAATGCACAAACTGTGCTGAATATTGCCCGAAGATCATAATTTTATGAGAAAATTGTTGTTATTATAATTATTTTTGTTAGTGAAAAAACACTTTCTTCTTAGACTCATTCTAAGGAGAATTACTAAGATTGTATGAAAAGAAAAGGGAGGATAATGTATAGTCAGTGGTAGAGTGCAATAGCTCTTGAAGGAGAAAATTTATATTCTCTCAGTGAATTCATTCCAGAAATCCCATCTTCACTTTTCAATTCCTGTGCAACAGCAAGATTAAGGCATTAATTAACATTATTCCCTTGCATTGCCAGGGACCCTGAGCACATTAGAAAATAAAATTAGTTTCTAAATATATACAATTATTTATCAATAAAACATAAATAATTAAAATATTTTCTAAAGATGAATTTGAATCTTTTTCTCAGTGACGCAGTAAGCTGGTTATCATTAATTTGTGCTCCCCAATGCCAGTGTGACTCAATAATATATTAAACATGCAAAGGGAGAGCACAAGAGACTTTCTCAGAAATAAAGACTTTTTTGAAAAAAAATAAAAAATAAAAAAAATAAATAAATAAAATTAGTTTCATGCATAGGCTAACAGTAAATTGCCTGTAGTAATAAAATGTCACCCAGATAGATTCAAGAATGTCGTTGAAACTGGGTGGCATTTCAGGAAGGTAGAAACTGATTCATCAAATCTCAGTTTGGTGAAGAGGTTCAGGCTAATTCATGAAGCACTATCATTAGCACTTCTTGGATTGCATGCCTTCCCCCCTGCCTTTTAAATATCCTAAATGGTGACTTGTTTATGACTTACATCCCTCGAAGTATTAGCACCTCCTGAGATACTGCTGTCAGTTCACAGGGTCCCTAACAATATTTTTGTCTCTCTTGGGATGTTGATGTTTTAGAGCTCTGCAGCTGGAGAGTTACTCTAACACAGAGGGACACTTGGGAAGGAGAGAGGGGAGAAAGAAGGTATTGTGGGAAATAAAGGTAATCAGGTCAGGGCAGCCATGGTAAAGTTCAAATAGGAAATCTGTCAGCCCATCTGTAGGGATGTTTTTGCCACTTTGCCTAACTCTGTGCTAGGTACTTTGAGGGATATAAGAGAAATATAAAGCATGGTTTGGGGTTTTGAGTCTTTTCTTTTTTTTCACGCTTAAGAAGCCTGTAATATATTTGGAACATCCAAATTTTTTTTACCATGAAAGAGAAAGAAAACTCTGGATCATTTATGACTGTATGTTGGATTGTGAAGCAGCACTCAGTGTAGGACAGGGTGAAGTCAGCTTGAGCTCTTGAAGTTTGAATGTAATCCAGGAGAAACAACCAGAATGAGGTTTTGAAAGAGGGATAACATTTAGATGAGGAAGGGGAGCATTTCTGATGGACGACATAGGTTTAGCAATAGCACAGAGGCAAAAATCAGAATGGTATTATATGGTACATAAGGCCCCGGGGAAATCTGCTTCATTTGTCTTCCTATCACTTGGTACCACTTCACATACTCCATGTGTATTTGTTTACGCTCTTGCCTTCTACACTGGTTACAGGCATGAGCAGCGTAAGGAATACTCAAGTAGAATCTCTGATCTAGATTCCCTTTTGAAGTTGGGTATTCGGAGAAAAGAAAAGGAAATTAAAACCTTCATTAAACAATATTTTTCAAGGGCCTGCTAACTATACATGTGGCACAGTTCTAGATACTAGAGATACAGAGATGAGCAAGATCCTTGTCTTCATGAAACATAGATTCTCTTGGGGACAACAGACAGTAAACAAATAAATCAGGAAATACATATAGTAGAACCTCTATAAGTTGACTACCCAAGGGACTGTAACAAATTGGTCAATATATGGAGATGGTCAACATAATGAACTGGGCCTTCTGTACTGATAAATACATGTGGTCAACTATGGAGGTTCTACTGTATATAATTTTAGGTAGTGAAAAATGCTATAAATAAATCAGGATAAGAGGAAAGAGTGCTGATTTTACGTGAGGTCAGGATAACATAAAGATTTTAGATTACCGGACATCTCAAGCAACTGGAAAAGGAAGAACACTCCAACCCCAAACCCAGCAGAAGAAAAGAAATATCAAAATTAGAGCTGAATTAAATGAAATTGAAAACAAAAGAATTATTCAAAAGATCAGTGAATCCAAAAGTGGGTTGGTTGTTTGAAAAGTTTAACAAAATTGATAAAGCCTTGGCTAGCCTAACCAGAAATAGGAAATTAAAATCCCTAATTTCATCAATCAGAAATGACAAAGGCAAAATAACAACAGACACCTCAGAAATTAAAAAAAATTATTAATGAATACTACAAAAATCTCTACTCTCAGAAATACAAAAATTTGAAAGAAATTGACCAATACTTAGAAGTACGCCATCTTCCTAGACTTACCCAGAAAGAATTAGAAATGTTGAACAGACCTATATCAATTACTGAAATAAACTATACGAAATCTCCCAAAAAAGAAGAGTCTGGGACCAGACGGCTTTACATCGGAATTCTACCAAACCTTTAAAGAGGAACTATATCTATATTACATAACCTTTTCCAAAGCATAGAAAAAGAAGGAATACTTCCCAACACATTCTATGAAGCAAATATCACCCTGATCTCCAAACCAGGAAAAGACCCAACAAGAAAAGAAAATTATAGACCAGTATCTCTAATGAATATAGATGCAAAAATATTCAATAAGATCCTAGCAAACAGAATCCAGCAACACATCAAACAAATTATACACCATGACCAAGTTGGTTTTATCCCAGGGTCTCAATGATGGTTCAATATACGTAAAGCTATAAGTATAATACACATAAACAAAATAAAAAACAAAGACCATATGATTCTCTCAATCAGTGCAGAAAAAGCTTTTGATAATATCCAGCATCCTTTTATGATCAGAACACTTAACAAAATAGTTATAGAAGGATATTTCTTAAACTGATAGAGGCCATCTACAGTAACCCCACACCGAATATCATATTGAATGGAGTTAAATTGAAATCATTTCCACTCAGATCAAGAACCAGGCAAGGTTGCCATTGTCTCCACTGCTTTTTAACATTGTAATGGAAGTCTTAGCCATCGCAATTAGGGAAAAAAAGGCAATAAAGGGTATCCATGTAGGGTCAGAGGAGATCAAACTTTCACTCTTCCCAGATGATATGATTGTATATCTGGAAAATACCAGGGATTCAACTACTAAACTTCTAGAAGTGATCAAGGAATACAGCAGCGTCTCAGGTTATAAAATCAACACTCACAAATCTGTAGCCTTTATGTATAGCAACAATAGTTAAGCTGAAAAAACAGTCAAGGACTCTATTCCTTTTACAGTAGTGCCAAAGAAGATGAAATATTTGGGAGTTTACCTAACAAAGGATGTGAAAGATCTATATAAAGAGAACTATGAAACTCTGAGAAAAGAAATAGCTAAATATGTTAACAAATGGAAAAACATACCATGCTCATGGCTAGGAAGAATCAACATTGTTAAAATGTCCATACTACCCAAAGCAATATACAATTTTAATGCAATCCCTATTAAAGTTCCACTGTCATACTTCAAAGACCTCAAAAAAATAATACTTCATTTTCTATGGAATCAGAAAAAAACTTTGAATAGCCAAGACATTACTCAGAAATAAAAACAAATCAGGAGGAATCATGCTACAAGACCTCAGACTATACTATCAATTAATAGTGATCAAAACAGCATGGTACTGGCACAAAAATAGAGAGGTAGATGTATGGAACAGAATAGAGAACCAAGAGATGAACCCAGCTACTTACCATCATTTGATCTTCGATAAGCCAATCAAAAACATTCAGTGGGGGAAGACTCCCTATTTAACAAATGGTTCTGGGTGAACTGGCTGGCGACCTGTAGAAGACTGAAACTGGACCCACACCTTTCACCATTATCTAAGATAGACTCTCACTGGATTAAAGATTTAAACTTAAGACATGAAACTATAAAAATACTAGAAGAAATTGCAGGGAAAACACTTGAAGAAATCAGCTCGGGCAAATGTTTTATGAGGAGGACCCCACCCCCATGCCCCCACCCCACCCCGGCAATTGAAGGAACACCAAAAATACACCACTGGGACCTGATCAAACTAAAAAGCTTCTGCACAGCCAAGAACACAGTAAGTAAAGCAAGCAGACAACCCTCAGAATGGGAAAAGATATTTGCAGTTATGTCTCTGACAAAAGTTTAGTAACCAGAATCCCCAGAGAACTCAGACGTATTAGCAAGAAAAGAACAAGTGATCCCATATCAGGGTGGGCAAGGGACTTGAAGAGAAACTTCTCTGAAGACAGGCACACAGCCTAGAGACACATGAAAAAATGATCATCATCCTAAATCATTAGAGAAATGCAAATCAAAACCACTCTGAGATATCATCTAACTCCAGTAAGATTAGCCCATATCACAAAATCCCAAGACCAGAGATATTGGCGTGGATGTGGAGAAAAGGGAACACTTCTGCACTGCTGGTGGGAATGCAAACTAATATGTTCCTTTTGGAAAGATATTTGGAGATCACTTAGGGATCTAAAAATAGACCTGCCATTCAGTCCTGCAATTCCTCTACAAGGTATATATCTAGATGACCAAAAATCACTTTATAACAAAGATATTTGCACCAGAATGTTTATGACAGTCCAATTCATAATTGCTAAGTCATGGAAGAAGCCCAAGAGCCCATCAACCCATGAATGAATTAATAAATTGTGGTATATGTACACCATGGAATATTATGCAGCCTTAAAAAAAAGATGGAGATTTTACCTCTTTTATGTTTACATGAATGGAGCTGGAACATATTCTTTTTAGCAAAGTATCTCAAGAATGGAAGAGAATGTATCCAATGTACTCAGCCCTACTATGAAAGCAATTTATAAGCACCCACCCTTCCATATGAATGCTATAACCCAACTATAGCCCAAGCTGAAGGGGGAAGAGGAGGGGAGGGGAGGAGAGTGGGGAGGATGGGTGGAGGGTAATTGGTGGGACCACACCTATGGTGCATTTTACAAGGGTACATGTTAAATCTACTAAGTGTAGAATATAAATATCTTAACACAATAACTAAGAAAATCTGGTGAAGGCTATGTTAACCAGTTTGATGAAAGTATTTCAAATTGTATATAAAACGAGCACATTGTACCCCATAATTGTATTAATGTACACAGCTATGATTTAATAAAAAAAAAAAGATTTTAGATTACCTCTTAACTTCCCTAGAGAAGCATAAAGGCCACTAAAGTCTTTGCTAATGGAGTCAAGCTTTGTCATTCATGCCCTTCTTGTCCATTGGCATTAGAGGCATAGACTGGGAATTGGGGGAGGAGGGTGCACTGAGCGTTTTTTTTATTATTTCGTATGACTGTAAAACCACATGTGTGTCAGCTGCACAGTGCATTAAAACTTGGAAGTGCTTTGCTTTTGGCTGGGGTGACAACAGCTCAGTTTGGAGCCACCGCTGACTTAAAACTCTTGTATCTGTCAAAGATATAGGGTAATGAATATCAGATGAATCTGGTTGAATTAATAAACTTCCAAAGATTAGAGAACTGACAGTAATCAACTGATTATTGATGGTGAAAAGACTGGACAGTAATTGATGGCCTGGAGTGACAGTGAAGTTCTCCATGGGTCCACCCCTCCATCCTCATATGGGCCCCAGAACCCACTGTGTCTATAAAGAGGCAGGCTTGTGTCATTGTGCCTCTGTGACTGGGTATAGTGCCTTCAAGACACTTTTGGATCTGTTCCAGATTGCATGTATTGAGCATGTTATGAGTTTTACATGTATTACCCTCTCTCTGTGTTTCCTAAACTTTCTGCTGTAGAACATTTTAAACAGGCAGAAGTGTACAGAATGTAATAACCTCTCCGTGCCAAACACCCAGCTTCAATAATTGTCAACTCACGGCCAGCTTCTTTTGTATTTAACTTACTTCCAGATTATTTTGAAGCAAATCCCAGATATCATATCCTTATTTGTGAATTTTCAAGAATGTATTTCTAAAAGGTAAAGATCTTTTTATTATAATTCTTTAAAATTCACAACCTTGTTAGGTGCTTTAGTTAGATAGTGTATCTCCATTTTACAGATGAAGATAGGGAGACACAGGAGGTTAAACTACTTGCCCCAGGTCTCCCAACTTGTAAGTGACAGAGTCAGGATTGAAACCCTAGTTGCCTAACTCCAGAACCCACCATGTTAACCACTAAGCTCTCTGGTTGCCTCTAGACCTCTCTGCTGTAGCTAATCCTTACCCTATAGAATTGAATCCTAGGACTAAAAGAGCAAACTCCCAAGGATATGTGTGACTCTTGATTTCTGTGAATTCATCCACCTGACTCATGCTGCAAATTGAGTCTATTTAGGAACACAGGGACAGAATGACTGTGAAAGGCCTGGAGTTGTCATCTGGAAGGACCAGCCTGAAAGATGAATGGCTTCTCTGTGGCAGCAAACTGATAAAGCAGTCAAACCATTATGATGATAGTATTTGAAATGCTGGAGAAATCCACAATGGAAAGAGCTTAACAGAAAAAATATGACTGTCCATGGCTGCCAAAGGAGCTAAAAGGTTTCTTTTAAAAAGAATTTTCCTTTGGTTTTCTCTCTTGGCGGAAGGCATCAGTCTTCCCACTGAGCCTTTTCAGTTTTTTCTAGCGCAGCTAATTGTGTTTATTTGTCTCCAGAATCACATGCCTGCCTCCTCTCCCTTGCCTTTTCTTAAGTCTCTTGCCTGCTGTGTGCTGCCACGATTGTGCGCCCCACCTGGGAGCCAGTTGGTGACAACACCAAGTAAAATTGTTGGGAGGCCAACTTTGCTTCCCCAGAGATCTGACCTGGCCCCAATGACAACAGTCTCCCTTTGGGGAGAGAGAGGGATTAGATAAGCTGGCTATGGAAGAATCTGTGTCTTCTGCCTTAGATGTACCCATTTGATCTATCATAGTGTTAGAAACATAGCAGAAAGCAAGTAAATACTGTTGATTAAGTGATCAAGAGAGCTTTGCTAGTTCAAGACATTTATTCTCCATTCTTTTCCAAGGAAAACAAGTATTACATTGACTTTTCTACTTAATACTTTCCTTCCTCATTGGGATCACTGACGTTTGCTTGATTTTTTTTTCTTATTTTTTTTTTTTGTAGAGATAGAGTCTTACTTTATCACCCTCGGTAGAGTGCTGTGGTGTCACACAGCTCATAGCAACCTCCAACTCCTGGGCTTAGGCGATTCTCTTGCCTCAGCCTCCCAAGTAGCTGGGACTATAGGCGCCCACCACAACGCCTGGATTTTTTGTTGTTGCGGTTTGGCCAGGGCCGGGTTTAAACCCGCCACCCTCGGCATATGGGGCTGGCATCCTACCCGCTGAGCCACAGGCGCCGCCCCATTTGCTTGATTCTTAAACGTCAGTTTCTTTTCTGTCCCACTTACTGGCCTAGTCCCATCACAGAAGCCATAAACTGGAGAGCTACCCACCTCCTCCTTAACCATCTCACCCACAGAGCACTAAAAGGTGGTACTTGCCAGGGGGTACTATTTAAGAAGAGCCTAGAAATTCCACCTTTGGCCCTCTGTGGGACTTGATTACCTGATGGTCATTAGTAGAGGTATTGCAAGGCGGTGCTCTTTTCAGGGAAAATGCATTTTCTTTAAACATTTATTGTTGCAAATATTTTGAAATAATTTTTCATTATTGATATAACTTCTGCCTTTTAAAAAAGTCTAGTGGGAAAAACAGTGGCCCATGAGTCACTTAGCTTTGTAGCAGAGTCAGCTCCCGGATGGCAAACACATGGCTGTGTGCCAGGGCTCCCATCTGAGCCCCACCTCCCTCCAGAGCCTGTGGCAGACATTGTAAACTGATCACACGCCCTTCCCTCTGAGTTCCCATCCAGCCCTGGATGCCTTAGTACATTACTCCAGGATTTGCTACCAAGCAGTAGGGAGTGGCTTGAAGGATAAAACCCATTTGCCATTTGCTAAGTAAGTAAAATTCCAGGAGCCTTTTAGCCTGTGGTCACATTAGGCCCCTAAGAGCTAGGGAGCAGTTCTCTTTCACAAAGAGTCATTCAGATCAAAGGGAGGGGGAGTGTTCCTACCCCAAGGATGCCCAGCCTCTCTGGAAAGCAGATATCAAGGGGAAATGCTTTAAACACAGATGGCGCATGGAGGGTTTGGAGGTTACAGCTCTCCCTTTTCAAGTCATCGTAGGTCCTTCTAGTGGGTTTGTAGATTGGTTGGTTAGTCGGTAATACTAAATAAAGTCGTTCTTTTTATGGAAGGAATGAAATGCTAATAGAATGCTCAAGGGGAATAAAAGGAAATCAAAACCCAGAGCCTGTCCTGAAGGAGTTCCCAATCTGGTATAGCAGTTGTATTGAGCTGAATTTGGATTCAGTGTGGCTTAAGGAGATAGGAAAGCAAGAAACTTAGTGCCTCGTTATAATTAACTCATTCTCAGCTGGCTAATAATTCTCCCTACTTTTGGAGAAACATGGCGGATATGAAGACAATGTCTGTGAAGCATGGAGACTTCTTTGACAGATGTTTTAGGTATTTACAACCATTTGACAGTGTATTTGGAGGCAGGAATGGTTTATCCATAGTCACTAGAAATCATTACCAGCTGATGGGCTGTGTAGGCAGGAAATCTGCAGAGGCAGCCAGGTCAGGCTGCCTTCTGGGTGGTTGAGATCAGGCTGTGTGTGGTTTCCTTTTGTTGTTTAATCAACAGTGCATTCTTCTGCTAGGAAAAGCCACATAAGGTTCATTTTGGATGCTCTGATTTAACAGCAAGGACAAGCAGAAATACTTGTCCATTTCAGATATTGGGAGTGGGGAGAGGGAGAGAAGGACCTCATATAGGTCAGAAAGAGTATTTGATTGGCCAAATATTCTAAAAGTACTTTGTAAAAATCAGGTAAGACTTAGGACTCACCCGCATTTGTTGTATACTTGTATCCAGTAATGCTTATCTAAAAATCATACTTCAAAAAAAAAAAAAAAATCATACTTCAGCTGAAATCACTTCTGGCTTCCTATTATTCTTTAATTTTCTGCATCTTTTGGATGTCATATAAAAAGAGGCCCTAAAAAATTATCATTTTCTTGTTATTTGGGAATGTGTAAGTAGTTGAATTCTCTGGAGGGATGAGTGGCATGTGAGGCTGAATAGCAAGTTGGGGAATGAATGTAACTTTTGAGTAGATACTACAATCCTTTGTTAAAGGGAGTGCGGGGGTGATGGGAATGAAACTGCAAGTGCTGACCTTGAACTTTCTGGTAACATTGAGTGCTTGTCTCTTCCTAGCCCATGTAATCTGTGAACCCACATAGCTTCTTGCTGATGCCATATCCTTTGTTTTCCAAAGGTACCTTTGGAGACTTAAAACACATCCTTTGGCTTTGAGGAGTATCTTATTTGAATGTTAACCTGATGGTGAACTTATATAATATCGGCTTTTAGACCCTGAATAAGCTTAAAACTCAAAAGTGACCCTGTAATCACCTTGTCTTAATGCTTGCAATTGCATTCATTTTTTTCAACTTGAATTCAGAAACCTCAAGTTGTTGGCATTTATTACGCTTTTCAGTTTACAGATGGCACTATTGGTGCAAGAAAGATTGTGGTTTATTTAAGTATATGATTCATTTAATTTGATGGGAGTAGGGTTTGGGCTGTCTGCCTTCCAGCCCACTTTGCCTCCAAGATCAATAATACCTCAAAGAAGGAAGGTTGTCATTTTGTAAATGGTGTTTATGATAGATGGACCTTGTTGATATGATGACTGTATCTACTGCAGTATAGCTTTGATTAATCAGTCTTCAATTAAACTAATTTACATGTTCCGCTTTAGAGAAAAAAAAAATCAGAACAACAGGAAAATCAACTGCCATTAGGACTTTTGTTGAAGAACAACTGCCCAGTAAGGTCTTAGGCACAGTCCAGTCTTGACTTTCGGCATCTCTAGTAAGCCAAGCTGCATAATCGAAAGAGATGGAGGACCTGGACAAAGTTACATTCACTTATGCATTTAGGATAGTGGACTAATATCTTGTAGAACTATGTCCAATAATTGAGGTTGAAACAGAAAGCATAAAAGTTTAGGGCACAGGCTCTGGAGCCAGACTCTCTGGGTGCAGATTCTGGCTCTCCCAATTCCTGTCTTAGTGACTTTGGGCACTTATCTGTACAACAGCTAAAAATTAGTCGATTCTATTTCATAGAGTTGTGAGGAATAAATGAGCTAATACATGAAAAGGACTTAGAACCTTGCCTGGTGTGGCATAAGTGCTCAATTTATGTGAGTCATTATAGTAATTGTCATTGACAACTGGGTATGGAGTACAGGGCGAAGAAGGAACAGTCTGTCTCTGGTTTCTGCCTTGAACACCTGGGTGCCGCCAATTACTGAGATGGGAACAAGAAGCACAGGACAGAAGTAGGTTCGGTGGCGGAAGCTTGATTCTTTTTTGCTAGTATTTTTTTGAGGTGTTTTTGTTACAGCTAAGCAGAGCTATACCCCATTCCAGATAGTAACCAAGTTTCCCGTGTACTGCAAATTCTCTCTTTGGTTTTTCTACAGATTTCTTGTGAGCTCCCAAAAAAACTATACTCTGTGAGTTTCAGAACATCCATCTGAATTATAATGACCATAATAATGGCATATATTGGATACTCAGCAAATATTTGTTAAAGGGGTAATTGCTTTCTGAAAGGTTCCCAGTGGCTTGTAGACAGGTAATGTATAAACATAAAGATAACCCTAGAGCCAGATTGATATTTTTGAAATAGAAACAAGGGAAGGAAAGGCTAGTATACTTTCTTTTTTTTTTTTTGGTTTTTGGCCGGGGCTAGGTTTGAACCCGCCACCTCCGGCATATGGGACAGCATACGGGACCCGCGCCCTACTCCTTGAGCCACAGGCACAGCCTGGAAAGGCTGGTATACTTTCAATATGTCTTTCTTTTACCCATTTGTTCATTCATGGTTACAATGAATATTTACTGAGCACCTACAATGTGACAAGTACCACTCTAGATACAGGGGATGTAACAGTGTGCAAAATGTACAAAGATCCATCTGCTAATGGGGCTTATATTTGGGGCCAGCATCAAGTTGAGGAAGAAAAGACAATGAACATAATAAATAAAAATAATATATTAACCCATACCCATTACCAATGGTCACTATCAAAAAATACAGAAATAAAAGGTGTTGGTAAGAATGTAGAAAAACTTGAACCCCTGTGCACTATTGGTGTGAAAAACAGTACAGCAGTTTCTCAAAAGCTTAAAAAAGGGAATTACCATGTGATCCAGCAATCCCACTTCTGAGTATATAGTAAAAACAAAAAATGAAAGCGGGGGACAGCGCCTGTGGCTCAAAGGGTTAGGGCGCTGGCCCCATATGCCAGAGGTGGTGGGTTCAAACCCAGCCCCGGCCAAAAAAAAAAAGTGAAAGCAGGATCTTGAAGATGTGTTTATCTACCCATGTTCATAGCAGCATTATTCATTATTCGTAATAGCCTAAAGGTGCAACCCAAGTGTTCATCGATGGATAATGGATAAGCTAAATGTGGTATGTACATCTAATGAAATATCATTCAGCCCTCAAAAGGAAGGGCTGCCATATGCTCTAACCTAGATCAACCTTGAAGACATTATGCTAATGAAATAAACCAATCACGAAAGGACAAATACTGTATGAATCCACAGAGCTCTTAGGGTAGTGCTCTCTGCCCGGAATTTGTAGAGACAGTAAGTGGAATGGTGGCTGCTGGGGGGAGGGGAATGGGCAGTTGTCTAGTGGCCACCAAATTTTGGTTTTGCAAGATGGAAAGAATTCGAGAGATTGGTTGCACAGCAACAGAAACATACTTAACAGTACCGAACTGTATATTTAAAATGGTTAAGATGGTAAATTTTATGTGTATTTTACTAAAATTGTCTAAAACTAGAGAAAGAAAAAAATACATATTAACTCACAAAGTGGTAAGTACTATAGAGAACAAAGAAAAAGTAGGGCAGAATAGGGCTCTGGGAGGCCACGCAGGGCATGAATACAATATTAAGTCCGTGGGTGGTTGGGAGTCCTCCTTGAAAAGGTGAGATTTGAGCAAGGAAGGGAAGGAGTTATGTGTCTCCTGACTGCTGTTCGGGGCCCACACGTGGTGTGGCAGTGCCCATGCAGTGGTCCCGTGTGTGTATCTGTAAAGTGGTGGACAGCTGACGTAGAAACTATGAATGTGGACATTTCAACTCCCCTGGAAAAACAACTCAGGCACTCAGGTGCCGCTTGCACAGATTATAATCAGATGTCATCTGAGACTCGAGGTTATGTTACAGTGAAGATTGTTGTTCTTATATGTGGCCTTTTCTAAAAAGTCAGACTATAATCTAGATGCAAATACCAGGAGTTTGATTTTTCAGTTACTCCTAAATTGGCATGTTGTCATTTAGCCTGAGAAATCGTGGTGCCTTGGGAGCCTAGAAAACATTCATATCTGATGTGAATTTTGTGGTGTTATGGTATATGCAGTGTATATCTATGCACCTCTGCATGTATACAGTTTAAGACAAACTATATTAAAATTGTAATAGTCAACATATACTAATAGATGAATACAAGTCACGTTTCAGCACCTCTTATAATTTCAGAAGTCAAATGTGACTTGAGTATTACAATTTTAATATAGTTTTTTCCTTTCTTAAAAATGTGTATACATTTTTTTTGGCACCCTGCATGGGTGTGGGTGTGTGTGCAGGTTTTTATCCACAGTTCCTGGCTCATGTGTCCCATAGTCCTTGTTGTAATCTTGGGGCACTTCAGGGCTCAGGAGCAAGTCTCTGGAGATAGAATCTCTCTCACTCTGACCCTCTCCTGTCCTCTTCTCACCTGCCCATGGCAGGGCTCTAATCCGGTTGTGGGTGAGAAGACCTTCATTCCAGAGAAAGTATTCCCCCGTTCCTTGGAGGAAGGAGTGTCTCACAGGGCAGGAAGAATCTGAACAGACAGGCCTCCACCTGCTTTTTGTACAGTTATATTTCTGCACGGTTGCCAGCCCTGCCTGAGTAACAAAGCCTCCATAAATACCCAAAAGGACAGAGTTGGGAGAGCTTCCAGATGGCTGAACAGGTGGAGGCTCCTTGGAGGTTGGTGCACCCCTGGAGGGCGTGGAAGGGTGGGGCCCTGCGGTCCTTCCCTCCTACCTTGCCCTATGCCTCTCTTCATCTGTGTCCTTTCTCATATCCTTTACAATAACCAGCAAACGTGTTTCCCTGAGTTCTGTATCAAACCCAAAGAGGGGGGCATGGGAACCCCCACATGAGGCCAGTTGGTCAGGAGTTCTAGAGACCTGATCTTGTGACTGGTGTCTGGAATGGGGTCTGGTTTGGGGGACTGAGCCCTCACCCTGTGGCATCTGCCACTATCTCCAGTGTCAGAATTGAATTAGAGGACACCCAGCTGGTGTCTGCTGCCTTGTGGGAGGGGGGAAACCCCCATATTTGATCACAGAAGTCTTTTGCATTGACGATTGTCCTGGTGTAAGAACAGAGAGGAAGCGCAGTTTGAGGAATTTTTCCACAAACACTTTTAAACTCCTTTGTACAACAAGGATTTTCAAGGCTTCAGCTGAAGTTCTTAGCAACTTAGGGATGTTAGCTCAAAAGTTCTTATTTCTGTTAGACTTTATATGATGGATTATATGGCACTGAATATTGAACTGCTTATAGAAATTCATGACCTGGACATGTTTTATTATCAATTGATGAGGCTAGTATAAACAGGTATCAACTTCCTATCACTTAAGCCAATAACGAAAAAACTGATGGAGATTTGTGACATTGGATTCCTGAACTTGAGTTTTTCCACATGTAATTTTTTTAAGCTCACTTTTCCAGGTCCAATAAAAAAAGAAGTCTAATGAACATGACTCTCTACTTGGCAATCAGGAAGGCATCTCCTCCAGCCTCCCTCTCCCGCTGAACTTTGGGAGAAGGTTAACATCTATGGCTGGACAAGTCCCCTGGCCGAGGATTCTGAAGCTTTACTAGCATTCATTCAGAACAGATGTGCTGTCTGTGACTCTCATTCCCTGCTCAAGTTGTAGAGTAATTGCTGAGGTCACAGGGACTAGATAGAGGAAGGAGGAAGCAATCCCTTCTAGAAGGCTTTTCTCCCCTGATGGCAACAAGCATTGGTTGACTGAAAAGGCACAGCACCAAATCTCTTTTTTTTTTTGGCTGGGGCTGGGTTTGAACCCGCCACCTCTGGCATATGGGACCGGCGCCCTACCCCTTTGAGCACAGATGCTGGCTGAGCACCAAATCTCAAAAATTGCCCCCCACTCAAATTTTTGGTAACATTCTTATTCGTGCAAGGTTTGATTTCTTTTAGTTTTGAACAACATTCTTACAAAATTATTTACATAAACGTAGTGTCTTGGGTGCTTTAACAAATAGAAAAGAGGAAGAGTATTTTCCTCTGTGTTTGTGCACAGGCCATTAGCCTCAGCCAGTTGTTGAGGTCAGGGTAACCCAACATTTGGTGTTGACAATAGAGACAGGCTTTTTTTTACCCTCATGCTGAAATGAGAACACAGGGAGTGTAGCCGCCATTAGGTGTATCATTAGATGGTGATAGCAGTACTTAGCAAAATCAGGAAAGTTTAATGGATCAACAGACATCTATCGAGGCTACGCTCAGGAGAAACATCTGTGTTAGCCTCAAAGTAGAGAGGAGAGGGAATTTAGTGCCATGCAACACAGTACTTGCCAGTAAGAAATTTATGGCCTGCTCAGGACATAGGAAAAGTACCCGGATAACTACAGGATGCAGTTGTGTATGACGGGATCATTTGAATGATACAAACTGAAGACTCAGAGGAACGGATGGAAGAAGCTATTGCTTCGACTGTGTGAATTGGATGGCATGGAAGAACTGGTGCCTTCAGGGATGGGTAAAATTTTCTGAGGTAGAAATAGGGAGGACGTCAGTCCAGTTTAGGAGAACAGCCTGGGCAAAGACCTGAAGAGGCATCCCCTTCTCATCATAGATGTATCCAAGAAGACATGGGCAAGACGACGCTACGAAAACCAACCCCTGTGGCCATCACAGCAGGATTGTACCGTGTTCACACAGTGGAAAATATTTAGCAGAGAAATCAATCAACTAGAGAATCCTACAGCAATTAGTGTAGAAAAAATACATTCAGTGAAAGAAAGAAGGCGGAAGAATATTAGGACCAAAAGTCATTAATGTTAAAAGTATCTAAAACAATATAAATTGGTTATGGATGTATAATTTCCTGTGTTTTATTATATCATCATATGTAGATATATAACTTTATAATTTCATAATGTTTTCCTATGAAAACAATTAGCAGGAATGAAAACCACCCAATATGGTAGGTCGAGTCTGCTGCTGGGGGCAGAGGGTACGGATGAGGAAAGTGGGTGTCAGCCATGTCTGTTTTATAGACTAGACCGGTAGATAATGATGAACACACAGACTCACTCACATCTACACATATGTATGTACACATACATCCATATTTTATGACATGTTAAGATATGTACACAAACATGTATACTCTTCTGTACACTTAAGATATTTCATAATGTAAAAATAAAGGGGAAAGTCACAGTGTATGTTCAGGAATAGCAGATGGTAGAGAGCAGTGTTTTTCAAACTTTAACATGACCCTTGATAAGAAATCTATTTTATATTGGAAGCCAGGAATCAAGGGTATATGAAGTATATACCTTTACATGTTCTATTCTGTTTACTATGTTTTTTTCCTGCAGTAGATCAGCCAGTGGGTGATGCCTGCCTTCAGAGGCAGTTTAGGGCCGGGTCATGGAAGGCCTTGCCTGTCCAGCTCAGGAACGTGAGCTTTAGTTGTCAGGGAGGAGAGGGACACTGGTAGCTTTGGGGCACATTATTGTCTGAACTGAATGCTAGCCAAATCAAATAAGATGGAACGGGGCCAAAGATCGGAAGATCAAGATCAGTTAACCATCCGTGTATCTGGGACAGGATGTGGGTCTAAAGGGGAAGTGAAAAGAAGGTTTTGAATAGGCTGTGATGTTAAATAAGGACTTGATGTCTGGGGTTGAAGAGGAGGTGAGGGGAAAGGAGACAGATTTCAGCCTTGATTTCAAGGCTTGGTGACTGGGAGATTGCTCTCTCCCATAACAGGTATATGAGGGAAGTTTGCTTGTAAACACACTGTGTTTAAGATGCTGATGGGGAGGACATCCAGATGGATATAGTGAAGTCTTGGTTGAGGGTAAAAGACATGAATTCATAATGGTTCCATAATGTGTATGGCTCTCTGTAGCAGTGCACAGTACCTGGTGAGGAAAAAACGAAATGAGGTGTAATCAGGGCGTGGCTAGGCGGGCAGCCCAAGCAAAGGCCTGGGGGATGGAGGGGCATTGCTGGGTGGGATGGAGGTGAATGGCTGGCACTGGGTCGGGGCGTTGGGATGGCAGTGGGACTACAAGAGAAGAAGGTTGGGAGGGTGAAGTTATGAGAAGCCTAGAGAACGTGTTCAGCAGGTGTGAGGAAATATTACACGTGGATGTCAGGAGTGTTGTGATCAGGGAGGAGGGATTTCAGACCTGAGACCTTGGAGCTAAAGTACTTCTGAATGATTCTGAATCCCAACCTTTGTAGGCGCCAAAGGCCGGCAGGTGGGGAGTGGTGATATAATGGAGATGAAAGCCCTGGCTGTGAGATAGTTCACAGTTACTGACCTGAACTGAGTAGATTGACTTTTCCAGTGATGCTTCTCTATAGAACTGCTAATGATTTTAACCATATCTGCTACTGATTACGAATTACTATTTTAAATTTTGGAAAAGGCCACACTGGAAGGTGCAGTGGGTCTTCACAGTACCCTTAGGAAAGCCCTCCAGGGAGAGGAGGCTGTGAATAGTGCTCCTGGGTTGTTACTGCGAGCTCTGTCCTCCTGAGAGGGAGACAGGCACCTTCTCCTCTTCCTCTAAGTGGAAGTGACTTTCTAAGTGACTTTCTTTCCTCAAAGAAAGTCATGCATGCTTGATTGACTTTCTTTTACTCTGACACCATCAGTTGTGTGGACTCCTGGGACCAAGGAGTCAGATGCAGTGGGGTCTGCCCATGCATTAAGGCTGATTTGGTTTAGGGTTCTGAATAGGTCATTTTAATTCTCTATTCCTCAGTTCTTCTCACAGTCAAGTAACACAGACTAAAAAAGTTTTTTAAGTGTCTTGAAGAATTTCCTTGTGCAACTCAATTCATTTTACAATTAAATGTAAAGGAAGACACACGCACAGCCAGCTACAGCATTATGCTAAGAGGATGCTACAGAATGAATGTATGTGCCTCCCCAATTCACATGTTGCAACCTAACCACCCATGTGAGGATATTAGGAGGTGGGAATTTGGGGACGTTACTAATGATTACGTGGGTCTATAGGGGAAGTGGTGATTCATCCATGGATGAAGGGGATTAGTGCCCTTATAAAAGAGATCGAAGCACTCCCTGTGCCTTCTGCCATGTGAGGACACAGCAAGAAGACAACCATGTATGGACCAGCAGCTGCCCCTCATCGGACATCAGATCTTCTGGTGCCTTCATCTTGGACTGCCCCAGCCTCCAAAATGATGAGAAATAGATTTCTGTTGTTTATAAGCAACCTAGTCTGTGGTATTTTGTTTTAGTACTCTGAATGGGCCACGATGGAGGCTTTGACAGGACATGATTAATTCTGCTGGAGGCTGCTGCTGAACTTCACAGAAGGGGTTTTATCTGAGCCTGCATTTGAGAGAGAAGTAGGTTTTGCCAGGCACAGCGGGGTACGGACACATTGGCAATGTCAAGTGTGCGGCTTCCTTAGGGAACCAGGACAGTCTGTTCTACCTTCTTCTATGCAACAAGAATAAAAAACCAGTTCTCCTAACTCTGTTCCAATGTTCTTTTGCATTCTTTTTTTTTTTTCCTGCTTGGCTTCTCTATTTCCTAAATCTTTGTTTAGGCATTCTGGGGCACAAAAGTACAAATGGTAGGAGGTGAGAGATCAAAAATCCAGTTACCAATTTATTGTTATAGATGCCTACCAGGTAGATGAACCACATACAGATAAACAACAGCCAACTCAAACATTGTTTTTTTTGTTGTTGTTTTTTTTTGGTTTTTGGCCAGGGCTAGGTTTGAACCTGCCACCATCCGGCATGTGGGACCAGCGCCGTACTCCTTGAGCCACAGGTGCCGCCCTTTTGTTTGGGGGGGGGGGGTTTCCTTTTGAAAAATACCCCACATTTTCATTATCTTAGATCTCTCTGGTCTTACCTTCAGAAGCAGGCAAAGGATAGTCCTGTTCCACTTTGTCTTTGAATGCTTATCTGTTGACGCATTCTGGGGCACCTTTGCCCTGATTGCTGATGGGAGAAATAAAAGGATAAGTCAGTGTTCCTGTCTCAGGAGGTTGGCTGTCTGCACACCCAGGGGAGAAGCAACGTTAGAGTGTGGGTGTTGTACTTACAGAAACAAGTGGGGAAAGAAATCAAGATGGCCTGGTGAAGGCTTTGTGGTGATTTGGAATTGAATTAAGGCCTTGAGGATATTTAAGGAGAAACTGAGAATGAAGTGACTTGCTTGACTCATTGTAGTACACTCTGGTATCTTGGGACCACCAGGAGAGGGTGCTTTGCTACAGAAGGGTTAGTGTTTACTTGTTAGGGAGCTCAGCATTCTTTATATGGTGCTCCAGACCTTGGCTTAGTTCATGAATAAATTCTTCTACTAAGGCAGTGTTTTCAACCTTTTTTTTTTTTTTTTTTTTTAGAGACAGAATTTCACTTTGTCACCCTTGGTAGAGTGCTGTGGCATCATAGCTCACAGCAACCTCCAGCTCTTGCCTCAGCCTCCCAAGTAGCTGGGACTACAGGCGCCGATCACAATGCCCAGCTATTGTTTGTTGCAGTTTGGCCAGGGCTAGGTTTGAACTTGCCACCCTCGGTATATGGGGCTGGCACCCCACTCACTGAGCCACAGGCGCCGCACTTTCAACCTTTTTTATCTCACAGCACACTTGAACCTAGTGTTAAACTTGCAGGGCACACTCAAATTATGTTGATCCGAAAAAGAGTAAAAAAAAAGAATATACTCACTGTGCTTTGAACTTCTTTTTCTTTTTTTTTTAATCAGAGTCTCACTATTCTCACCCTTGGTAGAGTGCTGTGCCGCTCACAGCAACCTCCAACTCTTTTCTCTTGCCTCAGTCTCCCAAGTGGCTGGGACTACCGATGCCCGCCACACCCGGCTATGTTTTTGTTGCAGTTGTCATTGTTGTTTAGCTGGCCAGGGCTGGGTTCGAACCCGCCAGTCTCAGTGTATGTGGCTGGCACCATAACCACTGTGCTATGGGCGCCGAGCCTGTGCTTTCAACTTTTTTCAAAAATAATTTAGTGAATGATCTTTTAAAACAATTTGCTGCACAAAATTTCTCTACTGTCGCTTCTAAGAGAAGGTGATTGCAGTGTTACCAGTGGATGTTCAAAGGAGTAGGGGGCCGGCCCCATATGCCGAGGTGGCAGGTTCAAACCCAGCCTTGGCCAAAATACTGCAAAAACAAGTAAATAAATAATTTTTGCAGCACACCTAAGACCCTCTTATGGCACACCAGTATGCCATGGCACACGGGTTGAAAATCACTGTAGTAAGGAAAGGACAGTTTTTACGATTGATTTCCTGCCAGTAGATATGGACAACTCTCATCAGGGTCCCCCTGGGCTGGCCCAGGTCCCAGCAGGTTTACCAATCGGTGATGAAGCTTCCTGCTGAGGAAGGCTAGATCAGGTCGGGAGACTGCATGACTGAAGTCACACCATACCACACCTACTAAAGCTGATGACATGGAAAAGCCCGGGAAGACTCCTGTTTCTATGCTTTGATAATGGGAGTTTCAGATCCTTTACCCAAATGAGAAGTCTGGCAAGAAATTGATCCTCACACCTGTTGTCCTGTTGATTGGCCTTCACCGCTCAGTGTGTCCTTGTAAATGGTTCCCAGCTCCTCTGACTTCTCCCACGTGATAGATGATACTGTTTATTCCTCGTGGCGCGTGCATTCTGTGTTTGTAATGATGCATTATGGAATGAGATGTGCGAGTTATAGGAAGCGACAGTAGAGAACAGGAAGAAAGCCAACTAGCAGGTTCCAGTTGGGTAAGAGAAAGGCACTCAGAGGAAATATGCATATGCTCTGCTCATCTTCCCTGCGGGCACAGCAGCAAATTAAGGTTTGCCTTTTCTTTCCCGTCTTATGAATATTACAGGAATCCACAGAGGAAAAGATTCAGAGGCATGGAGATCACTGAGCCCAGAAGGTGACAAATGTACTTGTCATATGTGTGGCACACCCGTGTTCCTTACCTGTTTTATAGGCATTGTTCAACCATACCACAAACCCACAGGAGTTGACTTGCTTATGAAAGCCATTGGGGTTTGTGTGCTCTGGGAAAAATCTTTTGACAATATCATGTATACTGACTCCCAGTCTAAGAGAAGGTGATTGCAATGTTACCAGCGGATGTTATATGTATATTTTCCCTTTAAACCCCCCATGACCATTAGCTTATGTTATGGCAAGTACAGTTAGGTTACTCCTAATAATTTTATTAGTATGGTATGTTAACTAGTCTAGCTCAAAATCCACAGAATAATGCAAATATGTATATATTCCTTTGCAATGCTGGAGTATTTGTACTGGGTATCTTACTATCTATCTTACCAATTAATCATGTTTTGCCAATTTTTGCATATTTATGTCAGATATTCCTATTTGCAGAATAGCAATAACCTTATTTTGCCAATTATAAAAGTAGTAAATGTTCATTATTAAAAAGTACTATAATGACAGTATCTACCCCAGAAGAAAAATAAAATTCCCCATAATCCCACCCCTTAGTATACTTGTTCTGATTATGTGCACTTTCACACTTTTTGTGCGCCATGTTTAAATGTTTGTAAAAACAAGACACATACTTTTAATTTGGTTTTTCTTTGTAACAATGCCTTTCATTCATTATTTAAGAAATCTTTTTTGAACATGGATGATCTAGAGGTGAGGAACCTGTGCTTTCGGCCCATATGGGACCTGGATCCTCAAGTGCAACCTTTTGACTGAATTCAAATTTGACAAAGCAAATCCTTTTAGTAGAGGGATTTGTTCTGTGAAGTTTGGATGCAGTTGAGGGCCTGCACTTGGGGATCTGGAGGGCGACACGTGGCCTTGAGGACATAGGTTATGTGCATCTTTCTATAACAATAAATGTAAATGTAACAAGTATATAATATTCTATGGTATAGATTTAGCCTATACAATTAAGCAAATATTTAATTTTTAAATGCTGCAAGTCTAATGTTGTTTAGGCTTATTTAATAGAGGGGGAAATATATGTTGACCATCAGTGAATCTGAATCCATATTAAAATTATCTCAGCTAATAATAGGATTCCTCTGGTAGTATTAGTCTTTAAAATATGACCTCATAAACAGTAGTATGATTCTTGGCAGATATGGCTAAAAAGACCAGTATGGGCCCAGAGGTCTCTCACTTGATTAATGACTATAGAGATCCTGGAGGCATCTGAGACTGTTTCCAACTCCCCTTCTATCTCAAAGGCTGCCCAAAGCATGGTTCCGGTCCTTAAAAATGGACACCAAGCTGTTTTGGCCATTGTTAAGCCATTTATGGCTGTGCAGTGATGTGTGAGGCTTGGCTTCTGTGGATTCTGGAAGCATTTCTTCTGCCCTCTTTGTCCTCCGTCCAGTAACCAGCAGGCCACCTTCCTGCCATCTGTGTGAGTCCCACACATAGCAACATGAGCTGATGTCACAGGGTCTGTTTGTTGGTGATTTCATCACACAGATTGATGTTCAGTACAAAGCAAAACATAGCCTAGATAAATCACAAAATTTTAGAGTATTAGGGTTTCTACAAATTATACCCCCACTTGATGGACAGAGTTCCTTAGGCATGGAATGGCTGAGTGCTTTTCCTAAAGTCATATCGTTAGTGGTAGAGCTGGAGCTTATAATTTCTGCTCAATGTTCTTTTCAGAGAATCAGCTATTCCTTGAAATTTGCGGTAGGTTCACATAGGTCTTTAAAATAGGTCAGGGTACACAATTGCTTTGGAGTGCTTCTCCAGACAAAATGTTTTCAGTCCCAAATTATGCCAGTTTCTCAAATATGGAGCTTTAATTTTCTACTTTGTTAATCTAGAAGAAGTTTTTAGATGGCATACTATATGCCTAGCAGAATTCAGCGATTATTTTCAGCATCAGTGTGCTTTCCACCAGCAGGATGATAAATGACCTTAGTCTTTAGGTTTATGATTGGAACATCTCAGTTCTGCAAAGCTAGCCCCTGTGAACTGCATCTCTCTCTCTCTTTGTTCCTTTGGAGACCCTGTCACCTGGGCTAGAGTTCAGTGGTATCATCATAGCTCACGGCAACCTCCAACTCCCGGGCTCAAACAATCCTCCTGCTTCAGCCTCCCAAGTAGCTGGGACTACAAACTTGTACCACCCTGCTTGGCTAATTTTTCTATTTTTTTGTAGAGATAGGGCATTGCTATGTTACTTAAGCTGGTCTCAAATTCCTGGCCTAAAGCAATTCTCCTGCCTTGGCCTCAGAGAGTGTTAGGATTATAGGTGTGATATATAACACCTGCTTTGCTCCATTAACAAAAATCACTTACTTTTGGCCTTTCAAAAATAATCAGTACTTCAAAGCTTCTCAGTGTTCCACCACAGAGTTTATTTGTTAATCAGATTCTAATTGCACTGCACCTGCCACATGTCTCTTTGATATGAAGGAGGCCCGTTAGGTATGTGATGACGTCTATCTGGGCTTGAGACCTGCTTGGATTATCTGTCTGATAGATTCCCCTCAGATATTATGAAATCCACATTTCATGAAAGTATTAGAATCTGATTAACAAATAAACTCTGTGGTGGAAAACTGAGAAGCTTTGAAGTACTGATTATTTTTGTAAGGCCAAAAATAAGTGATTTTTGTTAATGGAGCAAAGCAGTGTTGCAGCAACACATCTGAAGTTATATGTCATCAAAAAATATTGGTTTAGTCTTAGAGCACATTTTTTTGAGGGCATAATCATTAAGAGCCTACACTCTAGGGCCAACTGTTTAGGTTTACCTCCTACAAAGCCAGGAATCAGAGAGGCTGGCAGGCTAATGTCCTAAAGAACCATCTTTTTTTTTTTTTTTTGTAGAGACAGAGTCTCACTTTATGGCCCTCGGTAGAGTGCCGTGGCCTCACACAGCTCACAGCAACCTCCAACTCCTGGGCTTAAGCAATTCTCTTGCCTCAGCCTCCCAAGTAGCTGGGACTACAGGCGCCCGCCACAACGCCCAGCTATTTTTTGGTTGCAGTTTGGCCGGGGCCGGGTTTGAACCCGCTACCCTCGGTATATGGGGCCGGCGCCTTACCGACTGAGCCACAGGCGCCACCCAAAGATTTTCTAGTCTTTTTTTTTTTTTTTTTTTGTAGAGACAGAGTCTCACTTTATGGCCCTCGGTAGAGTGCCATGGCATCACACAGCTCACAGCAACCTCCAACTCCTGGGCCTAAGCGATTCTCTTGCCTCAGCCTCCCGAGTAGCTGGGACCACAGGCGCCCGCCACAACGCCCGGCTATTTTTTTGTTGCAGTTTGGCCAGGGCTGGGTTTGAACCCATATGGGGCCTGCGCCTTACTGACTGAGCCACAGGTGCCGCCCCTAAAGAACCATCTTAAGTTAGTATGAACTTTAGGTTCCTTTTTATTTTAGTAGAAGGGGGAAGATGAGGAGGATTGTAAGACGTCACCGAAAACTGCAGACTTCTGCGTATCTGAGGGCCTATGGAGATTGTAAAACTTCTTTGCTCTTGGTCAGTTAGCTTTGGATGAGTAGTACAGTTCATGATAAGATTTATATCTTTATATCAGCTAGCACTTTCATCAGCTAATCCCCAAATATCCAGCCTAGATTCAAATATACAATCTCTTTATATATAAATCTTTCACCTAGCATTGTTACTTGCATGCTCTAACTCTTCTTATCTTTCTGGGAGTTGGTTTTGGAAAAAGGATGGTTATCATCTTTTTTCTAGAGTTGAACTACAAGCTTATTAATAAATTCTTTCTGTAATATGCTGGCATACGTGCAGAGCTAAGTAGAAGCTTTTAACCTAAAAGATATTACTGCAGAAGGTTGGAAGTAAAATGGAACTAGTCATGGCAAGCTTCCCTTCCACTGCTCTGAAGTCATCTTTCAGTAAATAATGATTAGGTGTCTTCTGTGTGCCAGATAGTATTTTAAACATGGGGACTGCTGCACTAAACAACCCTTACCCTTAGAGGACCATGTGGCTAAAGGGGAAATAAGTAGGATAAACTGATGATCACGGCTCCTAGAGAGAAGTGAACTGGGGGGTGGGGGGGGAGGCCAGGATATGATGGGAGCTGGGGAGACCCTTAAACCAGTCTGGGCGTTAGGAAACATCCCGCTAGTGGAGCAGGGTCCTGGGCAAAGTGTTAAGGATGAGCAAGAGTTGTTGGCCTAGAGGGTACTAAGTATTGATGCATGGAGAGACAACGTGTGAAGAGCTCCCCCTGGCCAGGCCACCCAGATGGCCTTAGGGATATGGGCCCTGGGAGAAAAGACTGGAATAGAAAGGAGATGAACAGAGAAAAGGCCTGTTTCCATGCTGAGGGATTAGAGTTGGTGTTATAAACAAATCATGCTGAGCTACTGAGGAATTTTGAGGAGGCAAGTGAGGATCAGATTTTCATTTTAAAAATATCACCCTAAAGGCGTTTGGAGAATGAAGTGAAAGTTGGAATGTGAGGCTGGGGAGGGAAAAAGGTCAGTTGTGAGACTGCTGTTGTCATTAACATAAGTTAATTTTGAAGGCCTGAAGGGAGGGAGAGCAGTACAAATGGAAAGGGAAAATGGATTCTAAAAATGTTGAGATGAAATCAACAGATGCCAGGCTTAATGGATCATACCTGCAATCCTAGCGCTCTGGGAAGCTGAGGCAGGAGGAACTAGTGAGCCCAGGAGTTGGAGCTAGGATGATGCCACTGCACTCTCGCTCGGGAGACAGACAGAGACTCTGTCTCAAAAAAAAAAGAAAAGAAAAGAAAAAATCAGGAGGCCTAGAGGGCTGATTAGATGTAAGGGAAGGGTTGAGTCTGAGCTGAAGGGAAGGTTTGAAGATACTGGGTTTGACGTGCGAATGGGATATTCAGTTGCACACATCTAAAGAAATTGTATATTTGAATCTAGGCTGGATATTTGGGGATTAGCTGATAAAAGTGCTAGCTGAAGCTGAGGACCTGAGGACAATACCTGTGTGAGAGGCACTGTGGACACAGGGGCAGGTAGTGGAACTCTCAAAACACCACAATTGACACAGATGGTGGGAGAGGAAAACAAAGATAGGGCCAGAAAGGGTAACATGACTCGTGCCAAAAGAGGAGGCACCAAGAATCCTGCAGCGCTCAGGGGACATAAGCATTGAAACAAGCTAAAAACTTCAGGAACAAGAAATGACTCTTGCTAATGGGAAAACACCTAGCTTGATAAAGTAATTTAAAGAGGTTTGAGCCAAGCATGAGTGACCACTGACCTGGGGAATCCATAAATTCAAGCAGCTTTGCGTGTGTGGTCCCAAGGCAGGTTGGATTACATTTTAAGGTAGCATTTTGGTCAGCTGCTAGCTATATCAGTTTGAGGAGCAGTGCATGGGGACAGAGGCCAGAAATGAGGGAGGGACCCTTGCTCAAAGCAGCCTCCTGGGAAGTCTGGGAAGATCAACATCGTGATGCCATTATATGGCTTCCTCCAAAACAGACTTAAACTTTACAGCTAGCCCTTGGAATCCTGTTCTGGAAGCACTGCCCACTCTTGATTGGTGAAAATGAGGTCTTAGGGGAAGGTTGGACCCTCCCTGACAGGAGCTCTGAAGTTAATAATGATAAAAGAATTATAATTCATTTCTATCAGTGTGACTGTGTTGTCTTCTTTCAAAGGGAGAATTTCATGGCAAGGGGAGAGGTAGTTGCTAAGGAAAGGATAACAAGTTTAGAATTTTTCATGACTCTGTGCTTCAAAGGAAAGCTTAAGTCCTTTTCATCCGCAGACAGAGCACTTGTTTGCTGCACTGTCATTGCCCAGAGAGATAAAGGATCACTTTCTGAACTGGATGCTGTGGTGGTTCTGTCCTTTGACTACCTGGTCCTTTGTGGGTATCAGGTTACACCCCAGGGCATGGAGTTATTAAGGAACCCCTGAAACTGGTGAAGCTGCATTTTAAAAATCTCCTTTACAAGGGAAATGATTCTGCTAACTTCTTTCCCTAAGTACCTTTTCCTTTGAAGTTAAAATTAATATCCTCTGGGTCTTGTATCTCTCTGCTTCTTAATTCTATGTGCCTCTTCCTAGTTTATTTTCCTTAAGAGTGAAGTAGAGGGTGGCGCCTATGGCTCAGTGGGTAGGGCGCCAGCCCCATATACCAAGGGTGGTGGGTTCAAACCTGGCCCCGGCCAAATTGCAACAAAAAATAGCCAGGTCTTGTGGTGAGCGCCTGTAGTCCCAGCTACTCGGGAGGCTGAGGCAAGAGAATCACCTAAGCCCAGGAGATGGAGGTTGCTGTGAGCAGTGTGACGCCACGGCACTCTACCGAGGGTGATAAAGTGAGACTCTGTCTCTACAAAAAAAGAGAGAGAGAGAAGTAGAAATAATTTTCTGAAAAAGGTTTGTCACCTAAAGCCATGGTGGAAGGTTGAGGCTATGAGGGCTCGAGAAACCATCTCGGTCGGGGCTATGTAGTAATGGTTTTCTGCAGCCTGACGATAAGGGCACATCACATTCTGTCCTTTCTCTCTCAGAAGAGAGGCTGCTTAGTTCTCAGGTCTGAATTGTGTTCCATTCCAATCATTAAACTACTAAAATCTAAAGTTTTAATCATTGGAGTTGGTTTGTAAGAAATTGCTGTGCAATAGACACCCAGTTTTAAGGATATGAAGATAAATAAGATTTGTGCAGTTATGTACTTGAACTCTGGATACAAGAATTGTCTCAGGTTGGTTTGGATGCCCAAAGATGATGGAATTATCCTTGACCTTAAACAGTATGCAGATGGGGCCTTCTGGGGAGCATCTTCAGGGATTCCTTCTTCTATAGCTTTTTATGCCCATTGGCTCACCTCAATTTCTCCCATCCATAAAATCAGATTAGTAATTCCAGCTGATTTCCTTCTCTGCTTCACAAGAGACAGGAGGAGTCTGTATCTAAAGGATAGAGCACTTTAATTCCCCAGAACACAAACAAGCCCAGCTCCCCCAGATTATGTGTTGCTAATAACAATAAGACAACTGTAAATGTTGTCCCAGGTCCCAGGTCCATTCCTGCAGCTTGACCACTGAGGTGGGTTAGAGAAGCCTCCATCCGGAACTTAACTCCCAGGCACTCAGATCCCTCTGCTGGCTGATATTGGAAGCACCGCAGTTGTTTTTAGAAGAATTAAGATGTTCTGAGTGATCACTTTATTTTTCTTTCCTATACTCCCTCTCTCTTTCTCTTTCTAGCTAGCCCCATAATCCTTAATACCCTTCTATTAGTGTCTGTAATTCCTATATTGAGTGCTACTTCATAGCCTGTTCCTGCCAGAAGACCACTGCCTGATAGGTGCTGGCTGAATTAATGGCTCAATACATTGGTTATGGTGGCTGCCATAGAAGTAGTGAGAGGACATTAGGCCCTCCACTTATGAACCATTCCTGCCTCTGACACCCCGCAATGGTCATGATAATGTCAAATGTTTTTGCACCCTTGGAACCAAATACTTAAACACTTTACAGGCATCATATTATGTAGTTCTTACTCAGCCTTGTGAGTAACTCTTATCATTAATTCTACCTCACAGACAACAAAGCTGGAGTCAGGGAGCTCATTGACAGTGGGGCTCAGGATTGGAGTTCAGGTCCCTCTGGCACCAGGGTCAAACGGTGAACTAGACTTCAGATGCTCTGGGCTTTCCAGGCCCACATCTTGGCAAAAGTTCTTTGACCTTGATCTCTGCCTGAAAGTCTCTTCCCCCCTTTTCTTCTCTTAGAAACTCTGACTTCTTCAAGAGTCAGTTCACAGATTGCTTGGAGAAGGGGTGCCCCCACTTCATCTATTTTGGTTGTGTTGGCAGAGACCCTCTGAACCTTGCAGCCCACTAATGGAGCACTTCCTCCACTCATTGTTCGTTTTTCTCTGGAGTCCTCTACATTCCTATTTTCCCAGTAGGCTGTGGCCTCCTGAAAGGCAGAGAGCCTCTCTTATCAGTCTTTATATCCTGGTCCCTAGTGCCTACCTCGGAGTCCGCCTCATAGTAATTAAAATAACAGTAGTGCTTCACATTTACTAAGCACGTGTCTTGGGTCAGGCAGCGTGCTAAGCACTTCATGTTTCAGATTCTCTCACTTAGCCATCACAATAACCCATCACAATAACCCCTCTACACAAATGTAGAATTATCACCCCCATTTTATAGATAACGAGGCTGAGGCTTAAAGTTTTGTAACTTGCCCAAGGTCACCCAGTAAGTGACAAGGCCAGGTCTTGACTCCAGCTCTTTCTAAACTTGTGTCACATTTTATTAGTTTCCATGCCCTCTTTTTTTTTTTTTTTTATAAACTGATTGGGCTTTTTTCTCTTTTAATATTAAGAAGTGTGAATAGGAATATTACATTTTCTGTGCTAAAATTAGTCATACCCTGAGCAGCATGGATGGTATCTCTCCTAATTGAGGGTCTTTGAAAGAAGGGAGCCATTTAGGTAAATCAGATATTGAACTTGTCTGGAGAAAAATGTTTGATAAATATAAATACAGAGGATAATGTAGATCTAAAATAGATCAAAATCTATTTCTTTACCTAACAACTCCATATGAAATTTTACAGCAATTTTATGAAATATTTTCCGAAATAATTGCTATGCTCATCTGGCTCATTAGTCACCTAGAAATGCCAAGTGTAAATTAAGCATTTCTGACACTGGAGGTTCACTAAGTACAGATGTAGTTATTCAGAAGAGGCAAATCCAAAACTATTGCTTTCAGGACCATAATTAAAAGCAAAAAAAAAAAGAAGAAGAAGAAGAAGAGAGAGAGAAAAGAAAAGCAATCTCTGCAATTAGATTTTATGTTAAATTTAGCCACATGTTGATTTAACTGTGAAATATCCCAGATACACATTGGTCTTTACCAACCTAACTGGTGAATCATTTTTACCTGTCCTTAATTTGAGGTTCAGTCAATTGCTTACCTCAGATTTTTAAGTTACCAATGAAATTAGCAGATGGTTTAAGGTAGGTGAGTGCTAGAAAAGTATAGGCTATTATTAGTAATGTCAACATTTATTAATTCTTCTGTTTCAACATAATATTTAGAGCCTGTCTGATGATTACATTTTGGCAATACCTAGAAAACCTGGTAGCCTTTAAAGGTCACCTACTTGCCCTGTAGATATCCTTATATCTTGAAAGTCGTTAAGTCACTGATATCATGAATTCATATTAGGTAGCTAACATTTCCATTTTACAAGATGTAACTTTGCCTCACTGTGTAGTGTGTAGTAGGTACAGAATCAGAATATTAGGGCAGTTAATGATCTTGGTCCATCTCCATCACTGCACAGAAGAAAATGAGCTTTGGCGCAGCCATCTGCAGTGGCCAGCTTCCCCCACTGCCCTAGAAAGCCGCCTCACGTTAAGGAAGCCACAGGTCCTCCCTCGGTCATCTAGCTGCCCTGGGGTCTCACTGTGGTTTTGCCCATCTGCTTCCCTTTCTGCAGGCTGCACCCCCCGTGAGACGGTGCCGCAGAGGCCGGCAGGCGCGGCCATGACCACCGCCATCCTGGAGCGCCTGAGCACCCTGTCGGTGAGCGGGCAGCAGCTGCGCCGCCTGCCCAAGATCCTGGAGGACGGGCTGCCCAAGATGCCCTGCACCGTCCCGGAGAGCGACGTGCCGCAGCTCTTCCGCGAGCCCTACATCCACACGGGCTACCGGCCCACGGGGCACGAGTGGCGCTACTACTTCTTCAGCCTCTTTCAGAAGCACAACGAGGTGGTCAACGTGTGGACGCACCTGCTGGCCGCCCTGGCCGTGCTCTTGCGCTTCTGGGCCTTCGCGGAGACCGAGGCCCTGCCGTGGGCGTCCCCGCGCTCCCTGCCGCTGCTGCTGTTCATCCTGTCCTCCATCGCCTACCTCACCTGCAGCCTGCTGGCCCACCTGCTGCAGTCCAAGTCCGAGCTCTCCCACTACACCTTCTACTTCGCGGACTACGTCGGCGTGAGCGTGTACCAGTACGGCAGTGCCTTGGCCCACTTCTTCTACAGCTCCGACCAGGCCTGGTACGAGCGCTTCTGGCTTTTCTTCTTGCCGGCGGCCGCCTTCTGTGGCTGGTTGTCTTGTGCCGGCTGTTGCTATGCCAAGTACCGTTACCGGAGGCCTTACCCAGTCATGAGGAAGATCTGCCAGGTGGTGCCCGCAGGGCTGGCTTTCGTGCTAGACATCAGCCCTGTGGCGCACCGCGTGGCTCTCTGCCACCTGGCTGGCTGCCAGGAGCAGGCAGCCTGGTACCACACCCTCCAGATCCTCTTCTTCCTGGTCAGCGCCTACTTCTTCTCCTGCCCGGTGCCTGAGAAGTACTTCCCGGGTTCCTGCGACATCGTGGGCCATGGACATCAGATCTTCCACGCCTTTCTGTCCATCTGCACACTCTCCCAGCTGGAGGCCATCCTCCTGGACTACCAGGCCCGGCGGGAGATCTTCCTGCAGCGCCACGGGCCCCTGTCCGTCTACACCGCCTGCCTCTCCTTCTTCTTCTTGGCAGCCTGCAGCGCTGCCACTGCGGCACTCCTGAGGCACAAGGTCAAGGCCAGACTGACCAAGAAGGATTCCTGAAGCTGGCCGGTGGGGCAAGCTGTGCAGGCAGCCTGTAGTGATTTGCAGAAAACTTGATACAATAGAAGTTGACTTTTTACTTTTAAGGGTTGGCTGTTAAGTTAATATGTATTTCCAAGATATGCTATCCTGCAGTATTTGAGAGCCAGAGGATTCAGGAGTTTTTGTTGTTATCAGTAAAAGTTTTCCTCTCCCTTTTGGATCATAGTCTTACACAGCACAGGAAGGGAAGAGATCTTGGTTGAGATTCAAGGAACACTGAATTAAGGAGAACCATCTTTATGCCTGAAAATTTAGCAGACTTCTGACTCTGGCCTCCAGGGGCAAGTCCTAGAGCCAAATGGATAATTAAATTGGACTGGCAAATAAATAGGTGGCTGGTCCTCACCCTATTGGAATGGCCATCCTACCATGCTAGTTTTGGGGAATTGCATTGAATAAACTAATCTGAGGACCCGTTTCATTTGGATTTCAGATTGTCTAGAGCAGAAAATTCAGAATCTTCAAGATGAATCGGTGAAACTCTTAGGCATAATGAATCACTCAGCTCATCTGATTCTCTTCCCTCCTCTCTCATCCACTATAACACTGACCTTTTTCTCAGATGACTGTGTGCCTGGCTGTTTCCCTCTGAAGTGCTGTTCATGCCCATCCCAACCTTGCACGATAATATAAAGGACTGGGAAGCAGTTTAGGAAGTGCTTGGATTCGTGTGGACATTCAGGAAGCTTATTATTATATATTAATGTCAATGGTACTAGAAGGTACAGTGCCAAGAGCCACCTGGAGGCCCAGCCAACAAGGATGGATGCCGTCTGATGTCAGGGGACCCTTTTATTTTATATTTGTGGACTGCAGGCTATTTGAGAGCTATAAGGGCTAGGAGATCAGGAGATTGCCCCAGGGAATCATTTCCAGATTTTACTAGCGTGTTACAAAGCCCTTAGTAGAGTGAACTGGTTCTCAAGGTCCCTCTAGAGATCTAATCAAGAGGAACCCAAGATCCAGCCTCCTATACAGATGCTGCCTGATGAAGGACCCGCATAACTCCCCCCGTTCAGGGTCCACAGGGAGACGCTTCTACTTCAGCTTAGAGGAGAACGCTTCAAAATAATCAAGTCCAAGACAAGCAAGCCTGTGTGCTCACAGTGGACTAGTCCTCGACGTCTCCTTTGGGTGACAAGGTGTGACCCAGCCCAGCAGTTTCTGTGGCGTGGGTGGTACTTGCAGTTGGTGTTTTCTGGCCACGCAGCCCTCTGAGGATTGACTTCTGCACTAATCCGGTGAAGGAGGCTGTGTCAGAGGAAGGGCTGCGAAGCCCTCTCCTAAGAGACTACAGTTCTTATCAGTATAAGAAGTTCCCTTATTCATTAAAAGGGGAAGTGGTTTGTTTTAACTCTAATTATGTAAACCTCTTGTATTATTAGCTTACTTTGTTGTCTTCAGATCTTTGTCTTTTTCCTTTTTCTGAGAATTTTTTGGCTTTTGTGCCTTATAAATGGAAATGTATGACTAGTTAATGTATGCCCATGTAGAATTTTCTGTTTTGAGTTATTGGAGAAGAAAAAAGAATTCATTGCTTTTCAACCAGTGAACGAAAGAAAACAGAAAGCTAGAGTTGTGTATCAATCAAAAAACAGACAAAAAAAAAAAAAAAAGATGTTCAACTGAAGCTTTCCTATATCAAAAAAGCAGGTGTCCTGTCAGCTATATTGTTTTCCTAGATGGAGTTCTCTTGTGTATCCTCAAATAATCTGAACTTCCGTGCTACCCAGGTGTCTTAACACAAGCTTCTTATGTCTAGGCCAAATTCACAGCAAATAAAAGTTAGCAAAACTGAACAGAGTTGAACTGAACAAGAGGATAAGGGAAGTGTGCAAATACTTTGCAAACGTAGAGTCATTTTAAAACAGGAACTAGAAAGTGAAATTTTTGTTATGAATTCAAAGACTATTTTTAGAAGTTGGAAGGAGAAGTGAGGGAAGAGGGCACAAGAAAGCAGGTTGTCAATGAAGATCTTGAATATAACTGTGATGATTCTCGTGGACAGAGACTCTAGGTCAGATGCAGGTCATTTTTAAAAAGAGAGAACAGGAGGTGGAGGAGTGATCCTCAGATGCATGCACAGACCAGGGCCAGTCTGCACACTGTTCACGGCCTATGACACAAGAGAGGCACTAAACGTAGATATTGCCATATAGTTTTTATTTTAATTTACATAAATATTGGCCCATCAAGTGATTAGAAATTAAAAATAAAAAAGAAAGTTTTTTAGAAGAGATATTTGAGAAGCATTGAGGTAGTGGGCTATGAGATGCTCTTAAAATATCAGCATCTTATTAGAAATATATAAATACAGGAGATGCAGATGTTTTTAACTACTCAGACTTTTGAGAGGTTAAATTCTCCTTTTAAAGCATGTTCACTTAATGACTATATCAGTAAGGAGCAGATCTAGTTTGTTTAAAGGGAATAATTAGGCATTAAAGGAGAAGGCTGTCTTGCTCTATAATAGCCCCTCCTGTAATAGACAACTACTGGAAGGGGCTGCTGGTTCTCTCTCTCTCTCCCTTTTTTAGTTAAGACTTTCAACCTATTAAAATATAAATAGAAAAAAACCTAAACTTATCCATCGTTTACATCTGTCTGTGAGTGAAAATCCTGATAGATTTGTCTGAGCCTCTACTCAGCGAGACGCTAGCAGGACTCAGCAAAGTGGGGACACATGTGCCTGTTTCCATCTTGACTAGTTCTTCCTGACCCATATTTACTGACCAGTAAATGTTAATATTCTTAAGATGTTACAGTTTCATTTCTAATTTTGGCTGCAATACTTCACTCAATAACAGTATTCTCAAGTGTCTTTTCCTGGAAGCTTAAAAGAAGTAGCAGGAGTTGAGGGCCATGGAAGGAAGGTAGTTTGTTCCAGCCTCCATTGCCTACCTGTTCACAAATTCCTGCACTGTAGTTCCAAATCAATCCTGTAGATGGTGATGGTGCCTTAGGGCACAGCCACTGTCCCCAAGTCTTCTGCCTACCAATTTTGTTGGTCATGTGTTTTGTTTGGTTGCTTGGCAAAGAAAAAAATGGAACTAGGTTATGTCCATATAAATTTATAGACTTACATGAAAAACCACCAAATGCATTTTGTATATGAATCATTGTAGTGTCAACAGTTTAAAGAAACAGCTACTTTTTTTCTTTGACAAGGCCCTTTACGAGGGATACCTTGACAAGGATACCTTTCCTAAAGAAAGGTTTTATCTGGACATTGCCAGGAGAAGGAGGCTGGGACACATTACATCCATAAAGAAGTAAGAAAATAGAAAAGCTTTTTAAAAAAAGTCCACATACCCAAACCCCAGAATACATATGTACGCACACATACACCCCCCACACACACATAGTAATCCCTCCTTGTGAGTTATGTGAGCTATGGGGTTAATCACTATGAAGGTTTTAAGCTAATTAAATAAACACTTTTACTTTCATAGATAATAGTTTAAAGATTTCAGAATTTTGAATTGTTGGACATTTTTTGATATCTAATAATTATGTATTATACTTATATATCTACCATAACAGATACTATACTATATGTGTTGTGAAATGTGACCTCTAAGGCTGAACTCAGAGGCTCATACCTGTAATCCTAGCCCTCTGGGAGACCAAGGCAGGAGGATCACTTGAGATGGAGACCAGCCTGAGCAAGAGGAGACCTGGTCTCTACAAAAAAACCCAGAAAAAACAACTGGGCACAGTGGTGCATGCCTGTGGTCTTAGCTACTCCGGAGGCTGAGGTAGGAGGATTGATGGAGCCAAGGACTTGAGGTTGCTTTGGGCTACGATGACAACACTGTACTTGAGCCCAGGTGACAGAGGGAGAACCTGTCTAAAGAAAAAAAAAAAAAAAAGCAAAAATTAAGAAATGTGATCTTTATCCATTAAATAATTTTTAGCCTTCACTATTAAATTTAAATAGCTGTGGAAAAGATGATCCTCTAGGATACTGCAGCTCCGGGCTATTTAGTGTCACAGTAGCAGTTAGAAAGCGGCATTCCGATGGCTAGAGGCCCCACCTGGAGAATTATGGATTTCCCTGTTGCCCAAATCCAAGCAGGGGCACTGGGCAGTTTGAATATGCTTTCATTGTCACTGTTAAACTCAAGAATTTATTGAGTACCTATTAGTGGCAGGTGCCATATTGGCTCTGGAGATACTGGAGTAAAGAAAAAAAGACACCCTTACTCAGAGAGTCTGCATTCTGCTTAGTGAGGACCAACAGCTTGCCCCTGGTCCATGACTGGGTCACCTTCCCAGATCTTGGTCCCAGATCAAGGGACCCTTGGGAGGGCCACCTGCCCTGGGGAAGCAGGAATCTGGTTTGGCTCAGAACCTTTTCAAAAGGATTAAGCTCTTTCCTCTGTCTCTCTAGAGGCTGAAAACATTTTCCCTCCAGCAAAGTTGTCATCTTAAAGCCACCTGGACCTCCTGTCGTTCCTGCCTCCTCTCTAACCCTTCCCACTGCCCTCTAGTTGTTTTAATTCAGTCCCGGGAATCCTAGACACATCCAGACACAAAGGAACCCTATACTTAGACAAACAGCATAGACTTCCCAGGCACATAAAGTCCCAGCCTTGATGGAGAGGGATGTGGGGGTTTAATCTGAGTGGAGTTCCTGACTTGGTAAATTGAAAACAGCATGCTGCCTTCTTTAAAAATAAATAAATAACCTTAACCCTTATGGAATTCCATGGAAAAAATTTCATATGGAAGGAAAATTGTTTTTATTAAAAAGAATTTAAATGTTAACCTTGAGAGCATCTCTAATTAAGGGCTCTTCTTACATGAGTCTCGTTGGAAGAGGTGTTCTGTTCACTGTAAAGACTTCAAGAGGCTTTGACCAAGTTAAAGGCTACAAAGTAACATCTCAAATTTTATCATGCATTGTGCCGCCCAAAACGTTTTTATATCCATTGAGCTTCTAAACCATGTGAAGTAAGGCCAAAAAAGGCCCCCTTTGAACCAGAAAACAGTAGAAAGGTAGAGTGACCGGTTTGAAATCACACTACTTGGAATGTTTAAATTCATTTGTCCTTCAGATAAATTCAGGGCCCACTGAATCAGAAACATGAGGACCAAATGTGTGCAGAGCCCTTAATAGCCTATGGAGCACTTTTATGCATAATGTATTCTTTATATCATCTCATTTTAACTTGTTATTCTAAATATCTCATGCACAGCCAGGGCTGTATCACTTCTTTTTGAGGTAAAGTGATTCTCCACCACATCCTTGGATACCAACTGAGGCATTCTTTGCACACAGAGGCTTCTCAGAAACCCCAAAGTTTCATAGTCCACAGGTTAAATCCCATTCTCCAGTCAATTTCTTGAAAATACCTTTGAATCTTTGGATGAGAATCTCCTCTAGTCTTGATACTCTTACTAATTCCCAAACCCTCCCTTTCATCTTTCAGTGGGATTATCAGTTCCTCAAACAATTGGCTTTCCCAGGAATTTTAACAAGAGTTATAGATTAGAGTATGAAATTTAAAAAATCTTTCTCTGCTTTATAATATTTATATAGACTTAGTAGAAAGCCAAAGAACTCATTATTTCTCAGTTTAAAGTGATACATGGTTATTAAAGAGAATGCAGAAGAAAAGATAATCCATGGGCCCATCACTAAAATTAAATCCCTTTTAGGGGAAAATAAGCTTGTGTCAAAATATTGTCAATGATCAAAGGTAAATTAGCAGTATACATAAAGATTCCTGAAAAACCATAAATTTTGAACTAGAAATTTTAAAGCAACCTGGTACTTTCAATTTCATAAAGTATAAAATCAAAAGCCCTTGTCTCAGTTTACAGGAATACCAAGATAGTTACATACACTCCCTTCTTATGTGACATTATATAGGTAATTTGATGATATTGTGGCAGAGATACTTGCTCATGAAACCAAGCCAATGATACATTATCTCTTGTATTGAAAGAATTGGATACAATGCCTTTCCTGAATCAAGCCCTTAGACTCAGAATGCTATGCTAGAAAGACCTTCCCTGGAGGCGAGGCCAGGCCTGCTGAGCGGGTAGGAGGTATGTGTATTCACTGACGGTCTTTCCACAAACAGCACCAGTTACCAAACTCTGTTCTTAGTAGTTAGGACACAGTAATGAATAAACAGGCAATTCCTCACCCTTTACAGAGAAATCAAATAAGTGATATACAGTAGTATATTAGAAGGTGACGGTGCCAAGGAGAAAGAGAGAGCGAGGGAGAAGGATAGCCTGGAGGGGTGGGTGAGTGTGCGATTTTTAAACAGACTTGGGGAAAAACCCTGAAAGAGAGGTGAGGGAGGCAGCTGTGTTTCTCTCCCAGGCAGAAAGAAAAGAGCCAGGGCCCCGAGGCCAGAGCATGTGAACAGGGAGGAGGAGGAGAGTGGGAGATGAGGACAGAAGCTGGGCCTTGTAAGGACTTCTGCTTTTATGACTTCAGGAAGAGGCAAGCTGGGGAAGAATTCTGCCCAAGGAAATTTAGGTGAACTGTTTACATGTATTAATTATTACTTAAACATGACCTTGCCTTTAGCAAATATGGCAAATTGTGTTTCCTGCCATCTGCACAAAACCAGGTTAACATTAACTAATTCCATTCATGGGCCTGGCCCAGCAAACTGTTCCCATGGACACACTCTCATGCTCGCAGGATTCTCCCCACATTCCTCCCAGAGCGTGTTTAGAGTGCCGACCTCCACTTCCTAGACAGGCTTTGAATTTTCCTTACTCTGTTGACATTAGTTTGCACTCTTGGATAATTCCTGGGAAGATATGGAATGACACATCCAGTGAAGAGTCTGCAAACTGGAAATAATAATAACAGTTTACATTATCTAGTATTCACTACTGGCCAAGTACCGGGCTGGCTAAACTGTTTTCTTAGATTCTTTCGTTTAACCCTGATAGCAACCCTGTGAGGTTTGTACTATTACCTCCCCCATTTTACAAATCAGGAAAATGAAGTGTAAAGTGAATTTTCCCAATACTTCCTGGCTATTAAATGATGAAAGATCACAGAAACCCAACCTTTTGAATCCAGACTCCATATTCTTAACCACCAAAATTAAGTGAATGTAGAAGATTCTTTAACCTGATTACCCCATTGCCAATTGTGAAGCATAAGAAAAAGTTTAAAATGAGAGGGAAATATGAGGTAGATCCTCCCCCAACAATAAATGAAGTGAAACTAAACATGCAATTCTCATTTCTAGACACGTAGCAAGCAAAAGTCCTCATGGTATTATTCTTGAGGTGGTACCAATGATGAGATTCCTAAACGTGTCTTGTGCTATAGAATCCAACATGGACCCAGTCACATTACAAACCTTAATCTCAGATGTCATTTGTAGTCACCTGAAGACTTTAAAGGACTCAAACCTACTTTAAGAATCACTGACTGCCCTTAAATTATTTTTCAACACTTGTTTAATGTGTATAAAATGACTCTAGTGAATCCTTGCTTACCTTCAGGACCTTTTAATTTATCTTATTCCTCATTAAATTGAATTTGAGCACTATTCCAGGCTAACCTTATTTCTTTAAGACTTCTATGGCAACATGCAGGACATGGCCCCCCCCACTGCCCCCACCCAGTGTTTTTTCTTTGCTAAACAAGAACAAATTACCCTGGGATCTGACAAACTTTACTATGGGAAAAATACCTTAGCACAGCACCCAGAGCAGAGCTTGTGTTCAGTAAGTGCTAGTGGCAATTGTCATTATCATTTGTCACATCGTGCTGAGCAGTGCTGTGGGTTCGCCCTCTCTGCCCTTCCCGCTGCTCCTCTTCCTCTCCCCTTTCCCCTTAGCTCCCAGACAACTCTCAGAGCAAGAGCTCTAGGCCCTCAGGAGGGATTTCTCTCCACCCATAACAGAGTAGGTATTTTATTTTCCTAAGGGGATGGTGTGGGCCTTCTTGCCGTCCTCCCCCTTCCGTCCCCTACACTCAGTCTCCATGATTTCCTCAGGCACTGGCACCCCAACACCCAGACGGGCTGGCAGCACTGCCCTTTCTCACTATGGTCCCCAAGAGTTGTCAAACCCTACTGGTCCACTCACTCATTTTTTACTGCTTGAGTCCCATGTGTTACGTGTTCGTGTCCCCCGAAAGGATATGTTGAAGTTCTAATCTCCACTATCTCAACTGGTGACCTTATTCGGAGACAGAGTAGATGAAGTCGTAAGGGAGTAGGGTGGATACTTAACACAGCATGACTAGGGTCGGATAAGAAGAGAAGACCCAGAGGAAGGACGGCCAAGTGGAGACAGAGACACACCCAGGGGAGAACGTGTGATGCTGGAGGCAGAGAACTGGAGTTATGTACCTGCAAGCTAAGAAGTGCCAAGGATGGCTGGTAACAGCCAGAAGCTTCGGGGTGGGGGGAGAAGGAGAGGGGAAGAAGCACCGCCTGCCAACACCTTGATTTCAGACTTCTAGACTTCAGAACGAGGACACAAAAAGGTTCTGTTGTTCTTAAACCACTTGTTTGGTGATACTTTGTTATGATAGCCCTAGAAAATTAGTACACCATCCCAGGGCCAATGCCAGTTTTTAAACTATTAGATTGATGCAATCTTCTCTAACCAGTGGCTCACAGTTTCTCAGCTCAGTCCAGGCAGAGAATGGAACACAAAGACCCCATCTTTCCCCCACCTATCCCCTATGAAAGGGAGAGAAGGATTTGCAGGTCTCACTAGAGATACTGACGGGAAGCTTATCACATGTATGATACAAAAGAACCTCTGTAGTAGGGAGTTAAAAGTTGAGAGTGGCCAATTGTCAGTGTGGTTAAATGTGTTTCCCAACTGAATCTACTCGTGTAAGCCGGCACTCCTGGGTTGCACCTGGGTGACTTCCCAACCGGGTCCTTGCCTCTACTCCTCAGCCTCACAACCAGCTCATTTACCAGCCGGCACCTTCACACTTGGGTGCAAAGGCTTTAAATTCCCTGTCTGCTCTCATATCCCAGTGGTGATAAAAAATAGAAGAGGAATCAAAGAAAGAGGAAAAGGTCATGACTCTGTGGGAAAGCAAGCCAAACCTTTCTAAATGTTGCAGTCTTTAAAATGCCCAGCACCTTTCCCCAACTCACCTCCCTTCTTCTTTGAATTCAATCTGTTTTGAATTAGTCATCTATAGTTTTTCAATCCCCACTCACCCTCCAAACTTTCCATTCTGAGTGCTACCCCAGACAATGGTAACAGCAAGCAGTCATTGAGCAGTTACTGTGCCAAGCACTATTGTAAATACTGACACGTAATAACTCATTTAATGCTCACAACAACCTTATGAATTGGCAGTAATTATTATTGTCCCTGTTTACAGCTAAAGAAAGATTAAGAAATTTCCACAGGGTCACAGAGCTGGTAAATACTAGAATTAGAATTTGTACCTCTGTAGCCTAGCTCTAGACTCTATACTTTAAAAAAAAAAAGTTAACTTTTATTATGAAAAACCTCAAACATATATAAAAGTGGGCAAAATTATATAATGAATTCCCAGATAATCACATCAAAATTATCAACTCACGTTCAATCTAGTTTCCTCCATATCCCCACTCATTTGCTTCTTTCCATATTATTTCGAAGCAAGTTCCAGACATTATATCATTTTCTCCATAATACATACTTATTTATGTATCTTTAAAAGATGAAGACGCTTTAAGCAAAACCCCAATGCTGTTATCATGGCTAAAAAATTAAAGAACAATTCTTTAACATTCAGATTCTCAGAAGTATCATAATTATTTTAAAGTATTTTTGTTTGAATCAGATTCCCAATAGGGCCCACATGTTGCAATTGGTTGACTTTTAATCTATAAGTTTTCTTTCCACCTTACTCTTTTTCTGCCTTTGCAATTCAGTTGTTTGCAGACCAGAGTCTTTTGTCCCAAAGAGTTTCTACAGTCCACAATCTTAACCACCATATCAGTCTGCCTCTGGTGTACTATATAATGAACTTCTTATCTCTTAAATTTCAGAGAAGGGAGAGCTCAACTGACTCTTCCTACACCCACTGGAGCTTACTTATTAACTCCGTGAAATTATAAGTAAAATCTGTACATGTGAATATGTGCATTTTGAGGAGCCAGAGTACACAGCATTTATAGGATTTTCAAAATGATCCCATGATCCCAAAGCAATGATCATTAACTCTGATCTAGGCTTCTCTAGAGATAAAAAGTAGGATACTTGGGTAAATTATCGAAACTCATATAAATATTCAGAACACACTTAGGGCAAGAACGTGGCTCTCAGAACCCAACCTGGTGTTTTATTATGAACCTGGTGTTTCACTTTGTTATACACTGCATATGTGAAGGGTGAAAAGGAAAAGTGGTTTGGGATGTGCAACAAGAAAGGAGGTATCAAAGTCATTTCCCCTTTGCTTCAAAGTTGCCACTTACCTGAATAAATGGAATCACATCCTGTCAACATTTGGAATCTAAAACTGTAATCAATATTACTACCCCGCCATTCCCACACTTGCCTTTGCACACTTGTTCACACTGATGTTTCATTATCTCAGAGATACCTTACAAACAGAACGCCAAGATCAATGAACTCTCTTGTGCTAAATGAGGGATATCATTTCTAGCTGTGAGAGAATTAAGTTAGAGTCTAAGATGTATGTCAGTTGGTTCCTTAACATCTTTTGGTCTGTGAATTTCTTATTAGTAAAATGAATCAGCTAAATTGTGTCAATCACTTTCTAAGCATTTTTACTGTGACCATGATAGCCCTACTCACAATATGATTGTATATGTATCTTGAAAATATTTTCCCTGTATTATTCTTACCCATATAACATGGGATGCATCCTGACAACTTCTTCCTTTTTTTTTTTTTTTTAAGTCTGGTTGTGGTCACAATTAATTAAGTTAATTTTAAGAATTACTGATGAGGAGCTGCTGGCAGTTTGAAAAATACTTTACCAGCAGATCTCTGAATCATTGTTCATTCATTTGGCCATTATTCATTGGTCAATTATTTGATAGATACTCTTAATGAGTATCTATAAGATTCCAGACACTGATGGGAGCTAGGAAAATGGCAATGAAAAAAGCAAAAAAAGATATTCTTATGAAGTTTATATCTTGTGAACTATGTTTGATGACCTCTAAAGAGAGAAGGGAATTCTAGCCAAATCAGCTAAGCCATCAAATAGGACGAAAAAGCATCAGAAAAACAGGTTTTTCCAAACGGCAGGCAGTAGAGAAAGATTAAAATAGTGTAAACCAAAGTTGTTTGATTTTGTGTCAAATAAAAATCTCCTGCAGCTCCTAAATCCACTCCAGAACCTCTTGGAAATCACTGGATGTTTCTCCTTTTGCCATACTTTGTAGAGATCAGTATTGTTGACGGGGCCTGCTCTTTATATAAGAGATTCCAGAGACCATGGGATGATGGAAATGAATGCTGGAGAGCACTCTGACTGAGGGACACACCTCTGCCCAACGTATCCTTGTATTCACACACTTACCACCCACCAGTATTTGCAAAACCTGCCGGTGTGTAATTCCTTGTTTGGGGTTTCCCGCCTTGGGCCCCGAAGTCTTGCTGTAACAATTTTCTCCAGCAGAGGGAAGTAGAACACCAAAAATCACTGCAGAAACAATGGAACACAGACAGCTGTTTGGTATTTTTCATCCCCTGAATTCAGGTACTGAAGAGTAAGAATATCATAGTATTTAAAACAAAGTCTGGGTGAAGCCAGCTGTGGGCAAAATGCTTAAAGGGGAGACATTTATTTTAGGTGACAGTTCGTGATCTGTCTCATCAGGACATCTCCCATCAGTCTCCCTGAGAGACGTCATCCAATCCATGAGGCCTTGTTTTGGGCTTGGCTGCTAGAAGTCTGACCTTTCCATTTTTTTCCATTCCCTAAGCTCTGAAACACCTGCCAAATATCATGCAATATTTCTGTGGTCTTTTGAATCCAGGATTTATGCAATAGCCTTTCAATCATGGCACTTTTTTGCTGCCAAAGATAATCAGGTTCCTGCCCTCTCCTGTATACATTCCACAAAGTTGGAAATCGTGGGTACAAACTAAAGGGAAATACATGCTGAGTGGTCAAAATGAGATGTAAACCCTTAATCATACCAAACCTTCTAAGGGTCCAGGCAGTTTTCTAAAGTCCTATCTTTGTTTTTTTTCTCCTTCTTCACATACCTGTCCTTATGCTTTTTAGCACTGATGCAACACTACCAGACTGCCCCTCCTTGGAGATGATAGTATATTTAGGAGGTCATAGACCAACCGAAGTTTTCTTCACCGTGCATTTCTGGGCTCCAAAGTAGTTAAAACACACTCCTAACCATTTAACTAGGGTGTTCTTCTGGGAAAGAAAAAGCATCTGAGTAGAGGGCACTCCTCAAATAGAAACAGATGCCACAATGGACAATCAGCTTAGGAATGACTCACCCTTTCCAGCCTCACAAGCTCCTTCCCTACCCAACCCAGGAAATACAGATATAAGTGTAACTATGCAGTTAGTCAATGTAGGCTTTGCAGTGTGTCCTAATGCCATGGGATTTACTTTTATTACTAAGAGAGTAGGGAAGGAGGGAGGGATCCTAGTACTTGTAAGAGTTTAAGGTTAACCTAAAGAGTTGGTGAGAATTATAGTTATCAGTGATTCTGGATAATCAGCATCAGTGGTAGAGAGAAGTGGGAGAGGAACCTTCCTTCTCTATGGAAGGTTGAAGTTGCCAGCAGGACATATTCTCCCAGTGACTTGCTTCCATCCTAGGTTGGTGGCTTAGGTATAATAATGCAAGGGTCATGTACTTTTAAAGTTTTCAACAACTTAAACAATGCTAATAACTTCACTGAAGTTTTTTTAGTGCATTAAACTGCTGTATTAAAGTACCGACAGACAATGAAAAGAAACTTTTACGTTTTTAAAAGTAAAAAAAAGAGAGAGTGACAAGGAAACAGAACTCTTTAGGGAAGGTGTGGTCGACAGGCATCAGTAACTGCTCCAGGTGCCACTTAGTGCATTCAGGCCAATTAGTGAAACCCAACAAGAGGATTTGCTCTGACAAGCAGCACTAAAAGTAAAGCTGCTGTCTGTGCTGGCAGTAAACCACCCATGACACTGAACCATGCCTTCTGTGTCAGGCTTACTACTCTATCAGGTTCCTAGGCTGGATTGTCAGAAACACCTGTTACAAAAATCAGATTCCTGGCCCCCACTGCAGCCCTAATAAATCCAAATCTCCAGAGACCTGGGTTTTGTTTGCTTTTTGTTTTTATGTCTAAGCTCCTTAGCGCTGACGGGTTTCAGCAATGAAAATGTTTCAGGAATAGGAAGTTTCTTTGAAGAAATGTTTCTTTGAAGAAAAAAAATAATTGAAAAGACTTTTGTAAAAAGCACCAAAGGTAAAAATTCTGTCGACAATGTTCCACCCCACTTACAGTTTTTGCTTCTTATGATTTAGTCTTTCTCTTTAAAGCAGCCTTGTTTCCCTTTGCGGTTCTAATCGTTTCATCGCAGCTACAGGTATGTACACGTATAAACGAGATACCGAGACAAGCAGCCTCCAGCTCTCAGTCAGCAAATTCTCAAGGCCCAGCCTACAAGAATTGAGAGGGTGTTGGTAGAATAAAGGAAGCTGAAAGCAGACAGGGATGAGGAAACGTTGCAGTGGGAGGATCAGAAACGAGACCGTTACATTAGCTCACTGACCATCCCAGAGCAACATAAATGTAATCATGAATAATCTGCAACTGGGGTCGCGACACTTTCTTCCGGATCAACCATTTACACTTCAAGGACAGAGCTGGGAGAACAGTGCCCGAGCTCAGTGAGGACGGCGATGACTGGGGTGGAGGGAAAGAAGAAGGTACATCCCACCCTACGCAACCCATCTAAGGGCTGGCTCAGACCCGAGTCATCGCCCGGAGAAATACCGCCTCCTTATGCACCCCCTTTCCCTGTCTCACTGAAGGATCCCTCGTCTCCTCCTCTGGGAGTGGAAAGGGGCGGGGCGAAGCGTAAGGGGCGGGGTCATCCCACAACACCCACTAACCGCGCCCGGTGGCCGCGACCACCTTACCGCGAGAGTATGGAGTCCCGCGGACGGCGCACGCGCAGACCTGTCCCGTCTGCGCCTCGGGCCTCGCCCTCCCTTAGCCGGCTCCTGGGATGTTTGATGTTACCATGGAGACTGGGGCCCCGGCGAGAGGCTTGTTGCCAAGGCAACCGGAGAGGACGCAGCCGGACCGTGCGGGCGGCGGCGGTACCGGCTGCGATGGTGTCCAACCCTGTGCATGGCCTGCCTTTTCTCCCGGGCACGTCCTTTAAGGACTCCACGGTGAGGATTTATTTGCCCAACTCCACCTTGTCCCCACCTCCGGCTCCTCACCCCGAGGGCTGGCGAATCAGAAAACCTTGTTTCTCCTCTCAAGTCTGTCCTCTCTCCCTTTAGTCCCGTCCTCGTCTCTGCCCCAATTCTTTTTTCTCTGCCGAATTTTTATGGTCCTTTCCCAGCCAGCCTCATCCCTTCCCCCATCCTTTACCCTCCATGTGGTTCCTCTGGTTAATTCGTCCACTCAACCTTCGTTTTCATCCCCCGAACGGCACCGCTTTCTCACTTGCTCCTCCAACCCCCTCCTCCTCCTTGCTCTCTTTCCCCTACTCGATTCCCAGGCACGGTAGGCCCTTTTCCTAGCAGGTTCCCCCACGTCGTGCCCTGCCTGCCCAGCTCCATCCTTAATCACTCTAGGCTCTCTCCACCTTCATCCTCATTCCCACAACCGCCTCCTACGCACGTTCCCGGTGTCCTTTATTCTCGCCCCGCCTCCTCCTTCAGAATCCTGGACTCGGTCGTCTCTCCCACTCCCACCTCCATTTCAGGTCTTGTGTGTATGCATGTCTCTTCTTCCCACCAGGTCCTTTCCCGAAGTCTCTTCCCTTCTTTATACTTCTGCCCACCCCATCCCTTTCCTCTCCACTTCTGCCTTTTCTATAGTTTAGGGACACCCTCTCCCCATTCTTGGAGTTTTTGTTTTGTTTTGTTTCTTAACGCTTTTGTGAGTTCTCTGTGAAGCTTGCCCATCTTTCTCTCTAACCATCTTTCCCTGTTTTATAGGAGATATTCCATTTCAGGTCCCTCAACCACAATGTAGTTGCTGTTTTCTCTTCCCCTAGCCTTAGTCTTTTTATTCTAATATTTTAGTAAATGATTCTTGTATAGATTTTATTTTGCTGTTTCTCTCAGCTTTGCTTTTAGGCGCATTTTCTAGACAATGTTAAAGAAGCAACAACAGCTGAGGTTCTTTTTTTTCTCCCGACATAGTTTAGTTCTTAAAATTATTGAGTATTTGTTTTAATATTAACAGGGTCACTGAAATATATATTCTGGGAAATCAATAATGAGATTCAGTAGACTGATTACACAGATGAGCATGTTCCTAAAGATAAAATATTTAGTCAGTTTATTTTCCTGAGAGAATTTGGATTCTGAATCTCTTCATAATTATTCCTGCATTAAGATACAACATCATAGAGTTGTATCTTAATTTCAGTGGACTTTTCAGGTTTATGTAATTTAGAAAATGTTATAGCCATTTTCCTGCCCCATAGAGGAAGCTTAAGCATTTGGTGTCAGTCTACACTGTAGGCAGGGTTAAGTTGGTTTCGGGAATTACAGAGATGTGAATAAAAGTACCAGACTCTAAAGATGTATATTCCTGTACTACAAGTAAGATGAGCTGTGCATTGGACATATTTCACATTTTAAGGACTCTGGCCAAGCATCAACCAATTTGCCTTATTTGGAGTGTGAAAAACATTGTCATGGTATCTTCAACACTGAAGATATAGGTAACTCTAAAGGCAATGAGAAGATAAACCATAGCGAATAAGAGCACTCCAGAGGCCTGAGGTTGATTTGCCTGGGGTGCATATGAGTCATGGCAAGTGATGGTACAGACATTATTAAAAGTGGAAAAGCAAACTGAAATCAATGATGTTGCTTCTGTCTTTAGAGTAGAAAAAAAAGGACCTTGAAGTTAGACAAGTTATCTAATGAGGACGTCAATTCAGCCCATTTTGTTCTATGTCATGTAACTGGAGCAGTTCCTGTCACTGACTTGTAACCTTTAATACATAACCCTTAAAAATAAGTCTGTGTGGTGGCTCATGCCTGTAATCCTAGAACTCTGGGAGGCCACGAACAGAGGATCCCTTGAGCTCAGGAGTTGGAGACTAGCCTGAGCAAGGGCAAGATCCCATCTTTACTAAAAATGGAAAAATTAGCCATGAATTGTGGTGGATGCCTGTAAATCCCAGTTACTGGGGAGGCAGAGACAGGCAGATCATTTGAACCCAGGAGTTTGAGGTAGCTGTGAGCTAGACTGATGACAGGGCACACCAGCCTGGGGCAACAGAATGAGTGAGCCTCTGGGGGGCGGGAAGGCTGCAGTTCATAAGTATTTTAGCAAAAGAAGTTTATTCTATCATCCCTTTTGTGTTAGCACAAACCTTGAAAGATGGTAGGCTGAAATTCAAAGAAATTAGAATTAGACAAGTTTTATTTTTCATAAAAGCATTTTATGATTAATCTTACATTATATATATAATTATCTGTAATTGAATATTATATATAAAATTTTGAAAGTAACCTGACCAATAACAGAAAAAGGAAAACCATCAAATATACAACATAACCTAATTTGCCTTTCTACTCTTTAAAATGGAATCTTTTATTTTTTTTCTAATTACCAGAAAAAAGCATAAAAATAAACATAATTCAGAAATATGAAGTACAATATAAAGTATATATAAAGTCTTTATATATATTTATAAAGACTGCCAAATCCAGTCTCTTTTCGTGCACAGATTTTCATGCTTATAATTATAGTATACATATAATTTTATCTGTTGTTCTTTGGCCTTATAGATCACAAAATGTTTTTCTAGGTTGCTACATCATTTTTAAAACAAGTATTTTAATGGCCACATAATGGTCCATTGAGTGAATTTTCTATTATTTACTCACATCTTCATATGTTTGTCTTTTAGATGGTTTCCAATATTTACCATTGTAATGGGCAGCTTCAGGCATATATTATATGCCCGTAAATTTGGCTCATATCCTTAAAATAAATGATCAGGGATGGAATTATTAAGTTCAAGAATTTATATGGTCAGCTGCTTTCCAAAGAGCTGTATGAAGGTATCAGTGTCACTGTAATAAGAAGGGCAGATAAAAATAAATGAGTTGCACATAAATATAAATTTCACAGAACTAGATCTTCTAGGTTTTATAGCTTTAAAACCACCAGATGAGAAGAAAAACTTGGGAAGACTAGTGAAAAATTAAGAGTATACATGAGTTATTATTTTAGTCTCTCATGTAAGGTGAACCTGTAGTTTAATTGGGCATTGCAGAACAAGGCTTTAAATTTTATTTTAAGCTCAGGTAGGAACGTCTCTTCTTGATCCTATCCAACTGTTCTAGCTTAAAATATAGAACCTTTTTAAAAAAATATAGAACCTTTTTTTTTTTTTTGTAGAGACAGAGTCTTACTTTATGGCCCTCGGTAGAGTGCCGTGGCCTCACACAGCTCACAGCAACCTCCAACTCCTGGGCTTAAGCGATTCTCTTGCCTCAGCCTCCCAAGTAGCTGGGACTACAGGCGCCCGCCACAACGCCCGGCTATTTTTTTGGTTGCAGTTTGGCCGGGGCTGGGTTTGAACCCGCCACCCTCGGCATGTGGGGCCGGCGCCTTACTGACTGAGCCACAGGCGCCGCCCTAGAACCTTTTAATGTAGGTAAACTTTTTAAGTTTTGTGATGTTTATAAGTGAAGGTTTAAGTCATATTTTTAAACAAAAATTTATATAATGTTCTAATGACACATTTATTTTCTTCCTCAGAAAACAGCCTTCCATAGAAGCCAGACACTGGGCTACCGGAATGGCTATGCCATTGCTCGACGTCCAACAGTTGGGATAGGTGGGGACCGGCTCCAGGTCAACCAGCTGTCCCAAGCTGACCTGGATGAGTTGGCTAACAAAGCACCAATTCTAACTTACGGGCAACCTAAGCAAGCCCCACCTGCAGACTTTATTCCTGCACATGTGGCTTTTGACAAAAAGGTATCATCTGGGATTTTAGGGTACCCCTTGAATTCAAGTGTCTGAAAGCCAACTGCTTGCAGAAAAGTTAACAATAAACCACAGGATTCCCAGAGTGCTCTGAGAAGAAAATTGTTCAGATGCCTCAACCCTTATTCATAGACAGCTGAGCTTGGGCTTAAAAGAGGCTTTCATTAGTCAGGAAGCCGATTACATAAAGTAATTCCCTGTAGACTTCACTGGAATATTTTCCAAATACAGTTGAAGAAAAGCTGAGTTAATTCTGAATTCTTAAGTTTATACTGCTCTATATCTACCTGCTCTGTGTTTTGTGCTTTTTGGAAGTATTATATTCTGTAATGATGACAAATCTTCACTCTCTTTAAAATGAAAAATGTAATTTTTTTTAAAACTATGAGTCCATATATTGTTATTTTTCTCTAGGCTGTTTCCTTAAGTTTTCGTCTTTTCTTTTCTTTCTTTCTTTCCTCCTCCTTCTTTTTTTTGGGGGGGGGGTTAATATAATGGTACATATGATTAGGCTATGTTGTTTGTGTTTATAAGGTAAAGTCCAAGTTGTAGTTGAGTCCTTCACCCAGGAGATGTGCCCTGTACCCCTACATTGTACCTGACAGGTGATAGTTTACTGAACTTCCTTCTCCTTTCCTCCCCCCTTCTTGAATGTGTGTTTTTCTCTCATGTGTAGTTGTTTATCTACTAGTTTCATATTAGTATGAGTACATTGGATGCTTGCTTTTCCATTCTTGTGTGATTCTTTACGTAGGAGGATGTTCCTCTCCAAATCCATCCAGGTAAATATAAAGATGTAAAGTCTCCATCTTTCTTTATGGCTGAGTAGTATCTCATGGTATACGACACTCTAGTTTATTTATCCATTTAGGAGTTGGTGAGCACTTGGATTGTTTCCACATCTTGGCAGTTGTGAATTGAGCTGTAATAAACAGTGCAAATGTCCTTATGGTAAGATATTTTTTCTTCTAGGTAGATGCCTAGTAATGGAATTGCAGGATCAAATGGGAGGTCTACTTTTAGCTCTTGGAGGATTCTCCATACTTCTTACCAAAAAGGCTGTATTAGTTTGCAATCCTACCAACAGTGTATAAGTGTTCCCTTCTGTCTGTCTGTATCCTTGCCAGCGTCTGCAGCTTTGGGACTTCGTGATATGAGCTATTCTCACAGGGGTTAGGTGATATCTCAAAGTGGTTTTGATTGACATTTCTCTGATGATTCAGGACTATAAGTATTTTTTCATGTGTGTGTTGGCCATGCATCTGTCTTTGCATATTATGGATCTGACAAAGGTCTAGTAACTAGAATCTACAAAGAACTCAAGCAAATCAATAAGAAAAGACCAAACAACCCCATTAACTATTGAGTGTGAGACATGAACAGAACCTTCTCCCAAGAAGACAGACAAATTACCAATAAGTATTTGTTTTTCAAGGAACATTTCAGGTGTGATATTACATAACCTTATGCTTTTGCTATGTGAGTGGCCTTATTTCTAGAATCACAATCTCTAGTTTCCTCATATATAAACTCTGAAGCTTACATGAAGAGCTCGGCCTGCTATAAAATTCCATGAAAAAAAAAAAAAACACTTTAAACAGCATCTACATGTTATTTTTTCTGTCCTTAATACATCAAGTTCTTATTCTATCTGGGAAAGCTGATGTTATCCCAACTACTTGCTAAAGAGCTTTTCCTTATTAACTACATTCCCAGTCATTCTTTGTTAGAGAACCATAGAACTCTTACAACTATTCTTAATAAGTAAATAGGTAAATACCATTTTGAGTAATATAAATAAGTATTTTGGTAAGTTAGAGTATTGTTTACCTGAGACCTCATATACTAGTGTGGCTCTCTGTAACATGAATTACATGTTGAAAATGTATTATTTTAGCATACAGGTAGTTCATATACCAAGGAAGCCCAAGTACTTTATAGGACAAATTCACACATATTAAATGATGAGAAATGAGTGTGCAGACAAAAAACTTCTAGAAGTTGGGTTAATAGGTGAATTTTTACCATTTGCTGTTTATTTCAGAAGCTCCCAAATAATCAGAGAACTTGGGAATTTAGTACCCAAGTTAATTGAATAGTCAGTTTCTTTATTATTATTATTATTATTATTTTTTTTTTGGCCAGGGCTGGGTTTGAACCCGCCATCTCCAGCATATGGGGCTGGCGCCCTACTCCTTACCCAATATGCCATATATACATTATACTTCTTACATAATATGAATATACTAAAAGGCATATAGAGCAAGAACTGAAATGCACATTATTTAGTCTTTCTTTGCTTCAAAGGGATTTTTTTTTTTTTATTAAATTGTAGCTGTGTACATCAATGCAATCATGGAGTACAATGTGCTGGTTTTATGTACAACTTGAAATATTTTCAACAAACTGGTTACATAGCCTTCACAGCATTTTCTTAGTTATTGTGCTAAGATATTTATATTCTACATTTAGTAAATTTCACATGTACCCTTGTAAGATGCACCATAGGTGTGGTCTCACCAGGTACTCTCCCTCCACCCATCCTCCCCCCCGCATTCCCTCCCTCTCTCCTTTCCCCTTCTTGGGCTATAATTGGGTTATGGCTTTCATATGAAAGCTATAAATTGGTTTCATAGTAGGGCTGAGTACATTGGATACTTTTTATTTCATTGTTGAGATACTTTGCTAAGAAGAATATGTTCTAGCTCCATCCATATAAACATAAAAGAGGTAAAGTCTCCATCTTTCATTAAGGCTACATAATATTCCGTGGTGTACATATACCACAATTTATTGATCCATTCGTGGGTCGATGGGCACTTGGGCTTCTTCCATGACTTAGCAATTATGAATTGGGCAGCAATAAGTATTCTGGTACAAATATCTTTGTTATAATGTGATTTTTGGTCTTCTGGATAGATACCTAATAGAGGAATTGTAGGATCAAATGGCAGGTCTATTTTTAGATCCCTAAGTGATCTCCAAACATCTTTCAAAAAGGAACATATTAGTTTGCATTTCCACCAGCAGTGTAGAAGTGTTCCCTTTTCTCCACATCCACACCAACATCTCTGGTCTTGGGATTTTGTGATATGGGCTAATCTTACTGAAGTTAGATGATATCTCAAAGAAGTTTTGATTTGCATTTCTCTGATGATTAAGGATGATGAGCATTTTTTCATATGTCTGTAGGCTGTGCGCCTGTCTTCTTCAGAGAAGTTTCTCTTCAAGTCCCTTGCCCAGCCTGCGATGGGATCCCTTGTTCTTTTCTTGCTAATAAGTTTGAGTTCTCTGTGAATTCTGGTTATTAAACCTTTGTCAGAGACATAACCTGCAAATATCTTCTCCTGTTCTAGGGGCTGTCTGCTTGCTTTACTTAACTGTGCTCTTGGCTGTGCAGAAGGTTTTTAGTTTGATAAAGTCCCAGTAGTGTATTTTTGGTGTTGCTTCAATGACCTGGGTGGGGTTGGGGGGTGGGGGGGTGAAGGGTGGCTGGGGAGGGTCCTCCTCATAAAATATTTTCCCAGACTGATTTCTTCAAGTGTTTTCCCTGCACTTTCTTCTACTATTTTTATAGTTTCATGTCTCAAGTTTAAATCTTTAATCCAGTGAGAGTCTATCTTAGTTAATGGTGAAAGGTGTGGGTCCAGTTTCAGTCTTCTACAGGTCGCCAGGCAGTTTACCCAGCACCATTTCTTAAATAGGTTATCTTTTCCCCTCTGAATGTTTTTAATTGGTTTGTCAAAGATCAAATAACAGTAAGTAGCTGGGTTCATCTCTTGATTCTCTATTCTGTTCCATACATCTACCTCTCTGTTTTTGTGCCAGTACCATGCTGTTTTGATCACTGTCGATTTATAGTATAGTCTGAGGTCTGGTAGTGTGATTCCTCCTGATTTGTTTTTATTTCTGAGTGATGTCTTGGCTATTCGAGGTTTTTTTCTGATTCCATAGAAAACGATGTATTATTTTTTCAAGATCTTTAAAGTATGACAGTGGAGCTTTAATAGGGATTGCATTAAAATTGTATATTGCTTTGGGTAGTATGGACATTTTAACAATGTTGATTCTTCCTAGCATGAGCATGGTATGTTATTCCATTTGTTAACGTCTTCAGCTATTACTTTTCTTAGAGTTTCGTAGTTCTCTTTATAGAGATCTTTCACGTCCTTTGTTAGGTAAACTCCCAAATATTTCATCTTCTTTGGCACTCCTGTGAATAGAGTTCTTGACTGGTTTTTCAGCATGACTATTGTTGGTATATATAAAGGCTACAGATTTATGAGTGTTGATTTTATAACCAGAGACGCTGCTGTATTTCTTGATCACTTCTAAGAGTTTTATAGTAGAATCCCTGGTGTTTTAGAGATACACAATCATATCATCTGTGAAGAGTGAAAGTTTGATCTCTTCTCACCTGTGTGGATACCCTTGATTGCCTTTTCTTGCCTAATTGTGATGGTTAAGTCTTCCATTACAATGATAAAAAGCAGTGGAGACAATGGGTAACCTTGCCTGGTTCCTGATCTGAGTGGAAATGATTTCAATTTAACTCCATTCAATACGATATTGGCTGTGGTTTGCTGTAGATGGCCTCTATCAGTTTAAGAAATATCCCTTCTATACCAATTTTCTTAAGTGTTCTGATCACAAAAGGATGCTGGATATTATCAAAAGCTTTTTCTGCATCAGTTGAGACAATCATATGGTCTTTGTTTTTCAATTTGTTTATGTGATTAATTATATTTATAGATTTACATATATTGAACCAGCCTTGAGATCCTGGGATAAAACCCACTTGGTCATGGTGTATAATTTGTTTGATGTGTTGCTGGATTCTGTTTGCTAGGATCCTCTTGAATATTTTTGCATCAATATTCATTAGTGATATTGGTGTTTAATTTTCTTTTCTTGTTGGGTCTTTTCCTGGTTTGGGGATCAAGGTGATATTTGCTTCATAGAATGTATTGGGAAGTATTTTTTCTTTTTCTATGCTTTGGAAAAGGTTATGTAATATAGGTACTAGTTCCTCTTTAAAGGTTTGGTAGAATTCTGATGTGAAGCCATCTGATCCTGGACTCTTCTTTTTTGGGAGATTTCGTATAGTTGATGCTATTTCAGTACTTGATAGAGGTCTGTTCATCATTCTTTTTTTTTTTTTTTTTTTTTTTAGAGACAGAGTCTCACTGTACCACCCTCGGGTAGAGTGCCGTGGCATCACACGGCTCACAGCAACCTCTTAACTCTTGGGCTTACGCGATTCTCTTGCCTCAGCCTCCCGAGCAGCTGGGACTACAGGCGCCCGCCACAACGCCCGGCTATTTTTTGGTTGCAGTTTGGCTGGGGCTGGGTTTGAACCCGCCACCCTCGGCATATGGGGCTGGCGCCCTACTCACTGAGCCACAGGCGCGGCCCCTGTTCATCATTTCTAATTCTTTCTGGGTAAGTCTAGGAAGGTGGCATGTTTCCAAGTATTGGTCTATTTCCTTCAGATTTTCATATTTCTGAGAATAGAGTTTCTTGTAATATTCATTAAAGATTTTTTGACTTTCTGAGGAGTCTGTTGTTATTTTGTCTTTACCATTTCTGATTGATGAAATTAGAGATTTTGCTCTTTTTTTTCCTGGTTAGGTTAGCCAAAGATTTATCTATGTTATTGACCTTTTCAAAAAACCAACTTTTTGATTTATTCATGTCTTCATTGTCGTTTTGTTCCAAAAATTTGGTAATTTCCTTCTTAATCTCATCTATGACCCAGCTATCATTCAGCATGAGGTTATTTAGTTTCCATGTTTTTGTATGAGTATGCAGATTCCTGTTGTTACTGAGTTCAACTTTTATTCATGATGGTCCAAGAAGATGCAAGGAAGAATTTCTATTCTTTTAAATTTGCCAAGGTCAGACTTGTGACCCTAGATGTGATCAATTTTAGAGTATGTTCCATGGGCTGATGAGAATGTGTAATCAGTTTTGTTAGGATGAAATGTTCTGTAGATGTCTGTTAAATTCAATTCAAAGGGATTTTTTGGATTTTACAAAATGGCCATATGGTCACAACTTACTTCTATAAATGTATAAAGATAGGAAATTAGGATTAATCTGTAGTGATCATATAGCATCATCTAGAAGGTTTTTAAATAAATGATTTAATTATTAAATAATCATTTGGATTTTTAAAAACCAGAATACAAAAAGTATGGCTATTTGAACATTTAAAATATATGTATGTATCCCCACAAACACACACACACACACACACACACACACACACACACACACACACACACCCTCCCTGTTTCCCATTCTAAGGCCAAGTTCTTGTGGCCATAGGTATCTTCATGCCCTCCAGTGTTAGTAAACTGATAATTTAGGAACATAGCTGTGGTCCTGGACTCATTCTTTGGTTCTCTTCTCTGTAGTTCTCCTCTTACTCCCTTCGTGAATTGTCCAGATACATGACTTGAAATGTCCTCTTTGTGGAATGAGTTGTCCTCTAAACATATGTGTATATAATTTTCTGTTTGACATCTTCTCTTAAATGTCTAATATTTCAAACTAAACATGTCTTAAATTGAATTCCTAATTTTGTCCCCCAAAATTGCTTAATGGAAGTCTTCCTCTTATCAATTTGATTTTTTAAAATTTAATTTAATCTTTGATTTTTTTAGAGAGAGAGTTTTGTTTTGTCATGCAGGCTATAGTACAGTGACCCAATCATAGCTTGCTACAGCCTGGAGCTCCTGGGCTCAAGTAATCTTCCTCCTCAGCTTCCCAAGTAGCTAGGATTACAGGTGTGCATTACCATGCCAGATAATTTTCTAAATTTTTTGTAGAGATGAGAGTTCTGCTAGTTACTCAGTCTAGTCTTGAACTCCTGGGCTCAAGTGATCTTCCTGCCTTAGCCTCCCAAAATGCTACAATTATAGGTGTGAGCCACTACATATTAATTTGGTAGTAATTCCATCTTTCCAGTTGCTTGGGCCAAAAGCATTGGAGTTATCCTTGACTATTCTCTAATATTAACTTCCTTCTTAAAACCCAGTCTTGCATCTCAAATTACTCCCTGCAGTATCAACTTGTGCTTTCACTCAAATTTAATAGAATCAAGCTCACCATCTGTCCTACCAAAATATGTTTTTATTTCTGTGGGATCACTACTATATCCCTAGCACTAGATTTTCTCAATATCTCATCTGGCTTCTATCCTTGCACATCTATATTACCAATTCAGTCAGCTGCCTTATGTTTTTTCCATGCTGGCAATTTATGACTGCAGACCTTATCTATTGAAGGGGCTTTTCAATCTGATGACCATGCCTCGCACTTTTTCCTCCACCATAGCCTGCATCCTGCTGCTGAGTTTCCTTCCTTTGCTTCTGTTGTTACCATTGCCTAGAATCCCCGCTGTCCCCTCTACTTATCTAAAATGTTCTCACTCTTCAAATCTAATAATCTTCTGTTTTCTCTAAGTTAAGCTTTCTTTGACCACTTTGGCCCATGCCATTTCCTTCTCTGAACCACTATAGCACCTGTTTTCTGAGAGGTAGTAAGATGTGTAGAGAGAACATTGAGCTTTGAGTCAGTAGACTGTGTTGGTCCTGACTCTGGCCCTAAACCCTTGTATGGCCTCAAGCAAGCCACTTTATGATGCTGGACCTCATTTTCCTCTTTGTAAAACAAATGGGGTTGAATTAGCCCATCACTTCTAGCTTTAACATTTTACATATTTATAAATCTATGGCTCAAATACAGGCCATTTCACACAAGAATTATTATAATCACGTCCTCACCTGCAATTCTTTGCAATTGATCTAAAATGTCACTTTAAATTTATCTTTGCCTTTTGTTTTTACCGTGTTATTTTACTCCTTTAAACATTCCAAAGCACTCATCTATTTCATCTTTTTATTATGAGTTCTAAAGACCCCATTCCATTATATTCGCTTTTCTTCTATGTAATTGCCAGTTCTCTTTTGTTTTCGTCTTATTCTTTCACCGTTGACACTATCCTTTTTAGCAACAGCACTCATGGATAGAATTACTTCATCTTCCATTCATCAAGCTGTATTTGTGTCTTCATTTAAGGGTCTTCTTGATTTGTTCTTTTATTCCAGTAGAGCAGCAGTTCTCAACCTGTGGGTTGCGACACCTTTTTAACCATGAAAATACATTGTGGCATTAGGAAGGTTGAGAACCACTGCAGTAGAGATTTGGGTAAACACTCTTGCCTACCTAGAACACCATTCTAGTACTTTCTCTCCTTGAAAAGAAATATTAAAAATAGAAATGGAATAACAGAAATTTAAAATTTAATTCCAAAGCATGTCAACATAAGCTTTTTATAATATTGTGTTATATTTTTTAAAAGTGCAATCAGTGTGCCATTCTGATTTGATGCTGATGCTCCCCAGAGCACCAACGGTTTGCTCAACATAATATGTATTTTATGAATGATGAATGGGAAAATGAAATAATTTTATACATGAGTGCTGTTGCTAAAAAAGGATAGTGTCAACTGTGAAAGAACAAGATGAAAGCACAGTAAGGGTGTTTACATGCCTTTCAAAGATTGGTGGATTAATGATTTGAACGTCATTAATATAAAGTCTATAAAAATAAATGTGTTAGTAATATGTATTTACAAGGGATTCCACTTCTAAAGAAGTGAAGTTGAGCCTTTGCATCCATTTTAAGACCCAAAAAAAGTCTTGTCTAAAATTTGTTACTCTATCCAGAAGGTCTGGGAGGGACTTCTGTCATGGAGATGAAGCTCGTAGAGTAAAGGTCATTAAACTGTCTCACCAAGGAACACACAGTAAATAAACTATACAGACTGTGAGTATTTAAAGCAGATGTCAACAAGCTTTTTCAGTAAACGTCCAGGTAGTATACATTTTGGTTGTTTTAGTGTTTTTATTTTGTTTGGGCTATCATAACAAAATACCACAGACTGGCTTAAATAATAGAAATTTATTTTCTCATGCTGCTGCAGGCTAGAAGCCCAAGATAAAGGTTCCAGTTTATTTGGTTTCTGGTGATGGCTCTTTTCCTGGCTCCTAGGCAGTGACCCTTGCTATGTTCTCTTGAAGTTTTTCCTGGGTGTTGCAGGAGGAGCTTGAAGGAAGGGAATATTTCTCTTTCTCTTCCTAGGTGGCACCAGTTCTACTGGATTAGGGCCCCACCCTTAAAACTTCATTTAACCTTAATTACCTCCTAACAACTCTTCTCTCCCAAATACAGTCACTTAGAGGTTAGGGGCTTCACGGTATGAATTGACATGTGGAGACATAATTCAGTCCATAGTAATAGTCCATATATCACTATTACAACTACTCAAATCTGCCCTTATAATAGAAGATCAGCCATTAACAAATGAGTGTTAATTATTTATATGATTTTCTATAGATACTGAAATTTAAATTTTATGTAATTTCCATGTGTTATGAAATACTATTTTTTCATTTTTTTTAACCTGTTTAAATATGTTAAAAAATATTCTTAGCTGGGAGTTCATAGAAGAAAACATTTGGGAAGTCAAATTTGTCCTGTGGACTATAGTCTGCCAACTCTTGATTTAGAGTTGGGGTGTCCAACTTGCTAATTCTGTGAGGACTTGTTTTGTTTATCTGTGGTATTGGATATCACAGAATTTGCGAAAAAAATTGCTAATCAGTTGTCCATAGTGTTTGTGTATTTAATGTGTGGCCTAAGGCAATCAATCCTCATTCTGCTAAAGTGTGGCAGAGAAAAAAAAGGTTAGACACCCATGATTTAGAGAATAGGAGTGGTTAAGTATTCAAATTTCCCTGTGTGGTTCTCTTTTCAGAAGTGTACTTGATATTTTTTTGATGACAATGGCAAACTAATCCTACACCATTTCTCCTTTTCTCGTGTGTTACAGGTGCTGAAATTTGAAGCCTATTTCCAAGAAGATGTTCCTATCTCAACTGAGGAATTTTATAGAATCCGTCAGGTGAACATTTACTATTATCTAGAAGATGACAGCATATCTGTCATAGAGCCTGTTGTGGAAAACTCTGGGATCCCTCAAGGCAAATTAATCAAACGCCAGCGGCTAGCCAAGAATGACCGGGGAGACCATTACCATTGGAAAGACCTAAATCGAGGAATAGATATCACAATTTATGGCAAAACTTTCCGCATTGTTGACTGTGACCAGTTCACACAGGTATAGTATATGTTGTATTTTTGGAAGTTGTGGGGTCTAAGGCATCATTCTGACTTATGGAAGGATACATTTAATTTATTAGGGTAAGGGGAGGACATTGGTAATTTCTCCTGTGTGAAGAACATTAACTAGGTATTTGTGTCTGGGAATTGCTGATACGTGCCAACACTGTGTAGTAATAATGTCTTTTTTCCAAATGATATTGATACATATTCACTCCAAGTCAGACTGTCATCATAGCTAAATCATTTGGTTAGAACTGGTTCCCATGGCAGTTCAAGTAGCACCCCTGCTGCAGTACCATCGAACATTTTATCTTAAGTTAGATTTTACAAAAATAGTTACCTCTATTAACAGATGTACACCTAAAATTTTTTGTGCCATGTTTTGGTAAACGATGCTTGCTCTATTCTGAGAAAACTTGCTATCTGAAGGATTCCTGAAATAAAACCATGTTTAAATGAAAAAAAAAAAATTATATGGAGGAAGTTCTTTACTTTCTCTATTTTATAAAATTGGATTATTTTTACACAAAGATAACTTTTCTTAACATTACATATATAGAGGACTTGATGACTTTTCTTTAGTATAAAATGTAAGGAAATAAGAAATCAATTATAAATTTGTTTTGTCTAGCAGCAAAGATAGTTCCTTTTTTTCCCCCAAAACAGAGTCTCACACTTTTGCTCTGGGTAGAGTGCTGTGGCATCATAGCTCACAGCAACTGCCAACTCTTAGGTTCAACTCTTCCCTCAGTTTTTCTATTTTTAGTAGAGATGGGGGTCTCACTTTTGCTCAGGCTGGTCTCAAACTTATGAGCTCAAGCAGTCCACCCACCTCAGCCTCCAGAGTGCTAGGATTATATAGGCACGAGCCACTGCGCCCGGCTAACAAAGATAGTTTCTGAAGTGTTTTATGTCCTTTACCCCTTACTACCTAATGTCAAATGTGATTAATTTTTACCATGCAGTGAGCTCCTATGAATTCACTTATTTAACGTTTTTCCTAGTAGTTAATTCAGCAAATGTTTATTGAATGCTTACTCCGTATCAGGCACTGTTCTACGTGCTAGATATAAAGACTTGCTGTTATGGAGGTTACATTCTGGTTGGAGAAGACAATAGCAAACAGATAAATATGTAATATACCAGATAATGGAGGAATCTGTAGCTGAATACAGGGAATGAAAGTTGGGGGGCTGCTGACCAAGGCTGATTAGGGAAGATCTCACTGATATCATATACGTAAACAGAGGCCTGAAGGAAGTAAAGAAAGAAGCCCTGGCATCAGCACCATTCCAGAGCAACAGAGGAAAACAGGATAGAAAGCTAGACCACCTTTGAGATAGTTGCTTCTTTCAACAAGCAGTTTCAGAATTGTACCAACAGTGAAAAATTATAAAATGTTATCTCAACTTAAAGATATTAATTTTTTTTACTATTGTATCTACATGCACAGTTTGAACATTTACAAGTTCATCATTGAGCAGTTGATCTAATCCAGTGACAATTTTAATTATTCATGGTAGGTAAGCCCATAGTCACCCCAAACACTGAATTCGTGAATACTAAATCACTGCTCTTGAGGGGAGTACAAGGTTAGGTTTCTGCCAGTCTCTTGTCATAACATTTTTTGTCAACCAACTAATTAACATATAAGCTATTTTGTATGTTTCTATTTAAAGACACCTTATTTAATATATATTGTTGATTCATTAACATTAAAGTCACACCTGACGAACTGTAACTCGTGTCTGAACAAAGCTTATCTAATGCACATTTTCTCCACAAGACACATCAAAGCCTTCTGTGCTTAGGAACACTATAAACAGCACTTCAGCACTGTGCTTTGGGACCACTTTAAACAGGAAAATCACCGAGAAAAAGTACAAAAATGCATCAATAAATAGACCTCAAAAAGGACACGTGTTACACTGTGAAAGCTGAAATAAGACAGCCAGAACTTCATTTCATTCAACTTTTGCGAAGAATTTGCCCATTTGGGTAACTCACATTTTTTGCCACTGGGTACATATTCATGAATGACTGCAAGATATGGCAAGTACTTGGTGGGGGGTGGGGTGTTAAGTACATTTTAGTGAACAGGAAAAGTCACAAGTAATGGAATCTGTGAATGAAGACGATCAATGTGTTTTAATAACTGATATTTGACTAGAGCTGTTTATTTCAGGCACTGAGACTAGATTGAATTATGTTTTCAGCAACTGACCTATTAGGTTTGAAGTTGGCGCCTATGGAAATTTAAAACTTATACCCATCTAAATCTATTCAGACTAGACCAATGAGTGGTTAAGGAAGACAGCTGTCTTTATGGCATGATTTGACCAGGAAACACCTCTATTCACGTGTATCACCACAACTCCTCCTTCTTCCTCACTGCTCTAAATGAATGTTCGGTCCTGTAGACAGAACTGACTGAACACATTAAAAAATAAAGCTCTAGAAATCATAGATCTAGAATGCATTTTTTTGTTAAAATATCATTGCTGGTTGTGAATCCTATTCTACACATTCTAGTGTGCAAGAAATATTGTTTTTCAAAAAATAATGCATAACCAACTTAAGCCCAACCCAAAGGGGATAGTGTCTTGGCTGGTTGGGGCTGCCATAATAAAACTACCCTGACCTTGGTGGCTTAAACAGCAGACAGTTATTTTCTCACAGTTTTGGAGGCAGGAAGTGTGATCTCAGTGTGCCAAGCATGGTCAGGTTATACTGAAGGCCCTCTCCCTGCAGCCAGCTCTCGCTGAGTGCTCACATGGCTGTTTCTCAGTGCATGTGCATGAAGAGAGAGTGAGTTAGCTCTCTAGTGCCTCTTCTAAGGCCACTTGTCCTATTGGATCAGGGTCTCACCCTTATGAGTTCATTTAACCTTAATTATTTCCTTTTTTTTTTTTTTTTTAATTTTTAATCCTTTCTTTACAGGGTACCTAGACCACTTTTGATTAAGATAACTGTAGAAAGTTAGTAACTGCCACAAGCGAACGCCAGGCAGTGGCACGTGTCAATTTTCCATAGAGTCCTGCTTTGCGGGGTATCTGAATGCACTGCTCCGGGTCTCTGCTCACACTTGCTGGAATCAGTCGTGGCAGATTTTAGTCCACAGGTCGCTTTTCCCCATATTTCTTTGTAAACTCTTCAGCATTCTTACAGAATTTTTTACGGTCCTTAGAGTATTCTTCAGCTAGGTCAGCCCGTAGGGGGTGCTCAGGCTGAGGGTCGTTCACCAGTGCTATGAGGGATTGGATTACTTGGTTGGTTTTGGTTGCTGGCTTCCAGTTTTCAGCACTAATTACTGGCAGACAGACCTGCCCCTTTTCATCGATGTTCGGGTGATAGATCTTTGTTTTAAATGTGATCTTCAGTGGCTTGAATGGGTACTCTGCTGGAAAGTTGATTTCGATTCTGAAGGCCCCCTTATCATATGGAGGGTTGTCAGGAACAATAAGCCCTTGCCAAGTCAATAAATTAGCTTCATCAACCTGGATGTTACAGAAGTTTTTCATTCCACATTTGTGGATTTCTTCAAGCTCCTTCATCAGCCTCCTGCTGGCCGCCATCTTGGCTCTGGTGCTGCTGCTTATTTCCTTTATGGTTATTATCTCTCAATAGTCAGACTAGGAGTTAGGGCATCAGTATATGAAATTGGGGGGCACACAAACATTTGGTCTATAACAGCTGGTGTTTCTATTCACTCTCAGCTTTGCCAGAGATTCCAAGCCCATCTTATACCCAGGCAAGTGGCAGCTAAAGAAAAAATATTCCAAGCCCTGTGAATAACAAGGAAGCAGATGTACTCCCAGCGATCATACAGGCAGGACCCATAGATTATCCAGGGACCCAGGGCTTTGGTTCTAGGTAAGATCCTGGAACTTGGAATGCCTGAGCCTGGATGGTCCTGACTATAACTGCGTGTGCGCTCAGAGTGCTCCATAGCAAACCCATAGAATCCTGTTCTTCTGAGACCCACCAACCCCGTCTTTTCCAGTATGGGGGAATTTCCCCCATTCTCTCTTCTTTCCCTCAAAGGCATTCTGTTTTCTTTCCCCTCCTTCTGGGACATTTTAGAATAATTCTTCAAAGAGATTAGAAGGCTTTTCTAAGAGACAGGAAAAACAGACAACTTAAAGAGGCTTCTGCATGCCTGCCGAATTCCTAAGATAGGGTTTAAAAAGGGCCCAATTATCTATTGAAAGTTAAGAGAAGGGAGTACAGTGCTTATTAAATACCACAATCAGTTACTCTTGCCATACTAACCTACACTTCACGGGAAAATTTTATTGTTAATCATTATCTCCAGTCAATAGCTTTAATAGAAGATCTTAATGTTTTTATACCGAAAAGATATTGGAGACTGCTTAATAAATGTTTAAATATTAAGATCACAGGATAGTTATCAGTGGAGCTAATACTGGAATTCACATACTTGGCTCTGAGTATGTTTTCTGTTGAAATGTTCAAAAGCAAGATGCATAATTCCCAAAAGAAACCCAAATTTTGAGTTAATTTTCACTTCCATAATGTTAACAGATAACCATGGAGTTATTCTTTTCTGACTATCAAAAAAGGTACAGTTTATGGTGGTGCTTTTAAGAAGATGAAATGCCAAGCTGTATTAAAAGATATAGTGATTCTGAAATTGATATTTATTCATTATTAGAAAAAGAAAATTCAAGACTGTGTCAAATTCATATGATTTCTTTAACTTTTTATGGGGATATTTGAGTACTTTGTTTCTCTTTCCTATTTTACTAAAGCATTTTCAGGACCAGTGCGTATGCTTTCTTTTCTTTTTCGTGAAGGGGAGGGACTTAATCATATATAAACAACATTTCTTTTAAGTGAGTTGGAAAGTTGGTAATATGATTTCATCCTAACTTGGCCATTGTACAGCTTGCCTCCATATGAATTACATATTGTTATAAACCATGGTTAGGTTCCAGACGTGTGTATGTAAGCAACCCTAGAACTTATTCTGTTCTTGGGTACCTAATTAAATTTTATTGATCTAAATTCACATTTGAATCCAGTTACTTTGTCACCATGCCTTTCAACTAGCTTAGCATACATATTACCTAGTAATTTTACAATATAGAGTATTTCAGGTAGTTATCAATTATCATCTGCATTACGGAGTTGAATCGGGGGAGACAATAAAGCTTAGATATGCTAAACCAGCAAACCAATGGTTGACTTGAGCAATAGCATGGAAATTATCATTACACTTATTTTTATACCATTACCTTATTACTTACTCTAAGAAGCTCTAAGAAAAATTACTATTATTAATTTTAAATTATTTAGACATTTTTGGAAAGTCAAGGAATTGAATTAAATCCACCAGAGAAGATGGCTCTGGATCCTTACACTGAACTCCGAAAAAAGCCTGTTCGTAATTATATCACCCCATCAGACTTTGATCAGCTCAAGCAGTTTCTCACCTTTGACAAACAAGTAAGTGACCTAAGCACCCCAGGAGGTTTATTAGTTTCCAGATAGGGCAGGAATTTCTTAGCAAGCTGTTTGGTGGCTGTATTGGTAACTATTTTGAAATGTTATTTCTGTAAGTTAACTGTTTGGGTACAGTGCTTTCTGTTTTCATCTAGAGTTAGAACTGTGGGAATCCCTAAGTTTCACATTAGAGATCCAGAGAAGATTGTGGAGTTAAGTCTTGTGAATTCCACCAAACATTTAAATCTTAAACCTATTCCTGAGCTACATCTGTTTCCCACTTTACATTTCCATCTGACCATATCCTTCCCTAAGTATGAGTTAATCTCATAGGATCCTTAGGGAAACCTTAAATGAATTATTGAGAAATTTCAAAGCTATTGCGTATGTGTAGGTTTCTAATATTAAAATAGTTAATTTAACAGAAATTCCATTGCAGATGTTTCCTAGTTAAATTTTATATTACTTTGGAGTACAGAAGGCTCTCAGCATTTTTTAGCTCTGTTCCAACCATTCTAATCCTGTCCCTTGTGAGCTGATGTGTATAAGCAGATTTGAATCTTCTCCTTTTTATACTAAAAGGAGAGACCCACAATGCTTTTTTGCTGCTTTTTTTTTTTTTTCAGAAATTGAACTTATTTTAACTCAGAAAATTTAACCTAACATTATTATGGTCTTTTATGGATTTTCTGTATATCAATCATATATCTGTTATTGTTTTATATTTAAATATTGTGTTGATACTATTATTCAAAGATGTGTGTTGATGGGATCAAGAAAAGTCTGGTTAATAAATGAAACTATTTTCCACACAGATTGTATGTAAACCATATTCACACGTACCTTTTTTAATACGTATGTATAAACCACTGTTAAGGACCTTATTGCTCTTTTGATTTTACTTCTCTTTCCCTGACTAATATTTTAGATCAAAGTAGGCTGTTCTTTCTTGACACAAACTTACAATCCTATTATTTAATTCTTTCCAGCTGCTGACATCTGGTGTATAATTTCAGACATTTTAGTATCTTTGATGAATATTTCTTTTTTTCAATTTACCATCTGAGATTACTTCATGGTCTTTCCAGCTAATCTCTTCATCACTGTCTGATATGTAAATACTGAAGTAGCTAAGTTAAACTGTCCACTTTTAGGATTCTTACTTGAGTCACTACTTTGGATTCCTCAAAGGTTCTTCGATTCTATGCAATCTGGGATGATACCGACAGCATGTTTGGTGAATGTCGGACCTACATCATTCACTACTATCTTATGGATGATACGGTGGAAATTCGAGAAGTCCATGAACGGAATGATGGGCGAGATCCTTTCCCACTCCTGGTGAACCGCCAGCGTATGCCTAAAGTTTTAGCGGAGACTGCAAGTACGTTTGATTCAGTTTATCCTTTGCCACTTGGTATATATTTAGGATCTTAAAGGAATTACTTAATCAGTGTGGTTATTCCTTTATGCTTAAAAGGCTTTAGCTGTGTTTTCTTAGGTGCTCAGAAAATGGCTTTCCCACAACTTTCCTCCTTTACATTCCTCTTGGTATAGTCATGCTTCCGAGACAGTCTGGTAGAGGTGACTGATACCTAGCTCAAGGAAACAAAATGAAAACAGAAGTGGGAGATTCATTTAAAGTGCCATAGAGCAAGACTTCTCAATTAAAGCACTTTAATATTAGATTATTAATACATTTTTTTCAAACAGGCCTGTTGTCATTCAAGAATATAGCTTAGCATTACCTTACATGCTTTCCTGACTTTATGTCTAAACAGGACGTTTCTAGGTGGCTTGGGTTGAAATTGGAAAAGGAATGTCTGTGACTCATAGAGGTGGAGTCCATTGTGTCAACCCCAGCTCTTTCTTTGCTGGTTTAAAATAACCTGGTATGTTGGAGAGTGAGAATGCAACAAAATAGCAGTGGAGAGCTGTTGTTTACTGTTTCCTGAGATAACTAGGCTTTCTTTTGTTATTGACTTAACACTTAAAGAATTTTCTCTTACACAAATGTCCTCTTGGTCACATGTAATGACATCTATCATGTTTGGATGGCAAACAGAATTCTGAAAATATTTTCACTGATTTTTTTTTCTTTTTACTGTATTTTTGAGAACTAGGAGATAAGAAATTCCAGGTAATGAGTAAGAGGTTTGCCTAGATCAGAGATTATAAACAAATTGATAGTCTAAGACTAAATTCAGCCTATCCACATGTACTACTTGGCCTGCAGAGTGTCTCTTTTTAAAACTGGAGTATTATTTTTAAAAAGGTAAGGAGTTGGAAGTTTTCATCCTTGGGAGACTGGTAAACAAAATGTGGTGAACATTTTTTATTAATATGCAGTAGTTAGAAGCAATAAACAAGATATACACAGGGAACAAATGGATGCATCTTAAAAATATAATGCTATGTAGGAAAAAAAGATAAAATGAGATACATAATACAAGAGCATTCATATAATGTGAAACACATGCAAAACATAGTCAAAAAGCTACACACTAGGATGGTTGCATGTGAGGAGAAGGAGATTGGGGGAAAGGATAAAAAAACTAAAAATGGTCATTTTAAAATTAGGAAATTTCACACTAAGTATTTCTTTCTTTGAAAATTGAGACTAACTGTTAACACAGCTTATATTCTCAAATGGCAGTGACTGGATCTGTGCCCTGGTTCAGCTTAGTCCAGCTACTGCCTACCATGCATATTATACTCAGCCTCCTATAGAACCCTCTTCAAGTTCAGTGACACTGGAACTAATATACTAATTTTGGGCTTCCAGACTGCTTAAATGAGCCAGAAATTCGTCCCATCTGGAGCTAACAAATGTTAGATTTACAGTAGACAAAAAGAAAGACTAGGAATATATTCCAGGTGGAATGAAAAAAAGCCATAGTGAAACTGAATCCCTTGAAATTTGGGGTTCTAGGTTTGTCTCTGTCTTAGCAATGTGACCTATGTTTAAAACTTTCAATATATAATCATCTTCTATACCTTCTTTTTCTATAACTTTACATGTTTTTTAAATTAAAAAAATTTTTATTACGGTTATATGGAGAGATAGCCTAGAGACATATATGGGGTCCTTTTCAGAGGCAGGAAACATATCTTTTTTTTGAAAATCATTGTTACTCATGAGGTAAAAGTACAGAAAAGGCTGAGCTCCACAATTTAAATAATCCCTTTAACTAGAATGGTGGTTTTAAAGGCATGGCATGCAGCTGACTTTCAAACGTATTTATCTAATGGGCGATTTTTATTAAATTTTGTTAAATGATAATTAAGTATCTGCTGTGGGAATGATTTCATGTGCTAAGTGCTATAGAGAATAAAATTAAAATGCAACTTCCAGCTCATAATCCTGTCTTTGAGGCATTTCTAGTATCCCCAGGGAGACAAGTAATATAAAATATACAAAGCTGTAAAATAATAACATTGAATATGTCTGATTATGTATTAGTTTTGTCGTACAGATGGAGATCACTGAACAGAGATTTGGCCCTAAAAAACTAAAGAGTCTTTGTGGAAGAGCTGGAATTATACACAGATTTAGAATGTCAGACAACAAAGGGAAAGAACACACAGAGAAGAACAGAGCAAAGGTTGGGAATTAGGAACAATTATGGCATGTTTAGGGGCATCCAAGAGATGATGAGTTTGTGCTGGACAGTAATAAGGAAATTATGGGAGTATCTCTTAAAAGTTCTCTCTGATAGGGCCTTCTTTTAATAGTTAAGATTAATCAGAATTTTATATATATTCTGAATATATATGAATATATATATATATTCATAATAGATGAAGTTAAAATATCTAGAATCCTGAAAGTTATTTTTTTCATTGAGGGTGATTACAAGTGACCAGTAGGTGATGTCAAAATAGGTATTTGTCTTACCAAAAGCCTTCTCCTCAGAAGGCATGTAACCTAAGGCATGAGGTTCTGAAAGTCTAAATATGTTAGCTATCCTTTAAACTGGCTTTCCTAATTTTTCACATATTGTGCCATTTTTCGTTATTTATTTATTTATTTTTGAGAGTGTCTTACTCTTGTTACCTAGTTTGGAATGCAGTGGCACAATCAACTCCTGGGTTCAAGCAGTCCTCCCATCACAGTCTCCTGAGTAGTTAGGACTACAGGCACATGCTACCATACCCTGCTAATGTTTTAATCTTTTGTAGAGACAGGATATCACCAGGTTTCACAAGCTGCTCTTAAACTCCTGGAGTCAAGCAATCCTCCCACCTTGGCCTCCCACAGTACTGGGCCTACGAGCATGAGCCACCACACTCAGCCTGATCTTGCATTTTATTTTTTATTATTTTTTTATTAAGTCAAATACACATAGATCATGACTGATCTTGCATTTTAAATGAATCTAGAACACCTTTTAGTTAGATTTTTGGTGCTCTAGAAAGTTGAATGTTTTTCCTAATTGAGCATTTTTATTGCCTCATTCAAATAATATTATATTAACTGAACATTCATTTAAGAAGAAAGAACCATGCTAATCAATAGAAATCTAAAACTAGTATAAGCCCATATTTCATAAGGCTTTACAATCTGGCAAGATAGACATATACACCAATAGAACAGAACAAATTGTCTGGAAATGGACTCACACATATATACATACAGTCATTTGATTTTTAATAAAGATGAAAAGATCTGATAAAGGATAGTCATTTTAACAAATAGTTCTAGAACAATTGGATAGCATATACAAAAAATAAATAACTAAACCTCAACCTTTACCTCACCATATACAAATATTAACTCAACATGGATCATAGACCTAAAGGTAAGAAGTAAAAACCATTAACATTCTAAAAGGAAACATAAGTTTTAGTGACCTTGGTTTGGCAGATATTTCTTAAAGGTGACCAAAAAAGTACAAACTATAAAAGAAAAAGCCAGAATTTAAAACTTTTTCTTTTAAAAGACACTATTATGAAAATGAAAAGGGAAGCTAAAGATTGTGAGAAAATATTTGTGAAATATATTTGACAAAGTAATTGTCATAGGATATATATGTGGCTTTTAAAACTCAGTAACAAAAATGACAGGATCAAACGTTCACACACCAATAATAATCCTTGACTGTAAATGTATCAAACTTTCTGCTTAAAAGATATATATGAGCTAAATGGATTTTTAAAATGAGCCAACTACATGCTGTCTACAAGAAACTCATCTCACCTATACAGACACATATAGAAAAAAGTACAGGGATGGAAAAAGATATTCCATGCAGATTGAGTCATACTTACATAAAATAGACTTTAAGTCAAAAATAGTAAAAGGGGACAAAGAAGGTCAATATGATAATAAAAGGATCGGATCAGCAAGAGGATATAACAATTCTAAATACATGTGCACCCAACACTGCAGTGCCCAGATATAGAAAGCAAATATTATTAGATCTAAGTGGAGAGACAGACTCTAATGCAGTAATAGTTAGGGATATCAATATCCATTGTCAGTATTAGATGGATTATCTAGACAGAAAATTAAAAAGAAACATTGGACTTACATTGCACTTAGATAGACCAACTAGATATTTACAGAACATTTCATCCAGCAGCTACAGAATAGACATTCTTCTCATCAGCACATGAAACATTCTCCAGGACAGACCATATGTTGGACACAAAACAAACTTTAAAAGTCAAACTTGTATTAACCATCTTCTCAGATCACCATGGAATCAAACTAGAAATCAGTAACAATAGAAACTTTAGAAACGGGCAGCGCCTGTGGCTCAGTCGGTAAGGCACCAGCCCCATATACCGAGGGTGGTGGGTTCAAACCCGGCCCCGGCCAACCTGCAACCAAAAAATAGCCGGGCGTTGTGGCGGGCGCCTGTAGTCCCAGCTACTCTGGAGGCTGAGGCAAGAGAATCACTTAAGCCCGGGAGTTGGAGGTTGCTGTGAGCTGTGTGAGGCCACGGCACTCTACCGAGGGCCATAAAGTGAGACTCTGTCTCTACAAAAAAAAAAAAAAGAAAAGAAACTTTAGAAACTGTAGAAATAAATGGAAATTATACAACATGCTCCTACATGATCACTGGGTCAAGAAAGAAATTGAGGAAGATACAAAAAAAGTCTTCAAATAAATAAAAATCGAAATACAACATACCAAAACCTAGGGGATACAGCCAAGGCAGTGCTAAGAGGAAAGTTGATAGCAATAAATGCCTATATTAAAAAAGTAGAAAGATTTCAAATAATCTAATGATGCTCCTCAAGCAACTAGAAAAGCAGAAACAAACCAAACTCAAAATTAGTAGAAGGAAAGAAATAATAAAGATCAGAGCAGAGTTAAATGAAATGGAGGCTAAAAAAAAAAAAAAAAGAAAAGAAAGGATCAATAAAACGAAAAGTTGGTGTTTTATGAAAAAAATAAAATCAATAAACCACTAAGTAGACTAAAAAAGAGAGAAGACCCAAATAAACTCAGAAACAAAAAAGGAGACATTATTACTGATACCAGAAACATATGAAAGATCATCAGAACTATTATGACAATTATACACTGACAAACTGAAAAAACTAGAGGACAAACTGAAAAAAACAAGAAGCTGGGGATACTTCTCAAAAAGTTAGAAATCTAAAAAACTAAAACGTAAAGAAATTAAAGGGAAGGAAAAAGTGAAACAAGAGCCTGAACATAAAACAAAGTTGAAAACAAAGTTAGCAGAGAAAACTTATCAAGCCAAAAGTTGTTTCTTTGAAACAACTAATAAAATAACACATTCGGTGGTATATGAAAAAAATAATTTATTGGGCAAACAAAGGTAAACGGCTGGCAAGCACAAACATATACCAGATTTCCTGGAATATGGTGAGGGAAATTCAAGTAGTCATGAGCTATATACGCTGTTGCCCATTACTTCCTACAGCAGCTCAAAGTGATCTAGTAGGATTAGAGACATTAGGAGAAGGATCCCTTGGATTGTAGAGCTTTTAAGATGCATGATTCGGGAAATACCAGCCCCTCTTTTGCCATAATCAAGGGCTGGAATTCAAGCCTTTATACCTTATATAGCGTAAATTTAGCTTTCTTCCAGAAACTTAGTTCCAGAAAGTAACTAGCCTTATTTTTGAATCTTAATAATAACCAGTTAAGAGAATAACAGCCTACTTCTTATTTCCCATGTGATAGTGGTTCTGTGTCAAAGCTTTGTGGTTACAGCTGTAAGATGTGGCATTCTACCAGAACTAAGTGATTGTTATGATTTCCATGGAGGCCAGGCTGCAGGGAATCAATCTTAAACAAGTTAACCTTTAGTTTGCATAAAACGGTACAATAAAATTGGATTTACTCCAAAAATACGAGATTGATTCCACATTTAAAAATGATTGATTCCTGCCCATGAATGTATTTACAGCACAATTCACGATCACAAAGATGTGGAATCAACATAAGTACCCATCAATTCATGAGTGAATTAACAAAATGTGGTATGTACAATATATACCATGGAGTATGACTTAGCCATAAAAAGGAACAAAATAATGTCTTTTGTAGCAACTTAGATGGAATTAGAGACCATTTTCCTAAGTGAACAATCTCGAAATGGAAAAACATATGACATTTACTCTCTAATAATTGGGAGCTAATCCAAGGGCACATCCAGGCACCAAGAGATGTAAAGATCATAGGAAATCAAGAAATGGGGAGAGAGGAGTAAAAACCTTCCTGTCAGATACAAAGGACACTATTTGGGTGATGAGCACACTAAGAGCTTAGACTTAAGCATTATGAAAGGTATCCATGTAACAAAAACATTTTTTAAATATCAAAATTTAAAAACATGACTGATTCTCACATAAATGGATTATTGTAATAATCTTGCTGGCCCTCCCTGGGTCACTGCCTCCAGGACTAGGTCACACTATTCTAATAACAATGATTGCAACCATTCGTTGTGTAATTGTTTAGTGTCTGTCTCTCTAAGCAGAATATTTTCTTCATGAAGGCAGGAATTTAAAATATATATCTATCTATATATATATAGATATATTTATTTATTTACAGATAAGGGCTTGCTCTGTCATCCCAGGCCGAGTGCAGTGGCATCATCATATCTTGCTCCAACCTCAAACTCCTAGGTTCAAGCCATCTTCCTGCCTTACTCATAATTAGCTGGGACTATAGGTGCCTGCCACCACGCCTAGCTAATTTTTCTATTTTTTGTAGAGATGGGGTCTTGCTCTTGCTCAGGCTGATCTCAAACTCCTGACTTTTCTCAAACTCCTGACTTTAAGCAAGCCTCCTGCCTCAACTTTTTTTTTTTTTTTTTTTTTTTTTTTTTTTTTAATTTGGCCAGGGCTGGGTTTGAACCCGCCACCTCCGGCATGTGGGACCGGCGCCCTACCCGCTGAGCCACAGGTGCCGCCCACTCCTGCCTCAACTTTCCAGAGTGCTAGGATTATAGGCATGAGCCACCACACCCAGCCTGTATCTATATTTTTAATTGTTGTATTCCCAATATTTAGCAGTATACTTAATATGATATAGGCAGTCACTAAAAACTTGTTGGATGAATGGATAAATGGGTAGCAAATTGAACTAAATAACTTGGATTTCTCCTAGAGCTAAGATACTATCTTTATAGAAGGGAGCTTATTCTTTCCTCCATAATGATTTCTTCTAAGCATCAATTCTGTTAATATTAGTGATTTGTAGTGATAGTTTGAGCTGAATATGGGAAAGAGACTCTACAAAAGCCATCCGGGATAATATTTACTTGTCCTGCCAACAGATAGAAATATATAGCTTTATATTCTAGAGGGACTGTAGAGAAGTCCCTGATCCTTGACCAAAGCAAAAGACTCTACTCCCACAGGATCACAGGAATGCTTGGCTGTTATATAGCATTCTTTCTTTCCATGTTCATTCTGCCTTTTTTTCCCTTTAATACTATCTTATATTAGAGAACTTCCCTCGGTGTGTGCTGGAAATCTCTGATCAAGAGGTGTTGGAATGGTATACTGCCAAAGACTTCATTGTTGGGAAACCACTTACTATCCTTGGGAGAACTTTCTTCATTTATGATTGTGACCCATTTACCCGGCAGTATTACAAAGAGAAGTTTGGAATCTCTGATTTGCCACACGTCAATGTGAGCAAGCAGGAACCACCTCCTGTAAAACAGGTAATTGGATAGCAGTTCTTAGGGTGGTGACAAAATAAGTTATTTGAGGTAGAAATTTAAGAAAAAGAAAAAAGGACTTCTTTGTGAATAATGAATACCCAATAAAAAGTGGGCAAAGTACATGTAACAGAGTAGTTCACAAAAGAAGAAATATAAATGGCCAAAAAAAGAAAAAATCCCCAATCTAAATGATAATCAAAGTATCTAGTGTTTGCCCTATGTGAAGGAATTGGAAGTTTCATATGCTGTTAATGGAAAAGCCAATCAGAATAATCTTTCTAAAAGGCAGTTTGTTATCACTTATATTTCTTTCAAAATAAAACATTGCATATCTTTAATCTAGAAAATATGCTTTGGGCTCGGCAACTATGGCTCAAGTGGCTAAGGCACCAGCTACATACACCTGAGCTGGCGGGTTCGAATCCAGCGCAGGGCTGCCAAACAACAATGACGGCTACAACCAAAAAATAGCCAGGCATTGTGGCAGGCGACTGCGGTCCCAGCTACTTGGGAGGCAGAGGCAGGAGAATGGCTTGAGCCCAGGAGTTGGAGGTTGCTGTGAGCTGTGATGCCACAGCACTCTACCCAGGGTGACAGCTTGAGGCTCTGTCTCAAAAAAGAAAAAAAAATGCTTTGGAGATTATAAAAAGATATGTCAAAGAATATGTATCGTAACATTATTTCTAATAAGACAAAGAGTAAGGAGATTGACAAAATAAGTTATAAGACATCCATTCATAAAGTAAAAGACTAAAAGGCTTGTAAAAAACAAAAAAGCCTATCCTATACACACTAACATGAAAAAATGTCTATAACATTTTTAAGTGAATACATATGTATAATATGGTCCTATTTTTGTAAATTTCTGTATATAACATCTACTTATATATGCTAAAGGAAAGACCTGAGAGATATCTACCATACTATTACTAACAGTGGTTAGTTCAACGTGTAGGAAAGGGAAGGTGGGGAGGGAAGCAGGAAATGACAAGAGACATTTCTTCTGTCTTCTCTCTTCTCTCTCTTTCTCATTCTTTGAGACAGAGTCTTACTTTCTCACCTAGGCTACAGTGCCATGGGGTCATAGCTCACAGCAACCTCAAACTTTTGGGCTCAAGTGATCCTCTTGCCTTAGTCTCCCACCACAATACCTAGCTAATTTTTAGAGATGGGGTCTCACACTTACTCAGACTGGTCTTAAACTTCTGAGCTCAAGCAATCCGCCTCCTCAGGCTCCCGAGTGCCAGGATTACAGGCATGAGCCACCGCGCCCAGCCTGTTTCCCATCCTTTTACTGTCATTTTTTTTTTTTTCCTAATCTGTCTCCTAAGGGGGTAAAAAATGGAGAGAAGGCTTGAATAAAGAGCAGAGAAAATTGAAGAACCATTATAATTTTTGGCTTGTTTGGTTGCCCTTTTACAGCCTTTCTGTGTAATAAAACTAATTTTATGTAATAAGGCATTCATATATTTGGCACATTAATCATAGCATTTGGTCATTTTATTCCCAATAAATTCTATATGATAAATAATTCTATTATGAAATAATTCTTTATGCTGGTCTGTGAAATTTATCAGAAATAAATAGGAGAGCTTCATTTACCAAGCAGCAAATACCTTATACATACTAGCTTTACATGAATGATCCTTAGTCGTTATACCTCAGTCATCTTAACCCTTAGCAGAAACCAGGGATAGAAAGCTGTAGCAGGGTCTAGAGGGGTAAAGCTAGAGCCAAGCCAATGGTTAGGAATAGGAAGTGCGTATGAAGTAGGTATATTCAATTTGAGAATCATGGGGATCTGCTAGATCAGGAATAAGTAGCATAGACCCAATGGCTTGATAGGTTTTATCTCAGGTTGGCTCCATCTGGAGGCATGGTGGCAGGGGAGAGGAAGAAGCCAGAATTAGGAGAGCTGATTTGCTATGGGGGCGGCCCCTAAAAGTAGTATCTGAAGGATTATAGAACTCTCAGGCTCCATGTGTACTAGCTTGGTTACAAAGCCCGGTCAAAATCTGGTAAGTGGTTCATATGAGCAGGAATGTCTAGGAGTGATGGTGTCCATATTCAGATGAATGGCTCTTATAGTTTAGATCAGGAATGACCCAGGCAAAAGCTCGCAGTATGAGAAGCAAGGTGTCAGAACCCCAGGCATATGGGCTGATATTTAGGCAAGATCTTTATCCAAGCAAGGGAAATAAGTTGTGATTCAGGGAAAAATAGGTCAAAGTATGTTTAAACAGAATAGGAATATGAGAAAAAGGCTCAGAGGCTTATAGCTACCTCCTTATTTCAGATCTCTCAACCTGCCCCACCCCACTCCTCAACCAGGATGCTCACATTGTATGTTGGTACAGATGCAAAGCAAGTTCAGGTTTCACCACGTGACAGTTTCTGCCTGGTCTTCAGAGGAAACTCAAATGCTTATCGTGTAGGATGTGAGCCCAAGGTTCCTCTGTCCATGGTAACCTGTATATTCATTGAGTAGTGGTTTTGCAATTGAAGCAAATTAGACCATTGTCCATCTGCAGAATCTACTAGGCATATTCTAGCTCTGAGGGATCACATTAACTAAACCCCAGCAAATGAGTGAGGGGTCAGTCTTCCAGGTAATACACCTAGGACAAGTTTAATAGTGTAATTTATTGTTGAGAGAATATCTTGTTATAGATGGTACTACAACCATATGGACTAATTTATTAAAATGCCCAAAATACAAAAAGATTTTGGGAGGGTATCTATAAATAAAAAGTGTGGTGCAAACTGAGTTTCCTGATAAAGCAGAGCAAAAAGGAGTCATGGAAATAGAATTCCATTGGTGTTTGCTAGCATTGAAGAGGAAGAGGAAAACCTGGTTTCTGACCTAAAATTCTTAGGGAAATGAATCTTTGCACCCAGCACTGATGTTTCAGTTTCTTCATGGAGCCAGAATGAAACATGGAAATTCAATGTATACCTTTATACCAACTCATCAAATAATCTTTGCACCTGAAACTTGGTTTCCTATTCATAAATGAGCTTCTTCACTAAAAAAAGGAGGGTCCTGTTTAGACAAGGCATCTGAGTTCTCAAAAAAAATTAGCATCATCTTGTTTGTGATATAAAAATCAAGAAATAAAAATATTAGAAATATGGAGGTAGAAAGGAGGAAAAGCAGCATGAGTAAAATACCGACCAACTCTCCCTCAACTCCAGCATGCACACACACACACACACACACACACACACACACACACACTTGGAATGGACTGAGGAAATGGTTTCCAGAGCTTCAGGGTGAGGCTCACACCCAAGAACAATGAGGTCACAGACAGACCTGTGGGCCTCACCCTTTTAGGATGACCACAAGGTCATCTGCCTTGAGACTGAGGGCGGGACCAGGCTCTGCTTTGGTAGTGAGGGGTCAGTGAACATCAGCAATAGTTTCTATCTAGCCCAGGGAGTTACTTTATAGCATCAACAGTTACTTCTATGATCGGTAAACATGATGTGAAATCCATAAATAAATAGAAAGGGAATGAGAGGTATTTTTTTTTTACTATATTTATGTCCATGTATATAGAAAATATTTTTGAATAAGTGTTTTCCAGAGTTGCTTTTTAAAGGAAGTTATTGTTGGGCAGCGCCTGTGGCTCAGTGGGTAGGGCACCAGCCGCATATACCAAGGGTGGCGGGTTCAAACCTGGCTCCGGCCAAACTGCAACAACAACAACAAAAAAGTAGTTGGGCATTGTGGCAGGTGCCTGTAGTCCCAGCTACTTGGGAGGCTAAGGCAAGAGAATTGCCTAAGCCCAGGAGTTGGAGGTTGCTGTGAGCTGAGACACCACGGCACTCTCCCGAGGGCGATAAAGTGAGACTGTCTCTACAAAAAAAAAAAAGTTATTATCACCTTTAATGTAATTTAACACAAATAGCATCTGCCTTACATGTTTCCTATATGTCTCCAGGAATTACCTCCTTATAATGGATATGGATTTGTTGAAGATTCTGCTCAGAATTGCTTTGTTCTCATTCCAAAAGCTCCAAAAAAAGATGTTATTAAAATGCTGATGAATGATAACAAGGTGCTTCGTTATTTGGCTGCACTGGTGAGGCTAATTTTTATGTATTAAGATTTTTTTATGTCTCAGTATTGTGTCCATTTTATCTGTAAGCTTAGAATAACAGCTGTCAGAGTTTGATTACCCAGCTAACCATTGGATCTGGTAGCCAGCCTTCGGGCAGGTTGGATAGTGTTAAAGTATGGTGCCGATATTGAGACAAGATGGCGGACTGAAGCCAGCTTTCAGCAGAGGCTCCCGTCCAGAAGGAGAGTTAAGGGACAGGAATTTAGTAAGTATCCTGGTGGACTTGAGCCACACCAAGAGAGAAGTTTGAAGAACGCACATCAACACCGCTGAGGCAAGCTGTGATCACAAGGACGCAAACAAAAGGTACAAAATCCACCACCAAGCGGACGGGAGTCCCCCTCCCCCATGAGACCGGCTCAAGAGCCCCACAATTAAACAAACGGGCAGAAATTAAAGGCCCTCCCACTACACTCCACAGGAGAGACCTTCTAAAAACTGGACCTACCTCCCCTACTGGGGTGCCGTGGCATTCTCCGGCCGGGCATAAAACTGAATAAAACTTTAAAAATCCTTTGCCGGCAACCCTGAATCCCCAACACTCCCCTCACACCCACTGAGGTCTGGAGGCCTGTCCCCCAGGAGTTCGGATTCTTGAGTGATTTCTCAAGGGGAGTGGACAGTCCCCGAGTTGCAACTGGTCAGAATTGACTCTGAGGCACGTGAGTGAGGAGAGGGCACCGGGCTGAGGGGGAGTCACGCCTCGGCGGCACTTCCCTGTGGTGCGGTGCAGCAGCCCTCCCCGTGCATCAATACGGCCAGGCATAAAACTGAATGAAACTCTAGCTCCCCCCCCACTCTCACTCGGGGTCTGGGGGCCTGTCCCCCAGGAGTTCGGATCCTTGGGTGATTTCTCGAGGGGAACGCACATGCCCGAGCCGCGACTGGTCAGCGCTGACTCTGAGACACGCGAGCGAGGAGAGGGCACCGAGGGCACCGGGCTGAGGGGGAGTCACGCCTTGGCGGCAATTCCCTGTGGTGCGGTGCAGCAGCCCTCCCCGGGCAACATTATGGCCAGGCACAAAACTGAATAAAACTCTAGCTTCCCCGCTGAGCGCCCCTACTCTCACTCGGGGTCTGGAGGCCTATCCCCCAGGAGTTCGGATCCTTGGGTGATTTCTCGAGGGGAGTGCATAGTGCCCGAGCTGCGTCAGGTCAGCGCTGACTCTGAGACACATGAGCGAGGAGAGGGCACTCTGCTGAGGGGAAATCAAGCCTTGGTGGCACTTCCCTGTGGTGCGGTGCAGCAGCCCTCCCCAGGCGGGCAACAGTACAGCTGGGCATAAAACTGAATGAAACTCTAGCTTCCCCCCCACTCCCACTCAGCGTCTGGGGGCCTGTCCCCCAAGAGTTCGGATTCTTGGGGGATCTCTCGAGGGGTGTGGACCCAGCATAAACTGCGGCTGCTCAGTGCTGACTCTGGGGTGCGAGACAGAGGAGAAAAGGGTCAGCTGAGTGCCCCACACCAGAGCGGCAGTTCCCTGGAGGCAGAGCAACAGCCTTTTTTACTTTAACGGCAGAACGGCTCACTTCTGGATATTCTGAGGCCACACCCCCTGTCTCCCTGGGCAACCAGAGGAGGCCACTGGTGAGCGGGAGATTTCCTGACACTGCTCACAAACCTGGGAAGCTTCCAGGGCGGGGCCCACCCAGAGAAGTTATCGGACGCAAGCCTTCAGCAGCAAAGAGGACACAAACCTCCAGCAGTAAAGACGTTTGAACTCAGAACAGCCCGTCTTCTGTAGGCGATTTCGGCAGGAACAGAGACAGAACCCCGCAAAGCTGTCTGTTCTGTTCTGTTCTGTTAACAGCACCCATCAGGGAACGGGGCTAAGCCTGAGTGAACACCTCCTTCCCATCACCTGCATCAAGCACTCAAAGATGTCAGGGCCCATCTCCTCCTGCTAAATAGCGGCAGTCTGCGGGGGCCTGGCAGACTTCCTTGTGATTCAGGCAGGTGAAAACCCCTGGAGTGTCTGTTCACTGCAGGCAACTGGGTTAGCCATCTGCAGAGATACCAGTGACTGGGTCGACGGAGGGGCAAAGTGGGGAAGGAGACGTCAACCTTCCCAGACTGCTCTGCTTGCTGGGTGGCTCCTCCTGACTCCACGCTGCACTGGGATGAGCCATGTCAGAGGAGTCACCAGGCCCCTGTGATCCAGTTCCCAGAGACCTCTTGAACTCTCCCACCAGAGACAGGTGCCGATTGAGACAGTTGATTTGGACCTTTTGAACTGGGCTAATAGACTGAGGACTTTTCAGGCAGTGCCCTGGGTGTGCGGTTGTAGGAAGGTTTGATTCTCCTTTTCCAACTGGGGCCAGAGGGGGGCAGGCGGGGTGACTTAATTGCTGATTTTTCCACACAGCTGAGACTTCAAGACAGAGTAGAAGTTGCAATAGGATCGAACAGAAACCAGCTGAAAACAAGACAGAACCACTTAGCTCCACCACACAAGACAGGGCCCCAGTTTCTCAGGCCACAACACTGTACGGGCCCTCGATAAAGCCCCAGGGGAAAAATCAAAGGCAGTAAAATAACCATGGGGCGGAATCAGCGGAAAAACTCTGGTAACATGAATAACCAGAATAGATCAACCCCCCCAAGAAAAGATACGGCAGATGTGATTGAAGATCCCATTCATAAACAACTGGCTGAGATGTCAGAAATCGAATTCAGAATTTGGATTGCAGACAAGATTAATAAAATGGAATTAGGAATTCGAGGAGAAATTCAAAAGTTGTCTCAAGAATTTAACGAATTTAAAGACAAAACCACCAAAGACTTAGACACACTGAAGCAAGAATTTACAGCCCTCAAAGATATGAAAAATACAGTAGAATTCCTCAGCAACAGAACGGAGCAAGCAGAAGAAAGGATTTCTGACATTAAAGATAAAGTCTTCGAATGCTCCCAATCTCTCAAAGAGGAAGAGAAATGGAGAGCAAAAATGGATCACTCACTCAGAGAGCTCTCAGATAATTTGAAAAAAAGCAATATACGAATTATTGGGATTTCTGAGAATGATGAAGTGGCCTCGAAGGGCACAGAGGCCCTTCTGCATGAAATTATGAAAGAAAATTTTCCAGACATGCCTAGAGAATCTGAAATTCAGATAGCAGACAGCTTCAGAACCCCAGCACGATTCAACCCCAATAAGTCATCCCCCAGACATATCATAATTAGCTTCACTAAAGTTAACATGAAAGAGAAGATTCTCAAAGCAGCCCGGCGAAAGAAAACTATTATGTACAAAGGTAAGAATATTAGAATAACTGCAGATCTCTCTGCTGAAACTTTTCAAGCCAGAAGAAAGTGGTCATCAACTTTTAATCTCCTGAAGCAAAATAACTTTCAACCCAGGATCTTGTATCCAGCTAAACTGAGTTTCATCTATGATGGAGAAATTAAATACTTCAATGACATTCATATGTTGAAAAAATTTGCCATAAGTAAACCAGCTCTTCAGGATGTTCTCAGACCTATCCTCCACAATGACCAACCCAATCCTATACCACAAAAGTAAACTCACTCAGAAACTTCGGATCAAACTCCAACTTCCACACTGGCGAAAGGATTAAAAATGTCCACTGGACCTTTGAAAAACTCGATACCCAAAATTCCACCAGACTTATCAATACTCTCCATCAATGTGAATGGCTTAAACTGTCCTCTAAAGAGGCATAGGTTAGCTGACTGGATACAAAAACTCAAGCCAGATATTTGTTGCATACAAGAGTCACATCTTAACTTAAAAGACAAATACAGACTCAGGGTGAAAGGATGGTCATCCATATTTCAGGCAAATGGTAATCAGAAAAAAGCAGGTGTTGCAATTTTATTTGCAGATACAGTAGGCTTTAAACCATCAAAAGTAAGGAAGGACAAGAATGGTCACTTCATCTTTGTTAAGGGTAATACTCAACATGATGAGATCTCAATTATTAATATCTATGCACCCAACCAGAATGCACCTCAATTTATAAGAGAAACTCTAACAGACATGAGTAACTTGATTTCCTCCAGCTCCATAATCGTCGGAGATTTCAACACTCCTTTGGCAGTGTTGGATCGATCCTCCAGCAAGAAGCTGAGCAAAGAAATCTTAGATTTCAACCTAACCATCCAATATTTAGATTTAGCAGACATCTACAGAACATTTCATCCCAACAAAACTGAATACACATACTTCTCAGCAGCCCACGGAACTTACTCCAAAATTGACCACATTTTAGGTCACAAGTCTAACCTCAGTAAATTTAAAAGAATAGAAATTATTCCATGCATCTTCTCGGACCATCATGGAATAAAACTTGAATTGAGTAACAACATGAATCTGCATACTCATACAAAAACATGGAAGTTAAATAACCTTATGCTGAATGATAGCTGGGTCAGAGATGAGATTCAGAAAGAAATCGCCAATTTTTTGGAACAAAATGACAATGAAGACACAAACTATCAGAACCTCTGGGACGCCGCAAAGGCAGTTCTAAGAGGGAAATTTATAGCACTGCAAGCCTTCCTCAAGAGAACGGAAAGAGAGGAAGTTAACAACTTAATGGGACATCTCAAGCAACTGGAAAAGGAAGAACATTCCAACCCCAAACCCAGTAGAAGAAAAGAAATAACCAAAATTAGAGCAGAATTAAATGAAATTGAAAACAATTTCAAGAATAATACAACAGATCAATAAATCAAAAGGCTGGTTTTTTGAAAAGGTCAATAAAATAGATAAACCTCTGGCCAACCTAATCAGAAAAAAAAAGAGTAAAATCTCTAATATCATCAATCAGAAACAACAAAGACGAAATAACAACAGACTCATCAGAAATCCAAAAAATCCTTAATGAATATTACAAGAAACTTTATTCTCAGAAATATGAAAATCTGAAGGAAATTGACCGATACTTGGAAGCACGCCACCTTCCAAGACTTAACCAGAATCAAGTGGAAATGTTGAACAGACCCATATCAAGTTCAGAAATAGCATCAACTATACAAAACCTCCCTAAAAAGAAAAGCCCGGGACCAGATGGTTTCACGTCAGAATTCTACCAAACCTTTAAAGAGGAATTAGTACCTATATTACTCAACCTGTTCCAAAAGGTAGAAAAAGAAGGAAGACTACCCAACACGTTCTATGAAGCAAACATCACCCTGATCCCCAAACCAGGAAAAGACCCAACAAGAAAAGAAAATTATAGACCAATATCACTAATGAATATAGATGCAAAAATATTCAACAAGATCCTAACAAACAGAATCCAGCAACACATCAAACAAATTATACATCATGACCAAGTTGGTTTTATCCCAGGGTGTCAAGGCTGGTTCAATATACGTAAATCTATAAATGTAATTCAGCACATAAACAAATTAAAAAACAAAGACCATATGATTCTCTCAATTGATGCAGAAAAAGCTTTTGATAATATCCAGCATCACTTCATTGATCAGAACACTCAAGAAAATTGGTCTAGAAGGGACTTTTCTTAAACTGATAGAGGCCATCTACAGCAAACCCACAGCCAATATCATATTGAATGGAGTTAAATTAGAATCATTTCCACTCAGATCAGGAACCAGACAAGGCTGCCCATTGTCTCCATTGCTTTTCAACATTGTAATGGAAGTTTTAGCCACCGCAATTAGGGAAGAAAAGGCGATCAAGGGTATCCATATAGGGTCAGAAGAGATCAAACTTTCGCTCTTGGCAGATGATATGATTGTGTATCTGGAAAACTCTAGGGACTCTACTACAAAACTCCTAGAAGTGATCAAGGAATACAGCAGCATCTCAGGTTACAAAGTCAACATCCATAAATCAGTAGCCTTTATATACACCAACAACAGTCAAGTTGAAAAAGCAGTTAAGGACTCTATCCCATTCACAGTAGTGCCAAAGAAGATGAAATATTTGGGAATTTACCTAACAAAAGACGTGAAAGATCTCTATAAAGAGAACTATGAAAGTCTAAGAAAAGAAATAGCTGAAAATGTTAACAAATGGAAAAACATACCATGCTCATGGCTGGGAAGAATCAACATTATTAAAATGTCCATACTACCCAAAGCAATATATAATTTCAATGCACTCCCTATTAAAGTTCCACTGTCGTATTTTAAAGATCTTGAAAATACTTCGTTTTATATGGAATCAGAAAAAACCTCGAATAGCCAAGACATTACTCAGAAATAAAAACAAAACAGGAGGAATCACACTACCAGACCTCAGACTTTACTACAAATCGATAGTGATCAAAACAGCATGGTATTGGCGCAAAAACAGAGAAGTAGATATCTGGAACAGAATAGAGAACCAAGAGATGAATCCAGCTACTTACTGCTATTTGATTTTTGACAAGCCAATTAAAAACATTCAGTGGGGAAAAGATTCCCTATTTAACAAATGGTGCTGGGTGAACTGGCTGGCAACCTGCAGAAGACTGAAATTGGACCCACACCTTTCACCATTAACTAAGATAGACTCTCATTGGATTAAAGATTTAAACTTAAGACATGAAACTATAAAAATACTAGAGGAGAATGCAGGGAAAACCCTTGAAGAAATTGGTCTGGGTGAGTATTTCATGAGGAGAACCCCCCGGGCAATTGAAGCAGCTTCAAAAATACACTACTGGGACTTGATCAAACTAAAAAGCTTCTGCACAGCTAAGAACACTGTAAGTAAAGCAAACAAACAGCCCTCAGAATGGGAGAAGATATTTGCAGGGTATATCTCTGACAAAGGTTTAATAACCAGAATCCACAGAGAACTCAAACGCATCAGCAAGAAAAAAACAAGGGATCCCATCGCAGGCTGGGCAAGGGATTTGAAGAGAAACTTCTCTGAAGAAGACAGGCGCATGGCCTTCAGACATATGAAAAAATGCTCATCATCTTTAATCATCAGAGAAATGCAAATCAAAACTACTTTGAGATATCATCTAACTCCACTGAGACTAGCCTATATCACAAAATCTCAAGACCAGAGATGTTGGCGTGGATGCGGAGAAAAGGGAACACTTCTGCACTGCTGGTGGGAATGCAAATTAATACATTCCTTTTGGAAAGATATATGGAGAACACTCAGAGATCTAAAAATAGATCTGCCATTCAATCCTGTAATCCCTCTGCTGGGCATATACCCAGAAGACCAAAAATCACAACATAACAAAGATATTTGTACCAGAATGTTTATTGCAGCCCAATTCATAATTGCTAAGTCATGGAAAAAGCCCAAGTGCCCATCGATCCATGAATGGATTAATAAATTGTGATATATGTACACCATGGAATACTATGCAGCCTTAAAGAAAGATGGAGACTTTACCTCTTTCATGTTTACATGGATGGAGCTGGAACATATTCTTCTTAGTAAAGTATCTCAAGAATGGAAGAAAAAGTACCCAATGTACTCAGCCCTACTATGAAACTAATTTGGGGCTCTCACATGAAAGCTATAACCCAGTTACAACCTAACAATAGGGGGAAGTGGGAAAGGTGGGGGGTGGTGGGTAGAGGGAGGGGGATCGGTGGGATCACACCTGTGGTGCATCTTACAGGGGTATTTGCGAAACTTGGTAAATGTAGAATGTAAATGTTTTGGCACAGTAACTGAGATAACACCGGAAAGGCTATGTTAACCATTGTGATAAAAATGTGTCAAATGGTCTATGAAGCGAGTGTATGATGCCCCATGATCATATCAATGTATACAGTTATGATTTAATAAAAAAAATTAAAATTAAAATTAAAAAAATAAATAAATAAAGTATGGTGTCCCTGAACCAAGACCTAACTCAAGGCCTTTCTCTCCGAAGAATCTTTCTTGGATCATTAATCTCCCACTTCTACTCCTTAAATGTCAAAAGACCTTTTGCCTCTTTTATTAAGCAGTTATGAAATTATGAGTTATATTCAAACCATTTGTGTTTCTGTATGCCTTTTGAGTATAATGTGATTTCCTGAGTATAAGGATCATATCTTACTAAATTTTAGAATTACCTTTGATATCTAGCTGAAAAATATTATATTCACTAAATAGAATAAATGGAATCATACCAGTTTAATAGATACTGCCCTTGAGAAGTTATATGATGAGTAGTTGAGAGCATGAAGCTTGGAAATAGATATAAGCTCAAATCCTGCATTAATTTCAGAGAAACTTCCTGAATTACTTCAGACAAATTACTAATAGGAATTCAAAGGATAATATCTTTAAAATGGAAAAAAACTACACAAATGGGAATATAGGCATTTTATGTAGAAATATTGACATGAAATCACAGAAGTTAAAATAAGCTATTTCTGGGAATAGGAATAGGAAGTGGGGAGTGATGGGTCATTTGACGTTTCAAACTATATACAATATTTGAAAAGATAAAAATTAAGTGAAAACATAACTGATTAGTAATTGTTCACTATTTTAGAAAAATAGCAAACAATGCCTTAAATGAGAAGAGAATTCTAACAAAATCTAGGTGAACTAGATTCTTAATCATAAGAATTCTGATTGTCGAAGGTTGTATAAGTACTAAGTTCTTTGAGTTACTATTAAAATTCAAGAGGCTTGTTGAATTACAATATGGTGACGATAAACTCAATAACTTTGCATGGACAAATGAATTTATATATATATACATATGTATGTACATCGTGCATGAATAAGTCAATACAATATTTTACTCATTTTATGTTTCAAAACATAAGAATCAAAGAGTCTAATTGGCTTATCCCTGGTCCCAATGCTTCTTAGGCCAAGGCAGGACTAAAACTCATCTTTCTGACTTTCAACTTAGTATTTTTTTGATCCAGAACCAGTATAATAATAATAGAAAGAACCAGTATAATGCTTAGGATAAGAAAGGAGAAAAGGGCTCATATGTTTATAAACTACATAATTATAAGCTTACCTTCCATCCCTGAAAATCCTGGAAAAATTATTATATAATTATTACCAAAATGTCTATGAATAATGTTAGTTAAAGCTAAATGAGGAGAAAGGATACATTTCTATTGACTGTAATCTTCTCTACTCACATAAAAAAAAACCTTGTCAAATGTGAGCTATCACCAAATGTTGAAGAGGACTTCTGTTTCTAGCAATGATATGCTAGATAATGGATCAACCTTCTTGCTGAGAGGTGTGTGTGTGTGTGTCTATGTGTGTGTGTGCACGTACATACTTGAAGATGCTAATCAACTAGCAAGATATGAAGAATCACTGAACAAGAACTGAGGGAATAGTAAGAATCAGAGAAGGGAGCCTGACATTTGGGGCCGTTTCCGCCCTGGACACATTTGCTGATTCCAGAAGAAGCATCTATTAGGACAAGCATTGGAATCTAGGGCCTGTCAAAGGCAGAAGCACCTGGTGGTAAACCTTCTGTGCTTTAGTATATGTGGCCAGTTCTCTCTCTCTCTCTCTCCCTTCTCAATATATTTAGTGGGTTTTGGTTACATGAATGAATTGTATAGTGGTGATATCTGGGTTTTTAGTGGACCTGTCACCCAAGTAGTATACATTGTATCTAATAAAGAGTTTTTCTCCCCTCGCCTCGCTCCCATCCACCCTTCTTCTGAGTCTCCAATGTCCACTGTACCACATTTACATAGTGGCTAATTTTTGAAGGGACTATTTTCTGCCTTTCAATTATTGCAGCCCCTGAATTATCTCAGTTATATAAATCAGATTAAGGAGATTCTGGATTCTAATGCCTCCAGGTAACTGGCAGAAGCAAATATAAATTTTCTGAAGATAGCATCATCTTAGATATAATTTCCAGAAACAAAGCAAAGTAACGTAAGGAAAAATGACCAAAATGACAGTCAATAGAAATATATCCATAGGGACTTCAAATACTAGCATTATATAACTCAAACTTGAAAAAAAAAAAAACTATGAGAATTCCAGCAGACAATGAGAAGCCAAATAAGCCTATTTTTAGTTTTTAAAAGTCATCACATGAATAGAATAAGAGAGGAAAATTAGATTTTGAAGAGCACTTACTAAAATGAATCCATTATGGTTTTAAAACAAAACTCTTAATAGAAAGAGAACTAGAAGTAGTTTCCTTAATCTGATAAAGAATACCATGTTTTTCCATGTATAACACTCATTTTCTGCCCAAATTTTTGAGTGAAAAATAAGGATGTGCACTGTATATGAGTAGTAATAATTCCGTGTTTATATAAATGTTTTTAATTCTTTTATTTATGCTTATGTATTAAAAGTATAAATCTAGAAAGCAGAAATAACATCCACATGCAAAATAACACTCTAGTATATGGTCATTGGTTTTGTTGAACTTATGAAGAACTTGCAATGAAAGTATTTTTGGCCAACAAAGACTGATGTATTTATCTTCATATACTATGTGGGAGCTAACAATCTAGCCAATATTTTTGTAAAAGTTATTGGAAAATCCCTTGGAAAATGTTGAAACGATTTTTGTACACTGCGATCTTTAAGCTAACAGTTATTAAATATGCTAAAGAGCAGGGCAACCGCTGCTGAAAGACCCTTTGAACCTCCTCCCACAGAGAATGTCATCAGATTTGGAGGCACCAGGAAGCAAAGCTTCTTCAGATGCCAAAACAGAAGAAGGCAATGTGAGGGAAACCTCCAAAGTGGACAGAAGTGGAGCAGGAGGTGAAGACATGGATTCTGGAGCAGGGTCAAACTGGGGTCTCTGTTATAACCGAGGTGATACAAGAGGGCAAAAGGACTGCACAAGAAAAAAAACTCTGATGGTTTCTCAGGGACACCTAAATGGTGCTTTAACTTTATAAAGAGAGGGGGTAACTGGCTCCAAAACTTCCAGCAGCCTGTGAGAATCAAGTTTGGAATTTCATTCTCACGTTATCAGTCTTCAAAAGACTTATAATTTTGAGCTGTCCTAAATCGCCAATATGGATGAGGTCCCACTGACATTTGATGTGCCGTCCTGCAGAAGGAGCAAAGCCCGTGGCTATTAAACTAGGGGGCCAGACAAAACACACTGCACTGTGGTTCTGGCCTGTTGTGCAGACGGGACAAAGTGGCCACCTATGCTCGTCTTTAAAAGAAAAACATTTCTGAAGGAAAAGATTCCAAGTGGAGTTATTGTACACATGCAAGCCAAAGGCTGGATGAATGAAGAAGGTAATTCTGATACTGACAGTGATGAAGAGCCCTGGGCCTTCTGTGATTCATGGATATATGTATACTGATAAATTTGTTACCAGTATATTTCTTGTACCTTGTATCTGTTCTTGTGTTTTGTAATAATTCGTTACATACAATTTCTTGTACCATATGCTAAAACTCCTTTATAATACAAAGCTAAGTACCTAAATATAAATTTTTTTAAATTGAATTAAAAAATGAAAATGGAAGATTTTTTTCTTCAAAGTTTGGGCCAAAAACATTAGTGTTCATTTTACATAGGACTACATCATACCTAGCAAAATATGGTATTTACCAAAAATCTTCTACAAACAGCATACTTAGTGGTGAAATGTTAAAAGTGTACTTTCTGAGATTAGGAACAGGGAGGACTGCTGTCACCTCTCCTGATCAATATCATTCTGGAGGTCATCGCCAGAGCAATAAAACAGGAAGGGAAATTTAAAAAGTATAAGGATTGAAGAGGAAGAAATAAAACCAACATTCACCAGAACAAATGAACATTAATATACATATGTAAAATAAAGAATCTACCTTACACATTAATAAATATGCAAATGGCGAAAAACAAAACATAAAATTAAAAAATATCATTTACCATAGCATTTCTAAGAATATTGAATTCTTAGAAATAAGCCTAACAAAAGGTATATAATACTTTAAGGATTATTGAGAGAAAATTAAAGAAGACCTAAATAAATAAAGGGACATATTATGCTCATTGGTTTGAAAATTCAATATTATAAAAATATTTGCCTTGGGCCAGGCATGGTGGCTCATAATTGTAAATCCCAGCACCCTGGGGAGGCTGAGGTGGGTGGATAGCCTGAGCAATAGCAAGACCCCGTCTCCAAAAATAGCCAGGCGTTGTGGCAGGTGCCTTAGTCCCAGCTACTTGAGAGGCTGAGGCAAGAGGATGGCTTGAGGCCAAGAGTTTGAAGTTGTTGTGAGCTATGACGCCATGGCACTCTACCTAGGGCAACAAAATGAGACTGTCTCAAAAACAAAAAAATTTTGCCTCAAATTGATCTATGCTTTTGAAGCAATTGTAATCAAAAGCCCAAAATGTGTTTATTTTGCTGATCTTCACAAACTGATTATACAATTTACATGGAGATGCAAAGCAACCAAGGACAGTTAAGATACTCTCAGAGATGAACAAGATCAGGAGATGTGCTCAACAAAATATCACAATCTATCATTAAGTTATAGTAATTTAAACAATACTGTATTGGTGCAAGGATAGACAATTAGACCAATGCAATGGAACAGGCAGCCCAGAAACAAACCTACTTACTCTTAAGGTACAAATTGCAGCACTGCAGAGGGGCTGGGAAAGGGAGGTTTCCGATAAATGATAGCAGAACAATTTCACATCCATATAGGAAAAAAAGAAGAAAATTTGACCTCCACTTCAGACCAAAATGGAAATCAGTTCTGGGTAGGTTAAAAATGTAAATGTAAAAGCCAAAATAATAAAACTTCTTAATCTAATCTTAACCTTGTAGTAGGGAAAGATTTATTTAGTGGGACACAAAATAAAGATTGATTTAGTGGGAAATGACAGGCCAGAGGCCAGAGCTCTGTAACCAATGATTTAACAAGGCCAGAGGACTGAGGTCATAGGAGTAGTCCAGGTAATAAGCTGGTGTAGGTAACGAGCTTATAGAGAATTTAAAGATAAAACCAACTAAAAGTTGGTCTGTTTCTTATTAATATCATGTGCCTGCAATTCTAAACACTATCAGTCATAAATGCCCACAAAGATACAATTGATTCATACCATAGAATTTCAATTAATAAATGTAGAAGAAAAGTGAGAAATAGAAAATTTACCATCAGGCACACACTGCAGCAATCGTCATTGGAGAAAAGTCCCATCAATGGATGCTAAAATCAGTAGGAAAACCTTTGAGGAGAAATTGGGTTTTCATAATCTCAAAATACCTCCCCCAAATATTTATTAGTTACAAAAAGAAAGATGGTAACTTTAAGGGGCAAGACTTTCTTAACTGAGTCAGCAAGGTCAAGATCATCAGTAATAACGACATGTTGATATCGTTAACTCCTCAATATGCACTAAGGATGCATTACCTTTTCTGGGATGTTTTCAACAAAAATGCAAAACGAGGTGCACAAGGAACATCTCAACAGTCAACAATCAACAAAATAATTGATCAACAGTCTTCAATTGCATTTCAAGGTCATTAGAGATAAGGGCAGGACCTATCTATCTATCACAGACTAGAGGGTACTAAAGAGAAATAACAACTAAATAACACGGGATCCTGGATAGGATCCTGAAATAGAAAAAGAACATGTGTAAAAAAGCAGATGAAATTTGAATGAGGACTGTAGTTTATTTAAAAGTGTTTGACTACTGTTATTTTCCTGGTTTTGATAATTGCATTATGGTTATGTAAGATATTAACATTAGGGGAAACTTAGTAAGAGGTATGTGTGAATTTTCTGTACTATTTGTGCAACTTTTCTGTAAATGTAAAGTTAGTTCAAAATTAAAACTTTAAAAAAAAATTTTTTTTAACTTTTAAAATGTTCCTTCCTGCCATGATGAACTGTTAACACTGCGCTCCCAATCGGTTTGGTTTACCCCTGCTTAGAACTTTGTATTTTCTAAGTGTGATGGGAATCTTTTGGACAGTTGATAGCAGAGGAGCAATATGATTTGATTTTGATTAACCATACTGTGGGTGTCTGTTTGAAATTTATATTTTTATTTCATGGGTGTCCAATCAAAAAGGTCTGGTGACTCTGAGAAGAGGGAATGCTATGAGAGAATTCTTTTACTCAGAGAAAACCTAAAGACTTTCTTCAATAGTTAAGAAATTATTACACATATAATTGCATGGTCTGCATGAGAAGATAAATGCTGAATTTGCAATATAAGATTTTAGTCAGGAATCAGCATGTCTATATTAAGGCTTAGAATAGTGTCATCACTGTGTGACTTGATTTAGGGAAAATCTTGTTTATAAGATAGTTTCTCAGAATCACTATCAATTATGTGATTTTACATTACTTATTCCTTCCTTCTTAAATTTTATTTTTAATATTATATATATAAATATATTCATTTAAAAAACTAAACCTCTGTAATCATCTTAGTTGTTCAAAATTTGTTAACCTAATGTCAGCCAAGAGATCTCAAACTTGCAGCCTGTGGGCACAATATGTATAGCCCACATATGTACCCTAAACTATGTGTTTTGTTTGGACTGCATGGTGCTTTCGGAAGAGTGGGAGTCAACACTTTAAAATCAGGGGTTTTATATAATAATCTAGATTTTTATCATCTTTTTAAAAACTGAAAGACCTAGCAACACTGGGCCTACATTTTGATGAGGGAACCATCAACTGGCGTTGAGTTTAGGCAGCCTCCCTTAAAGGAAACATGTCCTTTCCAGGCCACCAGAGTTTCGCCACATGTTGTTTGTTTATATCAGATGAACCCAACCCGTGTCATTCATACCCTATACCTAGACCCCTGTAGGCTTTTAAGTTTGGAGCATCTAGATGGATCATGAACCTTAATAATATCCTCTTTTTCTTCACCTTTCTAGGAATCCCCCATCCCAGAAGATAAAGACCGCCGATTTATCTTATCTTATTTTCTAGCTACTGACATGATTAGTATCTTTGAGCCTCCTGTTCGCAATTCTGGTATCATTGGGGGCAAGTACCTCGGCAGGACTAAAGTTGTTAAACCAAACTCTCTGGTGGACAACCCCATCTACTATGGCCCTGCTGACTTCTACATTGGTGCTGTGATTGAGGGTAGGTCTCAACACAGTGCAGAATTTTTTACTGGTGGAGTGAATGGGTTTTATTCTTGGCTAGAATTTAATTTATTTAACTCATATAAGAGACAGGCTGTATTCTGGCTGAGATTAAAGCTAATATTCTTGTGTATATATATATATACTATAATGATTAAGATCTCTCTCCTTATCAATTAAACTCTAAATTGATTATATTTGTTGGCTGTAAATGTTGACAATGAATTTACTACACATTAGTTTACAGAGCTATTGAAAATTCATTAGTCTGGGTCACACCTGTCTGTGAAGTTATCATTGGAGGGTTAATATTATTTTACTCATGATTGCCTGAGAGAAACATAACAAAGCTATGTATATTGCTACCCTCTCCCCAGTGTTTGGCCACCGGTTTGTCATCCTTGATACAGATGAGTATGTTTTGAAATACATGGAGAGCAATGCTGCCCAGTATTCGCCAGAAGCACTCTCATCAATTCAGAACCGTGTCCGAAAGCAAGAAGCTCCTGCACCAAAGGCGGACAAGTATGTTTGACTGCCTAGGGTTCATTTTGGCTTCGGCATATGCAAGATATTTGGGGAGGAGTTCTTGGCAAAATGTTTCCCACCTTGGGGCGGCGCCTGTGGCTCAAGGAGTAGGGCGCCGGTCCCATATGCCGGAGGTGGCGGGTTCAAACCCAGCCCTGGCCAAAAACCACACACAAAAAAAATGTTTCCCACCTGGTAAGGAAAATCAACATCTTAGATTTTCAGATTTCCCTCACCAAGTGGGAATTATTAGATATATGCAGAATATTCCCTGGGTCTAATATAGTAACTAATAACTTAGAAATTTTTCAACTTCATTTATTTGGCAGATACAGTTGACTCTTGTACAAAACAGAGGTTAGGGGATCCAAACCCCTGCGCAGTCAAAAATCCATGTGTAACTTTTGAGTCTCCCAACACTTAACTGCTGGTAGCCTATTGTTAGTAGGCTGTTATTGACAGGCAAGCCTAACCAATAATACAAATAGTTGATTAACACATATTTTTTATGTTATATGCATTATATACTATATTATTACAATAAAATAAGCTAGAGAAAATGAAGTTATTAAGAAAATCATAAGGAAGAGAAAATGTATTTACTGTTCACTAAGTGTAAGTGAATCATCATAAAGATCTTCATTATCTTCACAGTGAAGAGGCTCAGGAGGAGGAGGAGGAGGAAGAGGAAATGTTGGTCTTCTTTTCTCAGGGCTGATAAAGATAAAAGAAAATCGGCATTTAAGTGGACTTACACAGTTCAAATCTGTGTTACTCAAAGGATAACTGTGATTACTGAATGCCTACTATGTGTCAAATATTATCATCAGGCCCTTGGGCTTTTATCAGTAAGGAAAACAGAAAAGAGGTCACTGTGCTCTTGGAGTTGACCTTCTAAGCAGCAGGAAATAGACAATAACACAAATAAGTAAATTATAGTATAGTAGTGAAGATTGCTGTGGAAAAATGGAACAAATAAGCATAATTAAGGTTTCTGAAGAGTGGCGGTGGGTTGCAATTAATCGGATAGGCGGTTGCACCTTGAGAAGTGACATTGAGCAAATGCTGGAAGGTAACGTGTTAGCCAAATGGACAAAGAGATTTTCAGGAACAGGGAATGGTGAGTGCGAAGGCCCTAACTGGTATCATGCTTAGCCTAGAGTGCTCAAGGAACATTGCCAAAAAGGCCAGTGGGAGTGGCTGAGATGGAGCGAGTAAGAGGGAGAGGAATAGGGGGTAGGGTTAGAAAATTAACGGGGGATAAGGTTACATAGACCTGCTAAGTCTTTGGAAAGGTGTTGGCTTTTTTCAAAGTAAAAGGTTCTGAGTAAAAGAGATACTTGACATGTTTTAAAAGAGCTGGTTGTTGTGTTGAAAATATGTTAAAATAGAGATTAAGAGAGAATATTGCAAAATCTATTCAAGAATAATGATGATGGCTGAGGGTGGTATTAGCGGAGGTGGGGAGAAGTGGTCTGATTTGAATATATTTTGAAGGTAGTGCTGATAGGACTTTAGACAGATTTTCTAGGGGATGTAAAAGAAAGAGTTAATTGATGATACCAAGATTTTTTGCCTGAGCAACTGGGAGTAAGGAATTGTCATCAGCTGAAATAGGGAAGATGTGGACTATGGGTAGAAGAGGTAGAGGTGGGGTTTTGTTTGTTTGTTTATTTATTCTGGGTGGGCTGGCTGTGGTGGAGATTTTGGTTTGAATATACTATACTCGGTTTAAGACAGCAAGTATAGTCTAGCAGAGATAGCTTATAGGCTAATGAATATGTCAATATGCAATTCAGCAAGAGGTCTGGGCTGGAAATATAAATATGGGCGTTACTGGCATATACATGATATCTTAGGCCATAAGACTGGTTGAATTCTGTAACTCAGTGTAAATAAAGAGGATAATAGCTCCAAGGACTAAGGTCTGGGAGGTGGTTTGGTACAAAGGGGAAAAAGAAATGGGGTATTATCTGGCAGAGGAAGTGGAGTCAAGAGGTGGTTTGTTTTGGTTTGGTTTTGCTCTTGTTTTAGTATAGAAGAAATAACAGCATGTTTGTATGTTAATGATTCTGTAGAAAGGGAAACATAAATATGTGTGAGAGAGGAGAGAATTGCGGGAGTTCATGAGAGAATGGGGGTTAGTGCCCAAGTGGAGGGAACTGGCTGATGGAACCACCAACCATTCATCTAGGACAGTATTTCTCACAACTTTTTGGTCTCAGGACTCCTTTATGCTCTTAAAAATTATTGAGGCCCCCCAAAGAGTTTTTATGTATTTATATCTATTGATACTTAGCATATTAGAAATCATATCTGAAAATTTTAGAAATATTAATTTATTTTTAAAAACAATAATAAATCCATTTCATGTTAATACAAATAACATACTTTTTGTTCAAAACACCGTATGTGTTTACAAATGCTCAATAAAATGATGCACTTTTGCAAATCTCTCTAATATATAGCATCAGTAATAGAAGACAACTGGCACCTGCTTCTGTATGCAGCGTGCTTACAACATCATTCATTGTGTAACCCGCGGCACATTCCATTATCACTTATGAGAAAATAAGAGTCAAAAGATAATGACTTATGTTATTATAAGAAGAGTGGTGACCTCATAGACCCTCAAAGGGTCTTGGGAACCTCCAGGGGTCCTAGGATTATTCTTTGAAACTTTGACCTATGATAACAGTCAGAAAGACAGAGTATGTGGGGGGCACAGATGCTGGTAGGTGAGTAGATATGGATGGGAGGCTCTTCTATTTGTTTCATTGTGTTTCTTGCAGTAGCACAATAGGAAAGGTGAGGCTGGAGCGATGTTGGAGGTTTCAGGAAAGAGGACACATTGTGAAATGCTCTACCCTAGGCCAGTCATGGTGGCTCACTCCTATAATCCTAGCACTCTGGTGGGTGGATAGCTTGAGCTCATGGGTGGCTCAAGGGCATGGTGGCTCACGCCTATAATCCTAGCACTCTGGGAGGCCCAGGTGGGTGGATAGCTTGAGTTCATGGGTTTGAGACCAGCCTGAGCAAAAAGCAAGACCCTGTCTCTACTAAAAATAGAAAACACCCAGGCAAGAGGATGGCATGAGTCCAAGAGTTGGAAGTTGCTGTGAGCTATGATGCCGTGGCACTCTTCCCAGGGCAACAGCTTGAGACTCTGTCTCAAAAAAAAAAAGAAAGAAATGCTCTATTTTATTGAACATATAAATAAATAAGAGAAGTATAAAAATAAAATAAAAAATAGCATTCTTTTATTTACTAAGGAAGAAAAATATTGCCACATATAACCCTTATTCATGATCAATCAAAAAATGCATTCTAATTCCAGAGATGTTAAAATGTAAAAAGAAAAACTTGTTGCAAGACTTAAAGAAATACAATAGCTGTCTAGGAAAAGAGGAGGCTGAATGTACTAGAGGAACATGGTTTGGTGGTTGGCAATATTGAGGGCCTGCTTTATATTAGTTTAACCCAGTGGAGTTTTATGTTTCTCATGAACGCAGTGTCTGGAGGGAGGCAGGCTGGTATAGGGTCTTTACAATGTCATCAGGGACCTTACTTCTTCTCTGTCATTTCTCAGACATCCTTAGCAAGTAAGTAGCTTTTGTCCTTGTGCTTATCACTCTGTGGCCTCAACGTGAATGTTCCATCACTAAGCATTGCAGTTATATTGTAGACAGGAGGAAGGGAAAGAACGATGGGTAAAAGACCAAAGCATCAATCTTGCCATATCTTTCCTGTTTTTAAAGAGACTTTCCCAGAAGCCCCCCCTAGAAACTTCTGCTTACATCTCATTGCCTAGGCTGTCTCACATGGTCACTCTTAATTCCTGCTCCAAACAAAATAGGGCTCTCTGAAGAAGAAAAGGAGAATGAGTATCAGGAAGGTTAGCACCAGTGGCTGGCTGCCAGTACTCCCATCACAGCTTACCCAGGGCTCCATAGAGTGTCTACCTTATCTTCCCATCCCACTCTCTTCCCTTCCTTAATTCATTTCACACACTGTCACCAAACCATTCATCTTGCATATTGGCAATGGTGCAATCATATTAATACCTCACTGCGGCCTTGACCTCCTGGGCTCAAACATTTGTCCTTTCCTCAGCCTCCCAAGCAACTAGGACTATAAGTGTGTGCCACCACACTTGGCTAAGTTTTTTGTTTTTTATCTTTTGTAGAAATGAGGTCTTGAAGTCCTGTCTTCAAGCGATCCTCCTGCCTTGATCTCCCAGAGTGCTGGGATTTCAGTCATCAGCCACCCCGCCTGGAGCCATCTTACTAATTTTTAACAAGTTGCTATCACTTAAAAATAAAATTCGTTACCCAAGTGTCATGGCAGGTGCCTGTACTCCCAGCTACTTGGGAGGCTGAGGCTTGAGGATGGCTCGAACCCATGGCACTCTAACGCAGGCAACAGAGTACCTTTCTTCCTGCCTTTGCTCAGGCTGTTCCCCTCATCTGTGGTTCCTACATTTTATCCTGCACGTCCAATTTCTCACCTTCTTTGAGTCCTATGACAAATGCCACTTCCTCAGTTCACCTCTTCCTGGCTCTCCTCTCCTCTTCTTCCCACTTAAAATGGTAATGTGAATTTCTCCTTTCTGTTAATGATGTTAAAGTCTGTGTCTTAACATTCCACCTAGAAAGCGGGGATCCTTACTACAGACGGGATTCCTGTCATACTCAAGCTGATTTGTTCCTCCCCTGCCAACGTTTGCATTGAGCCTTACCTGCCCAATGAATAATTGTGGAATGAGTGAATGAGTATTTCTACCAGGACTGCCAAAGAAAGTTGGCAGTTAAAACTGCCAGTTAAAAACAGTAACAACAACAAAAAAAAAAAATAAAAAAAAAAACAAACAGTAACAACATTGTTGTATATCACTATGTTAGGTACTAAATGCTTTCTCTGTAATAATTCATTCTCACAACAACCGTTATGAGCTGGCTTCCTTTATAAACATATTACAGATGAAGAAACTGAGCTACAGAGCAGTTAAGTAATTTAGTCACGATCACGCAGCAAAGCTGAGATTTCAAATCCGTTACAATCTTTTTTGCTTTGTTAGAGAAAAGTACCAAGAAATCGCTGTTCTTATTCAGTAAAGACTGTTGACTACCAAATGACTAGGCAAATGACTCCCTGTCCTGGAAGTGAGTTTGTCTAAATGGGCTCAAGGGATGTCTTTAGTCACAGATTAAGAGCCAAGGTCAGATGGGGGCAGGGGAGGAGGGGGTCCGTGCTAAATCTTAACAATTGAAATGGTCACCTTAAAGTCCTAGCACTATGTTGGTATCAGAGTTGTCCTCTACCAAAAGGTAAGGAAGAATAGCATTACAGATTATTTGCTCTTTAAGAAAATATGTGAATTCCACTCAATTCTTGCTAAGTGGAGGACTTTGCCAGGTTACTCATAGCAAAATATTCTAAGAGCAAACAGAAAAAACTGTGATGTCCCTCTCACCTATGGGAGATTAGTCACCCCATAAAACTCACATTCATGTTTGGTGAGCTTGGCACAGAGTTTTCATGCAGCATTCTGGGACCTCCAGCTGTCTCTCAGTTGGCAGGCCCTGCAAAGCACAACCAGCTGGCCCTGTGTTCCCACAGGAGGAAACCTTGTTCTGGGACTTGCAGCTCCCCTTGGGAACAGGCCCTGACCAGGGCTCTGGCTGTAACTTCAACTAGCTCTGCCTGAAATCATACCACCTGCCATCTATCTGCACATTTACTCCATCTTGCTCAAGGCAGCCTATGCCATGGGTATCTTCCCTGGTGTATGAAGCAGAATAGGAATCTGGCTTCCTCAGAGGAGGGAGGGTTCCTTTCTCTTTCTCAGTGTGATTGGAGGATCACATTTTAATTTCATATGCTCTGTGCTCTAATTCTTGGGAATATGGGAAGACCGAGGTTTGGCTGCTTTCTGCCACTAAAATAGCTCCCGTGGTGGTCATTCATACAGTATATATGACTGGAATCATGCTCATCAGATAAACATATTCTGCTTTTTTTTTTTTTTTTTTGGTAGAGACAGAATTTCACTTTATTGCCCTCGGTAGAGTGCCGTGGCATCACACAGCTCACAGCAACCTCCAACTCCTGGGCTTAGGCGATTCTCCTGCCTCAGTCTCCCGAGTAGCTGGGACTACAGGCGCCCGCCACAACGCCCGGCTATTTTTTGGTTGCAGTTTGGCTGGGGCTGGGTTTGAACCCGCCACCCTCTGTATATGGGGCCGGCGCCCTGCTCACTGAACCACAGGCACCGCCCTCTGCTTCTTTAATAAATAGTGTGAGAGAGCATTTAGATATTGGGAATTTTTATAACAAATTTTATGTAGTTTTTGTTTTACTCTAAAAATAAATGTCCAGAATAAAAAAGTTTTGTGAATAAAAATTTAGGGAACATTTGAAATTTTTATAACCCAGAGATGACTACTTCTAATTTGTTGTTTTTTAATAGTCATATAAAATCGAATAATTCTGTAATACTATTTGTCTTAATCTGTTTTGTGTTACCATAAAGGAATATTTGAGACTGAGTCATTTATTCAAAAAAAAAAAAAAAAAGAGGTTTATTTGGCTCACAGTCCTGCAGGCTGTACCAGAAGTGTGGCACCACCATCTGCTTCTGTGAGGGCTTCAAGGAGCTGCCAAGGAAGGTGGAAGGTGAAGGCGGAGCAGGCCTGTCACATGACTGGAGAAGGAGCAGGGGTGGGGGGAGGTGCAAGGTTCTTTTAAACAATCAATGTTGGCAAGAACTAATACTGTGAGAACTCACTCATCACTGCAGGGAGAGCGCCAGGCCATTCATAAGGGATCTGACCCTGTGACCCAAATTCCTCCCAGTAGGCCCCACCTCCAACACTGGAGACCTACCTCCCCTTCTTTCCCTTCCTTCCCTCCCTGCTGTAACAAAATTTGAATGAGACACATCTCGCACAGGTGCATGAACACCCAGTCATCGTGTATGAACTACAAAAGGATCTGGAGATCACATTTCAACATGAGATTTGGAGGAGGCAAGCATCCAAGCTATAGCACTATTTTACCGGCTTGTTTTTCACTTGAGAGTTTCATGAATGTTTCTGATATCATGTCTTCCAAAAGCTCTGTTACTTATCTCTCTTCATTTCAGTAAATACTAGGCCTAAACTTCCCACTCCACCACACAGAGCAATCTCTTAACTTGTTAAAATTACAAGAGAGTCCTGGCCATGTGGTTATATATACAGTAGAACCTCTGTAAATTGACCACCCAAGGGACTGTAACAAACTGGTCAGCATATAGAGGTGGTCAGTGTAAGGATCTAGGCTTACTATACTGATACGTACATGTGGTGCATGTCCAGTCTATGAAAATTATGTCAACTGAAGGAGGTGGCCAATGTAGGGAGGTGGCCAACTATGGAGGTTCTACTGTATATATATCTTTAAACACTCAGGCATTTATTTTTAGATGAGGTAACATTAACCTGAAACAGCAGTAAGAGACAATCATGTGATTCCCACAAATACCGCATTTGAGATGCTGGCAGCATGATCATAGATTTGACTCCTTCTGGTACAGATGGAAGGAAAGCAGTTCAAATACTGCCCCCAGTCACGCCTTCCTGATGTGGAAGTCAGCCATCGGCCCGCAGAGGCAGGTGTCCAGTCACTGGCCAGCTTAGCATCAAAGCTGTTTGTCATTAGAAACTTCCCCAACCTCATCAGGTGAGAACTTTGGTCACTGAGGTAAGATTGGTCAAAAAAGAACACCATATTTAGTCATTTCCTTCCTTCCTTTATAGCATTCAAACTGAAGAGGATCCAAGTGTAAAAGAAATGGAAGCCTTAATAGATCAAATCCAGAAGCAACTGAAAGATCATTCCTGCAAAGACAACATTCGTGAGGCATTTCAAATTTACGACAAGGAAGCTTCTGGATACGTGGATAGGGAGAAGTTCTTTAAAATTTGCCAATCTTTTAACGTCCCAATTGACGACTCCTTGGTTAAGGAGGTCAGTATGAATTACTTTTCCAGGTCGATTACAGAGGCTGAGCATTGGTCATACAACTGCATGTGTATTTCATGGTAACTAGAACAGATTTAGGATGTTCAAATCAGATCTACTGTTCTGCCCTAATAAGTACTTCTCCCTGACTCCAGCATTGGCATCCTTTTCTAATTGCTGTAGGAGGGCATCTCTTTGGGCCTGTGGTCAGACAGCACAGACAGGTTGGTAGACCATGTCAGAGCTGAAGTGATGAGGGGGAGCTGCCAGGGAGAGACTCAAAGACGAGTTCATGGTGACGGTTGGCAGCCTTTGATACCCTTCAGGGCCAATATCTACATTGGCCCATCCGCAAGGCTAGCATGGAAGAGGGCTGACCATGCCCATCTGTCAGCAGGGGTAACATGGCCAGCTGCAAATGGAGAAAGAGCATGGACATGTGCATGAGTGCCTAGTTTCGTGCCTTTTCTTCATTACAAAGCCCTTTACCCCGGGTTCCCTTGGAAGTCAATACAACATCTTCCTCACAATTGCCAAGGACTCTGTATTATAATCATTGAGGCATTCTCACTGACTAAGGATATTGAGGTTCTTTAGACCTCTTAAAGATGTTATAGACAAAAGTGATGTTCAGAATTTAAGAGTCATTTAGGAAAAAGTTTTGTTTGGTCTAAAACAATTAGATTGGAGATGAGGATTTTTCATAGAAACTTTAGCAGGGACTCAGGGAGGGCAGACGGAAGGAAGGTATTTGCTCATGTGGGCTAAGTACCCATTTAGCTCCTCAAATTTTGGACTGACAGCATGCCCAACTTTTATTTTCAAGTCATTCATAGTGTCTGATGTGGGAATTGACATAGGAGACAGGAATGGCAGTCACTGGCAAGTGGAACAGGGAAGGGGTGGGTGGGGCAGATTTGTACTCGTCATATAAAAATAACCACAGCAGATCAGTCTGTTACCAGTCACAATAGAGTTTCAGGGGATGTGGTTTGAGTAGTGGTGTAACTAGATTCTTCCACTAGGCTGTGGTAACAGAATCCTGCTATTTTCAAAGTCTTACTGGAGCTGAGCAGAAAAGTCTTGTATTTGGGCTGGGTGTGGTGGCTCACACCTATCATTCTAGCTAGCATTCTGAGGCCAAGCAAGTGGATTGCTTGAGCTCAGGAGTTTGAGACCAGCCTGAGTAAGCCAAGACCCAATCTCTACTAAAAATAGAAAAATTAGCCAGGTACGAATGGCGGGCACCTGTGGTCCCCGCTACTCGGGAGGATCTCTTGAGCCCAGGAGTTTGAGGTTGCCGTGAGCTGTGACAGCATAGCACTCTACCCAGAGCAACAGAGTCAGATTTTCTCAAAAAAACCCCCAAAGGCTTGTGTTTGACTATAAAAACATTGAAAAGTGCTTGAAAATGACAATGCTCTTATAAATATGGATGTTAGTCTTGAAATCTTGGGAAGGCCATTTACTTACCCAGCTTTGGTTTCATTGACTGTAAGATGGGGATACTGTCTGACCAACCTACCAGGTTCACAATCATTATGTGTAAGGGCGCTCTGCCGTTAAACTGAAGGAAGCCCTGCAGCTCTGTCTCACCTGTTCGCTTTGCTCTCCTCTGCAGTTAATCAGGCTGTGCTCTCACGGAGAAGGAAAGATCGACTACTATAACTTTGTGCGTGCTTTCTCAAACTGACCTGGCTGATGAGAATGCAACACAATTTTTGGATATGTGGGCCTACACTTTGGAATATACCTGCACTCATTATAGAAGCATTTCCAGAGTTCCTGAAGTTATATTTCTTTTTTGGTTCTTATATTTGACTACTAGTAAAGTCTAAATTAAATTGGATCTTACAGCATTGAAGATTGGTGCCTTATTTGGGGTATAGTGATAGTTAACTTTATGTGTTAACCTAATCAGACCAGAGACTAAGTAAAGCAGATCGCCCTGCTAAGGTGGGTGCACCTCACCCCATCACCTGAAGGCCTGAATATCTCCTTCCCACAAAGGAGAATTCCTCCTGCTTGACTGCCTTCAAATTGCAACGTGGGTCTTTTCCTACCTTTAGACTTGAAGTGAAACATCAATTCTTACTGGGTTTTGAGCCTGCTGGCCTTCAGACTGAAGCAACAACATCAGTTCCTTTGGTTCTCAAGGCCTTTAGATTTGGGCTGGAATCACACCCTTAGCTGTCCTGGGTCTCTAGATTGTCAGCTCCTCTGCAGACCGTGGGACTTGCCAACCTCTGTAATTATGAGCCAATTCCTTAGAATAATCACTCTGCTCCCACACACACCATTGTATGGGTTGTTTTTCTGGAGACCCCTGACTAATACAGATATAGAATGATTAACAACAGGAAGGAGGAATGATAGCATTTGCTGGAAGCCTCATCTGGGTGTTGGAATGACTGCACAGTATTGCTATTGCTGCTAGCCAATGGCCTCACCATACTCATCTGCCTGCCCCAATACTGTAGGGAAATATTTCCTATGTGTTTCAAACTGTGGTTCTAGGCCTGTCAGTAGAATTGCATTAAAAAAAGGAATAGAAAATATCAGTGTGGTACACATAGTAGGGTATGTATTTTTAGGCTGAAATAAACTTTTAAACAACAACCATCTTGGCCCAAAGCTGAGGACAGAAATTGGTGAGTACCTCCTATGGAGACTTAGGAGTCTCGTTTAATATCCAGTTACCCATTCTTTGAAATCCAAGCGCTCACAGCCCTTTTAACCTCAGTTCTGACCACTCATCTCTTATCTTCCTATGTCTTTTACAGAAGACAAAATACAGATATCTTTCTATTGAATGTCTGCCCCACTGTAATTGTCAGAAGTGTCTCAGAGAAAGCTCTCTTGAATAAAGTTGGCACTATTCACATACATTCCTTAAGCTTGCTGTCTGCTCCTCACCACGCCACCCACCTTTCAAGTTTACCTGAGTTTGAAAAAATGAGATCCAACAGCACCATTGCAAGGTATAAAAGCTACTTCATGAAAGACCAAAGGCAGCAGGTGGTGCGCTCACTGCTCCTCTGTTTGCGTAAGGCAGCAAGCACAGGAACCACAAAAGAGCAAATCACTTTCTCTACTAAAATCCTAACTGGCAGCCCTTAGATGTCACTGATTATCTTATGCTACAGTCGCAACTGGCATGGAGTCTGGGATTCAGATGGTGGAAGAGAGACGAGCATTGCCTGCAACAAGTAATATACTGTAGGAGGCAGAAATGACCATCCCTTCAAACCGACCACCAGGGAGAAGAGAGAGATGGAGAGAATATGAATTAGCATTACCTATTAGCGACTGCATTGGAGGCATACTGGTAGACACAGCCACCAGATGTTTAGAGTGACTTACGGCCTCAAGACTATTAAAATCTCCCTTGCGGGTGAGGACTGGCTATGCGTGAGCCACTACTCAGAGCCCTGGGCCTGTACCTTGTCTGCACCACCAGGGGGCCTTGACAATACCATTACAGAATATCAAACTTGTCATCTACAGGCACTGAGGGTAATCAGGACGAATGGAGAAGACTTCTCTAAATGTTTCCAGAGAATCGGGTCACCTGGGTAAGTGATTCCTGAATATCTTGCTGGCACAGGATATTTTCACTAAAAAAAATAGAATCAGTTTATTGAGTGCTTTGTGGGTACCATAAACTTGGCATTCAGTATCTCTAAGTTTTACCACTACCATTCCCTGCAAAATAAAACAAAACCCCTATGACACAGATGAGCGAACAGGCTCAGAAAGGTTAACTGCTCCAGGTGACCCAGCTTCCCATGGCAGAGCAGGACTGAAACCCACATGTGCCCCCAAACTTGCCCTCTGTTCATACTCACCTTCACCTCAAGTAAACTTTCCTTTTTAATTCTCTCACCTTGTAGGTGTCCCGCCTAATTGCCACCTGAAACTGCGCTTACATCCTGAGCCCTCTCCAAAGATGGTTCTGCAAAAAGCAGTCCATAGGCAACAGCAGGGCATCTAGGTGACACCAGCAATCCCACCACCCACCGTTATTACTAACGCTTAGATGTGCTGAAATCAACACCAGCATATATATTTGGTGGCTTTTACACACAGACCAACCCCATCTCCTCCAAGCCTAATGACGTCACCTGTCGGCATCAAGGATGACATTCTGCTTTCTGAAGCTTCCTGCCCACAAACCTCATGTGAAGAAAATCTTTTTCCACTTTACTATTACAGATTCCCCTAATTCACCTCACCACAGTGGACAGATATATCCAAAGATACATAAGAAATGAGTAACAGTGAAAAATATTAGACACGGGCTAACATGGATGCAAACTTACTTTTCAAGTAAAACTAAACATAAGCATCCAAATTAAAAAGCATTACTATGTAAAAGCATGTCGGGGGCTCTAGGCAACGCTTTAAGTCCTCCACACTCTTGCCCAAGTTCTCTCAAGGTAGTTCAACTGAGTGCCATGTCCAAAAAAACCAAAGCAGCTCACAGAGCTGTGCTGCAACCACCATCAGGGCCCGCCCAGACCCCCTTAAGAGCTGCACTGCGATCCGCGCCCACCCGGACCTCCATAAGAGCTGCGCCACGACCACTATCAGCGCCCGCCTGGACCTGGGTAAGAGCTGTGCCACCATGCCGGACCTGCAACCCACATCTGCCAGGCCTCCCCGCGTCCGCCAGGCCTCCGCACGCCCTGACCAGGAACTGCAGGAGCCGCACAACCCCGCTTCCTCCCTCCCGTAACCTCCCTGCCTCCACACTGGCCCAATTGTCTGCCCAGGGACTCTGGTAGCCGCGTGCCCTCCGGAGCCCTCCCTGCCTCTGGGGGGAGCCCTTCTCCTGGCCAGAGACTACAGGAGCCTTGGGCTCTCTGTGCCAAAGTCACTGGGCACCAGGCACTCCCAGAACTGTGTGCATCACCTCCCTCCCTGTTGCTGGATCTGGGTGTGTCACACTCCAGAGCTGCTCCCACAACCAGAACTCCCTGGCTGGGGCAGCCCCAGAGGAACTACACAGGGTCACTCCCTACAAAGATCAAGCAACACTAGAGTGATCCTGCTGGCATCTAATATTGGAGAGACACCTCCCCAACTCTGAGGACAGCCACAGGCAATGGTAAAAACAATCATGAGGCGAAATCAACAGAAAAACTCTGGCAATATGAATAATCAGAGTAGATCAACTCCCCCAAGGATCAATGGGGCAGACACAGCACAAGATCCCATGCACAAACAAATAGCTGAGATGTCAGAAATCAAATTCAAAATCTGGATAGCAAATAAGATCGAATTAGAATTCCAAGCAGTAACCCAAAAGATATCTCAAGAATTCAACAAATTCAAAGACCAAATGACCAAACATTTTAGCACACTGAGACAAGAAATTGCAGCCCTCAAAGATCTGAGAAACACAGTAGAATCCCTCAGTAAACAGAATGGAGCAAGCAGAAGAAAGGATTTCTGACATTGAAGACAAAGCTTTTGAACGCTCCCAAACTCCCAAAGAGGAAGAGAAATGGAGGGCAAAAACAGATCACTCTCTCAGAAAGCTCTGGGATAATTCGAAGAAAACCAAAATTCGTCTTATAGTGATCCCCGAAAGTGACGAAGTAGCTTCACGAGGCACAGTCTCTTCTCCATGAGATTATGAAGGAAAACTTTCCAGACATGCCAAGACATTCTGAAATTCAGATAGCAGACAGTTTCAGAACTCCAGCACCACTCAACCCAAATAAGACATCCCCCAGACACATCATAATCAATTTCACTAAAGTTAATATGAAGGAGAAAATTCTGAAAGCAGCCAGACGAAAGAAACCATTACCTACAAGGGCAAGAATATTAGAATAACTGCAGATCTCTCTGCTGAAACCTTTCAAGCTAAAGGAGGATGGTCATCGACTTTTAATCTCCTAAAAAGAAATAACTTTCAACCCAGGATCCTGTACCCAGCTAAACTGAGTTTCATTTATGATGGAGAAATTCAATACTTTAATGATACTCACATGTTGAAGAAATTGGCCATAACTAAACCAGCTCTCCAGGATATTCTCACACATATCCTTCATAAAGACCAGCGTAACCCTCCGCCACAAAAGTAAACCCATCCAGAAAATTTTGATCAAATTCCAACTTCCACAGTTGCAAAAGGATTAAAACTGTCCACCAGACTCTCAAAAGGTTTATCAATATTCTCAATTAATGTGAATAGTTTAAATCGTCCTCTAAAGAGGCACAGTTTGGCTGACTACATACAAAAACTCAAGCCAGATATCTGCTACATACAAGAATCACATCTTACATTAAAAGACAAATATAGACTCAAAGTGAAGGGATGGTGATCTATACTCCAGGCAAATGGAAAGCAGAAAAAAGCAGACATTGCAATCCTATTTGGAGACACAATAGGCTTTAAACCAACCAAAATAAGGAAGGATAAGAATGAACACTTCATATTTGTTACAGGTAATACTCAATATGAGATTTCAATTATTATTATTTATGCCCCCAACCAGAATGCACCTCAATTTATAACAGAAACTCTAACAGACATGAGCAACTTGATGTCCTCCAGTTCCATAGTAGTTGGAGATTTTAACACCCCTTTAGCAGTGCTGGATAGATCCTCCAAAAAGAAGCTAAACAAAGAAATCTTAGATTTAAACTTAACCATTCAACATCTGGACTTAACAGACATCTACAGAACATTACATCCCAACAAAACTGAACACACATTCTTCTCATCAGCCCACAGAACATACTCCAAAATTGACCACATCCTAGGCCACAAATCTAACCTCAGCAAATTTTAAAAAATAGAAATTATTCCTTGCATCTTCTCAGACCATCATGGAATAAAAGTTGAACTCAATAACAACAGGAACCTGCATACCCATACAAAAACATGGAAGCTAAACAACCTTATGCTGAAGGATAGATGGGTTATAGACGAGATTAAGAAGGAAATCACCAAATTTTTGAAACAAAACAATCAAGACACAAATTATCAGAACCTCTGGGATACTGCAAAGGCAGTCCTAACAGAGAAATTTATAGCACTGCAAGCCTTCCTCAAGAAAACAGAAAGAGAGGAAGTTAATAATTTAATGGGACATCTCAAGCAACTGGAGAAGGAAGAACATTCCAACCCCAAATCCAGCAGAAGAAAAGAAATTAGAGCAGAATTAAATGAAATTGAAAACAAAAGAATTATACAACAGATCAATAAATCCAAAAGTTGTTTTTTTGAAAAGATCGATAAAATAGATAAACCTTTGGCTAACCTAACCAGGAAAAAAAGAGTAAAATATCTAATTTCATCAATCAGAAATGGTAACGATGAAATAACAAAAGACCCCTCAGAAATTCAAAAAATCCTTTATGAATATTACTAGAAACTTTACTCTCAGAAATATGAAAATCTGAAAGAAATTGACCAATACCTGGAAGTATGCCACCTACCAAGACTTTGCCAGAACCGAGTGGAAATGTTGAACAGGCCTATTTAGAACAAGTTCTAAAATAGCATCAACTATACAAAATCTCCCTAAAAAGAAAAGCCCAGAACCAGATGGCTTTACGTCAGAATTCTACCAAACCTTTAAAGAAGAACTAGTACCTATATTACTAAACCTCTTCCAAAATATAGAAAAAGAAGGAATACTACCCAACACATTCTATAAAGCAAACATCACCTTGATCCCTAAACCAGGGAAAGACCCAACAAGAAAAGAAAAGTATAGACCAATATCGCTAATGAATATTGATGCAAAAATACTCAGTAAGATCCTAACAAACAGAATCCAACAACACATCAAAAAATTATACACCATGACCAAGTCGGATTTATCCCAGGGTCTCAAGGCAATATACGTAAATCTATAAATGTAATTCAGCACATAAACAAACTAAAAAATAAAGACCATATGATTCTCTCAATTGATGCAGAAAAAGCTTTTGATAATATCCAGCATCCCTTCATGATCAGAACACTTAAGAAAATTGGTATAGAAGGGACATTTCTTAAACTAATAGAGGCCATCTACAGCAAACCCACAGCCAATATTGTATTGAATAGAGTTAAATTGAAATCATTTCCACTTAGATCAGGAACCAGGCAAGGTTGCCCATTGTCTCCATTGCTCTTTAACATTGTAATGGAAGTTTTAGCCATTGCAATTAGGGAAGAAAAGGCGATCAAGGGTATCCACATAGGGTCAGAAGAGATCAAACTTTCACTCTTCGCAGATGATATGATCGTATATCTGGAAAACACTAGGGATTCTATTAAAAAACTTTTAGAAGTTATCAAGGAATACAGCAATGTCTCAGGCTACAAAATCCACACCCATAAATCTGTAGCCTTTATATATACCAACAACCAAGCCAAAAAAACAGTCAAGGACTCTATTCCTTTCACAGTAGTGCCAAAGAAGATGAAATATTTGGGAGTATACCTAACAAAGGACGTGAAAGATCTCTACAAAGAGAAGTATGAAACTTTAAGACAATAAATAGCTGAAAATGTTAACAAATGGAAAAACATACCATGCTAATGGCTGGGAAGAATCAACATTGTTAAAATGTCTATACTACCCAAAGCAATATATAATTTAATGCAATTCCTATTAAAGCTCCATTGTCATATTTTAAAGATCTTGAAAAAATAATACATCGTTTTATATGGAATCAGAAAAAACCTCGAATAGTCAAAACATTACTCAGAAATAAAAACACAGCAGGAGGAATCACGCTACCAGACCTGAGACTGTACTATACATCGATAGTGATCAAAACAGCATGGTACTGGCAGAAAAACAGAGAACTAGTTGTCTGGAACAGAATAGAGAACCAAGAGATGAATCCAGCTACTTACCATTATTTGATCTTTGACAAGCCAATTAAAAACATTCAGTGGGGAAAAGACTCCCTATTTAACAAATGGTGCTGGGTAAATTGGCTGGCAACCTGTAGAAGATTTAAACTGGACCCACACCTTTCACCATTAACTAAGATAGACTCTCACTGGATTTAAGATTTAAACTTAAGACATGAAACTATAAAAATACTTGAAGAAAGTGCAATGAAAAATCTTGAAGGAATTGGCCTGGGTGAATATTTTATGAAGAGGACTCCCCAGGCAATTGGAGCAATATCAAAAATACATTACTGGGACCAGATCAAACTAAAAAGCTTCTGCACATTCAAGAACATAGTAAGTAAAGCAAGCAGACAGCCCTCAGAATGGGAGAAAATATTTGCAGGTTATACCTCCGATAAAGGTGTAATAACCAGAATCCACAGAGAACTCAAACGTATTAGTAAGAAAAGAACAAGTGATCCCATCTCAGGGTGGGCAAGGGACTTGAAGAGAAACTTCTCTAAAGAAGACAGACACACGATCTACAAACACATGAAAAAAAGCTCATCATCCTTAATCATCAGAGAAATGCAAATCAAAACTACTTTGAGATATCACCTAACCCCAGTAAGAGTAGCCCACATAACAAAATCCCAAACCCTGAGATGTTGGCGTGGATGTGGAGAAAAGGGCACACTTCTACACTGCTGGTGGGAATGCACACTAATACGTTCCTTCTGGAAGGATGTTTGGAGAATACTTAGAAACCTAAAAGTAGACATGTGATTCGATCCTATAATTCCTTTACTAGGTATATACCCAGAAGACCAAAAATCACAATATAACAAAGACAGCTGTACCAGAATGTTTACTGCAGCCCAATTCATAATTGCTAAGTCATGGAAAAAGCCCAAGTGCCCATCGACCCACGAATGGACTGGCAAATTGTGGTACATGTATACCATGGAATATTACGCAGCCCTAAAGAAAGATGGAGACTTTACGTCTTTCATGTTTACATGGATGGAGCTGGAACATATTCTTCTTAGCAAAGTATCTCAGGAATGGAAGAAAAAGTATCCAATGTACTCAGTCCTACTATGAAGCTAATTTATAGCTTTCACATGAAGGTTATAACCCAACTATAGCACAAGAGTATGGGGAAAGGGCCAAGGAAGGGGAAGGGAGGGCGGAGGTTAGGGTGGAGGGAGGGTAATTGGTGGGACCACACCTACGGTGCATCTTAGAATGGGTACAGGCAAAACTTACTAAATGCAGAATAAAATGTCTACATACAATAACTAAGAAAATGCCATGAAGGCTACACAGTTTGATGAGAATATTTCAGATTGTATATGAAACCTGCAAATTGTACCCCTTGGTTGCACTAATGTACACAGCTATGATTTAACAATTAAAAAAAAAGTCATGTTGTATATAAAGTTATGCTACCACATTGCACAGTAATATGAACATTTCTAAACGCAACCAATAATTCTTCTTCTCTAAACTTAAGCTGATGCTTAAGTGAAAACATAAAAGGAGAAATTAAGCAACCTAACAAATGCATCTAATCACAGGACCCTTCCCACCCCCAGCATCTTAATGCTGGATGTACTTCATAAAATATGTCATTGCTTCCAGAATCATAAAAAAAAAAAAAGCATGTCAAGGAATTACATCAGAGACAATTATTCTGATAATTCTATGCCTTTTATTCAGGTATTTCAGAAAATATTTGATCATTTGTTTCAAAATGCACATTTCAAAAATCCATACAAAATTGTAATTTGTTTTAAAACCAGACAGAAACAGTGAAAAAATGATTTTGAAAAAAAGTTCACCAAAAATAAAAAGACATCCCCCCCCCAACCCTTTTACATGAAAGCATAAATATGGCAGGTACAAATTTTCCTTGAGTTCCTTGTTGTAATTTGGTCCATAACATGAACAGGCTAAAGTAGAAAAACAAAGAGACGATTTGTCCGCATTTGCATTATGCGTTGCTCAGGGCACCAGCAGCCTCAGCTCATCCTTCAGGTGTTTATTAAACAGAGGAACTGAAAAATGAGGTTTATAGTTTCATCACATAAACACTCAAGGAAACAGTGGTACTTACACGTACCATCACAGCCAGATGCTATCAGGTGGGCAGGGCTATCCACCTGTGGCTGATTCTCAGAAAAATCTCCTTCCTCTCCACGTGAACAAGAAGCTCTGGAATGCTTTTAGACAGAGCAACAGTGATGTCAGGAGCATCACAACAGATCTTATTCCTGGACACGGTCTTAGGCCCCATCATGAGGATGGATTTTTCCTCTTCAACAGATTTCAGAAAAGAAAAATATATGGACTTCTACGATGATGCTACATGTTTTACTAGAGTGCCACAGAAACCCACGCGGGGTCACGAGAATGGCAATATGAGGAAAGTGGCTGACATGTCTTCTGTAAGGGATGACGTCTACCCTCCCATGAGTCCCATCTCTCCCCCAACTGCAGGGCATTTTAAGGGACAGAAAGGCCTGTGGAAAAAAACCACTAGCTGGGAGAGTTATTGCACAACCCGGAAGAGAGAGAAAAAGGAGGCAGGCAAGGGGCAGGGGTGAGGGTGAGGGTCGCTGCTACTAACACAAGGTAACACTGAGTTAGGAGCTCAAACAGTTGTGCGACAGCCAGCCAGACTAGACCCACTGTCAAATGAGCTATCTATGAGTTAACACTTGAGACTAAGAAGTAAAAGTAAACACCTTTATCATATAAACTTTGGGTTGGATGGGAAGCCAAAGAGATCATAAGAGGCTTATGGTTATGTTCTTAATCTGGGATGGAGACAGGAAAAGCAGGGCTTGCTGTGTGGGGCCAGAGGCAGGGGCTGGTGGGGCTCTGAGCTCCCCAATAGGTATGAGGCACAGGTGTCTGTGGTTGGGCTACCCCACAGGTTTCTACAGCCACCCATCCAAGCCACAAGAGAACTGACACAAGGGAGAAACCAGAAACAAAACAAGAGAACACACTAGACCCTGATGCAAGGGGGAGGGGAGATGTCAGAAATGAAGCAAAACTGTCACAATCGGCGTCCCTTTCATGTGTAACTGTACTGAGGTGTGGTGCCCTCAGCTGCATATGACAAACAGCTCTAGAGGCCTGGTAGCTGGGGGCTGGCCTCATAGTACAAGTGAAGACTGCAGGGCCAAGTAAGGCACTTATTATAGGCACACACAAAGGATCTGCTCAGGACAAAATCTCTGCAGGAGCCTGCAAATCCAATGCTTTTCTTCCTCATAGGCTGCTAATCCCAGGGACCTCCATAAAGAGTGAGGTGACTCCCACTGGGAAGGAGCGGTCTTTTCCAGCCTGTGGGAGGTGGAGTTAACACTCACTGCCAGAAGGATGGCAAGGAGTGGAATGTAGGTAAAGGCCCCTCACTGGGGCAACCATGGGCCAGACAGGGATTCCATTTAGGTTTTCAAGCCATCTGACAATGACTTAACCCTCCAGTAATCCCCAAAGCCCTCTCCTGAGGAAAAGGGCCATAAGCTCAGAAAGCAGAGGTAAAAAACCCAGTGGGCTGTCCTGCCTCATAGGCCTTCGGCACTCTCCATTAATGAAGAACCGAGGCCTTAGAGAACTGAGATGTGCTCACTCGGGACACGGGCCGGGTAATTAGTTCTGTCCACAAGCCCCGACCTCCTCTCACACCAGGCCTGGGGAAAGCCAACTGGGAAGGCTGAAGCTCATGAAGGAAACCCAAACCAAGGCCTTTCCCAGACACACGGGGGCCAGAAGCCCCATCTTATTAATCTCGAAGGGTGCACACTCTGAACCAACCTCTTAATTCATTGCTTAGAAAAAAAGGTCCGGGGGTATTGAGGAAGGAGGTCCCCCAAGGTAACCCAGAAGCACATACTCTTCCAGGCATCAGGGGGCTTTAGGGTCTCAGGGATTCTAGTCAAGAAAAGCATCTGTGAGGGGTCCACGGCACAGATATCTATTTTGGTTTCTTAAAAGTTGGTAAGTTCTGCCTTAGGACAGGAACAGACAAGATTCTCAGTGACCATCTAGGTCTGGTGGCTGAGGACACACGGGGCTAGTCTCAAACGGGAGGGCAACAGCTCTCTCCTGGCTCAGCTTGCTCCCCTTTCACCCAGAACCATCCCCTACCTTCAAAAGGAACACATGTTCCTATTAATAGTGCAGCCATCAGAACCTTGAGTAAAAATAACTTGCTCATCACTGAGCCTCTAAGGGGGGAACGAGCAGCCCCCCTCTCCTGCCACTGGCGTCTGATGACTCCCCACATGCATAAGCCAGTCAGGGGTGTTAAGAGGCCACCATTGCTGAGGTAGGGGACTGCTTTTCTCCTGCTCTTGGTGGATGGTGCTGAGCTGGCCTCTCAAACTTGGAGCAGTATGGCAGGGCCTTCCCAAGTGACTTGGTACTTTAGGGACAAGAGAGCAAGCAAAAAAAAAAAAAAAAAAGAAAGAAAACAGAACAAAGTAGCCAAAGTCACCAAAATTAGAATGAGTTGCCTGAGAGGGGTCACAGGATGAAGTGGGGTTGTTTTAGCTCTGGCAACATGGTTCATGTCAACCCTGTCAAGGACCTGGCTCTGCCACAAAATAAATGTGCTAGAGGCTAGGTGGGAGCAGACAAAACACCCTACGAGTACCCTTAAAACCCCGAAAATGTCCCCGAAGCCCAGGGTGTTGTGATGCTGCCTTACTCATGGTCTTGGGGTTTTGTTGTTTGTTTTTTTACACAGAACAAACCCTGAACACGTCCCTGACCACTGGGAAAAAGGGCCAGCCTGAGCCGCCCCCGGCCACTGGGCTGGAGGTGCTGCACCCTGGGCACAACACAGAGGCAGCACTGGCAGCGGGAGACCCCAGGACTAAGAAGCCACGAAGGGTGTGGCAACAGGTGTCCTGGGGCAGAGCAGTGGAAATCTACATACGTGTGCATGGGATGGAGCTGCCTGACAGCCAGACTTCAGCAGCTTTGCTCCCCTCCCCTGCGCTCAGCGTACCACAAGCATGCTGTGTGTATTTGTTGAGGGAACACCATGCAGCACTTCAACTTGGGGTCACCTGAGAGGGAGAGGCCTCTGGCAGGAAGCTGGTGACGCCCTACCAACGACACAGCCTAGAGAGAACCCAGGCTCATGGCAGGGGTGTGGTGGGGGTGGACTTAGTCAGCAGCTCCCAGGCAAGACAGGGAGCGTGAACCCCATTTCTGCCCGAGTCAGGCCTGTCCCACTGATTTGGCTAAGGACTTTGGTTTCTGATCAGGTCTGCTGCATCGATGCCAAGCTACAAGCTGCCCTCTCACCCAAGTTCTGCTGTGCAGCCTAGAGATGTGCCAGAGAAGGAGAGGGAGGGATGGGAGAAAGGCCTATTTTCAAATACACTGTCCCACTTCCTAAGGGTAATCTAAAGAAGCCCAGGGTAGTTCTTCCCATTTCTGCAACCTTACCTTGAGCAGATAGTCTATGATGTTGTTAGGAAACAAACCCCTCAGTTACTGGTGAGTTCAACAATTACCTATGATGTAAGTGACCTTGTAAATTCCCTTGATGAAAAGACCCGTTTCCCCCCTTATGGATAAAAATCTAAAGTTTGTTCTGCTCGATGTCAGAAAGAGGACAGTATACCAACGGACGCTACCATTCCTGTGCCTGCTATGAACTGCTCCCCTTTGCCTCTGGCTCCCCTTCACGTCAGCTCAGAGTTCTAAGGTTCCTACTCAGAACATTTTTAAAACCTAATCCCCTTTCTGGAAGTCCGTTCAAGGCACCATAAGGACCTGGAGGCCTTGTCTTCATGTGGAAGAGCTTGGGGGAGAATATGTGAGGGAAGGGGACAAAAAGACCCTCCTCTACCAGGCAGGACAATGATTTGGAGTCAGCTCTGGCTTACTGCAGTCCAAAATGCTGTTGGTGTGCTCAAAAAACATCAGCAAATGAACAATTCCAAAGAACACTCAACTAGTGAGGCCAGAGCTAGAATGGCCCAGTGACCCTCCTCCCTCTCCCCTGGGGACACCAAGGGACCAGCCTGGAGCTTAGTGCTTCCGCAGCTAGAGATCACATCAAGGTAGCAAAGTTTAGCCCTAACAGGGCTGGTTCTGGAGCTCAGGACCACCCTATCTCAGGTAGGCTTGCAAAGCACAGTTTGGTTTGGTTTGGTTTTGAATGCTGGTGAATGGTCAAAAAAGCAACTGTAGCTAGGACTGCTAAAGAAAGGCCTAGGATGACTTCTCCCTCGTTTCTGCTGCTGTTACCTTTCTGGAAGAGCCTGCTGCCCGATGCTTTGCTTTGCTCTCCACAGTGGGAAGACTTGTTCTTCACCAGCACTTCCCCCACTGAGCAGCAGGCAGGTCTCCATGCCACGCCCAGGAAGGCATGAGACCCAACGAGACCCAATGGAGTTAACACACCATCCTCCTGGATTGAATTGTCGGGTCCCACAGCCAAATGCCTTGGCATCTGCAACCAGCAGTGGTTGCTGTGCCTCAAGATGGTACGTGCAGAACGAGAATCGTGGCTCTTGTCAGTTAATCAGCACCAAGGAGACTGTGATCCAGGTGGGCCGGCCTCTCCTCTTCTCGCCCATCTACGAAGGGAACACCAAGGGTCCTGCTACTGGCCCCAGCTGGAGGCTCCGTGGCACGAGGCTTCCAGACTGACAGGTCCTGGGGACTGACGGACAGGACTACAATCTTAGCTCCCTCTCATTGTAGAAATCAGACACAGAAAAATTGCACAATAAGGTGAAATTACGAAGTAAAAGAGAAAGCAACAGCCATGAGCAAGAGAAAGAGGCGAGCAGAAAGACAGCCGTGAACACCAGGCTGCTGGGAACCCAGCGGAGGTGAGCACATGAGGCGGCCTGAGGGAGAGAGAGAGGGAGAGTTTGGCTTTATTGAGAAAGGTTTATGGAAGAAGAGAAAGCCAAGAAGTAAGAAGGAGAAACCCCTCGTTGAAAGGTTTCTGCTGTTTGAGATGGAGCACCACAGGCAGAGGGCGGAGGCAATGAGGGGCCCCGCTCCTCGCCCCCTGCTGTGCCCCCACCACGAGGATTCCTGTTCTCAGCACTTTGGCTTAAGGAGACTTGAGTTTCTTAGTCCGTGGGGAAGTTCCATTCTCTGCTTTCACCACTCCGTTTTCATGGTAACCTGGGCAGTGAAGAGAGACAAACATGCGCGGTGTCTGGGACTGAAGCAGGAGGGGGCGGCAGGATGGGGCAGCCCCGCTGCGGCACAGGGTCAAGTCCGAGGGATACCGGGACACAGCTTCCCACGGTGACAGGAAGCCAGCAGACAGCCCCTAGTAGGGCCCTGCCTTCTCCACTATCTTGGACAAGTGGCCCTGTTTGAGGGGCTTGGTCTCTGTCCTTTAGCATGAGGGACCTGGGGGATGACACACAGTAAAACTCAGAAGCAGGCAGAGGCCTGCCTGTCCCAGCCTGGGGCTAGGGCTAGATGCTGGCTGAGATTGCTTACAGCTTCCAGCATCCTCAGTTCCTCTGGGGCCCCTGCAGGGCGTCAACCCATTTCAGTAACTCCCAGAACAGTGGCAATAGAAGGGAGGAGCATGAGAGGCTATAGGGACGAGGCCTTTGGCAGAAAAACTGTGCTCTCTTTCTACTGTTGTTAAAAATAACTCCGTCTGCTCACTCAAACAGGTACATGTGACTGCAGCCTCATGCCCGCACCTCCTCTGCCAGCCGGGTCACACCCAGCTGCGCACGTTTCTGGTTCCGACACACACAAGCCCTTGCCAAGCAGGTGGCTGCCTGGGGAAAGGCCAGGGAGTCAAAAACTAGAGCCTGGGGCCCGTCTGCATCCAGACAGACAGTGCAGGGCTGGCAGTGCCTGGGCACTGGGTGGGGGAGGTGATTCCTACTATGCGTACCAGAGTCAAAGGAGAAGTGGGTGTCCCAGCCTTGCTGTCTACCTAGCACTGTGTCCCTCTGAGTCACTCCTGAAGACAGAGGAGGAGTCAGCAAGCTGGGAGGCAGGGGCAGGCAGAGATATGGAGCAAAGGGTAGGTGAGGACAGTGCTGCCAGGCAGCACAGAGAATGGGTGCCAGCAGCAGCAGCAAAACTTGGCTGGGGTCCAGAAGCCACCCTGAGGACATGTTTCCCGCCAGAGCGCCCCACCCAGCCACTGCCCTGCCCCGCAGTGGCCAGGGCTCCAGCCCCACCCATAATCTGTCCTTGGCCCACACCCGGACACGTGCCAGTCAGACAGTCAGGAGCCTCCAGGAAGGAGTTGGGGAGGAGGAGCCACAGGACCAGTCTGGGGAGTACCCAAGGAGTCCAGGCCCAGCTCCTCCCTACCTATCCCAGACAGACCTCGCCTGGCTCTGCTCTCTGCCAAGGGCCCTGGCACTCACCACATTCTCTCTTGAGGAGCCTGGCTGGTAGTCTGGGGGCAGCTAGGACTCTCCGCTTGGCGCTCTGCTCGTTCCAGTATTCCCGCCAGTGTCGCAACTGGGAGTGGATGAAGCGCCACATGAGCCAGGCCTGGGCAGCACACACCAGCAGCAGCACGCAGAGCCTGTGTGGGGCAAGGGTGAAAGGGGCTTGAGGAGAGGCCACAGCCTCGGGGGGGAATGGGGGGGTTAGGAGAAACAGGGGGCAAGGAGCTTGCAGCTCCCGTGGCCCGTCACCCTGGGCCTCACTGCCACCATGAGCTCCAGTCAGTCTCTGCTCTAGCACCCTTCAGGTGTGGTAATGTGACAGGGGCTGAGCAGACTGGAAGTGATGACAGACACACATCCAGGTCTGCACTCACGCTGCTCCCAGGCCTCGGCAGATCCATGACTGTATCTCCTTTGCATCCACAGCACAGAACAAACTTATGGAAGCCCCACAAATACAGGTGGAATTCCAACGACTTGAATTATGATGCAACTGAAATAATTCCTGAAGAGTGACTTCTCATCGAGAGAGTTACTTAAAAGCAAAACAGCCCTGGAGAAATCACTCCCCAGGCCTGTGGGCTCACAGACACATGCAACTTCCTTGCGGTCTTCCTCATCAGCCACTGGCCAGGCCGTTGAGGACACGGCTTTAAAGAGCCCATGCATGGTTGTAATGATCAGCTGAGGCTCTGGATGTAAACCTAGGCACCCTATGAAGCACTGGACACATGTGAAGGTATTCACATTTGGGCAGAGACCCAGATTACAGTCTAAGAAAATCAGGGGCAGGAAGTGAAGATGGTTTTGATGGAAGCAGAGGGCTGGTATCTCTCCCCTCCTTAGGCCTGATGTCCAGAGATTTCCAGTTAACTATCAACATGCAGAAAACTCAAGGACCTGCTGCCTCCTGATCTTCTGCAAAAGTTGTGCCTAGTTCAGGAGGCTCTTGCAGAGCTCAGGGAGCCCTGACCTACTGCCTCGGGCTTCTGCCCAACTCACCTGCAAAGCAAAGTGTTGAAGTTCCCTTTCTCAGGATCAAATGCCTGGTTTTCCATGCGAGCCAGTCCAAAGCCGATGGCCAGCACGGCAAGGGTGAGGATGAAAAGGCGGGTCACCCCAAAAACAGCAGCCCAGGCACTGAATCTGCTCACAGAAGCAGAAGAGAAATGTCAGCCTTTAGAGCCCTTAAAGAAATGTTCACCCACTTCTCCAGAAGGGACCTCAAGTAGGAAGAGGAGTCAGGGTGGCCTAAGAGGGTGCTTGAGGGATAAGATAGCCAGAATAAGATACTCCAGGAAAAAAAAAATGACCTCAGGGTGCTGCTTGCAGGTAAGCAGGCAGTGTGCATCCAGGGAGGCACCCCCCAACCATCCAGGCCCCACTTACAGCTTCTCGTTGTTTTCATCTACGAAGTAGAAGAGTCGAGCCATGTGGAAGAGGAGCTCAGTCAAGTACTGCAGCAGCAGCAAGATCAAGCCCAGGCGGCTTAGGCTGCGGGAGAGACTAGCCTTACACTCAGCTCAAGATGCCAGACAAAGCATGGGCCACTGCATGGGCTCAGCTTTCCACCCTCACTTTGTCCAGCTGTCCCTACGTCATCCTTTAGGATTCAGTTTAGCTGTCATACCCTTAAGAATTTTTCCTAATACAACCCACTGGCCTTTGACCGGTCCTGTTGGGGTCAGGTGGCCCTGCCTGCTCCCACCGTGAACCTGGCCTATGCTCTTCCCTGTGCTTGGCACCCTGCATTCACCAGCTAGGCTGGAACCAAGCACATGAAAGGTGCTCGTGGCAAGTTTGCCGAGCTCTGAGCTTAGAAATAGGAGGTGTCCCTGCTGCTTGACTCTGCACTATGCAGGTCCACAGGGCCGAGAGGTGCACAGAGAAGCAGGAAGCCCCTTCCACGTGGTCCTGCCTGCGCCTTCTTCCCTGGTCCTCGCCACACTCTACTGGGTGACAGTGCCACTCACATGACACATGAGCACCCAACACAGGGCACAGCTGGCACCACCACACAGCCTGCAGCCCTCAGAGACCCCACAGCATTAATGCTGCTCTCGGCCTCTGGCGCCAGGGCCAGGGCCAGGGCTGAGCACTCCCTCGCTTCCTGACTCTGTTGATCCGAGTCAGCAGTTCTCACAGGATGCCTGTGGGCAGAAGCCAGAGACAACGGGCCGGCCGCAACATCTCCAGGCACTCCAGCAAAAAGTTATTATACACGGAGGGTGCTAAAAACAGTACGCACATTTTTAAGAAAGGAAACAATTTATTAAAATTATAATACTCAATATATATACCTGTAACAAAAAAGCAATCTAAGTCACATTAGCATCTCTTGGAATTGCAGACGTCCAACATGACTTGAGTAGTAGAAGTTTAATACATTTGTTTCCTTTCTTAAAATGTATATACTTTTTTTGGCACCCTGTGTATATAGCAAGTTCTCAAAATGCCATCTAAGAGCAAGGCAAGTACAAGGCGTGCTCCTCCACTGCACAGATAAAGCTCAGAAAAGGCCCAAACTATCAATGACACCATTTATTCATCAATAGGATTCTTTTCATAACAGAGACTCTCAAGGCCAAACACTATACCAACTCTTTCCACTTCTAGAACAACCAAGATGCAAACTATTCTCCATTTTGTCATAAAGGGAAGGGAACCCCAGAGTTAAGAGCAGCATCAGCCACTGGATGCTGTGAGGCAGGAGCCAGCTCGGGGGGCCTGCACCCCCAAGGCCGCACTTGAAAGGCCAACATTCATGGAAGTCTCGCTCACTCGCTCTCATGTTCAGGAAGGCACTCTTCTGGGTTCGCACAGCAGGTGACACACCACCCCACAGTGCTTACTAAATTACACTGCCATGGCTACAGCTGTCTCAGCCACTGAGGTAAAGGAATTTTTCCTTTTCTTTTTTTTTTTGGCCGGGGCTGGGTTTGAACTCACCACCCTCGGCATATGGGGCTGGCGCCCTACTCCTTGAGCCACAGCGCCGCCCAGGAATTTTTCATTTTCTATCTCTATATTCCCAAGTCTTAGCATGGTACTCAGGACACAGAGGGTGTCCAATGAATGACTGTGAGGACAAATGCATGGACATAAAAGGGCAAGGAACCCAGGCAGCTCCAGGGCCTCACTCACTTTAAGAGGTATGCTCCGGCTATGTGGACCAGGTACAGGCAGATGTACTGGAGCTGGCGGGGAATTTCCTCCTGGAAACAAGAGAAACAGGAGGTAAATGTGCTCATTCCCCTGCTGGAGATGCAGGGAATTTCAGGAACATGCGGTGGGTGAGAGAAGCCAGGCCGGCCTACGCTGCTCAGGGCCAGGCTGCTTTAACATAGACTCTCACGTCACACCAGAATCCATGCACTGGGCCACTAAAAAGTCCAAGGGCATTCAGGTCCTTGGACCTGGAAGCAGAAGGTAAGGTTGGGGTTGAGAAAGAAGAGACAAGCATTGGGGGAAAGGGCTTTTGGAAATAATTCAGAGAGGAATAATTTAAAAGTTTTTTAAAGACTGTAGGAATGGCGAAAAGCTCTCTGCTCTGTATCTAGAAGATGAGAGTTAGATTTCCTTCTCTGGTGGAGAAGGCAGGCAAGAGATTGACCCTGGCAGCCTGCTTTCAAGGGGTCTGCGTGGTGCTTCGGCAGGGAGGGGGCTGACTCAGCATTTTACTCTACTCCCCAACACATTCCCATCACAACCCAACACTCCATGCTGCCAGAGGAAAGGCAGGGGAGGCCCTGCTGGGAATAGCCAGAGCAGAGTGGAGAAGTGAGCACTCACCTTCCGTACCTTCTGGAAGTACAGCTCAGGGAGCGCGTGCAGCCAGTAGGCCAGCTGGCACAGGTAGAAAAACTTCACCTGGAAGCTAGAGATAGGGGCGAGTCACAGACGCAGGACAGAGGAAAATGCCCAGCAGGTGCTCACCAAGCACAGGAGGGAAGGGCACAGGTCACCGTGTGTGTGAAGAGCTGCTCTGCAAGTGAGGGTATGAGGCCAGCAGTCACCCACCCTGCCTTCCCAGCTGGCCTGTGCCCTGCTCCACACACAAGACCACTTAGAAAGACACAGAAAATCCATGGATTAAAAAAAATAATAAAAGAATACAGAGGGCCAGGCATGGTGGTTCAGGCCTGTAATCCTAGCACTCTAGGAGGCTAAGGCAGCTGGTTTACCTGAGCTCAAGAGTTCAAGACCAGCCTGAGCAAAAGCGAAACCCTGACTCTACTAAAAATAAGAAAAACTAGCCAGGTGCTGTGGCAGGTGCCTATAGTCCCAGCTACTGGGGAGGCTGAGGCAAGAGGATCACTTGAGCCCAGGACTTTGAGGCTGCTGTGAGCTGTGACACCACAGCACTCTACCCAGAGTGACAAAGTGAGACTCTGTCTCCCTCCATCAGAAAAAAAGAGGAGGGCTTCTTCAGCCTCAAGGAGGGAGCCGATCACAGACCAGCATCACTGGAGACGACAACTAATAAATATGCTGAACAATGAACGGCTCTAAGCAGCAAGGGCAAAGTCTACCTCAGCTCAATATCCTCTGGTGCTGTTGCTCTTAAGAAAGGTAAAGGGTGGCATCCTGGTAGCACTGAGAGAGGGAGGTGCAGACTCCGCCAGGCCATCGGCCGTGGGAGGCTGGGGGGAGATGTGCGTGAATGTGAGTGGGTTGCCGAGAAGGTGCGAAACTCCAAGAACTGCATGGAGATGTTCTGCTTCTGGGTCTGTCTCAGGCAGTCAGGCACCTCTGTGAGAGGGGCTGGTGACATTTCATCTGGGGACTCTCAGTCAAGCACACTGGGAGGAAGCATCTCCTAGGCACGCCCACCATCCACGACACCTTGCGCCCGCAGGCTCAGGGTGTGACACCGTCCTCCTGCCAGCTGGCCCACTGTGTTCTGGCCACATGCTGGGATGAGAAGGCAGCGGACCAGCTTGCTCCTCCCTGGGGACCAAGTTATGAGAATACTCACGGGAGGTACACGTGCGGGTAGTCTTCCCAGAGGCTTCTTGGGTTTGTTAAGTATCCTTCCTATAGAGGGTGAGAAAAGAGACCATTCAGAGACAGATGTGGTCATGAGACCCACCGGGGCCTGGGATACACTCAGCCCCCACCTACGGAAAGAGGAAGGAACAAGAAATATGAAAGGAAGGCCCCTCTGTGTGAGACCCCCTAGTACCTGGCTAGTTTCTTTAGTGTACAGTCATGTTGGAGAAGGAAGAGCAATACTCCGGGCTCCAAAGACCTGTGTCTGAACATGAGTCCAACACTTATGATTACATTGCATCTTCTGAGCAATCTCGTTAGCTTCAGTCAGCTCATGTGAAAAATGAAGGCAAAAATACCCACCGTCAGGCCAGGCGCAGTGGCTCATGCCTGTAATCCCAGCACTCGGGGAGGCCGAGGAGGGTAGACTGCTTGAGCTTAGGAGCTCAAGACCAACCTGAGTAACAGTGAGACCATGTCTCTAAAACTAGAAAAACTAGTGGGATGTAGTGGTGGGCTCCTACAGTCCCAGCTACTCAGGAGGCTGAGGTAAGAGAATTGCTCCAAGCCCAAGAGTTTGAGGTTGCTGCGAGCTATGACGCCATGGCACTCTACCCAGGGTAACAGAGTGAGACTGTCTCAAATATATGTATGTTCTTTTAAATGCAAACTTAGCTCCCAGTAAGAAAGGGAACCCTCTCTCCAGGACCCAAAGAGATAGGAAGCTAAAAGCCTGAGTAGTAAGGTGTAGGATAATACTGGTCACGCAACATAAGGTGCCACTTTAGCAGCCCTGAAGGTGCTATTCTTGGGGCCAGGGTTTCTGCACCCATGTGGGAACAAAAGATGTCTTGGGAGATGGGACCCAAGACTTTGTATAATCAGGACCCTTGAAAAGCTATAATCTAGAAAGTATTTGCAGACCAACACAAGAGAATGACTGTATCTGCTCAGCCTGGGCTCAGGAAGAAAACAAAATGATTAGCCCAAAAAAATATACAACCTCAGGTTCACCCTGAATTTGGAGTTCAACTATATACCAACTGTGTGGTCCAGGAACCAGCAAGCTAAGAAATTTGTATTAATAGTGTCATCGGCCAGTGATACCCTGAGGACTATTATTCCCACAGATAAAACCTTGGTAAAGGTAAATTTACACCTGGGTTCAGTGGCTCATGCTTGTAATCCTAGCCCTCTGGGGGGACCAAGGCAGGAGGATTGCTTAAGCTCAGGAGTTCAAGACCAGCCTGAGGAAGAATGAGACCCCATCTCTACTAAAAAACAGAAAAACTAGCCGGGCATTTTGGTGTACTTCTATAGTCCCAGCTACTCACGAGACTGAGGCAAGACAATCACTCAAGACCACAAGTGTGGGGTTACTGTGAGCTAGGATGCCACGAAACTCTACCCAGGGCAACAGAGTGAGAGTCTGTCTCAGAAAAAAAGGATGAATTTACAATGCAAGTTTACAAAACACAGGAAGAAACAATCCACCACAAGCAAGATGAGCTGTGCTACAAGAATCCAGTAAAAATCTGTTGGATGGACGAATGAATGATGGATGATGGATGCTTCAGACAATTCCTGCCTTCCAAAGAAAGATGCCTCTTATTTGTCCCTCAGAAGAAGTAGAGAAGGTGAGATTAGTATGACCTCATTTTAGAAATAGGGAAATGGAAGAAATTGACAAGAAATATCTCCTGAAAGGAGATGGTTTTCCAAAACCACTGTTGAAATCTGAGCGAGGCCACCAACCTCCTGGTCCAGTAACTTCAGGCCAATTTACTTCAGTAAATCAGAAAATCAACTGAGCTGGTAGCTTTGATGAAAATAATGCCGAGAGCCTCCAAAATCCACACTGAGATCAAGGGCAGGGGTTCTGCAGCGCTCAGGAGAACACTAAGGCCGACACATCTTGGTGAGAAGCGGCCTAGGTTATTATCTACCAGATCTCAGCTTTATTTCCAAGTGAGGGCTGATCCACCCACCCTGGAGTCACTAAGGGACCTCTGGCATATCAGTATACATTTTGGGTTTAGTCCATAGCCCGAATCTCGTCACCCTGACACAATGACCTGATAGGTCTAATCAGACGCCTGTACCAACGCAGTCATGGAAACTTAGATGGGAAGGGAAAGGCATGAACTTCAAACCCACATGGCCTCATCTCCAGTCTAATGAGCACTGCCCTCCTCCTTAGTGCACACAGACGGAGGTGTGGAGGTGGAAGACCCTGGCACTCCCGCGTGGCATGGTGGTGGTCGTGGTGAGCTCCTTCAGACACATTGCTGCTGTCCATGCCTGCGTCCCCCCTCCACCCACACATCCACCTCCATCAGATCTCCAGCTGTAGGCTACCTCTTTCCAGGGAAATCAGAGGTGAGAATGTCTCTTCCTAAAGGAAGCAGCAATGTGGCTAGCACAAAAAACTGTACTTCTGGGATTGGGGTAGGAGAGGAATTTCTGCCAGGAAAATTAAAAAAAAAGAAAGAAAAAACTGGCCAAGAGAGAAGCAGACAGAAAATCTAAAGCCCAGATAATCTTGTGACTTTACAAATGGTGCTCAGCTCGGCCTCGTTACAAAGGGGTCAGAACTTGGAAGCCACAAGCAAAGAAAACTCCTCAGAAAAATGCCGCCTGCTTGCAAATGTCAATCCACTGGGGCTAGAGGAGGAGGGGGTGGAAAGGGAGAGCAGGGGGAGCTGGAAGAAAAGTGACTCATTGCTCATGGCTCTGAGAACAGCCTTTTCCAGACCTCTGTCCAGGCAGCTGTCTCAGAGCAGATCAGGGCTGGGGCACCCTGAGCTCAGGCACGCAAAGCCCCTGAGTTCCCAAGGGGCCGAGTGTGGCCCAAGGAGTACCTGTAACCCACCCCAAACCCCACCCACCCACAGGCCTCAGCAGATGCTCTGGAGAAGCTTTTGAAATCCTTTGCTCTCTTCCGATTCTACATCGGCCCACGAGCTAAGCAAGGCCTCCACAAGCTGGAATAGTCCCTCCTGTTTCCTCAGCAGTCTTCCTTTGTGGTGCTCGAATAAAAAGAACCAAAAAAACAGCAGAATCTAGACATAGCACAGCCTGCTGCTGCCTCCGTTCAGACACACCTTATATCATGTGTCCATCAGGAATCACCACGCAGTAACAATCTGCTCTAAAGCAAATAAGTCTGTTAGTGGAAACCAGTCCTGATACAGGACCAGCACGGAAGGAAGACCCTTCCATATTGGGTTCTCACTGACCAGCAGACTTTAGGCTCCAAATTTAAAGTCAGACATCCCAAGGAAGTCACACCTGAGAGACTAAATGCCCACCACCCACCCTGCTGTTTCCATTGGAGATTTTTTTCCCCCTGAGTAATAAATAGTAGATCAAAGGTAGATTAAAAGTTGGAAGTTGACATTCTTACAGAGTTAGTGGTTGGTCCAGCCACATTCCTACCATCATCACTCTACCAGTGAATATACAGACAGAAATTTCTGAATCAAACACCAAAATAAAATTGGCATTTCTGTTGAGAAGGGTTTGGGGTAGATATTTTATTTTTCTTTAACTTCTCTATATTACTCATTTTTTAAAAAAAAGATCATCTGTGATGTCTATATAAATAATTCCCTACTTAAAAAACTACTGAAGGCTGGAGAAAGAAGGATTTACAGTTTGTTCATTCATTCTCATGGCAGGTGTTTAGTGAGCATTTAGTACATTCCCGGTGCTGTAGCAGGGCACACAGCAGTGAGCATGGAGCCTGCTAGCAGCAGCTTGGGGTCTTAGTGGGAGAGACAGACAGAGCACACACGCAGACAGGAAACACACCAGCAACGAGAATGTGCAAATGGGGATGTTCTTAGAGCAGGTGATACATAGGTGGAGACTTGGACAGCAAGAAGGAACCTCTGGCCATGGATGTCAGGGACTGAACACTTGAGCAGAAGAGCCACCCCTGCAAAACCCAGGAGGCAAGGGCAGCCAGGAGCGCTCGAGGAAGCGAGGCAAGGACGGGGTCCTGAGGCCAGCGAGGGGAGACAGCAGGTCGGCAGAGCCCAGATCGAGTGAGGAGGAAAAACTTATCTTGGCTGTTAAGCCAGGAAATGTGTGATTTTATTTATATTTTAAAGAGCCCAATCTCTGGCTGAGCAGAAAATGGACTGGGGTAGAAGGGTACAAGAGGGGAAACAGCCCCCTTCTGGAAAAAAAGATACTCAGGAGTCCAGGCAAGAGATGATGGAGGTTTAGACTGTAGGTCAGGGTTTCTCAACTCCTGGAGATCTGGGGACAGATAATTTTTGGTTGTGAGGGCTGTCCTGCGCATTACAGGATATTTAGTAGTATCCTGGCCTACAGAAACTAAATGACAGTAGCACTGTGCCAAATGTCCCCTGGGGGCAAAATCTCCTAGGGTCAAGGACCCCTGGACTAGGGGAAATAGCACAGGTAGAAAGCAGCGGAATCTCCCTGTGTTCTGGAGGTAGAGCAGCCAGGACCCGCTGATAAACAGACTTGAAGTGAGAAAAAGAAGATGAAACATTTGCATCAGAACAGGAAAACATGATTTACAAAGAACAGCCACGTTTATTCCTTTTATAGAACTCCTTCTCTTTTTCTTCAACCACTTTCCTCCCTGGCAGAATGGTTCAGATGGAGGAGGTGAGAACACGAGTTAAATGGGATTATCAGGAGCTGGGGTCACTAGAGCTTCCCCTGGTCCTCCGGTCTTGTTTCCTGTTAGGTAGGTAGAGTGGGTACCTGGCTCTCCCCAGAGTGAATATGTTTCCCAAGAAAGGTCTACGTGCTCCCAAGCTAATTCACATCAGTACTGTCAAGTCCTTGGAGGACTAGAGAAGCAAAGACAGCAGTTTCACACTCTGGAAGGGGGGTAAGCAACCTGGCTCTGGCCTCCATAGCCATTTGTCACAGCTGGTGTGGAAGGTGGGGATGGGGTGAGGCTGAAAGGGTGAAAGTGATCTAGAGATGAGGCAATGCCTGCCTGCTCATTTGATGTCTTTGCTATCCTGAGGCCATTCAGCCTCAGAGTAGCATTAACTCAAAATCAAGGGTTTTAGGAGAGGCCTGAAACCCAGAGGTATAGAGACCTGTGTGCACTGCACAATGGCAGGGGGCAGCACGCACACAATATAAGTCTGCTGGAGGGGGACAGAAGTCTAGGTCCCTCATTTAAATCCCCAGTGTTCTGATTAGGAAAAATGTTCCACGATAAAATGATAATACACAAAGGACATGTTGACTCCTGCCTTGAGAAGATGAATTCAGCGCTCAGCTTGGAGACAGAGAGTTCCTTACAATGAGAGAAGACAGTGCTAGTTGAGGGGTCTGCAGAAGGCAAAGAAGGAAATCTCTAAAAGGTCATAGCGTTGCCAGATTTTCCAATGCATGGTCCTAGATTTCTCACGGGACCAGGTTACAGAAAACCCCAAAGGATTGTCCACATTCCTCTGTACGAAGGAATTTTACTGTTATCAAAGGTTGCTTGGAGTAAGACTGCTTTGTGTAGAAAGGGGAGGTAGATAAATTATCTGGACCTCCAGGCATTTGTCAGAACAGCATTGACTCTTGCAGGATTCAATGTGTGGACAGAACAAGGTTGGCCTCATTTATGGAAGACCAAAGTAGTAAAACAGAATGTATGCTGGACTTGAAACTAGACCCCCAAATCCAAACAACCATTTGCCACTTCAAAAACCATGTGACCATAGGCACACTGCAAAATTTGAGCTTGGAAGTCTTTAATCTATAACACGAGTATCAGAATGAACCATCTATCTTATGGTATAATGTTCATAGAAAGGACTTGTAAAACAGTACAGTGTCCTGTAGATATATGGTACTGTTATGGCAGTATCACCTAATAATTGTAACACATGTTTACTTGGACAAGATGACTCTCTCCAGCTATAAAATAACATCTATACTATTTGGCCTCTCACTGCACTACCACAAGGATACAAAAATAGTTCCAGTTCTAAGAAACTTGCTCCTTGTTCTTTTTCCCCCGGTTAAGCCTTTCACAGTCATTCTATCAGCAATCCAAGAGAGAGCTGCCTCTCGGCCCTTCAGCAGTCCCAGGATCACTCACCGTCACCACCACGTAAAAGCACCATATCACTGAGCTGAGATGAAAGACGACCAGCTGTCCAGATTCATTGAACTTGCTGTGCTTGACCTTGGAGAGATGAAGCCGTTTGCTGATTCTCTAAAGCATCGAGAAAATGCCTTATATTATTATATGAGTATAACCAGGTTGGGCAGATTTCAAGCTGCTGTCTACTCCCCACAAAAGGGTTGAACATCGTTAGAAGGTTGAAGCCATAATCCAAGTGATTTAGCGTAAGCCTACCATGTGCATACTGTGCTTTATTTAGGGCAAGCGTCCTGAAAAAGCGGCAAGATGAACGAATGCCCAGCCTATCCCCTAACCACGCTGTGTGTGACAGACCCATAAGAAAACCATCTCGCCACATTTCAGACAGCTTTTTCCTCATGTAGTAAGTCCTGCTGTCCCACATGCTGACTATGGAAGGCTGTGAGAGGGGACAAAAACTAGTCAAATGGGTTCCAAGCTGCAGTTCCCTCCAAGGGTAGGTCCTCCACACCAAGGCATCTCCCCAAACAGGTCACTCACATCTAAGATGTACTCCTGAACCACAGCGTGCAAGATGACGGTGACGAAGATGTAGAACAGGATGGTGACCAGGTCCTTCGGGCCGTAGTGGTAGTGCACGGTCTCACTGTCTGCGGAGGTAAGAGGAGTCCCGTCAGCGTCCCTGGGTGTGGGCAGCAGAATATGCTGTCCGTATTTGCTACAGAAGAAGGTTTCTGCCCCACTATCCTGTCTAACCTCTGCGTGTTTTCCTCGAGAAGTACCAGTGGGGAGGCTCCTAACACCAAGCTCTCCGCCATGCTGAGACAGCTGTGTGTCTCCCAAGTCTGGGCAGGGGAGCAGAGAGGTTAGGGGCCACAGCTGGAGACAACTAGAGTCCATCACTGGCTCCATCACTCCCTGACTGTGTGATTGTGGATAAGCCATTAAATTCCCTGAGCCTTAATGTCCTCTGTAAAATAGGACTTATACAGTTACACTTCATCGAGGAAGCACAGTGTGGGAGTCAAGAGAGTGACTCAGAAGCTGGACTGCCACATTATTTCCGATTCTTGCTACGTGACCTTGGGCACCTCTATGTGGGACCTCTCCATGCCTCAGTTTCCTCATCTGAGTTCCCATAACATAGGTTGTAAAAATTAGAAAAATTAATAAATATAATTAGAATAGTGTATGGCACATAGTAAGTGCTAGACAGTTACTGGCTGTTGATTTGTTGTTGTTGGGCTATTGTGAGGATTGAAGGACATAATTTACTTATCAAAGTGATTCTAACTTTACGGTACGCACACAAGAAATGGTGATCTATTAAAAGATTATTTAATACTAATAAGTTAGACAGAATCCCAGACAGAGAAATCTTACAGCCCTTGCTACTGTGGCCTCCTTCTCCACAGAGGGGAATTTGCACCCCGCTCCACTTAGCAGGCAGAGGCTGCAGGGCTGCAAAGCGTGGCAGAGGCTTGCCGGGTCTGGGCTGCTCCGCAGACCCAGCACCCCCGGAGGCACACAGGCTGCCCTTCCAGCTGTGCCGCACTCACCCTGAGTCACACACACTTGAGTCATCTCTGCACTGGGATGCATTTACCAGAAGGTAGGCCAGGGTCGGTTTATTTCATGGTGGCCAGGGAACAAAGTACAGCTGACTGGGTCACTCAGGGAGTCAACCCTCACCTCAGCTGCTCTGGCCTGGGGGACCATGAGTGTGGGTGGCGGAGAGGGGGCGAGAGAAGGTGGTGAGGACAGAGAGAACATGAACTTTGAAACCAGGCAGACTTTCCCTTTTCCTCTCCCTCCTCCTTTCCACAAAGAACTACTCTGTAGAAACAAGCAGATAAAAGACCTGCCTCTGGCTGCAAAGCACAACGCACAGCAGGGAGACCAACAAACAGACTTAGGGTTACACCAGGGATAGGCAGGAGCCCTGGCAGCTGGCAGATGGAGGCCTGACTCCAGCCAGAGAGGAGGTGTGGGGTGACTGGCTGTTCAGGGTGAAGAGGGTGGCATCAGAGCGTGGGGAGAGGTGGGGCCGTAGCTGGTGGGGGGAGGCATCCACACAGGACGCAGGCAATGGGGCCCTGCTGCCAGGGAGGCCAGGGGCTGGCAGTTATGGCAAGTGACAAGGCTGCTGCTACTGGCCTTGTGAGCCACGTGGAAGGGTGTGGACTTTATCCTGAAGGCAATGTGGAAACATCGAAGAATTCCAACTAAACAGGAAAATGATGAAATCTGTGTTTTGTAAAGTTTACTCTGATAGCTGTGAACACACCTGTAGGACACCAGCTGGGAAGCTGCCCCTGCAAGCCAGGTAAGGAACCAGGTGGCCTGCATGAAGGCAGGGAGGGAACTGATAAGCCCGGGTGACAAACCCACCCTGACCCACCAAAGGGCTGAGATCTGGGAGGGTTAGTCAGACACAAGGACCAAAGGAGGAAACGGGAGGGTGGGAAGAGAATGGGACTCAGCCTCTGCTGCTGCTCTCCCCTATGGAGCCGGGATGATAGTTTCCCCACCTTCTTCATAACGGAGGATCAAAGGAGATTAGATGCTAGCATATTTTGAAATTATAAGATAATTAAATACATGCAAAGTTTCATCATTAAGTCCATCATTATTAGGCAAAATGGGATTTGTACTCAACCAAACAAGCACAGTCCAAAAATCAGTGAAATAACACCTCTGAAGACTTTAGATTATCCATTTTCAAGCCTTTGAGGTTACACGACAATTTTTACCCCAATTACTATGGATCCAATGGGCTGTGACCACAGCCTTTAGCCCTTCTTGAAATGAGAATGAATACCTGGGCGGCGCCATGGCTCAAGGATATGGTGCTCGCCCCATATACTGGAGGTGGAGGGTTCAAACCTGGCCTGGCCAAAAAAAAAAACTGCAAAAGGTAAAAGAGAATGAATGCATGAATCTATGCATCCTGTGTTCCTTCACTGTTGAGTGTGACGGGCATGTGTGTCCACCAGCTAACAAACCACATGTAGGGCTCCATGCTGGGGCTGGGGAGATGGCAGTGAGCCACGTGGGCACAGCCCCAGCCTGCCTGGAGCTTAGCGGGCACATATCAAATCCTCATGTACTCAAAACCAGCGGCCAAAGAATTACACAACTCAACAACAAAAAATCAAACAACCCAATTAAAAAATGGGCAAAGGTCTTGAATAGACATTTCTCCAAAGAAGAAATCAAATAGCTGGTAAAAACATGGAAAGATGCTGGTCATCAGGCAAATGCAAATCAGAACCACAATGAGCTATCTCCTCATACCCATTAGGATGGCTACAATAAAAAAAAAACTGAACAGAAAATAACAAGTGTTACCCAGGACGCAGAGAATCTGGAATCTTTGTGCACTGATGGTGTGAATGTAAAATGGTACGGCCACTATGTAAAACAGGATGCTGTTTCCTCAAAAACATAAAAATAGAATCACCATCTAATTCAGCAATTCTACTTCTAGGTGTATACTCAAAATAACTGAAAACCCAGAAGTGGGATCTCAGTAAAATATGAGCACATCCCATTTACAGCAGCACTTCTCATGACGGCAGAACAGCAGAAGCAGCCCGCGAGTGTGTGGAGCGACGAATAAACAAAACCTGGTCTATACACACATGGAATATTATGCAGCCTTAAAAGGAAGAAAACTCTGACTACACTACAACATGAAGCTTGAGGACATAGCACTACGTGAAACGAGTCAGTCTCAAAAAGACGAATAATGTATGGTTCCACTTACATGGGTCTGAGTTACCTAGAGCAGTTGAATTTACAGAGGTTGTGGGGTCAGGGGAATTGCTGCTTAATGGGTACTGAGTTCTGCAAGATGGAAAAAGTACTAGAGATTGGTTGTATGAGGATGTGAACACATTCAACACTACTGAACTGTGTGCTTCAAATGGTGGAGACAGTAAATCTGAGCCCATGTGTATGTTATCACAATTTTAAAAACAACAACAAAAACAGCAGCCAGGTATGACAATGCTGCAAAGTGGACCAAAGGCTGGGTGGGGAGTGGGGAGGCTGGGGGCCTGCACAGGCGGGAGATGAGGAAGGGCCCTTTACAGGTCATGGCAAGATGCGTGGAGTGTATCTTAAAGACAGTGAAAGCTACCGGAGGACTTTAGTCACGTATTTACAAAGACCCCTCTTCCTGCCATACATATGGAGAAGGGGTGAGAGGGTCATGGTGGAAGCCCTGCACCAATGATGGTGGCAGAGTGAAGGGGGGAAGACAAATGCATCAGGTGGATTTGGGTGAGAGAATCAGAAGAACCAGGACTCTGCTATCTTATCTGCATTCTGCAGCCCTCCTTAGAGATGCAGAATTCTTCAACAGGCGTTATCTGGTTTGATCTCCAGAAACATCTCACGAGATAAGCAAGGAAGGTGGATGAGGAAACTAGATATTGCCCTCATGGTCAACCTTTCACATCTCCACTTTGAGAGAGAAACCAGTTTGAGAAGTATCTACCTTCCTTTCAACCATATTAAAAGACAGACAGCAGTTAGGACTGCAATAAATAATGAGTGACAAGCAGCTTCGTGATCAGGGGCACACTAGAGGTGAGAGGCAACTGTCAAACTCCAGAGTGTGGTGTCCCGTAGAGTTAAGGGAGTAATGAAGCCCCTTCTCGGCCACTGTGGCCCCGGGAGAGATGAGTGTGGCCGGATGCCCAATATTTCAGCAGCAAAGACAGAAATCTTTATATGAAATCATCTGATTCTAAAATGGGGTGACTAATTCAAAATGTTAAAAAAAAAAAAAAAGTATGAGCCAATACCAAAGAGGCCAAAGAAAACACATCTGTGGGCCAAATCCAACCACGGGCCACTGGTTCACACCTCCAACCTACGTGACCCCTGACACCTTACTTCTTCCGACACATCCCTGTGGAGCACATCTGCGCGCCGTAGCGCAGGAATGATTCTAGCTTCCGGAGAAAGTACCTTCGGTAATGACCTTCCCACAGCAGAAGGGCGATCCCACACCTCCCACCAAAGTCAGCCCGCTTTGCTTATCTTTGATCACAGTTTAAAAAGAAACCTGGAAAAAAAAGATAAAAAGAGGCCTGGAATGACCAACATGAGCACTGGTTGTTTTGACAACCTCAGTTAGCAGCTGTCATTTGTGACCTCCTTTTTGGTCTCCTATGATATTTTCTGGTTTCCTTTTGATGTCACCTGTAAGCAGCTTCTCCTGTCCCTGTCGCCTCTGTATTTCCCAATCTTGTCCAGATACTACTATGCACTCCCTGGCCTCCTCTGCATGACCTGAGCCAATGTCCTACTGTTTACTGCCATCCCATCTGCTCTGAAAACTCTAGCATCTCTCTGCCCATGGAGCATCCTCCTTTGTCTGAAAAACTGGCTGTTTAAAGACGATGACTGGGGCAGTGCCTGTGGCTCAAGGAGTAGGGTGCTGGCCCCACATACTAGAGGTGGCAGGTTCAAACCCGGCCCTGGCCAAAAACTGAAAAAGAAAAAAAATAAACCATAAGACTCTTTTAAAAAAATAAATAAATAAAAAATAAAGAGGATGATTGTACTTACTCCTGGGATCCTTCTTTCTCTCTCAGTTTTCTTCTTAATTCCCGTAAATTTGGATTTGTAAAATTTAATTCTATCAGTTTCTGTGTTTACAGCCAATTCTTTTTTCACCTTATTTTACACTATCTATAAATCCAGAACTTAGTTATGAAAAAACCTGCATCAACAAAATCCAGAGGCAAATGATCACCTGGCAGAAAATATTTACAATTCAGATCAGAAACTAACATGTAAAAAGCTCCCAGAATTTGAGAATTAAAAGGTTTTTTAAAATTCTGCAGAAAAATGGGCAAAGCTTATAAACAGGTAATTCACAGAAAAAAGAAACACAGATGGCCCTTGTGCATTTTAAAGGATGCTCAGTTTTTCACAGAAGAAAAATGCAAATTAAAACTACACTGAAACTACCATTTAATACCTATCAGATTGGCAAAAATCCAAAGCTTGATGGTATACTCTTGCTAAGGCTGTGGGGAAACAAACTCTCTCTTACACACTGCTGGTGGGAATGCAAAAACGGTGCCACCTCTTTGGAGGGCAATTTGGTAATTTCTACTGAGATTGTAAATGCACCAACCCTTTGATGCAGCAATTCTACTTCCGGGAATTTCTCCTCTAGCTAGTACCTTCCCTACCAAAATGACATGTGTACACAGTTATGCACTCCAGCACTGTTTTTCACAGTGAACTCAGGGACACAACCCAACCTGTTTTCATTTATAGGGAACTGGCAAATAAACTGTAGTACAGTACACGGGGTACTCAACACGTGGCATGGACCAGCAGCACCAGCATCATGGATGCCAGGCCTCCTAGATCAGAAACTTGGGAGTAGGGAATCCAGGAATCTGGGTAACAATACCTTCAGATGATTCTGACCCTACCAGAATTTAAAAAGCATTGATATAAACAATGGACCTGCTTAAAAAATAGAGAGAGAGAGAGAATCAGTAGCCATGCACTGTGGCTCACATCTGTAATCCCAGCACTCTAGGAAGCCAAGTTGGGTGGACTGCTTGGGCTCAGGAGCTCAAGACCACCCTGAGCAAAAGCAGACCTCCATCCCTACTAAAAATAGAAAAACTAGTCGGGAGTTGTGGTGGGCGCCTATAGTCCCAGCTACTTGGAGGCTGAGGCAAGAGGATTGCTTGAACACAAGAGACTGAGGTTCCTGTGAGGTATGATGAACCCACAGCACTCTACCCAGGGCAACAGAGTGAGATCTGTCTCAAAGAAAACAAAACAAACCACCACCACCACAACAACAACAAAAAAAATCAGCAATTAATGAAATCAGGAAAGGATAAAACTAATCAGGAGACTGGGGAATGAGAATAGTAGCACCTTTGAGAGGGGCAATGACTAGAGGAGCTCGAGGAAGCTGGGGTTATTGTACCTTCACTCAGGCTACCGCGCTGTGAGTTTTAGGAATGCAAAAACTTCACCAACTCACGCACTTGACTGCATGTGTTATACCTCAAGACAGTGTTTGAAAAAATGATGCCTTATACATATTGATATGAAATGACGTCCAGGGTCCATTATTTAGTGGAAAAGAGGCAAGGGACAGAAGAGAACAATAGCATTCCACCTTTCATGTTAATAAAGAGGGGGGAAATTTTGTACTTGTATTGGCATAAAGCAACCTTGGAAGGGCAAATAAGAAATTCTGAAATGTTTCCAGGAGACAGGTATGATCTCCCACAGGTGTGGAGGGATGAAGGAAGGGAGGACAGCTGGACACTAGACTCTTACTCTGTAGCCACAGCCTGGAAGGGACATCATGAAGAAGCTGGGAAGCAGGAAATACTGCTCTCGGCTCACCTTGATCTAGGTTAGATCTGAATAAAGTATCTGGTTTTGGACAGATTTATATTTGAAGCATGTGAGTGCACTTCCTATTCAAAAATACTTTTTCTTTTTTTTTTTTTTTTTTTTTTTGTAGAGACAGAGTCTCACTTTATGGCCCTTGGTAGAGTGCCGTGGCCTCACACAGCTCACAGCAACCTCCAACTCCTGGGCTTAAGCGATTCTCTTGCCTCAGCCTCCCGAGTAGCTGGGACTACAGGCGCCCGCCACAACGCCCGGCTATTTTTTGGTTGCAGTTTGGCCGGGGCCAGGTTTGAACCCGTCACCCTCAGTATATGGGGCCGGCGCCCTACCGACTGAGCCACAGGCGCCGCCCTCAAAAATACTTTTTCAAATAAATAAATTTTCAAATTCTTCCTGCTTTGTATAAATAAAATAAAATGGTGCCTTCTCCACCTTATTGATCTAGTCCCACCCCCACTCCCCCATGGGGATGTAAAAAGATAGCTCATATCTGGAGCTGCCACTTGCCTATCATGTGACCCTGGGCCTCTCTGCCTCCCTGTTACCCCTGCTAGACAACGTGTATAAAACTATCAACCTTTGTCAAGTGCTGTGCCTCATGCCTGTAATACTAACACGGGTGGCCAAGGCAGGTGGATTGCTTGAGCTCAGGAGCTTGAGACCAGCCTGAGCCAAGAGTGACACCCCATCTCTACTAAAAACAGAAAAACTAGCTGGGTGTAGTGGTGCACGCTGCTAGTCCCATCTACTCAGGAGGCTGAGGCAGAGAAACTCTTGAGCCCAAAAGTTTGAGGTTGCTGTGAGCTATAACACCACAGCACTCTATCCAGAATGACAAAGTGAGAATCTGTCTCAACAAACAAAAAACGATATACCTTTCTTCAAAAACTACAGGAATAAAATAGATAACTGACTAATAAAGTACTATGCAAACAGATAAACTCCTTATGACTGTTTCCAGCAGACAGAATCAGAAGCTAAAGGGAAAGAAGAGTCACTTGCTCTGGGCCACACACTATTCTGAGCACGCCTGGCAGTGACATCATTTGCTCCTTGCAGCTGAGGCTTGGAGGCAAGCAGCCCCTGTGCTCTCAGGACCTGCAGCTAATTAGGACTGGGGCCAGGGCTCCACCACACTGCCAATGCCAGAGGCCAAGCCCATGGTCTCCCCACCAGGCCGCTCTGCTTCCCGACACCCCTTCACATCACACAGAAGATGCATTTGTTAAACGCTGAAGGCTGGCCTCACTCCCCAAGGTGGCTGGAAAGACAGGCTTAGGACGGGCATGGGACATGCAGCCTCATACTGACCCTCTAGCCCTGCCCCGTCTCCCCAGGATGCTCCCCCACTGGCCACCCAACCTAGAGGACATGGCCAGTGGCATTTTAACTCCAAGCACCATCATGGTTCTCAGACATGCAAATGTACACACACACACACTCTCAGACACAGGCTGCTACGGTTGAACTCTCTCCCCTCCAATCCCCATCTAAGAAAAAAAGATATGTTGAAGCCCTAACCCCCAATACCTGAGAATGGGATCTTATTTGAGCATAGAGTCTTTACAAAGATAAACCTATTCCAATATAACAGGGGACCTTATAATAAGGAGAAATTTTGAACACAGAGACAGACACACACAGAAGCAGAGAACGTGACGAGAATTGGGGGAAGCCAGCCATCTCCACGGTGGAGAGAGAGACCTGGAAGAGACCCTTCTCTCACAGCCCTGGGAAGGAAACAACCCTGCCAACTCCTTGATTTCAGGTTTCTGGCCTCCAGAACTGGGAGACAATACACTTCTGTTGTCTGAGCCCCCACGTGTGTGCCACTCTGTCATGGCAGCCCCGGTGAAGTCATACACACACCTACAGAAGTAAAAATCTAACTGGCACATCTTCAAAGTTACCATTTAACTCCATTTGTTTGCTTTGGGATATATTATTCCAGCTTTATGGTAAGGCAGAATGATAAAAGCTATTTCTATGATGTAAAAAAAAAAAAAATGTAGAAAAGATGAGAAAAGAGAGAACTTGGTAAGAAAAGCTCCCAGCTTCTGAATTGCTTTCATGATGCCCCACTCCTTTTGGTAAGGCTGTAATCCTCCCTGTGGCCTTGAAGAAAGACATATAGCAAGAATTCCTAGATGCCAGGCGCAGACTACAGACTGCACTGTTATTTACAAATCTGTGGCTGCTACCTGGAACGTGCCCTGGGCGCAGCACACGCACTCGTTCGGTAGGCTGCCACACCCGCTCACAGCTAGGGAAGGTGTGAACTTGTTTTTTTATTGTTCATTGAGAGCCACAGAGGAAAAATAATCCTTCAAAGATCAAATGCAAAAAAATACTTTTTAAAATCTAAAATTAGGGGTTTTTACTCTCCTAAAAAGAAGAATTTCATCAAACCCACTGCTAAATTAACGACAAAAAAAAAAATTTTTTCAATAAGAAAAATAGATTAGAAAAAAAATTATCCTAGCTAGATACGAGAAGAAAAGATTTCATCCAGTGAAGGTGAAGTAAAATGGTGGGGGTAAGGCCAGCGGAGGGGGAGGTGAAGAAGAAAGGGCACTTAGAAGAAAAGAGACTTGGCAGAAAGGGCGCTCAGTGCAGCAGGTGAAGATGTGGGTGTGCAGGCTTCCAGCTGCTCAGCAATTAGCCACAGTAAGTACGTGGTTCTGCTCACTCAGACCTCTACAAGCTCCACACCAAATGGGGTAAACACTCTGGCGTGTGGCCAAGTATTGCACAAAGTCAAGTTGAGGCTGGAAGGGGACACTTCCAGGTTGATAGATGTGCTCAGTTTGTGAACACATTGATTCAGTTTGTTTTTTTTTTTAACAGTCTCACTCTGTTGCCCAAGCTAGGGTGCCAAGGCCTCACCCTAGCTCACAGCAACCTCAAACTCCTGAGCTCAAGTGGTCCTCCTGCCTCAGCCTCCTGACTAGCTGGGACTATAGGAGCCTACCATAACACCCAGCTAATTTTTCTATTTTTAGTAGAGACAGGGTCTCACTCCTGCTCAGGCTGGTCTCTTGAGCTCAAGCAATCTGCCTGCCTCAGCCTCCCAGAGTGCTAGGACTCCAGGCGTGAGCCACCACCCGCCCTGACACCTGATTCACTGAGTGGAACACTCACTACTGGCCCATCCTTTGCACAACTGTTATACTCCCTAAGTTTGACAACTTTTGCTTCTTGAAAAACAAGTCCAGAACTGGCCACAAGTCCTGGGTCAGAAGCTGCCCACTGTGGGTTTTTTTTTTTTTTTTTTGCAGTTTTTTGGCCAGGGCCAGGTTCAAACCCACCACCTCCGGTACATGGGGCTGGTGCCCTACTCCTTTGAGCCACAGGTGCCACCCAAAGCTGCCCAGTTTTTTTTGGATAGCCAACCAATAAGCCAGGGATGCTGGGGGCTCTGGTTTATTTTTCTCTTATTCTGACAGACAGGACTTTTGGGCCAGAGGGGCTCGGATGTTCAGCCCAACAGATCTAGGACAGAGCCAAGGGTCTGCCTCTCTGACTAATATTTCCCCTCTATCCAACACCCTCCTGGCAAACTCAGCCTTTCTCAAGCTTTCTGGGTCCTGCATAGGGTGTGAGCAACCCCAGCCATCCTCTGCCCTATGACTGCAACCTTAGAAACACCCAACATCAACTCTGAGCCTCAGCTCCCTCAGCTGTAAAAGGATCAGGCCAGGCAAAGCGAGTCTCAAGTCTCCTTCGGCTGCACGCGCCACAGCTGCAGGTTAGGTGGCTTTCAACCATAATCAAGTACAGCTTCCATCTCCAGGGCCACTGTTACCCACCTGTCTTTTCCCTTTCTTGCCCCCATGAGCTCATCTTGCCCCCATGGACTCAGTCTAATATGTGATGCCAATCTTTTGAGCATGTGATATAAGCAGGAGATAACACTAACTCCTGTCGACCAGCAAAGGGAACAAGAACCACTCTGAGCCCTGGACAAAGGCCTATGGCTGAATAAGGCTTTAAAACCACCTGTCTGAGACTGTTCATAGAGGCAGCAGGTCTCATCCTAGAAGGAGCTGTGAGAACGGTGGCCAAGCCGTGGTATTGGAGGTTCCCAGGCTTTCCATCTCCGGCTGAAAAATGCAACAAAGCAGAAGGTAATAAAACCAACAGGAGTAGACAGAGCCAGGAAGTGGATCCTTGTCACCTTTGATCACTAGACCCTCCTCCTGAAGAGGTCCCTCAGCCTCTGTTCTAGGTGTGCAGCAACAGGCATCGTCAGGAATGATGTGACCGCAGCTCTTAGGCTCACCATCTTACAAACAAGTACTAACCAGGAGCTGCAGCCCCTGCTGGAAACCAGCTCTACCCAGGGATACTCCCCACATCCTCCCACCTCTCCCCAGACCAAATATTCATAGAGAAACCAAAACTGGAGGAGGTCAGAAAGATGCAAATGCGTTCCTGGGGTTTTAGGGGTTTTCTGTCCTACCTTTGAGGTCACAGGTGCAGGTTATCTGAAAGCCTAACTGGACCTTTTCACCCACCTAACTTAAAGCCATGCTCTCAAGCTTTAATGGGTCCAGCAATCACCCAGACCCTGCATGTCTAACAAGTTCCCAGGTGGGGCCAACAGCACTGGTCTTGAGAACATCTTCAGAGACTCCTGGAACCTCTTGCCTCCAGGATCTGCTGCAGCTGAGGCAGTGACCTCGCTCTCAATTTCGCAGATGGGGGATGGAGACCAGATGTTAACCAGTTTGCTCAAGACAAATTAGTAGCCAAAAAAATCCTTGTAAATAAATGCTTAGCCGGGTGGCACCTGTGGCTCAAGGAGTAGGGTGCTGGTCCCATATGCCAGAGGTGGCGGGTTCAAACCTAGCCCCGGCCAAAAACCAAAAAAAATAAAATAAAATAAAATAAATGCTTAGCCTATTTCAACAGTTCTAGACTAGAAATGAGCAGGCCTTGAGTCTGCCAGTGGGAAGAATCAAACTTCCATAATTCTCTGACATTTAACAGTCTCAATATTTCTGACCCTAATACTAGATACTTTCAACTGTTTTAATCAGGAAGAAAACTCAGAGCGTCCAATGGTAAGACCAGAAAACTGATACTTTATTCTGTGCCAGTGCTGGGCAGGGTGTACGGGTGCCAGGTAAGATATAGAGGGATCAGTTTACATTTGTGTTTCAGAGAAACAATGAATAATTTTCTAGTATAATTCTGTCCCAAGCATAATTTGGAATATACTTATATTTTAATAAAAAGGCATTCATTGTTTGCCTGAGAATTGGACTGGCAGTCCTGGATTTCTATTTTAAAAGCCTGGAAACCCATTCAACAGGATGGCAAGTAGGAATAAGGAGAGCAGGGAGCTGTCAAAGAAGAATATCCCCTGCTCAGTCACTGCTGCCTTTGGAGAAAGCCACAAGTTCCCTCAGTAGGCACAGACTTACCACTGCTGTTCCGAGTCCATCTCTCTGAAGACAGCTTAATTTTCTTAACTAACTGATTATAATGCAACAAAATCACCAATTTATAGCTGGTGTTACGGATTGCATTGTCCCCAAATTTCATAAGTTGATGTCCTAACTCCCAGCACCTCAGAACGTGATCTTGTTTGGAAACAGGGTCTTTGCAGAGTAATTAGTTAAGATGAAATCACAGTGGAGTAGGATGAGCCTCTAATCCATCGTGACCGTGTCCTTTATAACAAAGAGTAATCCGGATATGGAGGCTGACACGCTCAGAGAATGCCACACGCCAGGGAGCTACCAGAAGTAGGAGGGAAGCCTGAACACACCTCCTTCCAGCCCTTGCAGGGAGCACGGCCCTCCTCGCCCCGGGATCTCTGACTTCTGGCCCCCAGAACTGTGAGACAAGAAATTTCTGTTGTTTAGGCCACTCACTTTGTGATGCTTTTGTTATGACAGCTCTAGGAAGCTGATGCTGGGACTGGGAAGAAGGGAGTTAAAGGGACTGGAAAAGAGGAAGGAGTTAAAGCCAAAGGAAGCTGGCAGGAAAAGCCTCACCCACATTACATATTAGCTGTTTTCCTTAGCACTTAAAAACCTCAGCTGAGAGGAGACACAGGGATTTAGAAAGGACAGCCGGCTTCAGCTTCGTATGAAAACAGTCAGTTCTCCACGAAAATTCGACTTTAAATGTTGAGTTGAGCAAGTCACATAGTATTTAAATAAGAAACCTTACAAGTCAGAATTAACAAAAAAAGGAGCCATTTCCAAGAGTAGAGTGCAATCTGAAGAGATTTTGAGAGTTTTAAAAATCACAACCTTGACAGGCTTGTTACTGCCAAGTATTTTTTCCCATGAGAAATTTGCTTTCCCCCAATCTTTACAAACCAAACATTACCATATTGGGGTGGTGATTAAGGAGCTCAAAACAAAATAAAGCAGGCGATGCTAATTTCATTGTCTCTCTTGATTATTTGCTTGTCGTATTTCAAAAGCCCCAAATGGCGAGATTTAAAAGATAGGTTATTTAACAATACTTTATCATCTCCTTCTAAAGCGACTGAAACCCCCTCAATCTAGCATGGATTTTAATGTACCTTTCCCTGGAGCCAGGCCTGTCCTGGGTCTGGAAGGTATATTTTGGGAGCAGAATTCTACAGTCCCAACCTGGAAAACTGCCCGGGCTGGCTGGCTCCAGTCACTCTGGCCCACGTTCAGTTACTAGAACACACTGAGGTGTCTGTTTCTCACCTGGCGGCTTTTGCCCATGCTGATCCCTGTGCCCAGAATGTTCCTTCTTCCGCCCAAACCGCTCTCTACACCCACAACACAACCTCCACACACTCAGCTCAAAAGCCAGCTCCTCAGAAACACCTCCAGTCACCACCCTTTCATTTCTGCTTGTCACAAAACCTTGTCCATTTCCTTCACAACCCCGTCACAGCTATAATACTGTTTACTTGTTTGTTATCTGTCCCTCCCCAATAGATGGTAAGCTTCACGGAGTCAGAAATCAGATGAGTTTTGTAAATTATACCCAGGGCTCAGGCCACGAAGGGCACACAAATATTTGTCTAGATCAATCAATTAATTAATTAAACAAATGAAGGCATGATATGGTCAACAGCAGCAGCATCCTCCGAGACACAGTGGGAATTCCCAACACCCAGAGGCTCTGAGTTCAGCCCTGGAGCAGGCAGTCGACGCTGACCCCCTGGTCAAAGACAGACGCTGGAGGACATCACTCATCTGCTCATTTCTCTGGCAAAGTTTCAAACTCAAACATCAGCCCTCTAGGATCATGATCTGGCTTCACAAATAGGCTCTTCCTGTAATAGAAGAATGCCCAGTCACATGTTATGTCAACTGTTGTGGTCCCCAGGAAAATACTTTCTTGTGGTAAATTACCAAAGTGGTACTGGTTATAATCTGATGTCCCATATACATTAACTTCAGGGAGAAATGTAATGGAAACACCAGCGCAATGTGTAATAGCTGGCTATTTCTTTATAAATTTATCAATAGGCATTCTGACATTAAATAAAGAAAAAGCCTGGTTTCATCCCAGGGATACAAGGCTGGTTTAACATATGCAAGTCCATAAATATAATTCACCGTATCAGTAGAAGCAAAAACACAGACTATACGATACTATCAATAGATACAGAAAAAAACATTTGACAAAATTCAGCATCCTTCCTCCCAAGAACCCCATAGGTGGGCACATTTCTTAAACGGATGGAAACCATCTATGACAAACCCACAGCTCATGTCCTACCGAATAAAGTAAAACTGAAAGCTTTTCCACTCAGAACTGGAACCAGACAAAGATGTCCACTATCGCCACTACTATTCAATATAGGACTGGAAGTTCAATCCAATGTAATCAGGCAAGAGAAGGAAATAAAGAGCATCCAAATGGGGAAAGAGGAGGTCAACCTTTTGCTCTTTGCCAACGATATGATCTTATACTTAGAGAACCCTAGAGATTCAACCACGAAACTCCTGGAACTGATCAAAAAATACAGTAACATTTCAGGATATAAAAATCAATGTTGGGCGGCGCCTGTGGCTCAGTTGGTAAGGTGCCGGCCCCATATACCGAGGGTGGTGGGTTCAAACCCGGCCCCGGCCAAACTGCAACCAAAAAATAGCCGGGCGTTGTGGCAGGTGCCTGTAGTCCCAGCTACTTGGGAGGCTGAGGCAAGAGAATCGCGTAAGCCCAGGAGTTGGAGGTTGCTGTGAGCTGTGTGAGGCCACGGCACTCTACCAAGGGCCATAAAGTGAGACTCTGTCTCTACAAAAAAAAAAAAAAAAAAAAAATCAATGTCCCCAAACAGCTAGGTTGAGAAGCTAATCAAAGACACAATTCCCTTCATGGTAGCTTCAGGGAAAATAAAATACCTAGGAATATACCGAACAAAAGAGGCGAAGGGTCTCTACAGAGAGAGTTATAAAATCCTAAGAAAGGAAATGGCAGAGGACATTAACAAATGGAAGAACATACAAGCTCTTGGCTGGGAAGAATCAACATTGTTGGAGGATCTATTCTACCCAGGGCAATCTGCACATTCAATGCAATCCCCATTAAAATACCAACATCATACTTTGAAGAACTGGAAAAAATAGTAGTTTGTTTTATATGGAACCAGAAAAAAACCCGTATAGCCAAGGTGGCTCTGAGTAACGTGAATAAAGCTGGAGGCATCACTCTACCAGACTTCAGGTTATATTACAGTGATCAAGATCAAGCACGTATTGCCACAAAGATAGAGATGGGGATATATGAAACAGAATAGAAAACCAAGAGATGAAACCAGTCTCTAGTGGCCATCAGATCTTTGATAAACCAAACAAGAGCGTACAGTGGGGAAAGAATCCCTTTCAACAAATGGTGCTAGGAGAACTGGATAACCCCAGGTAAAAGACTGAAACTGGACCCACACTTTTCACCACTTACAAAAATTGATTCAAGATGGATAAAGGATTTAAATTTAAGACACAAAATGATAAAAATATTAGAAGAAAGTGTGGGGAAAACTCTTGATGATGTTGGACAGAGGAAAGATTTTATGAAGACTTCAGCAGCAATCACAACAACAACGATAATAATCAAATACGACTTAGTTGAGTTGAAAAGCTTTGGCACAGCAAAGGACACAGAAATTAGGGCAAGGGTACAAATTTCAGAATGGGAAAAGATACTCACATGGTATGAATCTGACAAAGGGTTGATAACTAGAATCTACAGAGAACTCAAATTAATAATAATAATAATAAAAAGAACAACCAATCCCATCTATCACCGGGCATGACACATGAACAGAACCTTTTCTGATGAAGACAGATGAATGGCCAACAAACATTTGAAAAGGTGCTCATCACCCCTAATCATCAGAGAAATGCAAATCAAGACTGCTCTGAGATGTCACCTGATCCCAGTGAGAATGGCCCACATCACAAAATCTCAAAGCTACAGATGCTGGCATGGATATGGAGAGAAGAACACTTTCATACTGTTGGTCGGACTGCAAACTAGTACAACTGCTTTGGAAAGAAGTGTGGAGAATCCTCAAAGAACTCAAATAAGACCTCCCATTTGACCCTGCAATCCCATAACTGGGCATCTACACAGAAGAAAAAAAATCATTTTATCGTAAGGACATTTGCACTAGATTGTCATAGTTCAATTTACAATCGCCAAAATGCGAAAACAGACTAAATGCCCACCAACCCAGGAATGGATTAATAAGCTGTGGTATACCATGGAATACTATTCAGACATTCAAAAAGATGGAGACTTTACATTTTTTGTACTAATCTGGATGGAGTTGAAACACATTTTTCTTAGTAAAATATTACAAGAATGGAAAAGCAAGTAGCCAGTGTATTTAATACTAATATGAAGCCAACATTTAATACATGCCCATATAAGAGAAAAACTCAAATCAATTCAAGGTGGGGGGTGGAGGACAGAGGGAGGGGGATGGGTGTGCTCCCACTTAATATTAGGATATATGACACACCTCTTGGGGGTGGAAAACAATTATAAGAGAGACTCTACCTAACAAATGCAAACATTACAACCTACTTGTTTGAACCCTCAAACTAATCTGAAATTTAAAAGAAGAAAAGAAAAACACTGCATTTTGTTTACAAAAAAATCCCCTAAAAAAAAAAAAAATCCCCTAAAAACCCTAAGATTTATGGATCATAAGTAGATGACATAGGGTGTTTTTAGCAATACATACACAAAACCTTTAAACACTGTCTCATGCCTATAATACTGGCACTCTGGGAGACTGAGGAGGGTAGACTGCTTGAGCTCAGGAGTTAGAGACCAGACTGAGCAGGCATACAAGACCCCGTCTCTAAAAATACCTGCGCACTGTGGCAGGTGCCTGTAGTCCCAGGTACTTGGGAGGCTAAGGCAAGAGGATCACTTGAGCCTAAGAGTTTAAAAGTTGCTGTGAGCTATGATGGCAGCACTCAACCCCAGGGCAACAAAGCGAGACTGTGTCTCAATAAATAAATAAATAAAATGTGTGTCTACTTAACAGAAATTCCATTAGTAGGAATTCATCCTAAGAAAATAATCAAAAATGAATATAAAAATTTAAACACAGGAATATTTACTGTAATGCTATTTATAATAAAAATGGGAAACTTAGAAATCCAAATAGGTTGATAGAAAATCTGTAGTAATCCCTATTAAGAAATTCTCTGCAGCTTTTCAAGACGTCTTGTTGAATGGAATAAAAATCAATGACATCCATAAACTCTAGTAGCAAAAAAGGACATTAGGAATCAATACTCTAAAACTTATTAACTACAGTTTTTGCTCGGTGATGGGTCATGTGTGATTATATTTGTTTTTCTGTATTTTATATTTTTTCTGTAAGAGTTACGTCTCACATAAATATACTTTGAAAAAAATGTTCATTAAAAAATAAATTGTTAACTAATCACAAAAGGACAACCGCTATATGATCTCACTTACATTCAGTACCTAGGGGATCAAATGCATAGAGACAGAAAATATAATGGAGGTTGCCAGGGGCCGGGGCAGGGGATGGAGAGTTAGTGCTCAGGGGGTCCTGAGTTTCAGTTCTGTGAGATAACAGGGGAGGGGGATGGAGAGTTAGTGCTCAGGGGGTCCTGAGTTTCAGTTCTGTGAGATGACAGGGGAGAGTGATGGAGAGTTAGTGCTCAGGGGGTCCTGAGTTTCAGTTCTGTGAGATGACAGGGGCAGAGGATGGAGAGTTAGTGCTCAGGGGGTCCTGAGTTTCAGTTCTGTGAGATGACAGGGGCAGAGGATGGAGAGTTAGTGCTCAGGGGGTCCTGAGTTTCAGTTCTGTGAGATGACAGGGGCAGAGGATGGAGAGTTAGTGCTCAGGGGGTCCTGAGTTTCAGTTCTGTGAGATGACAGGGGAGAGTGATGGAGAGTTAGTGCTCAGGGGGTCCTGAGTTTCAGTTCTGTGAGATGACAGGGGAGAGTGATGGAGAGTTAGTGCTCAGGGGGTCCTGAGTTTCAGTTCTGTGAGATGACAGGGGCAGGGGATGGAGAGTTAGTGCTCAGGGGGTCCTGAGTTTCAGTTCTGTGAGATGACAGGGGCAGGGGATGGAGAGTTAGTGCTCAGGGGGTCCTGAGTTTCAGTTCTGTGAGATGAAGGAGTCCAGGACACGAATGGTGGAGATGACAGCACAACGAGGTGAATATACTTAATGCCATTAAACTATACACTTAAAAGTGGCTAAGATAGCCAATTTTTCTTTTTTGTTGAGATGGAGAGTCATTCTGTCACCCTCAGTAGAGTGTCCAGCATCATCACAGCTCACAGCAACCTCAACCTTTTGGACTCAAGAGAGCTTCCTGTCTCAGCCTCCCAAGTAGCTGGGACTACAGACACCTGCCACCACGCCCACCTGGTTTCTCTACTTTTAGTAGGCATGAGGTTTCGCTCTTGCTCAGGTTGGTCTCGAAATCCTGAGCTCAGGCAATCCACCCAACTCAGCCTCCCAAAGTGCTAGGATTACAGGTGTGAGCCACCGTGTTCAACTTAACATGGCCAATGTTATGCATACAATACCATTATGTTTTTTAAAACTAAAAAAAAAAAAAAAAAATTAAACCATTAAATCTTAAGTACAGCTGAGTCTAGAGGTGACACAGTTACTAAGATTTTCAAGAAACAGAAGTAAACAAGCCTAAACTTGAGGATGGACGGCACTGAGCTGCACGGTCCAGGCTGCCCCCAGTGCTGGAGTGTGTGGTTGGATGAGCAGGTAAGCCTGTTCCCTCACTGCTGGTGCTGGCCACACATCCCCTGGCTCACCCTCCAGTCTCTTCCATCACGGGTTGGAGTTTCCTTTCTCTCTTGCCCATGTCCCTCAGTTTGACTCTCAGATTAAAGAAATTAAATTGGATGCCCTAGAAGTATGACTTCCCAGAGCCTGGCTACAGTGACCACAGGTGACAGGGGGACTCAGGAAAAATTTGTGGCTATGTCCTCCATGGACCACAGGCTTAGAGACTCACTCTCAAAGCCCTTTAGCTAGGGGTTGGTGGAGTCAAAGAAATGAATCTCACCTTAAAGTCTAGACAACTGACCTCTCTACTAAAGAATGAAGAGGAAAGAACCAGATTCAGCAAATGAAATCCTTCCTTTGTTCATCAAGAGGGCACCCAGTCCTTAGCCCCTGAGAAAGGAGTGATGCCTAGATCTGACCCTGAGAATTCCAACGTTGCAGACCCATGGCCCGAAAGCTGGACTTGCCCTACAGGTGTGTTGGCTTAGCCCACCAGTGTTGGTCTACACAACATTTGCAAAATTTCTGTTAGTTGCCAACATTTAAATAAAACAAAACACCTACCTAAAAGGAGGTGTTCTTGTTGTTGTTTTGTCATTGTTTTTCAATTCTCATGGGAAAAATAAAGAAATCTCTTGGCCATACTGAGTTTACTCTCCTATGTGACAACAACGGGCTGGAGGTGAGCAACAGATTGACTCTCCCCAGCCCAGCCTCACTATTTACCTACCTGGCCCTGCTGCTCCTTGAGTGGTGGCCCCTCAACTGGACTGGGAACTGCTTGGGAGAACTTTGGGGCACAAGGCATGATGCCACACAGGCGTATTACCATAAGGTCTCAGAAATACTCAGTGACTACTGGCCAGCCTTTGGCATCAGAGTGTGGCACTCTGCAGGCTTGAGGGTCAGGAATAAACCACAGACCCAGAGGTGTCTGGCATCTATATCCTGGCCACGTTTCCAGGTACCAGGTACCATCAAATGCAACATCCTGCCCATCCTCCTCATTGCAAATTTTAAAAAGAAAGCTGTACTGTTGAGAACGGATCGATGGTCATGATGCCTTGTGTCCTCTCTCCAGCAGAAGACGACACGGGATGCTTTGGGGAGAGGACTTGGAGCCGCACGAAGCACCCCCTGGTGCACCTATTTTCTTCCCGTACCACAGCTGAAGACCAGAGGAAAGTCCCCAGCCATTTACACTGCACCACTCTGCTATCTCTACAGTGGAACAATGCCGGATGCTGAGTTTAAATATCTAAAAAGATCACGTACAATCCTAGCACTCTGGCAGGCTGAGACAGGTGGATTTCTTGAGCTCAAGAGTTTGTGACCAGCCTAAGCAAGAGCGAGACTCTGTCTCTACTAAAAATAGGAAAAACTAGCCAGGTGTTGTGGTGGGTGCCTGTAGTCCCAACTACTAGGGAGGCTGAGAGCCAAGAGGATTGCTCAAGCCCAAGACTGTGAGGTTGCTGTGAGCTACGATGACGCCATTGCACTCTACCCAAGGTGACAGAGTGAGACTCTGTCTCAAAAAATAAAACATAAAATATAAAAAATAAAAAAAAAGATCATATGTCCACAGGGGTGAAAGGAAGTTTTCCAAGTCCTTCGGGGTTAACAGAGCCAGGGAGAGATCAAGACCAGTGATTTCTTACCTGCTGTAGGCACACTAACGTTATACTGAGGTAAAATAAATAGGAAGGCAGTCTTGGCTGTGACCTGTAAAACAAAGGGAAAAGGTTCCAGATTAACTTTCAGCCACATCAAAGACACAAGACTGAGACCAGCCTCCAGACCCTGCAGGCCTCTCAGATAAAGGCTGTTACCTAATGCAGAGGTAGCACTGGGTTTTGTCCCATTTTTCTTCACTGACATACCTCCCAATACTTGTACTAAAAACAAACAAAAAAAGACCCTGGGCCCCAAATGGTATCTAGACTGGTGACTCACTGCAGATGGGTAAGACAAGTGCAGCCTGGCAGGATGAGAGCTCATAAGGGACAGTTATAAACCTGGCTGCCCTTCCTTCCTCCACTTACTCACTCACTCTCCCAGCTATTTACTGATTTAGTTCTGTGTACCCAGCTTTGTGGAAGATGGAAACTAGCAGATGAGATCCTGGGCTTGCACGCAGCTCAGGACCTGACTGGGGTTTCCCTGGTTGCCTGCACATTGGACACAGCCCTGAAAGTCTACACGTGGGCTTCAGAAACAGAGAAATTCAGCTGCTGATTTCATATCGACCTTACTGTGGGGCAAGACAGGACACCTCACACTGCTGTTTACTTCAAAGGCTATCTTTAAGATCTTAGTTGTGTTGTGATAGAAACTGTGGTTACCACCTGGTTATTCGTGGCTAAATCAGTACTGTGACACTTTAGCCAGCTGGGAAGAAATTACAAAACATAGAGAGATGTGAAGCTTGGACTCTTGAACTGACTACCTGAGTTCAAATGCAGGCTCTGCCATTTCCTAGATGTGGGACCATGAGCAAATAATCTTCTACGCTGAGCCTCGGTCTCCTTGTCCATAATATCAGGGCTAGTTGTAATATCTTAGCTGGTCTGGGTGGCACTGTCCCTGATGTCAGCATTGTTGAAAGCTCCCCAGATGTCTCCAGTGTACACCTGGGCCTGAGAACCACCAGCCACACTGCTCTGAGATGCACCTGAGGCCAGATGAAGAGAGGCCTTTCTCAAGAGGCCTCTGGTGACACCTCATCAAGACAAATGTCCCGGTTCTCCCCCAAAGCAGAGGTTTGGAGAGTGGCCACGTTGGGGGAAGGGACAAAAACACTGCAGCAAAGGCAGCACAGGAAGGAGTGAACAATGCATGATACAGTCCCCGTGTCACTGGGATATGCCAGCATGAGGTTCCTGCCTCGGCCTCCCCTCTAGAGACAACCCTACTTCTTGCCACAGTCAACAAGACCCAGTGCCCTGCAGGGGGGGTGTCATTTCCTCCAAGCCTTCTCGTGAACCTGGGCTGCTGTCTTCTACGTGTTCTGTCAAGCTCGCAGGGAAGGTCCCAAATGAGATTAGGTATGAGAAGAAGCTCTTGAAAACTCCAAGCCCTATTCAGATAGACAGGTCTTCCCCAACCCCCACCCTACACCCTTAAAACTTTGGTCCACAAGACCTCTTTCAGCATTCCTGACCTACCTTCCAGTCCCACAGACTATTTTCTTTACAACAGGCATGCTTGGTTTCAGCCAAAACGTTCTCCTTGCTGCTTCCTTTTAGTGGCCTGAGCCCCTCTCATGCTGTGCACTGTGACTCCTGTCCCCTCCCCCGCACACAGTTCGACTGATCAGAATCTCACACACCTTTCACAACCCACCCAACTGCAATCTCCTCCGAGAAGCCTCCATGTGGCCCTAAGTGCTCACAGGTACCACGCTTTCCGGCTGGGAGCACCCTGCACGGGCTCTGCTGTGTCATCCCGTCCAGACCTTGTTCCTAGTTCTCCTTAAAGTCAGGGGCTGTGCTGTCTCATGTACTCTTCTGTGCCCCCTCGAGTCACTCACACAGATGCACACAGCAAGTGCTCAGCGACTAACGTGGAAGGTCTCGGGCCGCATCTGCTTCACGCTGCTGCCTTTGCACCCACTCACTAGAGAAGTGACTTTCAACCGGTGCGCTGTGGCACCTGCTGTGCTGTGAGAGGATCTCAGGTGTGTAGCAAAAATTTTTAAAAATCATTAATTAAATTATTTTCAAAAGAAGTTCAAAGCACAGTAAGTATATTCTTTTCTCTTTGCTTTTTTTTTTTTTAATCAACATAATTTAAGTGCGCCGTGGAAGTTAAACTATACGTTCAAGTGTGCTGTCAGATAAAAAGGGTTGCAAAATACTGCGGTAGAGGGAGCTGCCCTCAGTGGCATTGCTAGAGCTGTCTCCTGTCACTGAGGCCTTTTCTGAGAGACCTGCCCAGCTGCCAAACCGCCTGAATCCAGATCTGCCACATGACCCCTCCTGACCACTCCAACCACGTGGCTCTCCCTCTCTGACCTCTGCTCACAGGGGTCACTCTTGGCTCCACCACCTGACCCTGTGTTGTCTGTCACGACTCCTGTGAAGTGAGCCTTGTCTTCTCAGACTGAAATATGTGTGAGGGAAGATCACAGCAGCCGGAAGAAATGGAGAGGGGAGAAAGGCAGGCAGAAGAAAAATATTTACCAGCACTTTTCCCTGCCCAGGCACAGACCTCCCACTTGGTTTCCTCAGGAACTCCCTTGTCTTTTAAGATTGTGGGGTGGAGTAGGCCTCTTTGGGCTGTCAGGTACCCACTCTCCCCTTCCTAACAGCACCAGGTTTCCTAAGGGAATCACCTTCCCAGCCTGTATGGGGTCACATCCTTCCTCTCCTGGCCAACTGGACCCCCCGTCCTGGGCCCTGGATTGGGGTGGGAATGGGGAAGTGTGATCACTGCCATACACCTACCAGCATCTTCCACTGTGGTCCCCGCAGTCCTGGCCCTGGAGCACCCATGGGTCTGCAACCTTCCCTCAATTGAGTGAGCCCCAGAGAGCCTCCATTTCTAAGACACTTTATTCTTCGATGTGAGGTGTACTCGTGTTCCCCTGAGCTGCCCTCGAGAATCCCTGGGGGAGCATTTGAAGTCCTTAGGCCAGGGCCACACCCCAGCCAATCAAACCAGACCCTTTGGTCATCCGCATTTTGTCAAGCTCCCCACAACATCCCAGCATACAGCCAAGTCTGAGAATCACTGTAGCTTTTTTTAAGGAAGCTAAGACACATAAAGGTGGGTGGGCTCTACCTATTCTCCAGCCCTAGCCCTGCATATACAGATGATTCTCCTCACCTGGGAGACACACAGGATTAGGTTCCTACAAGCCTCTAGTCACATTTTCATCGACAGATTAATACGTAACCTTGTTTTACGTGTGTTTCTGCTTAAAAACACCTTATTTGATCCATATTGTTGATTCATTAACACTGAACTCAGGGCCAATAGCACCATAACTCGTGCCTGAGATGAGCTTACCTAACACACGTGTTTTCTCCATAAGGACCATGAAAGCTGAGAAGGGCCATCTCTGTGAAGAACCATGAAAGCTGAGTATTGATTGGGGGTTGCAAATACATATTACCAAGTAAGGGAGCTCACAAAAAATGAAATCCACAAATAACGAGAATAAAATGTATTAGGGCGAACCTGAAGGTCAGGACCATAAAGACCAAAATTTTTCTTTTTCGACAGCTCGATTAATGCAAAATGTATACGCCACAAAATTCACCCATTTTAAGTGTAGAACGCTAATGGGTTTATCTTTATCTTTAAACTGTTTTTCCTTTGTGGGAATGTAAGCACTAGGAAAGTGGAGATCTTATCTACCTCGATTATCTTTGACCCATAGCCTCAAACAGTTCTCAGCAAACACGTGTCAGTGACCACAGTGAGAGCCGGTGTCATGCTCAAGCTACCTGACCGCAAGCCTGACCTCTACCCAAGTTTATTCTTCTGTAGACATCTTCTCTTCTAAGTCTGCCCCAGTGCTGAGCAGGAAGTAGGTTATCTCTTAAGTACCTGTTTCATGAACTCATACTGTAAGCACCTATAATATTGAACGACCACGGATGAATGCTTAACATGTTTTCTGAACATGATTCTGATAGAACAGGACCTAGGGCCTTAATTAAGGCAATAAAAACCGTTCTAAAACATGCGTCTTTCTTTGAAAACAGTCACATTTGCTCCCACCTTGCCATATGTCAGCAATATGGTGTCAGTTTACCTGATTTATAGATGCAAACGCTGAATTTGGGGCATAGAAAGGTAAAGTTGCCTCCAGAGATCTCACAATTCTACCAGCAGGAAAGGCAACATTCAACTTGATTTTTTAAAAAAGGTGTCACAAAAAGAAAAACCTAGAAGACACAAAATACTGCTCATGAAACAGAATGGCAACATTTTAAATGAAACAGCAGAGAACAAAAAACACATATACTGAAGGCAAAGGGAAGGAGCAAGGAATGAGGCTGATCCACAAAAATGCATTCCAGGAAGTCCTGCTCCTTGGCTAAAGGTGGCCAGAAATTTGGCTGTAGGCTTTTCTGCAGTCCTCTGAAAAAGGAAGGAGTGATCAGCTCTTGGACTCTCAAGCTCTATTAGTTAAAAAAGCAGAAAGCACTAGTCAAAAAGAGCAATCCTACTTCTTCAGGATAAAAAACACTCTCTGTGCCTTAAAAGATCCTTTGGCACCCCAAATCTCCACTCTATGACCTTCTATCGACTTCAGACCAGAGATGAAACCACTAACAAGCCCCCCTCCGCAAGCGCTGGTTGAGTTTCCTCCGCACAGAGGGCTGAGAAACAGGAGCCTACTAAAAACGTCACTCTAATTATTTCTCATTCCTCTAAGTCTGTTTATAGGAAACATTATTGAGTTTAATAGCATTTTAAATGCCAAGCTCAGTGGGTAAAAGGTTAAAAGTGACAATGTGCTAATATACTAATGCAAGAGAGAACACTAAATTATGTAGGAAGGGCCACGTCACACATGCACACGCGTGCGCGCAAACACACACACAGCGCTTCATTGAATTTTTAACTAAAACAGGGCATCAAAGACAACGGCAGGGACCTTGAGCATGCTTGTGTAGCCACAACAAAACAAAGCTCTTCCACATGCCATGTTCTATTAGGGGCACAGGAACCTGAGCTCTTGGTTGCAACGAGACCAAGGGTGCCAGTAAAATAGCTGCTTCTAGCTAAGCACAGTGGATACAGATTCCAGTCCCAGATCTGGGCAAGGCATTTCACCTCTCTGGACCCCAGTTTCCACATCCATTAACAACAACAATTAACAGTAGTGACAGCTAATGTTCTCCTGTGCTTACAACTCCAAGCCACTCATGGTTCCAGGGGCTTTGCATAAATTAATCTAAGGTAATTCTCACAATGACTCTCCAAGGCAGGTGCTAATCATGTCCCCATTTTACAGATATACATAGAAAGAATCGGGTCAAAAGAAGGGGTCAGAATGAATGTCCTTAAATGAATGTCCTCCCCTCCCCCAGCCTCAAAAGGCTACCATTTCCTGATTACACTTAGTTTCCAATGCCCCAAACAGCCTTACACCCACTAACTTGCTGGGAGGTCTTTCCAAAAGTTTAAAATATGTTGTTGCTCCCCCACCTTGTGGAGATGAGGTTCAGGCATCATCTATATTTGACAGAGCAAGAAAGTAAAGCCTCTCGGGTTAACCCTTCACCTGCCAGCCGTGGGCACTGCGAACACCTGGACTTCTGAATGCCCTGATTCGTCCTGCCCTCCCTGCAAGGTGCTAGCTGGGCACCAAAGATAAAAAAGAAGGACTGTGATGAAAGCAGTCTCACCACTTCTCTTTTAAGTGTTAAATGTTTTGATTCTGTTTATTCTATTTTTTTCCTGGCAGACACATTTATGCTCCGTCACTTGGAAGGGGCCATGTGGGCAGACCAGCCAGCGAGGACCGGATAAGGCACAGGGCCTCACTGGAGGGCTTATTTTCACAGAAGCAGCTCTGCTCCAAACCACTTCTGTCCCACCACACCACCCCTCCTACCTGAGCCATATATCCCACACCTGATAGTGAGAACACTCATTTGTTTCTTCCTTACAAACACAGGATAAAGCCAAACAAAATGTCCCCTGAGGCAGGGAAATGAAGCAATTAAAACTCCCCTGGACCCCCAGCTCGGCCTGTGCTTGGGAAGCCAAGTGGTCTCCACTCAGGGTTTTGACAAACTGATTTTGCATCTTTCTGCTAAGGCAGAGGATAGGAAAATGTCAGTCAAAATCTTGAAAAGTTAAGCTCAATAGGTGAGAAAGAGTTTTTCAGGGGGGCGGGTGTTACATAGTCTTTTAGCCTTTTTCCCATGAGTGTTTGCACCCCAAGGTTTTTGTTGCACAAGAGTCCGTAAGTCCACCAATCACCTGTATGTGCCACGTATGTGGCCTGGACACAGTGGACACAGGTTTGCAGCCCCCTACCTCTCACTGAAAAGCAGATATAGCTGAAACAAAAATATCTTTCCCTTTTGCTCTCTGGAAGTCTCCGTTTTGCAGGACCAGAGGTTGGCTGGGGGTCAACCTCGTGAAACACAGCCGACAGAGTTCTGACAGTACCTTTCTGTGTGGCTTTTAGCAATGCCTAGAGATTTTGGTTTTCTTTCTTTTTTTTTTTTTTTGACAGAGCCTCAAGCTGTCACCCTGAGTACAGTGCTGTGGCATCACAGCTCACAGCAACCTCCAACTCCTGGGCTCAAGCGATTCTCCTACCTCCCAAGTAGCTGGGATTACAGGCACCCGCCACAGCGCCCAGCTATTTTTTGGTTGCAGCCATCATTGTTGTTTGGCGGGCCTGGGCTGGATTCGAACCCACCAGCCCAGGTGTATATGGCTGACGCCTTAGCTGCTTGAGCCATAGGGGTCGAGCTGAAATTCTGGTTTTCTTACCTGAAAAACTACCTTAATACAAGAATCGGAAAAGCTAAACACACTCAACAGATTCACAATGCGGAACAGACTCACTATTAACACTGATGGTCACAGTTTTGTAGCAGATTTTAAAATGACACTGTATATGCATGAGAAAAACTCAGAATAGCCACAATAAAATTATACCACTTGGTTTACTTCATCAGTTCAAAAGTCTAAACTTTATATTGGAATAAAGAAGAATTTTGAATGAGTCACCTAAAAGGTTTTTAAAATCTCTCAAGTTGGGCTTTTTAAAAAAGATATGTCTGAAGTTCAAATTTGCCATGCTGTACATTCTCAGTTTGGAAAGTTAATTTAAGAACTAAGACACAGGAGTTGGCCTATGACAGCCTTTTCCACTTCTTTTTATAACTTAAACTTAGTTATAATTTTAAGAAGACTTCATATTTATGTAACCCATGATTGCACAAATTGAACCTGATCTACTATGTGCCCTACAGATAGCTTTATATAAAACTATTCATTTGCATGGAAAAAAGCATTCCTTCTCTGACAGGAAGTGTCCTTAAAGGGTGTCCGTAAAGTTTGTGTGCAATTTAAAACAGACAACTAGTTTATTTATTTTTTAATTTTCAACGTAGGGTTACAATTTTTTTTTTTTTAGCATCTTTTTATTGTTGTTGTTGTTCTTGGGGCAGTGCCTGTGGCTCAAGGGAGTAGGGCGCTGGCCCCATATACCAGAGGTGGCAGATTCAAACCCAGTCCCGGCCAAAAACTTGTTGTTGTTGTTGAAGATTCATTGATGGTACAGAGAACCAGGTTACACTGATTGCATTTGTTAGGTAAAGTCCCTCTTATAATGTCACACACCATGACCCTCCACACCCCTCCCTCATTCCCTCTCTCTGCTCCCCCTTCCCCCACTCCCCACCATGTACTAAGTCATCAATTGTCCTCATATCAGAATTGAGTACATGGGATTCTTGCTTCTCCATTCTTATGATGCTTTACTAAGAAGAATGTGTTTCAACTCCATGCAGGTTAATACAAAAGATGTAAAGTCTCCATCTTTTTTAGTGGTTGAATAGTATTCCATGGTGTATATATATACAGCGTAGCTTGTTAATCCATTCCTGGATTGGTGGGCATTTAGGTTTTTTTTTTTTTTTATTTATTGTTAAATCATAGCTGTCCACACTTGTGCAATCAAGGGGTACTATGTGCTGGTTTCATATACAATCTGAAATATTCTCATCAATCTGCATAGCCTTCATGGCATTTTCTTAGTTACTGTATGTAGACATTTGTATGCTGCATTTAGTAGGTTTCGTCTGTACCCATTCTAAGATGCACTGTAAGTGTGGCCCCACCCATTACCCTCCCTCCACCCTGACTTCCCCCCTCCCTTGGCCCTTTCCCCATGGCATTTAGGTTTTTCCCACAATTTGCCAATCATAAATTGAGCTGCAATAATAAAATGATTTTTTTTCTTCTAGGTAGATGCCCAGTAATGGGATTGCGGTGTCAAATGGGAGGTCTAGTTTGAGTTCTTTGAGGATTCTCCATTCTTCCTTCCAAAAAGGTTGTATTAGTTTGCAGTCCCACCAGCAGTGTAAAAGTGTTCCCTTCTCTCCACATCCATGCCAGCATCTGCAGCAGCTTTGAGATTTTGTGATATAGGCCATTCTCACTGGGGTTAGGTGGTTTCTCAGGGTTTCTGATTTTCATTTCTCGGATAATTAGGGACGATGAGCATTTTTCTTATATGTTTGTTAGCCATTCGACAGACAACTATTTTAAATTTAAAATAGAAATAGACAACTATTTTAAATTGCACATGAACTTCACAGGCACCCTGTATATACCCTTATTCTCCCCCCTAAAAAAGAGCCCTGCAGAGATACTTCTAATACTCACTGCTTGATTATGTTTTATTCTCCTTCACATGCCCCTCACCCTCAGCCCAAATATCTTTTTCCTTTAATTGGATAGAATATTCATAAACCATTCCTCATGGAAGCTAAAGACTAAATAAAAATTAAAGATTGCTAAGGCAGAATAGGGTTTAAGAATATCTTTAAACTTACTTCTCCCACGTCATGTGGTAAAGTTTAGATTCCTGGTTGCATCTAGATATTAGTAAAACACACACATTGGTCAGAAGAAAATATTTTTACTTTTGGCCAAAAGCTACCTGTTCACGTTGGAATATCATCTTTAAATTAAATTAAAAATCAAAAACCCCCGGGGCGGCGCCTGTGGTTCAGTCAGTAAGGCGCCGGCCCCATATACCGAGGGTGGCGGGTTCAAAACCGCCCCCGCCAAACTGCAACCAAAAAATAGCCAGGTGTTGTGGTGGGCGCCTGTAGACCCAGCTACTCGGGAGGCTGAGGCAGGAGAATCACGTAAGCCCAGGAATTGGAGGTTGCTGTGAGCTGTGTAAGGCCACACAGCTTTACCGAGGGCCATAAAGTGAGACTCTGTCTCCACCGAGGGCCATAAAGTGAGACTCATAAAGTGAGCTCTCTACAAAAAAAAAAAATTATTATAAAAAAAAAATCAAAAACCCCCAAAAGGAAAGGTTATAAAGTGCAGAATTTTAAGTTGCAACTGATTTTTGGAAAGTTAAGATAGACTTGACGGCAGAAAAGGAAACGGCTCCCCAATATGCCACAATGGCATTTTAGCTGCAGTTTTAAGAGAAGTTTCAGCTCTGTAAGGCAAGAAGTAGGAAGAAAAGGGGTCATTCTAATTGTTATAGACATGTCTACGACAGCCAGTCACTGCTGTCACTAATCATCTGTGAGCAACAAGCGTGGGTGCCAGGGAGAATCATCCCTAAGGAACTTCTGGCATTTCCTGGCATTTGGGGAAATAAAAGGGTTATTCAAGGGCTCCACAGACACAGGGAAGCTGGACCAGGCACGGCCCAGGTGTATTTGCCTTCATTTGCTTGTTTGCGCTGAGGGGAGGCAAGAGTTGCCAGACAGTGATCTACCGTAAATTATTCTGTACCATCTAGAAGGTTTCCTGATGAAAACATCAGCATTTTGACTGGAGAGCTGGACATGTGGATTAAAGCCTGACATGAAAATGGGCCTTGTGCTCACAGGGATGGAGCAGAGTGAACCATAAACTAGGTCTGGGAGCAAGGGTGCCGCCATTCTCACAGGGAGCTCTGGGGCACGTAAAGAGAGGCCTGCACCAAACGTCAGAGGGAGCTGGACCTCCACCCATCCTTAAACTGGGTGGAATGGGGCTGGATGGTAAATATGCACGTTTTTTATTAAAATGTCAGATGTGTAACCTCTTGCTGCCCTAGTTTCCACAGTGCCCCTACTCCACAATTAAGTGATCGGTCCCCTGGAGTTGGCCAGAGGGCTGCTCCAATAGCATTAGAAGAAGTCAAGGTCTGGTGGGAGAGTGCTACCACATGTGTCCTGGTTCTGAGTCACCTATGCTCCCTACCACTCTCTGCCTTTCCACAGAGCAGCCCCCTCCGCTGGGAATGCGCTGGAGCACACTCTGGGCTGGCTTGTCAGCCCATTTTGCTTACGTCTGCAAAGACCTGCCAAAAACCACCTACATAGGGAACCTGATAAGCAGAACGTAATGATGATGATTTGATTCAAGTGACTTAAACCAAGGCCAAGAATGTTAATGAAAAACATCCAGGCCTCAAAACATCCCTGTTTGTCTGCAAATAGCAGTCACAAAGGAATATTCAGAATCATCTTCAAAGCAGAGAAGGAAAACAACAACATACAAGGCAAGAGCTCCCAGAAAAATGTGCTACAGATGAACAGAAACTACAAATCCAGCACCAAAGGCCTGGCCTCAGGTGAACGCGGCCCACACTGTGCCACAAACCAGCAACCCCCACCCCCCGCCCCAAGACCCTAAACCAAATAAACAAAGCCTGGGCAAATGTCTATATTTAGGTTAAATGCCACATTCCAAGACATCTCTCTTTCCCTTTCTCTCTTTCTCTCACACACAGATATAGTTACATACATTACTATGAAATCTCATTACACTAACTTGAAAATGGCATTTTAACTAAAAAGATTTGGAGATTTTTCTCAGCCCTGCCAGACCAGACTCCATCACAAGCTCTGGGAGTTGCAGGAATCTGACTGCGACCTCACACAGGGTGACGGCAGCTCAGGAAGAAAATCAAACATCAGAGGGAAGGCCGGATCCCAGACAGAACTCACAGCTGGTCCCCAGAGGCAAACACGAGGCATCAGGCACCCTCACCCAAGGCTTAATGTGCAAAAACAGCCGACTTGCTAACCAGGCTAGGCCTGGAAGTGAGGTCCAGGAGGCCAAGTGTCACCCACCCAGGCCCATTCAGCAAGTCTGTTTCAGGGGCACATAAGAAGAAACAGGAATGGCCTGGAACGTCAATGACCTTAAACTTTTGCCAAGAAGCACAGATAATCTTGTTGCAAGACAATCACACAGTGAGAGCCTGTGGACGGGAGGACACAGACACACAAACGGGAGGAAAGAGGAAAGAATGTCCCCTGCCAAGGACTTGTAGGGGGAGGAGTGGAAGGAAAACTAGTGCTGTACCCCCACGCAGCATACACACTGAGGCTGGATCCAAGGCCATGGCCATGCAGAAGGCACGTTAAGGGGCCACCCTCAGGTACTGTTTCTGCCATCTCCCCCTGACCAACCACTGGGAAAGACAAGTGTCACCCACTCAGGCCCGTTCGGCAAGTCTTTCAGACACAGATCCATCTTCCTAAAATTCCCCAGTCCTCCATAGCTCCTTACTGCCCAGAAGAAAATCATGGCCCCTGCAACCCTGGTGTTGTACAGCATTTTACATATTTAATAAATGTTATGATTGATTAAAAAAAAAAAAGAAAAATAAAATCATGGCCCCTGCTGGACATTCCAGGACTCCAAAGGTGGCCCTATCTCGCTTCCCAAGCTTTTCCCCCTTCACTATCAGACACAGGTACACTGCCCCAAACCCCGGCGGACCCTGCCCCAAATACCATCCTGGGCAGGAAAGCACCACCCAACTCTGCAGCCCAGTCAGACAAATCAGTATGCAAAAAATAATTTAACTACAACAAAATCATCACTATCTGAGGCCACATACAGGCAGTTCAAGAGACCAGAGCAGGGGCTCCTGACAGAGGCCAGGACAAAGGGCACCCCGCTCCCCACAGCCAACCTCAGTGACAAGGTCCTGCCTGATCTCCATCCTGAAGGGAGAAATAGCCAAAAAAGGGGCAGGAAGAGCGCTGCAGGCTGAGGGATCTGCACCACCAAGGCAGAGCAAGGGAAATACGACTCCCAGGGAAAATGCTGGGTATATGTGTGGAAGCCGATGAGTCTGGAATATTGGCAGGTGGCAGGTCTTACGAAGGACCCTTTATGGCAGGTATAAAAACTGAACTTTACCCCACACATGAGAAGTAGCACTGATGATCCTTTTTTTTTTTTTGTAGAGACAGAGTTTCCACTCTACTTTATTGCCCACAATAGAGCGCCATGGCATCACACAGCTCACAGCAACCTCCAACTCCTGGGCTTAGGCAATTCCTTTGCCTCAGTCTCCCGAGTAGCTGGGACTACAGTCACCCGCCACAACGCCCAAGCAGGGGATGACACAGTGCCATTTCCATCCCAGAGAGCTCATTCTGCTCCCGGGGTACAAAAGGGGCTGGAAAGGCTGAAGTCGGCCACACAGGTGGGACTAAGGTGACAGCAACAGAGGGCATCAGACCTGCAACTTGCAGAAGACCTGATGGCACAATAAATTCAGGTGAGGGAACAGTCAAGGTGGTCAGGTCCTATTTGGGAAACAGGCACACAGACCTGCGAGGTGTGATGACAGTCATTCACTATGGATGACTGGGGATCGGAGGGCGAGGAGGCAGCTGAGAAACCACTGTCAGCGGGAACAGAGAAAGAACAGAGGGGCCCAGCTGCCCAGAGAGGAGCCTCAGCACTGTCAGATGCTTCAGGAAGGACCAGCGCAACCAGGACTGAAATGTGAGCTGCACGAAGACAGGGGGCTTTGTTTTCTGATGAGACCTGCACTTGGGTCTCATCAGAAAACAAAGCCGATGCACAGACCCAGAACAGTGCTCAACACATAGTGGGGCCTCAATAAGTATTTGTGGAATGAATGAATGCATGAAGTGTCCATGAGATCTGAGAACCAGAAGGTCATCAGTAAAGGGGACAAGGGGAAGAAGCTGGCATGCATGGCGGAGCGTGGAAGGGAACGGGGAGACAGAAGTAGGGACTGCTTGCTCAGGCGGCTTCACTCTGAAGGAAAGAAGAGCAGCTGGCAGCTAGAAGGGAGTGGACGGTCAGGGAGGCGTAGAAGAAGCTCAGCCACACGGTACGGAGAAAGACTACAGAGAGATGGGATGTGATGCACAGAAAAGCAAGAGAGGCTGGACAGGAAGTCCTCGGAATGACACCAATCCAAGGGCTGTTTCTTTAGGAAATGAGATCCAGAACCACAGAGAGAGAAACGTCCCTCGAATTAATACAACTCAGAAGAGAGGAAGAAAACAGGAAGTTGGAGAGGAATAGGAAAACTTAAGAGGAAGAGGAAAAAAATTAATATCCTTTCCCCAATTATGTTCACAAAGGGGCTAGTAAACCTTCTGCTAACTATTTAATCAATTCTTCTGAACCAATGCTACTCTCTGCAGCTGGACTTTACTTTCATTCATTTCTCCAGCGGGAGCGGCCAGGCCACCTGGATGGATTTACAAGGGATGATGGTTCTGTGGGTTCCCAGGGGGAGATCTGTCAGGGTGCCAGAGGGGTGGAGGGACACCGAGAGGAGGCCTCCGGTTTCCTATCGGTCTGTTAGCCTTTATTGCCTCTGGCTGGACTGATCAGGTTCAAAATCAGAACAGGAAGATAAGCGCCTGGCCATGGGCCAGGGTCCACGCTCTGTGTCAGCAGGGGCTGCCACCACAGACCTGGGGCAATTCTGGATCCGACAATGGCCTCACTGGGATTTCTAAACTAGATGTGTCAAGGAAAGCATTAGAAGTATGTGCACGCATGCACACTTGTGTGCTGGTAAGACACTTTCACATTCCAGAACCATGTCTTTGCTTAGCACTGTCTCTAGAAAAATGAAGCTAAAAAAAAAAAAATAAAATCAGAAGAAATCAATCAAGTCTTTGATCAGGAAATATCCACTAAGCACACGTTCTGAGCAAGGCACAATGCTACAGGAGATGCAAAAAATTACAACACCCACCTCCTTCCCTCAAAGGCTCAGAGACCAAAATCAGGAACTAGGCTAGCAATCTAGTCCGACCTCCTTATCTCAGAGATGTTAACCTCTTTTTTCAACATTTACTGTAGTCCAGGGAAGGTTAAGGCACTTTACATAATGACCTCCAATAATCCTCAAAACACTGTGGGGAGAAACAGGGACATTCATAGCATGTGAGATGTTAAATGTCAGGCACTGTGCTAACCACCCTACCGGGATCACCTCACCTAACCTCCAACTTCATAAGCAGCCGCTGCGTTACTGCTCTTCACTCAGCTCCCATAGCCTGCCAGGAACTGCTCTGAACACTTACAGAAATGATCTCATTTAATCCTCCCAGAGGCCCTAATGTACAGAGAAAGCAAGGCTCAGTAGTAAGCTTAAGAAACTTGCCCAGAGGCACACAGCTGATCAGCCCCAGAAGTAGGGCTGGAACCCAAGATCCAGCTAACTATGGCATCTGGACTCCTAACCACCATGTTACCTGAGCCACGTGCCAAAATCTAATGACCAAAATGAAACGTAGATGCACAAAGGATTAGTTTTAAGGGAAAAAAGATGTCATAGATCAGGACAAGGTTAGGCAAAGGGCAAGTGGAGGCTCCTTTCCTTCCTCGAGGGCAGAGGACAAGTCCTAATTCGTCATGCATGAGGAGGGGCTCAGTAACATCTGTTGTGCTCTCCTCCTAGAAGATTTCTGGGAGGAGGTCAGCTAAACTAGAAAGATGTTCAGAAAGTAAGTAGAGAGGAAGGGTGAAGGTTAGAACAGAGTCATTATGGTGCTGAGAAAGTACCAGCAGAGGCCTAGAGATGGAGGTTTTCTGGTTTTGTTTTTTGAAACAGTCTCACTTTGTCACTCTCAGTAAAGTGATGTGGTGTGATAGCTCACAGCAACCTCACACTCTTGGGCTCAAGAGATTCTCTTGCCTCAGCCTCCCACGTATGAGACTACAGGAGCCGACCACAACACCTGGTTATTTTTAAAGACAGGGTCTCACTCTGGCTCAGGCTGGGCTTGAACTCCTGTGCTCAAGCCATCCACTCACCCCGGCCTCCCAGAGTGCTAAGATTACAAGTGTGAGCCACCACACCTGGAGAGATGGAAGTTTGGTAACAAAGCCATGGTGACCCTGGGAGGGCTGTGTCATGAGTGGGCCAACTCCAGATCTCAGCAGTCCCCACTTGTTTCAAACAAGCCAGTCTCAAATAGGAACAGGAAAGGAAATCTGACTCTCAGATCCCTGAAAGCTTTTATTCATCCATTCATTAATTCCTTCCTTCTAAAACCTTCTCAAAGTGAACTGTCTTTGTCTCCTGAGTTCATCAACAGGAACATCAATGTGCACATTTCTCAAAATGACTCAAGCCAAGATAAAGAAACGATCGCTTCCCTCAAAGTGCAGGACGCAACACTGCAGCATGAAATTCTCAACTCTTTCTTTCTACTCACAAAACTCTAAAAACCGTTCCATATTTCAAAATTTACCTATTAAATTTTATCAGTTACCTAATGGACAAGTGAGTCTGAGCTCCTCCAAGTGAAACTGTCAAGGAAGCAATTTCCTATAGGATACAGATATTCAAAGACCAGTGCTAATTGGGCACGGTGATTAGAATCCCATTTATGCTATGCTAGAAACTGCTCTTGGTCCCTGAGGGCTGAGTGTGCAGAGCACTGGGCTAAGTGGAATTGAGTAGTATCTGAACCAGCAACAAAAGATAAAGCTGGAGGCATTTAATGTGCTGCCACTTTAAGAAGCAAAGTGATTCTGCTCTCCCCAGAAATCAGGGTAATAAGCAGCTTAAAGCAGCTGTGCTATTTGGTTTATTACTATCAGGAAACGTCTGTTCAAAGATCCTAGAGTGTAGTGATTCAGGAACGTCAGTTTAGCTTTGCCACCCTTTCCGATTTGATTGCTTGTCACCATATATGAGGCAGGATTCCAAGAGCAGGTAGAATAGAATCTGTTAAGTTCTACTGGCCTGTGTCCTGGAACGGGAAGTTTGACCTTTACGGTCAGTACATTAATGGGCTTCAGGTTCTCCTGCACAGAGGCGATGAGAGGGCCTGAGGGGGTATTCACTAGCTGGCTCCCTCCCTGCCGGGAAGCCCTGGTACTAATCTCATCCTCCACCAAAGATACAGCCCTTCCCCCTCACCCACAGCTGTCACCCTGCATCATAACTACTCCATCCCCAGCTCCTTCGGGCTTAGGGGTAATCTCCCCACTGCTGAAGCCCTGTAGCACTTTACCGTTCCTGACTTGTTCTCCTTGGTCCAGTCCACACCCTTGTTAACAGTGCCTTCAAGAACTCCTCCCCAATTTCCCCATCTGTTTCCTGTTGGGACCCTGACTGATGTAGCTTATGCTCCTCAAATGAAAGGTTTGCTACTAATACCACATGATAATAATTAACCTCATCAATATAACCACAGGCAAATAGGACACTTTAAATCAGCAAAATTCCCTTCCACGCACACATGCTGGTATCATTCCCCCACGAAGCCAGTGGGAGGCAGACAACCACTCCCTAAGGACCACCTAAGTTCAGAATGACCTACAGTGTCAGAAATGGTTTCCGTATGCAGGACACCCCGAATGGCTTCTCAGAGACTCTGATGAAGACAGACCACCCCTGTGGATCAGCCACTTCCTGTGTGGGGGTGGGGGAGAGCTTTACGGAGAAAGGAGGACGAGAATGCAGCATGGGGGGGGGCACCACTGACCTCAGGCTTCAGTGATGGTCCCCAGTCCTGCCTTCACGAATACTCGACCCCATAGCTTTTATTATTGTTTTAGAAAATCACACCTGTTAGGAATAGGGACTGGATTTATACTGACGAATAATGTCTGTTAAACAATGTCCAATCTGTTCCAGCACAAGTGTCAAAGGATCTGCACCTTTATGTGCTCAGAGTGCACATAAAAGGCCGCTGGGATGGCAGGGATTACCCAGGGAGTTCCTAGCCATTTACTTCCCTCTCACAAAGGGGTTCCTTTCTCTTTTTCAGAATAGAGCAGTTATTGGAGTAAGAGGGTGGGCACACAGTGGAGGGTGAAGGAGGGAAAGTCTGCAAACAAACGGGCCACTTATCTCTGGGATGTCTTTCTACCTTTTCCTACATCTGAGTAGCCTGGGGGCAAGTTGTCTGCCAAGCTTCCCAGGCCGTGTAAACACTCTGGCACCAGCTGGGGTTTGGAATCTGCTGAGTCTTTGCCAGCTGGGGACCTGGAGATGGGTCAGATTAAAGGAATGCATAATGAGGAAGGGGTGGGAGACAAAGGCTGTATTTACATAGAGAGGGTCTGCAGGGGTCAGTATGGCTGCGCTGGCCAAAAGGGGCTCTGAAAGTGGAAAATGGTGACGGGAAGTAGAAGGGGTTTCACTGTGCCCAAGTACCACACCCCACCCAAAGGCCCAAGGCTGTTATGTTCATTTATTTTTTCCCTTTAAAAATTGACTTCTTTGTCCCTGTCTGAATCCCCAGGCAGCATCTCCCAAACCAATTACACACAGCCTTTTGAAAGGTTCGCAGCTGGCTGCTTGAGAAGGCTCAGCGTGATCAGACAACACGGACACTTGATCCCCTGCGATCCCAATTTGGGAACGTTAACACGGAAACCCAAGCCACGTGCTGACAAGCAGGCCCCAAGCCATGCTCTGGCCTCAGACGAGGCCAGGCAAGAGGGGACAGCACAGCCAGCAGCCCAGGCAGCCATCCCAGCTTCCAGCCTTAAAGAGAGAGACTCCAGGCTTCCCCATGCAAAGCGCAGAGGGCAAGGATTCAGAAAGGACAGCCCCCTGGATAAGACCAGCATGCTACTCTGCGCTTTCCCTACCCTGCAGAGGGCAAGGGGGTCAAGAACAGACTGAATCTGGGGGGTATTTGGTGGCCACACCTGCTAGCAAATACACCTGGCTGCCCTACAGAAACCCCTGCAGATATCTAAAGCTCAAACGGCTCTCTGGTGTCTCCTTGCCGCCCAATATGTATTACTAAGGAGAGAAAGCAGAAGCAGGAATTAGCGGAGGGGGAAAAGCCCAGTGAGGGGAAACGAGACCAGTTCTCCCCCAACTCAGCCACAAAGCACAGGGGTAGCCTCTGACTACTCCCAAACCCCTCAGGAGGCTGCAGTGTTCTTATATTTTAAAATGTCCTCCAAAGTCCCTTTGTTTCCATGGATTCTTACACATGCTTCTGGGACATGGTTTCATCTCCAGGCCCAGGGCTCACTCCTAGGCAGCTTTTATTTCTTGGAAATCCCTGCCATAGCCACCCCTCTATTCCAGCAACACATCTACTTTTCCTGCTCAGATCTTTCTCCTGGGAGACGGCCCTTTACCAGCACGCCAAATGTGGTACCCAGAAGACATCCCTATATTTGTCCATCGTCCCAAGCCCCAATTGAGAACTCCAACCTTCCGTTAGAGCAGTGGTTCTCAACCTTCCTAATGCCACGACCCTTTAATACAGTTCCTCATGTGGTGGTGACCCCCCAACCACAAAATTATTTTCATTGCTACTTCATAACTGTAATTTTGCTACTGTTACGAATCGTAATGTAAATATCTGATATGCCGGAGACCCCCAAAGGAGTCGCGACCCACAGATTGAGAACCGCTGCTTTAGAGCCTCCTGTTGGTTTTTTCCTTTACCATTTCATTAAATCTACTATTTCTACTCCCGATGTTACTAGGGAGCAGCATACATTCTTCTCTCACCAGCCTGTGGAAGAAAGAGGCTTCTAAATGGGGCAGCACCTGTGGCTCAAAGGAGCAGGGCACCGGCCCCATATGCCAGAGGTGGCGGGTTCAAATCCAGCCCTGGCCAAAAACTGCAAAAAAATAAAAGACTTCTAAATGGATTCTCTGCCTCAGGACTCAATCCCCCTTCCTCCCCTCCCACCATCCTAGCTAGGAGAGCCAGGAATATACAGACACATATATACATGTAAACACGTGCATGTGTGCATACACACACAGACAGCCCCTGCCAAGGATCCCCACTAATCTGACATTACTGAATGTCCTTCCTTCTCTACCCTTGATTATCCCAACTCCCCAAACAAACACAGTATAATAGCCCCAGATGTCCTAAAAGACATTCTGGACATACTATTCTATGAAATGCTCCTCAAGATCAAGAAATATGTTTGGTGCAAAAATACAATACTCATTACTACTACATTAAAAGCTCTGACATGTCCTGTATGTAGTGAAGAAGTCTGTATACTCCTGAGCCCATCCGGCCCAGGAATCCTTGTGTAGCCATATGCCTGTCAACTGTTCTCTTTGATTCTCCAAATGCCTCTTCTTGCCCTCTGTTGTGCATCCCATCGTTGCTCTGCCTTGACTCTGCTTTGAGGGCCAGCTCTGATCTCACCTGGCCTGGAAGCCTTCTCCCCATCCCACCATCAGCCCCATGGCTGCCTCTCTCTCTCACACCTGAAGTCCTCAGTTCCTGCTAGTTGAGAGACAGCCAAGAACAATGGTCAACAGCTTGGATTTTAAATTCAGAAAAGACAAAGACCTGCATTAAAATCACGATTCGGCCTTCACTGACTCTGAAACGGCATTGTTTAGTTTGCTCAGTGTAGACAGAGACAGAATCTGTGAAGAAGATTGTGGAGGGGAGTAGTAGATTAGAAGCACAAGGCCTTGCACATCACAGGGACAATTCAGTAAGTAACAATTAGTCCTTCTTTTTATCATTGCTTTGTCATTTATCATTCTCCGTGTTCTCCGGCACCCCCTACATAAACCAGGCTTAGTTAATGTGTGTTGATAAGGGAACCACCCCAACAGCTCCACCTTCCCCGACAGCAGGCAGAGACACACCTTGGGCAGGAAGTGGTCCTATCAGCCCAGGCTGCCATGTCAGCCCTGAGCAAAAGGATTCCATCCAAAGGTTCGAGGCTATCAAGCCCTCAAGCCCTCAACTCCATAGACACCCTGAACTTTGTCACCCTTCCCCACCCCAATCACCCATTTGCTTCTATAGAATTCCTGGAAGAAATATGGGGGTGAGGGACAGGGCACCCCATTTTGGTTTTGGAAGTCCAAGTGAATAGGTCATACCCCAAAGTAGACAGCCCCACCACTATGGGACAGCAACAACTGCTGGGTCGGCATTTAAATCTCAAATTTTCAACTGCCATCTTTTTAAAATGTAAATATTCACCCCAGGCCACTTCTGGTACTGGTTTGTGCAGTTAAGACTTGGAAGGGAGAAGTTACATTTCCACTTCCAGTCAATCTTGACCTGAGTTTTTCCTAATGGTTTTGTACAGGCTTCTCTGAATGGTCTGGAATACTTCCATTTTCACCCTCTCAGCCACTCTTCAAAAGGCTTCTGAAAAGAACGCTTTTATTTACAGTAGGTGGGAATGGCATCCCTCTCTGAGAGTGAGGGGGTGGGCTTCTCTTCCCTTCCCTGCCCTCCTGACCTCTTCCCTCTCCCACACCCCCCAACCCCACTCATGTTCTGGCTTCTCCTTCCCCTCCCCAACCAGCAGAAAGACCTTCCAAACTTTCTACCTTTCTATTTTTAAAATGAAGCAGCTTTAATGTGACGTTTTCTGATCAAAATGATACATATTTCACTGAAATAAATATATATATGAGTGGGTGAGATACAAGCATGGGAAAAAAATTTAAATTACATGAAATTCTACCACAGAGATACTATTTTGATGACCATCCGTATAAAGATCTTTCTACAAAAATAAATCCAATCGTTTACCAAAAAGGCCCACACAATATGGAATTCTGTAATCTGATTTTTTAACAAAAAACAAAACCATATGTTTTGGACATCATTCTATGACACTTCCTAAAGATTTATGTCACCATTTTTAAATGATCTAACCAATTCCTTACTGGTAGGCATGTAGGAATAACCTCATCTTTTAAAAATGCTAACATTTCAAAATGTTTGGATATACTATTGAGTGGGAAAATTTTCAGAATTCAGTCTGTGCATTTTTATTACAACTATGAAAAACCATAACATCTGGGCATGAGAACAGAGCAGAAACTAAGTTGACTGTGTTAAGTGGAAGAACTACAGGAAATCAGTTTACAAAAGTGATATCTGGACAAAAAAGAAAGTGCTTCAACAAAAATAATCTTGTAAAATAAAAATCCCCATTATTTAAAAAAAGTAACATAAGTCCCACCTCAGTATAAAATATTTCAAGCAGCCAATTATATTGAACTTAACCTCATGGATTTTTGCTTTTGCTTTTTGAGACAGGTCTCACTCTGTTGCCCTGGGGCAGAGCACTGTGACATCATTACAACTCACAGCAACCTCAAACTCTTGGGCTCAAGTGATCCTAATGCCTCAGCTTCCCAAATAGCTGGGACTACAGGCACCTGCCACAATGCCGAGCTACTACTTTTCTATTTTTTAGTAGAGTTGGGGTCTCATTCTTGCTCAGCATGGTCTCGAACTCCTCAGCTCCAGCAATCCTCCCCGCCTCCCAGAGTGCTAGGATTACAGGCATTGAGCCACTGTACCCAGCCAACCTCATAGTTTTCTTCCCAGTGGGAGAAGGGGACAGCAACACAGAGGCCATATAATCTGTGAGAAAGGAAAACGCTGAAGGGCAGTTCTGGAGGACATTCGCGGAAGATACCATGGTGTGGGGTCTTGAGCACACAAGCTGAGAGAAGAAGGGCTCAGAGACCACCAAGGAGAAACCCCCAGCAAAATGACCCAACCAGTACTTTTCTTAACAGTTTGGGTGGCCCAGGCAGCAATGTTTGAGTGTAAAAGATCCATCTTGTGAGGAACAGATACACCAGGAGGTACAAACTGTACATAACCCATAATATAAAAATCAGAGCCATGTGTGATGACAATGGGAATATTCACAGAACGAATTAATTACAATTGATGTACTACCAACAACTAACACCAGTCGAGTCCTCACTGTATATCAGACTCAGTAAGAATGCTGTGCGTGCATTCTTTCTTTTTTTCTTTTGCTTTTTTTTTTTGTTTTTTTTTTGAGACAGGGCCTCACTCTGTCACCATGGGTAGAGTGCCATGGCATCATCACAGTTCTCAGCAACCTCAAACTCTTCGGCTCAAGGGATCCTCTTGAATTAGCCTCCTAAATGCTGGGACTACAGGCACGTGTCACCACAATGCCCAACTGGTTTTTCTCTTTAGTAGATACAGGGTCTCACTCTTGCTTAGGCTGGTCTCAGACTCCTGAGCTCAGGCAACCTACCTGCCTAGCCTCAGGCGCACACATTCTTAATTTACTTGATCCTTTCAACAACCCACTGAGGTTAAGTAGAGGCATTTTCTTTTTTTTCTTTTTTGTTTTGCAGGTTCTCATGATGTGGGCTAGAGTTCCAGAGAAAGTAGATTTTCCTAGCTGGTCAATGACAGGGTTTACTACCTAACTGACTTCTGATGGTTCCAAGATCACTGCTTATTCTTTTTTTTTTATTGTTAAATCATTGCTGTGTACATTACTGCAATCAAGGGGTACAATGTGCTGGTTTCATATACAATCTGAAATATTATCATCAAACTGTTCAAGGTAGCCTTTATGGCATTTTCTTAGTTATTGTATGTAGACATTTGCATTCTGCCTTTAGTAAGTTTCACCTGTAACCATTCTAAGATGCACTGTAGGTGCGGCCCCACCCATTACTCTCCTTCCACCTTAACCTCCCCCCCTCCCTTCCCCTTCCTTGGCCCTTTCCCCATAGTCTTTTGCTATAGTTGCATTATAGCCTTCATGTGAAAGCTATAATTTAGCTTCATAGTAGGGCTGAGTACACTGGATACTTTTTCTTCCATTCCTGAGATACTTTGCTAAGAAGAATATGTTCCAGCTCCATCCATGTAAATAGGAAAGAGGTAAAGTCTCTATCTTTCTTTAAGGCTGCATAATGTTCCATGGTATACATGTACCACAATTTGCTGGTCCATTCGTGGGTCAATGGGCACTTGGGCTTCTTCCATGACTTAGCAATTATGAATTGGGCTGCAATAACATTCTGGTACAGATATCTTTGTTATATTGTGATTTTTGGTCTTCTGGGTATAAACTTAGTAAAGGTATTATAGGATTGAATGGCAGGTCTATTTTTAGGTCTCTAAGTATTCTCCAAACATCCTTCCAGAAGGAACGTATTAGTGTGCATTCCCACCTTTTCTCCACATCCACGCCAACATCTCTGGTTTTGGGATTTTGTTAAGAAGAGTTTGTGGGCTACTCTCACTGGGGTTAGGTGATATCTCAAAGTAGTTTTGATTTGCATTTCACTGATGATTAAGGATGATGAGCTTTTTTTCATGTGTTTGTAGATCGTGCATCTGTCTTCTTTAGAGAAGTTTCTCTTCAAGTCCCTTGCCCACCCTGAGATGGGATCACGTGTTCTTTTCTTGCTAATATGTTTGAGTTCTCTGTGGATTCTGGTTATAAGACCTTTTTCGGAGGTATAACCTGCAAATATTTTCTCCCATTCTGAGGGCTGTCTGCTTGCTTTACTTACTATGTTCTTGGCTGTGCAGAAGCTTTTTTTTTAGTTTGATCAGGTCCCAGTAATGTATTTTTGATACTGCTTCAATTGCCTGGGGAGTCCTCCTCATAAAACATTCACCCAGGCCGATTCCTTCAAGAGCTTTCCCTGTACTTTCTTCTAGTATTTTATAGTTTCATGTCTTAAGTTTAAATCTTTAATCCAGTGAGAGTCTACCTTAGTTAATAGTGAAAGGTGTGGGTCCAGTTTCAATCTTCTACAGGTTGCCAGCCAGTTCACCCAGCACCATTTGTTAAATAGGGAATCTTTTCCCCACTTAATGTTTTTCATTGGCTTGTCAAAGATCAAATAACGGTAAGTAGCTGGATTCATCTCTTGGTTCTCTATTCTGTTCCAGACATCTACTTCTCTGTTTTTGTGCCAATACCATGCTGTTTTGATCACTATCGATTTATAGTACAGTCTCAGGTCTGGTAGCGTGATTCCTCCTGCTGTGTTTTTATGGCTGAGTAATGTTTTGGCTATCCGAGGTTTTTTTCTGATTCCACATAAAACGAAGTATTATTTTTTCAAGATCTTTAAAATATGACAATGGAGCTTTAATAGGAATTGCATTAAAATTATATATTGCCTTGGGTAATATAGACATTTTAACAATGTTGATTCTTCACAGCCATGAGCATGGTATGTTTTTCCATTTGTTAACATCTTCAGCTATTTCTTTTCTTAACGTTTCATAGTTCTCTTTGTAGAGATCTTTCACGTCCTTTGTTAGGTATACTCCCAAATGTTTCATCTTCTTTAGCACTACTATGAAAGGAATAGAGTCCCTGACTTTTTTCGGCTTGGTTATTGTTGGTATATATAAAGGCTACAGATTTATGGGTGTTGATTTTGTAGCCTGAGACATTGCTGTATTCCTTGATCACTTCTAAAAGTTTTTTAGTAGAATCCCTAGTGTTTTCCAGATATACGATCATATCATCTGCGAAGAGTGAAAGCTTGATCTCTTCTGACCCTATGTGGATATCCTTGATCGCCTTTTCTTCCCTCATTGCATGGCTTCCATTACAATTATTCCAATTACTTCCATTACAATGTTAAAGAGCAATGGAGACAATGGGCAACCTTGCCTGGATCCTGATCTAAGTGGAAATGATTTCAATTTAACTCCATTCAATACGATATTGGCTGTGGGTTTGCTGTAGATGGCCTCTATTAGTTTAAGAAATGTCCCTTCCATACCAATTTTCTTAAGTGTTCTGATCATGAAGTGATGCTGGATATTATCAAAAGCTTTTTCTGCATCAATTGAAAGAATCATATGGTCCTTATTTTTTAGTTTGTTTATGTACTGAATTACATTTATAGATTTACATATATTGAACCAGCCTTGAGACCCTGGGATAAATCCCACTTGGTCATGGTGTATAACTTTTTTGATGTGTTGTTGGATTCTGTTTGTTAGGATCTTATTGAGTATTTTTGCAAAATATTCATTAGTGATATTGGTCTATAATTTTCTTTTCTTGTTGGGTCTTTCCCTGGTTTGGGGGTCAAGGTGATGTTTGCTTGGTAGAATGTGTTGGGTAATATTCCTTCTTTTTCTATATTTTGGAAGAGGTTTAGTAATATAGGTACTAGTTCTTCTTTAAAGGTTTGGTAGAATTCTGATGTAAAGCCATCTGGTCCTGGGCTTTTCTTTTTAGGGAGATTTTGTATAGTTGATGCTATTTCAGAACTTGATATATGCCTGTTCAACATTTCCACTTCGTTCTGGCTAAGTCTTGGTAAGTGGCGTACTTTCAGGTATTGGTCGATTTCTTTCAGATTTTCATATTTCTCAGAGTAGAGTTTTTTGTAGTTATTTGTCAAGGATTTTTTTAATTTCTGAGAAGTCTGTTGTTATTTCATCGTTCCCATTTCTGATTGATGAAATTAGAGATTTTACTCTTTTTTTCCTGATTAGGTTGGCCAAAGGTTTATCTATGTTATTAATCTTTTCAAAAAACCAACTTTTGGACTTATTGATCTGTTGTATAATTCTTTTGTTTTCAATTTCATTTAATTCTGCTCTGATTTTGGTTATTTCTTTTCTTCTGCTGGGTCTGGGGTTGGAGTGTTCTTCCTTCTCCAGTTGCTTGAGATGTCCCATTAAGTTATTAACTTCCTCTCTTTCCGTTTTCTTGAGGAAGGCTTGCAGTGCTATCAATTTCCCTTTGCAGTATCCCAGAGGTTCTGGTAATTCGTGTCTTGATTGTTGTTTTGTTCCAAAAATTTGGTGATTTCCTTCTTAATCTTGTCTATAACCCATCTATCCTTCAGCATAAGGTTGTTTAGCTTCCATATTTTTGTATGGGTATGCAGGTTCCTGTTGTTATTGAGTTCAACTTTTATTCCATGATGGTCTGAGAAGATGCAAGGAATAATTTCTATTTTTTAAAATTTGCTGAGGTTAGATTTGTGGCCTAGGATGTGGTCGATTTTGGAGTATGTTCTGTGGGCTGATGAGAAGAATGTGTATTCAGTTTTGTTGGGATGAAATGTTCTGTAGAGGTCTGTTAAGTCCAGATGTTGAATCGTTAAGTTCAAATCTAAAATTTCTTTGCTTAGCTTCTTTTTGGAGGATGTATCCAGCACTGCTAAAGGGGTGTTAAAATCTCCAACTACTACGCAACTGGAGGACATCAAGTTGCTCATGTCTGTTAGAGTTTCTCTTATAAACTGAGGTGCATTCTGGTTGGGTGTATAAATATTAATAATTGAGATCTCATCATATTGAGTATTACCTTTAACAAATATGAAGTGTCTATCCTTATCTTTCCTTATTTTGGTTGGTTTAAAGCCTATTGCGTCTGCGAATAGGATAGCAACGCCTGCTCTTTTCTGCTTTCCATTTGCCTGGAAATGGAAAGGACAATTTAAACCATTCACATTAATTGAGAATATTGATAAGCCTTTCAAGAGTCCAGTGGACATTTTTAATCCTTTTGCGACTGTGGAAGTTGGAATTTGATCAGAATTTTCTGGGTGGGCTTACTTTTGTGGTGGAGGATTACGCTGGTCTTTATGGAGGATAGGTCTGAGAATATCCTGGAGAACTGGTTTAGTTATGGCAAATTTCTTCAACATGAGAATGTCATTGAAGTATTTCATTTCTCCGTCATAAATGCAACTCAGTTTAGCTGGATACAGGATCCTGGGTTGAAAGTTATTTTGTTTTAGAAGATTAAAAGTCGATGACCATCCTCTTCTAGCTTGAAAGGTTTCAGCAGAGAGATCTGCAGTTATTCTAATATTCTTGCCCTTGTAGGTGATGGTTTTCTTTCATCCGGCTGCTTTCAGAATTATCTCCTTCATATTAACTTTAGTGAAATTGATTCTGATGTGTCTGGGGATGTCTTATTTGGGTTGAGTCGTGCTGGAGTTCTGAAACTGTCTGCTATCTGAATTTTGGAATCTCTTGGCATATCTGGAAAGTTCTCCTTCATAATCTCATGGAGAAGAGACTCTGTGCCTTGTGAAGCCACTTCATCGCTTTCGGGGATTCCTATAAGACGAATATTAGTTTTCTTCTAATTATCCCAGAGCTCTCTGAGAGAGTGATCTGTTTTTGCCCTCCATTTCTCTTCCTCTTTGAGAGTTTGGGAGTGTTCAAAAGCTTTGTCTTCAATGTCAGAAATCCTTTCTTCTACTTGCTCCATTCTGTTACTGAGGGATTCTACTGTGTTTCTCAGATCTTTGAGGGCTGCAACTTCTTGTCTCAATGTGTCAAAGTCTTAGGTCATTTGGTCTTTGAATTCGTTGAATTCTTGAGATATCTTTTGGGTTACTGCTTGGAGTTCTAATTCGATCTTATTTGCTATCCAGATTCTGAATTCGATTTCTGGCATCTCAGCTATCTGTTTGTGCATGGAATCTTGTGCCGTACCTTCCCCATTGATCCTTGGGGGAGTTGATCTACTCTGATTATTCATATTGCCAGAGTTTTTGTGTTGATTTTGCCTCATGATTGTTTTTCACCGTTGCCTCTGGCCATCCTCTGAGGCATTTTCATCCACATTTTACTGACAGGAAAACTGGGGCACCATCAAGTAACTTAATCAAATTATCTAATTAAGTGCAGGAGCAGGTGAAGAATCAGGCTATTTGAATTCAAAGCCTGCACTCACCCTGTACATACATCGTCATATTTATTAGTCCCACACAAAGTGGCAATGTGACACAGAATCAGTACATACATCCGGACAGAGAAAGCAAGTGAGCCTCAAACCTGCAGTCAACCTTTCTGGGGAAGGAGAGCCTGAGAGTTCATCATCATAATCAGCCTTCTCGGTAAGGAGCTCTCTGTACTGTACAAGAATGCCAAAAATAAAAATAAAAATAAAAATAAAATAAATTAAAAAAAAAAAAAAAAAAAAGAATGCCATGACCATCTTTTACTCTCAAAAGGTCTCTGTGGAAATGCACAAAACCAAATGAGACCTCGAGCCAGTTTCTCACCAATCTGTTTGTTTAGCTTTACTCATGCTCCTAGTCTGGGACTTCAGCCATGTCACCATGGTCATTTTTAGTTGTGAAATAGAGAAAAGGCATTTAAGAATAATCACAGAAGTCAGTCCAGGAGGAAGCTGAGCTTGCAAGCTGAAGGACAGTATATTTAGCTTAAACATGATGGCTGGAAGGTCTAGAATACTATATTTGGGCAAACCGTTGATGTAGGGTTTGGTGAAATTCTGGTTTTGGCAGAAACACCTTCCTCCTGCCCTTCTTCCCACCCCAGGCCACGTGGGCTCAACCACAGAGCACAGCTCTCACACAGGCAAAATCTGCAGACTAGGTCTCCCCAGGGCTTTGAAACGCAGAGGTGACACAATTTGTCTAGGAAGCAAAGGGAGTAAGAAACACAATCAGCAAACAGCCCAACAGGAAAGCATAAGAGAAGAAGCCCTGAAGTACTCATAGTAACAAGCTCCCTTCCTGAGGCAATGGCACCTCACCACTGTGGCCACACTGAACTGTAACCACTGATTTTCTGTCCATCTTTGCCATTAGACTGAGCAGGGAGTTTATCCTAATAATCTCAATTAGATGCTCAATAACTGTGAATGAATTGAAAAGAGCTCTAGAGACTGGTTGCACAATGGGAATGTACTTAACACTACTTTACTGTACACTTAAAAATGGTTAAGATGGTAGATGTAGTGTTACATGCATCTTACATGATTTTTTAAAAAACACAATGATGACATGTAATACAGCAAGGGAAGAGTGGCACTTAGGTAATATGTAACACTCATTGAATGAAATTTAGTTGAGTGTAGGTTGAAAAATTTAAGTTTAAGAAGCATGGGAGTATTTTGACATAACATGACATAATAAAACATGACAGCAAGTCACGACCTATTAAAACAAAAGCTACAGGGTGGCGCCTGTGACTCAGTGAGTAGGGCGCCGGCCCCATATACCGAGAGTAGCAGGTTCAAACCTGGCCTCAGCCAAACTGCAACCAAAAAATAGCCGGGCGTTGTGGCGGGCGCCTGTAGTCCCAGCTGCTCCGGAGGCTGAGGCAAGAGAATCACTTAAGTCCAAGAGTTTGAGGTTGCTGTGAGCCATGTGATATCATGGGACTCTACCAAGGGCGGTAAAGTAAGACTCTATCGCTACAAAAAAAAAAAAAAAAGCTACAAGGAAATGGCAAATATGACCCTCCTAATAGGTTCTTCCTGTGTCCTAAAAGAAAATTCAATAAAATGTATAGGTGGCTGGAAATGTGCTCCAAACCTCATCCAAGAAATCACACTCCATTAATTCCCACAAATACTCTTCCGCACACACTTCCAACCCCAGACCCAGCATCTGGTATTTATTCACTAAGAGAGAAAGAAAGAGAAACAAAAGGGTTTTTGTTCATGAACCTATGCCTTCTTTCCTCATCCTTGTAGGATAAGATGGTGGTCTTCTGCAAATTGAGATCCGAGGAATGTTACGGGATATTACTTGAAAAGAGATGGTCGCACAGTTCCGAAACAGTGGACACTACTTCAGAAAGTTTATGCTCTGTGAATCTCCCCAAAGGGGGACATGGTAGGAAGAATTTTGCATACCTCTCTGGCCCAGAACCTCCCAGCCGCCCATAACTACCCCCAGGAATAACTTTGAATCCATATAAAGAATAGATTCCATCACAAATGTAATGGATCACTTGGGATAGCCTGAGTTCACATCCTGGCTCCCCAATTGGCCAGCTGTATGACCTCAGGAAAGGACTTAAATTCTCTCAGCCTCAGTTTCTTTCTCTTTTAAAAATGTATACAGGGTTTGGAGCTGTGATATTAGACACATGGGCTCTGAATTGTGGCTCTGGCATTTATAAGCAATGTGAGTCTGGACAGATTACTTAAGTCTTTCTAAACCTCTGTTCACTCATCTGTAAAATGGGAGTAGTCACAGTATCTACCTCACAGACTGACCTTGAGGACTGAGTGAGAGAAACAGCTCAAGGGCTCATCATGGTGCCCAGCACAAAGCAGGCACTCAACACCCTGGGTCTTTCACTCTATATGCCATGAAGAGCTATATAAAAGCTGTCCTTCCGTGAGCCCCAAAGCATCTCCCATTCTTCTTTCATGAAGATTCCCAGATTGCAAGAATCTAAAACCTCTCTCCCATGTGCACTTACAGTTTGTAAAACGTACTGGCACTCGGTCATAGGCCTAGATGCGGTGTTTTATCAATCCCATGTTGATAGCTGATATTCAGATATAATTCTTGTCTCAAGAATTTTTCCAAAATAAAAAATTATGGGAAGCTAAATAAATTTAAGAGCTACATACCTATTGTAAAAAATTGTTTAAAGGAAAACATACAAAGTTGGAAGCGAAAGTTTTCCAAAACCTACCTCCTAAAGCAGTGTTTTTCTTTCAACCTCTTTTATCTCACAGTACACTTGAACCTATAGTTAAAGTTCTGCAGCACACTTAAAGTATGTTGATCCCCAAAAAAGAGGAAAGAAAGGAATATGCTTACTGTGCTTTGAACATCTTTAGAAAGTAATTTAATTAATGGTCTCTACAAATTTTCATGGCACGCCTAAGATCCTCTCCTGGCACACCAGGTGACAGTCACTAACCTAGAGAGATAATCAGTGTCGACGGTCTGCTGCTCCCTTTCTGGGAGATTTACAGAGAGTATTTACCTGCATATATATAATAAGTTTTTTTTTATTAAAACGAGCATGCTACTGATCTGTAGCCTACCTTTTCCCTCAGGTATCAGTCTATGCCAATATGTAAAGATGACCTTATCCTCTTTTAAACAGCTGTAGAGTATTCCATTGTACAGCTAGACCATGATTTACCCAATCAGTTCGATACAATTCCACATTTATGTCATTTCAAATGAATTATGATGTTAGGGTAAGAGCTGTGTCCGGTGTTTTGACATTTCCATGGGGTTAGCACAGTGAGTGGGAAGCATTCAGTATATTCTGTTGTAAGAACTGACAACATTTTCCTCTGAGTCACAAAGGATTACTGGCCCACAGGCCATCAAATATAACTCACTAACACACTGCTGTGTGAAGCCAGAATAACAAGCAGTAGTCATAATACTGGCCTGGAGATAAATTCTTTTTTTTTTTTTTTTTTTTTTGTGGTTTTTGGCCGGGGCTGGGTTTGAACCCGCCACCTCCAGCATATGGGACCAGCGCCCTACTCCTTGAGCCACAGGCGCCGCCCCTGGAAATAAATTCTTAATTCTCAAAAGACAAGCTGTTCAATATTTTCTCAGGGCTGGCTCCTTGCCTATATTAAAATTACTTAATGATCGAGCAATTCCATTCCTGGGTATCTACCCAAGAGAACTGAAAACATGATAACCACATAAAAACTTGTACATGAATGTCCAGAGCAGCGTTATTCATATCTGCCCAAAGGTTAAAACAACCCAAATGACCATCCACTGGGGAACGGGTGAACAAAATGTGCTATTCCCATACAATTAAATAGGTGCAGTCATAAGAAGAAATGAAGCTCTGATACAAGCCACAACATGGGTGAACCTGGAAAACACTGCGCTGAGTGAAAGAAGCCACAGAAGACCACCTATGAATGATTCCCTTTACATGACATGTCTACAAAGGCAAATCCAGAGACACAAAGCAGATTCACGGAAAATGAATGCTAAAAAACAGGTTTCTTTCAAAATGACAGAAATGCTCTGGAATTAGATAACAAAGATGTGTAAAGCATGTTAAAAATCACTGAACTGTGTCTTTTTAAATGGTAAATCTTATGGTAGATGAGTTGTATCTCCATTTAAAATGCAGGGAAAAAATTCCTGGGAAAGGGGGTTATTCATTGGTAATTCTACATTACCCCTCATTTACTGAAAAAATATCACCGAAGAACAATCAGAATGCCAAGTGCTACGCTGGGTACCAGTGAGTCTATGGTAAGCCGGTAAGCAACCCCTCCTGCCCTCAAGGAACGTGCAGCCACGCCGGGCAGAGTGACCAGTCAGAGCTGTCATGAGGGAAGCTCAGGGGACTTAAGGGCTGAGTGAGGCAGGAGACACTGCCTTGCCCAAGGATAGGGAGAACTTTCCAGTAAAAGTGGGCTGCGACTGAGGAATGAGGAGCAGCTGGCCCAGTGACAAGAGGAAGGGTGTCCCAAGGGAAGAGCTCATGTGGAGGGCAGGAGCACCACAAAGTAGAGGTGCACCACAAAAACGTGTAAAGATCATTAATTAAATTATTTTTGAAAGAATTTCAAAGCACAGTATTTATACTTTTTTTCCTTTTCTTTTTTCAAGCAACCTAATTTAAGTGTGGCACGAAGTTTAAGCATGGGTTCAAGTGTGCCATGAGATAAAAAGGGTTAAAGAACACTGCCACAGAGGGACTAAAACATAATCATTAGCAAAGAGCCCCATTATCCAAAGGTGCTGAACAGTATCATTTAAAAAATTCAACACATATTCTGATTTGATTTGATTCCTATTAGGCGCTGTGCAGCCCCCGAGACTGCAATGGAGAACAAGATCAACGCGGCCACTGAATAGTTAATAGTATGTAACTATTTCCATGGGTATTCAGTAAATAGCCTTTGGCTAACTGCTTTGGTGATTTGAACATGGTATTTAAAAGGGACAAGGACAATTTGTTAATTTCTATCAAAAATAGAATTATGCTTTGACCCAATCATCCCACTTCCTCGGAAAATATCCAATAAGATATTCTTGTGTAGGAACAAAATGACATGTGTACCAAGATAAACCACTTGCAGCACCGTTTAGGACAGCAAAAGCCTAGAAATGACCCAGCGTCCGTCAAAAGGGGACTGGTCAAACGAATCAGAGTGAACCTGCGTGGTGGAAGACTGTGCAACCTCCCACACGAATTAGGAAATTCTCTGGGAACTGACATGGAAAGATCTCCCAGATATTTTCCTAATAGAAAGAACAAGGTGCAAAAGTGTAAATAACATGCTTCATCTTGTGTAAGGGACGGGAATCTAGATACATAGATAGAAAAAGACATATATGTGATATGTACACGCACATATATATTTTTAGCTGCTTATATTTGCATAAATAAACCTGAACAGAAAAATACACAGAACTAAAAACAAAAATTAGCTACTTGTGGCTGGTGAGGAGGAGCTAGATGAGAACAGGTGGTTGGAAAGAGACACTTCTCGATACAGTTCTTTTTACGTTTTTTGAATGTATCACCAAATAGTACCTATTTCCAAAAAAAAAATTTTTTAAGCTTTAAAAAACTGAGATTATAGTTTCTTTACCTGTATGCACATGCCAAAGTAGCCAACATTCCTAATGTGCCCACAAGCATCCCTGACCCTGAGAACCCAGAAGGGACAATGGGGACAGAAAGGCCTCAAAGGCAACTCAAGACACGTGCTATTCTGTGTGTACAAAGGGTCATCCCTGAGAAAGTCACACCAACTCCACGGTATGTACAGAAATGCTAGGGATACTGAGAAAATGCGAAATGACTTCTTCCTTGGGGTTGAGGGGAGGTCACCACAAGTACAAAGAGCCATGTCTGGCCCTACTCCTATTGCCAGCGACCTTCCTAGTACAAATATGAGTTACTTACTCCATGTTCAGAAGTCTTCAATGGCTCCCTATTACCTAAGCTGAGGACCAAATCCAAACTTCTGGACAAGAGCCTCCATAGCCTGACCCTTCCTGCCAGTCAAGTCTCATCTTCCACCACTTCCTACCTTAACCCCCCAATCCCCTCTCTGGCAGTATGGAGCCACTCACCATACCCCCTACCCCATCCCTGTGCCCTCTCTCTGCTTACAATACCCTCTCCCTACCACATCTGCCTGGCCAACGTCCCTGGGGCCTCAAGGCCCAGCCCAGATTTCTTTATAAAATAAACTGTCCTTATACCTCCCAGGGGGGCTGTGTTCCCTTCCCTGACATGTACACTGTACCTTATACTCACAAGAGCAGCAGTGACACTGTCACCTCCCTAAGGACTCTCAGCTCTGGGACAGCAGAATCTTCACCTTTTCATCTTTTATCCCTAGCCCCACAACAGTGCTTGGCAGAGAGCAAAGGCTGGCTCCAAGTTCAGTGGAATGAATAAACAAGAGAAAGACAGAGGCAAAGGAAAGGAGGAATTAGCTCTCTTAGGACACAAGAGCTGGGAAAGTGCTCTGAGCAGGTGAGCCTTAAAGGAGAAATAGAAGTTAGTGGAACAGGGCGGCGCCTGTGGCTCAGTGAGTAGGGCGCCGGCCCCATATGCCGAGGGTGGCGGGTTCAAACCCAGCCCCGGCCAAACTGCAACAAAAAAATAGCTGGACGTTGTGGCGCGCGCCTGTGGTCCCAGCTGCTCAGGAGACTGAGGCAGGAGAATCGTGTAAGCCCAAGAGTTAGAGGTTGCTGTGAGCTGTGTGATGCCACGGCACTCTACCCGAGGGCGGTACAGTGAGACTCTGTCTCTACAAAAAAAAAAAAAGAAGTTAGTGGAACAAAGGTGGGGATCTAGAAGATTTGGGGGGTGGGAGTGCCTGGGAAAAAGCAGAGAAGCATGAAAGAGAAGTGTATATTCAAAAAGCACAGGTAGGTAGGCTGGTGTGCAGTGAGAGGTCAGGACCCTGGCAAGGCCTCAGGAAGGTGCAGAGTCCAGAACAAAGGCTGGTTAAAACTGGGGGGGAAGTCTGAAGCCATGCTAAGCAGCCCCGCCTTTAGGTGGGCATCCGGGGAGGAGTTTAAAATTGCATACCAGTGGGGGGTAAGGGTCAGAGACAGTTTGTTTACCCATGTCCCTGACTCCCTCCTCCACTGATTTGCTACTGTTACATAGGGGATACTCAGCTCTGTACTTAAGAACAATTCCTGGAAGAAAGACCAAAGCAGACAAGAGCCTTGGGGCCAAGTTAGGACCCCACTGTAGCCATTCAGATGAGGGCTGTTCAGTAACTGAGCAGTAGGACAAAAAGGAACCTAAGAGCAACGCAGGAGGTAAAACGTGAGGCGAGGTGGGGGACAAAGGGGGCAAGCGACGGCTATGGCATTCTGCTTCAGCACAGGCACTCATTAGAGTTCCCCCTCCTGGAGACTATGGAGACCACAGCAATGCACGACTGTGGCAGAGGGGAAGCTAATAACATTGTGGTGTCCCCAACAGGCCTTAGTAAAAGGACCTCTAGATGTTCAATTAGGGTGCTGGAAATCAGAAATGGGGAAAGCCTCGCCGCATGTCTTTCCAGGGTCTGTCACAGGTCAAGAGATGAACAGAACAGCACTTGATAAAGCAGCTGGTCCCCCTTTTACATGTGTTGTCACATGCTGGGCGCAGTGGTTCCCACCTGTAATCCTGGCATCTGGGAGGCTCGGTGGGTAAGAGCGTCTGAGCTCAGGAGTTCAAGACCAGCCTAAGCAAGAGACCCCGTCTCTACTAAACATAGAAAAACTAGCTGGGTGTGGTGGTGGGCACCCGTACTGCCAGCTACTCAGAATGAGGCAAGAGAATCACCGGAGCCCAAGAGTTTGAAGTTGCTGTGAGCTATTACATTCTACCCTGGGTGACAAAATAAGACTCTGTCTCAAAAAAATATATACTATCTACTAGAACTCCCAAGTGCAAAATACAGGTAGATCACCATATACAGTGACTGCTGAGTAACTTTTCTGAATGAATGCTACACGCTCCCTCTGTCCACCAACAACACCTCATCCCTCCCCATCACTTATCCCTAGAAAAACCCACACAGAGGAAGCTCCCACTGCCTCCCCTCTGCTGAGTACTGGAACAAAACCAGCTTCCTTAGGTAAGGACACGGTACTTTCATGCAAGCCTCTTCATGGCTTATTTAGCTAAAAAAACAAAAAGAAGGAAAAGATGTTCTAACTCACTGAGCCCCTACATTTTTAAAACTCAGAAGTCATTAGATGCAAACAAATACCTTCTAATGAGTCTGAAGGACACTCAATGATAACGTCATGCAAAGGCAACACAAGCAGTGATGCAGAATGACAGCCACGCTCCAGGGCAACAGCAGCATGAAGCACACTTTGGTGTTACGATAAGGTCGAAGAAAAAGCTGTTTCTCCCTCCTAGGGTTAACTGTCCTTGCCTGCCCCACACAGCTGCCTTGCTGCTTACCCATGTCACATAAAACACACGGGGAAGAGCTAGGAGAGACCTTACAGCTGCTGAAGTCTGGATCAAGAGCACAGAGAGTATGTGGGTCCTGCCTGCTTCTCGGGGCTCACCTTCTGGTTGGGGGTAAAGATGAAATTTCTCCAGGTGGAAGTTCTGACGTGGATCTACTCTCTTCTCTAAACCACTCTCCAGACAGTCTCCAAGCAACCTCATCACATCACTGTTCTCCCTAAAACTCCTCAAAGGCTCCCCATTACCTCCTGGATAGTTTCAACTCCTGCATGCCCTACAGGGCCCTCAGAGCTCTGGCTGCACCTATCCTCTTGTCCCCTTTTCCCGGCCCTGCCCCACTTCCAGAGCATCCTTGATGCTCCACACCAGTTCATCTCTGTCTACGCAATGACACTCTGATCTAGGAGCTGCCTGTTCATGTTCCCAAGGCATCTCCTCTCTACTGTGTGCCAGACCAGACCAGTATGGCAGCTCACCCACAGTACTCACGGGCAAGTGACTAGACTTGTCTCCTTTAACCTGTCTCCTTTACTAGCTGGTAAGTTCCTTGTCATTAGACAGGCACTTTCTCTCTGGGTTCCTAGCATCTAGAACGATGGCACATACAAAAGCACAATTCAATTAACATTTGCAGAATGAGGGGCAAGACTCACAATGCTTGGGCCACATGGGCAACAAGCCGACTGGTGGGACTGAGCCGCCAGCAACACATTGCTCAAGTTACACTTGGCTCCACCACAGCTGAAGGCTAAAGGTGCGGTCAGTGGTGACAATCCGGCAAGGCCATATTGTGATACCTGGAGGTATCTGGACCCAAGAAAGTCAGGGAAGAGTGGACAAGAAGCATTGCATTCTCTTCTTTCTGAAGCTCCAAAACTGAGTGGCATAGAATGGGCTGTGTCAACAAACATGCTGGCCAGCTTCCATTCCAGACCTCACTGTCTCGGACTGAGTTGGTATATTTCCTTAATGATTTTTTTTTTTTTTTAAATCAAATGGCTGGGTAGCTGAATAGAGTTGAATGAAGATATTTTCCAGGCCAGGTGATAAGAATGCCAAAAATGTTTCTTTTACATTTCTTGGGTAATAAAATGTACTGTACAGGAAACCAACTTTTGCCTTCTACTTTATAATACTATATAGCTGCCCCAGAAATTTCTGGGGATGAATCAGTCTGGATAGCCAAAGTTTCCTTATTGCCACAGATTTGTTTGAAACTTGGACATAAATCACTGTGAATGAATAAAATCTATATGAGCGTAGTTTTCCGTGGACCTACAGGATAATAATTGTGATGAAGTATTGTACTGTATTATCTATCTTAATAACCTCAGAATCTACTGAAGCTGTTTGCTCATACACTAAATGACACCAGGTATTCATGTTTTGTTTTTTTTTCTTCTAAGCATTTAATACGTAGTAATAGACAACCTACCTCCCAATGGCCAGCTACATGGATCTAATTACCCCAGCCTCTTCTCCTATTTTCTTACTTTATCTTCTCCTGCAAACTTGGGAAAGAGAAGAGCAGCTTCATATAACTATATGCAAGTGCACATGGCTGGGCTTTGAACAAGGGTGTGAAGGACTAGCCTGGATCCTTCGGACACGGCATCGTGACCCAGGGTTGAAGCCACCATCAGGCTACTCCAACCTACATCCTACTTCTCAGCTGTGGAAGTTCTCCAGGTGGAAGTTTGGGAAGCTGTGTCCCAAACAAATGTGGCATTCACAGGAGGAGGGCCACATAAAGTATCACCCTAACACTGTTTGAATGTGATATCAATCAAAAAGGTGGATTGGGCTCTTAACTTTGTACCAAGGCCTCTCCTAAGTGCTGCATTTGTGCTAACATTTCCATTCCTCCCAACAACTCTATGATGTATTATATCCTCATTTTACTGATGAGGAAACTGAGGCACAGAGAGTTAAATAATTTGCCTAGATGGCACTGTTAGGATGTGGAAAAGCAGAATTCAAATGCAGGCAGTCTAACTCTAAGGCCATGACCCTAACCAGTGCAATCCATGCCTCTGATGATTTCTTAACATAACCACACCACAATTACTCTTACTATTTATTACTACCAAAACAGCAAAAAAACAAACTCACAAAGCAATGTGTAAACCACCACTATTCCAGAGAACTTTCTTTCTTTTTTTTTGTAGAGACACAGTATGACTCTATTGCCCTCGGTAGAGTGCCGTGGCATCACATAGCTCACAGCAACCTCCAACTCCTAGGCTTAGGCGATTCCCTTGCCTCAGTCTCCCAAGTAGCTGGGACTACAGGCGCCCGACACAACGCCCGGCTATTTTTTTGTTGCAGTTCGGCCGGGCCAGATTTGAACCCACCACCCTCAGTATATGGGGCTGGTGCCCTACCCACTGAGCCATAAGTGCTGCCTTTTTTTTAAGACAGCATCTCACTTTATCAACCTTGGTAGAGTGCCGTGGTGTCACACTGCTCACAGCAACCTCCAACCCCTGGACTTAGGTGATTCTCTTGCCTCAGCCTCCCAAGTAGCTGGAATTATACGCGCCTGCCACAATGCCCAGCTATTTTTTTTGGTTGTTGCAGTTTGGCCGGGGCTGGGTTTGAACCCGCCACCCTCGGTATATGAGGCTGGCACCCTACCCACAGAGCCACAGGCGCCACCCCCAGAGAACTTTCTAAATAATCAAAATGTTCTATATCTACACTACTTGAGCACTTGAAATGTGGCTAGTGTAAGTAACTGAGAAACTGAATTTTTTTTTTCATTTTACTTTAATGAATTTACATTTAAATAGCCAGATGTAGCTAGTAGCTACCTCATAGGATTACATGGGGGCTGTCAAAAATTGTGATCTGTCAAACATTAACTATAATGGATAATTTCCACTTGAAACCAGGCTTCAGAAGAAAATGATTAAGTACGGATGCATCTCTGCATAACACTTTCTCCACTTCTGTGTTGCTTTAATCCATTCCCATTATTCTGAGGCAGGAAGTATGCATTTGGTCAGGGTAGTTGAAGAGGCCAGCTAGAGGAAGTGGGAACTTGCAGAAGTAATAGTATTAATTGGCTGAGACCGGCCTTTAGAGATCTGTAGGGAGTGTGGGGCTGGGGGGTGGCAGATCACAGGTCAGATTCAGACACAAGGGTCACCCCATTGAACCGTAAAAAAATAAATAACCCATAGATGCATGTATGTGATGAGCGTATCACTAAATATAGAAATACTCTGCCAAGCCCAGGATCCCAGACCACACCCAGGACTGGTGTGATACAATCTGATTTGGCAGAATAGATGGACGAGCAACTATGCCGGGGTTAGGAACACCTCTTGCTTTTCCAGGTCTCCTGGTCAGCCTTGGCCTCTGCCATGAAAGTCACAAAGCCACACCCAGAGAAGGATTGCTTACTCAGACCCATAATACATGGATTTTCTCCTTCCCCATCTTGGGTTCTGCTAAGCCACCTTATATGCCAAACCCAAATTTAGTCTAGAATCTGATTTCAACTCAAATAAGAAATGAAACCAAGGTTAGAAACTGAGCCTGCTAACCTAGTAAAGCGACAATGTTTACTCTGGTTACTCCCTAAATCTATAAGCGCCTCCTTCTCTCTCCTCACAATTTGTGACTGGCAACTTAAAGTTTATACACATTTCCCAGCCTTGTTCTACACGCCCATGGTAAAAAGGCATGATGGAGGGCCTTGCATGGGCCACACGGCTGTCTAATGGGAACAGTCCAGGCCCTGGTCCTCACTGCTTCTACACACGCATCCCCACTGCAGGCCCTCCGTGGGCACAGCTTACGCCTTGAGGACTCTGGAAGAGGAAAACGCATTCTAGCCTTCATGCCCAAAGTGCTATTTAAAAAAAAAAAAAAAAGTTTTTTTCAACTACCACCCATTCCTTTCCACACAACATCCCTCTTCCAAAGAGTCACAAAATCCATACAAACAAGTTGTTCCTTGCCCATCAAGGTCAAAAGTTGACCCAGTGTAAAGTCAGACTATAAATGAAAAACATGCTCTAAACTGCAGAAGCATCAAGTCTCAAAAGTTCCAATTCTGCTCCAAGTTCTGAGAAATTCTCTTCAGCCGGAAACCAGGCATTGTGAAGCAGGCCCTGAAACTTCCTGCAGGACTCCAAGAATTGCTGTAGGGAAGGTCTGTTTATCCCATGATTGCTCCATCAGGTCAGAAGCTCCCGGACTGTAATCCCCAGGGAAGGAGCTGATAACACATCCCGAACCTCTAACCCTAAGCCTAAGCCATGTTCCCACTGACCCTCAATGCTATTCTTCCAGAATCCAGCACTACCCCAGGCACCCTGACCAGGCCATTAACCCTTGTTGACCAACCAGCATGGTCCTGGGCATTCTTTGAAGCAAGGGAGTGGGGATCAAGATAGGAAGCAGGGCCATAATTGTCTAAATTATGCAGTTATTTGTTCTGAGGTAGTTACTTCCTTCTCTCTCAACAGTTAGGGAAGTCTTCATGATGGACCACGTGACAGTCTTTCTAAAAATTCTCTATAAACAGAAAAAATAAAATACTGCCAAAGAGAGAATATCTACATCTTTATAAAAAAAAAAAAAAAGATGAAGGAACAAACTGATTAAGAATATTCTGTTCTTGAAAAATTCAGGAGCTTTAAGAAGCTCTCTCCCTATTTCTCAAGGCAGGCTCAGAGGATTCCACCCTTCCCATCACAGATCTGATCATCACCTACACCAACCCAAAAGGAACCTTACAATCATGTTAGGGTTTGACACTTACAGTCTTAAAAAACCATATGGAAGAGTTTTCCTAATTCCAGCCAGGGTTTCAATCAATATAAGCCCCCCAGTACTAGAAAATTGCACTTGTGCATACACATTACACACACACACACACACACACACACACAGCCTATTTTGCACTAAATGTTTGTATTCCCCTGCCCAGATTCCTAGGGTAAGATCCTAACCCTCGATGAAATGGTATTAGGAGGTGATCAGGTGATAGGGCTATAGCCCTCATGAATGAGATCAGTATCCTTATAAAAGAGACCCTCTCTCTTTCTCTCTCCAACCCCACATGTGGGGACATGGAAAGGAGATGACCATTTATAACTATGAACCAAGAAGTAGACCCTCACCGGACACCACATCTGCCAGAACCCTGATCTTATAGTCTTGTTAGGCTTCAAGACCATGAGAAAGAATGTAGGTTTCATAAGCCAGCAAATCTACGGTATTTTTGTTAAAGGAGCCCAAACAGACTGGCTTTAAGCCAGCAGTTCTCAACCTGTGGGTCGCAACCCTTTTGGACTGTATTAAAGGTTCGCGGCACTAGGAAGGTTGAGAACCACTGCTTTAAGCAGTGACATACACATAAAAGTACCAGCTGTGCCTCACAAGGTATTAGCAGTGACCACCACTCTTCTCTGAATATTGAGCACTCTACACTCAGGGTGTTAGGTTCTCAGTTTAATAAACCAGCCTTCCACCAACAGCAATGGCTCAAGGGTTAAGGCCCAACAGCCTGAGGTTGCACCTATCACTCACATCAATTTGAAGACCTGATGCCTACCCACAAATAGTGTACCAGCTTTAAGCTACCACACTGTGAGCGCTTAGAAGACAGAGACCCTACTTATTCATCTCTTCAATCCCAGAGCTCAACACAGGCACACAACAGGTACCCAGGCACTCCAAAAACAGCTGCCAAATCAATAAACATGCCACTCAAGTTCAAGACTTCCACATATACACTGGAGTTCAAAAGTAGAGTCTAGACTTCGAGTGGGCAGAGGTGTAGAAGACACACCGGAGACACTGAGCCCTGGATTCAAGGGCTATTTTTGTTGCCAAAAATACACTCTACTGTCCTGGGCATGTCTCCCAGCCTCTGGGGGTCTTATTTTCTTCTTTTGTAAACACAGTAGAGGACTTCTCAGGTTTCACTCAAAGATCTTAAACTTGTGAAACATGATATGCCCCTGAGCTCTGGCTACAATATTAACTTGATGATAAGGGCAGTGTAGAGGTAACAACCAGAAGCACCTTTTCTTATACAGATTTTGGGTAGCAGTAAGCAGTAGGGAAACCTCCACCCATTCACCTATGTTCACGTGCGATACACACACACATCTGCGTCCTTCTCTGTAGTCTCTTTCAGGGAGATGCAAATTTCGATGATTGTTCCAGGAAGAAAAGCCTCCAAGTGGAACAACGACCCACAGACATCACTTCCAGGTAATAAACAGATTCCATTCAGACAAAGAAAAATAAAGCAGCCTGTGGCTACATTCCACAGACTCCCCGTTTGTGGAAGCATCAAGGCTGAGTTCTAAATGTGAGCCAGACGTTGCTGAATTCTCATTTTGGCTCCGACTGTAACTCTGAGTGGATGGTCCTTGGCCAAGCCTCTCCTCTAGAAGCCAGGCTCTGGATGGGTATGACAACCTCCATAAACCATCCCAATTACAGGGTGAGGCTAGTAAAGCATTTCACAGATGTAAAGTGCTGCCAGCCCCTCCAGAGAAACGAGGGAAGCTGTCAAAGAGGCAACGTGGCTAGGTGGGGAGAGCCACCGAGCAGCCCTCTCCCGACGCTAGGCTCCCACGAACTCAACAGAGGGACCCAAAGGCCTTCAGCCCCCTGCTCACAATCTGGCCCCATTCTCCCTGCTGAAAAGCAAGCACTCTCTGCAAGACTCATTTGCAAAGCTCTGTAAACCACAGTTAACTCCCAGCATCAACCAGCTGTGACTAAATTAGGTTTGGTTCTCCTCTGCTATGGGACATTTGAGACAGTAAAGGTATATCAGGCAAAGGAATAGAATATATAAAAGATAACAGTCTGCTCAGGAAATAAGAAGGGCTGTTTAGGAACCATGCTAGTAGTTTTACTGGTTTTTTTTTCCTTTTAACTATTAGGTACCAATGGATACCAGATACACAGAGCTGGATAAAAAGGTTAAGAGATACTATCTGTAAAGTTTCCCACCAAAGCCTGCTAATAGCACTCCGACTGATTAGAAAGCACTTCTGTCATTTGGGAGCTCTAATCCACTCTTATCAACCCTCTGGTTTCGTCATTTATCAGGGTGGGAATGAGAGGTACATGGGCTATGCCACAGAGTGATTTCTGGGGCCCCTGCCCATAAAGAAGCAGATCAAAAAAGGAGCTCATGCCTGCCAGAGTGAAGCTTTCACCATAGCAACACATGTTATTCTACAAACAGTCAGGACTAAGGCGCTCTGTTGTGACCGGTCTGGACAGTGCCCCCAAGAAATGAGTGACTAAGGGTTCAGACAACAGCAAGCAAGAGAAAAGTGGTATCTATTTAACTTGCAAGGCAGTCTTCTTACAGTTTTTACTTCTCTGCAGAGCTGCCAGTGGTGACCCTAAGACCCTCCGGTACCCACAGCCCATGTTCTAATAAGAGAAATGTCCAAGAGAAGACACATTCTCTGTGGAGCAGCCACACCACAGAACAAGTCTCCATGGGAAAGGAACTGGGGTAGAGAGAGATGGGTCCATCTGGACAGTGCTCAGCTAGCACTGGAGCACTTGGGGGAAAGGTCTCCAGCTCAAAACATGTCATCTCTAAAATGAAATCCAGCCAGGATGCCCAGTGAGTGGAAAGTTGACTCACAGACCCAAAGCAAAACCAACAGCAACAGTCACCTGTGTGGTTGTTGAGACCATTGATTAAGTGCCCATGTGCCAAGCACAGTGCTGGGTATTCTTATTTTTATCCCTATTGATCTTCATTCATGAAGTTAAGGTTAAAAAGTCACTAATTGATGAATGCTATTTTTCTGAATATAACATTTTTGTGGAGAAGAAATAGGAATGACCAGTGTGTCCTTACATCCCATGAGATGGGGTTACAGCTGAAGCCTGACCAGCAGAAAATGCAGCTGCAAATTTCTGCTCTGCTGCTCAAATCACTGAGCCATGAGCGCAGAAATCCGACCACAGAAGAAGGGTGCTCAAGAAGAGTCTGTGACCCCCTCCACACCATTTCCTCTGAATAACTTCTCTAGAACACCACTGACAGACTAAGTCAAAGGCTAGAGAAGGATGCATAATGTCAAGAACTAGAAAAGCTGGAAAAGAGACTTCTTCAAAGGCACAGGAGAAATTAGTCAAAAAAAGATGACCCACGGCTGCAGATGTCTGTCTGTGCCGTTTAGATTCATCTTTTATTAACACAACAGATGAAGAACTGTGTTATGATCATTTCAGGTAAGGATGCCCACAGGTATGGTGGGAAGGGGATGAATTGGTGCCCTGGAACCCATGGCTATGACACAAAGGGCTCCCATTTCATACCGACAAGTCAATCACAATGTCAGGAATGGGGAAGGTCGTTCCTAAAGAAAAGGTAGATTTGCCACACCATTCTCCAAAACAATTAGAAAGCAAAAACCAGCCACTACCAAGAATTCCTCTGAGGCCTAAACCCTTAAGTCATCACAGACCAGTCAGAAACCAAACCTACAAATGACAGGCTCAGAATTTCAGAAACATTTCATTGCAGCTGCAGAGCCTATAAATGAGCTTAAAAAAAAAAAAAGAAATCTGTCTCAAAATGGCATTTTAAAGGTAGCATATAAATTGCTTCCTCTCTCTTCCATGCACCCGTTTTTCCTCTTCTCCATTTGCTAAAGGAAAAGTTTTCCTCTTCCCCTGCCTGCTTCAGTCTGAAACGTGGCACAGAACAGGACACTGGAAGGCAAGGGGTGGGGGCCACTTTCTAATCTGACGCACATCGCCCCCAACCAGTGCCCACACCATGAGTGGTGATCGGACCAAACTCCACCTAAGAAAGGACTAAAGGACCAAACAGCTGAGCAGAAAACTCCTCCTGTACCACCTCTCTCCAAAGCAGAGTTAAGAAAGAGAAAGCTGGAAAGGAAGAAGGGGGAAATAAAGTTCCACATTCCTGACATTTTTTAGCCAAGTGCTGTGGCCGCACAGAGAAGCTCCTCTATTCCAAGCAGCCTATAGGATGGGGAAGAAAACTAGGTTCAGGGATAAGAACCTGCCCCCTGCCATGGAAACAGGATGACCTAAAAGTAGGACAGGCAGGAGACAGACTTCCATGTATGTTCCCAAAAGGAAGTGATCCCAAGGAAAGGAATTTGGGGTCATCATCTCTCTAGGGATAGGAGTAAAGTCTTGGGCTCCCTGAGGGGGCAAGAAAGGTGCCCTGCATGCTGAAGAGGTGACCAGTGAGCAGGAGAGGAGCACAGCAGGCATGAGGTAGAGGTGCAAGGACTGAGGATGCCTGGGCACAGGCTGGGGGACAGAGGGACCCAGCTCACCAGCAGAGGCAGGGCAGGGGACCCCAGAGGGAGAAGTGGCCAAGGGAGTCCCTCTTTGTGGGAAGAATTACAATTGACTTTTCTGGCTCAGCTTCTGAAAGAAGGAGTCCCAGCCTGGCCAAGTCAGAACCCCAAGGGCCTAAAGTCCTCTCTCCCTCTCCCTCTCTTCTTCTGCCCTCACTTCTAGTAAAAGTGCTCAGTTCTGAACTGGACCCTCCACCCCACCATATGCATCCCTACCTACCCACCCATACATACCACGCACCAGGAGACCCTGAGCAATACCCATCTCTGTGGAGAGTTAGTAGATGGGTATAGACAGTGAGGACCTACCATGTGCCTAGCACAGAAAAACATAGACTGGAGGTGTAGGGCAGACTGCCCACCCCACCAAAGCACCTCCCGGAGAAGATGCCTGCCCTGCAAGACCTGTAGGTCTAGGAGGTGGTGGAGTTGGTGGGAAGAGGGGACCTGCAGGGCCCTTGCCACACACCCTACTCCAGTCCTAAGGCGGAGAGCTGCAGTTTTATTTGTTTTTGTCACCTTGGACCTTTCTCTTCCATCAAGTACTGGGAGTAAGAGCTCCTAGCACCATTCAAGTCCCAGAGACAGGTTTAATGAACAGGACTTTCCCAAAGACTAGAGGCGGAGAGGGACAGAGTTACCAAGCTCAAACTCCAGGCAGCTCTTTCTGAGCAAAGATAAAGCAGATAGAGCCACAAACCTTAACAAATGCTAGAAACACAGCAGAGAGAGCCACAGGCTATATAAGAAACTTGGCCGCAGCACAGCGTGTGGCTTTGAGGTTTACAGCTGTCACGTGTGTCTTTCCAGCCACACCCTCCAAGACTGGGGACATGGCACTGGGAGGCCTCTTAGCATGGAAAATGGCAAATAGACACCAGGGTACTGGCGGGGCAAAACAAATGCTATGTTATTTTGTTAAATTATTATTATGATAAATAATAACAGAGCTCCAGGAGCAAGAGATGTTAACAGCTTTTTTTTGCCGACATGATCTCAGTTAAACTTCACCACTTCCCCATGAGAAAGACAGGTTTTACAAACTTCTCTAATGATGGGGAAATTGAGGCTATTGCCAATTTTCAGTCAGACTAGTGACAAGAGTATGGACTGATACCCTGAGTGGAGAGGAAGGGAGAAGAGAGGAAATGGACTAAATGAACACTACACAAGTATGGAGTACAGACCCAAATCTTAATCCCAGGTTTATTTCCTACAGACCCCAAGGTCCAGCCAAAGACACATTCCCATATCCAACCCTGACTCAGCCACCACAGAATGTCCCCAGCTTGAGGGCAGCTTCACCAGCCAAATAGGACCCTGGTCACCTACAGAGACAGGGAATTAAGAGACAGAAGGACAAGGAGAAATTTAGCCACGCTAGGAATCTTCCACCTCTGGAGAAGTTTATAAACGGTTACAGCTTCCTAACCCTGAGAATACAGATAAGCAACCCTACCCAGGAGGGAGGACAAGGAGTTGTCTCAGAGGAGCCAGAGCAGACCATGGTGAGGCTGAGGGAGTTTCATTCACATATCTCATTTCTGAGACAAGATATATAGCAGCCAATCCATATTCAGTTTCCTCTAGTTCTTCCCACTTTTGAATACCACATTTTTCTCACTCTGCAAGAGTAGGGAGTCCTTCTCATCAGCCCCCTTGGATTCTGACCCCTTGTTGGCTTATTAAAACTTCCTGTTGTGGGAGGCCTACACCAGGACATTGCTGTCAGCATAAGATCCCATCCTCTACCCACCCCCACCCTATGCTACTAGAGAATCACCTTTCCTCTAAGATCAGAGGGTACCCCTGGCCTATCCTTGCCCCTGCAAAGAGGGTGAAGCTCTGGGTCCACCACAGATGAAATCTAAAGGGGCAGTCCACAGATTGATAAAAGGTGTCCAAAAACTAGCCCTTTAGGCCAGAGCAAAAAGAGAGAAAGCAAGAGAAGAGCAGAAGGTCACTGCTGGGATGGGGCCACACGTGAACACCCCAGCACTTTCCAGAGTTGAGGATACAAACATCCACAAAATCAGATGAGGAGAGGAAAAGGGTCAGGGTTCCTCCCATTGGAAGAGCCCAGAAGAGCGAGTGGTCACTACCGCGGGAGGGGGAGGGGGTACAGATTGTGCAATGACTACAGTCTGGGAGTCTCTGGGCTTGGCTCCCGGACGCCAGAAAGGAAACCCCACGCGTCAGCCCAGGGTGGCAGCGCGGCGGCTGGTTCAAAGCCAGGCTTGGATTTAAGGGCTGCAGAAAGAGCTGCAGGATACGGTGGGTGCCCAAGGGGGCAGCAGAGCATGGCACGGCGCGGAGCTGAGGGTAATACCTGGGCTGACTGGAGTACAGGCCGGGGTTACAGCGCACAAAGCTGGGGATAAAGGGGGTACGCGGTGCACAAAGCCCGAGTGCAGATAACGCCAGGCTCCTCAGCTCAGACAAGGACCTCGGGGACCTGCAGGGGTATGACCCGTGGCACACAAGAGGGGGCACTGCCCGCCCCTCCGGCACCCCTCTCCCCAGTCTCTCTCACCTCGAACATAAGCCCGATGAGGACGCAGAGCACCAGGCAAAAGCCGATGTCCGCATGGTTGTGGATGACGAACTCCTGGCTGAAGAGCGGGTAACTTTTCGTCCTTCTGCGGAAAGCCATGGCAGCGGGCGCGCAGCGGCCGGCGGGGCCCGCACCCTGCGCTCACGAGCCGCAGCGCAAACTTCTCCAGCCCCGACCCGGTCCGCCCGCCGGCCCGCCGCCCGCTCCCCCAGCAGCCCGCCCGCCCAGCGCGGAACAACTTCTGGGCCCCGCCCCCTTCCTCCGCCTGCCCCCGCCCCCGCCGCCCGGAACCGCCCCCGGCAGCAGCCCCCTCCCCACTCTCGGCCCGCACTCCGCGCGCAGGGCTCGCCCCGGCCCCGCCCCCTGCGCGCTTAACCCTCTCGCGCCGCGAGGCGCGCGCGGGCTACTGCGGCGCCGGCGGGTTGGGACGGAGAGTGCGGCCCGGGTCTCGCTCGCCCCGCGTTCGCGCCGCGCCGGGCGTCCGAGGCTCGGCCGCCTCCTATGCGGAAAAAGCAGGCTGCGGAGGAGGCGGACGCTTGGGCCTGTCCGGACAGGAAGTGGGTCCGGGTTTCCCACTCCTCGCGCCCAGCTCTTTCCTCCGCGGAAAGGGAAGAGCCGGAGGCCGCGAGGCGGCCCAGGGGTGGGCCCGGCAGCCGGATATTCCCGGGGTCGCCGGCTCTGGCCCTGGGGTGCTGAGAGCTGCGCAGGTTCGATGGAGGCCGGGAAGCTGCAGGCCGGCCTTCTCCTTGGCCACAGCGCCCTACTCGGACAACAAATGAATGGATGGTTAATCAAGTATTTACTGAGGAGTTGCCGTGGGCTAACTAGGCACGGTTCAGGTTGCTGCGCTTATGCTGCAAACAAAAGACCCTATCCTGGGGGAGCTTACGTCCCAGAGGGGGGGAATAGGTGGATGGTTTTGCCCCCCTACTTTTGGGATCCTCGTGCTACGAGGGTAAATTAAATAAATTAAGTTTTACAGGTCTCACCCAAAGTCTGCCTTCAATATTAATTGAGGTGAAGAAGTACACAGAAGAATAAAAAAGAAACTTTCTCATTGAAAGTTTTAACATTGAGTCTTAAAAGTGCTCCTGGAAGGACAAAAGGTCTTTGTAATAAACTAATTTATATTCGCAAATATTGGATTTAATCCTACTAGTAATGGAGTCAACTAATCACTTTCTAGATGCACAGAAATGTGAAATGAACAAAGAACTATTTAATTCCTATTCCCTTTATTATTAGGTCCACAGTTACTTCACTTTTAAGTAAATATGATTTCTTAAAAATGGCACAGTGTTGAAATGTGATTGAGACTGGATGGAAAATTTTTCCTTTCTAAATTTGACTCCAGTATTTAGCAGATTCTTGGGTCTTTAATTCTCTTATCTGACTGAAGGAAATGAATAAATAATTCCTATATTGGGCTAAACATTTAACTTCAAGAGTGGTGTCCCTTAAAGTTAGACCTTAGTCTTGTGAGAAACAGATTAAGAACTCTGGAGCACCTCATTATTCCTCTGTGAAGATGTTAAAATTTTCAATATGCAGCCACATTTATTAGGTTGAACTCTATGAAATTGGTTTCTTTATGGGTCAAAACTGGAATACCAGCATATCAGATGATTCAACTCCATAGTTCCCCCATATTGCCCCATGACTATTTGTAGAGAGGATATTGTGGTGGGAATTTCCTGCAAAAAGTAGGATGATGTCAACTACTTAAAAATGAGTTTAGGCTGAGAGTCCTCCATGTGTATAAATTAGAATCCTGAGGTAAAGGGGGATGGATTAGACACTGCTCAAACTGCTGACTCCAGCCCGGAGCCCTTTGAAGTATAATTAAACAATTAGACTCAGGGTTCTTATGTGCATGGTTTGATATTTCATCCCTTTGAAACCCTGTGGAGGAGTTACTCTATGTCCTGATATAATTGTTATGCTATACTTTTATATGTCTGGCAAGGCAATAGGTTTGTTTATACCAACAAACACGTGAGTAATGTGTGGTGGTATGACTTCATGATGACTACAGTGTCACTAGGCAATAATGATTTTTTTAGTTCCATTATAATCTTATGGGACCACCATGATTTATGTTGTTCACTGTTAACTAAAACATCATTATGTGGGCCGACTCATGCCTATAATCCCAGCACTCTGGGAGGCGGAAGTGAGTGGATCACTGAGTTCAGGAGTTCAGAACCAGCCTGATCAAGAACAAGACCCCATCTCTACTAAAAATAGAAAAACTAGCTGGGCCTTGTAGCTACCTGTAGTCCTAGCTACTCGAGAAGCTAAGGCAAGAGGATCACTTGAGCCCAAGAGTTTGAGGTTGCTGGGAGCTATGATGCCAGGGTAACAGAGTGAGACTCTGCCTTAAAAAAAAAAGAAAAGAAAAAACTATCATTATGTGGCATGTGTCTATATCTCCTCAAATTCTTTGATACTCTTCCTTTCAAGAGGTGGCAATTCAGGCTGGGTGCCTATAGTTAAATGGTTAGAGCACCAGCCCTGTGCACCAGGGGTGGTGGGTTTGAACTTGGCTCAGGCCTGCTGGAAAAAAAAAAAGTCTACCCAAAAGGTAGCAATTCATTCCTTTCCTCTTGATTGTGGGCTAGACTTAGTGGTTAACAAATAGAATATGGCATAAGTAATAATGTGTAACTTCTAAGATAGGTCATAAAAGGCATTTGGGGTTTTTCTTTTCTCTTTTGGATCACTTTCTCTGGAGGTTACTCATAGTCTTGTGGAGGGGTCTACATGGCAAGGAGTTGAATCCTCCTGCCAACAATCAACACTAACTTGCCAGGCATATGAGTGAGCCACCTTAAAAGCAGTTTCTCCAGCCCCAGTCAAGCCTTCAGATGACTATAGCCTCCACTGACCTCTCAACTACAACCTTGTGAGAGATTCTGAGCCAGAACCGGCCAGGTAAGCTACCTCCAAAATTCCTGACTCAGCAGCAACTGTAAGATAACAAATATTTACTGTTTTAATCTTGTAATTTGCTATATAGCAAGAGGTAACTAATAAACAGTGTTGGCGCTTACAATATTTTAGAAGAGACAGAGGCATCATTATAATTCAGAGTGATAACGGTGATTGTAAGAACAATTTGAAACGTATACATTATGAGTACAAAGAAAAGGTAACTTAATTCCATCTGGGGTATAGGGAAGAGGACATGTGATCTGGGCCTTTACCCTACAGAGTTTTTACTGACAGAGAATCCAGAAGAGCAGTGGGAGATGCATTTGGAGAGTTAAGATGGGGCTGAATCGTAAAAGATTTTGAGTGCTATAATAAGGAATTGTGACTTTATTCTGCAAATGAGAAATGGGAATTTGTAAAGCATGACCAGCTCTGTCTTTAGAGGAGAACTATCAGGAATATGGAAATCATTCTGATTTAAAGAGAGTGGTGTCAGAAAGACCTTTCTGGAAACTATTATAACAACCCAGTAAATAAATGAACACTTCTCAAATAATAGTAGCAATGGGAACAAAAAAAGGAATGAATTACTTCAGAGACATGGCAATAATTAATCAGATTTGGTGACTGCCTACATATAAGACTATGTAAGGAAGTTTAATGAGTCAAAACTTTTAGACTGTAATGACAAAATGATGGTGGGGCCACTAAAAAATATGCAGTAAAATAGTTGACTACCTCCCTCCATTGACCACCTCCTTAAGTTGACCTAATTGTCATAGACCAGACATGTACCACATGTATATATCAGTACAATAGGCCTACTTCCTTATGTTGACCAGTATGGTACATTCCCGTACCTGGTTGGAATGGTCAACTTACTGAGGTTCTACTGTATATGCAACAGCAGATAAAGAGCAGGTGAAACAGAGGAGAAGAAGGTGGCCTCGTCTGTGAAGAAGCAAGGGCTGAGGTGGCTTGGAACATCCAAACCAACACTTTCCACAGTGCAGTTGGAAATTGTTGGATTGGATTTGGGGAGGGAAAATCAGAAGTAAAGATATCTGTGACTCTGGTGGCACCTGTGGCTCAGTGAGTAGGGTGCCGGCCCCATATGCCGAGGGTGGCGGGTTCAAACCCAGCCCCGGCCAAACTGCAACAAAAAAATAGCCGGGCATTGTGGCGGGCGCCTGTAGTCCCAGCTACTCAGGAGGCTGAGGCAAGAGAATCGCTTAAGCCCAGGAGCTGGAGGTTGCTGTGAGCTGTGTGAGGCCACGGCACTCTACCGAGGGCAATAAAGTGAGACTCTGTCTCTACAAAAAAAAAAAAAAAAAGATATCTGTGACTCATCTTCAGCTGGACTGTTGATAAGTGTTCTGGGGTCAGTGACAAAAACCTTGAGGTCAGAAAAATCCTCGTGACCCTAATATTCAGAAGGGAGAAGGAAGAGGGAACAGTGTTGTAGAAGCCAGGGCACTAGATTTCACAGGACAGGTGGAATCCAGCAGGATGGAACAAGGTGAAGATTCAGCCATTATGGCTTGAGGAACCACTTAATGAATGTTGGAGTGTGCTTACCGGTGCTTAGAAGTTGAGAAAAGGAGGTGGGAAGGTAGTCTATTTCTTAAAAAACCTGCAGTGAGGGCGGCGCCTGTGGCTCAGTCCGTAAGGCGCCGGCCCCATATACCGAGGGTGGCGGGTTCAAACCCAGCCCCGGCCAAACTGCTACCAAAAAATAGCCGGGCATTGTGGCGGGCACCTGTAGTCCCAGCTACTCGGGAGGCTGAGGCAGGAGAATCGCTTAAGCCCAGGATTTGGAGGTTGCTATGAGCTGTGTAAGGCCACGGCACTCTACCGAGGGCCATAAAGTGAGACTCTGTCTCTACAAAAAAAAAAAAAACCTGCAGTGAGAAAAAGGGAAATGAATGGTGTTTTGAAGGATATGGAGGATCTAAAGAAGACTCTTTATATTGTATTTAATTTTTAAGATTAGGGCATGTGCAGAGACAAATACCCAGGAGAGAGAGAAAGAGAGAGAGAAATACTGAAAATACTTGAAATATAGGAGATCACTGATGACACCAAGGCAGAGGCTGGAGGGTAGCTCTACCAACAGGAACAAGAAAGAAAACTCCTCTGAGACAGGGTCAGGGACCTAAGAATAGGTGTATATATAGTTACATCTGGAGGTGGAGAAAATAATAACCCCCCACATTTATATTACACTTTGCACTTGCCCTGTGAGGGAGGCAAGACAGTTATTAGCAAAGCTTTCCTGTAGCTTTTCTTAGACACATGGATGACCAAGGGCCCCATAATTAGTGGGTAGCCAATCCTAGACTCCGACCATCGAGTCAGGCTCTCAGCACAATGTTCCCTTTGCTGAACATCACTAGCACCTGTCTGGGCTTTCTAAAGTATGACAGTATCTGGTCAGCACCATCTGCCATTCTGTACTTGTCTAGTGATGGCTGTTTCTTCTTTCCAGAGCAACCTTTTCTTTCCAGTTTCTGTGTCTTTGTGTTTTTGTTCCTCTCACCATGTCCTTATTCCATGTCCCTTTGCCTTAAAAGGTAACCATTCTTCAAGATAAAGAGTGCATACTTCTTCCTTCGCTCAGCTTCAGGTCACTGGTCTGGAGGCATCCACATGGCACCTGGTGTGGACCTCTCAGGTAGCTCCAGCTTCACCTGAAGTCAATATGTTTGTCTGTGAGTTTTGCCCCCCACGAGATGATGTGATCCTTCAAGATGTGAATCTTACCCTAGACTACTGTCATGTTCCAACACTAGCAAACACAAGAGTCCCACATATTCAAGTGTTAGTTGAGGCATGATTGAAAGGGAGATGTTGTTGCAGCAGGCTGTATTAAAATGCCCACCATCCCCAGCCCTGTCTACGTGATGTGCAGTATACTTTTGAGTTGAAGAATCCTTTCCATCGACTGTCATTTCCCAAAAGTAGAAAATGGATTTTCTCTTAGGACAAGAAGTCTGGAGGTAGTTCATTCCCAGTAGTAAGCAGTACATTAAAGAAGAGTTTCATTATCCTCTCACGTTGGAACTTGGTATTCACTTCTGTCTCAGGATTACCCCTTGTAGTTACAAAGTGGCTGCAATAGCTCCAGGCATTCTGCAATAGCTCCAGACATTCTGTTCTTTAAGTTCAGGCAAGTGAAGAAAACTTTCCCAGACCTTCCCTCATGCCTCATTGACCAGAATTGCATCCCATGCCTATTCCTAGGCCAAAGCAAGCCGTTTGGTATGGTTAGAGTAACTTCACTGAGGATGTATCCTCTGAGGGGCTGAAAAATCCACTGTCCTTTGGATATCCCTCACCTCAACAAAATAAAAATTCCCATGGCAAGAAAAAGGGAGAATTGATGTTGATTAGGCATCAGAATGTCTTTGGCATGATTTTTTTCAGTATGTGTCACCTTGATATTTCTACCTCTTTGCCTCACAGAATAGGAGGTTCTTTTACCCTAAACAAGTCTTGCTTTCTGATTTCTGTACGCTAGGCACATGAGTCTGGCAAATGTCACTTACCGCACGGTCACTGTTGGAGTGGCTAAAGGATAACCAGCTTGACAACGTATAATTATTTGTGCTCGGGTGTTTGAGTATGTTGTATCAGGCTCACTAGCACCTTTCAGCAAAAGATGAGACTTTTTACTCCCCACACAAGAGTTTCGTAGGATCAGGGGTATACCAAGAAATGGGGAGTGGTGGGAGTGGTCAGCATCTGGGGCAGGCAATAAGGAGTGCTAGATCCATAATGAACTTTAAATCAACAGTACACCCCTAAATGCAATGTGGTGTCATAGATTAAACACTGGCACAAAAAAAAAACACCAGTGGAATCAAAATCTGTAGTTTGATTAATAGTAGCAATGTTAATTTTCATGTTTTGAGAAACATACCATGCTTACAGAAGCTGCGTGAAAGGTATATGGGAACTCTATATTATTTTTTGCAACTCTTCAATAAATCTAAATTTATTTTCAAAATAAAACCTTTTAAAGTGTTAAAATTGACTAAAAATTGATCTGCTTTTTTTGCTGTCACCATGCACTGGCCATTCTCAACAATGTTAGGGATAAAATACTTCCTCCCCTCCCCCAAATCTTTTGGTCTGTGTTTTAAATAGTTGTAGATAACTGTTCAGTCTTTTTTTCCCTCTCTTTTGTTTTTCCTTGGGTTTTTGTTGTTGTTTGTTGTTGTTGTTGTTGTTGTTGTTGTTGTTGAGACAGAGTTCTACCCTATGCCCTGAGCAGAGTGCAATGACATTGTAGCTCACTGCAACCTCAGACTCGGGCTGTGGGCATCCCGCTGCTTCAGCCTCCGAAGCTGCTGAGATTACAGGCACTCGCCAAGGTGCCTAGCTGGGCTTTTCAATTTTTTTCATGAGTCGGGGTCTCACTCTAGCTCAGACAAGCCTCAAAACTCCTGAGCACAAGCAATCCTCCTGCTTCAGCCTCCCATAGTGCTGGGATTACAGGAGTGAGCCACCACGCCCCGCAATAACTGTTAAGTCTTAATAATGTATCTCTAAGCTTCAACTTAGTGTATTTTATTATTTACCTTTTAATAAACATTGCATTCTGCTTGCAAATTAATCCCACAGTTAGCCCCTGATACATGAGGTCTCAGATGTGTGTATTTGTTCATATCTAGTTGGAATCATCTGAGTTTGCCAGAGGCATAGTTGGTGTCTCCAAACTAGTGCTAGAGATGTTTGTGTCTAAACTATAAATTTGAAGCAAACAATGATAGCACAGTGATTATGAAGATGAAGAAACGGAACTTAAGTTACTTTAATTCTTTAATTCTGTATAACCATTTGAAACTTTTATTTGTGTTTAAAATTTAAAACAGTGAAATCAAGGGCAAGCTGCCATTATAATTCTTTCTTCCGTGGCAAGATTTTTTTTTTTTTGAGATAGAGTCTCATTTTCTCACCCTCTGTAAAGTGCTGTAACATCATAGCTCACAGCACCCACAAAGTCTTGGGCTTAAGTAATTCTCTTGCCTCAGCCTCCCAACTAGCTGGAACTACAGGTGGGTACCCACAGTGCCCAGCTATTTTTTCTTTTTTTTTAGAGACGAAGTCTTGCTCTGGCTCAGGCTGGTCATGAACTCCTGAGCTCAGGCAATCCACCCACCCTGGCCTCCCAGAATACTAGGATTACAAGCAAGAGCCACCACGCCCAGCCCATGGCAAGATTTTTTTTTTTTTTTTTAAACAGAGTCTCATTATGTCACCCTCTGTAGAGTGTCGTAGCATCACAGCAACTTAAGTGATTCTTCTTGCCTCAGCCTCCCAAGTAGCTGGGACTACAAGCACCAGCCACAACGCCCAACTGTTTTTGGGTTATAGTTGTCTTTGTTGTTTGGCAATCCCAGGCTAGATTCAAACCTTCCAGCTCTGGTGTATGTGGCTGGCGCCCTAGCCACTGAGCTACAGGCACCAAGCCCATGGCAAAATTTTTTTCTGGAATTTTTTTCTTCATGGAGAGGAGCAAGGTGTTAAAAATTATCTGCTCCTCAGGGCGGTGCCTGTGGCTCAGTGAGCAGGGCGCCGGCCCCATATGCCGAAGGGTGGTGGGTTCAAACCCAGCCCCGGCCAAACTGCAACAAAAAAATAGCCAGGCGTTGTGGCGGGCGCCTGTAGTCCCAGCTACTTGGGAGGCTGAGGCAGGAGAATTGCCTAAGCCCAGGAGTTGGAGGTTGCTGTGAGCTGTGTGACACCATGGCACTCTACCCAGGGCAATAAAGTGAAACTCTGTCTGTACAAAAAAAAAAAAAAAAATTATCTGCTCCAGGTCTCAAATATGCTAAGTATGAGAGTAAGTAAAACTAAGATTCTGGGTATCAGAAACTACCTTAAATATTATATACTCACTCTCTTACTTTAGAGACCAGGAAAGCAAGGTCCAGAAACTTGCACTGTGTATAAGGATTTGCTGAACTGGGTTGAGGACAGGCCCCTCTCCTTTCTGGTGTTTTGCTCCCAGTATGGTCTCTGCATCCTATACCCATTCTTGAGCAGAATAACAATAACTCAGAATAACTAATTCCCCTGCCCAGCATCAGCTGGTGACTCAATGGCAGAATAAGGCATGGGAACCTGAACTCCTGATAGCTCTATTCACTGTAGCCAGTTTTCCCTTTCCAGCTCTTGTTTGGCCAGAGACACCTTAATTCTGGACAACTGATGAATGTGCCACCTGACTTTCAGATAGAGGAGTGCAATTTTTTAAAAGGGACATGATTTAACATTAGAAAGGTGTAGACTTCAGGGTGACGCCTGTGGCTCAAAGGAGTAGGGCACCGGCCCCATATACTGGAGGTGGCAGGTTCAAACCTGGCCCTGGCCAAGAACTGCAAAAAAAAAAAAAAAAGTAAAGTGTAGACTTCAATCAAAATTCCTTCAAGCAGAAAAACACTGGAATATAACCTTTGGGAATCAAAGGAAAAATTTCCTTGAGGGAACAATTTCAGGCACTGTTTTCCACTAAGTCTTCCAATTTGGGAGGATCTTTGGATGGAAAGAATATTGAAAATTTAAACTGCCCACAGAAATGCTTATCTTTATTTAGTTTTTCTATATACAAAGAGAAAGTAATAATTATTAGGGTGGCACCATTATGATGCAGTAGGCCATTGCATTGAGGAAAAATTTAATAGAAACAACTCTGTGGAAAGATGATTTCTGTGAGCCAAAGCACAACCCATGAGACCCTGTTACTTGATTGCCATGCCTGACTTCCCTGAGCAGCCTCTCCTAGACTAGGGAGAAACATAGGCACTATATTGATGAAATTTAGGCATTTTCCTGTGAACCCTTGTTACTGAAATGTATCCTATCTCTGCTCCTCAGATCACAGCCCAGCATTCAAGAATGATTCGCTGTGAATTATCAGGCCTGGACTCTGCATACAGATACCACGGTCTTTATACAGCTCCCTACCACACTAATTGGTTAGGTATAACCTGTTCCCCCTTGGACTAGTGATTGGCCTCTTACCACACGGTTGTAGAGATGATGGATGAATGAGTGGATGGATGGATGCATGGATGCGTGGATAAATGGATAAGTGAAGGATAGATGAATACATCAAGGGCTAGGTGGATGGATGAAAGGTGAATAGATGGTTGGAAAGAGGGATGGTTGGATGTGTAGAAATGTGGATAAGTGGATGGATTAATAGACCAATGTGCAGGAATCTGAACCATTGCATTTTATGTAGATGCCCAAGATAATTTCATAAGGAAGAGGCCCCAAGGGGATTCCGCTTCCATACAGGAGATATGTTGAGGACCATAGCTATATTTAAGTTGGGTAGAAGATAACCTTGGGGTAGACTTTAAGGCCCTGAAAAGCAGAAATCATGAGACTTAGTAACCAGCTCATCTTCTGCCACATAGTAGGTGCTGGGTGAATATTTGTTGACAAAAATGAACAAAGGGTGAATGAATGACTTCATAAGTACATGGACAGCTCCCCCTGACCTTGAAATTCGGCCCCACATTCTGATTTTTGTGCTTATACTCCAATATTAAAATTTCATTCCTTTATAAATCAATTAAATATCTGAAAGTGTACTTTTATAACACAAAATATTCCTGGATGTTGAAAACCTTAAATCCTTTCCATCTGGCATCCCCCTGGCAGGAATTAGCTGGTCATGGTTGCTGTCTCTCTTGTTTGTTTGCTGGTGACATCGTGCATATAGACAGATCCAGAGATTTCTCTGACTGGGCTGAAGGATTCTGGCTGACAAGTGAGAGGGGGCCCTTTATGGAAGGAACCACCAGCGCTTTGGGAAGGACATAGTAACTCCCCTCTCTTGTGATCTTGAGCAGCCAGCCCCTGCTCCTAATGGGATGGGACTTCCTCTCTTTGACCCAGGGGTTTCTTTTTCTTCTCTTTCTTTTTTTTTTTTTTTTTTTTTTGAGAGAGAGTCTCACTCTGTTGCCCAGGCTACAGTGCCTTGGCATCAGCATTGCTCACAGCAACCTCAAATTCCTGAGCTCAAGTGACCCTTTTGCCTCAGCCCTGACTACAGGTGCCTGGGACTACAGGTGCCTACCACAATGCCAGAATAACTTTTCTGCTTTTAGTAGAGACAGGATCTTGCTCTTGCTCAGACTGGTGTTTCTGCAAGCTGACTAGGCACTGAAGTGAGGACAGAAAAAAGACAAGAGTAGGTGAGAGAAAGAAAGGAAACATGAGAAGAAGGGAGAGAGTTATAAGGAGAGAACAGAGGAAGGAAAAAGATAGGATGGAGATACAATATAGAATGTATTCAGGGCACAGTGCCTCTAGTAATATTATCATTATCTTGCCTGAATAGATGTGCAAGGACTCCTATCTGCTCATTACACAACTTGAAAATGGAACACATTTTATCAGCCTCATCAGAAATCTTGGCAGATGCTGTCAGAAAGTGTGTGCTATTCCTGACATGTGATTTTTCAATGGCATGTACTATACTTTTTGATTAGTGGTAGGAGAAAGAGGCAAAGAGAGTTGATTGTACTTTCTTTTTGTTTTGTTTAATCTTGAAATTTTTCTCTCTACGGAGACTTTGCTTTAGACCATCTTGAGCCCCTTGGAACAGCCATGTCAGCACAGCCAGGGGTCTAGAGTTGGCTAGTAGTCTGGGGCCACAATAAAGCCCTCTGCCAAGGACCTAGTTCTTTGAAATACCCATCAGGGCTCTCCCCTCCCCTCACCCCAGCATTGTTCATGGCTTCCATGCCCCTCTCTTCCACTTCTGCCCTGATCTCAGTGTCTCTGTCTTGCATTGACACATCTGAAATACATGGTTCAAGGAAAGAGTATGTTTGTTCCCAGCTGAGCAAGGCTCCAGGAGACCAGCATTGCCAGAGACAGAAGTGGGCACCGTTCATCTCTGAACTAAAGCCATGCAGTGGGCACGTTCCCCATGGCAAATACCACCTTTCCCTGGGAAGGCAGCCAAGGCCTGGAGCGCCGTAGAAAATCACCCATGAGAGGCCCTTCCTGAGTCCTACAGAAAATGGTTCTTTTCATAGCCTCTGAGTCCCCTTCCTTTCTAGTCGTGAATGCTCACATCACATCCCCCTTCCTGGCCTTCTGCATGAACCAGTGCCCCCAGCCAGGTGCCTCCCGGCTTCTGTACCCTTCCCCTTCCCCTCCACACTGGATGGGCTTTCCCAGACCTCAGAGAGCGCTTCCTTTCCCCAGCTCTGCTACTGACTCTCCATCCAGCACTCTGAGCCTCTCACATGAAGCAGTCCCATGCTATGACCTAACATCTCCGGAGGCTCCTCTTGGGTTGAACAGAAATGATTTGTTGACTTTGCCAGATTAGCAAGGGGAGCAAATTCCATAGATGCCTTTGTCCCTAAGTCTCAAAGTTCAGACCTCTAGCCTGATAGCAGGAGCAAGGTGCTGGAGGTAGCCCAAGTCCCAGAAAAGAATAACAGCAATAACAATGGCTCTTGTCTGGAGCAATGACTTGCTGGCAGGCAACTGTCTAAGACCTAAGACCAGCACTTGGGTGTTTAAATTTACTCCTCACAACAATGTTCTGCAGTAACTATCACCAGCCCTGTTTTATAGGAAATGGAAGCCCATAGCAGTTAAGTCACTTGCCTAAGACCCCAAGTTAGTAGGAGGCAAACCCTTACTGTGTCTGGGGGTGGGATTTCTGCACCCACTCAACTGCCTTTCCTGCCATGGCCTGGGGATGGAGGGACAACCTGGATTCCAGCCCAGCTCTGCTACTCCTTAGGGGGGTTACTTCAGGTCAGCCACCCTCATTTCTTAAGTCTCTGTTTCCTAATCAGAAAAATGACGGGTTTTGAGGTGATTTCTTACAGCCTTTTCCATAGGGTTATGTTGTGATTTCCCCCCCCTAATTATAAAAGTACTCAGAAAGATCTCCAAACTTTCTGGACACAGGGCCAACCCCAGGCAAAAGGATAGAGTAGGAGGCAAAAGTGATCGTTGATGACCTCTAAAAACTCCATCTGTGCAACTTTTCCATGGTCCAGATCAAGCCTTTAGGGCAAATTCCTAATGCCCTTTGGGGCCCCAGGGAGGATGCTAAGAAGGCTCATCCATAACCTAATGACTCAGAGGGCACACACACCCAGTGCATTAGTCAGGATGAGTAAAACTGAGCTTCTTATTAAAAATAAAGTTGTCCTTTGAATATGTCCTAATTTGTAACAGGGGAAATGCATTGATCAGTGCCAGTCAAAGGTGACTCCATTCCAACTGTCTTGGGCAAGAGGAGAGTGATCCTTCATGCTTTGATACGAGATGGAGTCCAAATACTGTTTTAGATACCAGGGGGCATGTGGTCAGAGACCACAGCATCATACTCCCCTGCCAGGAAACCTTCGCCTTCGGGCTCTGCCCATCACCTGCTGGAGAAAGTCCACATCCTTTAGCTTGGATTCAAGGAGCTCCATAAGCACCTTCTCCCTGTCCCTCCTTGAACTCTGGCTTCCTTAGTAATTCAAGAATACTAAGGAAGGGCAAAGCACAGTGGCTCTTGCCTCTAATCCTCTGGGAGGCTGAGGTAGGAGGATCCCTTGAGCTCAGTAGTTTAAGATCAGCTTGAGGAAGAGCAAGACCCTGTTTCTACAAAAATTGAAAAATTAGCCAGGCATTGTGATGGGCGCCTGTAGTCCCAGCTATTTGGGAGGCTGAGGCAGGAAAATCATTTGAACACAGGAGTTTGATGTTGCTGTGAGCAACTCTAGCCTGGAAAATAGAGCAAGACTCTGTCTCAAAAAAAAAAAAAAATGAAAAAAGGTAGCCTTACAAAAAAAAAAGGGGGGGGGGCAGCACCTGTGGCTCAGTGAGTAGGGCGCCAGCCCCATATACTGAAGGTGGCGAGTTCAAACCCAGCCCAAGCCAAACTGCAACAACAGAAAAAAGGTAGCCATCCCCAAATCCACTCCCTTGCAAATCCAACTAAGCTGGCAGCATCTCAAGCATTTCCCCCTCACCACTGGAGGAAAGTTTGTATCATCATATGTGCTTGATTCTAAGATGTATGCTTTTCTCCATTTTAACATCTTCTTCATTTAACACTGACGTTACAATCAACGGCATATCTTTGTTTCTTTTTTTTTTTTTTCTTTTTTTTTTATTGTTGGGGATTCATTGAGGGTACAATAAGCCAGTTACACTGATTGCAATTGTTAGGTAAAGTCCCTCTTGCAATCATGTCTTGCCCCCATAAAGTGTGACACACACTAAGGCCCCACCCCACTCCCTCCCTCTCTCTTTCTGCTTCCCCCCCCCATAACCTTAATTGTCATTAATTGTCCTCATATCAAGATTGAGTACATAGGATTCATGCTTCTCCATTCTTGTGATGCTTTACTAAGAATAATGTCTTCCACTTCCATCCAGGTTAATACGAAGGATGTAAAGTCTCCATTTTTTTTAATGGCTGAATAGTATTCCATGGTATACATATACCACAGCTTGTTGCATATCTTTGTTTCTTTAACAGCACTTCTTTCTTTAGTGGTTTGCAAAGTACTGGTGCATCTCAGATTCGATGAAATACAGGGAGTAGCATTCTCCAAATGTGAGCTCCAGAAGCTCAATCAGAGGCTGGGAACCTGTGTGCTCCTTCTCTGAGTCTTTTTCTCCCAATCAGTACTGGGTCCTAGTGGTAGAAAGGGGAGATCTCTGGGGGCCTGTGTAGTCCCCTGGTTGTAACCTTGAGTACTGTTGAGCATTTAATGACCAGCTCAGCCTGAATAGAAGGTGGTTTGAAACAGCCAGCCTGTCTGCCCTGGTGCTTACCTGCTGGTCAGCCCTTAGTCCTTACTCCTCACTTGCTGGCTCCCAACCCTTCACCCATCTGCCCTCATTCCTATTTCATGAATAGTTGACAACAACTCAGGGAACTTAGCCTGTCACCTAGTTCCAGGAGACAATCCAAATGTGGTTAATTCAGGCTCCTTTACCATGAGTGGCTTTACGGGTATGCCTGTGTATTAGTATTCTTTTCCACTGTAACAAATTACTACAGCTCTAGCTCAAAACAATGCAAATGTATTTTCTTACAGCTGTGTGGGTCAGAAATCTATTATGGGACTCATTCGATAAAATCAAAGTGTCCTCAGGGCTGTGTTCCTTTCTGGAGGTTCCAGGAGGGGAGGATGGGTTTCCTTGGTCTTTCTGGTGTTGGCGGATTTTAGTTTCTCGCAGCTGCAGGACTGAAGTTCCTATTTCCTTACCAGCTGTCAGCTGGGGGCCTCTAATAGCTCTTAGTGGCCTCTCTCTGGTTTTGGTTTTGTTTTGTTGTTATTGTTGTTGTTTTGAGACACAGAGTCTCATTTTGTCACCTTGGGTAGACTACTGTGGCATCATAGCTCACAGCAACCTCAAACTCTTGGGCTCCAAAACTGTTCTTGCCTCAGCCTTCTGAGGAGCAGGGACTATAGGCACCTGTCACCAAGCCTGGCTAGTTTTTTAATTTTTATTTATTTAATCTTTATTTATTTTTTTGAAACAGAATCTCACTTTGTTACCCCTGGTAGACAGCTGTGGCATCACAGCTCAAAGCAACCTCAAACTCTTGGGCTTAAGCAATCCTCTTGCCTCAGCCTCCCAAATAGCTGGGACTACAGGTGCCTGCCACAACTCCCGGCTATTTTTTTGTTGTTGTTGTCATTGTTGTTTAGCAGGCCCAGGCCAGGCTCAAACCCACCAGCCCGGGTGCATGTGGCCGGCACTCTAACCACTGCGCTACGGGTGCTAAGCCTAGTTTTTTTTTATTTTTAACAGAGACGGTGTCTCATTCTTGCTCAGGTTGGTCTCAAACTCCTGAGCTCAAGCAATCCACCCGCCTCAGTCTCCCAGATTGCTAGTATTACAGGGGTGAGCCACTACACCCAGCCCTCTCTGGTTTTTACACATAGCCCTCTATATCTTGGAACCAGTAACAAGTCCTTCTCAAGATGCCATCTCCCTTACCCAGCCGAGCTGATGTGTTTGGATTGGGTACACTAGATAATCCAGGAGAGCCTCCCACTCTCAAGGTTCATGTCTGTAATCACATCTGCAAAGTTCCTTAGTCACAGGTTTTGGGGCACTGCCCTGTGAACACCTTTGAAGGCGTTATTCTGTTCTGTGTCACTGCTACAGTATGGGACCCATCTGGCCCATGAAATGTAAAGGGGAATGTGCTGGACTTTGGGGAAAGAATTTTGCTCCCTGATTAAAAAGAGAGACATTGAGGAGGTTTGCCGCCTGCTATCCTCTCCGATTGCAGTGGTGTGAGCTGTAGCAGCTCTCTAATGACCATGAGGCCTCAAGGCCCAGGATAAAGGGAAACATACCAACCACAGAAGTAAGGGTGTCAGAGAGAAAAGACAGAAATAGCTTGGCCTTTTTTATGACAATGTGTAGCCACGGAACCGTAGAACCACTACATCTGACGTCCTGTGAGATACTTCAGCAGCTTTATTACTTAAGCCACAGTTAGTCAAATATTCTGTTACTTGCAGTTGAACTCATCCTAACTGAAAGTCAATCCCTTCATTATTGGTCCATTTCAATTATGCCTTCATTTGCTACTTGGTAATGTGTTATCCTCCCTAGTATCTCTGTCCTCTCAGAATACTGAAATGCACCTCCTCCCAAACTTTTGCCTATTTAACCAAGGTCCTGACCTTCTGCCTAGTTCTTGCTGACCCCCTCTTTAGGGTCTATGTAGGGAAGGCCTCTGTATTTCCAATTATGGCTGGGACTAGTCTCGGATTAACAGCCCTCCCTAACCCCTGACACTGCCTGCAGGGCATACCTCCTGGTGGACATGATTGTCTGAATTATGCCTGGACTTGCAGCCCTTCAAACATGGTTACCTGGACTGTTGTCTGCCTCAGAGCCACTCAGGGTCCTCCGCCCTGTCCCACCTGCTCTCAGCGTTTCCCTTCCTGTGCATCTGCATTTCTGGGGTCACGTCATACTACACTCTGTCCATCGTGGTGCCCTAGTGGTGTATCTTAATATCCAGCCAGCCTAGACCACTGGCCGTTGTCTGATCAGCTCTTTCACTTCCATGATTCTGCACCATTTCTCATGCTGCTCCCCCAAAGAGTAATTGCCATTAATTGCCATGAAGTCCTAGTGGCAATCTCATGAGGAGGTCCTATTGTTCCCATTTTGTAAACAATTAAGAAACTTTAGGTGATTTATTTAGGGGGATATGGCTAGGGAGTGACAGGCTGGGATCCTAATACAAGTTTCTCTGACTTCAAGGCTCATGTCCTTTTCCACTCATATCTGACATTTTAGGGATGGTGCCCAACCCATGACTTGAAAGTCTTGTTTCCCTCAAGGCATTAAAAGCAGCATGAGGGCAGGTATTTTCTCTACTGGCCACTAGAGTCAATGGTGTGCTTGTAAATGGTTAATGACTAACTCTTCGAGGGGACTGGGGAGATCCTAGTTTATAGATTTCTGAGTCCCATGGAGTAAATGCTTCCATCTGGCTGATTTCAAGCTACCTATGATAGCCCTGGACAAGGAGTTGGGGACAGAAGCCCAGTAGCACATCATTATATGGTATTTCCACCGTGAGGATGCAATCTATGTGAACGGCCTCAAGAGCACCGGAATAGTATAATGAAATGTAGTGAAATAATTAGGAAGTGAACTGGGGTATTTATTACCTTTGTTTTAAATTTAATTCATTCAATTGTGATTTTATGTAATTTAATCTTTAATAATTGTTATATTTAACATTCAACTTGCAAATTTCCTGCAACTCTAGAAAGGAGCCTCACAAACTGGTTTGAGCCGGCTCTAGCACACCACTGCTAGAGTCTGTTATAATGCTCTGCTTTTAATAGGCGTGGAATTGGTGGTAAGGATGCTGATAAAAAGAACATGAATATCCACTTAGGAGCTTTGAATGCAGCTGGTAACCCAGATTTCAGTATTCTTTCCTACGTCTGAGACTTTCTTTTTTTTTTTTATTGTTGGGGATTCATTGAGGGTACAATAAGCCAGTTACACTGATTGCAATTGTTAGGTAAAGTCCCTCTTGCAATCATGTCTTGCCCCCATAAAATGTGACACACACCAAGGCCCCACCCTCCTCCCGCCATCCCTCTTTCTGCTTCCCCCCCCATAACCTTAATTGTCATTAATTGTCCTCATATCAAGATTGAGTACATAGGATTCATGCTTCTCCATTTTTGTGATGCTTTACTAAGAATAATGTAGACTTTCTTAATTCTATCCCTCATACTTAACAGAAAGCCAAACAAATAAAAATAGTTGAGGGTGGAGACCAAAGAATAGCCAAGGCTCCAACTAAGGGCTGTTGAATACTGAACTCTGCCCTGGGTCAGGGTGGGACCCAATGACTGCTTAGCATTCAAAACTGTCCCCTGCAGCTGGACTAGAGCAAACCTCTGAGCTATTAACTGTCTTCTGTCCTCGCCTCTTCCTGACCATGCCCACAGTAAAAGAAGTCCTGAAGAAAAAGCACCAGTCATGTCGTTATTCTATTACATTCCAGAAAGGACAGCCTCCCAGGAATAGGGAGCTTAGAAAGTATTATAAAAACTAAATTGTAGCATAGCATCCAAGGGCACAAAAAAAAAAAAGAGTCTTGCACTTCAGCTATCTTAGGCTTTTGTTATGGATGCTCTGCTGATCTTAGTGGAAACAGGAGTGGGCAGGCCCAGCTTAGGGAGAGAGGGACAGCTGGTGAATCAGCTGTGTTGCGTTACAGTCAGCACCAGCCCTGTTGCCGCAGACGGTCAGGGATTGTTCCATATAAGGACTTGGACTCGGGACAGGCGGTCCCGCGGATGTGCTTCAGAGCTCCCCTAAAATTGCATCTTGGGATTAGGTCTTTGTTACCAGCAAAAGGGGGACCCTGGAAAGGTTGGTCAGTGTGAAGAAATCAGGACTAGTCGTGGCCTGGCGAGGACAGGATGAAGAAGCAGGGTGCAGCCCCTTTGCCGCCAAGCTGTGCTCGGGAATGCAGGGCAGAGCCTGAGAAAGCTGTGGGAGTGAGTCTCAGCAGTGATTGCATGGGCAGGGACGCAGCAAAGGACCAGCCCCTCTCTGCCTGGGGCGGCGGGGGCATTTCCCCCATAGACTTGGACAAGTGTGGTAGGGGTCAAAGGGACCCCTTTTTAACCACGAGAGGCAGTTTCTTTGACTATTGGTGAAGGTGGCTATTATGCAGCTGAAGACATAGGAACTCTACTTACTAATCAAGTGGGGAACAGTCCAAGCTCTGAGTTATTCTGAGAGCAAAGTAGCTTCACCCAAGTAGAACGCAGCTAGTTAACCTCCTTCCCCTCCTATGGGTTCAGGCAGAGTGACGCTGCCAGGGCTGTGGGAATCCAGGGGAGAAGGAAAGGATAAAGGGATGGGGGAGTGATCTGGGAAAGTGGCTTTTAATAGATGGGCAATAAACTGGATCTAATTTGTAAAGATTAAACAATTTTGTTGTTTCAGCAATCTGATTGCTTTAACTTTTTTTTTTTTTTTTTAAAGACCCAGCTTAAACCATTTCAGGACACTTCTCTGTACCTCTTGATTTGGTTCAAAAGACCAGCAACTACGGAATAGTTTGTTGCAGTAAGAATGAACTGCTCAATATGCAAAACACAGACAAATCTCACAAATGTAATATGGAGCAAAAGAAGACAGACAAAAAGAGTACTGTGAAATCCCGTTTATGTCAAGCTCAAAAAACGGGGAAAACCAATCTGTGGTGTTAGAAGTCAGGATACTGCTTCCTTTGTTGGCGTTTGTGGCTGGGAGGGGCTGGAGAACTCCAGGGTGCCGGTAATGTACTAATTCTTTGTCTGGGTGCTGCTTACACAGATGTGGACACATTGAGCTGCCCATCTATCATCTGTGTACATTTCTGTGTATATGCTGTATTTCAATCAAAAGTCTCTTTAAAAAAAAAAAAAAAGGAAGAAAGAATCAGAATGTAATCTTGTGAAATTAGTGGTCATAGGAAGAGTGAATTCCTGTGTGCCAAACCAAACTAAGCCTCTGAGGGTCGGGTGGGGGCAGAATAGCAGTACCACAGGGCTAAGAGTCAGAAAACCTGATTTCCAGGCCTGCTTCTGTTATTCGCCGGTGGAAGAGAGTTAGAAATTTAGCTTCCCTCAACACCTAACAGCCAGTTAGGAGTAAATAAAAGGCTTCAGGAAAACCTAAAGTTGTCTTCCAATCCATGCCTTGCCAGGAAAGGTTAAGGATCCCACTTGAAGACCAAACACCAAGAGACTTAGATAAGTGGTAATAATCTCCTATGTTTGTATAATGTGTCCTGCACCCAAAGCACTTTCATGATCGTTATATGTACTGTTTGATCCTTCACAGTAAGAAGAGTAGGAATGCAGGCTCTGGGTCTGAACTGCCTGGGTTGGGATACTAGCCCCATCTGTTACTAGCTGCTTGACCCTGAGCTCTGCATTCTGTGCCTCAGTTTCCCCATCTGCAAAACAGGGATGTGGGGAGGTTTAAATGAATGAACAGAAAAGCACTTACAACAGTGTCTGCCGCATGATGAGCATTTGTTAATCATTGGTTACAACAAGAACAAAAGGCCAGATAAGAGTTCACATTTTACAGTTGTGGAAACTGAGGCTCAAAGCCAATTACAAGGCTAATTCACAGCAGATCCAAAACTGAAAGCCAGGCCTGCAACTGGGCTGAAACTCCCAAGTCTGCAATGATTTGCTATCCATTTTTATATAATAACACTAACAATACCTCTTACTGGGCTGGGCACAGTGGCTCATGCCTATAATCCTAGCACTCTGGAAGGGTAAGGTAGAAGGATCAGTTGAGGTCAGGAGTTTGAGACCAGCCTGAACAAGAGCAAGAGCCTGTCTCTACTAAAAATAGAAAAATTAGCTGGGTGTTGTGGTGGGTATCTGTAGTTCTAACTGCTCAGGAGGCTGAGGCAGGAGGAGCACCAGAACCCAGGAGTTCGAGATTTCTGTAAGCTAAGCTGATGCCAGGGCACTTTAGCCTGGGCAACAGAGTAAGACTCTGTCTAAAAAAACAAGTAAAATAACCCCCAACAATACCTTTTGCTAAGCACTAAGTACCAGGCACTGTGTTAAGTGATTTATATACAATGTCTCATTTAATTCTCATAATTTGTGAGCCAGGTATTGTCACCCTCACTTTTTTGTTTGTTTGTTTTCAGTTTTTGGCCAGGGCTGGGTTTGAACCTACCACCTCCAGCATATGGGGCCGGTGCCCTATTCTGTTGAGCCACAGGTAACGCCCACCCTCGTTTTTTTAATTTTTATTTTCCTTTGAGCCAGGCTAGAGTGCAGTGGCATCATCATAGTTAGGTGGAACTTTAAACTCCTGGGCTCAAGTGATCCTCCTGCCTCAAGCTCCCAAGTACCTGGTTCTATAGGTGCGTGCTACCACACCCAGTTAATTATTATATTTTTAGTAGAGACAGGCATCTCAATCTTGCTCAGACTGGTCTTGAACTCCTGACCTCAAGCAATCCTCCCACCTTGGCCTCCCAGAGTTATAGGATTACAGGCGTGAGCCACCACCACACCTGCCCTTGTTATCTCCATTTTAAAGGGGAACAAATTAAGGCCTGAAAATCTGAACAAGCAAAGCTGAATAACCTTCCTAGTGATGGGAGACCCAGGATTCGAATGCAGGTCTCTGTAGCTCCAGCACCTGAGTTTTTAACCACTCATGTTCCACAACCTCTGTAAAGAAACAGATGACTATAGATGCTTACATTATGAACAACTAGGGATTGCCAGGACAAATTGGATAACATGGGTAAGTTCCCTGGGGTCAGGCAAAGCCCTTCCTATCCATCCTCCATCTTTCATGTCCTCTGCATCAGGCACCGGACGCCCATAGGTATCCCATAGCCCCACAGGATTTGCAATTGGTTTCAATAGCTTAAGAAGCCAGGCCCAGGAGTGGAGAGGCACCCAATGAGCCAGGGTTTATGGCCCAGGTGCAAGCTGGGTGCCAGCAGTTTTGCCAATGATGTTGATGGTGCCAAAGAGATTGTAGGAGACCAAATGCCAGAGCTCAGAAGGAGTCACTGTCCCTGGGCGCACAGGCTTTATGACAGTCCTCACGTTTTGAAGAATGATACTTCACCCAGGGACCATTAGTCTTGGAAGGGGGATGCCGCTCCTTGCAGATGGCTTCCGATGGCTCCCTGGGAACATCTGCCTGGTGTGAGATTTCAGGTAAAGGCCTAATCAAAGCAGCCCTTTGCTTGGCTCTGTCTAGGCCAGACTGACACTGACATATGCTTCCGTGCCCACACCTGGTGGTGGCTGGTAGCCCAGACAGTCAGGACTGCTTTGAATTCTGATTTTTTTTTTTTTCTTCCTCTATGTGCCCGAGGTCCCTACCCTAACACATTTCATTAGGGGTCATCACCAGTCCCACACTCTGCCTGGGCCTGCTGGGCCCCTGCTGAACAGCAAAGAGTAAGGGAACCCTTCAGGCAGCAAAGAGGCAGGTATGGGAGTGGAGAAAGGGTGGTATCTCACTGTGGCCTTTCCCAACAGACTTTAAAGAGGCCTTTTGTCACTCACTCTTGTTCTCCACTGGGTCAATGATTTACTATGATTTAAGGGGCCACAAACACAGCAGCTCTGACCCAGGAGTGGACTTTGCAGGGGAGGCGAAAGTATGACTTGGCCTCTTCCCTTGACTTCCATTTGGAGCAGCCCCACAACTCCCAGGGGATTTAGAAGGTAACACATTTAGAGCTTTCCTGAAAGAATTTGGAGCCCCAGCTTGACCAAAAGGTGTTTACTTCCATGGAGGTAGGATTTTTATTGCTAGTTTCAACATCAAATAGGTGTGAAAGTTGCGTAACATGTAACAATCAATACCACCTAAGGAAGGCCAGAAAGAGGCTCCCCAGGCCAACGCTTCTCAGACTGAGGCACCCAGGAGGAAGCATCTGGGGATGTCACACAGCTACTTGGGAGGCTGAGACAAGATTCTTAATCAGTAGGCCTGGGGTGGGGCCAGAGAGTCTGTGTTGCTGCCATAGGAAGATCTCTCCAGAAAACATGGTTAAGGCAAATTTTATTATTTCTTTTCATTTTTCTGTATTTCCCAAATTTTCAACAAATGAATCTATCTTGTTTTTCTTTTTCTTACTTTTCTTTTTTTAAGACAGTCTCACTCTGTTGCCCAGGCTAGAAATGCCATGGTCTCACCCTAGTTCACGGCAACCTCGAAATTCTGAGCTCAAGCCATCCTCCTGCCTCAGCCTCTTGCTGAGACTGGTCTCGAACTCCTGAGGTCAAGCAATCCACCTGCCTGGCTTCCCAGAATGCTAGGATTACAGGTGTGAGCCACCATGCCTGGCCTAGTTTTTATTTTTCTTCATGTCTAGGCTTGATACAGCCTATACTGTCCTATACTGTTGAACTTCGTAGCATTTTCTTTTCCCTGGTACTAGCTGAACCAGAGTGCAATCTTTGACTTTTAAGGACTGATAACGTATACACAGGTACACTCTAGAGATAACTGAGTGTTAGGGGTCAGGAGAAGCCCAAATCTTCTGGTATAGAGGAGACCAAGCTGGCAGGACAGGATGATGTTGAATTGCTATTTGGCATTGAGGGAAGGCTAGAGAAGGCCTGTGAGGAATACCCAGTGTCTGCCTCCTGAGGTCATGCTGACCACTTGCTGGCTTCAGTCTGATTTATTTTCATTTCTGTGTCTGTGAGCAAGGCCAGTTTGCATGAAAGATGGTCCGGCATCTTGATCCATGCTTACAATTCAATGAGCAGCCCTCCTAAATCAGTGAACTGTGATCTCGTGCCTTCTATAAATGAGAAAAGGCATGCTGGGGGAGGGAGAGTGGTGAAGGTGGTAGTCATCATGGAAATGGACCCTTCATAATCAGTTTTCCCATGGCCTTTCCTTGAAATAAAGGATGATTCCTAGTCTTCAGAAGCTCTCGTGCAGCATAACTTCAGATAAACACCATCCTCTTTTATTAGCAGCATGCTTTGTACACAGTAGGTACTCACTTTTAAAATGTGTTTATAATATAACTTTAAAACACAATTTATTTTCTATGATGCTCTGAGCACTCAGCACAAAGCAATTTTAGAAAATTGTCATCCTTTCCCCTGGTAGCAGTCAACTGTGCAAAGTCATTTGTATATTATCGAGTCACTACCTATTTGTTAAATAGGATAAAAGAATACTGAAGCAAAAAGATTAGGGAGGACTGAAACAATGAAACAGATTGCGAGAAACAGGAAAAGGGACAATTCTAAAAGTAGCAATCTTTTTTTTTGTTTGTTTTGAGACAGAATACCATGATGTCATCATGGCTTCTTTTATTTTTATACACATAAAATGGCTATACTGGCTTCAAGCATTTTATTTTTAATATTTGAGGAAATAAAATTACAGAGAGCTCCCCCCACTATTCTGGAATGAAGACTGGCCTTCGGTTACTATCCTGGCTGATCTGTCTGCTGCTTTTGTGCTAATCCTACCCACTAGTTTTGAATAGTATTTATCCTTCATGCTTGGGGCTGCAAAAGCAAATACGCACAAGGACCAATTGCTGTCTTCATCTCCAGTCCTTATTCTTCTAGGTCCTTCATTCCTTCTCTTGACTATGACCCTTCCCATCAGGTGTCCAATATTCTCATGGCTGCTTCTCAGAAAAAAGGAAACTCCTTTTACGTAGGTACAAACAACTGATAACAGTTTAGAGTAACATAGACAGGTTATTATTATTATTATTTTTGAGACAGAGTTTCAAGCTGTCACCCTGAGTAGAGTGCTGTAGTGTCATAGCTCACAGCAGCCTCAAAGTCTTGGGCTCAAGTGATCCTCTTGCCTCAGCCTCCCAAGTAGCTGAGACTACAGGCACCTGCCACAATGCCCGGTTTTGTTGCAGTCGTAATTGTTGTTTAGCTAGCCCCGGGCTGGGTTTGAACCCGCCAGTCTCGGTGTATGTGGCTGGTGCCATAACCACTGTGCTACAGGCACTGAGCCTATTATTTCTTTTATTTTTATTTTTTGAGACAGAGTCTCACTATGTTGCCCTCAGTAGAGTGCTGTGGGATCACAGCTCAGAGCAACCTCAAGAGCTTAAATGATTCTCTTGCCTCAGCCTCCCAAGTAGCTGGGACTACAGGTGCCTGCCACAACGCCTGGCTATTTTTGGTTGTAGTTGTCATTGTTGTTTAGCAGACTGGATTTGAACCCAACAGCTCTGATGTATGTGGCTGGTGTCCCAGCTGCTGAGCTACAAGCGCCAAGCCTTTTTTTTTTTTTTTTTTATCTGAGACAGAGTCTCACTTTGTTGCCCTGGGTAGAGAGTGTCATGGCATCATAGCTCACAACAACCTCAAACTCTTGGGCTGAAGTGATCTTGCCTCAGCCTTCCAAGTAGCTGTGCACCCACCACAACACCCAGCTTTGTTTTAGAGACAGGGTCTGGCTTTTGCTCAGGCTGGTCTCAAACTCCTGAGTTCAAGCCCTCCACCCACCTTCGCCTCTCAGAGTGCTAGGATTACAGGTGTGAGCCACTGCACTTAGCTTCATTTAGGTTTTTTTTTTCTTTTTTGAGACGCAGTCTCACTTTGTTGCCCAGGGTAGAGTGCTGTAGTGTTAGCCTAGCTCACAGCAACCTCAAACATTCTGCCTCAGCCTCCTGAGTAGCTGGGACTACAGATACCGCTACAGTGCCCAGCTCATAGACTGGTTTTATTATAAGCCAAACTGTAGTGGCTAAAATTTGTCTCCTAAGGCTCTCTTTGCCTACGTATTTTCGATCCTCTGTTTACATTGTTAAGATATCCCTGGCTCCAAGAGTACCTCCCCGAGGCTTTCTATTGGCTCAGGGAGGGCTCTTTATTTGCAATCTTGTCCTAACCACCATACCTCTCCTCTCACCTTCCCATCAGAACTTACCCAGTCTTGTCCCATTTTTCAGTATCCTTTATCACAAAGGCACCAATCAGTCCCCTTAATAATGAGATTAGAGGCAAGTACAGTTTTGGGGGTTTTTTTTTGAGACCCTCAAGCTATCACCCTTGGTAGAGTGCCATGGCGTCACAGCTCACAGCAACCTCCAACTCCTCAGCTTAAACAATTCTCTTGCCTCAGCCTCCTGAGTAGCTGGGACTACAGGTGCCTTCCACAACGCCCGGCTATTTTTTGGTTGTAGTTGTCATTGTTTGGCAGGCCAGGGCTGGATTCGAACCACCAGCTCTGGTGTCTGTGGATGGTACCTTAGCCTCTTGAGCTACCGGGGCCACCCTGAGGGAAGTACAGTTTTGAGATGTGAGATTTCCAGATCACCCATTGTGAGTGGCCCTGACTTTTTTCCAGGGGCCCAATAAAGGTTGATGACAGGTGTGTTGAGGTATGGCCAAGACAGTGTTGTTCTTTGCTCAATTCTAAATACTTTCCTCAAGCCCTGTGACTTTGGAGTAGCAGTTTGGGATAATCAAATTGCTCCTCCAGAAGTAAAATAGATAAGATAAAAGCACAGGTGGATGGCTGCCATTGAGGCACATTTGCATTGTGTACTTGTGATTCAAGGTTCCTGGCTCCGAGACTTGCCCAGTTAAATTTCCTCTGCAGTGGATTCCACACATGCCCAGTGAAGTGCAGTCCCTGCCCAGCTTCCTAGCAGTACGTAGGCTCTTTGGCATATGGGAGAGCGAGCAGAACAGATACAGGGCCCAGGCACTTCTTTCTTTTGGCGGGAGCCAGCCCTGAGTTCCTTGCAAGTCTGGCACGCCTTACCACTGTCCTACAGCAGAGCTCTATAATTGATTATGGAAAGCAGTCTGTCTGAGAGAAAAGCAGCTGGGAGGATTCCAGGACATCCTGACTTCTGGAGCGTGCTAGGATCAGCAGCTAATGAAAACAGTGCTTCGCTCATCTGCTGTCTGAGGCAGCAGGAGCTGCGGCTCTCAGACTCAGGTCAAGCTGGTATCAGCTTGAGAAGGGAAACCTTTGCACACAGAGTCAAAGTTCAGCATCTTTGTTTTGCTAGGCTGCAGTGCTCTCTGGGTCAGAACTACACGACTCCTAGTTTAGAGTAGAGGCCGGGAGCCTGGTCAGAAGCTTAAGCTACTTACTGTGCGTCACACCCTTTGCAACTCTCCAGGGGATCTTCTGAAGCAACAGTCACCCGGCTCTAACTCATTCTTAGCTCACTCAAGACATCAGATAGGAAGGGGCCTCACAGTTTAACTGAGAACGTTAAATTGGGGCAACTGGAGAAATATGTCACTGGGAAGTGTGTGTTTGGGGGACAGGGTGTACCACTTGCTTTCTTATCTGAGAGTAGATGTGGTTGAATAATAATAATAAAGAAAAAACTCTGGGAGGGATAAGTTACATGTAAACATAAATGTTACCAGTTTACGGATCTTGAGAGGCCATATAACATAGTCACTATGTCACAGTGGTTAAGCCTGTGGACTTTGGCACCACCTCTGGGTTCAAATTCCAGCTGCACTTGCTGTGTAGTCTGGATTACTTAACCTTTCTGGACCTTAGTTTTCTTATCTAAAAGATGGAGACAATAATAACAGTACCTCTTAAAAACAGGTTTTGTGATGATTAAATTAGGAAATACTATCAAAGCGAATAGATCAGTGCGTTATTTCATAAGTGCTCCGTAAGTTTCAGCTAAAATTTTGGGTATATGAAAGAAAGCCTGTTATTTCTTATACAAGTCAGGTTTATTGAGGTACATTTTACATATAATAAAATCCATCCCTTTTAGTATATAGTTATATGAGTTTTAAAAAACACATGTAATCACGTGACCACCATCACAATCAAGGTGTAGGACGTTCTGTCATCTCAGAAAGTCCCTTTGTGCCCATCTGTTTTCTGTTTTTGCCTTTGTTTTTTCTATTGTTATTGTTGTTTGTTTGTTTGTTTTGAGACAATCTCACTCTGTTGCCCAGGCTAGAGTGCCATGATATCAGCCTAGCTCACAGCAACCTCAAACTATTAAACTCACTCTAGCCTCTTGCTTCAGCCTCCCCAGTAGCTGGGACTACAGGTGCCAGACACAACATCCGGCCAATTTTTCTACTTTTTGTAGAGATGGGGGTCTTGCCTCAGGCTAGTCTCAAAATCCTGAACTCAAGTGATCCTCCTGCCTTGACCTTCCAGAGTGCTAGGATTATAGGTGTGAGATACTGTGCTCAGCCTGTGCTACCCTGGCTAACCAGTGGTCTGTTTTTCATCCTCGTAGTTTTGTCTTTCCCAGAATGCCATATAGATGGAACCATGCAGACCCTAGCAGAAAAATTTTTAAAGGCTGACATATATTTGGCATCCATTATTTCTAAATGCATTTAGAGAATCCAGTTAAAATTTTTACCCCAATTCAGATGACATATCTCCTGTTGACTTTTAGTAGAGGTATAACATTTTTGGAATGCCTCCCGATTTAATTTCTTCACGGAGGTGTCTTTCTCATGTCTATTGGTCATTAAGCCTCAACCTTGAGGCTAGAGTTTCCCTCAAAGAGGATGGGACATAGTGAAAAATCTCAGATATTCAGAGAAAAGGGAAAGGAAAGTTCCTCTTCTTACTGAATGGACAGTGGGAAGAGGAGTCATGTGAGGCAGGAATCAATTATCTGGTTCTCCATCTCTCCATTTTGGGAAAAGTCTGGGGACTTGTGAGAAGGAATGCCAAGGACAGGGACATTTTGTTTGTCTATTGCCTTTTTTGTTTTCTTTCAGTTCATGATTTGGACTTTGGGAGGAAATTGCTTTACAGCCTGTCTTGCACCAAAACCAGGAAATGGCCATTCCTAGGTAAACTTGGTGGTGCAGCGATTTGTCTGGGTTCCCATATGATAAGGGGTAGAGGAAGCAGGGCCCAGAAGTGCCCTCAGGAGGTGGGAGGAGAGAAAGTAGCTGGGTTGAGCGTGTCCACTGTGACAGGAAGATGACCCTGTACAGAGAGCTCGTACTAATCACCTAAACCAGGGGCTGGCTGAGAGCATGGCTGAGAGGGGTTTAACCCCAGAGAGAAGCCGGGAGGACCCAGGCTGCCAGGAATCACCTCCAACCTTGGCCAAGAAGCCAAATGTTGGTGCATGCCTACAGCTGCTGTAGTCACCAGGGTCAGCAGGGAGAGCAGTGCCCAGACCCGGTGAGGAAAGGGGACCAGAGCACCCAGGGACACTTCTTGGATCCCCAGACCTCTTTCCCCTAGTCCCATGATGTTTTAGTTAACAAGCCCCTCTTCCCGCCCTATTTTGTAAAAGCAGAGCAATGAATTGTAAAGACTGAGCATTTTACCTCAAGTAGTGTTTAAATGATCACAGCAGACTAAGATGATACAGTGGGCCAGGGCCTTTGAGAAAGTCAGGCCAATTAAAGATACAAAAAAGGAGCTAGTCTATCTTAATTTTTGATTTATTACCTCCTGAGAGTGGCACCTGATAGTGTACAGCTCTAAGGATCTTGGTCTTGCAACTTCTATAGGAGCTGGAGATTTTAAGAAACAGTGAAATACTTGCATACCTCTTCAAATAAGGATTTAGAAAAGTTTTATAACTCCAATAGGCACTCTATAACTCACCTTTTGGTTCAAGATTTCACCCTTCATATTTCTTCTGACAATCCCCTCTCCTTTCTCTTTTCATGCTCATAAAGGTACATTAAGCCATTAGATACATTTATGCATTTCCATAGGCAAACATGAACTTTTTATAATGAGCAATCAGTATGGAATTTTACTGATATCAGAAGATTAAGAAAGTGATTATAAATAGCAGGAAGAACAAACACCCCTTGTTTGGGAACAAATAACTTTAAATGTTAGGGCAGGTTACACTGTCACAGTGATAAAGCAATTAGAGTTCATATTTGAAACAAACCTGACCCAAGAGAAAGTTCACAAGCAATTATATTTCCCACGTGTGACTGGGCAAGAAAAATATGAGACCTAAGAAGGCAGAAAAGGCACTTCGTTGTAATCATCCATTAAAACTGAATGTTGGAACATGAATGCACTGTGAAACAGATCATTATTTTCCTGCATCCTTTTATCACTCTGAAGTGAGGAAATCAACCTAGGGAAAAGGTGGGAGAGAGCTGGCATTTTGAAATGCACTAAGAAATTCTAAATTATGTGAAGTATTTGATAAAGCTGGTATTTATAACTCTATCCCGGATTTTATAATATTTACATGTGAACTACAGACACAATCAAAGCCTGGTAACCCATTCCAGTTTATTAATGCTGTTTCCATTCACAAAGACACCAGGTTAAAGTACACGAGACTCTTCTTGCAGCCAAAGACATATACGACAGTGACATACTGAAAGGGTCAGTTGGATCCAGCCTTAAAAGACAGACCATTTGAAATAAAGGTCTCTCAAGCCAGACTGTACATTTTGACAAGTTATAAATTGGATCCAAATTGGTGTCATTGGGGATATATCTTTGATATTCACCTACAAATACAATTTCTCAAGAGTAAAGTCCGATTGTGCCCAGGCATATAAAATGTCTACTGAGCTGGTGAATTTCTGATTCCCAAAACTGTGGGAGAGAGTTCTCCAAAACCCAACCTTCCAATTCTATAGCCAGAGAAATCAAGTTTTAAGTTCCCTTTCCTTCTTAATGTCTTCAGTTTCCTTCATTCATTTACTGATATATTCATTTGTTTGCTGTTTTTGTTATCTCTTGCTGTGTAATAAATTAGCCCCAAGATTTAAGGGCTTAAAACTACACATGTATGTTATCTCCAGTGTGCTGAGGGTCAGGAATCTGGGCACAGCTTGCTTGAGTCCTCTGCTTTGGGGTCTCTGATGAGGCTATAATCAAGGTGTTGAGATCTCATCAGAATGCTGACTGGGGAAGGACCCACTCCTAAGAGCACGTTGTTGTTAGCAGGATTCAGTGGACTGAGGGCCTCAGCCACATGAGTTTTTCCAACACAGCAGCTTGCTTCATCAAAGCAGGTAAGCCAGGAAGGTAATTTACAGGGTGGAGGCTACAGTTTTTTGTAAGCTGGTAATATAAGTGGCATACCCTCAACATCACTGTATTTTATCATTTAAAGGCAAGTTACTCAAAGTGAGAAAATGACACACCTGTGGAGTGGGGGGGCAACTTAGAGGTTGCCAAGCACGTTTAGTAAAAATGTACTGAGCACCCCTCACTGCTTGACACTGTGCTACGTCTTAGGAAATAGCAGTGAACCTCTGCTCTTATCAGAACTCACAATTGAGCTGGGGGAAGGGAAACAGTCATTCAATTATTACAATTGTGATAAGCACGCTAAATAAAAAATACAGGGAGTAAAGAATTCATCTTTGCCTGGGTTGAGGGAAGTAGGAGGTCAGGCAGGGACATTTCAATGGAATTGTGAAGAAGGACTGGCCCAGAAAAGAGGAGAGGAAGGAAGTTTTCTAGGCAGAGGGACTGTCCTGTGCAAAAATTCTGAGGCGTGAAAGATCACGTACTTGAGAGGAGAGTTGCTGAAGCGTTGAGTGAGAGAGTGAGAAGAGCAAGCGAGGCCTCGTCTGCTGTGTTGAGGAGTGTGGTCCAGAGCCAAGACCAAAGGGAGGCCCTGGAGGTGACACACAAGGTCTGTGGCTGCCTTTCCTTCTCCTTCAGGCCTTCCCTCCACTGGTCTCAAAACTCACTGTCAATCTCGAGGCAGTGACCACATGGGGACACTCCTGACTCCTCTTTACCCGGTAACAACATCCCACTGATATTGCACTGACTGATCCCATGTGGCACAGTATCCTCCTCCTCCCAAGTAAGGTAGTTTTCTGGCAGTTTCCAAACTTTTCAAACAAAACCAGATGTGGACTCGTAATATATATAACAGATTAAAGCAGAGTCACTTGGCTCAAAGAGAGTTACAAGAAGAGAAGGGACACTCAAGAGCACGCTCCCCTATGTCCCCCCAAGCTCTCGTGGTGGCCCCTGTACTACTTCTCTGGATCTCTAGGACTCTGCAAACTTTCATTTGAGAAACATGCCCGCAGGCCGTGGCTGTGCTGACTATAGTCACTGACTCATGGGTTCAAGAACTTGTATTGAATCCTGAGAATGGGAAAGTGATTAAGACAGTCTCCTCCTTCTCAAAACTCTCTAAGGAAGGATTCAGGCAGGGGGATTGTTGCTGTGGTTTGAATGTGTCCTCCAAAAGCGGACTCTGCCGTCACATGCAATTGCAGAGGACTGAGGGGGGAACGGCAGTGGCTCCAGGGAACCCAGAAAGACTGCTCAAATAGAGGAGGCTTGAATGGAAAGGAGAGTGCAGGTGAGCAAGAGGCTGGGTGGTGCCTGTCTTTGAGGATTTGCCCTGGTGTCTGAAATCACCCCTGTCACTCTTCCCATCGCAGACCACACCATCTAGATGGCATTCCAGAAGCCCTTTCTCACTATGCTAAAACAACGGTCCTTCACTGTAAGTGGAAAGCCCTCAATTGCTCTCCTAGGTTCTATAACAACCACAATGTTAGAAAACTTATATTGAGCTTTAAATCTCCCAGTCATTTCTGAATTGGAATGGAAGAGGAGCAACTTTACATGGAAGGAGAGCCTGAGATCACTTCCATATCCTACCTTAGTTTGTTTCCTCCCTACCGGCGCTCTGCACAGGTCAAATCAGCAGCATTTGACCTACCTGACTTCAGAGACTTGGCACTGAAGTCACCAACAGTTCTGGAATGTTCTGTTGCTTGATCAGATCCCCCTGATGTGCCTTAACAAGCTAGAATTCGGCCGGGAGCAGTGGCTCACGCCTATAATTCCAGCACTGTGGGAGGCTGAGGCAGGAGGATTGCTTGAGCTCAGGAGTTCGAGGCTTGCCTGAGCAAGAGTAAGACACCAACTCATAAAAAAAGAAAAAAAACCCAGCCAGGCATCGTGGCAAGCGCCTGTAATCCCAGCAGCTTTGGAGGCTGAGGCAGCAGGATGCCCACAGCCCCAGTCTGAGGTTGCAGTGAGCTACAACACAAATGCACTCTGCTCAGGGCATAGGGTAGAACTCCATCTCAAAAGAAAGAAAGAAAAGAAACAATCTAGAATTCTAAGGTAAGATGGCTTCCATTTGCAGAATAATCATCCAGAGATTTGGCTAATCATTCATGATGACAACTGGATGTCCACAGTAAATTCAGAAAATGTGAAGTCCTAAAACAGTAAGGGACACCTTAGTTGGCCGAGGTTGTGCAATATCAGAGCTAGGCATTCAGAGGAAAAGGCTTTAGAGCGGATGTTAGGTTGTACGTGCCAGGCAGTCTGTTGCCGAGTTGTTTTATCTCTTGGTGACTCATTTGGCATCTTTTTGCTTCCCCTCAAGGCAGGTTTTGGTACTAATAGCAAAAGAGACCAGCTCAGCTCTCTCCTCCTCCGTAAGAGCTTTCTTCCAGCAAGAAGCGAGCTCTGTCTCTGTCCTACAATCACCCTCAGATCACCTCTTAATTTTTCCATATAGTGTTAGACAGTGGTTCAGTACCTTGGGTCACTTCTTACAATGTTTTGTTCAAATTGTACATGCTGTTTTCCCTCTCAGGTGATGCACTTTGTCTGCCAGAGTAGATTGTAAGCTCGCTGAGGTTCTGGACAATGCTTTACCCATGTTGATGTTCAGTGTCCTCTTCTACCTCTAGCTAACTTAGCACAACGTCATACAAATACATATTGGTGGGCCAGGTGTAGTGGCTCATGCCTGTAATCCTAGCACTCTCGGAGGCTGAGGCAGGTGGATTGCTTAAGCTTAGGAGTTTGAGACGAGCCTGAACAAGAGCAAGACCCTATTTCTACAAAAAATAGAAAAACTAGCCAGGCATGGTGGCACATGCCTGTTGTCCCAGCTACTTGGGAGACTGAGGCAAGAGGATCTCTTGAGCCCCAGAGTTTGAGGTTGCTGTGAGCTATAATGATGCCATGGCTCTACACAGGATGTTGGGGGTGAGACTTTGCCTCAAAACAAAACAAAAACAAACAAATAAATATTGGTATGTGAATGAATGACCAGGGGCCACGTGATGAATTACACAGCCAGTCTCAGTGGCAGGAGGGGACCTGGTGGGTGCATTTCCTGGGGCTGGGGGTACTGGCAGGCAGCCTCCTCAGGCTCCAGTGGGTTCCCAGCTGGCGCACAACCTCCACATACCCCAGGCCAAGTACGTGTGAAAGTCAACATCTCTCTGCCTTAATATAAAACAAAATGAAAAAGCCTTGATTAAAACTATACGGAGGATGATTACCGTTTACTTTACCCTCAACTTGGACTACACGTATCAGCAACCAGGCTTCACTTGACCCCCTTCCTATTGGTGTCATTTAATAATTCTCACCACATTTCACTTTTTTTTTTTTGAGACAGAGCCTCAAGCTGTCACCCTGGGTAGAGTGCCATGGCATCACAGCTCACAGCAACCTCCAACTCCTGGGCTTAAGCGATTCTCTTGCCTCAGCCTCCCAAGTAGCTGGGACTACAGGCACCCGGCACAACACCCAGCTATTTTTTGGTTGCAGTTGTCATTGTTGTTTGGCAGGCCTGGTCTGGATTCGAACTCACCAGCTCTAGTGTATGTGGCTGGCGCCTTAGCCACTTGAGCTACAGGCACCTAGCCCACATTTCACTTTTTTTTTTTAGATACAGAGTTTCACTTTGTCACCCTTGGTAGAGTGCCATGGCATCACATCTCACAGCAACCTCCAGCTCTTGGGCTTAGGCAATTCTCTTGCCTCAGCCACCCTAGTAGCTGGGACTATAGGCACCCACCACAACGCCTGGCTATTTTTTGTTGCAGTTTGGCTGAGGCCGGGTTCAAACCTGCCACCCTTGATATATGGGGCCGGCGCCCTACTCACTGAGCCACAGGTGCCGCCCCACATTCCCACGAGAACATTCCTTGAAAACAAGCAACCTGAGGAGTCTACCAAGAGCAGCATGGTTTATTTATTTATTTATTTATTTATTTATTATAAAATCATAGCTGTGTACATTAATGCAATCATGGGGCACCATACACTGGTTTTATAGACCATTTGACATATTTTCATCACATTGGTTAACATAGCCTTCCTGGCATTTTCTTAGTTATTGTGTTAAGACATTTATATTCTATATTTAGTAAGTTTCACATGTACCCTTGTAAGATGCACCATAGGTGTGATCCCACCAATCACCCTCCCTCCGCCCCTTCACCCTCCTCCCCTCCACTCCCTTTCCCCCTTCCCCATATTCTTAGGTTACAACTAGGTTATTGCTTTCATATGAAAGCCATAAATTAGTTTCATAGTAGGACTGAGTACATTGGATACTTTTTCTTCCATTCTTGAGATACTTTACTAAGAAGAATATGCTCCAGCTCCATCCATGTAAACATGAAAGAGGTAAAGTCTCCATCTTTCTTTAAGGCTGCATAATATTCCATGGTGTACATATACCACAATTTATTAATCCATTCATGGATGGGCACTTGGGCTTTTCCCATGACTTAGCAATTATGAATTGGGCTGCAACAAACATTCTGGTACAAGAGCAGCATTGTTTTTATTTCCTTTTACTGTTGCCATTTAGCTAGAAGACAGGCAGAGTTTCACCTGCTTCAACCTAAATGAAAAGTTGAAGAGTATAATTATGCTCTTCTTTTTTTTTTTTTTTTTGTGGAGACAGAGTCTCACTGTACCACCCTCGGGTAGAGTGCCATGGCGTCACACGGCTCACAGCAACCTCTAACTCTTGGGCTTCTGAGATTCTCTTGCCTCAGCCTCCCGAGCAGCTGGGACTACAGGTGCCCGCCACAACGCCCGGCTATTTTTCTGTTGCAGTTTGGCCGGGGCTGGGTCCGAACCTGCCACCCTCAGCATATGGGGCCGGCGCCCTACTCACTGAGCCACAGGCGCCGCCCCAATTATGCTCTTCTTTAAGGACAGGATTTGCTTTTTTAAATTGTTTTTTATTTTTTTATTTTTTTGAGACAGAGCCTCAAGCTGTTTGCCCTGGGTAGAGTGCCGTTTAATCATAGCTCACAGCAACCTCCAACTCCTGGGCTCAAGTGAGTCTTCTGCCTCCGCCTCCCAAGTAACTGGGACTACAGACGCCCGCCACAACCCCCGGCTATTTTTTGGTAGCAGCCATCATTGTCGTTTGGCAGGCCCCGGCTGGATTCAAACCCACCGGCTCAGTTGTATGTGGCTAGCACCTTAGCTGCTTGAGCCACAGGTGCTAAGCCAAGACAGAATTTGCTTTGAAGAATAAGAGACTGTGTGTTCTTAGCCCTGAATAATCTTGCCAGGAGAGGGTTAGGCTTCTGTTCTTAGGACAGTCCCTCCTGGATTCATCACTGGCTGACTCTTTCACCCATCTAGCAACTTTCCTCTGGCCACTAAAGGTGAAAAGGAGAGGTAGGACATCATGACTTGCTTCTAAGACTTGCAGATATTTTGAGAATAAATTGCTTTTTGTCTATCCCTTCTTGGAAAAAAAAAAATACTGTAAAGTGCGTTTTCCTGAACTTATCTTTTCCCTAATCTGGATTCTCTTCCTGTCTCCTTTATTTCTAGAAAGTCTTCCTTTCCAAAGCCTGACTTTTCATTGACCTAGTGACTATTGTAGGTTATCTATGAAATGCAAACCACTGTATTGGTTGCCATAGATGGAAATAAGAATTAGACTTGTCCGAGACATGATTGCAAGAGGGACTTTACCTAACAAATGCAATCAGTGTAACCTGGCTTGTTGTACCCTCAATGAATCCCCAACAATAAAAACAAACAAAAAAAGAATTAGACTTGTCACCATTAAGAAGCAAACGAGACTTCTTAAAATTCCCAATTATCAGCTATTTCTAGTTTCAAGTGTAATCTCCTGCCTGCAATCGCTTATTCATTTTCTCTATCAAGCACTCTATCGCCAAATTAGTGTTCTTAAGTAAACATTTTAATCATGTCATTTCACAGAGTTGAAACTTTCAATAGCTCTTCACTACTCACAGGATTAAGATCAATCTCTTAATTTGAGTGTTTGAGAGGTTCTAATATCTTAAATGAATTTATTTGCTGATATCATTTCCCATAACTCCCCATTATAAACTTTCAGTGTGGACAAATCAGTCATGTTACTATGCTAAAAGTGCGTTTCAAATTCTTGCACCCCAATCTATTCATTCATATATACAAGAGTGTATCGGATGCATCTTGTGTGGTGGTGCTATGACAAAAGATGGTGCTTGGTTTCTGCACACACAAAAAGCTTCCTTTTTCATTAAGGATATGGGCAAATGGCTTGACTTTAGCAATGACAGAGGAGCCCACAGAACCACACCCAATCCAGCCTTGTAGAAGTGGGAGAATATTGCTCATAGAAAGTGGTGTCTCTAGTGAGACACAAAGATTGGGCAGAAATTAGATAACAAGTTGAAGAAAGTGTGTACCAGATAGAAAAACTGCATGGAATGGCCTGGTGAGGAGAACCTGATGAGTTTGAGTAACTGGGAAAATTTGAATTAAAATAGAATGTGGAATGCTTATGTGTGTGAATTGCAAGAGGTGAGGGCTAAAAGGGAAGCAAAGCCTGATCCTTTGAGGTTCCAGAGGGGACTTAAGGGGGTTAGATTTTACAGGTTTGGAGAAGCAGAGTAACGTGACCAGATCTGGCTATCATCAAGGAAACACCACGCCCTAGTCCTATAAATCAATGCTGTGCCTATCAATCTTTCTTCCTGCCATTTACACAGATCTTCCTACTCATTAAGCTCCCACATTCTACATAAAGCCTCTTAACCATTCCACTCCACCATACAGGCTTGACATCATTTAACTGCAATCATATTGTATTGACATACAGCTTTGTGGCCGTATCTTATATCCACATCAAAATTGTAAATGGTGTTTAGGTAGAAGCCATGCTTGCCTGTACATGTGTATGTCCTTAAAGGGGTGGGCAAACGTTTTCTATGAAGGGATAGACAGTAAATATTTTAAGCTTTGCTATCCACATATGACCTCTGTCACAGCCATAGACAATACGTAAACAAATGGGCATGTTCTGATAAAACTTTGTTTACAAAAACAGGCAACAGGCCAAATCTGGCCCACGGGCTGTTGTTTGCTAACCCACACTTCACAACATTCACACAGTACCCAACACATAAGAGGTGTTTTATAAATATTTGTCCGGTTAATGAAGAGGCAAGGAATGGGTGTATTGAAGAAGTAAAAAGTAAGGCCTCTTTTTTTCAGTATTATTGTTAATGATCTCCTAAGAGGTTTAATCCATTTTCCTGCATTAGTCCTGAAAGCATGAGAAATCCAACTGGATCATTTTTGGTAACTCTTTGGTAGGGTCTTAGACAAATAATATGAGAGATCTGCCTAGATCGATGGTAGATATCACCTAGTGGTATTTTATACCAAATTCTTGCCATAAAGATAGTAGCTACCACTGGTTGAGTGCCCATTGCACGCTCATATATTAACTTGTGCAAGGTATGTATTAGTATACCTATTCTATAGATTTGGGGTATTTTATTCTTTATATATATATATTTTTTTTTTTTCTTTTTTAGGTTTTTTTTTTTTCTTCGTTAGTTATTTTGACATCAAATTTTCTGGTCAAAGCAACATGTACTACACATTATTTATCACTTTATTACTTTAAGTTCAGCCAATTACATTTAAGTATCAAATACATTAAGGGCCAAAGAACCACCTATCATTCTTTTCTTCTTCTTTGGAATAGTGTAGGTATGTTTCTTGAATAAATGATGTCAATTTAAAAAATCAGTTTGATAACTCATTCTTTTTAACAAAAGAAAAGGAAACTCCTGTTGTTGACTTGTAAAACTCCTATCACTGACTTTAGGTTGTTTTAAAGTTTATTTTAGTAGGTGTCACTGGAAGTTGAGACAATATCCTTTTCCAAGTGTAAAATTTTAATTAAAAGAACATAAAAGGTTTAGTTGATAAGAGTATGTAAGATCATTAATTTCTTGAGAGTTCAAAAATTTATTTCTTTATTTTTCAAAAGACACTGAATTTCACTATGTTGCCCAGGCTGGAGTGAGGGTTCAAAAATTCATTTCCTTATTTTTCAAAAGAGACTGAATTTCACTATGTTGCCCAGGCTGGGGTGCAGTGGGTATTCACAGGCACAATCCCCCTGCTGATCGGCATGGGAGTTTTGGGCTGCTCTGTTTCTGACCTGGATGGTTTAACCCTGAGGCAACTGTTGGCCCCCCATTCCCGGGAGGTTACCATATTGATGCCAAACTTAGTGCAGACACCTGATCAGCACAGCACACTATATTCCACAACTCCTGGACTCTAAGTGATCCTCCAACTTCAGACTCCAAAGTAGCTGGGACTAACGGCACGTGCCACCACACTGAGATGATTGTGCTGAACAAAATTAGAAGCTGATGATGTAGTGACGTCATTAACTGTGCTGGCCTAGAACATTTCCAATGGTTCACTCTATTCACCCTGCGGAACCCATTCTATAGTTTTCAAAACTGAGTGTCAAAGAGTAATTAGCTTGACATCTTAGCGCCAATTATAAATATTTGCTCTTATGAACAAATAAAGGTGACATTTGAACCCACAACTGCCTGACTTCAAAATACAAGTAATTTGAAGGTCTTGTTTTGTTGAAATTTTTATTACTCAAGTGTTTTTGCATCTTTCCTTTCTATCATTGTTTTTCCTGTGCTTTCTCTTGAGTGGGACCAATACACACAGCACTGGCTAAGGAAATAAGATATAAAGGAGGAATGCTCTAGGGAAGATGGTGAAGGATGTTTTAAGGTGATTTGTCCTGCAGAGATATTGGAGAACAGAATTTCAACCATGCAAAATGAGTAGGACTAATGTTTCTCTCAACTAACTTCAATTCGGATGCAAGCCTTATGGTAATAACTAGTGGGTTGGAGTGAAATTGCTTCTTTCCTACGGCCCATTTGAGAGACGTAATGGATGGTTTCTTACATAAGGCTCCCTTGTATGGTTTGACCGAGTCTACAGAACTGAGTCCTTCACAAACAGAGGCCCATGTCCAGGTTTTCAAAACCACCAACCAACCTGTACCCAGAAACAGTCATTTATTTAGATGTGCAGGAACTGAACAACTTCAGAAATGTTCCAAGGCAAACAGCACAGGGTAAAAACAAACAGCAACAGCTTGCTCTCATGATGTTTCCAGGAATCACCCAGCCCAATAAAGAAAACAGCTGCCCAAATCTGCATGTTCAAGTCTGAGAGTGTAACTCTGCCTGTTAACCAGTTCAAGTTTGAGAGTGTAACTCCGCATGTTAACCAGTTCAAGTATATACATATTTTTTAACTATTTGAAAGTGTAAAAGAAAATAAAAATCTAAGATCCAAGACCTTGAAGACAGATTAGGAACTCAATTAAAAAACAGGATTTCCCTTCTACCACTTACTGTCTACTCTAGGAAGCAAGGGCACACATGTTCTTTGGTGGAACACTTCTGTTTTGTGGAACCAGAAAGGAACATTTCTGAAGTTGTTCAACACTGTGTGTTGGAAAAATTGGAAAATAACCTAAATATCCATTCACCGGGGATGGCTAATGAGGTAGTGTAGACATCTTGTGGAATAGCGTCCAGTGAGAGAAAGGAAGGGCTCGTGGGTACAACTGCTCAGGTGACTAGTGCTTCGTATCACCCAGTTGGATAAAAAAGGTAAATTGTAGAATACTGTGTATAGTTTGAGAAGACTGATATATCAAAAAGTACAAAGTAAAGCTAAATTCAAGCAACTCTCTGTCTTTTTTGAGAGTAAATGTACTGGGAAAAGTTGTAGGGAAACACATAGCAAATTGGTAAGAGTTGTTCCCCTGGAGAGGTGGACAGGATGAGGGGTGAGGACAAAGTGGGGACTTGAGTTTTATTTATAATATTTAATTTTTTAGAAGGAGTTATATTTATGCATTAAATCGTATAATTATAAATTAGCAATAATTGTCAAATAAATCATAATTTAACTACAAAAGAGGCTTTATGGTTACTAATATGAAGATCTGACCAAGATATCTGCCAAATGCATGTAGGAAAAAAATTCTTTCTTTTTTTTTTTTGTTTTTAGAGACAGAGTCTCATTTTGTTGTCCTCGGTAGAGTGCCGTGGCATCACAGCTCATAGCAACCTCCAACTCCTGGGCTTAGGCGATTCTCTTACCTCAGCCTCCCGAGTAGCTGGGACTACAGGCACCCGCCACAACGCCCAGCTATTTTTTTGTTGCAGTTTGGCCGGGCCGGGTTCGAACCCATTACCCTCAGTATATGGGAGCCACCATCCTGTCCACTGAGCTACAGGCAAGCGCCCTTTTTTTTTTTTTTGAGACACACAAGTCTCACTCTGTCATCCTCAGTAGAGTGCCATGGCGTCATAGCTCACAGAACAGCAACCTCAAATTCTTGGGCCCAAGTAATCCTCTTGCCTCAGCCTCCCAAGTAGCTGGGACTACAGGCACCTGCCACAACATTCAGCTAGTTTTTTTGTTTGTTTGTTTGTTTTTAGCAGAGACAAGATCTCGCTCTTGCTCAGGCTGGTCTTGAACTCCTGAGCTCAGGCAATCCACTGGCCTCCGCCTCCCAGAATGCTAGGATTACAGGCAGGAAGCACTGTGCTTAGACAGAGAAAAACATTCTTAAAGAAATATGGACATGAGGCGGGAAAATCACTCAAGCTCAAGATTTTGAGACCAGCTAAGCCAGAGCAAGACCCTGTCTTTACTAAAAAAGAATAGAAAAATTAGCTGAATGTTATGGCATGTGCTTGTAATCCCAGCTACTCCAGAGGCTGAGGCAATAGGATCACTTGAACCCAGGAGTTTGAAATTGCTATGAACTAGGCTAATGCCACCACACTCTAGCTTGAGCAACAGAGTGAGACTCTGTCTCAAAAACAAAAAAAGGAAGAAAAAAGAAATTTAGGCTCAGTGCTTATAGCTCAGTGGTTAGGGCACCAGCCACATATACCAGGGCTGGTAGGTTTGAACCCAGCCCAGGCCTGCCAAACAACAATGACAACTACAACAGCAACAACAACAAAAAAGGAGCTGGGTGTTGTGGTGGGCACCTGTAGTCCCAGCTACTTAGGAGGCTAAGACAAAAGAATCTCTTGAGCCCAAGAGTTTGAGGTTGCTGTGAGCTGTGACGCCATGGCACTCTATTGAGGGTGGCATAGTGAGACTCTGTCTCAAAAAAAAAATAATAAGAAGAAGAAGAATAATACTTAAAATAAAGTAAAAAATAAAAATAAAAAATTTAGATGTCTCAAGGAAGAACTCCCATTGTTAGCATTTTGAGACTACAAAACAGCTAACCAAATGAAACTGTGAAGACTTTCTTACAGAAACCTATACTATTAGGAAGTACTTAATGAGTATACTCAAAGAGTAAATAAATCCCACCCCCCAGGAAGAAAGTTAAATGAAATGTCCAGAGCTATTCTTAGTTTTCTATTACCTGAGCAATTATTGATTAGAAAATACTAATGAAAACAATTATGTTCCTAATAGCAAAAGAAAAGCATAAAACATCCTAAAATGTACAGGAGCTGAGTGACCAAAACTTAATAAGAAATATAAAAGAAGATTGAAATGGAGAGATAGATTATGTTCCTTGGTGAGAGAATGAACTGTTATAAAGGATAAACAAATCATTCCCATATTAATTTATAAGATTAAGGCAATCCCAACAAAAAATCCCAATGGAATTTTGTTTTATTGGTAGAATTTGAGAACATGAGGTAGTCAGTATTTATTTATTAAGTGGCTAAATAAATATATTATTAGTTAGTACTTTTTATTACAAGTAACAGAGAACCATCTGAACTAACAAAATTAAATTTAGGGGGAAACAGCTAGAAATCAGCTACTAGAACCAGGGACCAGAGTGTCATAAGATCCGAAATGTTCCTTCTCTCTTCTCCGCTTCATACTCACCCCTCCCCATAGAATCTGTTTCCCTGAGCACCTGCTAAGCAAATGGCCCCAGCAGCACTCAAGTTTTACTGTAATTGGTCCAGCTACTTAAAGAGAGGATGACCTGACTCTTGGTTCTCATTCCAAGTCCCTGGGGAAGACTGCAAATGGTTCAGTTTGGATTGATGCCCGTCCGGGAGCAATCAGCTGTGTCCTATGTGGAGATGGGGGTCAGAATTTCACTGTGAAGCCATAGCTGCCCCACTGCAAACATATGGTTAGAAAAGAGGGTAATTTCTAGCAAAGGGTGTTAGGCAGATAAGCCACGAAGTGTCTACTACAACATAAACTTACCTCTTCCAGTTTAATCATTTAAAAAAATCTAACTCTAACTTAAAAATGGAAAAGATATGTGCAGATAATTTGCCAAGAAGGAAATGCAATTGTCCAATATATTTTTTAAAGATAATCCAAAGATACTATAATAAATGACGGCATACTATAAAACAGTGTGATACCGGCATAAAGACAGACATAGAGACCAATGGACAGAAGAGTGCCCAGAAATGAACTCTCAGGTATATGGTCAAATCATCCTCAGCAAGGGTGTCAAGATCATACCACAGAGAAAGACAGTCTCTTCAACTAATGGTATTGGGAAAACTGGATATCTACATGCAAAGGAGTCAAGTTGAACCCTTACCTTATGCCATAAACAAAATTAACTCAAAATGTATTTTAAATCTAAAACTGTGAAACTCCTAGAATACAAATGTCTTAACACAATAACTAAGAAAATGCCAGGAAGGCTATGTTAACCAGTGTGATGAAAATATGTCAAATGGTCTATAAAACCAGTGTATGGTGCCCCATGATCGCATTAATGTACACAGCTATGATTTAATAATAAAAAAAAAATAGAAGAAAACATAGGGAGGAACTTAATTACACTGGGCTTGGCAATAATTTATTTCTTGAATAAGACTCCAGAAGCACATGCAACAAAAGCAAAATAGCGAATGGGATAACAAGAAACATAGAAACTTCTGTGCATCAAAAGAAACAATCAACTAGTGAAAAAGCAACTTACAAAGTAGAAGAAAATACTTGCAAATCATTTATTTGATAAGGGTTTAATATCCAGCATATGTAAAGAACTCCTACAACTCAACAACAACGGAATAACCCAACTTTAAGAATGGGCAAAGGATTTGAGTAGACATTTCTCCAAAGAAGATGTGCAAGTGCCCAGAAAGCATATGATACAATGCTCAATATCTAATCATTAGAGAAATGCAAATCAAAACCACACTAAAATTTTATCTTACACCCATTAGTGGAGCCATCATCAAACAAAACAGCAAGAACTCATAAGGATATGGAGAAACTGGAACATTTGGGCACTGTTGGGAATGTAAAATGGGTAGCTGCCAGTGAAGACAGTGTGGTGGTTCCTCAAAAAAGTTCAAAATTAAATTGCCATATAATCCAACAATCCCACTTCTGGATGTTTATTTAAAATAATTGAAAGGGGTGGCGCCTGTGGCTCAAGGAGTAGGGCGCCAGTCCCACATGCCAGAGGTGGCGGGTTCAAACCCAGCCCCGGCCAAAAAAACCACACACATAAAAGAATTGAAAGCAGAATTTGGAAGAGATATTTATGCTCACGCATGTTCACTGCAGCATTATTCACAATAAGCAAGAAGTGGAAGTCGTCCAAATGTCCATCAAAGGATAAATGGGTAAACAAAATGGGGTATAGACAGACAATGGAGTACCATTCAGCCTTTAAAAAGAAGGAAATTCTGATACATGCTCTAACATAAACGAACCTTGAGAAAATCATATTAAGTGAAATCATCCAGTCACTAAAAGATAAATATTATATGTTTCCACTTATGTAAGGTTCCTAGAGTTGTCAAAGACAGAGACATGTGGCATATCTGTGGTCTCAGCTACTTGGAAGGCTGAGGCAGGAGGATCACTTGAGCCCAAGAGTTTGAGGTTGCTGTGAAGTATGAAGCCACAGCACGCTAGCCTGGGGCAATAGAATGAGACTCCGTCTCAAAAAAAAAAAACTCACTATTGTTAGGGATTAATTAATTAGTATGAAATAAAATGGTAAATGCAATAAGATTTTTTTTTTTTTTTTTTTTTTTTTTTGGCCGGGGCTGGGTTTGAACCCGCCACCTCCGGCATATGGGACCGGCGCCCTACCCGCTGAGCCACAGGCGCCGCCCGCAATAAGATCTTAACTTCGAAAAACATTTTTCATGGAAAGAAAAAACTATCTTGATATTATCTTTAGTTAATGATGTTATAGGTAATTTTAATTCCGTTCTTTTATGTTTTCAAAAATTTTTATAATCACATGTATTCTCTAATCAGAAGAAAACAGTATTTCAAGAAAGCAAAGAAGGAAAAAGTAAATGAATCATCATTGATTCAATTCCTTTGAGAATGAAACAAAAACCTTTCCACAGTTTCCTACAATTTCCATAGAATTTACACTGAAGACTAAAATAAAACAGCAGAGTACGGAAGGGACCAAAAGCCACATAGGTACTTCTGTGTAGAATCTCACAATGCTCCTTTTCTTACAGACAATTCATCAAGGTTCATCATCAAAACATTTGTGATATTTTATCAAAAGGAAAAGACTAGGAAAGCTACACAAAATTCTGTGCTATATTCTCAAAGGAGAGCAAGAAAAAGCCCAAGCCTCTCTAACGACTCCTTTTATTTTCTTTCAGGAGTTCACAGAAGGGGTAAAAATCAGTCCAATCTCGAACCTTCTTAGAGGGAACCCCAAATCCTTCTAACACCCACATAATGTAGATTAGACGCATAAGCCATCATCTAAGCTGCCCTTTAATAATTTTAAGGTTTTTTTTTTCTTTTTACCAAAGAGTATAAAATTTGAAACCAGGAAGAAACTTATATTCCCTGGTGGACCTTTAAACAACTCCCTGCTTTATTTTTGCTGGAAGTTAGAGGGAAAAAGTAAATTTGCCAACCTCTGTACAACACAATCCATATGGATAGATGGATATTAGGTGAGTTTTAATCTGTATTTATTTTTATGTCATCCTTTAAAATTTTCTGTTCTATCTACAGAATATATCATCATGGTGGTACACATAACATGTACATTTTAAGATGAATATATATGGGGCGGCGCCTGTGGCTCAGTGAGTAGGGTGCCGGCCCCATATGCCAAGGGTTGCGGGTTCAAACCCAGCCCCGGCCAAACTGCAACAAAACAATAGCCGGGCGTTGTAGTGGGCGCCTGTAGTCCCAGCTGCTTGGGAGGCTGAGGCAGGAGAATCGCATAAGCCCAGAAGTTGGAGGTTGCTGTGAGCCATGTGACCACCCGAGGGTGATACAGTGAGACTCTGTCTCTACAAAAAATAAATAAAATAAATAAATAAATATATATTTGTACATTGGTGAGTGTACGCTCATATTTTTAAAACAATAAAGGTGCATGAAAAAAATTAAAGACCATAAGTCTAACCAGAGGATCTCAGCTTCAGCCTTATTTTTTTTTTTTGATACAGAGTCTCACCTTGTCGCCCTTGGTAGAGTGCTGTGGTGTCATAGCTCACAGCAACCTTGAACTCTTGGGCACAGGGTCAGGGGATCCTCTTGCCTCAGTCTCGCAAGTAGCTGGGACTACAGGCGTCTACCACCACACCCAGCTAGTTTTTCTATTTTTTAGTAGAGATGAGATCTCAGTCTTGCTCAGGATGGTCTTCAACTCCTAAGCTCAGGCAATCCACCCACCTCCATCTCCCACAGTGCTAGGATTACAGGTGTGAGCCACCACGCGGGGCCTTTGTCCTTGTTCTTGAAATAATGAACAGATGTTCCTCTTACCCACTGAGAAATGGCCATAAGTTATAAAAATCAGAATTTAGGCAGATCATAATTTTGCTACAGATGGAGTGAAGAGTCTAAGGGCTTAAAAATCTCGTTATAAATAGGAAAGCAGAGGGAGTGAGCTAAGGAAGGTGGGTAAGGATATTTTCAGAGAAGAGTTAGTTAATATGCAAACACGTTATTGATGGAAGCTGGTCAAAAAACAGTTGCTCTGACATTAAAATAAGATAGAATATCACCTATCTGGGGTGGCATAAATAAATTCTCAGGCCTCTCAAGGTTTTGCTACTCTAAGATTATCTATAAGGAGTAAATTTTAGTACCAGAGTTTTCCTGTGAAGTGGACATCTGTCAGAAGTAGATCTTCCCAGTCAAGGTAAACCCTATTTCACCGTCCCTAGCAGGGCCACATATGGAAAGATTACCTAAGGTTTGTGATTTGGGGGACTATGGGGAAGGCCCCTTATCTTCAGAATCCCAGAAGTCTTTGTTTATAGAAATTGACAAATGGGGGTGGTGCCTGTGGCTCAGTGAGTAAGGCCCTGGCCCCATATGCTGGAGGTGGTGGGTTCAAACCTGGCCCCGGCAAAAAAAAAAAAAAAAGAAATTGACAAATGGACTGTAAAATTTTTCTAGAAATTGGAAAGGCCTAAAAGAGATAAAGCAATTCTGAAACAAAACAAAACAAAACAAAAACAAAGAACCAAAGTTGGAAGATGTACACTATCTGATTTCAAGATTAAAACAGTACTATGGTAATCAAGACCAAAAAATGGATATAAAGCCATACAAACAGATCACTGGGTTAGACTATAAGAATAGACGTATATATATTGATTCTTGACCAAGGAATCAAAGAAACCAAAACGGAAAGGAAATGCTTTCATCAAATGGTGTCGGAACAACTGTCAATGCAGAAAAAAATCAGTTGAAATCCACACCTCACACTAAACACAGAAATTAATTTGAGATGGAGCAAAGCATCAAACGTGAAAGCCAGAACTGTAAAGCTTCTAGAAAATAATCACAAGAGATTATTTTTGCAACTTAAAGGCAGTCAAATGTATTTTTTTCAGGACACACAAAGCACTAAAAGAAACTAATTAATAAAATGGATTTCCATCAAAATTTGAAACTTTTGTTCATCAAAAGACATTGTTAAGAAATTGAATAAGCAGCTACAGATGGGAGAAAACCTTCTGATAAAAGACTTGTATCCAAAGTAAAAACAATTCATATGACTCAATAATAAAAAGACAAATAAGCCAGTTTTTAAAAAGTGGTCAAGGCTAGATTGGTGCCCGTAGCACAGTGATTATGGCACCGGCCATATACACTGAGGCTGGGGAGTTCAAACCTGGCCCAGGCCAGCTAAACAACAATGACAACCGCAACAAAAAAATAGCCAGGTGTTGTGGCAGCGCCTGTTGTCCCAGCTGCTTGGGAGGCTGAAGCAAGAGAATCACTTAAGCCCAAAAGTTTGAGCTTGCTGTGAGCTGTGACGGCATAGCACTCTACCCAGAGCAACACAGTGAGACTCTGTTTCCAAAAAAAAAAAAAAGTGGTCAAGGAGACTTCTTTAAAAAAAAAATTGAGGCAAGCATACTTTTCCCTTGTTCTTCCTGCCAAGCACAGTTAAAAGTCCTGGACATTATATAAAATACACTGAAAGGTGGAGAGAGGGTAGATCAGCTATAAACCTCAGGAATGGAGAAACAAGGGGTGAGAGCCCTCAGTTATTTTTTTGCCTCACATATCCCAGACTGGGTGCTCAAGAAGCCAGCAACATGGGCAAGCCAATGGACAGGTGCCCATGCACACATACGATCTCTGAGGAAATTCTGCTCTCTCTGACCAAAGGACCAGAAAAGGACAGACTAGGAGGACAGAAAACTGCTACATGATAACTCCTACTACAGCCAAACACCAGAGAAAAAACTGTGACCCCATCCCCTCCCTGCCTTGGACCAAGTGGGGAGCCTGGGCCTGCACCCCTGTGAGGTTATAACGAGGCACGCAACCCTGTGGTGTCCCAGAGCAGAGAACTAGACAAAAACAAAGTCTTGGCTTTACTTGGTTCTCTGATTCTAATTGTTCAGCTTCTTTTTTTATACACTATGAGTCAAGGATGCACCCTTTTAGCCTAAATTACTTTAATTAGGTTTAACCAAGAGCTCTAATCCAACTTTAACCTATTTTTTCCTAAGACTTCTAAACTCTGTTATATCCCAACTTTCTTATCAATAGCTCTTATCTCAACTCCGTCCTTCCAGGCCCCTTACTACTTGATTATCGTCTTGTGTTTCATTACATTAGTCATGCTTGCCTCGCCTCCTTGGCAGTGCCCAGCCTGTATCCTAGATTGCATCTCCTCAGTGATGCTTTCCGTTTAAATGAACTCGAGTGAGCTATAATTTGACTACAATGTGCAGCCCCTTAAGCAATAGGTAAGTGAGGTGAGGGATCTCTCAATTGGCTTGATTTAATCATTCCACATGGTACACGTATATTAAAATACCACATTGTACCCCGTAAATATGTAAAATTGTGATTGGCCCATCAAAAATAATATTAGTAGTATATTTTTTGAAAAGTGTTTAAAAAGCAAAACACAACAACAAAAGGTACGATGTGGTGAGTTCTGAGGCATGCCTAGACAGGAGAAACTGCAGCTGTAATCAGACACAGAACATTCTCATCGCCCTTGACAGCGTCATCTCGCCTCTTGTCAGTCCATCCCTCCCTCCCCCCTCAGGCCCATGCTTTTTTGGTCACTCTATCTGCATTCTCATAATACCTTGGGTTTACATTTTTGTGCCTAGCTTCTTTCACTCAACAGAATGGTTTTGCATATGTGTTGCACTTACCAGTTGTTGGTTTTTCTTTTTTGTTGTTGCTGACTGGCATCCCATTGTACAGCTCCACATATTTGGCTTATCCACTGATCAGGGGAAAGGCATTGGTTTTATTTCTCCGGTTTAAGCTATTGCAAATTACACTGCAATGAACATTCATGTTTAAAAAAAGATAGCATAGCAGAATATTTATTGATGGAGAAAGATACTCAAGACTAACTGCTGAATGAACAAAAAGTTACAAAATAGTTGATATAACATGAACCTATTTCTGTAAACAATATAGTTGTATCAATAAGTAAATGCATAGGAAAAAGTCCAGGGCAGCACCTGTGGCTCAGTGAGTAGAGTGCTGGCCCCATATGCCGAGGGTGGCGGGTTCAAACCTGGCCCCGGCCAAACTGCAACAAAAAATAGCTGGGTGTTGTGGCAGGCACCTGTAGTCCCAGCTACTTGGGAGGCTGAGGCAAGAGACTCGCCAAAGCCCAAAAGCTGGAGGTTGCTGTGAACTGTGATTCTACAGCACTCTATAGAGGGCAGCAAAGTGAAACTCCGTCTCAAAAAAAAAAAAGAAAGAAAGAAGAAAGTCCAAAATATTTATGAGGGTCATCTCTGGGTATTGATATGCATGCTTTTTTTCACTTTTTTGTTCGTTTGTTTGTTTGTTTGTTTTGTTTCATTTTTTGAGACAGTCTCACTCTGCCACCCTGGGTACAGTGCTGTAGTGTCATAGCTTACAACGACCTTAAACTCTTGGGCTCAAGCGATCCTTCTGCCTCAGCCTCAGAGTAGCCGGGACTACAGGTGCCCACCACAATGCCCAGCTAGTAGTTTTTCTATTTTTATTTAGTCATTTATTTATTTATTTTTAAGACAGAGTCTTACTCTGTTGTCCTGGATATAGTGCTATGGAATAATAGCTCACAGCAACCTGAAACTCTTGGACTTGAGCAATCTTTTTGCCTTAGCTTCCCCAGTAGCTGGGACTAGAGGCATGTACCACTACGTAGGCCCAGCTAGTTTTTCCATTTTTAGTACAGACGGGTCTCGATCTTGCTCAGGCTGGTCTCCAACTCCTGAACTCAAGCAATCCACCTGACCCAGCCTCCCAGAGTGCTAGGATTACAGGTGGCTGAGATTGTATGATTTTTAAGTTAAAAACCAAAGTGTGCAAAGGACTTGAACGGGCACATCACAAAGAAAGACATGTCAACAAGCACACGGAAAAGCACTCACCTCCATCAGTTCCTCACGGAAATGAAACTCAAAGCATAACGAGATACTACTGCCGATAGCACTGAATGCTGGCAAGAATGAGGAGCAATCAGAACTCGCACATGTCACCGGCTGGTTGTGAGATTGTACAACCAGCTTGAAAATTGGTCTGGCAATTTTTCATAAAGTTAACCATACACCTCTCCTATGACCCAACAAATACCCTTCTAGGTATTTACCCAGGAAAAATGAAAACATTTGGACACAGAAAAAAACTTGTACATGAATGTTCACAGCAGCTTTATTCATAATACTGAATACTCTAGGAAGAAAATCAGGTGGTTTTTTTTTTTTTTTTAATTGTTGGAGATTCATCGAGGGTACAAGAAACCAGGTTGCACTGATTGCATTTGTTAGGTATACTCCCTCTTACAATTGTGAAAATCAGGTTTTTAAAAAAACTTTACCTTATTGTTTTCTCTTTTACCGGCCTTGGACTTAACAATGAAAATAACAACAAACAAGAAACAACTCAAGTGTCCGTCAGCAGGAGAATGAATAAACAAAATGGGTGTGTTCATACAATGGAATACTGCTCAGCGATAACAAAACACAAGTCCTGATACACAAAAGGCATAGATGGGCTTCAATGTTGATATACTGAGTGAAAGAAGTCACATATAGCATGATACAACAACAGAACAACGCTACACGATCCCACTTACATGGAGTTCTGAAACAGGCAAAACGAACCCATGGCAAGAGAAGCCAGGACAGCAGTTTCCAGTGGGAGAGGGGTGGGCAGAGAGATTGGCTGGGATGGGGTACAATGGATATTTTGGGAGCAATGGCAATATTCTGTATCTTAATGAGGTATGGGTTACATAGACGTATATAAGATCAGTCATTTCATCATATAGAAATCGTACTTCAGTAAAAATGGGGAAAAGTAAAAAGAATAAAAGGAAATTTTTTTATGATGTAAATTTTCTTTCTTTTTTTTTTTTGCAGTTTTTGGCCAGGGCCAGGTTTGAACCTGCCACCTCCCGTATATGGTGCCAGCGCCCCACTCCTTGCGCCACAGGCACCACCCTTATGATGTAAATTTTAACATACAAAAAAGTTGTATGAAAGTAGTATAGGAAAGCATACTATAAGAAATGTGCTCTGATATTTGACTGATCACTTGCTAGCTTTGGTTATTGGAAATAAATTGCTTCAGGTGAATGTCACAACTGTTCCCCACATGTCTGTGAGCCAAGGATTTCTTTTCCTTGAGACACCTTATGGTTTGAGTATGGTAGTATTTTTCTTGCCTTCCCAGGGATTTCAGTGTCAGAGTTTGACCCACTGAGACCTATAGAAGAAAACTTGGTCCTTTTCAAATATGTGGATCATGACAAAAATTTTGAGACAGACCGTGTCAAGGTCCATTATTACACTTCCACGAGACCCAGCCAACAGTGTCCTTTCTGATTCACCTGTACAAGTTTCAACTTGCTCGGCTCATCGTGTTGCTGGGTGGGCTTCATTTGTTTCCATCCACACGGATTTTATGTTTCTTGATTTCTATGAATCTCAAAATTGTTGTAATGACCCACATACCCACAGGCTCCCTCTCTCTTAGGGCTTCTTTTGGGGCTTTTTACCACTCAACATTGCCTTTTAGGACGAAACAGCCAGGATTGTTTGATTGATCTTAAAATAAGCTCAATATTTTTCCTGTTGCACAGAGTGAAGAATTACAATGATTGTTTATGCTACATCTGTCCATTCCTGTTTTGGAAGATGAATTAATGAATTAATTAAGAAGGCAGATTTGGGTCAGAATGTTGTTGTTACCAATTATTTGCTATGTGACCTTGAATCAGTTTCTTAATCTTTCTGACCTACGGTTTCCACATCAATGAGCATAAGAATACCTGTCTGTGAAAAGTCTTGGCATATGCTGGGAGCCCGGTAAATATTATTATCTAACTCCTTAACACAAAGCAAGAATGAAGAACGTTTCTTCCTCTGCATTTTAGACGCAGGTTAGGTACACTCTGAAATTTGAACACTCTTTGGGGAACTTATGCAATTCCAGTCTGACCCTTTTTACAGGTGAGGTAGGGATGGGTAGATCGAGGTGGTTGGGGCTGGGGGCTGCTGAGAGATTCTCACTTTTTATCTCCCTAGAACATCATGAACATTTTTAAATAACAAATGATGAAAATATGATTGTACTCTCTATTTTTTCTGTGGAAGAGTGTGTAGAGGCCCTTTCTTGTTGTTGTTGTGTTTGGTTTTTAGTGCTTACCGGGAAGCATTGCTCTTGGACGTGGCTGCTGTGTGGGAGACCAGCTCTGCTGCAGGAGACTGCGTCAGCCCAGGCGGCAGTGGGGACTCTCGGCCCTGTGGACAATGCTCCCCAGTGTGTGCACAGGAGGGCGGCATGTGGAGACCTCTCCTGCAGCCAAACGCGGGCTCTCTGCCCGTGCTTCAGTTTTGTTCAAAGACAGGGTCCGTTTTGCCTTTGTCACCCCCTGCAGGGCCCCTGGACTTCCTTCACTGTGAAGCCTTGCTAGTTCCCTGTGATAAATTATCCGGGAGGCCAACCCTGGGAAAAGAGGAAAGAACAAGGTAAAGAGTTTTTAAATCAGACTTTCTTTCAGGAGCATCCTATGTTGCCTATTCAGAAGGGGCAGTTTTGCACTAAGCGTGGGCTAGAAGCTTTGTAGGCTAAAGTTTGTAGAAAAAGTTAGGTTGGTTCATTTCAGTCATCGTTTTACAAATTCTTTATACTGTGTATCAAGTGGTTAAGCCTTCTGAACTTAAAAAAAAGTTGAGAGTATTTTTTTTTTTTTAAAAGCATTGGCCATTTGTACAGCACGTGATAAGGTTATACTTCACTAAATCTTTATAACTCTGCAAGGCACGTAAGGTCAGGAACCCTCATTTTGCAATGAGGAAACTAAGACTCAAAGAGGTTATGTGCTTGTTGGGTATCATTTAGACAGTAAGAAATTAAACGACGTCGTGAACCCTGGACCCCTATATCCAAATCTTTTCCTACTAGACCGGCCATCAAGGCTGGATGCCAGTTCCAACTTTTTTGAGAACAGCGCTACTTGACGGGGCCTACAGAGAGCAAGCCTTGGGGTTATCTTCCCTCAAGCACAGAGTAAGATCCAGTGAGCAATGGTGAGAGGTGAGACGTAGTTGCCAGACCTGAGACCTGGCACGTGACCTGGTACTCGCTCGCTGGGTAGAGATTCCAGGGGTCCTCCCAGGGGTCCTCTTGCGTTGACTCCTCTTTTATACATCTCCTTTCTGAGGTTACATCTCTCTTCCAGAAAACCAGATACACATATCTCTCTAGAATACGTCTCAAGTATTATCAAAACGAGGAAGAAATTCACAAATGTACATATAGAACACAACATTATATTTTTTTTAGATTAAACATGCTGTGTTTCAGAACCAGAGAGTAGAGTGTTGATTGCCAGAGGCTGGAGGGGGGGGAAATGGGGAGATGTTCATCAAACCGTACAAAGTTTCAATACGCAGGATGAACAACTTCTGGAGATCTAATAATGTGCAGCCTGGTGACCAATATTATGCTATTACATACTTGAAATTTGCTAAGGGAGTAGATTTAATATGTTCTTACCACAAAAAAATGAATGGGTACTATGGGAGGGGATGGATATGTTTAATTAGCTTGATCGCGGTAATCATTTCCCAATGTGTACCTACATCCAAACAGCACATTGTACACCTTAAATCCATACAGTTTTATTTGTCAATTATACCTCAGTAAAGCTAGAAAAATATATTCAACCCTTGGGGCGGCGCCTGTGGCTCAGTCGGTAAGGCACTGGCCCCATATACTGAGGGTGGCGGGTTCAAACCCGGCCCCGGCTGAACTGCAACCAAAAAAAAAAAAAAAAGAGTTGACGAAAAATATATTCAACCCCATGTAACAGATTAAGAAGTTACATAAGCCACACCTGACTGAATTCGGCAAAGCTTTCAAATATATTTGCATTTTGCTACTCCCAAGGGCACCTCTGTGCATGTAAAATTCAGTTCTTCAGTGTGCAGAAAACAAAACGCTGTCCCACTGAGCACAAAGCTTGTTTAATTCTTTCGTCAGTCCAGTGTATTTTTGTTAGCAATGTTAACCACCGAAATGATTTCCTTAGCAGAGAATTTTCCAGTAAACCTCTCACACGGTTGCAAACTTCCTGTTCCCAACTGCTGTTCCTCTTCTCAGCCCGGTCATTACAGGCAGCAGGAGAGCTGCTAATCAGCGGAAAATTAACTTGGCAGGGTGTGCGCTCAAAGGCATCAACTTCCAAGGGAAGGAAGTTTTCATTTTGTTTTGTTTTTATGAAATATTGCTTTTTACTTGTGGTGTGTCTTTCAAAGTTAGGGTTTTTTTTTTTTTTAAAGATAGAGACTTTTGGTTTAGCACAGTTCTCAGTACCTGGATAATACTCATACACGTTGTTGGACTGAATGTTTAAAATGTGCTTCTTTTTGACAAAATAAAGAACACTTGGAGGGCCTTTTTCATTGTAGATGAACTTCTAGGAATAGGCGATCTTTGGAAATTGAGGAATTTAATTCTTTTGTTTAAATTTCAGATTGATGTGAGGGTACAAAAAACTAGGTTACAATGTTTGCATTTGTTAGGCAGAGTCCCTCTTGTGGTTATGTCCTGCGCACAAGAGGTGTGCCATATACCTTACATTGTGCCCCTTAAGTAGGAGCACAGCCATCCCCCTCCCTCCTTCCTTTTGCCCCTTCCCTTGTTACCCCTCCCCCTAACTTGAATTGAATTGTGTTTTTCTCTAATGTGGGCATATATTAGATCGTCTACTAGCTTTATATTAGTACTGAGTACATTGGATACTTGCTTTTCCATTCTTTAATACTTTACTAAGAAGAATGTGTTTGAATTCCATCCAGGTTAATACAAAAGATAGAAAATCTCCATCTTTTTTATGGCTGAAGAGTATTCCCCGGTATAGATATACCACAGTTTGTTAATCCCTTCCTGTGTTGATGGGCTTTTAGGTTGCTCCCACATCTTGTAAATTGAGCTGCAATAAATGGTCTAGGGCAAATGTCTTTATAATAAAATGATTCAAATTAGACCTTCCATTTGATCCTGCAATCCCATTACTAGGTATCTACCCACAAGGAAAGTAATTTTTTTTTTTTTTTTTTTTTGCAGTTTTTGGCCAGGGCTGGGTTTGAACCTGCCACCTCTGGTATATGGGGCTGGTGCCCTACTCCTTTGAGCCATAGGAGCCGCCCAGGACATTAATGACTGTGATCCAAATTTAAATTCTGGGTCCTCAAGCATATATTTGAAACAAGGGCCTTGGACTCTTTGTTAAATACAAAATAAACACATAGCTAATGTAAACTTCTTCTTAAATCAGTGGTTACCAGGCTGCCCTGCACTGTGGAATCACCTGAAATGAGTGGAACGTGTGGTGGAATTTTTTTGAAAACACAGCTGTCTGGATCTCAGACCCAGAGATTATCAAGTAATTGGTCTAATCTACAGCGTGGCCTTTGGGGTGTTCAAAAGCTTTCCAGGAGAGCCTAATGGAGAATGTCTTAAATGAATGGCCACATTTAATCAGCACTTACTAAGTACCAGGTACTGGGCTAGAAATCTGTTATCTTTGATTTTACTAATATGGAAACTGAAACTCTTACACGTGATTTGCTACTATCACAAAGCAGGTAAGTTTTAAAGCTGGAAACAAGAAGCAAACAACCAGTCCTATGACCTCATATTCTTTTTGCCATTTTCATCATAGTAGTTAAAGGATATGTTAGTGACTGAAGAAGCCGACATATTGAACTTTGAAGATGACGGGACCATTATATGAAGACTAACTCTGTTAAAGATTAGGACAGTCCTTGGGATGGTATATGATGTACGTTTTAAAATCTGTGTACAAATAAAATATGGGTGCAAAGCCCGTTATATACATGTCTCCTTCTGCCACATTTTATTTTTCAAAACCTTCAATGTCTTCTATTGAATTGGAAGTTGTAGATTAATGTCAAGAAGGGCCCAAGCCAGGCACAATAGTGCACACCCATACTCCCAGCTACCAGGAAGGCTAAAACAGGAGGATTTCTGAAGCCCAAGGCTATGGTGTATCATGATCACGCCCGTGAATAGCCACTGTGCCCCAGCCGGCCAGCCCAATCAACATAGTGAGATGAGGGCAGCACCTGTGACTCAAGGAGTAGGGCTCTGGTCCCATATGCCGGAGGTGGTGGGTTCAAACCCAGCCCCGGGCAAAAACCACACACACAAAAAAGATTCTTTTGGGCGGCGCCTGTGGCTCAGTGAGTACGGCGCCGGCCCCATGTGCCGAGGGTGGCGGGTTCAAACCCGGCCCCGGCCAAACTGCAACAAAAAAATAGCCGGGCGTTATGGCGGGCACCTGCAGTCCCAGCTGCTCGGGAGGCTGAGGCAGGAGAATCGCTTAAGCCCAAGAGTTAGAGGTTTCTGTGAGCCGTGTGACGCCACGGCACTCTACCCGAGGGCGGTACAGTGAGACTCTGTCTCTACAAAAAAAAAAAAAAGAAAATTAGTTGCCTTACAAATGAAATAAAATATTTAAAAAAAAAAACATAGTGAGATGAGACTCATCACTGAAAAAAAAAAAAAAAAAAAGGACTCAATTGAGTCAGTTCTCAGTGAGTTGGGCACAGAAATGTGTTTAGACATTGAGAGGCAAGACCTGGATCAGATACGGGTAATCACCACAAAGAAAAGAGGGCTGAGCTGTTCACAGGAAAAACTCACAAAGATGCACTGTGGCATCATCCGTTCCCTCAACATCCCTGCTGTCAACTGGCAGGCCGTGGTGCTGAGCGTGTGGGTCAATTGCAGATACCCAAACTGCTTTGAAATGCAAGGAGCGGCTACTTGGTTACCAAACATTGAACTAAGGAAAATGGCATTTCAACCAAGCCCAAGGGAAATTGTGATGGAGCAGCTGGTAGCTGCTGGGAAGGTGGCCTGAGACTTTCATGTGTACGTGTGCTGTGTGTGTTTGGCTTGAACGACCCTGATTCACAGCGCTGTGCTGCACCGCCTGTCTGTGCTCCTGTCTTGTCTCTGTGTCCCCTTGTAAGGTCTCTCCCCCATACTCATAAACTGTTGCTGTGTTTGCTGATAAACACAATACAATAAGTAGGACTTGGGAACATTTTTAGAGTCCTGCCCTCAGCAGTGAGAACTGTCAAGTTCAGAAACATAGACAGGGACAAAAGGAGAAAGGCAGGTAGACGCAAACAATGAGATGGGCAGGTAGAGGCAGTGACAGGCAGGTAGTTAGAGAAGCACAGCCTGCCTGAGACAGAGGGTGAATGAGCCCGAGAGGCGGAACCTGGAAAGGGAGAGCACAGAGAGAAACTCAGAGAACTGGACAGAGAGAGACAGCCTGTCAGTAGTGGCAAGAGTGAGGAACAGAGAGAGGTCACAGAGGACGCCAGGAGACAGAGACAGTCAGAGTGAGAGAAAGACGTGCTCAGCAGAGCTCAGATGGGGCAAGCAGGGATATGGAGATGAACAGAGAGCTATTGCCAGGCAGGAGTGTGGAAAATTTTGTGTGCATTTCTCCTAGAGAAATGAGAAACCGATTGGCTTGCCAGGAGGGACAGCCTTTCCCATCGGGGCTGTTGAAGGGTATGAATGCAGTCATCCTAAGTAGGAGGATTCCTTCCTCCCCAAACCCCTTCCTGCTCCATCTGGAGGGCAGGCTGGTGACTGTGGCTTTCTGTGCCTGGATGCCGGGCCAGGGCAGAGCCTCCCAGAACTGAGAGCAGACTGTTGGAGCTGAGATCCGCATGGTAGGCATGTGTGGTTTCTTGGCCAGCCCCTATCCATTTACTCTGTTTCCAGTAACAGGCTCTAGTGTTTGCAGGGGGAAACACCCATCCCCACATTTGGTCTCTGTGGTTTTTGTGGAGTTGACAGTACCTCCCTACCACCCTGCCTTTCAAGGCACGTGACCCAGGCTTGGCATATGATCCAGAACGTCAGTTTCTCCTGTGGTCAGTGAGTGGTTCAGGGATAGGGACATAGTGCAAGGGAGGCAAATCAGAGTCAATCAGTCTCAGTTTTGAGGGTTTGTGCAGGCTCCCGGGTTTGCCCTCCAATCCAGACTTGGACACGGAGACGCGTTGGCTGGAACTGAGGCTGCCATCTTGACACCATGCATAGTCTGAAAACGAAACTCACACACAGAGCAGGAGGGAGTAAAGTGAAGAGCACCTGGGTGAACACCGATCGTGCCATTTCTGAAGTTAAACTACCTCCAGACGTTTTATTTATAAAAGCCAAAAGGTTACCTTTTTGCTTACCAGTTTAAACCCATTTGGGTTGGGTTTTCCATCATTTGCAACTAAATCCCTGATTGATATAACGCCTTGGCTACCATGTACCGTTGCATTTTGTAGAAACTTAGTTTAAGTAACTTATCTAAGGTTATAGCTAGTTAACATATGAACTGAGGTTTCATCTGTTACACATGTACCCCTTGAGCCCACTCTTTCCTTCTCTCGCCTCATTTTGTTTTTAAATTAAGGCATAGGGCCCATTTCAGTTATACATATGGACGTCTTGACTCCAGGGACCCCACAAGCTCTAGAAATGCTAGCCCTGAGCAAAACTGCCAACCCAGGTCACGCTTACCTTTGCTAAACTATTTCCCTTTCCTCTATTTCCCTTCCTAGGCAGCGGTGAGCATATGGCCAGCTAGCGCTGAAACTTGCATGTGAACCTACCAAACAGAACCATTACCTTTTAAAAGAGAACAGTAAAAAGATGCTGAAGAAATAAATTTCTAATGCAGGAATTCCAAATATTGTAGCATATGGCTGGAGGACCATACTTCAGAGTTGCCAAATCTTCTCAGAATTCTCCAAGCTGTCAGCTCTGAGCACCATATCCAATATTTATTTTATAAGATTAGAAGTGAAAACCTCCTGAAGAACACTGAAATAGTCCATGCAAGAAAGTTTAGAGCAGGGGTTCTCAAGCTGTATTGTGCATTAGCACTCTGGGAAAGTTTGCTAAAACCCAGATGGCTGAACCCCATCCCAGAGTTTCAGATTCAGTGGGTCTGGAGTGGGGCCTAAGAATTTCTATCAAGTTCTCAAGTAATGCTGATGCTACAGGCCTGGGCACCACCCTTTGAAGATCATTGTAATTTTTTTTTTTTAGACAGTGTGTCACTCTATCACCCTGATAGGGTGCCATGGCATCATAGTTCACAGCAACCTCAAACCCTTGGGTTTGAGCAATCCTCCTGCCTCAGCCTCTTGAGTAGCTGGGACCACAGGCTCCCACCATGTGGCCTAGCTAATTTTTCCATTTTTAGTAGAGATCGGGTCTTGCTCTTGCTCAGGCTAGTCTTCAACTTCTGAGCTCAAGCAATCCACCCGCCTCAGCCTGGGCCTCCTAGAGTGCAAAGATTACAGGCATGAGCCACAGAGCCCACCTGAAGATCTTTGTTTATATGTAAGACTAAAACTCTGAGAAAGCCTGGCCATGTGATACAAAACCTCCTCTGCTCTGCCCCAGTCCCAGAAGTTACCCCAGAGATATGGGCTACAGCTCGGGGTGCAGCCTGGGCAGTGGGGTGGGGGCTGGTGGCCCACAGGCAAGCCCATGTGTGAATCAGGTGCTGGACTACAGGGCAAGGATCTGCTGATACTTGGGTGGTGAGAAAAAACACTCAAAATCATTTTTGAAATACAAATTTAGGCTTTTTCCTTTCTCGTAATTCCTATTATTCTGGGAACTGCCTGTACCTATGTCCACCTGTGCACCCTCCCCCAACCCCTACTCCATTCCAGACAATAGCTAGAAACATTTTACTCACACCGTACCAAGGAAGGGGTGGTGTCGCTCAGGTAAAGACCTGGGAATATTGGCCAGGCGTGGTGGCTCACACCTGTAATCCTAGCACTCTGAGAGGCCAAGGCAGAAAGATCCCCTGAACTCAGGAGTTCCAGGTTGCCATGAGCTAGGCTGGCACCACAGCACTCTCACCTCAGGCAACAGAGTAAGACCCTGTCTCCAAAAAAAAAAAAAAGGGGGTGGCGCCTGTGGCTCAGTCGGTAAGGCGCCGGCCCCATATACCGAGGGTGGCGGGTTCAAACCCGGCGCCGGCCAAACTGCAACCAAAGATGGCCGGGCGTTGTGGTGGGCGCCTGTAGTCCCAGCTACTCGGGAGGCTGGGGCAAGAGAATCACTTAGGCCCAGGAGTTGGAGGTTGCTGTGAGCTGTGTGAGGCCACGGCACCCTACCAAGGGCCATAAAGTGAGACTCTGTCTCTACAAAAAAAAAAAAAAAGAAGTGGGCATATTCCTTCCCTGGCTTCTGTGTCTAGGTATAGAGGCAGGCCAGCTGTATATTGCCAATGGAGTTATACAGGGCAAATGTTCTGAAGGGTCCTGTGCTTGGGGCTTTAATGCTCAATGACTGTCTTAAAATTCTTTTTTTTTTTTTTTTTTTTTGTAGAGACAGAGTCTCACTATACCGCCCTTGGGTAGAGTGCCGTGGCATCACACGGCTCACAGCAACCCCCAACTCTTGGGCTTATGTGATTCTCTTGCCTCAGCCTCCCGAGCAGCTGGGACTACAGGCGCCCGCCACAATGCCCGGCTATTTTTTTGTTGCAGTTTGGCCGGGGCTGGGTTTGAACCCTCCACCCTCGGCATATGGGGCCGGCGCCCTACTCACTAAGCCACAGGCGCCGCCCCTGTCTTAAAATTCTTAATAATTTTATATTTGAGTTTGTCTTGTAATATCCAGAGTGTGCTCCAGGGGCTTGGAGCCTTGACACGGTTCAATCCTACCGCCTGCCTCCTCCAGGAGGGGGTTCTCAGCCACTCGCTCCCCCACAGGCCTGTTCTCTGCCACGGATCCTTCCTACTTGGCCTTCCTCTCCCTGAGTCCTGTTCTGCTGTCTCCTTCCACCCCCCGGTGCAGATGCAAGGAAAGTCAGGGGCTGGTGCACACAACTCACTGCTTCTGGGGGTAGGTTCCCAGAATCATGGCAATGGCCTTTTAGCCTTTAGCCAGGCTGCAGGTACTGCAGACATTTGGTGGCTGACTGCAGTCTTTTCGTCCCCAATCCAGAAGCCACGTGTGTACCACCAGCACGATGGTTGCAATCTGTTGGAGTCACCTTCCTGCTGTGGGCTGTCACTGTGGGCCTATGGGAAGGGGCGGTTGGCTTCCCCAACTCTCAGCCTTGAATTTTCATTTTCTGCCAGGTTTGACAATGATGTACTTGGCCCTGCACACAGGCCTGAAACAGCCCCTTGACACCTCTGCATCCTGGAAGGCAGAGATGTAACCAAGTGTCTTCGATACCTCAGCCGACCAGGGCCTTGTGTGGGGATGGAAAACCCATTCTTTCTGCCTCAAAGAAGTAAAAAGTTGAGCTGAGAGACAGCTGGAACTGGGGGAGCCTGGCATCATGTATGACTTAGCAGTGACCTCCACAAAGACTAAAGGCCAGATAGGTGGAGGACACCTCAGAAGATGCCAGCCTGGATAGTGACCAAGACCAGGTGAATCCTCCCCCACCCCACCCCGTGTGTGTGTGTGTGTGTGTGGTAAGTCAAAGAGTGAAAGATGAACTCCTGCCATCAGACAAAATGGAGGTTTGAAATAGAAAATAACTCGGGTTATAGAAGAATAAAAATTCTCAATTTCTTGCATTCTTGAGTTTGCAGATTGAGGTTTGCATCTGCTACACTTACCCCCCAAAATGGGGATGGGGACAGGAGTTTTTGGAGGTCTAAGGATGTGCAGGGAAAGGAGACCTCTCACCAGACAGAGCTGGGAGAGACTGGCCTGGCTTGGCAAGCACCCACTGGGCAGGAGGCTGAGACAGCTCTGAAAGTCAGCAACAAAAGCCAGATCACCTCCGGGGTCAAAAAACATGAAGACTGAGGCTTGTCAGAGGAAGCCCATCTAACAATCAGCCAGGAAGGAGTGAGGCATAGCTTCCTTATCAGGCAGGTGTTTAAGTTGCCTTTTAAAATATTTTGTCTGTTACGGATACCTGTTTCGTTTGAACTTTCTTTGGGAAAAAATTTTTCCTTAAAGCAATTTAGCTAAGGGGTTAAAAAAAACCCTGCAGGTTGCTAAGGGCAACGTTGGAATGCAGGGGAAGGACACTTGATGAAAATTAGCCAGAGCTGGATCTCCCACTGAAAAGAATGAAGTGCCTGAGAAGCCTGATTTTTATTGGGGAAAAATTATTTTTCGATGTTTCTTTCTTTAAATCTATGTCTTATAATTCTTCTACAACAAACATGCTTGTACAATTTTTACCGGGGCAAACCTGTACAGTGAATGGGGACTCACAATGCTTGTCATAAAGATGCATTTATGATTCTAATCTCCCGTTCTCTCTGCATTTGAGAGAAAAGGAGAAACAAAAGGAGGGGAAGAGAATACAGATAGTTTCATTCTCTTCCCCATTGGGCTGAATCCAAACATTAACGAAAAAAACAAGCGTTTCCAGTGAGCCACGGGAAAGAGCAGAGGCGGGGAGGTCCCAAAAGGGAACAGGTCTTCAGAGGACCAAAGCCCACCCTTCGCGGCCCTCCTCAAGGGTTCCTGCAGACTAGGTAAGAGCCTCGCTGGAGGATGGACCACAGCTGGTTACTGTGCTTTGGGGATTGTGCTGGTGGGGACAGGGAGTAGATTCCATGACCAGACTAATCCCATATCAATAAAAATTCTTGTATAACCAAATATGTTCCAGGTGGCAATAAAGGAGACAAAGCTCAGATAAAAGAGCCACTGCACCAAAATTGTGGGAGTGCTTCCCGGGGGCTCAAAGGAGCTGGATGTGACTTATAGAAGGTTTTAACTTCTCTGGTGCCAAGCCTATCATAAGAGAGAATTCCTGATATGACTGCAATGAATACCTATGATAAACCAAGACAGAGAAAGCCATTTAGACGGGAAAAGAGAACACAGAAACTCAGGCCAGAGAAAATGGCATTTGATGATTCAGAGCAGATAACTAACTGATTTGTTCTTAGGAATCAGATAGAGTGAAAAAAGGTTCTCCAGAGGGGGTAGATCCCTGACACACTGAAAAGAGTGTGCACCCTACTTGGCAGGATGCCCTTCTCCATCGGTGTGGCCTCTACACAGAGGGAACAGGATCCTGGTTCTCAGAAGCTCACGCTTTCCCCATCAGGGATCCTGTTTAGCTCATGGTAGGAATTTTGTCCTCACCAGCATGAGTTTTCAAAATTTCTCACACTGATACGAAATCAGAAGGGAAGAAGAGTCCCTTTGGGATATTTTATAACATGAATCATCAGTCCCTTCCTGACTCTCCTGGGAATCTCACCCACATACAGAGGTCCCATTGACTCTTGTGTCCCAGTCAAAGCCAAATTAAAGAATGGAAAAGATGAGCTGGAGTCAATTTCATGTTGGACTCATCAGCTAAATTCTGCTACAGTCAGAGATCAGGGCAGCTTAGCATTAAAGAGGAAGAAATAAAAGAGCCTGCTATTTAAGTACTTGGAGATTTCTAGCGTTCTGATTGTAAACAGATCCAATAATTTACACACAAACCGTTGAACAGAGGATGAATGAACAGCACGGCCTTGCAGCGTCCTCTTTAAACATGCAATTCAGCCTGGTTCAGTAACTAGAAACACAGGAAACCAAAAGAAACGCTGCTGTCAAAAAGCTTTGCCAATTTTCTTTTATCTTCTTTGAATCCTAACACAGGCAAGGGAGGAGCAGGGTTTAAGGAAGTGCATTCAAACCCTGTGCAATCTCAACTTTCTAGAGATACAGCAACATTGCAGTTTTGAAAGACTTAAGATGATTTAAAAATTTAACAAGAAAAAATAGTTTTTTTTATTAACTTAAGCTAGAGCCTCTCTGTATAATATCACTCACTCTCCCTAGAAGAGAATGGAGGAAAATTTGTTCTTTGGAAGCATGAGTCTTTCTGTGATATTTGTATGTAAATTATACAAATATGCTGACTTCTTCATCCATTAACTTTGTTCATTCGGTGAACACCTGTTAAGTTCCTTCCATGCACCAGACACCATACTAGTCACAACACATAAAATTAAATAATATGAATTCCAGTCCCATATGGTAGAGTGAGTAACCTTGTCTCTCCCACTGAACACAGCTATAAAACTTGGACAGAACACTGAGCAGGTACTTAAATAAGTAAGGAGCAAATTTGGGAAAAGACAGGAATTTGAAGCCCCACTCTACTAGTGGTGAAATTGTGACCTTTTTTCCTCTAGTATCCCTTGGCTTGGACTCAAGGCAGCCCCAAACTGAGATATGAACATTATAAAAACAGAGAGAAGCCTTTAGTCCCACTGTGAGTACAAAAGGGACCTCCTAAATGCCCCATTTTCCTTCGTCCTATTTTCTTTCTTTCTAATTTTTCACACAATCCAGAACCTAAAACTCTGCGGGAGAGGAATTTCTCTAATTTCTCTAAGAACCATGGTCCCCAAAGGGTGGCCCAAATGCCTGTTGTTTTTTTCTCTATCTTCCCACCACATGGCCCCTGTAATAGTCTGATTCTATTTTTGATGTCTGACTGCTGACAGCTTTCAACCCTCACCACTCCCCATTCCCCTTGGCTTTGCATCTGGGCAAGCTGATGTAGAAGCTCAGATGCGCCCTTGGCACTGGGGGGAAGCTCATACCATGTAAGCTCCAGCCTCCGTGCCTTAGCCTCACACCTGAGCCACTGTAAAAACCAAGCTAGTTTCATCTCTTGGCTTTCTCCAGCCATTTTCAGATCGGCTCTCCCCAGAAATCTTCATAAAGTGAGTGACTGGTGTGGTATCACCAATCTCAATACCCAACAATATCCCAACTAAACTTGGTTAGAGGTGAGCTTCTTTCCACTGAGTGGCCCCCAAGAGTCAGTTTATGGAAATGTAGAGTAGATTAAGATCAGAAAGGAAAACTGCAGGGAATCAGAAAGTACCAGGGAAATCTCAGAGAGGAAGGAGATGGGAAAGCTACCCGGTAAAGTTGTTGATGAACTTGGGCTTATTCCAAAACTGTGCATGCATGGATGTGACAATATAAAGCATATCATACACTTTGAGAACTGAACTATGGGAGGGACCATTGTCCAGGTGTCAGACTAGCCACTAGCTAGCATATACATCAGATGGCTGTGAATAGCACTGCAAAGATGCCAACAGAACTGACATGGAAACCACAACCCACAGAAGGTTGGTCCAAACTTGCACTTGAAACCAACCAGATTGATTATCCGCTACAACAAAAATGTCAACATTCCATAGTACTTAATAAGACTCAGAGTTTCACAAGATAATATTTGATATTTCCAGTACATAACCCAATATTATTCAGCATACAAAGAACCAAATACCAATTCTCACAATATATAAAGTTAAAATTCATTAACTGTACCCCCCCAAAGCCTTTGTCAATGTATGCTAATACAATAAATAAATAAATAAAAATTAAAAAAAATTAAATAACAAAAATCATACATGATGCCTTTTGCTTGCAAGAAACATGATCTAGTGAGGAAGATAGAATCATGAATGAATAATGACAAAGTATTTCATCCTGTGATGATGGAGACTTGGATGGGATTATGGGAACACAGACAGATACCTAACCCCATCTGAGAAGTGGGGGGCAAGAGATTCGGTTCAGCTTCCAAGAAGAACAGATGCTTTAGGTGAGTTTGAAAGAACAAATAGACAAAGAAATTTAGGTAAGGCAGAAGATGTTCACACATAAGTAAGGGCAGCATGATGAAAGTTGTGAGGCCAAGTAGGTGTGGAGAGCTGTGAACAGTTCTGTTTTGTTGGGCTGCTAGCTGGCAGGCAGAGAGTGGCAAGGGAAAAGGAAAATGGAATTCCCTGGACCAGGTCATGGAAGGCTGAAGATATCATCTTGTACCACATTTCACCCTGTAGGTCCTCCCATCAGGAATCTGATCATGTTTCTGTCATCATTAACACAGTGGTCATGAAAAATCATTGGCACCCCTTTGGACTTTCCTTTCTGTGGCAGAAGCTATGAGTATACACTGGGACCTGTTTTGTTTTCTCTGTTTCTTAGCTTCCCTTGCAAGTTGGCTGTGTAATCAATCATGCCTGTGGATGTGAGTGAAAGTGAAGCATGTTGCACTCCAGGCTTGGATGTCTACTAAGGTCTATGTGTTGAAGGGCCACGAGACAAGATGGAGGAAACCTGGACCACCAAATTATGATGTGAAGGAGAGTGTCTGACCAGGAACATCTACACAGAGCTTGCACAAGTGTGCAATCAACTTTTCTTATGTTAAGCTGCTGAGATTCCAGTTTGTTTATTATGCATCATAGTCCAGCCTACTTGACTAACAGTTTCTTCATCTCTTTATCAAGAGTGTGGACAGCCTCCCTCCAAAGTCTTTTCCAGTTCCATAAATCTAACTAACTCTAAAGAAGGGTCTCCTCCAGTTGCCTGGCTCCTTCCTGATCTTGGTTCAAACTTCTTGGGATCAGTTCTGCTTATGCTCATCCTCTCCAGGATACTTCTGTATCTTACCTCAGAGAAAGATCGCGATGCCAAAGACACCCAGATAGCACAGGCTGTCAAAGCCCATGCAGTTTACCTTACCTCCTGGTGCCTGAGTCACCCCCACAACAGCCCTGGTTAGTCCCTGGTCTGACTTAAAACCGTCAGTAACTGGAAACTCATTGTTCTGACTATAGAAAAGTTCTTCCTCCCCCTACAGTCTACATAGGGCACTACACTGCCTATAATTAACCAATTCCCATGAACTGTGTTTTAGGTGTCCTTATTATATTTTTCAAATGAATAAGTGGTAATTCCATTTAAATGAAGGAGTAGTAATTCCATTTGGGACATCTGAGCCTTTTTCTGACTATTTCTCATTATGGCAAGGGTTTTTTCCTGTACACAATGAACTGTTGGTTAGATGAAATTGTATAGCCTGTGAGTGATTGTTCAGAAATTATCCTTATATCCATCAACTCCAGGTGCCCACTAGCAAAAACGTCTTCCTTTGAGAAAAATCTCATCTGTAGCTTGGTGGCTAGGGTGCCAGCCACATACACCGGAGCTGGTGGGTTCAAAGCCAGCCTGCCAAATAATGACAACTACAACCAAAAAATAGCTGGGTGTTGTGGCGGGTGCCTGTAGTCCCAGCTACTTGGGAGGCTGAGGCAAGAGAATTGCTTAAGCCCAAGAGTTTGAGGTTGCTGTGAGCTGTGACGCCATGGCACTCTTAGCCAGGGCGACAGCTTGAGACTCTGTCTAAAAAAGAAAGGAAGGAAGGAAAGAAGGAAAAGAGGAAGGAAGAAAGAAAGAAAGGAAGGAAATCTCATCTATAACATCAAGGACAAGGTCTGGTAATGAGCCACAAGCCACACAACTCAAATCTTCAGAAGCTTTAAGCTTTATATGTCCATGAGGGAATTGCTAAAACCATAAACATCTTTATAAGGTCACTACAACAAAACAAGAAAACAGACGTGGATATCATCACCCAGTGGAAAGTTTTAACATGAAAGCTTTTACTAGTGAAAGACTTTGTCTTCAACGCAAAGGTTGTTCAGTTGATAATGCTGGATAGTCGACCACAATCTATAAAAGGAAAAATTGATAAATGTGACTGCACCAAAATCGAAAACTTTTACTCTGCAAAAGACTATGCTGAGAGCGTGAAATTACAAATGACAAACTGGAACAAAACACTGCAAACTACATACGTGACAAAGGACTAATATCTACAATATAGAGAGAACTCCCAAAACTCAACAGTAAGAAAAGAAATAATCCAATTAGAAAATGGGTCAAAGACATGAAGAGACATTTCACTGAATGGTGACAAATAAGTCTACAAAAAGATGCAACAGCATCAGCCGCTGGGGAAACGCAAATTAAAAGCACAATGCAATAAAACCACACACTTCTCAGAAGAGTTAAAATATGAAATAGTGACAACACCAAATTCTGGCAAGGATGCAGAGAAACTGTATCACTTGTATATTGCTGGTAGGAACGGAAAATGGTATAGCTACTTTGGAAAATAGTTTGGCAGTTTCTGAAAACATTAAACAAGAACTTCACACATAATTCTACTCTTGGGAATTTATCGCAGAGAAAAGAAAACAAATGTTCACACAAAGATTTGTATGCAAATGTTTACAGCAGTTTTATTCCTAATAGCCAAAATCTTGAAGCAATCTAGATGGTTAAACTGTAGTAGATCCATACCATGGAATATTATCCAGTGAGAAAAAGGAGCTAACTACTGATACACGCAACAGCATGAATGAAACATCAGAGAATTATGCTGAATGAAGAAAGGCTAATCCCCAAAGGTTACATATGATCACATTTATATTGCGTTACATAAATAACACAATTATAGAAATGAAGAACAAATTGGTGGATACCAGAGGTTAAGGAAGAGGTTGGAATGGATAGGGAAGTGGGTGTGGTTATAAAATGCCCATAGGAGTGAGGGGTTCTTGTAGTGATGGAAATGTTCTGTGTCTTGACTATAACAATGTCAATATTCTGTTTGTATTCTTGTATTATAATTTTGGAAGATGTTACCACTGGGGAAAATTGCATAAAGGGTACAAGGAATCTATTTTTTTTACAACTTTATGTAAATCTATAACTATCTTAACATGAAAACATTCATTTAAAACACACTCCCCATGCTTAAGGTGCAGCCAGTCCAATTAAAGTACATTGTCTGGGAGTAGAAGCCAGACATTAGGGTTTTTTAAAGATGACTAGGTGATCTTATGGCCAGGAAATTTGGGAACCACTGAATTAGTCATCTCAGAAGCCTCTCTGGAGATCTTTAAGAAGAGAAAGGGGAAAAAAGTTGTCCTAGAGTTTTGTCTATAGAGACATCTTCGTAAAAGGGAACATCAAAGAAGTATCCTATTATATTTTGGCTACAGCTCCAGTCAATATAAGAGAAAAGCCTCAAGTGTTTCTTATTTATCTAGCAGGCTCCTAGACTTGAAGCTTCACTAATCGAAAACTTACACCTAAAAGCCAACATTATTAACCTCTTTGCTATGGAATAATTTACTAAAAATGTGTTAAAAGGCCATCTTATAAATCATGTAATTTCTTCCTTTCCATCTCATCTCAATTCATCTCTTACCTACGATTTCACTTTCTGGGGTTTCAGTGAGCTGCAATCTGAAAATATTAAATGGAAAAAATGCCAGAAATAAACAATTCATAAGTTTTAAACTGTATGCCATTCTGAGTGGCGTGATAAAGTCTCAACCATCCTGCTCCATCCAGGTTAGGATGTACATCATCCCTTGGTCCAGCACACCCACCCTGCCCTCCCATTACTAGCTGCCTCAATTATCAAAACAAAAAACATAGTAGACTGTTGAGAGGATTCAGCACTATCCTTGGATACTATCCGGTATCCACTGGGGGTCTTGGAACACATCCCTCTTGGATAAGGGAGCAACTGTCATCTTTATTAAGTCTCTAGACAGATAAGGTGAGTTATACAAATGCTGCCAGGCATTCCAGAGCCTGGGTAAGGTATTACAGGTATGTTGTTTTGTTTGAAAAGTAACACTCCACCCACAAATGGCTGGCATTTCAGATTCTTTAACACTCACTCCTCTCCTTTCCAAGAAATTTCTTAGACATCGCACTCCAACTTGTTATAACTAGCAGCCTCTTGGACAAAACTATAAAAAGAAGCTTGGCGCCCATAGATCAGTAGTTAGGGCGCCGGCCACATACACCAGGGCTGGCGGGTTGGAACCTGGCCCAGGCCTGCTAAAAACAACAATGAAAATTACAACAAAAAAATAGCCGGGTATTGTGGCAAGCGCCTGTAGTCCCAACTACTTGGGAGGCTGAGGCAAGAGAATGACTTAAGCCCAAGAGTTGGAGGTTGCTGTGAGCTGTGACACCACAGCATTCTACAGAAGGTGACATAATGAGACTCTGTCTCTCTCTCTCTCTATATATATATATATAAACATTAATGTTATATATTACTTACATATTAACGGGCAGCAAATTTAGGAATTTGCTTTCTCTTAGTTTGACAATTAACAGGTAATTATCTCTTAGTCTGACAACCAATTTCCTTTCTCTTCTTTATGTTATATTTAATGTTATATAACATTAATTTAATGTTAAATATATATATAGGAAGGAGAACGGGACTAAATTGTTCCTCTTATTAAAATTGTATCCAATTTTGCCTTTACAGCAAGTTTCACCGCATTGTTGAGAGGATTTTTAGAATGTTCCTGAAATGCACATTTTCAAGTATTATTGTGGTCTATTTTTTGGTCTAAGCCTTCTCTTGAGAGTTTTTATTTTAAATTGAAAACATTGTTTAAAATATTTTATCAGAGCAACATTAATGTAAAGAGAAAAAGCAGCTTTATCAGATAAGCTGCTTTTCCTCGAGGATGGCATTTTTATTGCCTTAAGGCTTGTTTGCTTTGCTTTAAGAGATCTGAAGAAGACATGTGAACTAACCTTGTACAAGTCTTCCTTCTCACCAATCCAATATTCTGTTTGATTTTCATACTCCAAAAATCACAAGTACAGTAGCAGCTCCATAGGACTAATAGAACATGAAAGCTTGAGCTATGTTTAGTATTTGTTTATATTTTTTATTTCCAAAAAATCTCTTTTGGGAAAGATGAAGTTGTGTCATCAGTGTATGCTAATGAATGTAAATCCATTTCCTATAGAGAAGAACATAATTCTTTTACTGTTAAGCAAAACAAAAGAGGACCCAAAATTTAAGATGGGGGCTCTTTTGGAATTAAATGTACAAAGACGCGTTGCATTAAATTCAGTTAATGAAAATCAATGAAAAACAAGCTACACACAGAAATTACCTCTCACCCTGTGATGTAAAGTTTCCACTGCACAGTCCAGGTGATTGAAATAGAAAACTTAGAGGCAGGAAACCACACTTGGCCCTGGCTTTTTGTGAACACAGCTTACTGCTGAACCGAAGCACTCTGCTTATAATTCACCGATCTTCAGCCCCAAGTATCCTCACTGGGTTCTCACAAGGTACACAGTCCTTTCCCCATCTAGGACCTTTGCACAGGCGGTTACCGCTACTCACATTGTGGTTCCACTGGCTCCTTGCCTGCTGGCTCCCTCTCAGACTTCAGGTTTCAATTAAAATATTATCCCTGGCTCGGCGCCTATAACTCAAGCGGCTAGGGCGCCAGCCACATACACTGGAGCTGGCAGGTTCGAATCCAGCACAGGCCTGCCAAACAACAATGATGATAACTACAACAACAACAACAACAACAACAAAAATAGCTGGGCGTTGTGGCAGGCACTTGTAGTCCCAGCTACTTGGGAAGCTGAGGCAAGAGAATCGCTTAAGCCCAAGAGTTGGAGGTTGCTGTGAGCTGTGACGCCACAGCACTCTCCATAGGGTGACAGCTTGAGACTCTGCTCAAAAAAAAAATAATAAATAAATAATAATAATAAAATAAAATATTATCCCTTCCCACATCTCTCAGTCCAGAGGACTGAGAGTTATTTTTGAATCCTATTCCAGGGTTTGACAACAGATAAATATTTGTAAAATTAGTAAGTGCTTCATCCAGCAAAAATAGATAAAACACTATTCCTTAATGAAATTTAATAACAAAAATAAATCATATTTTTAGTAAAACATACTCATGCATATGATAATCAAACACAAAGAATGTAACTATTAGCTCAAGTCATTCAGAAACAGAGGCTGCCTTCTGTGACAGGCAGGTTGCTAATGCAGAATTTTTTTTTTTTTGTAGAGACAGAGTCTCACTTCATGGCCCTCAGTAGAGTGCCGTGGCCTCACACAGCTCACAGCAACCTCCAACTCCTGGGCTTAAGCGATTCTCTTGCCTCAGCCTCCGGAGTAGCTGGGACTACAGGCGCCCGCCACAACGCCTGGCTATTTTTTGGTTGCAGTTTGGCCGGGGCGGGTTTCAACCCGCCACCCTCGGTATATGGGGCCGGCGCCTCACCGACTGAGCCACAGGCGCAGCCCAACTAATGCAGAATTTTAAGCAGATGGCACATTAAACATGACCCAGGGTTGAACTCCTTTATTAACTGTTCCCTCTGAATTCTTACATGCCTTCATTATCTATCCCATTCACACATTTAGGAGGCACTTTGCACCTACACTGCTTTATGAAATTTACCAACCTCTTTAACTAGTTTTTTAAGCTACTGGAGAGCAGGGACCACTCTTTAAAAAATAATGGTAAACACTATTGAGTATTTCCTATGTGCCAGTCAGAATGCTGTGTGCTTTCCTGTGTTAATAATGCTGGTGATACAAGCATGGTTTAAACTCAGGCAGAATGACCACAAGGTCTGCGCCCATATTCTTTTTTTTGTTGTTGAGACAGAGTCTCACTTTGTCAGCCTCGGTACAACACCAAGGCGTCATAGCTCACAGCAACCTCAAACTCTTGGGCTCAAGCGAGTCTCTTGCCTCAGCTCACACCCATTTCCTAAACCCAGATCTGACCTTCTTAGCTCTTTGCATGACCTTTGGCAAGTTGCCTCAGTTTCTACCTCTGTAAGATGGGGAGGACAGTAGTATCTACCTCAAGGGTTGTTGTGAAGAGTTAAGAGAATTTATACTTGTAAAGTGCTTAGAACAGTTTTTGGCACACAACAGGTGCTCATCAAATGTTTGTTGCTGTTGCTGTTGCTGCTGCTGCTATTGTTATTACCATTACTGCTTACAGGCAAGTCCCCTGTCCTGGGGAACCCTCAGTCCCGATTTTAGCACAGAAAGTCCCACGTCCTTGGCAAGAGTTCAGCATGGATCTAGAGGGCAGGCCTAGGACAGAGAGGTGCCCCGTGCTCTGGTGGTCACTCTCCACTACCCTGCATCTCTTTCAGACGCCACCTCACTTGTGTCCTGTAATTGGCTTTCCCCCACCCCCTGCCACAATATTTCAGGAAACTGTATTTTCTGGTCAACAGGGTGTAATGCAGAAATCGCACACCTTTGTCGCAGAAACATTCCTCCCCATGGCCATTGCCCTGTTTTCCCCATTTTCCTGTTAAGTTTTACAACCACTTCTGTTTCTTTCTTTTTTTTTTTTTTTGTAGAGACAGAGTCTCATTTTATGGCCCTCGGTAGAGTGCCATGGCATCACACAGCTCACAGCAACCTCCAACTCCTGGGCTTAAGCGATTCTCTTGCCTCAGCCTCCCGAGTAGCTGGGACTACAGGCGCCGAACCACTTCTGTTTCTAAGAGCACGCTTCTTGGTGTCTGAGAATAACTCGCTAATACTCATTGCAGGCTAAACAAAACCCTGGCCCCTGGTGCCCCCTGCTGCCTTCTCATAGGAAAGACAAGAAGTTGTGGTTTGATTCACACACGGTGAAATTTTTGCTTATCCAGAAATCAGTATACGGGATGTCCCAAATTTGACATGATATTCACATTTTATCTTTTCTTGAACTCACCCCTTGACTTTTAGCTCTTAGCGTTGCCTTTACAAGAATTTATTTCTGCTTAATTATATTTTTCCCATTTATACCTGCTTTCCTTGAATTTCCTTTTGGCTCGTTTGCTATTGGGATTTGAACTTGTTTTGTCTTACTCTTGGCTCGTTTTCATGCAGCGTAGCCCTGCTACCGACGCGCGGGTCCGAGAGGCTGAGGCTTCAGCCTGGACACACAGCCCCTCTGCCGGACCGCACGGACCCTCCGCAGGGCCTTGGCTCTGCCAGGTACGAAGCGCAGAGGGATTTAGAGCCAGAGCTGCTGCGGCCAAAGGAACAAGGTGGGCGCTGAGTGTCAGGCAGAATTAACCAATAAGAATGTCGATTTGGGTGAGATGGGCCCGCCCCCAACTTGGGCCATTCAAAGCCAACCCTAGTCTCTGACAGAAGCCGCCCGGCTGATCGCAGATGGCGATGATCTGTTCCGTGCTGGAGCGAGAAGCCCATAGAGCCTACCCGGCCACCCCCGAAGCCCACGGCGTCAGAGCCGACAGGATGACTCGTGGCAAGAACGAGCAGGACGCGGGGCCGCGCTGTGGACTTGGTGGGAGCTGCTGGGCGGACTTTAGCGCCGCCGGGAGGGGAGGCGGTGACCAGGAGGAGGCTGTGCGCTTAGACGCCGGACGAGCTGAGTCTGAGTCTGGGCCTGGACCCAGAGTCGCGGTGTCGGCCGAGGAAGACCAGCGAGTTCCTTGAGATCGACCTCTGGACGAAAGGGAAGACTTTGATAAGAGGTTTTTGGAAAAGAAAGAAAACAAAGAGGTTTTTGGACAAACTAACTTCCAGTTGTGGCGAGCTCTGGTACCCAGGCCCTGGCGAGGTTTCCTTTCCTTTCCTGCTTCCAGCCTGAGTGCTGACGTCTTGTATAAGCTTTGTCAGGGTCAAGGTGGAGTTGAGATCTCAGTAAGGAGGTAGTGTAGATTTGTGAACGTTTTTCAAAGGTAGAATCTTCATAGGTTCAAGGCGGGTGGGTGAGGACCCTTTGCGGGAGATGGTGGCTTTGTAATGTTTCCAGTGAAAGCTTGGAGATCCAGCTCTTCCTAGATTCCTATCTTGCTTATAAGACCTACGTGGCTTCCTTGTAAGAGGTCTTGTTGCCACGTGTCTAACACTACCACTTTTTCCCCCCCGACCTCCAAAGTTGGCAACTGTAACTTGCAGTTCACAGTAAAGGTTGTCAATCTATTATTACCTTGTTCAAAGTGATGTGACTTCCGCATTTACCAGGAATATTAAGAGTTCATCTTTGCCTGTAGATTAAATGTTGTGCTTTGTATCGAGATAGTGTGGGTTTAGTTTTTTAACATTGTGACTATTGGGGCCACATTTACTAAGAGGCCATAATGCAAATGAAAATGATAATACAACATAACTATGACCGCCATAACCAAAAGAGATGCCTAAGTGACTGCGTTATTTTAAGGACACATACAACTGGATTAAGGAGATAAATAACCAAAACAGAGCATACTGCATAATATGCACAAAATAATTTGGGATTGGGTGTGTAGGAAAGGAAATGTGACAGACCAGATCTCGCAAGTGCAGGATGGGACAGATGAATGCTTCTAACCCAATCAAAAGTATTTTCTTCCTTCCTTTCTTTCTTTTTAGAAAGAAAGGAAGGAAGGAAACTTTATCACCCTCGGTAGAGTGCTGTGGCACCACAGCTCACAGCAACCTCCAACTCCTGGGCTTAGGCGATTCTCTTGCCTCAGCCTCCAGAGTAGCTGGGACTGCAGGCGCCTGCCACAACCCCCTGCTATTTTTTTGTTGCAGTTTGGCCGGGGCCGGGTTCAAACCTGCCACCCCCAGTATATGGGGCCTGCGCCCTACTCACTGAGCCACAGACACGGCCCCACATATTTTCTTTCTTTTTTTTTTTTTTTTTTTGTAGAGACAGAGTCTCACTTTATGGCCCTCGGTAGAGTGCCGTGGCCTCACACAGCTCACAGCAACCTCCAACTCCTGGGCCCAAACGATTCTCCTGCCTCAGCCTCCCGAGCAGCTGGGACTACAGGCGCCCGCCACAACGCCTGGCCATTTTTTGGTTGCAGTTTGGCTAGGGCCGGGTTTGAACCCACCACCCTCGGTATATGGGGCCGGCTCCTTACCGACTGAGCCACAGGCGCCGCCCACGGCCCCACGTATTTTCATTTGTTCAGTCAAAAATAGCAGCTGCTAAATTAGCTTGGGCATACAGTTAGTGAACAAACACGCATTGTTGTTTCGCTCCCTTGCTTGCTCTGTGAAGCTGAGTAAAGTTACGTTTCCTGATTTAGGAGTTGCAACTAAAATATGGTGTGGGCAAACAAAAGGGGCAATTATTGTATGAGTTATCATACAAACTCATCTGTTACCTCTTACAGTGTAGAGCTGAGTCTGTCACGTCTCACCAACAGTCATGTTTTCTACCGTGTATCCCCTTCAAGTGATGTGCCAGACCCATGGCAACAAAATATGTTTCCTCTAGCAGTTAGGTATTTTGACGGGAAAATCAATGTTTTGGCGAGGCACAGTGGCTTTGAGAGGCTGAGGTGGGTGGAATTACTTGAGCTCAGGAGTTTGAGACCAGCTTAAGTAAGAGTGAGACCCCTCAAAAAGAAAATCTTGATTTATTTCAGTATGAAACTGCTGATATCATAAAACAAAACATTTTTTATATTTTATATAAACACAAACTAGAGTTAGCTCACCTGTTTGCATACACGCAGAACAGTGCAGATACAATGTTTAGTAAATTCCATTCAGTCTATAAACTTAACGAAAAAAAAAAGGAAAAGATATTACGTGTTCATTGTCTTATCTTACATACAACACTGCTAAAAGGGGATTTGGGCCAGGGCAGTGGCTCATGCACTCTGGGAGGCTGAGGTGGGTGGATTGCCTAAGCTCACAGAGCGAGACCCCGCATCTAAAAAAATAGCTAGGCATTGTGGCAGGTGCCTGTAGTCCCAGCTACTTGGGAGGCTGAGGCAAGAGACTGTCTTGAGCCCAAGAGTTAGAGATTGCTGTGAGCTATGATGCCACAGCACTCTGCCAAGGGTGACAAAGTAAGACTCTATCTCAAAAAATAAATAAAATAAAAATACGATGTGATTTGCTTAAATGTAAATTCAGACGTCCATAATGCAAATTTTTCATTACTTTTCAATGTCCTCAAAATGTATGGAAGCACCTAATGAGATTTTTGACTTCATAGAAATGGAAGGTGATAGCCTCTTTAGATATGTGCCCAGAAGATGGCTGTCATTGCTGCCAGCCATAGGAAGATGCTAAAATGTTGGCTTGCCATAATACTACATAGTTTAGGAAAAGAAGAATGTCTTCCTTTGATTTGGAAGTAGAGTATACTGAGGGCAAGAATGGAGAAAAGGAGTCCAGTAAAAGATAAATGTATCTTTCTCCAAAACCGTTTGATGATCTTTGATAAAGCCAGAAGGAGCCTGGGCAAGGATGGACTAACTACACCTGAGTTGTTCAATGTTATGTATGGGTTGGAACAAAAACTCATGCAATGGAAGAATGCTTCATTTTCTGGAAATAAGAGTGCTTTGGAACTAAAAAATATGTCACCAGAAAAGGTCAGCCATGTTAAACAGGACATTTCTAAATAAATGATTTGCATATATTGGTATACTCATTCAAAAACATTTTTTTTTTACTGACAAGCAGAGTCCTAAATGTTAAGTAGCCACATTGGATCTGAAAGGAAAGAGAAATCAAGAATCTAAAGTGGGATTAAATAAAATCAGTTAAGTCCCCTATGACTTTAGTTTGTATGAATCAATCTCCCAAAAGCCAGGATGAACCTGGAGGAAATGAGACAAACTGATTTGAAAGTGAGGCCGCGGTGGATCTGCAGAGCGCTTAGTGGGGTATAAACATCCCATGAGGTCCTACCTGGGCAGCCAGTTTGTCGGTCAGGCTCTTGACCTTGCCTCCCTTTCTCCACTTCCACCTACATACACCCTACACAAACTTGTATTATAAAGACTGGGAGTTCTTAATTTGAGAACTACAGATCCAAAGGACCTTAGGATAGAAATCAGAGTATCTGAGAGGTTGGCTGGGAAAAAGAAATTTTTATTCTCACTGACCTCTAACTGAAATTTAGCATTTGTTTCCATTAGAAAAATATACAAAACCCCACCGCAGTATGAGTGTTAGTATCTGTTTCTCTGTCATTGTTAGGCCATTAGTAGATGTGAGCAAGGCAGATGATGGATGCAGTTAGGCTATTTCTGATGGGTCTGGTCAGACTGACCTGGACTTTTATGGGGATGTGGCTGATTAAGATATTGCAGGTGTGCAGGTGGGTGGTTTTGAGGGCAGAGTTAATTAAGATCCTGAGAGGCTTCCAAGAAGCAGCTGATACTCCTGAAAGTTGTGTACAAATTACTGCACTTTCCCCAGAGCCTGCAAGGGCCAGCTTGCTGTGCAAGTTATTAATAAACTTTCTTCTCTTACTAAAACTTTTACTTGTTCTTTTCAATTCTTTCGGCAACTACCTTGAGCTACTGTGCTGCTCTCACATCACTGGGAATCACAGATACTTGTGTGTTATAGATACCTTGAAATACTGCTTATGTGTAGCACTACTTTGGAATTACAGTAATAATTAGACCCACCTCTCGATCTTATCTTTAATATGTTAATATAGAAGCACATCTCTTTTATCACAGATTTAAATGTTTAATGATTTGATAACTGCATTCAATAACATTGGCTTCCTTTGAAGTCCTATATGTTTTATTCTGTGCATTTCTCCACACTGCCATAGGAGCCAATGTCCATCAGAAGTTAAGTGTTTCTGCTGTGGATTATGAATAGAAAGCTACACTAATACTTAGAGAAAAATAGGCTTTGCCTCACCTGTGCTGCAGACTTTACCATTAGCTAGAGTAGGCAGCAGCTGGCAGCCTGAGCTGGCAAGGCAGTGGGGTGTCTGCCTAAGAACCGTCCTTTTCCCACGATTGTGAGGATATGGAATTCCTATAATATACAAAGCTATTCTTTTAAGTTCAGGAAAAATGAGTAGGAATATCATGAGGTTGTTTCCAGCTTCATACACTTTAGTGACAGGATGCAAGGGATCTCAGCCACTAGTCTGAGCCACATCTTATTCTTTTTTTTTTTTTGTAGAGACAGAGTCTAACTTTATGGCCCTGGGTAGAGTGCCATGGCATCACACAGCTCACAGCAACCTCCAACTCCTGGGCTTAAGTGATTCTCTTGCCTCAGTCTCCCGAGTAGCTAGGACTACAGGCGCCGGCCACAACGCCCGGCTATTTTTTTTGGTTGCAATTCAGCCGGGGCTGGGTTTGAACCCGCCGCCCTCGGTATATGGGGCTGGCGCCCTACCGACTGAGCCACAGGCGCCGCCCATGAGCCACATCTTAAATGCAGGCATTAACGTTAAGGGAGAAGTTATTTGCCCAAGTCACATCAGTTGAAGATACCGAGGTATTCCAAGAGTGTTTTAGTTTTATTCCAACTAGGAAAGTGTTCTGGGAGTCTGAGGAGATGGACAGAGGAGGGAATGGAAAGCAGAGCTCTGAGAACTCAGAACCAAACTTTGGGATACTACCACTACTATCTGCATCTTAGAGCCTTGCCATCAGCTCTTCCGTCAATCTTCAGAAATCTTAACTCCCTAGGACCAATTTTGACTTCTCATGGGTTAGATACATTACTTTCCTGAAGCAAGTTTATGCACAAGGAATAGAGTTAGCAAACAAACTTCACAAAGTTTAATTTTTTATTCTTGATTTCTTTTTTAATTCTGAGGAATTCTGCTATTCTCAGCACCATAAAATTTCTAGAGCCATTTGACGCCTAGATGACAACCTTTAAATCTCTGAAAGTCTGTCATATAAGGAAGAGGGTTGGAGTTACTGTATTCAGCCAAGATGGCAAAAGGGTGAGATAAGAAATCCTGAGGGGAGGTAAAATTTCAAGTCAATTTAAGGTTCAGATTGCCCTGGACTAGATACAATTTGAAGTGATTGCCACCTCTGGGATTCTATACCTTTCCCCTTAGACTTCTAAACCTAGCTAATCCTGGACCTGAGCTATAAAACCAGCCTCCTCATCTCCCAACCACATCTAGATGACCCCATAGATAGAGTAATGAAAGGTGGTAGAGCTAAACCAGACAACCTTGGATTCTCACCGTGGACAAGTAAATCATCTCACCTCTCTGACCCTTCTTTCCCTCCACGCCTGGTTTGCCGCAGAGGTCCCACAAATGACCCGCGACTAATGACTGAGTTTCACTGTAATCTTTTGGCCTTCTGGGATCCTTGCAACACAAAGGCACGCCCGCTGCGAGCGCCAGAGAGGTCCACTCGGAGCAGAAAGGCAGCAGACCCAGGTTGCAGGACAGGGCCTAAGACGAGACGGACGAGGCAAGCATCGGGCGGCTGCCACTGGGGTGCGGCGGCACTGGCGCTCCTGGCGCAGCCGCCTGGCAGCCGGTCTCGGGCCCGCGGGCGGGGCGGGGCGGAGGCGAGGGCTGCACGACGCGCATGCGTGCGGCCGGGAAGGCGCGGCCTGGAGGGGTGCTGAGGGGGCGGCGCTGGCGCATGGACGGCTTCCGGACTCTAGGTATCTCGCTTCCCCTCAGTTGGTCCCCAACGTCTCTCCTTTCAGCTGCGGCAAGGGCTCGGGGCCGCAGGTGAGCTGTGCATTCCGCAGTGATCTTCCTGCCGTGAAGATTTTTGCAGAGGCGCGGAAGTAAAAGGGGCTTTGCTGAATGGGCGTCCCCTTCCCCCAGATCCCGATGCAGCAGTTAGTAATACAGAGGACCTTGAGGAGACTTTGCAGGGGATGGTCGGTCTGTCTTCCCAGGGACCATATTTCTCTTCCTTCTAGGAAATTCTGCCTTCTCCCACCTGTCCTGCCTCCTGCCTTCCTGGAGCTGGCGTAATGATGGTGGTGGAGGCGTGCGGTAAATGCTTGGCGAGATTTCACCCTTCCCAGCACCATCTAAGCTTCACTCGAAAAGGTTCTTATCGTGCCCCCAAAGACCTCATATTGTTTTAACATGTTGAAATGCCTTTTACATAATAGTTTACGAAAAATTCCTTAATGAGTTACCTAAATTTTGGAGGTCTTGGGGCTGGCGTGAAGGCAGGAACGCGTTGCATAATTCTGTGCGCAGTGCACTAAATCATTTTGTTGCATTGCACCAGGATGCTTTCTGGGCATTCCAAGCCTTGAGCATCGCGTTTGTGATGAGAATATTGATGCAGTAGTCTCCCACGCCACCTTCGGTGTTAACTCAGCCTCTGGTTTTAATGTTGTGCTTCTGGCCTGACCAATTGGCCCTGCCCTGGAAAAGGAGCAAGAGGGTTAATTGCTTTTTGTTTGGAATTTCTCTGTGAGAATAGAAACCTGAAAATTTTGGGAGTAAATTTGTTTTCCTCCTTAGAACAAAGGTCAGTTCACTAAGGAGATTAAGGGGTTGCCTATTTATTTCCTCTACCCTTTATAGAATGTCTTAAGTCAGAAGCTGTTCACTCCCTAACTCATTTTTTTCGAGAATTTTCCAAGCATCTGCCTTGTGCAGGGTAGGGTTTTGGTGCTCTAAGGATAACAAAGATGATTGAATGTGGGTTTGCCCTCAAGGAGCTTGACTGGCTGAGAGGAGAGAGAATCCTAACTTAAGTAGCTCTATACCAAGTGAAAGGGGATGGGTCCCTAAGAGGGTTATGGAGCTAGGTGTAAGCCTTTCACACCACCTGGAGAAGATAGGCTTCCAAATTAATACCTGATCTTTATGTAAGGGTGTTTTCCTAACTGTTTGGCAGGCATCGCAGACCGATCCATTCCAGGTGGGTCCCATTATTCCCAGCCCCCTCCCTCTTCCCTCACCACATACCGGCTGCTGCTCTGGTGTCCCCTGTCTCAGGGCATATGGCTTCTCTACCCCCTGCCTCTACTAATGGTCCAAGCCAGAGACCAAGGGGTGAGTCAGCTCTGACTCATCCCTGCTTTTCTAGATTGTACCTCCTGAATCTCTCAAATCCAACCACCTTCTCTCTACTCTCATTGCTATTTCTCCAGGACAGCCTACCATCATCAACTAAGCTCTTGCTTAGTTTCTGCAACTGTGCAGCCAGGAAGCAGGTGCCGGAATAGAAATCTGATTGTGAGGCTTACTTCACAGCTCCCTCACTGCCCTTAGGACAGAAGCCAGATTCCTTTTGCAGAACTTACCTGGGTGTACAGCCTGGCTTTCTCACCAGCCCCCTCTCTTTTCACAACCCCCTAGCACTTGTCATGGAACATGCCATGCTTTCTCATGCCACTGGGGCCTTGCATATGTTCTCCCTTCTGCCAGGAAGACCCTTTCTCGCCACCTTCTTCACTTGGCTTACTCCTGTCCACCCCCCAGGGTCCCAGCTAGGAGGGAGCTCTCCTGAGGCTCCCAAGCCTTGTCCAGTGCCACTCCTTATTATGGTTCCTGCACCTCTTCTCTTAGGGTTTATGTGTGCATCTCTTCCTACTGCTGTGCTGGAGGAACAAGGCCGTGTCTTAGGGCTTCCCATCACTGCTGCCTTGCACAAAGATGCTCAATAAATGGTCATTAGATGCAATTAAATGTAAAGCTGTACTATTATGGTATGATCCTTTAATTGCCTGAACCATAGATGCCCTGGCTGGCCATAGCAGACGTTTTATTTGTGGAAGTAAAAAGAAACAGCTAAAAATCTATAAGGCAGGTCCTTCCCATTTGATCCTGCAATCCCATTACTGGGCATCTACCCAGAAGGAAAAAAATCCTTTTATCGTAAGGACACTTGTACTAGACTGTTTATTGCAGCTCAATTTACAATCGCCAAAATGTGGAAACAGCCTAAATGCCCACCAACCCAGGAATGGATTAACAAGCTGTGGTATATGTATACCATGGAATACTATTCAGCCATTAAAAAAAATGGAGACTTTACATCCTTCGTATTAACCTGGATGGAAGTGGAAGACATTATTCTTAGTAAAGCATCACAAGAATGGAGAAGCATGAATCCTATGTACTCAATTTTGATATGAGGACAATTAATGACAATTAAGGTTATGGGGGAGAAACAAAGAGGGAAGGAGGGAAGGGGGTGGGGCCTTGGTGTGTGTCACACTTTATGGGGGCAAGACATGATTGCAAGAGGGACTTTACCTAACAATTGCAATCAGTGTAACCTGGCTTATTGTACCCTCAATGAATCCCCAACAATAAAAAAAAAAAATCTATAAGGCAGGTCTTGAAGACAGGCAGAGGAGAATCACCTTCAGGTACCCCTGAGTGTGCCTGGGAGTGGTGAGGAAAGAGACAGCGGTTGAGTATTGGAGGAGGTGACCATCAAACCTTCCTTTCTTTAGTAGACTTGGAGAGACTTCGGTAATTCTGTGAGGTATGTGTAATTTTTATATGCATGTGCTCCCCCAAACTCATACTTCATGCAATTTGTCCTTTCCCCCTTGCCTTAGAACCGCAACCTTGCCAATGGACCTGGTCGGTTTTGGTTATGCAGCCCTCGTGACATTTGGAAGCATTTTGGGATATAAACGGAGAGGTAAGCCTGAACCTAATTTCATCAAAGGGACTTAGTGATGGAGGGTTGGTGGCTGTGCTATGGTCATCTGAGAGTTGGTTAAGTAGCACAAGAAGCTGAAGATGGCTGTGAGGTGGCTGGCTTCCAGCCTGTTGTGGAAGGGGCTCATGGAGGGAGGGGTAACACAGGGCTGGGCATGGCAGAGCCTTCCAACCTGGGGCTTCTGGCCTCTCTTTGCCACAAAACTCTTGACTTCACCTGTCATTATCATTGCATAATTGATTTAACCTGTCTTAGGGTCAACTGCTTATTGAATAAGGATTTTTTTGTTTATATAATCATGGTACCAAAAAACTAAGTTACATTGATACTGTGTGTTGCAGAGGAAAATTTGTTAAATACTTAGATATAATATCCAAAGTTGTCTTTATCTCTGTCGGAGAGGGATGGGAGGGAACCAACTGAGTGATAAAGGGTTTTGGGGGAGAAGAAGGAAAGGTCAAAATTTCACATTTTGCGGCTCGATGCCTGTGGCTCAAGCGGCTAAGGCACCAGCCACATACACCTGAGCTGGCGGGTTCGAATCCAGCCCGGGCCCGCCAAACAACAGTGACGGCTACAACCAAAAAATAGCTGGGCGTTGTGGCGGGTGCCTGTAGTCCCAGCTACTTGGGAGGCAGAGACAGGAGACTCACTCAAGCCCAGGAGTTTGAGGTTGCTGTGAACAATGATGCCATAGCACTCTAACCAGGGCGACAGCTTGAGGCTCTGTCTAAAAAAAAAAAAATTTATATTTTGCTTTGTTTTAAGGTAGTGTCAGTTATAGTCAGGGTGTCCTAGTTGTTTTTTATTTTAATGAGATTTTTTAAATGAAGTTTTATTTCAAAGGCTGTTGTATTTGTGACATTGGTGGACTTGAATTTGAGTGAAAAAGTGAGGTCTACACAGTTATCAGTTGGCTCTCTTCTTTAAAGATTGCTAAAAAGTCAAAGACGAAAAAGCACAATTCTCTCTAGTAATTGAGGGCTGGCAGGTTAGAACAGATGATCTTTTAAGAGGCCTTAAAACCTGTAATTCACTTTATTTTGTTTTGTAATTCACTTTAGATTTTTGTTTTTTCTGTCTTAATGTATGTATCATTGTGGGTATGTGTTGGAAGGGAAAAAATGGTTACAAAATAAGACCTGTTAAACGACGACTCAGAAGTTGAGGTTTCATAATCTACTTGAGTAAAAGGTGAAAGATTTACACGATCTGAAGAGAAACCAGACTATGCATATTACTTTTGAGAGAATTCGGTTTAAAATCCCGATGGAATTGTTATGAAAAAATTTTTTTTCATTGTCAAAGACAATGTCTAAATAACTTCTGTTACAGAATAGGAAAGAACATGTGGGCCCAGACATTTTTTTTTTTTTTTTTGTAGAGACAGAGTCTCACTTTATGGCCCTCGGTAGAGTGCTGTGACCTCACACAGCTCACAGCAACCTCCAACTCCTGGGCTTCAGCGATTCTCTTGCCTCAGCCTCCCGAGTAGCTGGGACTACAGGCGCCCGCCACAACGCCCAGCTATTTTTTGGTTGCAGTTTGGCCGGGGCTGGGCTTGAACCCGCCACCCTCGGTATATGGGGCCAGCGCCTTACCGACTGAGCCACAGGCGCCGCCCGGGCCCAGACATTTTTAAGAAGAGAGTGAGTGTGTGTGTGTGTTGGGGTGGGAGGTATTAATTATTCTAATCCAAATCTCTTCAGATTTCACCAGCTGCTGAAAACAAATGAAGTTATGTTAGCTGTAAGGTCTCTAAATTCAGGGGCTTCTTGCCCAACCCACAAGAGCCAGCCCATGAGGGTATTACGTGTTCATAGGGAAGCTCACTCTTGTAGTATAATGTGGCTTAAAAGCATAGGCCACAGAATCGAGCATTCCTGAATTCTAGTCATGACTTCTGGACCACCTGGAAATTAATCTGTTAGGATTAAATAAAATAATGCATGTAATTCATTTTATATAGTGCCTGGCATAGAAAAAAAGTTTAAATATTCCGGTTGCTTCTGCCATGGCTTCCTTGCCAGTGGGGAGGTATATGGGCCAGTGAAGCAAAATGCCTTTTTCTCTAATAGTTTGATTCTCTAGTTTTATTGTATTCTAAGTTGCTTGTGGCCCAGATGTCTTAGAATGTTTGTGTGGAAGTGAGTCAATTCTTCTCTTTTCATTTAGAGTTTGCCTAGGCAGAAGTCCCATGCAGCTAGGTCAGGAGACCCTTCTAAGGGACAGTTATTGAGAATAATTTCAGGTAGGTAAAAGATGTGGTGCCAAAATGGTGTTTGGGCACCGTGGCTCACGTTTATAATCCCAGCACTTTGGGAGCCTGAGGTGGGAGGATCACTTGAGGCCAGCCTGGGTAACATAGTGAATCTTCACCTCTACTAAAAAAAAATTATCGGTCCTGATGGCAAGCACCTGTAGGCTCAGCTACTTGGGAAGCTGGGCTGGGAGGATTGCTTGAGCCCAGGAGTTCAAGGCTGCAGTGAGCTATGATTGTGCCACTGCCCTCCAGCCTGGGTGGCAGAGTGAGACCTTGTCTCTAAAAATACCTGAAAATAGTGTTTCGTTGAAGGACACAAATGTGTCCAAATCCTAAACTAGACTAGCTGCCAGATGTAAGTTGGGTGAAGGCGAGGTTCTTTTCCTTGATGGAGGAGAGAGGCAGTGTAGTTGCAGGGCACAGGGTGCTGAGCAAGCCCCAGGCTGGCTTGGGTTTACCCTCTTCCTGCATAGGTCTCCAGAGAAGTGGACAACTAGGATGACACTATGATTTGGAGGCTCTCCTTAGGCCAAGGAGCACCAAGTGCCCAAAGCCAAAGACGGCCAGAGGCTCGCTCTGCCTCTGACTTCTCCCCAAGGCTGACTCTGACCTGGTCCCTTCCTACTCCATTTGAAGGGAAGTGCTTGACGGTTCCTCCAGAGAGGCAGGAGCACATGTGGGCCTGTTCCTACTCTGAGAACCATGATAGCACCTGAAGGGAGGCTCCCTCGGGCACTTTTCAACTCCTGTGCAAACTCACCTACCAGGGCTGTGCCCCACCCAGATGGCCCATCCCAGGAAGGGCAGGGAAAGGGCTTGGAGCTGCTTTTCTTGTAGCCTGCACTATGGCACTTCCTTTTTCTCAGGATCTTTGCTCCCTCCCACCAGCCATGGCTCTCTTGTAAGGCAGAGTCCACAGTTCTGCCTCCTTCCTCGTGCAGGGTGAGTTCCCCCAGGAACCTTTCTGGTTCTCATCCACCTGTGTGCTGGGGAGCCCGCCCTGGGCCTGCTGCTTGCTGTCAGATCTCATTCAGACTCACGTGCAGACACTGCTGCTCCCTCAGCTTCCTTAAATGTGTTTGTATGGTGGTGGCAGGGTTTCAGGGTGGGTTTCTGTACACAGAAAGCGGGACCCCAGAATCTCTAGGTGAGAAGACACCTTAGTGGCGAACTAGTCATGCATTTCAGAAAATGCTTTCCTCTCCTTAGCTGTATCCTTATCTGACATCTGCTTGAACATGACCCATAAGGGGAGCACCCAGTCATGCATTAAATCAGTATTTGTCACTCTGGTGTCCAGGTCTGTGGGCCTGCAGCAGTGGTGTCAAAAAAAGAAAAAGAAATCAGTATTTATCACATGTTCCTTATGTCCCTGGCCCTGTGAGCAATAAGCAAACTAATACAGAGCCCACAAGCAAGTGGGGGAGACTGATGTTCAATCCATGAACAGGATCTAAATATGTGATCATGAATAATGGAGGACTGTGATGGGGGCCCCTCTCGGAATTGTGGGTCAGAGGACGTCTCTGAGGAAACAATGCCCCTGCAGACGTCCGAAGGGGAGCTGCACTTGGCCAGGTGGACAGCGCAGGGAAGAGCAGTCCACACAGGAACGGTATGTCTGGAAGCTGGGAGGAATACAGTTGGCATATGCAGAGAAGTGAATGTAGGCTCCCAAAATATAGCAAACTGGGTTTTTTTTCCTAAGTGGATCGGGAGGCACTGAAGGTTTTTAATTAGGGGATTGACCTGTCCAGATGTGTGTTTTTAAAGATCATCTTGCTGTGTTTGAAGAATAGATTTGGGAGAGATGATGAGGAAAATAAATCATTTCCAACTATAATATTCTATTTTTTCTTTTTGGAGGCAGGGTCTCGCTCTGTTGCCCAGGCTAGAGTGCAGTAGCATAGTCGTAGCTCACTGCAGCCTTGAATTCCTGGGGTCAAGCGATCCTTCCACCTCAGTTCTCCCAACTAGCTGTGACTACAGGCATGCATTGCCATGCCCAGCTAATTTTTTTTTTTTTATAGAGAGGATCTTGCTATGTTGCCCAGGTTGGTCTTGAACTTCTTGCCTCAAGCCGTCCTTCTGCCGCCTTCTCCCAAAGTGCTGGGATTACAGGTGTGAGCCTACATAACTGGCCCTAAGCCTTTGTATGACATCTGTGGTGTTGACCCTGTTTGTTTTGTATCTGATACAACCCAGAGAGGCTAAGTGACTTAGTCAAAGTCCTTCAGCCAGCAAGCAAAAGAATTAGGACCAGACTTGTGTAGTCCATCTGGCTTCTCATTCAGGATGGTATTCTGTGTGTGTGTGTGTGTGCACGCATACATGTGCTGCAGTGGTTCTTAACCCTAGCTGCACATCTGATAGTCCTATGGACATTTAAAAAATAAAGGCACCTTGACCCTGTCCTCAAGGATTCTAACCCAGTAGATTCTAAATAGGGTAGTCTGTGAAGCAGAGATTGTGCATGTCTTGGTCATAGTGTCACCAACATGACACTATGCCTTGTCCAGGGCATCTGAAGTGCTCGGTGTTTGACACAGTGCTGTGGGCAGGTGGGTGGGTGGGGGCAGGGAGTGTCCTGGTTCTTCCCCGTTCTCTGTGTAGTCTTCATTAGTCCTTGAGTCCTGAAGTCTTGAGGCTTGAAGTTTTGTTAATAATTCAGGACAGAACCATTGCTTCATTTGCACAGCACTTCTTTCTTTCCTTAGAGGAGCTAAAAGTACCTTTGCATCTATTTTCCGTTATTGCAACCTCACAGTAAAAAGATGGAGGCAAAAAGAGTATGAAGACCAACAAAAGGGTGTAAAGAAGTCAGCTAATGTAAACCGTGTCCAAACACTACTATAAGGCGGGTTTTCTTATGCACCCGAGGGGTGTCGAATCCCGGCATTGCTTTGCGTTCACTGTTCCTCCACCTTGCATTTAGTCTTCAGTGTGAAGCAGCCATTTCTCAGAAACCATCAGTGAGGAAGCCCATTCTTAATTTGATTTTGTCCAGTTACAGTGCCCCAGTAGGAATATACTCAAAGTTGCCTAAGTCACACTTGAAGTAATGGAAGAATGAATTCCTTTCATTCTGATATTCTCTTGAGCCCATGTTTTTTTTTTTCCTTCCAGGTGGTGTTCCATCTTTGATTGCTGGTCTTGTGGTTGGGTTTTTGGCTGCCTATGGAGCTTACCGTGTCTCCAATGACAAACGAGACATAAAAGTGTCACTGTGTAAGTAAGGCATTTCCCCCAGCTAAATAATCAAATACTGGAGATGGCCTTTCTTTTTTTAGAGACAGAGTCTCACTATGTTGCCCGTGGTAGAGTGCTGTGGCGTCACAGCTCACAGCTACCTCAAACTCTTGGGCTTAAGAGATTCTCTTGCTTCAGCTTCCCAGTAGCTGGGACTATAGGCAACACCTGGCTATTTTCTTATTGCAGTTGTCATTGTTTAGCTGGACCGGGCTGGTTTCGAACCCACCAACCCCAGTGTATGTGGCTGGTGCCGTAACCACTGTGCTACAGGCACCAAGCCTGGAGGTAGCCTTTTTGATACCTTATGCTAAGTTTGCTAGAAAATATTCGGTCAAATGGCAAGTAGCCACCTGCATGTGTCAAGACTGAATGCAACTCTTCTTCCTTTCTGGACAGACCTGATCAAAAATAATGGTACTGCTGCCAAGCCTTCCAAACTCAGAAGACTATTTATATAAAGCTTGTTACTGGAAAGACTAAACTAAATTAGATTAGAAAACACAGTATTCCAAGATTTTCTATTAACTCTCCTAAATGCATATTTAGCATAGTTTTTATGTGGCTGTAAAAAGAGATCACCTCGAATTATTTTATTTAATTTGCAGGCAGTGTTTAGATTCTGCAGGACCTTAATCTAGAAAAACAAGACTGATGCTCTTGGGAGCTTAATGAGAGAATGTGCACAGAGATTTTTTCCATTTTATAAACCACAAAAGTGCTTGGCTTTAAAGCCACAAAAATGCTTGGCTTTCTTTGGTCTCTCCTGAAAGAAATACAGTAAAGGGTTACAAGAGAGAAAGAGTAACAGGTTAGCGAACTACACCAAGGACACTGTCTCTGATTGATATGATTATTATTCAAAGTGCCATGCTGGGCTATGGAAGAAAATATAAATGAAGACAAAATTGTATCAGTTGTATATTTGAAGGAGATATTTTGTGGGCTTTTTCTCTTTAGTTATTTTTCATGGAGGCTAGGGATGTTTTCAATGAGATTATATCAAAAGATGAAAGTGTGTCAGCAAGATGTGGTTATATGGGCTTTTTATTCACATACGGTTAAGTAGTTCAGGTGTTAATTGTCATTTTATTTTTTAGATCAATGAACAAATTTTCTTTGAAAGCTGTTCTTAAATTGTGACACTGATGCCCTAATCTCTTACAGAAAACCCACTCCCCCTTAATATGGGCACAGCTCCTAAAAGGCTGATGTGAGCTTCTGAATATGATATTACTTAGACTGTTCATCTCCAGACATTACGTTCTCCAAAACAGAATGCTACAAAGAAAAAACAGTCGGCCTTCTTCCTAGTGTTATTGTATTAATCAGATCTTACTTTTAAAAGAAATACTGCTTATTTTCTTTACATTAAGTTAATTAAAAGTTTATTGAGTGTCTCCTGAGGACCCAAACATACTGCTTAGTATTTCTGAGGAAAGTTGAGTACAACATAGTCTGAAGCCTTCAAGGAGTGTTTGAAGTTACTCCAAGAATGGATTTTAACATGTTTTCTTGCTCAGAAACATTTTGATAAGGTAGTTTATAAAGTATTTTAATAGAGCACTTTGTCTTTTCAAGAAAATGGCAACTCAGTACCTATCCATGCAGGTGGTTCTGTTAGAAAGCCTTAAATGATACCCTTTTTCTTTCATAAGCCAGCATTGGTAACATGTTTGAACCTTTGGTTCATGAATATGTTTGGTTTCCAGTTACAGCTTTCTTCCTGGCCACCATAATGGGTGTGAGGTTTAAGAGGTCCAAGAAAATAATGCCTGCCGGGCTGGTTGCCGGTTTAAGGTAAGAAAAACTATTTTGATCTACACTTTTCCTCTGCTGTCATTTTGAAGTGCTGAATTATTGGTGGAAATTAACTTTCATTTGAAAGGTCAAAATCATTTGCATTATGATAAGCATGACCATAAAAACCTTAAAACATCATGGATTCCATTTGTCTTTGGTATCACGTACACACAAACATTCTCACCAGGTTCACTTAGTCCTACTGTGCTGTCTGATCACACGCCTTTTTCAAAATAAAGAGAGAACTTCAGCCTCATTTTCCCTTAAGATTCACCCACCTGAAATAACATGTTCATTTAAATCCAATACTCAGTCTCTTTTAGAGAGTTGGACAGAGTGACAGTCTGATGCAGTTATTTTGAGTTTTAAGGAAGAGAAATTTCACATTTTTTAAAAGATAAATGGGGAGCCTCAAATTTCTCTTAATTGGATCTAGTAACACTATCCTTAATAAGCATATTACCAAATAAAAACTTAGAGGCAGCGTTTTTAATTCTTTCTGGAACCTGCTTTTCTATGTTGAAAGGCATAAACCTGCTGAGTTGCTCTGAAATACATCTTCACTTTTGGAATCTATTGCAAAGAGATGCAGTCACGAGACTGATGTTCACTGCAACTTTCTTTTTTTCTTTTTAAATCATAACTGTATATATACAGTTTTATATACATCAGCATTGATTGTATATAAAATCAGTCAATGAGGTAGTTAATTTGGGCTTTACCTCATTTACTTAATTTTTTTTTTTTTTTTTTTTTTGTGGTTTTTGGCCAGGGCTGGGTTTGAACCCGCCACCTCCCGCATATGGGACCGGCGCCATACTCCTTGAGCCACAGGTGCCGCCCTACTTAATTATTGTGTGCAACTTTATTTCTAGTGGAAAGCACAAACTGAGAGATTAGGAACAACCCCAAAATTCACCAGTCAGGAAATGTTTTAGTAAATAATTTTGTCCATATAATGTCATATCGAGCAGGCATTACACGTCATGTCTTCAAAAACTATTTAGTGGCATTTGAAAACCTTAGTGACATCATAAGGTGTAGAAACAGGATCAAAACATGTTTCATATAGAAAGGAAATATCTCAAACTGTTAGTAGTGTTTTTCTCTGGGTGGCAGCATAACAAATAGTGTTAATGTTCTTTCTGCCTTTCTATAGAATTTTCTAGTATTATAAACATAATACGTAACTAAAATAACTACGTACGTAACTACAAACATAATAACTATGTATTATGTTTTGGGGGTGGAGCTATGATTACAAAGGGCTGCTTTCCAGCCATGCTGGTTTTTCTGTTGATTGATTAAGAGACACGGGAGTGGATGGAGGGGAGCTTCCCATTTGGATTCCCCCCTTTGCTGCTGAAGGTTCTGTTCTTCTTTTGCTTATCATGCTTCTCAATCTTTCTCCCTGTCAATAAACTCTATCCTGTTGCTTAAAAAAAGAAAGACACTAGGTCTTTACTTTGTCACCTAGGCAGGAATACAGTGGGCTCACTGTAGCCTCAAACTCCCAGACTCAAGTGATTCTTCTGCCTCAGGCTCCCGAGTAACTGGGACTACAGGTGTACAGCCTCACACCAGGCTAATCCCATCCCCCACCTGTCAAGTAACAGGGACTACAGTTGTACAGCCTCACATCAAGCTAATCCTATCCCTTCCACCTCTCAAATAGCTGGGACTACAGGTGCACACCATCACACCTGACTAATTTTATTTTTCCTATAAAGATAGTGGACTCGCTGTACTGCCTAGGCTGGTCTTCAACTCCTGGGCTCAAGCGGTTCTCTCTCCTTGGCCTACCAAAGTGCTGGAATTAGAGATAGGAAGCACCACACCCGTACTTAAGCCCTGTTCTAAAAATTATACTTGATGGTGGGAACAATCAGAAGTAGGGTTTACTGATCAGGAAGACAAAACTCCAGTCAGTAGAAAGGAGCTAATATTTTAACAATAGCACCTCCAAATTGCTCTAGATTACTTTCCCAAGTTGTCTTACTTTACTGGCTTTTGAAGGTTTGTGTTTCTTTCCACAACTTTCTCTTATAAACTCTCATCCCAGGTTTTCAGAACAGCAAGTTCTGACTTTGCCCATTCCTGTAGTGAACATGTTTATGCGACTAATTCAGTCCTGCTTGGTAAGTTAGCATACAGAGGTGATGAGATCACCCTGCTCTAAGGAGTAGAGCTAGGAGACAGCCCTGGAAGCCAGGGCCCAGTCACACTGCAGGTTAGGTGAACATGTGCCTTTGCCTTTTATTTTAATCCAGCCTCATGATGATCCTGAGACTTGTCATGTTGCTGCTCTGAGCATCCAGAGGAACCGCAAACCAAGTCTGTGTCACATCCTCTTATAACGGGCAGGGCATAATTTTGTTTCTAAAAGATAAATTTCAATATGGAATTTTCAATATGTCTTATTTCATGCTAGAAACAAAAGTAACACTGTCACCTCTAATATAAACATAAGTTTGAGTTGTTTTTTTTTTCTTAAACAAAAACTTGTCAAGCATTGTTTTCATTAAAGATGTTTAATCATGATATGCTTTCCCATTTGCTGGGTGTATTTTAATGTATGTGGCATTTTTTGACAATTTCAAATTCTCACATCTCAAGTAAGTTTAAATTAAACTATAGTTTTTCAAATAAAGGAATTCCTTAAGTGGACATCACAGAACGCTAATATATCTATTTGTTGTTTGTATTGTATTAGAAATTATAATTTTCCATTTTAATTGCATTGCTGCCAGTGTTATTTTTTTCTTTAAAGAAAATTTCATTCCCAGCACACTGTGTGTCCTAGAATGTATTCAGTATTCAAATAAAAGACATTTTGTTTTAAACCTGTTTCTTTTATTTTTGTGTCTTCTGTGTATGTTCAAAGCATCTTTGATATTTACACATCAATTAGTAATGGAAAGGGTTGGGAAGAAGGGTTGTTTAAGCCTACACGCTGTACTTCCTCAGGAACAGATACTCTCTCTGTCTCTCTGAAAGAGTAATAATTCTGAAACAAAAATGATTTCATTTCAAATCACCACTTCACTTTTGGGCATGTTTATAACTCTTAATGTCCAAGGCACATTTAGGGCCCAGATTGAACATCAGTCAAGGAGGAATTGAAGTAAATGATTGAAAGATGCCTTAGAGCCGTGGTTCCAGCCTTTTTGGCATCAGAGACCAGTTTCATGGAAGACAGTTTTTCCACAGAACAGGGGTGGGGCATGGTTTGGGGTTGAGTCAGACACATTACGTTTATTGTGAACTTTATTTCTATTGTCATTAGAGTGTAATAAATAATGAAATAATTATATAACTCACCTTAATGCAGATGCAGCTTACTTGTCACCTGCCACTCACTGATAGGGTTTTGATGTGAGTCTGCAAGCCATTGATTTATTATCATCTCTGTGCAGTCAAACCTCTCTGCTGATGACAATCTGTATTTGTACCCACTCTCCAGAGCAAGCACCACTGCCTCAGCCCCACCTCAGATCATCAGGCATTAGGTTCTCACCAGGAGCATGCAGCCTGGACCCCTTGTATCCGCAGTTTCCAGTAGGGTTTGGGCTCCCGTGACAATCCAGTGCTGCAGCTGATGTGACCGGGAGCAGCTCAGGCCGTGATGTGAGTGATGAGGAGTGGCTGCCAAGACAGATGAAGTTTCCCCGGCTTGTCTGCCACTCGCCTCCTGTGTGACCTATTCCTAACAGGCCTCTGACTGGTACCAGTCTGCAGCCCTGGAGTTAGCTGTTTGCTGTGGCATCAAATTCCAAACCCTTTCTTTAGATGAAGTTGCGTGTTGAGCCCTCAACAAATAATAGCAAAGTTGATGTGGTGGTGGTAGGTTGGCTACCCTTCAGGGAAGTTGTTAAACTTGCCGTGATAAGTAATTAAGGGAAGGAAAAAAACTTCTATTGGTTAAACCAAATAGAAGAAAATTCATAGATATACTTTAAAAATCCCACTTTAAAAAGAAAAAAAATTCCCACAAAACCTAATGACGCCAAAGAGGTTGTCACCCCAAGCAAGGGTGGAACAAGCTGTCGTCATTGCAAAGCTGCGCGGGTTCGCTGGCTGTCAAAGATGACTAAGAACCTTCAGGCTCTGACTGGTCTGTCACTAGTCAGCTTAGCGTCAAACTGTGATTATGATGCTGAAATAGAAACTAAATGTGAAATTGATCATAGAAATATTATATATACGGGCGGCGCCTGTAGCTCAGTGAGTAGGGCGCCAGCCCCATATGCTGAGGCTGGTGGGTTCAAACCCAGCCCCGGCCAAACTGCAACAACAAAAAAATAGCCGGGTGTTGTGGCGGGTGCCTGTAGTCCCAGCTGCTTGGGAGGCTGAGGCAAGAGAATCGCGTAAGCCCATGAGTTAGAGGTTGCTGTGAGCCGTGTGATGCCACGGCACTCTACCGAGGGCAGTAAAGTGAGACTCTGTCTCCACAAAAATAAATAAATAAATAAAAGCAGAAATATTATATATACTTTATCTGGAAATACTCCAGTGCCTGAAAATATGAGAAGCTGGTTTGAAGCTATGGATTTTCTGGACTTTTCCCAAAAGGTGGTTGGAAGTGAGTGACATAAATGTAGTTTTTTTGTTTGTTTTTGCAGTTTATGGCTGGGGCTGGGTTTGAACTCGCCACCTCCGGCATATGGGGCCAGCGCCCCACTCCTTTGAGCCACAGGCGCCGCCCTTTTTGTTTATTTTTTTAAAGAAATCTTTGACAGCTAGTTGCTTACTTTTGATTTTACCCTTTGGCAATATGCAGAATGAGGAAGAAATCATGTTTGGATGATTCTGATTGATTGGTATATGAAAAGGCAGTCTCTGGCTTACAGGCAGGTATTAGGTAGTTTATTTCCTTATGCTTTTATTTAATTACTTTATTAGTATGGCCTTGTGGTATTTTTTTTTTGAGACAGAGCCTCAAGCTGTCACCCTGGGTAGAGTGCCTTGGCATCACAGCTCATGGCAACGTCCAACTCCTGGGCTCAAGCAATTCTGCTTCCGCCTCCCAAGTAGCTGGGATTACAGGAGCCTGGCACAACGCCTGGCTATTTTTTTTTTTTTTTTTTTTTTTGGTTGTATCCATCATTGTTGTTTGGCGGGCCCAGGCTGGATTTGAACCTGCCAGCTCAGGTGTATGTGGCTGGCACCTAAGCCGCTTGAGCCACAGGTGCCGAGCTTGCCTTGTGGTATTTTTATGGTCCCTGCTGCAAATGAAGAGTGAAATGTTTACTGAGTCCCTTAGAATTCCAGTTGTTAATCCTCAGCTGCTATAGTGCTCATGTTTGTAAGAAACATGCCTCATTCAAATCTAAGTATGTTCTCCACAGTCTCAATGGACTCTTGATCCAGTGGAGGCTTCCTCTGGCTTCCAGACAGGAGAAATGAATTAATGGTGGGGATATGACTAAATCTGATCTTGAATTCCCCAAATGCAAAAGAATACTATTCATCAGTGAGTAATAATAGCAAAATAAAATAAAATACAAGACACATTCTTATGTATGAGGAAAAGTGTTTAAAATATATATTCCCTACAGCTGGTGGAGGTGGGGGATGAATACAATTGTCATACACTGTGCAGCGTTGCAAAGAGATACTACCCTTGTAGAAAGCAAGTTAGCAATATTCCCCAAGTCCCACACAATGTTCCTAGTCTGTACAAACTGATCCCATTTTGAAAATGATATCCTAATAATGTAATACAAAGTATGGAAAAGTCCTTATCTATAAAGATGTGGCAACATTATAAAACCAAACATTCCGTAGTATCCTGCTGTACAATATAAGAGAAGTAGTCATTTTTCTTTTGCCATGAGCAATTTTTTCTGCATTATTATGTAATCTTTGAAAACAGCATTTTATGTAACCGTATAAAATTCTTTTTTTTTTTTTTTTTATCATCTGAGTCTCTTTCTGTCACCCTGGGTAGAGTGCTGTGGCATCATAGCAACTTCAAATTCTTGGGCTTAAGCAATCCTCTTGCCTCAGCCTTCCAACTAGCTGGGACTACAGGTGTGGGTCACCATTCCTGGCTAGTTTTTCTATTTTTTGGTAGGGATGAGGTCTCGTGCTCTTGCTCAGGCTGGTCTCAAACTCCTGAGCTAAAGAGATCCTCCTGCCTAGGCCTCCCGGAGTGCTAGGATTACAGGTGTGAGCCACTGTGCTCAGCCTAGTCAAGAGTTTTTAAATACGAAGTTTCTAATACATGCAAGGTTTTGTCATAATGACATGCCAATGAAAGCACTATAACAATTTCTAGCTCTGTGAAAGATCTACTTTAAAACTGCCTTATATTAAAAGGAACTAGAGGGCGGCGCCTGTGGCTCAGTCGGTAAGGCACCGGCCCCATATACCGAGGGTGGCGGGTTCAAACCCAGCCCCGGCCAAACTGCAACCAAAAAATAGCCGGGCGTTGTGGTGGGTGCCTGTAGTCCCAGCTACTCGGGAGGCTGAGGCAAGAGAATCGCTTAAGCCCAGGAGTTGGAGGTTGCTATGAGCTGTGTGACGCCACAGCACTCTACCGAGGGCCATAAAGTGAGACTCTGTCTCTACAAAAAAAAAAAAAAAGGAACTAGAGGTCAGGAGTGGTGGTTCACATCTTCAATTTTCAGCATTTTGGGAGGAAGTGGAAGGAACACTTGAGCCTAGGAGTTTGAAACCAGCGTGGGCAACATGGCCAGGCTCCATCTCTATACAAAATTTTAAAAAAATTAGCCAGGCATGGTGTTGTGCACCTGTAGATGCAGTTACCCAGGAGGCTGAACGAAGAGGATTGCTTGAGCCCAGGAGTTCAAAATTGCAGTGAGCTATGATGGCTCCACTGTACCCCAGCCCTTGCAATAGAGTGAGACCATGTCTCAAAAACAAAACAAAGCAACAATAACAACAACAGTGAACCAGAGATTCTTAGAGAAATGACTAAATCCAGGTCTGGAGCAAGCGATGTTAAAAATTAATCAGGTAGGTGGCGCCTGCGGTTCAAAAGGGTAGGGCGCTGGCCCCATATGCCGGAGGTGGTGGGTTCAAACCCAGCCCCGGCCAAAAACTGCAAAAAAAAAAAAAAAGAATTAATCAGGTTCCTCATATTAACACCAGATAATAAGGACAATTATCAGAGACCATCGATTCACAAGAAAGTCGCAATTTTCCTTTACTAACATGTTTGCCTTTGCTTTGGACATGAGAGCCAAATATAGAATCAGAAAAGCAAAGAGATGGTACACTTGGCCATGAGCTGATTATCGTCAAAGGTAAATTTTATGTGCATAGCATTCATTATAATATTCTCTCTCATATGATATGTGTTAGATTTTTCTATAATAAAAAGTAGTGAGACAAGAAGAGAATTTTCTATTTTTCAAGAACTACACTAGATATGACTGCTAGCAAGCCTAAAAAGTATTTTGTTTTTTAAAGTTTTGTTGTAAGTAAGAGGTAATCATTGTACCAATAAAAATCATATAAGTCATATTTCGCATTTATGTATCTTAGGATGGCTTTGGTGTCTACCAAATTCATTCAATCAATTTCAACCTTGCGTACTTGTTCATACACCTTAAAATACACAAAAGGAAGGCCTGGTGCAGTGGCTCATGCCTATAATCCTACCATTCTAGGAGGCCAAGGTGGGAGGGTTGCCTGAGCTCAAGAGTTCAAAACCAGCCTGAGCAAGAGTGACCCCATGTCTAAAAAAAACAGTCAGGCATTGTGGTAGCCACCTGTAGTCCCAGCTACTAGGGAGGCTGAGGCAAGAGGATTGCTCAAGCCCAAGAGTTTGAGGTTGCTGGGAGCTATGACACTGGGGCACTCTACCAGGGGTGACAAAGTGAGACTCTGCTTTAATAATAAAAAAAAAAATACACAAAGGGAAGTTGGATTACTTATTGCCATTGATAATACTATTTCCTTTAAAAGTGCTACAAAATGGGACTATGTAATCAAATAATATTTATTAAAATATTTTTTGAGTCTAGGTGAAAAGGGACCCATTTATGCATTCTTTCATACAAAAGTGTGTAGAGTGCAAGACACAGTCTTTGAAAGATACTAAAAGATACAGATAGAAAAGCTTCCCTTCTGGCCAAAGATCCCCCCCCTCATTCCTTACCCTCTTCTCTGTCCCCCTCCCCGCTTTCTGCTTCTGACCCACCACAATGACATCCTAAGTGTTCACCTGGCCTCTGGATGGGCCCTTCTTCTCTACCCAACATGGTCTGCCCAGTTCAGCCCTGAAGTCAAAAGGCTCTGCTTAGAATCTTTCCTTTACCCTATGTTGCTTAGCCGTCTGAGAGAATAAGCAGAAATATTTAGCCTCCACCTGCAATGCAAAGCACTACTTGGCATTTGGCTGCCTGTATTTTCTTTCTTTCTCTCTCTCTCTCTCTCCTTTCTTTCTCAGAGCCTCAAGCTGTTGCCCTGGGTAGAGTGCTGTGGCATCACAGCTCACAGCAACCTCCAACTACTGGGCTCAAGCGATTCCCCTGCCTCAGCCTCCCAAGTAGCTGGGACTACAGGCGCCCACCATAATGCCCAGCTATTTTTTGATTGCAGATGTCATTGTTGTTTGGCAGCCCGGGCTGGATTCGAACCCTCCAGCACTGGTGTATGTGGCTGGCGCCTTAGCCACTTGAGCTACAGGTGCCAAACCAGGCTGCCTGTATGTTCTATATGTTGTTCCTTCATTACCACTCTCCCTTCCCTCTCTTCTACCCATTGGAATCCCAGTGACCTCCCATTGAGCTTCCTTTTCCAATCTTCCAAAATCTTTGCATTAAAACAAAAACCATGACTCGAGAACTTTTTAAAAAATGGGAGTGATCGCACCCTCTTTAGCTATCTCTATCTCTGTCTCAGAAAGACACCAGCAAGGCAGGCCCTGTCATTTTACTATTTAACACCAGTAGAGCCAACTCCCCCGTACCCCTCCATTGTCTCAGGATCCAATTGAGAGAGAGAACAGTTACGTTAGTAGAGGAAATTTAATGTAAAGGAATTAACTAGGACTGGATCCCGGTGAACTGAAAGACCGCGAAAGAATAATGCAGAATCTGAATGTGGCAACTGCAGAAAGTCGGTATTACTCCTAGGCCGCAGACACAAAGGAAGGGGCTGGAGTTACTACGATTTAGAACAGTGGTTCCCAACCTTCCTACTGCCGCGACCCTTTAATACAGTTCCTCATGTTGTGGTGAGCCCCGACCATCAGGAGGAGCTGTATTAAAGGGTCGCGGCAGTAGGGAGGTTGAGAACCCCGGATTTAGAAGCTTGCAGGCAGGGAGCCTCCTAGTGGCAAGATCCAAGCGCGGCCTTGCTCACCGAGGTAAGATACTGGTACTGTTTACATGATTTTCACTGCTCTGATGTAGAATATGAGAGAGGGAGGGAGAGAAAGAGCCAGGCTTTCACAGTAATAGAAAGACCTTCTTATCTTTTTGGTCTAGTGCAACATCGCAACAACATTTTTATCTCACGGTGGATTGATTTCTCAAATTCCTCACGTTTCAAAAAGTTTTTCTTAAAACTAAGAAAGGAATGTGCTGCTAACTTTTTTTTTTTTTTGAGACAGAGTCTCACTCTGTCGCCCTTGGTAGAGTGCCTTAGCGTCACAGCTCACAGCAACCTCTAACTTTTTGGGGCTTAAGCGATTCTCTTGCACCTCCCCACAACAACCCCCCGGCTATTTTTTGTTGCAGTAGCCACTGCTGTTTTAGCTGGCCGGGGCTGGTTTGAACCCGCCACCCTCAGTATATAGGGCCGACACCCTACCCACTGAGCACAGGTGCGGCCCGCGGTTAACATTCTTATTATAATTACTGTTGATATCATGGAAAAGAGTTAAAGAGAGGCATTAGGGTAGGGAACTCGCTAGGAGATCACAGTGCAGTCAAGACTTCTCACCTAAAGATTAGGCTAGAAAAACCCTTTAAAGTTTATTTTACTAATAAAACTAAAAGTTTTTCCTAATAAAACCTAAAAAGTTTATTTTACCTTAAAGATTAAACAGTTTTAAAGAAAGAAAATTTATTTTGCTTCCCAAAGGTGGGAAGGGCAGGACAGAAAGAAAGAAGTGTCAGCAGAGAGAGGGTAAGGAGGTTAGGATTTTTTTTGTTTTGTTTTGTTTTGTTTTTTCAAATTCATATGAAGGTATAAAAATGTTTAGGTTACATTGTTTTCATTTCTAAGGTCAAGTTGTAGTTGAAGGGGTTTGGGTTTTTATTTGGGGGTAAGGGAAAGAAAACAAGTGATTGTTGTCAACTCCTAGCAAAAATAGCTGTGGTGTTGCTGTATCTCTTTTTTATTTTATGTTTTTCTCTGTGGTCAGTTTATCAGGGTCCTTGAAATGTGGTCTGGCAAGAGCTGGAACGGCTTAGGGCTCTTCAAGTCTTGGAACATGAACTCTGAGAGATAAAGCCGGTGGCTAATCTTGAAGACCCTGAGCTGAGTTTAATCAAACCAGGTGTTTAATCAAATAAAACAAAAGGGACAATTGTATTATGAGTTTTCTCTTTAAAGGGGCAATTACATGCTGCGAGATCATTCCTCTTTCTGTTTGACAGTTGATTTTTCTACATTAGCTAGAGGAAAAGGACCAGAGGGAGGAAGCCACCCAGAAGGGGTTCAAGAGTTAGACTGACCAGCTTTTATTCCCATAGGAAGTGGCACAATTTTTAGCATTCCAGTTTTTTTCCCCTTTCTTTTTCTGTACAAATCCTACCCCTCACCCTCAACACTACCCCCAAGTCAGGATAAGCCCAGCCTGGAGAAATTGGGTGAAATTAGGGGAGGTTGAAGTTTCTTACTTTCCAAATTAATATCTTACTTAAATTTTTCATTATGGCATCTTCTGAAGCCGAGAATCATTAGCCTAGGTTAAACCTTCAAGAGAATTTTCAATGACACCTTTGGGATTTTGGGCAAAAGTGCAGGCTTAGACAAATTGTGCCTTTTCACATAATACTTTTTCCTTTGAAAAGGAAAATATCTTTTTTTAGAAACATAACCCATGCTCATTTTGAAGAAATTAAAATAGTACGGAAATAGAGAAATTAGATGCCTATCACTACCACTCTGAGATTCACTATGAGGCTTGTGGGGTCTGAGGGTAGGCTTAGTGGCGTGACAGGCTCTGGGTGATCACAGGCAGCTTCAGGTACTTGGAGAGAGAGAGTCTCAGAACACAGGCAGGACGTGAGGAGCATTTGGGTGGCCTTACAAATGTCATCGTGGTATGAATGGGAGCTGGTTTATTTTGCAGGGTATCAGCTGGCTCAATTTCAAAACCAGCACTCCCACCCATTAAGAGCTCAGCAAAATAAATGAAGGAAAAGGATTGATTGAAAAGATCACTATTTTGGAAGGCAGAATGGACAAAAAGATGATCTAAGCCTTTTAATCCTATCTGCTGCCTATTAGAATCATCTGAGGGGTCTCTCACACCCTCTCCCTCTCTCTCTCTCTCTCTCTCTCTCTCTCTCTCTCTCTCTCACATACACACACACACACACACACACACACACACACAGCGCCTGGATCTTATCCCAAAATTCTGATCTAATTGATCTGGAACAGGATCCTGGTACAGGTGTCTTTTAAAATCACCCCAGGTGATTCTGATGTGCAGCCAATGGTCCAGAACCACCGGTCTGGACGATGATTAACCACACAGTCATTGAAACTAGTGATAGGAATTTCTATAAGGGAAAGGGCACCCTGATGACCCTAAGCATTGAGCATCATTAAATGTGGGACAGCTAGACATGAGGGTACCCCGATGTGATACAAAAGAAAGTACACAGCCCTGCCTATGAAGAATTCTGGTCAACATAGCTAACCTAGAATGCAATCTAGACACCAGTTTATGGGAAATACAGGAAACAAAGGAACACTTAAGGGATCCACAGCAAAATCAGTCAGTCTCCAAGGTGGACATCAGCAGACTTGCTGTTCAGAGTCGTCCCCAGACCAAGAATGTAAGGACCACTGGTGGTTGTTAGAAATGAAGAATATCAAAAAAAAAGGAAGAATATCAGCCCCCACCCAGGCCTACAGAATCAGAATCTGTATTTTAAGATCTCCAAAAATACATATGCACATTCAAGTTTGGGGAGCACTGTTCCTCACGTCTAGTGACCAATACATTTCAAAGGACTTTCTACTTTTATATTTACATAATAGAACTTTTTAAAAGATGGAAAACAAAGAGGGAGGAAGAAAGAGATTAAAAGATACTTCAAAAAAATGAATGTGTGGATATTTTATATATTCTGATTGTAACATGACAATCATAAAAAATATACAGAGATGCTCCTCTATTTACCATGAAGTTATATCCCAGAAAACCCATTATGAGTTGAAAATATCATAATTTGAAAATGTGTTTAATACCCCTGACCTACCAAATATCACAGCAGGGGGTGTGGAAACACTGGAAAAGGAGTCCCCTGCAAAGAAGTGAGTGTTCTCAGGGCTGTCTGAGGGTACAAGGAACAGGCAGGTGAGAGGGTGCCAGGCTTGGAACAGTGGAAGAGATAGGGGAGAAGACCCCCTGACAGAGAAGGTGTGGACATCTGAGATGGGGTGCCGCGCCCACGGCATATAGCCGTAGTGAGGCAGTGCTGTCCGCGTTATAGAACGACGGGAAGGTGGTTTGTGCTCCCCGGAGCTTTGCCCCCAGCGCCCCCAGTATGCACAGCATCAGAAATGTTGCCTAGCATGCTCAGTTACCCACTTAAGTTTAAAGATTGTGGCGTCTACTCATGTGTTTGTCATCCTGTACCAGAAGTCTGTTTGTTCTGATAAATTGTCAATATGTGCTTTCCTAAGAATGAGCACAATGCACTACTAATCCAGATAGAGCACAGCCTTGTGAGCTGCTAAACTCAGTGGCACCAACAATGAGCACATAAAGATGTTTTCCCACCAGTGAGCTAAGACGATAAGCCCAAGGACATGAAATACAAATTATCTACATAAGTTACAAAGTCACTGAAACACATCCACCCACCATAAAGTCCTGTTCAGAACATCTTGTTTCACCAATTGTCACGCATAATAAAAATCAATAGGAAAAATAATACTTGTCAAGGAATTTACTCTAAATCAAAATTATAATTATCAATAACAATAAGATCAAATAGTAAATGTAGAATTAGTCAAGCATTAACATAAAGAAGATGTCAAGCTGTTCTAAAAAGATAATAAGAAACTGAGATAGGAGAAAGTGGGCAGAGTTGACTAATAACCGCCACCCCCCGGAAGCGGAACGTTAAAACATAACAATACATGATAAATCACACTTGTAAACGCAAAGATAACCCGCACACGTAAGCAAAAAGATTGCATTATGTAAGCTCTGTAAAAATGTATAAATACCAACATGTGTACCCAATAAATTCACAGCTGCTTCCTTCATCACATGCTGTGTGGCAGTCTGTCATTTTTCCTGCGCCGACCTCTCAACTTTCCTCGTTCCTTCTCCCTGCACTCCCTCGGACTGAAGGCCACCGACAGGGCGGTCCGTTGCAATGGGGCCTATCTCTGCTGGGTGGGGTTGGGCAAAGCAGCAAAGCTATGCTGGCTTAGTTTATGTGCCACCTTGACTGGGCTAAGGGGTGCCCAGATAGTGCTAAGATAATAACTTCTGGGTGTGTCTGTGAGGGTAGCTCTAGAAGAGACAAACATTTGGATCAATAGACTGAATAAGGAAGATCCAAGGTACTATCCAATCCATTGAGGGCCCAGATTGAACAAAAATCTGGACAGAGAACAAATACACTCTCTCTGCTTAAACTGAAATATCCATCTTCTCCTGACTTTGGACTTAAGTGCTACTGTTTCTCAGACCTTTGGACTTGGGGTGGGACGGACACCATCCTTCTCCCAATTCCCAGTCCTTAGTACTTGAATTGGTTTACAACACCAGCTTTCCTCTTCTCTGGCCTGCAGATGATGGATCTTGGAACTTCACAGCTTCCATAACTACAAGAGCCAATTCCTATAATAGGTCACCTATGTATATCCAATTAGCTCTGTTTCTCTGGGGAACACTGACTAAAACACAAACCATCCAATGGGAATTGTTCTTCCTCTCTCAGTTCATGGGATGGTTCTCTCTGGTTGAATGGTGGGTTTGTGGATAGATGAGTTGATGGATGAATAATGAACAATCTAATTAATAACCAGGACTGCTTGGATAATGGAATTTACTAACCTTCCTGAGCCAAGGGTCTTCCTGGGTAAGGAAAGAAGGGAAGATAAAACGTACACTTTAATAGAATGTGTCATTCACTCATCCAACAAAAATTTGTTGTATGTTACTATGCATGAGGCACCATGCTAGGCACTAGAGGTATGACAGCGAGCAAAACCACTGACCCTTGCTTTCATGAAGGGGACAACCTAGGGGCCTACTAAGTGTCAATTTGCAATCACATAATTGTATAAGAAAGCCAAGACCAGGGGCCTGGCAGCCCACAGCATTCTACCTATCTCTGTCTCTCATCTCTGCCCCTCACTGGTTATTTCCTTCCCCATGGAAAAAGTGACCATTGGCACATCCTTATTTTCACATATTATGACTACAGGATTAGAGAGAGATCTAGTTAAATCTCTTGACCCCAAATTCAAAAATACAAGACAAGCAGGTGATCTCAACTTGGATCTACAGCCTGCGCCTCAGAGACTCATCACCTGTGAGGAGAGAGGAAGGATGTTATGGTGGAACATGGGATGGGAAGGGAAGAGGCACAGTTACCAATTTATTTCTTTATCAGGGAGGTGTGGGCAATGGGACCCCTGCATGGACAAAATAGCAAGTGCCCTCTACAGACATGGGAGAAAGACACGGTGGGGTAGATGGAAGGGCACTCTGGTCATTGGCAGGGGGTGGGAGGGAAGACTGCATGTGAGCCACTGAGCCTGGAGGTTGCCAGAGAGCCAAGCGCAGGCAGGGCCACTATTTCCAGGTAAGTGTGTTAAAAAGTTCAACAGACAGATCTGGGCTTGAGAAGTTTCTTTTCTTTTCTTTTCTTTTTTTTTGGAGACAGACGCTCACTCTGTTGCCCTGGGTAGAGTGCTGTGGCGTCGTCATAGCTCATAGCAACCTCAAACTTGGGCTCAAGCAATCCTCTTGCCTCAGCCTCTCTAGTAGCTGGGACTACAGGTGCTTGCCACAATGCCTGGCTAGTCTTCTAGTTTTAGTAGAAATGGGGTCTTGCTCTTGCTCAGGTTGGTCTCAAACTCCTGAGCTCAGGCGATCCACCTGCCTTGGCCTCCCAGAGTGCTGGGATTACAGGCGGGAGCCACCATGCCTGGGCCTGCTCAGAAGTTTCTTAACCTTTGAACTTTACTTTCTCCATCTGAGAAACAGAAATGATTGTACTTACCCCGTAGTATCAATGTGAACATTTAATGGGACAATATTCTCAAAGGACTAATGGAGTGACAGGCAGAGAGTGGTCATCCAACACCCGGCAGCTGCTGTTCAGACTTAGGACAAGCGCTTCTTCCAGGGGTGTTTATGTTCCAGGGTAATTACCTGTCTTTACGATTATGCTGGCCCAGTTGATTGTGTTTTAAGAATATTCTAGAGAAGATGGATGAGCCTTAATAATGATGTTCTCAGTAAAGACCCCAGGTTGGAGAGATGATGTGGTCAGACAGTCTACAGCACTGAGGAAGATAGTTCTTAAATATTTTGCCCACATGAATGTCTTTGAGGTGTTCCCAGCCAAATGGGGACTTTTTCAGATAAATAAACTGAGACTGATAATAAACGTTACCTGATGTTTTCCCCATGACAGCTCTGATTTGCTGAGCATTTCTTACACAGAAGACACTGTGCGAAGCGGACGACTCGAGATCCCCTACTCATCCTCCATGGTCCCCCTTCTCTGAGAACTCCTCCATCTCTCCCCACATCCTGCATAATGGTGGGGGGCTCCTCCAAGCATGGCCGTGCTGTGTAACCCCTCCCCCAGCCATGACGGGTGTGCCCAGTCCACTGAGTCACCAAACAAAATCAAGTCATATTTTGTCCAAGGAAACAAAATGAAGTCAGAATTCAACAAAACGAACCAAGTCAGCACAGGGACTCTGAGGAAGCTCCGTGTGAGACTGGAACTGAAGCATGAGGAGCCAGGGACTGTGGGACAGCCACATTTCTGTCACGTGGAGTGAGGAACAGAGAAAGCAATTGGTAAAGTGAGTAAAACAAAGCCAGAGGGCAGAGAGAAGTGAAGAGATTGAAACAGAGTTCCAAAAAATGTTATTTCAATAGGTGTTAATTTGGGAACAGCTTGATGAATCAATTCTTTTTGGGATCTGGAAAGCATGTCGTTCATAAAGTGTCTGCCAGTCTCTGCACGTAAGGAATGAATGGACCCCACAGTTCCCCTATTGAACAGCAGCGCTAGCTTCTCCAGGACTTCCCTTTATGCCGAGTCCCTACAGTGAGCTGTAAACAGCAGTCAGGCAAGGCGGTGCGTGTGGGGTCTGGACTGACTCCTCTCCCACCCACTTGCCCTGAATTCTTACACACGCCAAGCCCGAGACTACCTAAAATATGACAATTATATTGTTTTTCACATCAGTCTTTTCATTATCTTTTTTCTCTTTAAAAAATCAAAACTGGCTCAACACCTGTAGCTCAGCGGCAAGGGCACCGGCCACATACACCGGACCTGTCGGGTTTGAATCCAGCCTGGGCCTGCCAAACAACAATGACAACTACAACCAAAAAATAGCCGAGCATTGTGGTGGGCACCTGTAGTCCTAACTACTTGGGAGGCTGAGACAAGAGAATCGCTTGAACCCAAGAATTTGAGGTTGCTGTGAGCTGTGACGCCACAGCACTCTACCCAGGGCAACAGCTTAAGACTCTGTCTCAAAAACTAACTAACTAACTAAATAAATAATAAAAACTCATTCCTCCTTTTAAGAGCCACAAAAACCACTTCACTGTAGAACATGTCATACCCTTGCAGTAGAATAATGTTATAATTATATAAATTATTTCATAAGTATTATATAATTACATAAATTACGATATAAACATATAATATAAATTACATGCTAATGAACTTATAATTATAAATTTAATTTATAAAACAGGATATTAGAGACAATTATTCACATTACTGCATGGTTAGCTTTTTTTTTTTTTTTTTAATTATTTTTTTGTAAAGACAGAGTCTCACTTTATGGCCCTCGGTAGAGTGCCGTGGCCTCACACAGCTCACAGCAACCTCCAACTCCTGGGCTTAAGCGATTCTCTTGCCTCAGCCTCCCAAGTAGCTGGGATTACAGGTGCCCGCCACAACGCCCGGCTATTTTTTGGTTGCAGTTTGCCTGGGGCCGGGTTTGAACCCGTCACCCTCGGTATATGGGGCCAGCGCCCTACCGACTGAGCCACAGGCGCCGCCCTGCATGGTTAGCTTTTGAAATAATTTGGTGAATTTAAGCAGGAAGTTCCCTAAGTACATTTAAACTGTTCTGCTAAAATGTTTTGAATCATACTTACCTTCTCAGTATGCTACACCTGGCAAATAGTAACCTCAGTCATAGTTAGGACTTACTCCCTGTTCTGTTTATGTGAGTACATTATAATCCATTTGTTTAACAAATCATACCAATATACTTATTTTTTTTATTTCATCCATAAGACATTCAAATATACCATCATATTTATTGTGATGGTCTGATGTGTTTGTGTCTCTCTTAAATTCATATGTTGAAATCTAATCTCCAATGGGATGGCATTAAGAGGTGGAACCCTTGGGGGTCATTAGACCATGAGGGCAGAGCCCTTACAAATCGATCAGTGCTCTTATAAAAGGGGCCCAAGGGAGTTGGCTTGCTTCTTCCACCAGGTAAGCAAAAAGCACCATCTATGAGGAAACTGCCTTTCACCCGACAATGAACCTGCCTGAGCCTTGGGTTTCCCAGCTTCCAGAACAATGGGAATAAATTCCTGTTGTTTGTAAGTCACCCAGTTCATGGCATTTTGTTTCAGCTGCCCAAACAGACTAAGACTTTTTTTTTTTTTTTTTGTTTTTGGCCGGGGCTAGATTTGAACCCGCTACCTCCGGCATATGGGACCAGCGCCCTACTCCTTGAGCCACAGGCGCCACCCCAGACTAAGACTTTTATTCACTAGACTCCAGAAAATTAATTTAGACCACTGTAACTGTTTTTCAGTTGTTTTTTTTTTTTTTTTTGACCAGGGCTGGGTTTTATCCCACCACCTCCAGTATATGTGGTGGGCACCCTACCCCTTGAGCTACAGGCAGCACCCTCCGATTTTCAGTTTTATCTCCAACCTGTATCTGTACAAAAGGAGATGGATTTTCTTTTTTAAGTTCTAGTTATGCTTTCAAATAGCTACACTGTGAAATTATACCTCCTCAAATATTGTACTGTCTGAACAAAATCTATATGGAAGAAAGCCAGCCTTTGGATTCCCATTTATATAAATGGGATAAAATCCAATTTCCTTGACAGGACTCGCAGAAGTAAGCCATTCACCACCGGCCATCCCCTCCTCAGGCCACATCCCAACCCCACACTCTCCAGCCAAGTCCCAGGGCCCTCCCATAGACTAAGCGCTTTCCCACAACCAAGCTGTGAAAACATGCTGATTCCTAGGTCTGAAAACCCCTCACCCATCTCCTTTTCATACCTGATTCCTCCTTACTTTTAATGTTGCATCTTAAATGTCACCACCTCAGAGGGACCTTCCCTTGTCATTCATCTAAAGTAATGCTCTGTCCTCCCTGTCCCCAACTATTCTCTTTTATAGTTCCTGTTTAATTTTCTTCACATCCCCATCATAGGCTGCAATTGTTATGTTTATTGTTTTCTCTTTTTTGTTTGTAATCCATCTCCTGCTCTAAAAGGTGGGCTCCTTGACATCAAAGGTTATCATCATCTTATTTAGAACTATGTCTCTGTACCTGTGAAACATTTCATACATTAGGATTCATAATAATTTTTTTTTTTTGAGACAGAGTCTCATTTTGTCACCCTGTTGAGAGTGCTGTGGCATCATAGCTCACAGCAACCTCGAACTCTTGGGTTCAAGCAATTCTCTTGCCTCAGTCTTCTGAGTAGTTAGGACTGCAGTAGTTAGGACTATTTCTGAGTAGTTAGGACTGCACCACAATGCCTGGCTATTTTTAGAGACAGGGTGTCACTCTTGCTCAAGCTGGTCTTGAACTCCTAAGCTTAAGCAATCCACTCACCTTGACCTCCCAGAGTGCTAGGATTACAGGTATGAACCACCTCACCCAACCTAGAACATATTTCTTGAATCAATGAATAAATGGAAAAGGCTTTGGCCTGTGATTCAGAACACCAGGGCTCTAGGCTGATTCTACCGTTGACTAGCTGTGTGACCCTTTAACAATTCTCTCCATTGGTGAGAACTAAAGGTCCCAATCCCTGGACCCCAAGCATTCATCTACAAAATAGAGGAGTGCACTAGATATATTGAGGTAAAGAAGGCTGCTGAGTTGGGGCTCCTGTTTTTTTTTTTTTTAATTATTAAATCATAGCTGTGTACATTAATGCGATCTTGGGGCACCATACACTAGTTTTATAGACCATTTTGACATATTTTCATCACACTGGTTAACATAGCCTTCCTGGCATTCTCTTAGTTATTGTGTTAAGACATTTATATTCTACTAAGTTTATATTTACTAAGTTTCACATGTACCCTTGTAAGATGCACCATAGGTGTAATCCCACCAATCACCTTCCCTCCATCCATCCTCCCCTCCTGATTATTTCTTCTTCAGCTCCTCACAGCAATACTGAGACAACCAGTTTTTAGGGCAACCCTGGAAGAAAATCTGGACGGATTTGTGATGTAGCATGACAGTGTCGAGGTCAGGTTTGACAGAGGGTGGGAGGCTCTGGTATAAGGCTGCTGATGGAAAAGAAGGCTGAACTTGAATTTATAGTAAAAAAAAGCCCAAGAAAACAGATTGAGAAAAGATCGTAGAACTAACAGAATTAAGGTGGCGATCAGTTCGTTAATTAAGAAACAAAAGTTCAAGACTTGAAGAGAATAGACCACTTAAGTTTTTTTTAATAATTTTGTTTTTTTAATTAAGTCTTTTGTACATAGATCATAAATACATTTATGCCCATTTCAGTGTGTTGATTATTTGTACAAATTGGAGTGCTTACGTCATACTAATCAGCATAGCTTTCACCTCATTTACCCAATTATAGCATTAGGACATTTGTGTTCTACACATGATAGAACCAACTTGTACTTACAATGTGCTCCATAGTTGTGGTCCCCCTACTATCCCCAGCTATCCCTCCCCCTCCCCTTCCCTCCTTCATCATAGCCTAAAGTTGTGTTTCATTTTTCATATGCAAGTGTGAGTTATTATAAATTGGTTTCACAGTAGTACTGAGTACATTGGATACTTTTTTTCCATTCCTGAGATACTTTGCTAAGAAGAATATTTTCCAGCTCCATCCATGTAAACATAAAGGAGGTAAAGACTCCATTTTTTTTACTACTGCATAATATTCCATGGTATACATATACCACAATTTATTCATCCTTTCATGGGTCGATGGGCACTTGGGCTTCTTCCATGACTTGGCAATTATGAATTGAGCTGCAATGAACAATCTGGTGCAAAATTCTTTATTGCCAAATGATTTCTGGTCCTTTGGGTATACAGACCACTTAAGTTTTGAAGTGAAAGGAAAACAAAAAGGAAACAGCAAAAGGGAAAAACAAACCAGGAATAAAGAGAGACTTTTTTAAAAACTTACTTGGAGTGTTTGTTATGTTTCAAGGAGTGGGAGTGTATGTGGCCAAGAGGGTTGGCCAGTAGAGACCCGAGCCTGTCTATAAGTGGAAAAAAACTTACAGAGGAAAGAGGCAGCAGAGAATGGCGATCTACATGGTAGATTTGTAGCTTTTTATTTGCCACTATTAGTTTTATTACTATATTAGGGGATATAATTGGCATATAAAGCGCACATAACCCAAGTGTATAATCAGTTAAGTTGTCACATACACGAGCACCCATGAAACCGCAATCAAAACAGTGAAATACCCATATTCTCCGCCCTTTGATAAGCCCTTTCTCGGGCCCAGCCTCATCCTGCCAATCTGTTTTCGGTCACAATAGGTTAGTTTGCATTTTCTAGAATTTTATATAAATAGACGCATACAGAAGATACTCTTTCGTGTGTTTCTTTTGCTCGGTATAACTGAGACTCATCTATGCTTTTTCATGTATTCATTTCTTTTTAATCACAGGGCAGTCGTATATGTTTTTCCCTGTGGCCATTGTGACAGACTGTCTTACACGACAGACAGGCTTACACGACAGAAATTCATCCCCGCGCAGGCTGTACAGGCCGGAAGTCTGGAATAGAGGTGTCGGCGAGGCTGGACTCCTCTGGAGCTTTAGACAGAGAACCGCTCAGGGCCTCTCCGCGGCTCCCGGGGGCTGCTGGCGACCCTCGCTCGGCGTCCCTTGGCTTGCGGCTGCACAGCTGCATTCTACATCGCAGCAAGGGGCAGTGGGAAGGACGCCAAGAGGGAAGAGGACACGGGACTAACGGGACGGGGGGTAAACTGGAGGTGTTAAGGGCAAGTGCGGAGAACCTTCCACCTCAGCCTTCCTAGTCAGCATTGCCTAGTTGCTCCCTTGGCATTTTACTCCAACGTGGATTTTACATCCATAAGAAAAATATTTTCTGTTCCAGCAAACTCTTGCTCAGCCTCCTCGGGGTCCAATTCTGGTACCAGAACTGAGCACCAGATGGCGCCCTTTGCAGCGCGAAGTCACCTCCCGGCGGCGGCTGTCGCAACCCCGCGACTGGGGCTTTCCTAGGTGACCCTCCACAACTGCAAATGAAACTGCCCCAGCCTATTTAAACTTCCCTTGCTTTTCCAGCTCTCAGATAAAGTCCGCTGTCCCGATCATCTGCCCTTTATGGGAGCACGGCTTCCCCAAAGGGCTGTCGGTATCCGCCGTCTCTGCCCCCTCACTTCGCATTTTGTGCCCCACCCACTCCAACCAGGCTTCTGTCCCCACTGCTCCACTGCACCTGCGGTCCTGTCCCAGTCAGTGTGGCCGCCGTGGTGCCAAACTCAGTGTCTATTCCTCCGGCCTCACGCTTGTCTGCTGGCGTCCTGATGCTACACTTTCCACTTTCCCAGACCTCCCCCTACTTCACTGAGTCTCCTCAGACTCCTTGGCGTCTCCAGCTCCCCCTCTCCTCCACAGCTGCTCTCAGCCCACCCAGGGTGATCTCCTCAGTTCGTCACTAGCATCAGAAATGTGACTTCTAGTGCTAGGTCACAAAAGACATTGCAGTTTCCCTATTGCCCTCTCTTAGATTGCTTGCTCTGGGGGAAGTTGGCTGCTGGTCCTCAGGACACTCAAGCAGCCTTATGAATAAGCAGGCATGTCAAAGAACTGAGATCTATTGCCAACAGCCAATGTGAGTGGGCCCTCTTGGAAACTGATCCTCCAGTCCCAATCAAACCTTGAGGCCTTAGCCCCTGTTGATGACATGATTACAATGGCTTGAGAGATTCTGAGACTGGACCACCCAGCTTGGTCACTTGTAGATTCCTGATCTTCAGAAATTGTGTGAGATAATAGATTTTTGTTGCTTTAAGCTGCTAAACTTTGGGACAATAAATAATGAACGCTCCCAGGCCTACCTCCCTGACCTCTTCTTTGAGTACTTCTTCACATGTGCTGAGACACTGGCCTGCCTACTGTACCCGACAGATACTCAACTTGTGTCTGACAAATGCCCTTGCCTTCATCATTCCCTCTAGTAAAGACCCCTCAGCCTGGATCATCTCATGCATAGCTTCTCCCTGTCACTCAGGACTTAATCTTCCATAGCATTCTGTGTCTAAAAAACATTCAGGGAGCAATATAAGTGCTTGATAAACATCTATTGAAAAAAAGTATGACTAAAAGCCTTGATAGAGTATTTCTTGGACCCATAATCCTTGAGAAGAGTTCACCAACTTCTGAGGTTAAAATCTGAATAACCTTTTCTACTAGGCCTGGGTGGCTTGCCCCTTGACATTCAGTGTTGCAACTGTATTGAAAGTTTCAAAGGGCAAATATATTCAAACATAGCTACTGAGTGTAGAGGGAAGGTGAGCAAAGATTGGGAGAGAAAGGTAGGCAAAATGGATCAAAGTCAACACAGGTCAAAGTTGGATCGAAGTTAGCTGACTCATGGCTGCCTCATCTAAGCAGCTCTGGTTAGTAGAATGTTGCTAATGCATATTTGTTCTTCACTAATATTTTGGAAAACTGGCAGGTTAACATGCACAAATAATTCAAATCTTGACCCAATTCTTCCAGTACAGTCAGAGAAAATAATATTCACTTTCATTTCAATTACATGTATGTGTATATATAATCTCTCCGTGAAATGGTTGCTGGTGTTAAGTATTAAATACTAAATGTTATTAATAATTTTTTCTTCACAAAGTCACTAGATCCTTATGTCACAGACTACCCAGGAGTGACATTCAACATGTTAACATTTGAAATGGTAAATATAACATGTAAGTCTGCATATATATACCAAAAATTTTAAATATGCCTGTATTTCCTTTCATTTTCTAATTAAACCAAATAATGTACAGCATAAAAATGGACAAAGCTTGAGAGGAAATCAGTCCTACATCATTGTCATAACTTCCAGTTGTTTGTGGTTATTAGCCATTTGCTCCTGTTGGGATGGCCCTTCCCTGCAGTGGTGACTCTCAGGGTGTTACCTAGGTCCCTCTGCGGCCTTCTGTTCTTGTTGAAGACCAAGAAAGGGGTGGTGGAGGAGGTGGTACCCCAGAGTGCTTCACCATCCTCCCAGCTTTATAAACAGAAATTTCACAAACTGTCTTTATGAATTGTCATTTTATTTCCCATCGGGTCTTTTCTTGGTACAAATTTGCATATTGACTAGTAATTCTTTACATACTAATCCTTTTGTTGATTATGCACCCCTCATATTCCTAGCATCAACCACAATGAGGTAAATCTTACAAAGTTCACTTCAAGATAATAAAAATAAATTATAAAAAAACAAAAACAAATAAAAATAAATTATAAACTCTATGATAAGTTAAAGTGCTTAGGACTATGACCCTGTTTCCTCGTCTGACTTCAGCTTTGCTCCTCCTCACCCTGTGCTTCAAAGCTCCACTCACATTGAATGTCTCCACTTTTCTAGAATGCACCACACTTACGTCTCTCATCTAGGTCAGTGCGAGTGCTGACAACTCCCCCATTGGACCCCTTGCCCAACTGTACTCCCCCTCACTAACTGTAGCTTGTCTCCCTGGCCAGCTGTGACTCTTCTCTTTGAGAATCTGTGTCTGACCCACAGATTCCAGGAAGGGTATCCTGACTGGGTGTACTTCTAGCATCATCTCGTGCCCTAGCATGGTGTTATAGGCTAAATTATCTCCCACAGAAAGAACATGCTCAAATCCTAACCACAGGTAACTGTCAATGTGACCTTACCTGCAACTAGTGTCTTTGCAGATGTGATCAAGGTAAGATGAAGTCACAGTGGATTAGGGTGGCTCCTTATCTGATTCTGGTGCCCTTATAAGAAGGTTACTTCTTATTTTTACTTCTTATTGTTTTGTCCCACTGAACTCATGGCTGGAGTCTCCCCAAAGCAGCAAAAAGATAATTAATTCCTACAATTCCATGGTGAGGTCTGGGGATACTTGGGATTCCAAAGTAAGAAGCACTAAACGTTAGGGTGATCAGTGTAAAGCATTTACTAGGGGGACTTAGAGGGCTGCAGCAAGCCTTACATAGAAAGAAAAGCGGGGTTCCACCTATGTCCACAGAGAGGAGGCAGAGGATGGGGTTCATATGAAGGGTTAAGGAATTTGGCCAGGCCAGTTTCTTTCACTGTTTTGAGCAACAATGTAGATACTTTTATCAGTGACTAGGAATGTTCAAGGCCCAATTTCCAGCCTGCCGAGCAAACCCTACACATAGCTGGCTGGGTTGCAGGGCGGTCAAGGCAGCCTATGATGTTCAGTTTGTACACAGAAAGCAAGCAGGGAACCAGCAGGCCCTACACTTATTATTAATGACCCTATTAGTGGGGGCCTTATATAATGAGGGCAATCTGAATGACATCGCTCACAGGGAGAATGCCCTCTGACGATGGAGATGGAAAGTACAGCGACAGATCAAAAAAATGCCACACATGGCCAAGAATCATCGGATTCTAGGAAGAGACCAAGAATACTTTCCTAAAGCCTTCAGAGAAAACACTGCCCTGCTTATACCTCAATTTGGGGTTTATAGTCTTTCGAACTGTGACAAAATTAATTTCCATTATTTTAAGCCACGAAGTTTGTGATAATTTGTTATGGCAGCCCTGGATGTGATACACATGGTATAATAATTGTGGATTGGAATTACCTATGTTTTCATTTCTCTCAGTAGAGTAACCCCCGTGAGAGCAGAGACTGTATCTGCTTGTTTATTATTTAAACTGCTCCTGGGACACAGAATATTCTATATTAGACATAATAATATTCATTTCATAAGTAAATGGAAAAATTTTGATTGCCTGAAAAAAAAGGGTTATCCAGAAAATAATTTTATGTTATTAGTCAGAAAGGTGGCAAAACACAAAAGGAAAAGACTATCTTCTGTGTAACCCAGAGTATCGGGTGAAAATTTCACTCAACTTCTCAGACAAAATACATAACAGGTGTTCTACGATGATTTTTATCATAGATCAGAATGCAAGTGACGTTTGCTCTTTTCACTTAAATTCAAAGGCACAAGTTAGGCATGATTTTTTGATGAAAACCACTTGGCTTGATGCCCGTAGCTCAGTGGTGAGGGTGTCAGCCACATACACCGAGGCTGGCAGGTTTGAACCTGGCCCAGGCCTGCTAAACAACAATGACAACTGCAACAAAAAAATAGCCAGGCGTTGCAGCAGGGGCCTGTAGTCCCAGCAACTTGGGAGACTGAGGCAAGAGAATCGCTTAAGCCCAAGAGTTTGAGGTTGCTATGAGCTGTGATGTCACAGCACTCTACCGAGGGCGACATAATGAGACTCTGTCTCAAAAAAAAAAAAAGCACCCAAGACTGCCCTGCCACTAAATCTGCATAGCTGAACAATAATCAGGATCAAGTTTAGGTGAAGCACTTTGTTGCTGCAAAATTTTGGAAGGTTGATCTTCGATGTGCTTCATGTCTATGCCTGGTTTACTTAAGCTTGAAAGCCTTCTTTGTTTCTTCGGAAGCTTTTACACCCGTGGGAGGCTTCCGCTGGTTGCCAGGCTGCAGAAACTGTCACAGTGGGCAGGTTATTGACTCTGGTTCTCAGGGCTTGCAGTGCACAAATCACAGCCTCAGAGCAGACACCAAAGATCAAAACAATTATTATATTAGTACAATGCAGGAAATCTGAGCCCCAGGACTATATACATAGACTGTGTGCCCTCCTTTAGCACAGCCAGGAAACAGACACCAGTGAGGAGTGAAGGTAAGAGGCAGGAAATGTAGCTTTCAGTAGCATTTGCCCTGAGGATGGCTTTAACTCTGTATTGCATCCACAACCCTCCTTGCCTTCTTCCTTACATGTTAATCCTGGAAGACAAGAAGGAATGGTGTGCCTGTCAGAAGTCAACACCGGAAAACTGAGTTGAGAGTGAAGGTAGAAAAGATTAGAGGTGAACATGGGGCCATTAAAACCTGTTTTCCCACTGAGAGGTAGAGATGGGGTGGTTGGGAGTGTGGGGGAGGCCTGGGCAGACAGGAACATGAGGTCTGACAGCAGAGAAAGAGACCTGGGCAGACAGATGTGATGTGGGAAGACAAGGGATGAATCCCAGAGAAATCGGGCACAGAGAAGGCAATGGAATAGTGAGCGGGGAGAGAGATGCTGGGGCCCAGGGCCTTTCTATTAGAAAAGGTCAAATATTCTCCTTGGGGTAGCATCCACCTCCGATTTCCTTAGCATGACAAGATTCTTCTCAGAACCAGGGCCTGGAAGTTTGTTTTGGAGACCTTGGGTAGTGAAGGCCTAGAGGAGGCTGGGGTTTGAATGTTACCTGTCCAAAGGCACTAATATAGACTCCACCATGGGACATGTGGGGCCGCCTCTCTGAGGGTGTGAAGTAGTGAAATCAATCACCTTCAGCAGAGGGAAGCTGGTGGTAAGGCTGGGATCAAACTCTTCCAGGCTATAGATAAGTTCAACCAGTTGAATGTCCGCCCGGCTCAGCCTGTTGCCCACCGGGTAGTCTTGTCTGTGGCTCTTTAACACCTGGGGAATTCAAGGAATCGGTTCAGGCACACAGGCCCCATCAGGATGGACACCTGCTCCCCTCCCCCCACCCCACTCCCAGAGCCTCTCCATCCTCACCCTCCCACCCCTGCTTCCTCACTAGGCAGGTTGGAGAGCCAGACCTTCCTCCATGGTCCCTGATTCATGGCTGAGAGGGAGGACTCTGGTCCTTGCTCCACTCCTCGGGGGAAGCCCAGGCTCCCACTTCCTCTGCTCATTCCCACATCCCTGCAGTGTTCCCACCCCCACCAGTCCTTACATCTCCCATGTGTCCCAGGGTCTCAGCACCTGCTGTGCCTCATTTCTGTCCACTCCTGCCCTAACGTGTGCAGCCCTGACATGCCAGGACGTGGCTGTGCGCTCTGCTCTCTCTCTCTGCAGCCTCCCTCGGGCAGCGAGGCCACCTGACATCCCCTTCCCCCAGGAATCCACTCTCCTGTGTCTTCCCTCCTCATGTCCTGCTATGTGTTCTGGGATCTGAATGAACCCAGGTGACCTTAACTTCATCATCCCCCTTGCAACATTGGCTGTGATTCCCAACCTACACCGGTTATCCTTGCAAGCTGGAGTGTCTAGGGGTGAACTGCACTGCTGTTTGCAATTTTATTTTTATTTTATTTTATTTTATTGTTAAATCATAGCTGTGTACATTAGTGCAATCGCCTGTACCCATTCTAAGATGCACCATAGATGTGGCCCCACCCATTACCCTCCCTCCACCAAAATTCCCCCCCTCCCTTCCCCTTCCTTGGCCCTTTCCCCATAGTCTTGTGCTATAGTTTGGTTATAGACTTCATGTGAAAGCTGTAATTTAGCTTCATAGTAGGGCTGAGTACATTGAATACTTTTTCTTCCATTCCTGAGATACTTTGCTAAGAAGAATCTGTTCCAGCTCTACCCATGTAAACATGAAAGAGGTAAAGTCTCCATCTTTCTTTAAGGCTGCATAGTATTCCATGGTGTTTGCAATTTTAAAATGCATTTTATAATTTTTGGCCGGGGCTGTGTTTGAACCCACCACCTCCGGCATTTAGGGCCAGCGCTCTACTCCTTTGAGCCACAGGTGCCGCCCTTAAGATGCATTAAAAAAAAATCTTCCTTTCCATCTGTCTGCTACCACCCCTGTTTAGATACTTCTCATCCATCCTTGAAACACTACAGTATTCTCCTGAGGGGCAGTTGGTCTCACCACTCCCTACACCTGGAGCCAGAGTATGTCCTAATGTATAGATTTTACCATGTTCCTCTTCAACCCAAAACTTTGGGTGTTTAGCAGGACTTTGTCAAATTCTAGTGTGGCTTGGAGCCTTCACGCTACAAATTCTAATTATTACATGACATTCTGTCACATACATAACCATAGATTGGGTCCCAGTCAATTAAAACTTTCTGAAAATTTTAACTTTGGTGTGACTGCTGCAATTATTTCTGACAATCTCTTTCTTTCCATGTACAATGTGCCGAGTGCGTAGGTGATTCAGACTTGTATCCAAATGTTAAAGTAACCCCAGCATCTTGGGCACCAGCCTCTACCAGCCTCTGTCAGCCTAAGGGACAGACCAGTGACCAAAGAAAATCCCCAAACCAAAAAAAACCAAACAAACCTACAAACCTTCAGTGACTTGTGAAATTCTGTAACTTTTTTTTTTTTTTTTTTTTGGAGACTGAGTCTGTGTGTTGCCCTTGGTAGAGTGCTGTGGCATCACAGCTCACAGCAACCTCAAACTCTTGGGCTTAAGTGATTCTCTTGCCTCAGTCTCCCAAGTAGCTGGGACTACCCATGCCCGCCACAATGCCCGGCTATTTTTTTGTTGTAGTTGTCATTGTTGTTTGGCAGGCCTGGGCAAGGCTTGAACCCACCAGCCCTGGTGTCTTTGGCCAGCGCCCTAAACACTAAGCCACAGACACCAAGCCAATTTTTTAAACAAAATAGAAAAGAACAGTAATATCAGAGTGCATTATGTGTAGAAAGTGTACCTTTGGTTTCAGGTACACATGTGCCGCATGTGTGGAGGTGCACACAGCTAGGTTCCTTCAGTCATTGCAAATGGTCAGAGATACATTGAGTGGGTCCGGGCAAGGAGTTCACTCCCCTCACACTGTCATTATCACTATTAGCCTACACGGGTGGGTGTGGGGGGACATATAGCAGAGAAATGAGAATGAAAATCAATGAAGGGACAGACAGAGCTAATTGTATCATGGATGTGAGTGGAAACCTGGGACTCATCAAAACTGGAAGTTCCACTGTCAGGACTTAGGGAGGGACAGTGCGTTCTTCCCTGTCAGTCATTCCATGTGTCTGTGTATCTTTTTATCTATAATCTATCCATCTATCTGTACCTGTTCTTCATATACTATCTACCTTCTCTCTGTCTCTGTATCTATAGTTTGTCCAGAGAACTCTGGAAGGAATTCGATTTTATGTGTATCAAGTAAGTCCTGCTGTAACTAATGCCGTTTTTCAGTGCCTCGTTTTGAAATTTTCCTGCCTGTTTCTTGTTGTTAGGCTCTTAATGACGAAATACTGACCTTCACCCTTCTGCCCACCAGGGACTCCCTTGCACAAGTTTCCTCTCTATCTAATTGTGTGCTTAGTTAAAAATTCCAGATAGCAAATCTTTGGACAATGCACACAACCCACCAAAAGGTTATCTTCTGGCCAAAGCTACAGTTTATCTACAGATAAGCAGCCTTTGGATCGTCCCAGGCCATTCACCAGGAGGAGTGGCAACTCAAGATAGGGTGACAAGTCATGCTGACCAGAACCTCCCTGCAAATCCTGTGTGCCTTTCATATCAAACGCCCCTGTTAAATTCCTACCCTCAGCTCCAAACTTCAAAATAGTTTCTTTGAGGCCCAACCCTTAGCCGTTTCCCCACTGCTAGCTCTGAGATAAAGCCATTTTCCTTTCGCTGCACTTCATCCTGATTACCGGCTCTTGCAAATGCTGAGTTGCTGAGCCTGCACTCAATTACTATAATGGCTCAGTCTCTCCCCCTTTTTTTTTTCTAGCTGTGCAAAGGTGAAGGATATCCACTAATCAGTCAGCCTCGATCAAAGAACTTTCATTGGAGGTTCAAAAATACAGGGCACATCATAAATGCTGTTAGCCCATGATCCCTGCTTCCCGCCCCCACATGCTGCTCCCAGTGGGCTTCTTTCCTCAGGGCAGGCCTCAGCTGCACTCACCTGCTGCTCCAAGCGCCCTGAATCTTTCTCCCCCGTTAACTCCAGCCATGGAATAGGGAGATCCCCTGCCTCCCTCCAGCTATTTAGAGCTCTAGTGCAGGGTCAAAACTTGATGAAAATGATCACTTCTCTCCAACATTCTGTATCTCACCTGAACAGGCAGGCATTTTGCTGCTACTTCTCCAATTCCTTGTTTCTGGTATACATGACCATTTCCTTCTTTTAAGAAGTTTCATTCAAACTTTCTAACACTTACTGAGCAGTTTCCACGTGAAGCAATGATGATGGCTGGTTGGGAACAAGATGCCAAGCAAGTAAGAGTGAAACCCTGTCCCCCTGCCCAGACAGCTCCTTCCCTCCAGAATAGCATCTCCAGCTCCAGGGTCAGGGGGTTCTGCACCCCTAAATGTCTGCATTCCTCCCTTCAAATTAGGATTGCTCCTAACCCTTGTCCAAACATTGCTTTTTCTGGAATATCTCGTGGCATGCTTTTCTTCATCCCCATTTCAATATCTTCCTCCTTGAGATTCATCTAGCAAGCCTGGCAAAAACAGTAAGTCAAAGATGTGTCACCTGTAGCCAATTTAATGCCAAACAAGACCCCCATCTGCCTCCAGATATTCAAAGTGTAAGAACTACACCCTTTGAAAACAGTCAGCTGGACTTCACTGAAATACCACCAATCAGAAAAAATAAGTATCTGCAGGTACAACTCAGGGTGAGCCAAAGCTTTTCCTACTCAAAGTGAAAAATGCCAAAGAAGTCACACGTTTTCATTTTGGAGAAATCATCCCTAAATATGGCCTGCCTCTTGAAATAGGCTCTGACAATGGACCTGCTTTTGTGGCTTCATCTCTGAAGTAGAAGGTAAAAGACAACCTCTGTGTATTTCACACCTTCTCTGCCATTGGGAGATCAAGTTTAATTGCCCTACCCCACTGGGCAGAATCTTACAGTTAAGTTAAACATCTAACTCTTTTAACATCTCAGGCTTTTAGAGAAGCTTGACTGAGACTTTGTAAACAATCTTCTTTTTTTCTAAATTTGGAGTTAAAAATAAAAGGAACCAGTAAGTAAGGGAGAGAGAGGTTGTAGAAAGAGATGGGTATGAAAATATACTTTTTTTTGCAGTTTTTGGCCAGGGCTGGGTTTGAACCCGCCACCTCCAGCATATGGGCCCTACTTCTTTGAGTCACAGGCGCCACCGAAAATATACTTTTGATAAAGAAGAATAAAAGAAAAGAGAATAATTTGGGACAGCGCCTGGGGCTTAATCGGCAGGACTGCCCCATATACTGAGGGTGGCAGGTTCGAACCTGGCCCCAGCCAGCTAAAACAGCAATATAAGAATTGCAACAAAAAATAGCCAGGCACTGTGGCAGGTGCTGTAGTCCTAGCTACTTGGGAGGCTCAGGCAAAAGAATCGCTTAAGTCCAAGAGTTGGAAGTTGCTGTGAGCTATGACACCACAGCACTCTACCGAGGGTGACATAGTGAGACTCTGTCTCAAAAAAAAGAGAGAGAGAGAGAATAATTTTATATAAAAAGAAATCTTGTGTGAAAACATTTTTGTCTTAAAGTAACTGATGGTTTTAAGAAAGAAATTTTAAGATGAAAATGAGGAATTTTTAAATGCTGAAAGATGGTGAATGTAAGTTGTGAAGCTGTGAAGAAGAATTTAAAAATTTTGTATGTGATGAAGTTGATTATAATGAAAAGGAACTCTCTAGTTAAAACAAACTTCTACCATGTTGGAAATTAACTGGAAACTATATGCTGCCTACAGCTCACTACATTTCAAAGAAAGTTGAAAATTTCAGTGAATCCAGGCTTTACCATCAGCATTTTTTTAAATCAGATATACTCCTATTAAAATAAAAGGGTACTTACCCTATAAAATATTATATCACAGACCCCCTCTCATTTTAAGAAATTTACCAGAGACCCTGAGAGATCTGGGAGAAACAGAACTTACTTACTAACCAAATAGTATCACTGGGAAAAATAATGAGAATGATTTCAGAATGGGGGAATAGTAAATGTCCTGATAGTTTATCTCCCCTGGTCCACCTCTATAAGAGACTCTATCATAAGTAACCAGGTGTGATTAAAGATTGGAGTCTGAGCCCGCTGAAGCCAAAGTGGAAAGGCCCCTACTTACTGACCCCATCCATACCAACAGCAGTGAAGGTGGGTGGCATTTCTGCCTGGGTATATCACTCTAGTGTGAAACCAGCCAGTGACAAGGAGTGGACGGTCCAACGACACCCAGGCATCCCCACCGGCTTATCCTGAGAAAACAGACGACAGCCCTGCCCCAGTCACATACCAGGAGCTGACTGGGCTACGCACAGCAGAAGCTTGAGGATGAGCAGCAGCAAGGTGAGACTGATTCTTCGCTTTGGACTTTGTCACATTTTCTTCTTTAATCTCAGGGGTAAGCCCTGGTGAAGGTTGTGAAAAATGTATCCAAGAGGTAACCCAAACTAGAAGAACTGTCAAAACTATGTTATTGTTTTACTCTTCTTATAAATGTACATGGAAGAGACCCTATCATAGGTATAACAATTAAAAAATAGCCAAAAGAAACTTAAAGCCCATAAACCACGCTTTCTATAATGAATTACGACAACCTGCTCCAGACCTTCCTCCTAAAACTAAAAACTTATTCCTCCGCCTGGCAGAAAACACTGCTCAGTCTTTAAATATAATGTCTTACTTTGTCTGTGGTGGGACAATGAAGAGCAGCAAATGGCTGGCTCAGTGCCCATAGCTCAGCAGCTAGGGCATCGGGCACATACACCAGGGCTGGCGGGTTCAAACCCGGCCTGGGCCTGCTGAACAACAATGACAACTACAAAAAATAATAACTGGCCGTTGTGGCGGGCTCCTGTAGTCCCAGCTACTTGAGAAGCTGAGGCAAGAGAATGGCTTAAAGCCCAAGACTTCGAGGTTGCTGTGAGATGTGACACCACAGCACTCTACCAAGGGTGACATAGTGAGGCTATGTCTCAAAAAAAAAAAAAAAATAGAGCAGCAAATGGCCCTGGGAAGCCAGAGAAGTCATTCCCTCAGATCCTACTCCTAATGTCACTCACTACAAGCATGCAGTGGGAGTAAGCTCTGGACACTAGATGTCCATCAGATGTCCATACTGTTTAGCCGGAGAAGGAAACAACTTCACCACGCCCAGCCTGTCATTCGCCTTTTAGCCCCCTGCCTGGTTCAGCTGCTCCTCTCCTTTCTCTAAAGATAATTGACATTCATGACACATGGCTTGTGCCATGATAGGGTTCATCTAACTACTGTGTGTGGCACCTTCCTCCAGAATAGGCTATACATCCCTTTTAAGGTCAGCTCTGCACCCCTTTCAGCAGGAAGTAGATACAGAAGGCTGAGCTTCACCCCAGGCCCCCAGCATGAAAGAAAAAAGGAGGGAATGTTGGGACAATTAGTCCTGTATTATGATGCCCTCATATGTCTGATGAATTGCTTTACACCAAACAAACATGCTTACATGATTTCTGGGAACATTTTCCAGTGCTCAGTCATTTACATCAAAAATCTGTACCTGCAGACACCCATTCTGCTTGGCTCAAACAAACGTCCTGCTGCACCCTGAGAACACCCGCTTTGTCTGATGCGTGGAAAGCACAGCTGACTCCATCACCATGTCAGGCCCCCCACCCCACCCCACTGCCTACTCCCTTACCCTTAAAACCTGACCCCTAAACCATCATTGGGGATGCTGCTGACTCTCAGAACAGCCCTTCCTTGTGTGGAAGCTTTAGGCCAATAAATGCTGATGCTTGACTAACCCTGGTCTCCCTGCACCTCTTTCTGATGGACCTAAAGACCCTACTTAACACTTACCATGGCCATTTTATGCCTAGAATCTAATGGCTCTAAGACCAGTCAATTATCAAAACTATTACAGAAGACAGAACCCATAAGACCTCATAGACACACAGGCACAGTCAGAGGTAAATATCACAGATTTGTAAGATTCTTCATTTGCCAGTTTTTAAATAGTTTTTCTTCCCCTCTTTAAATCATCAGTCTCTCAATTATGTAGTCATTGCCTTAAACAATTTTCACTAGGCAACAGTCCACTTTGTCGTCCTCCATAGAGTGCTATGGTGTCACAGCTCACAGCAACCTTCAGTTCCTGGGCTTAGGTGATTCTCTTGCCTCAGATTCCCGAGTAGCTGCGACTACAGGTGCCCGTCACAGTGCCCGGCTATTCTTTGTTGCAGTTTGGCGGGGGCCGGGTTTGAACCCGTCACCCTCGGTATGTGGGGTCGGTGCCCTACTCACTGAGCCACAGGCGCCGCCCCAGAAATTTAGTTTATTATATCGTAAACAAGAAGCAGTACCATCAATCAAAGTGTGTGCCTCAACTATCAACACAATTTTGCCGTCTTAACAATAGCTCGTGTATGCCAGCAGTGAAGAAGCATGGAGAACAAGTGGTAATGAAACTGTGAAAGGGGGTTTTCCACAGCTTGTTGAGAATTGAGTATTTTCCTTGCAAGAAGTGGTCCAAAGCCTGGAAGAAATGGTGGTAGTTAGCTGGTGTCAGGTCTGGTGAAGGCAGTGGATGATAGAGAGTGTCAAAGTCCAGCTTCTGTAGTTTCTGCAGCGTGTTTGTGCAACATGCAGTTGAGTGTTGTCTTGCAAGAGAATTGGCCTGTCTTTATTGACCAGTCTCTGCTGCTTAATTGCAAGCCTCCTTATCATTTTGTCCATTTAGTTGCAGTCGACATCTACTATAATTGATTGACCAGGTTGCTAGAAGCTGTAGTAGAAAATGCCAGCCCTGGACCACCAAACAGATGCCATTAGCTCTTTCTTATGAGCATTCAGTTTTGTACTATGTTTCAGCACTTAATCTTTATCCAACCATTGAGCCAAATGCTTGCGATTATCAAAAAGAACCAATTTTTCATCACACATGACAATACAGTATAGAAATGGTTTGCCTTTGTGTCGTGACAGCAAACATTGTACTGTGGTTGTGCAGGATGCTAAGATTAAATTAGGAAACCGAGTGGAGGGTATATGAAAACTCTACGAGTTTTGCAATTTTTCTGTAATATAAATAACTACATAAAAAGGGTTTAAAGGATACATGTTAAATTATTTGTTGATGAAGCAGATCAAAGTCTGGGCTTTACTTCAATTTTATTGACAATCAGGGAAGCAAGGTGAGGTCCATCCAGCTCAGGCACTGCTCTCTGCACATGTGTGTGTGGATGTGAGAGGGAAGGACGGGATGTCTGGGAGGAGGGGAGAAGAGTGTGTTCCAGTCGGAAGCAACAGTGTGTCGGGGGAAGAGTGTGTTCCAGTCAGCAGAGACCGTGTGTCAGGGGCCTTGGGCTAGAGAGAAAGGCCAACATGTCCCCTGCAGAGAAGGGTCCACAAATGACCCAGAGAATGCAGCTGAGTCTCCCCACCGAGGGCTGGGACAACTCAGCTAGGTTCTTGGCACCGACAGAATTTTGCTAAGGCGTTCATAATTGAGTCCTCTTTACAAATGTAGGTGCCGTCTCCCCAGTCTCGCCATCAAGTCCCCTTTCTGCCACCACCCTCTTATGGCACTGTCCTCCTCCCCCACAGGGTTCCTCCTCTGCCCTAAACCTGCAGCCTATTTACTGAGACTCTCCTTAAGGGGTGTTCAAAGAAGCTGGTCCCCAGCGACCTTCTGAGGCAGCCCAATAGCCCTGACATCCAAATCCCTTGTCAGTGCATTTATAGGGGGTGTCTTGAAATGAAAGATCGCTGACTTCATGCCTCCTAGTCTAGCAAGGAACTCTGGAGCCTCAGGGCTGTGGGAGTGGCTGTTCCCTAGGGGCCGCCCCTGCAGGGGGCAGAAGTGCCACAGTATTAAAGCAGCTGCCACACAGGACACACAGATCAGGAGGTGGCCGGCAGGAGCTGAGCAGAGACCCAGCCAGGACTTAATCAGGTGAGTCCTGACCTGAGGGATCTTCCTGACTGTTCTCCCGCCTGCTTCCCTAGGAAAGCAGGGGACGTGTGTTACTCTGGGTGGGTACTTTGTGTTCCCATTGTGTCTTCTTCGTGTGCCCAGGGGACAATCAAGCATTGACTAGGAGTTCCTGAAGGACACTTCTTTAAATAAAAACCACATTCAGGAACACAGAAAACCAAGTCAGGGACTTGGATGGTATGAGACAGGAGAGAGTGACATCCCTGTGGGTGATCTGTAAATGCCCCCACGCCAGTGTCAGGCGGCGTGCGGACCTTACTCTGGATCTGTTACACAATTAAGGAGGTTCTGTGCGAGTCACACAGGAGCCAACACACAGGTACAGTGGATTTACATTTGGCAGGGCCACCCATTTGGGGGTCCCACTTGAACAATGAAAAGAAATTGTACCAGGTGGTTGCGTGCCTCTCCTGCCTCTCAGGTGGGAAGCCAAATATCAATGCCAGCCTGTTAGGATGCAGATTCTCATGTCCAGAATGGATTTCACGCGTGTCAGCTTATTGGTCCCATGCGTTACCTTGTGATTGAATGCCAAGAGGTGTGCTAACTATTTCCCCTTCCTCACCATCTCCTTCTCCTTTTTTAGTCCTTCTCCTATTTCTCCTCCTCTTCTTCCTTGGCTGAGCAGGGTTCATTCTCAAAATTGCAATTGAATCTAAACATAGAGGCCTTTTAGTATAGTTAAGACAGGTGGATGTAGCTTGCATCTTAGAGAAACCCCAAATGCCCTTCCCTCGAGCTGTCATGTTCTGACAGAGCATTTGCACGGTTCTTCTATTGGCCAAATTAAATGTTCCCCTGGGCTACCCTGGCAAAACCACTCTTTTTTTTTTTTTCATAGTCATTATGTTTCTACTGCATAGGAGAGTTCTATTACCTTGCTAATTCTGTTTAAAAAGCAGAGTGGTAGATTTAGTCCTCAGGATTGGTTATAAATACTCTATACTAGGGTATTCTGAAATGGCAAACCCTAGGAGGGAAAAGCTAAAAGAAGGGGGAGAAGGGTGTGCTGTTTGTTAAACAGCCATGCCACACCCCAGGAAGCGTGGCCTGAACTTTGAAGGCTGTCCTGTACATACAGACAAACTTTCTGCTTCTTGAGAGCTCCATCAGTGCTGGTGGAAGGGGCAATGCCGCCCCCTACAGGCTGTAAATTTTCAACAATAAGATGCATCTGGAAGAAACTAGTGCCAACGTCAGAAGACCAAGGTTCTACACGCTGGCGTAGAGAAGCTCCAAGACTTTGTTGTCAGATGAAAAAACTGCGCTAGGTGTGCCAGGTTCGCCGTGTAACAAAGGCTCTATAGATAACAATAATCTGAGCTGGAAATGGAGAATAATAGTAGGATTCATATATTAAGTAATGTTTATGAAAAATTAATATAAATAAAAATGAGAAATTGCAGATTATGTCTTAGACACTAAACCAATGTTAGTTTCTTTCTTTATAATAGGAAATTAATGCAGTAAATAGCCTTTTTCTAGACTGTAAGAGAAAACTCTCCCAGTAGTGGAAAAATACAGAAATGCAATAGAAAAAAGAAATAAGAACCTTCCTCTGTAGGAACAATTTAGGTCACGGCTACCGTAGTCAGGATAAAACTAAAACCCACTTCTGCTTGTGAACAAACGCAGCATAACAGGCAAAGAGCTGAAGAGCGACTCTGCTCCCTCAGGTGTCCCTGTCAGTGATGTTGTCTGGATTCCAGGCCTGTCCCAGGCTCCCAGGGCCTTCACCTGTGTGGGATCCAGGCTGCCCTATTTAGATTCTAAAATGAAGGAGAAAATGGGAACATGAGACTGGTTTGGTGCATTTTCACCATGATGGGGACTGATGGGTGACAATTTGGGCCAAGGAATGTCTTCTAGAGACTCCACCAATCCTGCCATGGGGAAGGCAGATCCTCCTTCTGGACTGTTGATGCTGTTCAGCCTTACATCCCAAAGTACATTTTCTTCTGTGGACACCTTCATTCATTTATTCATTCATGTTTAGAGAGACCAAGAGACTGCTATTATGGCGGGGAAGCCCAAGCTTCACTACTTCAATGGACGAGGCAGGATGGAGTCCATCCGGTGGCTCTTGGCTGCAGCTGGAGTAGAGGTAGGTTGGGATTTAGCTTAAATTGGATCTAAAACGGGCTGTTTCAAAATCTGTTAATGAGCCGGGAGACTTCCACACAAGCTGATCTGTGAATAGTTTTGCCTTCCAGGAAAATATTCCCAGTTACTAAGAAAAACATGGACTGATTTGACCAAATGAAAAGGCAAAAAAAAAAAGAAACATCAATTAACCATGATATATAGACCTTACTTAGATTTGGACTTAAAGTATAAAATGTAATTTATGACATTTTATGCCACAACTAGAAACCTGAATATTGATTAAATATTAGATGATATGAAAGAATTATTGTCAATTATTTAGAGTAATTGTGTGTGATCTAGGGTATGATATTATTGTCATATTTGAAATATTGATCCATTCAAGGATTTAGAATGAGATAATAGGATACTCCAGATTTGTTTCATATCATGAACTGAGGAGGAGAGAGGTTGGTCATATAATGAAAGCAAATTGCCTTGAGTAGATAATTATTATTATTTTTTTTTGTTTTTGTTTTTTTGTAGAGACAGAGTCTCACTTTATGGCCCTCGGTAAAGTGCTGTGGCATCACAGCTCACAGCAAACTCCAACTCCTGGGCTTAAGCGATTCTCTTGCCTCAGCCTCCCGAGTAGCTGGGACTACAGGTGCCCGCCACAACGCCCAGCTATTTTTTAGTTGCAGTTCAGCCGGGCCCGGGTTTGAACCCTCCACCCTCGGTATATGGGGCCAGTGCCTTACCGATTGAGCCACAGGTGCTGCCTGAGTAGATAATTATTGAAGCAAGATGTCCAAAACAAGGTGAATCAATTTAGGTTATATGCATTTTTATAGATTTTACCTGTACCTATAGTACAGGTAAAACATCTGAGAAATTAAAGGTAATTAAAGTTAAAATATAAAGCATGGTATGAGAAGGAGGGAGTGGATTGTAACAAACTTCCTGTTAAAGACTCAGTAAACTCATTCATCAATTATTTTGCTGAGCACCTATTAAGTGCCAGGCTCTGTGTGAGGTGCTGGGGTAGACAGCGAACAGGACAGGATTGGTCCCTCCCAAGAGCAGCCTGCACAGCTCTGAGGATGCAGACAAGTGACAAGGTGATTAAAGTGAGGAGTGGGGGCCTCTAGGAGGACACCCAAGCATTCCACAGGGTGACAAGGCCCTTCTTCCCAGGGTCTGAACAGGAAATACTGGTGACTCTGTGGAGTGCTGCCCTCTGGAGGTGTCCGTGGGAAAACACTCCCCAGTACAGACTGAGGTGCTCAGCCAGTGTGTGGGGAGAAAGGCAGGGACAAGCTCAGGAGGGCTTGTCCCTCAGGAGGGAGCGCAAAGGGAGGCTGTCAGGGTGGGGTGTGTTCTGTGAAGGGACCTCGGAATGTGCGCCCTTTAGCCCCATGGCCACGTGAGGCCCTGAGTCTGGGGGATGCACTTTCTCCACAGCTTCATGGACATGTGGGGCTCTACCCTGATCCTTTCTCAGTGTCATGAACCTCCTTTAAAGTATAAAATGAGAAAGAATGATTTAAATATAGCAAATGCCTCTTGCTGGTAGAATCTTAAATGATCCCTGGGGTACAGCATGCCCGGGCCAAGTGTACACAAGCTGTCTGATCACTCTTGGGGACACAGGCTTTCCTGAGCCACTGCAGCAACATAACCAGAACACCTGCCTGGTCCCTTCCTCCCAGTGACTGCTCCCCAAATCAAGAGCACACCATGAACATTGTAGGGTCCGGGTGGAGGTGAGGGGCTCTGCTGTAAAGAGTGACAGCTTGTGCCCCACCCCTGCCCCTTTCCTCATGGGATGGACATCAATCTCCAAATACTCATGACCAAACTAATCCATGTGTCGGCACATCTCAGAAATCTCCAGTTCTCCATGTTATGTCCTGGTCGGGGCCGTTCAAGACTACAAGTCTATAATGCTATGGGAAAACTAAGAACCATTTTGCTGTTTCTGCTTGCAGTTTGAAGAGGTATTTATAAAATCTCCAGACGATTTGGAAAAGCTAAGAAATGGTAAGAACAAGTATCTAAATACCTCTGTGAGGGTAACTCGTAGAAGCGACAGGGAGGGTGTAAGACCAGCCTGTGTTGGGGGTGGATGAACGCATAATTGGTGACATGAATGAAGATAAAATATAAACAAAAAGTATTACTTAGTGGGCGGAGGTGATGCAGAGGTGAAAACAGAAGGTGGAGGAGGCTCCTTAAGCAGGTCTGGCAACTCTCTCAGGGCTGAAGGGAGCCAGATTTCCATCAATATTTGCTAAAGGAGCCATCCCTAGTTCATGAGAATGCCCTCTCCTTGCCACCTCAGGCATTGTGCACTGTGACTAATCTATCATCAGCTCAGGATCCCACACAGCCCCCCCAGGCAAGGACATGCATCAAAGGAAAACAGTAGATACAGGGCCATCTTCAGTTCTTTCCTCTTACCAGACTGACAAGTTGATATCCTGGCAACATTATTGGCTTTGAAGAGCATGGAAAGGGACCTGCGCATATAAACTTCTCTCAGAACTTACCTTAAATGTGATGAAAACAAGGAGACTTACTTTCGTTAATCTTCCCATTTTAATTGACATACAGCTGGCTACCCTTTTGTAGCTTCTCCCAATGTTTCCCTAAAATATCCATAAAGATTTATCAATTCGAAAAATATGAGGGACCTACCATTTCTCTGGATTGAAAATAAAAAGGCAATAAAGGAAAAGGAAGATTGATAAGAAAAAGGACTACAGGAAGCTAAAAACAAAAAGCTATTTCAAGAGAAAGTACTAAGTAATACTTTTTGTTTATATTTTATCTTCATTCATGTCACCAATTATGCGTTCATCCAGAAAGAGTGGGACCCATAGACATTTTCTTCTCCTTTTGCTTTTCTTTTCTCTAAAGATGGGAGTTTGATGTTCCAGCAAGTGCCCATGGTGGAGATTGACGGGATGAAGCTGGTGCAGATGAGGGCCATTCTCAACTACATCGCCAGCAAACACAACCTCTACGGGAAAGACATAAAGGAGAGAGCCCTGTAGGTATTTCTGTCCCGACACCACCAGAGGACCCAGGACAGTGCAGGGGATCTGGACAGCAGCAGGCTGGGCCGTGGGACTCTGCAGGATGGCAGAGTCCTGTGGACGGGAGGGAAGAGCAACAAGGGAGCGGTCAGGCAAGTGTGACATCGAAGAGGATGCAGTCCCTAGATGTAGCTCCATGACAGAGGTTTCCAACTCTCATGAGCCATGAACTCAAGAGGGTGGTGGAATCCTGTTTCCAGGGGCTCAGGCCTTTAGGAGCTGAGTTCCAGCCAATAGCTAGGGGACAAAGGACAGAGTGTTTGAGAGCGTGTAGATGAAGGCTGGGGAGGGAGGATCCAAAGGAGCTGAGTCTCAAGTTCCAGTAATTACAAGAATGATGAACCTAAGTCATCACCCAGTTGTATGGACTGGTCCATTTGAGAAGGCTTAGTAGAGTCCGGTACCCAGGAAGCTGGGTTACCTTAACTTTTTGATACAATTCTGAAGCAGCCAGATGTATTCACTATCACCAACACACTGGGGTCTGCTCCCCATTGTGATGAAACTTCAGGACTCAAAATATAATCTTGTGAGGCCTTCTGGCAATTCCTCAAAAAGGTTAACAGAGTAACCAATGAACTAGCAATTTCACCAAAATACAATGCAAGTAACAGCAATATTCATAAAACTAAAAAGTTCATCAGCAGTTGATTGGAAAAACAAAATATGCCGGGGCGGTGCCTGTGGCTCAAAGGGGTAAGGCACCGGCCCCATATGCCGGAGGTGGCAGGTTCAAACCCAGCCCCAGCCAAAAACTGCAAAAAAAAAAAAGAAAGAAAGAAAAACAAAATATGCCAAAGGCATGCACCGGGCATTATTTGACTAGGACAAGGATTAAGTTTGGTGTTTGGTCAACATGATTGACCATAAAGACCTTACATTGCATAGAAGAAACCAGACACGGAAGGTCACAATTTATAGGACTGGTTTTGTATGAATTGCCCAGAATATTGGAATCTGTATAGGCAGGAAATAGAATAATAGAGCTAGAAGGAGCGGGGGTTGGGGAGAAATGAAGAATACTGTCGGTGGGTACAGATTTTCTTCCCAGGGTGCCAAAAAGGTTCTGGAGTTAGAATAATGTGATATTTGCAGAATTCTGTGCACATATCAAAATCCACTGAACAGTATTCTTCAAATGAGTGATAATTACAGTATGTGAACATATGTCAATAAGCTGTTATTTTAAAACAATCTTTCAGAGGCTCGGCGCCTGTAGCTCAGCGGCTAGGGTGCCAGCCACATACACCGGACCTGGCGGGTTCAAATCCAGCCCGGACCTGCCAAACAACGACAACTACAACCAAAAAATAGCCAGGCGTTGTGGCAGGTACCTGTAGTCAGAGGCAAAAGAATTGCTTAAGCCCAAGAGTTTGAGGTTTGAGTTGTGAGTTGTGACACCATGGCACTCTACCCAGGGCAACAGTTTGAGACTGCCTCAAAAAGAAAAAAAATATATTGCAGAAAACCCAGTTTGACAGAAAAGAGAAGAAGGTCTCCTACAGTCCATACTGTCGTAACTGTGAATGATGGGCATATTTAAGTCAGGTCTGGAGAAACGCAGTCGTGGCTAGGTCAGGGCAGCAGCCCCTGGGGGGCAGTGGGAGCCTGTTTTATGGAAATAGTTGAATAGCTGCTAATATTGAGCATAGGAACGTGCCTGGGGGACAAAGTGACGCAGAGGCAGAGGAACGTGACTGAGATGCATGTGCCCAGAACGCCCTGGAAGTCACTGAGGCAGCGGGTGTCTGGCCACCAAATCACACTCAGTTTATCACACAGCAAATGATAGACATGGCAGGTTCAGTGTAGTATCAACAGTTATTTGCAGTGAATCCATCAAGTTCTCTCATGACTGAGACCTCAGATAGGTCACTGATGCTTTTTGAACCTGTATTTGATCATGTGTGTAACAAAAATGTTAGAAATGTATCTACCCAGAAAGGGTATTTTATGTAACAAAAGTTTCTATGTGTAAAAATCATATCAAATTGACCAACCTATAAAAGGGACCCGCTGCAGTGAGTTAGTTACCTGATGCTCTATTCCAGTAAGTTGTTAAACTGAAAAACCAGCATTTGACAGTGAGGCTGTTTCTGCCCCTCAGGATTGACATGTATGTAGAAGGCATGGTGGATTTGAATGAAATGATCATGCGTCTTCTCATCCATCCCCCCGAGGAACAAGGTGCCCAGCTTGCCTTGATCAAAGAGAAAACAACAAATCGCTATTTCCCCGCCTTTGAAAAAGTAAGCGAACATAGAGAAAAACTGATTTCAATTCAAACTGGGGGGAGGGGGAACAGTAGTGGGGGGAGAGGAGAGAAGGATTTGGGGTGCTTCCAATGAATGAGCCCAATATAGGGGTGTATGGCACACCTTTGGGGTGCAGGACATACCTACAAGAAGGACTCTACCTAATGAATTCAAATACTGTGATTTGGTTGTTGTACCCTCACATTAATCTGAAATGAAAAAAGAAAACGTAAGTGAAGCTTACTTTTTTAGCATTTCAAGGCACAGAGTTTAGAAGGCAATAGAAAAATAGTGCCTGGGCATTCACGAGGCCGGGACCTTCAACGTGAAGGTGAGTCCTCAGTGAGACTTCCTGATCCCCAAGCCCTCAGTCTGATTTGCAAGACATTTTATGAAATGAGACTGTGAAGCAGAATTGTACCACTAATACCCAAGTAATAATTTTCCAGCAAATTTCAATTATTAGACCCAAATCTAGAATTCTCTATTCAACAGAATTTGAAGTTCATAATTAAAACATGGGCTGTGCAAGGCTCTGAGCTACACTAGAGATTGGTCTGCAGCCTCCAGAACTCCCTGGGCTTTGACCCCAGAGGAACGTGGGGAAAGCACCCTGGGGAGAAAAGACACCACCTGCTCACCAGGAGAATATTGTAGGTTTTCAGAGATGAAAGAGAAATGTTTAAACAGGGATGGTGGCACTTGGAGTCAATTGCAGACATCAGTGCAGTTCATCCCTAGACAGATTGCAAATTACAGCAGTGCCAGTTAGAATCCAGAGCCAAGGTTGCAAGGGACGTGAGAAAGTCAAGGTCACCCAGGTTTACTTCAGATCCCAGAACACAGAGCAGGACATGAGGAGAGAAGATGCAGGGAAGTGGACTCCTGGGGGAAGGTGCTGTCACAAAGGGGCTTCGCTGCCCAAGGGAGGCTGCAGAGGGAGAGCAGAGCACACAGCCACATCCTGGCACGTCAGGGCTGCATGCGTTAGGCCACAGGGTGGACGGGGACATGGCACAGCAGGTGCTGAGACCTTGGGACTCATGGGAGATGCAAGGACGGGGGGGGGGGGGTTGGGAACACTGCAGGGATGTGGGACTGAGCAGAGGAAGCGGCAGCCTGGGCTTCACCCGAGGAGTAGAGCAAGGAGCAAGGTCCTCACTTTCACCCATGAATCAGGGACCATGGAGAAAGGTCTGGCTCTCCAACCTGCCCAGTGAGGAAGCAGAGGTAGGAGGGTGAGGATGGAGAAGCTCGGAGGAAGCAGGTGTCCAGTCTGACGGGATATGTGTCCCTAATCTGATTCCTCAAATTCCCCAGGTGTTAAAGAGCCACGGACAAGACTACCTGGTTGGCAACAAGCTGAGCCGAGCTGACATTCAGCTGGTTGAACTTATCTACAACGTGGAAGAGCTGGACCCCAGCCTTACCGCCAACTTCCCTCTGCTGAAGGTGATCGATTTTACTACTTCATAGCCCGCATCTTTCATGATGGAGTCTAGTATTTGTGCCTATGGACAGGTGACATTCATACCCTAGCCTCCTCTAGGCCTGCACTGCCCACTGTCTCCAAATAGAGCTTCCAGGCCCTGGTTCTGAGGCATGACAAGAATCTTGGTATGGGAAGGAAATTAGAGGCAGATGCTACGAGAGCCCTTCAGGCTCTTACCACTTCCCACAGGACAGCCAATAATTCTAGAGACAAGGGCTGGCACAAGGAAGGTGACTTTTATTTGAAGAGTCAGCAAAATAAGGAGATGGTGGACTAGTGACCCACAAGACCATCTTCAGTCAGTACTGACTTCACCACATTCCCTGTTCAGGGAAAGGGGGAGAAGGGAAAAGCTGCATAGGTAACCAAGGAACACAGTCATCTGGGTGCCAGCGAGGGTTGGAGGAGGTTGTACAATTTCTTTGTTAACTTTGAAGGGCATACATAGGTCAGGTCATGATGATCCTATAATTGTTTAACACATTATTGGTACTTACATGTGTTCCTTATCTCCCCAGTAGTTAGTTTGGGGGAAAGGACAGTTATCGCCTTTCTTGTAGAAATGAACTCAACACTAAATTCATCCTATGATATTCTGGCCTCCATGCAAAGCTAAGCAGAAGCTTTTATATAGAGTGTATTACCAGTGCCAGAGAGCTCTTCCACTGTTGTACCCAGAAGGCTATTTTACCTTTTAGAATTGAAAGGCCCCAGGCCCCAGTGTCTCTCTCCACACCCTCTAGTCCATTACAGTCTCTGTGCCCAATTTCTTGGGGATTTTCTTCCCGCACCACATCTGTCTGGGCAGGTCTCGTGTTCCTCTCTACCCAGGCCCCCTCCACACTCCCAACTACCCCATCTCTACTCCTCAGTGGGAAAATCTGTTTGACTGACCCTCAGGTTAGCCTTTAATATTTTCTACCTTCATTCTGTGGGAAGGGAATCCTCAGGACCCCGATAAGATTTCAGCCACTTTGGGAAACCAAACTGATCACAGCACCTCTCCTCCCCACTCCCCAGAATGTTTCAAGGCCAGTGATCCTGGGAAACAGCCCAACAGTAACTTTTACTCTGGCCCTGGCTGGCAGCCAATTAGGGGAGTTAATCCTAAATTTTCCCTGAGTACAAAAATTAATTCCTCTGCAGAAGGAATGACTCCCTCTGGGAACCCTTCTCCCCCATTCAAACCTACTGATAAGGGATAATAAAACCATGTGAAAGTGAGCTGACTCCTCAGAGTGGTCAGACTCCAATCTGCTTTTCTCTCCTTCCTCTGCTAAATATAGCCTTTCCAATCCCTGGACTGGCTTTCTCTTCTTTTTACAGAGCCTTCCTCTGACTCCACATTCCCATTCCCAACTTCTTTTTTCCCATATCTTCACATGCACATTATTTTTTTCTTGTCTTGCACAAAAGCCATGAAGCTCCAGGATTCATGTATAAGAAGGCAGGGAGGGCTGTGGATGAAATACTGAGTTAAAGCCATCCTCATGCTATTGAGCATATTATACGTCCTTCCTCTTATCTTCACTTCTCACTGGTGTCTGTTCCCAACTTGCACCCTGTGCTGAAGGAGGGGCCACAGTCTATGTGTATAGTCCTGGGGCTCAGATTTCCTGGGCTGTTTAATAATTGGTTTGGTCTTTGGGCTGGGCCCTGAGACTGTGATTTGTGCATTGCAGGCTCTGAAAACCAGAGTCAGCAACGTGCCCACAGTGAAGAAGTTTCTGCAGCCTGGCAGCCAGCGGAAGCCACCTGGAACTGCAAAAGATGTAGAAGAAGCAAGAAAAATTTTCAAATTTTAGAAAAGCAGGCCCATCGGGAGGCTGAGGCAAGAGAAACGCTTGAGCCCAGGAGTTGGAGGTTGCTGTGAGCTGTGTGAGGCCACGGCACTCTGCCGAGGGCCATAAAGTGAGACTCTGTCTCCACAAAAAATAAAAAGAAAAGCAGGCCCAGACATTCTTTGTAACAATGTGGTGCTAGCCCCATGCTGATGGAGGCTATTGTGAAGCTAATAAACTTTGCAAACTATATGCTAATCAAATAAAACCTTCTGATGAGCAAACTTAGTTAAAATTCATTCTTTTTCATTAGGATCTGATATGAAATCAGATTTCCAATGTCCTGACCTACCTGTCTCAGAATTAAAAAGTACTAAAGGAAAATGTATATTAAGTGGTGTGTTTCACTTCTCTACAAATTCTGCTATAACATTTCTTATACAGCCTATCACAAACTCATGCATAGAAATTCACATTTAACACTTGCAGGTGTATCTTGGAAAAGCATTACCATTCTGGGGACAGCATAACAACATTTTCTTCTTTTCTTGGAGAGCCATGTTACTTCTGATAACAAAGATCTTCTGTCTTATGCACCTTCAAGCAGCTGTTCCGGCTGTGCACTCTCTGGTGTTCTAGGAGCTGAACACCACAGAGAAGAAAACGGACCCTCCGCGTTCTCAGCTGGCCCCGCTGTCCCTCACTGCGCAGGCGCAGGCGCGTCCTCGCGGACTCTGGGGCCCCGGGCAGGACTTCTACTCCGAGTTCTCTCGGTGCAGCTCAGGCCTGGGCTTCCGAATTACAGACCGTGTGTGTGAATTGCATTGAACTAAATATGTGTACAGTCATTCTCTCCCTGCCTGTCCCGTGCCAGAGCGTTGGGTGAGGGGTGTCGCTTCTGCCACACGCTGGGCCCACAGTGCTGACCTGCCTGGAGGTCTGGGCTCTGGCGCCCTGAGCCTCCTGCTCTCAGGGGAGCCCCCACAGTGCAGCGGTGCGGGGCAGACAGACTCCCCGGCTCAGTGACTGCAGCTTCGCTTCCTTCTGGTCTCTGCTCCACTGAACAGAGTGGTTTTTCTGAAACGCAAACCTGAACCTCACCGCCTTCTCTAAATTCCTCAGTGGGTCCCCCCTGCCTGTAGCCTGCGTCCTCCACCCCTCTTCTCCCCTGATCGCCAGCCAGTCACCCCCAGAGCAGGGCAGGGCCTCTTAGCTTCCTGCCTGGCACGTTGGCTGCCCTGCCTGGCAGGCTCCGTCCCACCTGGCCACAATTCACTCCCCACCCATGGCCTCTCCTCTGCCCTCCACAGAGCCCTGGAAGCCCCTAATGTCACCCGGGGCCGCTGTGTCTGCTCCTGTCCTGTGAGCTCGTAGGGTGGGGCGTGGTCCCGCTAGGTCCCCAGGGCTGCATCACCAGTGGATGTGACACCAGCACAGCTTACACACACCAGCAGGCCCTAGGACCTGGGTCTGGGCTTGGAGAGGTCACAATCCCGGCACTCAGCCTGACTCTGAGTCATCATCTTCCCCCTTCTATAAGCACATTTACTCACGTCACTCAAATGTGTATGGAGCTTGCTTGGATTCCGACAATAAACCTACTGCAAAGAAATCTGCACAGGACTCTTAGATGGATTAAAATGCTGAATATTTGATGAAATTAGGAATTTTGAAATGTTAATATCATCATGTTTGAAAAAGTAATTCTTTCCAGGAAGTATTATTATTTATAAACAGGGTGATAACAGCATCTGAAATTTGCTTCAAAATAATCTCATGGTAGTGAAGGGAATCGGAGTTTGTCTTAGTTACTGTGGCTTCTGTCACAGGTCACTATAAACTTGACCTACCTCTTTCAGTGTGTGTGTGCAGGGAAGGGGGTGGTTATTGAAGTGCTAAGTACTTAAAGACACAGGACATCCATCCTGGGGGTGTCAGCAAAGTAAGGAGTGATCTTAATCTTCCCACATTGCCTCACCCCCATCAGTCTAGATCTCTAGAAAAATACTTGAATTCATGTGTCCTTAGGACAAGAGAAAAAGTCTGTTTTATGCTCACATCAATTCTTTCTTTGTGTACTGGTGTGACAATTTAAGAGTTTTTTATTTAGCTGCTTTTGGATAGTTTGTGTCAACTTAGAAAACAGAGAAATGTTCTCTAAAAGAACAGATATTTCTATGGCAGTGAGGTATGGTGTTGAGAACCTGTCTATGAGAGGAACTATGTGTGCATTCAGGGAAGTAAAGACAAAGATTTTCAAAGAGATACAATGAGGAGGATTACACAACAGTTTTGAAATACTTATCCTTGGCTGCAAAGATCAATGTCAAGAGTGATGTCAGTGCATGTTTGGACAGGCACTTGCTGAGCAGGTGTCCTTGCAGACCTGACTTTGTAAGGCCTTTTTGCAAGCTTGCGGTTTTAATAGTTTCTTTTGTTATCAGACACGCAAGCCTGAGAATCTTCTTTTCCTGGCCTTTCCCAATTCTGTTTGTCAGGGTTTTCTTTTTTTTTTTTTTTTTTTTGTGGTTTTTGGCCAGGGCTGGGCTTGAACCCACCACCTCTGGCATATGGGATTGGTGCCCTACCCCGTTGAGCCACAGGCACCTCCCCTGTCAGGGTTTTCTTAACATTAGTGGCTCCATTTTGACTCTGGCAACCCTCACAATCCTTATGGAAATGTAAAAATGAGGAATTTAGAAAACTAGGGCATGATGATGTAATGATATGAGGGGAACAAAGAGATGGTGTTATTCTTGGTATTCTAAGTATGTGTCCAGTGCCCAAGGAAATGTGGTTTATCCTAAAATTGCTTCTTCTATAGAAAAAGCCAACATGCCTTTGTGGATTTAAATTTGGCAAGATCACAGACTTGGGATTCCCAAGTGACTAGTGAAAGGGACACACATTTGTGTAGTTCCAAGCCTCCAGCTGCTTCTCCAGCCTCCATCTCCTGGTGAGAAAAGAGCCCACCGAACACAACTCTAATTTATAACCAGATGGTAGATGTCACACACACTAGCTCTTTAAGAGATAGTTTGCAATTTGTTGCAAAGTCTTGATGGCATTGGCTTTTCAATATTTCTTTAAGGATGGTTGCAGCAAAAGTGGCAAAATGTTTTTGTGAGCAACTGTCTGTAACGTACAGGTGAATCTAAAGCAGTAGGACTTTTAGTTTTCTTTTTTTTTTGGCCGGGGCTGGGTTTGAACCCGCCACCTCCAACATAGGGGACCGGTGCCCTACTCCTTGAGCCACAGGCGCCGCCCAGACTTTTAGTTTTCTAAATCAAGATGACCCGGATATATGACTTGAACAAAATTAAGAACGGTAATGTCTTTTTTGTGAATTACCATATTTCCAGTTCAGCACGTTATTTGTTAATCCTTGCCCTTTACCCAGTTAAACATTTGCCTAAACCCTCTGCTCTTTCCAAATTCTCTTCCTTAATCCCTGTGTACACTCAGTGGGAAAGTCCCACTTCTTTGCTAATTATGTTTACATTGTAGAGAATTGTGTCTGTTCATAAGGATTAGTTTATCCATTATCACAGTTCTTAGGTTTAATTTTTCTGTAGTACTCATTCTCCTCAAGCAAACTCAGAGTAGGAAATTATAGAAATCTCTGTGACCACTAAAATATCTAGCAGTGCTGTTTGCTCTATCAAAATACCAAAGAAACTGTAATACTCCTATGTGCAGCCCGCTGTGCTACAGAAGACTGTGAGTCCTCTCTGCTCTCCAGCACCTCACACATTAATGGGGACACAACATGTACGTAAGTAACTGTTGCACATTAAGGTTTATTATAATAGAAATAAATTGGCCTGAATGTCAGGAAAACCTAGATTCTAATTCAGTCTTGGCCACTGATTCACTGACCCAGTTGCATTCTCTCTGAGCTTCCTCCAACTCATGCAAACCTAGGTTGTGGTTCTCATCCTCAGCACCACTGCCTTTTTGAATGGGGTAAATCTTTGTTGCAGGCTGTCCTGTCTATTCTGGGATGCTTTGAGACAGCCTGGCCTCTACTTACCTGTGCTCTAACATCTCCCTTGCCCCCAGATGTGACGACGAACAGTGTCTCTGGGCATTACTAAATGTCCCCTGGAGTGGGGAGCAAAGTACTCCCCGTATAAGGATTGGATTCCTTGACTTTCCAAAGTGCTGAAACTCATGTCTTGATGAAAAAGCTAGATAATTACTGAATCACATAACTGTTGTTTGTCATTTGATTAAAGACCTAGATGGAATGTCCAGGTCATTAGATTTGAATTTAAGAGTCAACAATGACACGGAATAAATATTAATACCGGGAAACTAGAAAGTTATTATAAGAAAGAGACTGGGAGTTTCAATGAGACTCTCTAAAAATCAAGGTGTCAGAACAACCAGGGCCTAAGAGAATTTAAAGGAAAATATATAGCCCCTTTGTAAGAAGATACTGACAAGACCATAAAGAAGAGTAGGTCACAAGATGCCACAGAGACCAATGTCTGAGCAGAGGTCTCCCAACCCATGTTGTCGTCCACACAAACAGGAAGCAGGGTCAGGTGAGTGGCAGCCAAGCCCCTGAGGTCTGGTCTGAGAGGAGAGACCCAAAGGGTGACTGGTGTCAAGACAGGAACCAGGGACCCGCTACAGACATTGGGTAAGTGAGCCTGTTAAGGATGTGTCAGGCATCCCTGAACCGTCACTGAAAATTTCCTGGTAATCCAGGTTGAGTAATAAGTGAATATCATTAACAAATGACAGGAAGTTTATAGAAGAGTCATTATAGGTTGTGGCTGTGGTTTTGTTTTCTTTTTTTGAGACAGTCTCTCTCTGGTGCCCAGGCTACAGTACAGTGGCATCAGCCTAGCTCACAGCAACCTCAGACTTCTAGGCTCAACTTTCCTCCTGCCTCAGCCTCCCGAGTAGGTGGGACTACAGGCAGTGGCTACAACGCTTGGCTAACTTTTCTATTTTTAGTTGAGCTTGGGTCTCACTCCTTCTCAGGCTGGTCTAGAACTTCTGAGCTCAAGTGATCCTCCCATCTTGGCCTCCCAGAGTGCTAAGATTAAAGGCATAAACCACCATGCTCAACCTTTGTTTTTGTTTTATAACAGGGTCTTGGTCTGTTACCAAGGCATTATTTCTCACTACTACCGTGAACCCCTGGGTTCAAGTGATCCTCCTGCCTCATCCCCTTGAGTAGCTAGAAATACTGGCAGACACCACCACAACCGGTGAATGTTTTCATTTTTATTTTTTGTAAAGTTGGGATCTTGCTATGTTGTCCAGGCTGATATTGAACTTCAAGCTATTCTCCCACTACCATGTGACTTATTTGAAAAAAATATGAAAAAATATAAAATTTTATTCCTATTACCACTGAATGGGCGTATAAGTATGGGGGGACCTGTGTGCTACCCAATGTGTTCAAAGACTCACCCATCTCCCAGGAACTGGGGAAAGAACAACTTCCCATTTGCTGAGTCTTTATGAGGAATTTTATCTACGTTAGGTCATTTAAATGTTTCAATGGCTATTGTTTTTCTTCATTTTAGAAGAGAAAATCAAGCTAAGAAAGTGAACAACCTGCTCAAGTGAACAACCTCAGAAGGGAAGGGGACAGGATCCAAACCAGGATTGTCCGTCTGTAAGTCTCCCTCTTTCTGCAAGGAAGCAGTGTAACTGGGTCCACTCTAGAGACACAACTCCTTTAATACACTCCTGGAACCATCGTAGGTTATATTCCTTTCAAAACAAGCCCATCTTCTTCATGAGATGAACATAGTTACCCTAGTCCTCAATTCACTCAGGGTTTTAGGTTGTCAAGGCAAATCAAGGCACAGTTTTATTGATTTTTCTTTTTTTTTTTATTTTTCTTATGATTGCAAGAGCTGCTAACAGAAAGGAGCTCACGAATGAGATGGCTTCCTTTCTGCACACCCTCCAACCTTTAGTTGGCTAATAGGAAAATGCAAAACAGGTTCTCAGAGAGAAGCATAGAGCAGTGATTTTAGGATCTTAGGTATGCAGCAAACATTTGTAAAGATCATAAATTAAATTATTTTCAAAAGAAGTCCAAAGCACAGTTAAGTATATTCTTTATTTGTTTACTCTTTTTTTTGAATCAACATAATTTAAGTGCGATGTGGAAGTTTAACTATAGATTCAAGTGTGCCATGAGATAAAGAAGGTTGAAAAATACTGGCATAAAGAGTGCGACAGCCTGTGGTGGGATGGAAAATCCTGGACCTGCAGAGAAGAAGGTGTCCAGGCTAACCCAGCACTCACAAGGTGCGTGAGTGTGGGCAAACTGCCGTGTCTCTCTGGACTTCCATGTGCCCATCCTTCAGTAGGACAATCAGAGCTACTTCCCGTGGTTGTCGTAGACACACTCCCTAGATGTTGCCCATGAGCGAGGAACACGTGTGTGTGTGTGTGTGTGTGTGTGTGTGTGATCCCAGGCTAATCACCCAGCGTCTCTGGCTCTCCTCTGATGCTGACACAGCAAAACTCTATGGTAACCCTTGGCCCAGTCGTGGCCCGGCCTTTGAAAATCTCCTAATGAGAAGATAATGAACCATACTTACAAGGAGGCGTGTTCTGATAATATATCCTAAGATAGAAATGCATTTCCCTTTGTGACATGATCCTCAGGCAATGGCTGAGGGAGCTCAGTGTGAGGATTTGAATCACTTGCCCCTGTGAACTCTATTTACACACATACCCCAGATAGCAGCATGAGCTTTGCCCCCCCTTTCATTCTGCTGAATCATCCTACCTCCATTTCCTGTAAGAAAGTACAAGATAAGAAAATACAATAAATAAACAAAATCTCCAGTGACAAGACAGGTGAGTTGATTAAGTATGTTTTCAAAGAATTCTTTACTTTCTTTTTTTTTTTTTTTTGTAGAGACAGTCTCACTTTATGGCCCTCAGTAGAGTGCCGTGGCCTCACACAGCTCACAGCAACCTCCAACTCCTGGGCTTAAGCGATTCTCTCGCCTCAGCCTCCCGAGTAGCTGGGACTACAGGCGCCCGCCACAACGTCTGGCTATTTTTTGGTTGCAGTTTGGCTGGGGCCGGGTTTGAACCCACCACCCTCGTTACATGGGGCTGGCGCCTTACCGACTGAGCCACCGGCGCCGCCAGAATTCTTTACTTTCTAAAGGTGAAAGAAAAGTGAGACTATGGAGTTCCACATTTTCAAATGTGAATATTAAAAACATCTAAAATTCAGGGCGGCGCTTGTGGGTCAGTGAGTAGGGTGCCGGTCCCATATGCCGGAGGTGGCGGGTTCAAACCCAGCCCCGGCCAAAAACCACAAAAAAAAAAAAAAAAAACATCTAAAATTCAAATCACACGTGGCTTTTCCAGAAATGCATCTGTTGGTAAAGACAAGTATACTTTGGTTCTTAACTCAGCAACTACAAATTTGCAAGCATAACCTTAAAGTCTTATGACAGAGCTGGGGGTCTGGAATGTTGCTAAGTTCTGGTGTTGGAACTTACGCTTTCAATAACTCCTGTCTGTTTTTATTCACACTTATGATATTGTCCCTAAGCCACTGATTTCCATTCTGTGGTTGGCTGCTGTGTTTATCCTCCCAAGCAACCTGCTATGAAGCAAGGGCTATTGAACGTCTTTGCCTGGACCCAATCAATGCCTCTCTCACCATTTGCAATGACCCAAAGAAGCTGCCCAGGTGTACACATCCATACACACAACACACATATACCTGAAACTAAAGACTCATGAAATATTGCTCACCCTTTCTATATATAATGCACTCTGATATCTTCTATTCTTTTCTATTGTATTTAAAAATTTAATGGATTTCACCACTTTCTTTGTTTTTACTGAGATATAGTCTTACTTTGTCACCCTCGGTAGAGTGCCATGGCATCATTGCTCACAGCAACCTCAAACTCTTGGGCTCAAGAGATTCTCTTTACTTAGCCTCCCTAGTGGCTGTGACAACAGGCGCCCACCACAATGCTCAGCTATTTTTTTTTTTTTTAGCAGGCCTGGGCCAGGTTCAAACCCACCAGCCCCGATGCATGTGGCCAGCGCCCTAACCACTGAGCTACAGGCAACCATTTTCTGAACAATTGCTGGGTATGTTTTGAAAAACAGTAACTAAAGAATAAGACTCAGACTTTGGTTTTGAATAATAGAGGGTCTGAATCCCAGGTCCTCTCCTTAATTTGGGCAAATTACTCCAAAGAACCTCAGTATCCCCAACTTTTTTTTTTTTTGAGACAGTCTCACTTGGTTGCCCTAGAGTGCTATGAGATCATAGGTCACAGCAACCTCAAACTCCTGGGCTTAAGTGATTCTCTTGCCTCAGCCTCTCAAGTAGCTAGAACTACAGGTGCCCGCTACAACACCCAGCTGTGTTTGTTTTTTTAGGGACAAGATCTCCCTCAGGCTCAGGTTGGTCTCAAGCCTGTGAGCTCAGGCAATCCACTTGTCTTGGCCTCCCAAGTGCTAGGATTACAGGTGTGAGCCACCACGCCTGGTCCTCAGTATCCCCAACTTTAAAAGATAACATAACAACAGAATTTACCTTAGGTGGTTTTTGTAAATAAAATGAAAATAAATTTGTAAGAATGCCCAGTTGTCACTGATATTGAACAAATGTTAGCTCCTTCTATATACTGCAAAGTTAATTCAGTAAGATCACTTTTTCTACATTATTAAACAAAATGCGAGTGGTGCCTGTGGCTTGAAGGAGTAGGGCGCCAGCCCCATATGCTGGAGGTGGCAGGTTCAAGCCCAGCCCCAGCCAAAAACTGCAAAAAAAAATGCACCCAGTGGAGGTAGAATAGAGAATTTCAAAAGAAGCAAGGAATTAGGCCAGGCACAGTGGCTCACGCCTGTAATCCTAGCAGTTTGGAAGGAGGCAGGTGGATTGCTTGAGCTCAAGAATTCGAGACCAGCCTGAGGGAGAGCAAGATCCCATCTCTACTAAAAATAGAAAAATCAGCCAGGTGTTGTGTCAGGCGCCAGTAGTCCCAGCTACTTGGCAGGCTGAGGCAAGAGAATCGCCATGGCATTCTATCCAGGGTGACTGACTGAGAGTGTCTCAAAAAATTCAAAAAATAAAAAATAAAATTTCTGCCTATTGACAAGCATATGCACAATTAAAAGAAACCTGAGACACTGATCACAATATGTGAATTGTATTTGAATTTGAAATTAGGGAAACTTAAATAATTTGTAACATCTATGTAACCACTGGAAATTTAAACATGGATTAGTATGTAATGAATTAACAAATTATTAATATTTTTAGGTTAAAAACATATTTTGGCTGTTTTTATGTTGTCATTATGGCTTAGAGATGCACTTTGACATATGTAACCAGGGAATGATTATATGTAGGATTTCCTTCAAATCATCCCAAGAGGGGGAGAGTGGGTGGGCATTGAGCCAGGATATTGGCTTGAGTTGGAAAGTACTAAAGCTGAGTGGTGGATACAAGGAAGATTATTATCCCTTTCTGGTTTTTTTAAATGGATGCTAGAAATTACATAGGAAAAGGATAAAGCAAAAGTAAATGTAATTAAGTGAAAATAGAACTGCAAATAGGAAGCAGGAAAGAAGTGGATTATAATAAATAGCATTCAAGGGTGTAGTACCTTGATGCAGCAATTATTTTGTTAAGTGCCTATTAAGAGACAAGTTCTCTGCTGGGTCCTGAGATACACTTAATAAAACATAATTGAGGTACATTAAAATTTCAATGAGTTTATTTGCACATTCAAAGGATTCATGAATGGGGCAACACCACCTCACAAACAGTTCAGTGTTTCACTGGGGAAAGAAGGTGAGAGAGAAAACTTTTGTAAGGTGTTTGTGGAAGCAAGAAAAAGAAAATGTATTTGATTGGTTAAAGTGGAAAGTTCCTGGACAGAGGTTAGTTGATGGTTTCTGATTGCATAAACTTAAATTTTAAAAATCAAACTCTATACATTGGGTTTTGGTTTACTTATATAGGAACCCATGGTGCATGAGCTATCTAAGCCTAATGGCTTCCCAATTAAAATGTTTTTTAATAATGCCCCCTTTAAATGGATTAACAAACTGGCACAGAATACTATTCAGCCATAATAAGATGGAGACTTTACATCTTTTGTATTAACCTGGATAAAGTTGAAACACATGCTTCTTAGTAAAGTATCACAAAAACGGAAAAGCAAATATCCAATGTACTCAATTCTAATATGGAGCCAGTAGACGATGTAATACATGCCCACCCATGAGGAAAACTTGATTCAATTCAAGTTCAGGGAAGAGGGAGGAGGGGGGAGAGGAGAGGATGGAAGGGGACTGGTGTGCTCCCACTTACTGGGCACAATGTAAGAGTATATGGCACACCTCTTGGGTGCGGGTCACAACTACAAGGACTCTACCTAACAAATGCAAAATTGTAACCTAGTTGTTTGTACTCTCACATTAATCTGAAATTAAAAAAAAAAAAAATGTCCCCACGGGCAGCACCCGTGGCTCATAGGAGTAGAGCACCAGCCCTGTATGCCGGAGGTGGCGGGTTCAAACCCAGCCACAGCCAAAACTGCAAAAAAAAAATGCCCCCCCCCTTAGTCAGTCTTTCATTTGTGAGAGATTGGGCAAACTTGGACATAAACATCTCTCTCTCTCTGTCACCACTGTGGCTGGTTGCATTTTGTCTTAGTGTGGAGCCTGTAAGTCACAACATCAGGCTCATTAAAGAGATTCCTCCTACCATTCTCCTGTAGTCACAGTGAGCTCTAGATGGGGCACCAGTGATGGAGCAGACGCACAACCAGTGAAGGGAACACAGCACACCAGAAAGATTCCAAGGAGAAACCTAACAGCCACACCCCAAGGACAAACCAACTACAACAAAAGAAAGACAAAGAATAACAGCTAAAGCAACCTTTAAACGCAGTCTCCTAGACAGAAGGCAGGTCCCAAGGACACATCCAGATGATTTTTACATTTGAGCTGGAAGCATATTTTTCTGGCTTGCTATTTGAAGGTCTCTGGTTATAGCTCCAGGCACTTTTGACCTTCCTGAGTGGTCCACTTATAGACACGAGGCTTTGTTCCTAAATGGTCATCAACTTGCTCAGCGGCAGCACGTAGAGCTTCAGGATCAGAGAAGTTTATAGACAGGTAACAATATCTCAAGAAAAATAAACAGTACTAGAATCTGATAATGGGTACAAAGTTTACTACTGAAATAATTTTCTTTCTATAGCTCCCCCCAAAAATAATTACAATGACACTAATATGTTTGGGAAAATTGGTCTAGTCTCATTAAATTTGGCATGATTATTTACATGAGTGCTACAAGACTGGTGAGAGGCCAGGTAAGTTCTTTTTAACTCTGCTTTCCTGGAACATGCAGTGAAAACTCTCAGATTAAACTTTTAAAAGCCCCTCGAGGCAAGGAAGCCACGCCAAGAGCTTGGCATCAGACTCCTCTGCAGATTCTATGTATGTTTCTGAAACTGGATGGGTTTCCTCAACTATCTCTTAAAGATGCGGTCGCAGTTGCTTTTCTGTCCTCAACATCCAGCCAAGGGCCAAGCGTGGGGGTTGTGAGCTCTCCAAGCCCAGACTCGAGTCCTCGGCCCTGGTGGTGCACACAGCTGTGCAGCCCTGGCCACGCAGCGAGGCCAGGCCCCACCCCACGAGCTCACATCACAGCAGACACAGCGGCCCCGGGTCATATTAGGGGCTTCCAGGGCTCTGTGGAGAGCAGAGGAGAGGCCACAGGTGGGGAGTGAGTGTGGCCAGGTGGGACGGAGCCTGCCAGGCAGGGCAGCCAATGCGCCCAGGCAGGAAGCTAAGAGGCCCTGCCCTGCTCTGGGGGTGACTGGCTGGCGATCAGGGGAGAAGAGGGGTGGAGGACTCAGGCTACACGCAGGGGGGACCCACTGAGGAATTTAGAGAAGGCGGTGAGGTTCAGATTTGTTTCAGAAAAACCACTCTGTTCAGTGGAGCAGAGACCAGAAGGAAGCGAAGCTGCAGTCACTGAGCCCAGGAGTCCGTCTGCCCCGCACCCCTGCACTGTGGGGGCTCCCCTGAGAGCAGGAGGCTCAGGGCGCCAGAGCCCAGACCTCCAGGCAGGTCAGCACTGTGGGCCCAGCGTGTGGCAGAAGCGACACCCCTCACCCAACACTCTGGCACGGGACAGGCAGGGAGAGAATGACTGTACACATATTTAGTTCAATGCAATTCACACACACGGTCTGTAATTCGGAAGCCCAGGCCTGAGCGGCACCGAGGAGCCCGGGGCCTCAGAGCCCGCGAGGACGCGCCTGCGCAGTGAGGGACATCGGGGCCGGCTGAAAACGCGAAGTGTCTGTTTTCTTCTCTGTGGTGTTCAGCTCCTAGAACACCAGAGTGCACAGCCGGAACAGCTGTTTGAAGGCGCATGAGACAGAAGATCTTTATTATCAGAAATAACATGTCTCTCCAAGAAAAGAAGAAAATGTTGTTATGCTGTTCCTCAGAATGGTAACGCTGTTCCAGAGGATACCCCAAAATGTCAAATTTAAATTTTCATTCATAATTTTTTGATAGGTCACATAACAAATATTACAGGACAATCTCTGGAAATGGGAAGCAAACAACATAATGTACATTTTCCTTTTGCACAATACATTTAATTCCAAGAGAGAAGAGGTTAGAGGATATTGGAAGTCTCATTTCATATCAGATTTAAACGAAAAGGAATAAAAATAAGTAAAAAGGAATGAATTTCAACTAAATCAGCTCATAGAACTTTTATGACTTGATTAGCATACGATTTTAAAAGTTTATGGGCTTCACAGTAGTCACAATCAGCAATTCAACCAGCACTCCATGGCTGCAAAATGCTGCACATTGGTCTTGCGTCTGCCTCATCCCTGCACCAGCTTTATGGCAACCTGAAAATCTTCTTGGCTTCTTCTAAGGTTTTTGCATCCAAGGGAGGCTTCCGCTGGCTGCCAGGCTGCAGAAACTTCTTCACGGTGGGTAGGTTGCTGATTCTGGTTTTCAGGGCCTGCAATGCACAAACCACAGCTTCAGAGCCCAGCCCCATGATCGAACAATTGTCATATTAGCACAACGCAGGAAATCTGAGCCCTCTGACCGTACACATAGACCGTGTCCCCTCCTTCAGCACAGAGTGCAGGCTGGGTACAGACACCAGTGAGAAGTGAGGATAAGAGGAAGGACATATAGCTCAATAACATGTGCCCTGAGGATGGCTTTAACTCTGCATTCCGTCCACAGCCCTCCCTACCTGCTTCCTTACACATTAATCCTGGAGCTTCGCGGCTCCTGTGCAAGACAAGAAAAAATAATGTGCCTACCAGAAGTCAACACGGGGAAAACCAAGTGCAGAATGAAGGCAGAAAATACTAAAGACAAACTTGGGTCCAGTCAAACCAGTTTCCCACTGAGAAGTAGATATGGGGTGGTTGGGAGTGTGGGGGAGGCCCTGGCAGAGAGGAGCATTAGGTCTGACAGGGGAGTCTGGAGCCCAGGGAAGGAAGCCAGATGCAAAGAGACCTGCCCAGACAGATGTGGTGCGGGAAGCCAAGGGCACCTGGAATGAAGGGAATCCCAGAGAAATCGGGCATGGAGGATGAATGGAATAGAGGGTGGGGAGAGAGATGCTGGGCCTGGGGCCTTTCTATTCTAGTAGATAAAACAGCCGTCTTGGTGTAACAGTGGAAGGGAAGCTGAATATAACTAGCCCCACTTTGCTTCTCACTGACAGTAATCATGTATTCTAGGTTAAAAGCTTCTCCTTAGCTTTGCATGTAGGCCAGCAGATTATAGGAAGAATTTAGTTCTCCGTTGACCTCTGGAAGAAAGATGATAACTGTATTTTTTCCAAAATGAACTTCCAGGAGGCTTAAAGAAAGTATACACAGAAAAACATTGCCGGGTAAAAGATTTATAGGAATATCATGACCTGACCTATGCCCTTCAACAGTAACTGACTAAGAACAAAGAAACTTTACAACCCCCTCAGTCTCTCACTGGCACCAAGATATCTGTGTTCCTTGGTAACTACTGCAACTCCACACTTCCCTAAACATAAGTCTGGACAAAGTAAAGACTAAATGGAGATGGCTCTTTGGGACATTAGTCTGCCATCTTCCTGATTTGCTGGCTATCCAAATAAGTCACTTTCTTGTGCCAACACCTTGTTTCTCAATTTGTCAGCTATCCTGTGATGAACAGGTGGTACAAGTTTTGACTCAGTTACAATGAGGTAGCATTTGCCTCAAATTTCCTTCCCATAGTGAAATTCTTGTCATGCTTCAGAACCAGAGCCTGGAACCTCATTGTGGAGACCTGGGAGCAATGAGGTTCAAGACAAGACTGCGGTCTGAATGTCACCTGTCCAAAGGCACAAATATTAGACTGCACCATGGGACATGTGGGACTGTCTCTATGAAGGCTGTGAAGTAGTAAAATCGATCACCTTCAGCAGAGGGAAGTTGGTGGTAAGGCTGGGGTCCAGCTCTTCCACGGTGTAGATAAGTTCCACCAGGAGGACATCAGCTTTGCTCAGCCTGTTGCCAACCATGTAGTCTTGTCCGTGGCTCTTTAACACCTGGCAAATTCAAGGAATCAGATCAGGGACATACCCACTGTTAGGCTGGGCACCTGTTTCTGTCCAGCTTCTCCATCCTCACCTTCCCACCTCCGCTGCCCCACTGGGCAGGTTGGAGATCCAGACCTTTCTCCATGGTCCCTGATTCATGGGTGAGAGAGAGGACTCTGGTCCCTGTTCCACTCCTCGGGTGAAGCCCAGGCTCCCACTTCCTCTGCTCATTCCCACATCCCTGCAGTGTTCCCACCCCAACCCGTCCTTGCATCTCCCATGTGTCCCAGGGTCTCAGCACCTGCTCTGCCATGTTCAGCCCCTGTCCTAACGCATGCAGCCCTGATGTGCCAGGAGGTGGCTGTGCGCTCTGCTCTCTCTCTGCAGCCTCCCTTCTGCAGTGAGTCCACCTTCATGAGTACCCCAGGAGTCCACTCTCCTGTGTCTTCCCTCCTCATGTCCTGCTCTGTGTTCTGGGATGTAAACCTGGGTGACCTTGACTTCATCACCTCCCTTGTAACCTTGGCTCTGAATTCTAACTGGCACTGCTGTAATTTGCAATCTGTCTAGGGGTGAACTGCACTGATCTCTGCAATTTTTTTTTTTTTTTTTGTAGAGACAGAGTTTCACTTTATTGCCCTTGGTAGAGTGCCGTGGCATCACACAGCTCACAGCAACCTCCAACTCCTGGGCTTAGGCGATTCTCCTGCTCAGCCTCCCGAGTAGCTGGGACTACAGGCGCCCGCCACAACGCCCGGCTATTTTTTTTTTTGTTGCAGTTTGGCCGGGGCTGGGTTTGAACCCGCCACCCTCAGCATATGGGGCCGGCGCCCTGCTCACTGAGCCACAGGCGCCGCCCTGATCTCTGCAATTTACTTTGAAATGCATTGGCATAAATTTTCGTCTCCATCTGTCTGCCACCATCCCTATTTAGATACATCTCATCTACCCCTGAATCACTACAGTAAATAGCTCTGTTGGGGAGCTGGTCTCGTGTGTTCCTACAGAACAGGGCCAGGATATTTTATAATGTGTTGATTTCGCCAGGTTCCTTTTGAGTCAGAGCCTGGGTCTGCTGTAGACTCCAGATAAAACTCTAGTGGGTGGCTCAGAGCCTTGCATAGCCCACTGTTCAATTACAACCATGACATTTTTTTGAATAGTGAACCCTAGGTTTGGGTCTAGTAAATTGAAATTTGCTGGAAAATTATAACCTGGGACTAAGTGGTACAATTCTTCTTCACTGCCTATTTTCATAAAATGCCTTGAGAGTCACTGCTGCCTTAGGGATCAGCCATGCTCATTGAAAGTGAAGGTCACTGCTCACAAATGCCCCAAAACTATTATTCCATTTCCCTCCACAACGTTGAACGGCTTCACTTACTTTTTCAAAAGCAGGAAAATAGCGATTTGTTGTTTTCTCTTTGATCGAGGCAAGGTTGGCGTCTCGTCCATCAGGCGGACATAGGGGGAAAAGCAGGACCATTTCATACAAATCTGCTACTCCTTCTGTATACATATCGATCCTGAAAGACAAAAGCACCCTCACTGTCAACTGCCTCCTGCCTTAGCTGTTATGCTTTAAAATCCTAAGAGCATCAGGGAGTGGGAAAGCAATTTACCTCCAGCGGGGGGTGTATATAGTCATCAGTGTGATTTGATTCTTACATGTGTAAACATTTTACATAAAATGGAGGAGATAAGTTTCTAACATTTTTAACCTTGTGGGGGAGATAAGTTTCTAACATTTTTAACCTTGTGGGGGAGATAAGTTTCTAACATTTTTATTATACACATGACCAAATACAGGTTCAAAGAGCCTCAGTGAGGTAATACAAGGGGTGGGGAAAAGGAATGAGGGACAGGGAGAGGGGAAGAGAAAGAGGGATAGCGGGTCATGATGTTTGGCACACCTCTTGGGGGAGGGACACAATTGTAAAAGGGATTTTATTGAACAAATGCAACCACTGTAACCTAATTCTTTATATCCTCAATGAATCCCAAACAATTAAGAATTTAAAAAGAGCCTCAGTGACCTATCTGAGGTCTCAGTCATGAGAAAAATTGATGGGTTCACTGCAAGTAACGACGGACTGGACACTAAAGTTGCCATTTCTATTGCTGCTTGTTCTGTTCTGTGATAAACTTACTGTGATTCGGCAGCTAGAGACCTGCTCCCTCGGTGACCTCCAGAGCGTCCTGGGCACAGGCACCTTGGTCACGTTCCTCTGCCTGTAATCACTTTGCTCCCCATTGGGCACATTTCTATACCCAATATTAGCAGCTCTTCCTTTATTTCCCATAAACCAGGCTCCCACCGCCCCCCAGGGGCTGCTGCCCTGCTCTAGCCACGTCTGCGTTTTTCCAGACCCGACTTAAACATGCCCGTCATTGGCGCCATTCTGTACACAGTTTACAGCGGGGTGAACTAGGAGACCTTCTTTTCTTTACTTTTATGACATGCTTGGTTTCCCACAATGTTTTTTAAAAAACAGCTTTATAACACACATCCATATACTACACTGACCATCAATGGATTTTTGTACATTCACAGAATTCTGAAAATGTCACAATATTCTAATTACATTTTTATCACCCCAGGAAAAAAGCAAAACTGTACCCACTGGCAGTATTCTTCATTTCTCCCCAACCCCCACACCTGTATAGATTCCAATATTCTGGGCATTTCGTGCAAAACCAGTCATACAAACTGTGACCTTCTGTGTGTGGTTTGTTTATGCAACATATTGTCCTTAGGTCAACCACGTTGAGCCAACATCGATCTTTACTCCTTTTCACGAACAAACAACGCCCCGTGCATGTCTTTGCCACATTTCCTCCCTCCGCTCAGCTGGGGATGGATGTCAGGCTGTTTATACTTTTTGACTTTATGAATATTGCTGCTATTTATTACATTTGCGTGCAAGATTTAGTGTGAATGTATTTTCAACACTTTTGATAATATAGTAGTACAGAAATTTCTGGCTCATTAGTAATTCTGTATTCAATTTTTTGAGGAGAGGCAGCTGATTCCAACAAGGTTTTCTTTTGAGTCATAAAGTCTCATCACAATAGGGAGCAGACCCCAGGGCATCGGTGACAGTGAATACATCTGGCTGCTTCAGAATTGTATCAAAATGTTAAATAAGGTAAATGAGCTTCTTGGACAGCAGGCTCTACAAAACCTTCTCAAGAGGACCAGTCCATATAACCGAGTGATAAATTTGGTTACTGGTCATCATTCTTGTAATTACTGGAACTTGAGATTCAGCTCCTTTGGGTCCTCCCTCCCCAGCCTTCATCTATTCACACTCAAACACTCTGTCCCTTGTCCCCTATCTCTTGGCTGGAATTCAGCTCCTAAAAGCCTGAGCCCTTGGACACATGATTCCACCACTCTCCTGAGTTCATGGCTCATGGGAGTTGGAAACCTCTGTCATGGAGCTATATCCAGGGGCTGCATCCGGGAGCTGCATCCTCTTCTATGTCACACTTGCCTGACCCCTCTCACATCACTCTTCCCCCACATCCACAGGACTCTGCCATCCTGCACCTCAACACACAGGCCCAGGGCCCAGCCTGCTGCTGTCCAGATCCCCCGCACTGTCCTGGGTCCTCTGGTGGTGTCGGGACAGAAACTGTACCTACAGGGCTCTCTCCTTTATGTCTTTCCCGTAGAGGTTGTGTTTGCTGGCGATGTAGTTGAGAATGGCCCTCGTCTGCACCAGCTTCATCCCATCAATCTCCACCATGGGCACTTGCTGGAACATCAAACTCCCATCTTGAGAGAAAAGAAAAGCAAAAGGAGAAGAAAATGTCTATGGGTCCCACTCTTTCTGGATGAAGGAATAATTGATGAAATGAATCAAGATAAAATATAAAACAGAAATATATTGCCAAGGGGCAAGTTACAAACTAGTCCTTCTTTTACGTATCCATTTTCCTTTTGATTTTTGTCATTCTTATTTACCATCCACATGAATGGTAGGTCCCTATATTTTTGTTTTGATTTCTCTTCATACAAATTTCGGGAGAGGCTTTATCCAGGCAGCCAACTGCATGTCACTTAAAATGGGATGTTCCCGAAGCCCAGCTTCTGGTTCTCATGACATTTACAGGAGCCTCTGAGAGAAAGTTCTATGTGCAAGTGCCTTTCTCTGCTCTTCCAAACCTACAGTAGAGCCAGAATGTGACCTTGCCAGTCCGGGAAGAGTAAGAACTCAAGTTGGACCTATAGCTACTGCTCTCCTCTAATGCATGTCCTCACGTGTCCTTGTGTGTGGAGGGCTGTGTGGGACCCCGAGCTGATCACGGATCATTCTCAGTGCACAATGCATGCGGTGGCAAGGAGAGGGCATCTCAGGAGCTGGACGGTTCCTCTAGCAAATGCTCACAGAGGTCTGGCCCTTTCCAACCCTGAGAGAGTTGCCAGACCTGCTCAAGGAGCCCTTCCCCCTCCCATTTCCACTACTTCTCTCCCCCTCTCTATCCCTCTCACACACACACACACACACACACACACTCACAGGCTGGTGTTACACCCTCCCCTGTACCCTCTCCTAGTTACCCTCACAGAGGCATTTAGATATTTGTTCTTACCATTTCTTAACTTATCCAAATCTTCTGCAGATTTCATATATATCTCTTCAAACTGGAAACACAAACAGCAAATGGTTCTTGTTAGTCCACCCCATAGCATTATAGACTTTGAGTCTTCAACGGCCCCGACCAGAACATAACATGGAGAAGGTGGGATTTCTGAGATCTGAAGGCACACGGATCAGTCTGGTCATGAGCATTGGGAAACTTATGTCAGACCCATGAGGAAAGGGGCAGAGAGTAGGGCACAGAGCTGTCACCTTTCAGTCCCTCACCTCTACCTGGACCCCACAATGTTCATGGTGTGCTCTTGATTTGGGGAGCAGTCACTGGAAGGAAGGGACCATGCCGGTGTTCTGGTTATGTTGCTGCAGTGGCTCAGGAAAGCCTGTGTCCCCAAGAGTGATCAGACAGAGCTTGTGTATACTTGGCCTGGGTGTGCTGTACCCCAGGGAACATCTAAAGTTCTACCAGCAAGAGGCATTTGCTATAATTTAAATCATTCTTTCTCATTTTATACTTTAAAAGGGGTTCTTAGTATTAAAAAAAAGCAGCAATCTGGGGGTTTCTAATGTGTTCCATGCAATACAGCATGTTTTGCATCTGTGCTCACGCAGGGTCCTAACATAGGTACACACATGACAGAGGTCTACGACCAGGGGGGGAGGGCAGTAATTAACACAGCATTCAGTTCAAGACAAACAGGGGTGCTGGGTGATCACTGCACGAGATAGGACGGGGTTGGTCAGTGTCATGTTGCTCAAGAGCCTGATGCACTTGATCACAACTACCAGCCTTTGGGCGCTGGGAACCCAGGGCTTCTGTCAAGCTGGGATGGAGACCAAGGAGCCAGGGTGGTCTCTGCCCTGCCCCCTCCCTCCTGAGCTGCACTCATCCTGCCCATGGCCCTAACATGTCCCTGAACAGAAAAGCTGACCCCTGTATGACCATGAGAGCAGGTTCTTCATTTTCAGAAAGAAAACCACCTGGAGTGGCTCTCCCTGGATTTCGCTGTGTGGTTGTGTCTTCATGACACTGAGAAAGGATCAGGGTAGAGCCCCACACGTCCGTTTAGCCGTGGAGAAAGTGCATCCCCCAGACCCGGGGCCTCACGTTGCCGTGGGGCTGAAGGGAGCAGACTCCGAGGTCCCTTCACAGGACACACCCCACCCTGACAGTCTCCCTTCTGCTCCCTCCTGAGGGACAAGCCCTCCTGAGCCTGTCCCTGCCTCTCTCCCCACACACTGGCTGAGCACCTCCGTCTGCACTGGGGATTGTTTTCCCAAGGACACCTCCAGAGAGCAGCACTCCACAGAGTCACCCCCAAACCCTCACCAGCATTTCCTGTTCAGACCCTGGGAAGCAGAGCCTTGTCACCCTGTGAAATGCTCGGGTGTCCTCCTAGAGGCCCCCACTCCTCACTTTAATCACCTTGTCACTTGTCTGCATCCTCAGAGCTGCGCAGGCTGCTCTAGGGAGGGCCCAAGCCGATCCTGTCTACCCCAGACCTGACACTCAGAAGTGCTCAGCCAATAATTGCTGCTGAACGTACTCAATCTTCGCCAGGTGGTTTCCACACCTTCCTCCCACCCGTCATGGCTTATATTTTAGCTTTAATTACATTCATCTTCTTGTATATTTTTAACTTTGTTATGAAAAGTTCTGACCAGCCTGAGCCAGAGCGAGACCTCATCTCTAAAAAAATAGCAGGTGTTGTGGCAGGTTCCTGTAGTCCCAGCTACTCAGGAGACTGAGGCAAGAGAATCACTTAAGCCCAAGAGTTTAAGGTTGCTGTGAGCTGTCAAGTGAGAGCACTCTACTGAGGGTGACAAAGTGAGAATCTGTTAAAAAAAAAAAAAAGAAAGAAAGAAAGAAAGCTATCATTCCTTAGCTTCAATAATTACCTACTCACACCAATTTGCTTTCATTATTTGACCAACCTCTCTCCTCCTCTGGTCATAATATGAAACAAATCAGGCATAGCCTATCATCTCATCATAAATACTTAAATGTGTATCTCTAAAACGTAATAACTATTTTAAAAACAACAATATCAGCTTGGCGCCTGTAGCTCAGTGGCTAGGGCACCAGCCACATTCACTGGAGCTGGCAGGTTCAAACCCAGCTCAGGCCTGCCAAACAACAATGACAACTACAACCAAAGAACAGCTGGGCATTGTGGCGGCTGCCTATATCCCAGCTACTTGGAAGGATGAGGCAAGAGAATCACTTAAGCCCAAGAGTTAGAGGTTGCTGTGAGCTGTGATGCCATAGCATTCTACCTAGGGTGATAGAGTGAGACTCTGTCTCAAAAATAAATAAATAAATAGGCTTAGCACTTGTAGCATAGTGATTACGGTGTCGGCCACATACAGTGAGGCTGGCGGGTTCTAACCGAGCCCAGGCCAGCTAAACAACAATGGCAACTGCAACAACAAAAAAATAGTCAGGCGTTGTGGTGGGCACCTGTAGTCCCAGCTACATGGGAGGTTGAGGCAAGAGAATCACATAAACCCAAAAGCTGGAGGTTCCTGTGAGCTTGATGCCACAGCACTCTACTGAGGGCAGCATAATGAGACTCTGTTTCAGAAAAAAAAAAAAAATAGCTATATCATATGTAAAATCACATTACACTAAAAAATTAACCATAATTTTTAAATATCATCCAATAATCAATATTCAGGTTTGTGGTAAAAAGTATCATAAACTACATTTTATACATTAAGATACACACATTATGGTTAATTGATATTTCCTTTGAAAATATCTTCGAATTCCTTGTGTTCTTGAATGGACAGATTTATTTTCATTGATCATATTATTCCATTTTTTTCTTAGTAACTATGGACATTTTCACTGAAGGCACAACTACTCATAAATCATCTGTGTAGAAGTCTCTGGGTTTAGTAACAGATTTTGAAACAGCCCATTTTAGATCCGTTTTAAGCTAAATCCAAACTTACCTCTACTCCAGCTGCAGCCAAGAGCCACCGGATGGACTCCATTCGGCCTCGTCCATTGAAGTAATGAAGCTTGGGCTTCCCCGCCATAATAGCAGTCTCTTGGTCTCTCTAAACATGAATGAATAAATGAATGAAGGTGTCCACAGAAGAAAATGTACTTTGGGATGTAAGGCTGAACAGCATCAACAATCCAGAAGGAGGATCTGCCTTCCCCATGGCAGGATTGGTGGAGTCTCTAGAAAGACATTCCTTGGCCCAAATTGTCACCCATCAGTCCCCACCATGGTGAAAATGCACCAAACCAGTCTCATGTTCCCATTTCTCCTTCATTTTAGAACCTAAATAGGGCAGGCTGGATCCCACACAGGTGAAGGCCCTGGGAGCCTGGGACAGACCTGGAATCCAGACGACATCACTGACAGGGACACCTGAGGGAGCAGAGTCGCTCTTCAGCTCTTTGCCTATTCACAGGCAGAAATGGGCTTAATCCTGTCCTGACTATGTCCGAAACCTACATTTTCACCACAGAGGAAGATGTTCATTTTCTCTTTCTATTGGACTTGTATATTATCCTAATTCTACCTGAGTTTTATTTTACAATTTCAGAAAAGGTTAGTTGGCTTGGCACCCGTAGCACAGTGGTTACGGTACTGGCCATGTACACCGAGGCTGGTGGGTTTGAACCCGGCCTGGGCCTGCTAAACAAGAATGACAACTGCAACAAAAAATAGCCAGGCGTTGTGGGGTCACCTGTAGTCCCAGCTACTCATGAGGCTGAGTCAAGAGAATCGCTTAAGCCCAAGAGTTTGTGGTTGCTGTGAGCTGTGACGCCATAGTACTCTAGCTAGGGTAACATAGTGAGACTGTTTAAAAAAATAATAAAAGTCAGTTGTTATATTAAGTTTATAAGAAAACCAACATTGGTTTAATGTCCACCACTTAATATGCCATTTCTCACTTTTATCCACATTTATTTGTCATAAAGAATATTTCATGTAGATCCTATTATTATTCTAACGTCACAGTTGAGATCATGATATCTTTAGAGCTTATGCTAAGTTATTAATCTAGCAGGTTTTGTTTTGTTTTGTTTTGTTTGAGACAGAATCTCTTTTTGTCGCCCTCGGTAGAGTGCCATGGAGTCGCAGCTAACAGCAACCTCAAACTTGTGGGCTTAAGTGATTCTCTTGTCTCAGCCTCCCGAGTACCTGGGACTACAGGTGCCCGCCACAATGCTTGGCTATTTTTCTGTTGTTGCAGTTGCCATTGTTGTTTAGCAATCCCGGACCAAGTTTGAACCCACCAGCCTTGGTATATTTGGCCAGTGCCCTACTCACTGAGCCATGGGTGCCAAGTTGATCTAGCAGTTTTTATTTGACACCAAAGTCTTGGAGCTTCCTTATCCCAGTGTTTTACAACCTTTGGGTCTTCACCTGCTAGTGGGCTGTATAGTTAACACAGTGGGTTCTAGGTGGCACTGGAAAGTTGCATGTAACAGAAAAAATCCTGTGTGTCATGTGCCAAGGGTAAGATTTTTTTGCGTTTTAGATTTTTTAGGTTGTGGGAGAGTGGGTGAGAAAATATGACTGTGTGCTCTGGGTTGTTGTGAAATGTAAGAAATACATGCGATCAGGACCAGCTGAAAATGTTTGCGAGTTCTTGCTCTCTCCTGCACGGTGGACACTGTGGGTGGATAAGTCTTGCTGTGAGGGTCTGTCCTGTGCCCTGGAGGATGTTACTAAGCAGCATCCTGGACTCTACTCACTGGTAGGTGGTGCCCTGTCCCCCACCCCCATCAGGACACGAGAATCTTCTCCACACATTAGCAGGTGTCCTCCTGGGACCAAAATCACCCTGGCTGAGAACCACAGCTCTACTGCACGGTGCTTGGAGAGCAGCCTGTAGATGGGAGCTGACATGGAAAAATTAACATGCAGAGTTTCTGTGAATAATTCTGCTGTTGCCCGGGAGAGACAAACACCATATCAGCCTCTAAGGTGGTAGATAGGAGCCACCCTGAACTAAATTCTCAAGAGGTCTCAATCAGATTTTAGAGCATGTGTTTCCAGAATGAAAAAGTAAAGAGTTAATAGTCTCTTGATTCTATCATGTTGGTGCTCTTTTGACTACAAAAAGTTTGACTACAAAAAGATCTTCTGGGTTAAGGCACTAAATCAGAATAATTCTCAGCTAGGGAACTAAGTAGGTAACAAAGAAAGTTGCCGTAGGGGATGGGAGAGGACCAATTATGGTTACAGCCTTCAGGCTACATAGTCTAGCCTTAGGGTAATTTTTAATCCCTTTCTAACTCAGCTGGTATCCAGTCTCCACTAAACTGATGGATTTTACTCAGATGTCCCCAAACTAGTTTTCTGTGTGGGTGAATATTCTGACGCCCCTCACCACCATAGGTGTGCTGAGTGGGGGCGGGGCTGAGACCCGGCTCCATTCCTGCCTGAGTCCTCTGGAATGTCCGCCTGCCATATTATATTTTCCCCCACATGTTGGCAGTGGTCTGACAAAAGCACAGGGTTCATTATAAGCAAGGATTTACCTGTCTGGACCTAGGGAGGCACAGTTGCAGTCTCAGTTTTAGTCACCAGATGTCCCGTCAGAAAACATTTAAAAATATTTTGCAAGATTTTATGGTTGTTAAATTTTTAGCACAAATCTGTATTGTCTACACACAATAGTTACACTACTAAAAAGCTATGTGATTCAGGTTAGTAAATGTGGAATGTAAATGTCTGAGCACAATAACTAAGAAAATACCAGGAAGGCCATGTTAACCAGTGTGATGAAAATGTGTCAAACCGTCTATGAAACCAGGGTATGGTGCCCCATGATCACATTAATGTACACAGCTATGATTGAATAAAAAAAGAAAAGTATGCACATTTTAAGAGATCGTGTTGGGGGTGGCGCCTGTGGCTCAAGGAGTAGGGCACCTGTCCCATATGCCAGAGGTGGCGGGTTCAAACCCAGCCCTGGCCAATAACCAAAAAAAAAAAAAAAAAAAAAGAAACATGAAAAATAAAGGAAAATATGAAATTTAAAATAAAATAATAAGAGATCGTGTTGGAAGTAAAATAAACCATTTCCAAAAAGAAAATAAATTGTGAAACATTTACTAAGTTTCACATATACCCTTGTAAGATGCACCGCAGGTGTAATCCCACCAATCTCCCTCCCTCTGCCCACCTCCCCCCCCCTCAAAATAATTTAAGTGTTCAGGAAAACCTTGATTTCTTCTTCTTTCTTCAACATGTTTTTTTTTTCTGGTGTATATGTGAATGTATTTCTCTTTTTGAAAACTTTCATTCAGACTTCCAAACACCCATGGAGCAGTCTCCACGGTGAGCGGTGGTGTCACCGACACTGATGGGCGTTAGGGAAGATGCCCGTTTGATTTAATCCCTGCTTCAAAAAGAATTTAAATCTGGTCAGAGCAACAGATAATGTGGACAATTGACAGAGCAGAAAGTGCCCAGCAGGGACTTCATGTAATAGATTCCTGGAATTCCAACCAAGATCATAATTTCTTAGCCAAGCAAGTCAGAACAAGGGCTGCCAGGCAGGGACACTAAGGACCTGCCACCATGGCCAGGTGTCTCCTCCCATCCGGGGTGTCATCTTCCAGGCTCAGCAACTTTTTTTTTAACCTCTCAAATGGCTGCTTTCTACTCTTAGATTGAGGTTGCTCCTTGACTTGTCCAAAAATCCATTCACAGCATATTCAAAAGTGCTTGTTCTTTATTACTGTTTCAATATCTTCTTCCTTGGGCACTGTTTTACCCTGCAGAGGTCCAACACCAGTGTCATTTTTCAGAGGGTCTCTGTGGGACTATGAGGGTTTCCAGTATAAGATCCTTGTTTTATCAGTTTTTCTAATTGGCAATTGTAAGACACTACTGACTCTCACCATGTTCCATCCTACTTGGTGACTTCCTGTGCCTTATAAGTACTAATTACAGGCTCAGTGCCTGTAGCTCAGCAGCTAAGGTGCCAGCCACATACACCAAAGCTGTTGGGTTTGAATTGAGCCTGGGCCTGCCAAATGACAATGACAACTACAACCAAAAAATAGCTGGGCGTTGTGGCAGGTGCCTTTAGTTCCAGCTACTTGGGAGGCTGAGGCAAGAGAATCGCTTAAGCACAAGAGTTTGAGGTTGCTGTGAGCTATGATGTTACAGCACTCTACCCAGGGTGACAGCTTGAGACTCTGTTAAAAAAAAAAAAGGTACTACTTACAGTACAACCTCCAGACTTGACCACTTCCCTTCATTGCTCCCCGCTGACCACCTCCTAAGCTGACCTAATTTTCACAGTCTGGACCCGCACCACGTGTACATGTTAGGACAGTCGGCCTCATTCCTTATGGTGACCACCTCTATGCTGACCAGTCAGGACGTCCCCTTGGGTGGTCAACTTACAGAGGCTCTACCATGTATGTTCTACTTACACGTAGCTCTCCCCTCATGGTGTCCACGTTATGGATCTAGGAGAGTTTGAGAAGTCAGTCCTTCCAACAACTGTGTGATGCATATGTTGCAAACCAGAGAAAGAGCATGAGATTTGCCAGCTGGCTAGTTAGTGACATTCAGACTAGTTTCTTCCTGTTGTAGCTCAGTGAATTTTCACATCTGCAGAAGGTTGCATTTTTATGCCCCCACCTCCAGGAGCTCTCAGGAAGCAGAGAAGTTGTCATAGTCTACATGCATGGGGACATCACTCAAAGTTCTGTCCTCCTTCTTAGCTTATGACAGAGCTAAATCAAGAGCCATCTCTCTCTCTCTCTCTTCCTCTCTTTCATTCCTTTTCTTTTCTTTTTTTGTTTTTCCTGTTTTTCTTTTCTTTTCCTCTCCCTCCCTGCCTTCCTTTCTTCCTTCCTGCCTTCCTTTCTGCCTTTTTTTTTCTTTTCTTTTTTAGGTTCTCCTTCATAGGACTCACCATTTTAGAATACACTAGTACAGAGTAATCAAATAACGACTAATATCATGGTAATTAAATAACCAATCCTGATTACACAATCCAATATTGTTTAAACAATATTTAACAAGGCAATGAAACTTGTCCAATAGGAAAAACATAGTGACTATACACACACACACAACACACACACAAACACACACACACATAACACACACACACAAACACACACACATACACACACACACAAACACACACATGAGTATTTTGCCAAGGGGGCCCAGGGAAACATTTCATTTGGCCAGTAGAAGGAATTTGCAAATGCTCTGTCAGCCTCGGAGCTCAAGGGGAGGGCGTCATCGTTCCTAAACTCTCTAGTTTCTCTGAGACACAAATCCACATCCACTTGCATCCTCTCCGTCTAGATCTATTTGCAGTTTTAGACTTTAAACCCTGCTCAGCCTTTGGTCCCAGGAACACTGAACAAGTAAGAGGAAGAAAAGGAAGAAGAGGATGAGGGGAAGGGGAGGAGGAGGAGGAGGGAACACAGCTCAGCACTTGGTGGACAATCCTGAAGTGACTCATGGGGACAATAGCCTGATGCCTGTGAAGGTGATTACGAACGTACAGATTTAGACCCTAATTGGCAGGCATTGATGACAGGTTTCCCACCCAGAGGTGGGGATCACAGACAGGAGAGTACCAAGTGTACCAACCACTGGGTATAGTTTCTTTTCATTGCTCAAGTGGGACCCCCAAATGGGTGACCCTGCCAAATGTAAATCCAGTGTGACTGCGTGAATCACACGACTACCTCCTAATAAAGGTGTAACAAATTGAAAGTAAGCTCCAGGACACCTCTGACACTGGCATGGTGGCATTTACAGATCACCCACAGGGATGTCACTCTCTCCTGTCTCATACCATCCAAGTCACTGCTCTGCTTTTCTGAATTCCTGAACCTGATTTTTGTATAATGTCCTTCAGGAACGACTAATCAATGCTTGATTGTCCCCTGGGCACACAAAGAAGACACAATAGGAACACAAAGTACCCACCCAGAGTAACACACGTCCCCTGCTTTCCTAGGGAAGCAGGCGGGAGAACAGTCAGGAAGATCCCTCAGGTCAGGACTCACCTGATTAAGTCCTGGCTGGGTCTCTGCTCAGCTCCTGCCGGCCACCTCCTGATCTGTGTGTCCTGTGTGGCAGCTGCTTTAATACTGTGGCACTTCTGCCCACTGCAGGGGCGGCCCCTAGGGAACAGCCACTCCCACAGCCCTGAGGCTCCAGAGTTCCTTGCTAGACTAGGAGGCATGAAGTCAGCGATCTTTCATTTCAAGACACCCCCTATAAATGCACTGACAAGGGATTTGGATGTCAGGGCTATTGGGCTGCCTCAGAAGGTCGCTGGGGACCAGCTTCTTTGAACACCCCTTAAGGATCTCAGTAAATAGGGCTGCAGGTTTAGGGCAGAGGAGGAACCCTGTGGGGGAGGAGGACAGTGCCATAAGAGGGTGGTGGCAGAAAGGGGACTTGATGGCGAGACTGGGGAGACGGCACCTACATTTGTAAAGAGGACTCAATTATGAACGCCTTAGCAAAATTCTGTCAGTGCCAAGAACCTAGCTGAGTTGTCCCAGCCCTGGGTGGGGAGACTCAGCTGCATTCTCTGGGTCATTTGTGGACCCTTCTCAGCAGGGGACATGTTGGCCTTTCTCTCTAGCCCAAGGCCCCTGACACACGGTCTCTGCTGACTGAAACACACTCTTCCCCGACACACTGTTGCTTCTGACTGGAACACACTCTTCTCCCCTCCTCCCAGACATCCTGTCCTTCCCTCTCACATCCACACACACACGTGCAGAGAGCAGTGCCCTGAGCTGGATGGACCTCGCCTTGCTTCCCCGATTGTCAATAAAATTTGAAGTGAAGTCCACAATTTGATTTGCTTCGTCAACCAATAATTTAATGTGTATCTTTGAAAACTTTTTTTATGTAATTATTTATATTACAGAAAACTTGCAAAACTGGTACAGAGTTCTCTAATGCCTTTTACCCGGTGTTTTCTGATGTTAACACATTACATAACCATGGTACAAGGATCAAAATCAGGAACTTATTACTGATATAATACTATTAACTAACTCAGCCCTTATCTGGATTTCACTAATTTTTCAAGCAATGTCTCTTTTCCACTTCAAGATCCCGTCCGTGGCTCGGCATCTGTTGCTCAGTGGTTAAGGTGCCAGCCAGGTACACCCGGGCTGGCAGGTTTGAACCCAGCCAGGGCCTGCTAAACAATAATGACAGCCACAAAAACAATAAAAAAAAATAGCCGGGCGTTGTGGTGGGTACCTATAATCCCAGCTACTTGGGAGGCTGAGGCAAGAGAATCACTTAAGCCCAAGAGTTTGAGGTTGCTGTAAGCAGTGACACCATAGGACTCTACCAAGAGTGACATAATGAGACTCTGTTTCAAAAAAAAGATCCCGTCCACAACCCCCAACTGCATTTTTTTTTTTTCAGTGTCTTCCTCTGTTACACTGGCTGGGGTGCAGTTACAAGCTCCCTGCAGCCTCCAACTCCTGAGCTCAAGTGATCCTCCCTTCTCCATCTCCCAAAGTGCTGAGTGCTGGGATTACAGGCCTGAACAACCACACCCTGCCCCATCACTGTATTTAGTGTCTTGTCTCCTTAGGTAACCCCAGTCTGTGAGACAGTTCCTCAGCCTTTTTTTTTTTGCGCAGTTTTTGGCCAGGGCTGGGTTTGAACCTGCCACCTATGGCATATGGGTCCGGCGCTCTACCCCTTCCTGGTCAGTTATTTTGTGGAATATACCTCAGTTTGAGTCTATCTGTTGTTTTCTCATAGCTGGATGGAGTTTATACATTTTTTGAAAAACATCTCAAGAGTTAGGCTGTTCTCTTCTCAAGATATCATTTGTAGAAAGAATATCACTTTGGCTTCCAAGCCAAAGTAATGGTGGTGTTAACCTTGATCCCTTGATGAAAGTAGTGTGTTCCAGGTTTGCTAACCGCAACCTTACTATTTATCCCTTCACAATTAATAAATAGCTTGGCTGTGTGCCCGTAGCTCAATGGTTACAGCACTGGCCCCATGCACAGGGGGAGGGAGGATTGGGGGTTTAAACCGACCTGGGGCTGCTAAACAAACAAACAACAACAAAGAACAATTAAAAATATCTTATGGGGTGGCGCCTGTGGCTCAGTCCGTAAGGCGCCGGCCCCATATACCGAGAGTGGTGGGTTCAAACCCGGCCCGGCTGAACTGCAAACCAAAAAATAGCTGGGCGTTGTGGCGGGCGCCTGTAGTCCCAACTACTCGGGAGGCTGAGGCAAGAGAATCCCTTAAGCCCAGGAGTTGGAGGTTGCTGTGAGCTATGTGATGCCATGGCACTCTACCAAGGGCCATAAAGTGAGACTCTGTCTCTACAAAAAAAAAATATATATATGTATCTTATGGGAGATACTCTGTGACTGTGCAAATACTATATCAAAGTAAGTTTCCACCCTGGAACTTCAGTATTCACTAAGGATCTCATCGGCAGTAAATGCCACTGTAATCTTTGTCTAATGGTGACTTTCTAGTTCCCTCCATCTACATTTAGTCATTGGAATTCTTCTAAAGCAGAGCTAGCCCTTCTTCCTTTCTCTTTTCCGCCCCTCTTTTTTTCTTCATCTATTCCTTCAGAGATTGACTAACGTCATGACGGGCTTATGGACCTTTTACTCTGAAGATCACAGTCTAGACTGTGCCTGTGTATAATTTGTTACCCACGCTGCTCCAGCTTCGCTTGTGGAAGCTCCTTCAGGTGGGTCTCTGTGTCCTTCATGACAAGCCCCCTCCTTGGTGAGCATTTCCAGAGATTTTCTGCACCAAAGATGTTCCAGGCTTTTCTTATATTTTCTCTGCCCAGCTCTGAAGTCAGCCATTTCTCCAAAGATCCTGGCTTCCTTCTGTTGGAGAAGGTATTTGAAAATTAGGGTCTTGGGTGGTGCCTGTGGCTCAGTGAGTAGGGCACCGGCCCCATATACCAAGGGTGGCAGGTTTGAACCCGGCCCCCGCCAAACTGCAACCATAACAACAACAACAACAAATAGCCGGGCGTTTTGGCAAGTGCCTGTAGTCCCAGCTACTCAGGAGGCTGAGGAAAGAGAATCGCCTAAACCCAAGAACTGTGGAGGTTGCTGTGAGCTGTGACACCACAGCACTATACCGAGGGCAACAAAGTGAGACTCTGTCTCTAAAAAAAAAAAAAAAAACCCCAAAAAACCTAGGGTCTAGCACCCCATGTATGCACTGCTTCTGGGGTGTCAATTCTCTGAGTTTTTCTGAGTGAGAAATATATGTATGTACATTAACCCCACGCACACAATTTTAACCACTTTCTCTGACAAGCGAGAAACCTACGTCTGATTATCTAAATATAGACTATTTAGGTATTTGTTCAATCCTAGTACACCCGACACAGAACTACTAACACATGCCTCTGTGAGAAACAAATTCACACCCAGAGCACAGTGTTTTTCTCATTATATATCTTTTTTTGGCTTAGAGCCAAAGATATACTTACAAGCTCCGTACTTTTCTTGTCACTCTCCTGACTCAGTTAACTTTTTACAAGTTCCTGTTGTGACTATAACTATTTGTCATTTCTATAAACCCCCTTCCAATGAAAGGGGTAGACCCAGGTTAGGGCAAAGCTGATCCCACATGTTTCAGGCCTGGGGCCTCCCTGCTGGATTAGAAAAAAATGCCAAGTCATCTTATCACAAAATAACTGGTTAATTTCAAGGTTGATAATAAAAGTTTAAACAAAAAAAAAGTCAGGTAGACTTTCGTTTCTGTGCAAGGGAGTGGAGACTATTTTTTATATAATTTTTTTAATGATTATGGCTGCATAATGGTTATATATCTTTATAGGGTACATAAGATGTTTTGATACAGGCATATGTGTGAATTAATCAACTCAGGGTGGTTGGGGTAGCCATCACCTTAAGCATTTAACGTTTCTTTGTATTAGGAACAAGGTAATTCCACTCTTTCGGTTATTTTAAAGTATGCCTTACTTACTGTTGATTATAGTCACCTGATTGTGGTATCATATATTGTTCAATCTGTCTAACTTAGGTTGATTCCAAATCTTGGCTAATGTAAATAGTGCTGCAATAAACATGGGAGTGCACATATCTTTTTGAAATACTGAATTGCCCTCCTGGCTGGGCGCAGTGACCTACACCTGTAATCCTAGCACTCTGGGAGGCTGAGGCAGGTGGATTTCCTCAGTTCACAGGTTGGAGACCAGCCTGAGCCAGAGCCAGAACCCATCTCTAAAAAAAAATAGCTGGCCTTATGGCGGTCACCTGCAGTCCCAGCTACAGGGGAAGCTAAGACAAGAGAATCGCTTGAGCCCAAGAGTTGGAGATTGCTGTGAGTGTCACAGAACCCTACTGAAGGTGACAAAGTGAGAATCTGTCTCAAAAAAAGAAAAAAGATGCATTTTCCCCCTTGGACTATATACCCAGTAGTGAGGTTCCTGGATCACATGGTAGTTCTATTTTTAGTTTCTTAGGAGACTCCATACTGCTCTCCACAGAGGTTACACTAATCAACATTCCCTCCAACATCACATGAGGGTCTGCTTTTTCTCTATCCTCCCCAGCAGTCGCTATTGCCTTTATGATAAAAGCCAGAGATTTTATCTGGGGTGAGATATCTCATTGTAGTTTTGGTTTGCATTTCTCTGGTGACTAATGCTGCTGAGCATTTTTTTACATACATTTTGGCCATGTGTTTGTCTTCTTTTGAGAACTGTTTATTTGAATCTTTTGCCCATTTTTAAATCAGATTGTTTTATTTTTTTCCTAGTGAGTTATTTTTCCCTACTCTAGTTGTTATGTTATCTACTCTAAGGTAAGGTTAACTGTTAACTGTTACTTCCTTATCTATTCTAGTTCCCTCGTCTGGATGGGTAGTTTGCAAATAATTTCCTCCATTCTGTAGGTTGTCTCTTCACTTTGTTGATTGTTTCCTTGGCAAACCAGAGGGTTTTTAGCTTGACTATAATCCCATTTTTCCAGTTTTGCTCTGGTTGCCTATGCTTTGGGGGTAATACTCAAGGAACCCTTGCCCAGACCAATGTCCTGAAGCCTTTCCCTTATGTTTATTTTACTTATTTCATAGATCCAGGTCTTAGATTTAAATCTTTAATTATTTTGATTTGAGATAAGGGTCTGGTTTCACTCTTCTGCATGTGGATATTCAATGTTCCCAGTACCATTTATTAAAGGGACCGAGACTGACTTTTTAAAGGCACTTTACTATGGGGTTTCCATGACTGAGGTGCAAGAACCAAGGCAGATGGAAAGCCTTACTTTGGGCATATGTAGCCAGGAGGCAATGTCTGTAAAGGACCAGCATATGTAGCCAGGAGAGGTTGTCTGTAAAGGACCAGCAGATGGCACTCTGGCGGAGTTTTCTTAATGGGTTGCCAGGTAAAATGCAGGACACCCAGTTAAATGAGACTTCCAGGCAATTTGTAATTTTTTAGTATAATTGTGTCCCAAACATTGTATATAACACAATTGTATTAAAATTTTTAAAATTATTTACCCAAAATTCACATTTACCTGGTGTCGAATATTTCATCTGCCAAATCTGGCAACCGTATTTTGCATACTTTTTCTTCTCTGATTGCTTCAATGTATCCTTCCTGGCCCCTGAGCCTTTGCACCTGCTGTCTGTCTGGATTGGAATACTGTACTGTTATCTACAACTGTGTTCTCTCTAGGGTGCCTTTGCTTACATTACCTGTAATGTAGTATTAGTTTCCTGCATAGACTTTGAGCTCCTGGAGCAGAGCTTTCATCTTGTGTGAGTCGTGTCCTCACAATCTGCTGGAAACCTGGCCGTAGTAGGAACTCACGATATAAGATAGTTTTTGCACCAACCTGGTAAATGTCTAGCAGATGTAAAAGTAGAGAAAATATAGCAAAAGCCAAAAAACCGATCACCCTGTCTCAGCAATTGTCAATCATCTTTTTTCACCTATGGTGTATAGTGGGTAAAGTTATATTGTTCCCCGAGAAAGATAGGTCCATGTCTAAATCCCAGATACTGAGAATATGACCTTATTAGGGAAAATACTACTTTGCAGAAGTAGTTAAGGAAAACCGGATGAGTTCATCCTGGATTATCCAGGTGGGCCCCAAATCCAGTGACAAAGGTCCTGATTAAGAGAAGGGAGGGAAAACACAGACGCTCAGAGGGGGAGAGGCTGAACTGTAGGGTGAAACTTGCCCTTTTGCCTTTGGTTGGTTCGCTGAAAAAAAGATCAACTCACGATTACTGTAGATTAATAAGAGAAAGGTGTATTTCCAAATACCATGCGCATGGGGGGAAATCACAATAATAATTTCCCAAAGTCTCAGTGATGGTCAGTGACTTTTAACGATGCCGTTTAGAAGGGAGGGGAGAGAGTGTGGAAAGTATACTTGCAGCAAATGGTTGCTAGGGGGCATGTTGTGTAGCTGGGTGGAAACAGAGTGATTTGTACATTAACCAGAAAGACAAGGTCTCCTGCTTCAAAAGACCTCAGGGCCAGGTCTATTGGTATGCAATAAAGAAGTCAGCCGCCCCCACCAGATTCTAAATCAGGTAACTCAGGTTTTATGAAGAGGAAAGGCTTCTTCCAAGGCTTTCTGATCACGAATGGGCTTTAATTCAAAATATTCTTTATACCAAGGAATCATATTTTGGGGGTGAAATTCCCCTAGCGCCTTCAAGACAGAATCCGTGGAAGTCAAGAAATGCCACAAGCTGGAAGAGGCCGGGAGAGAGTCCAGCCCACGACTTGCAGAGGAACGTGGCCCTTCTGACTCCTCCACATCCAATTTCTGGCCCTCATAAGTTTGAAACAAACAAACAAACAAAGAAAAGATAATTTAGGTTATTTCAAGCCACCTGGTTTGTAGTAATCTGTGACAAGAGTCATGAGAAATGAAGAAAAACTCCCACCTATTCCTTCCTGGACCACGGGACTGAAGTAAATTCCAGATACTGTATCACCTTGCCTATAAATAATAGTATCTATGGAAAGATAGATATTTCGGGTTTCTCTTCCAAGCATAATCTTACTATTCTCTTTTAACATTGAAATTTTATAATTTCTAAAGTTCATCAAATACTCAGCGTTCCAATCCAAGTAACAGTTCCCTGAAGGTTTCATTGCTGTAGTTTTATTTTCCTCAGCGTCCAAGCAAGGTCTACAGGTAGCATCTGAGTGACGTGAGTAACTGCGCTTGTAGAAAGGGAAGAATGGAACTCAGAACCTGGCCCGAGAGAGAGTGTGTGTGTGTTTGAGTGGGGGGAATTGTGAGCTCTCCACGCCCAGACTCGGGTCCTCCGCCCTGGAGATGCACAGAGCTGTGCAGCTGTCACATCCACTGGTGATGCAGCCCCAGGGATCCAGCGGGACCACGCCCCACCCCATGAGCTCACAGGACAGGAGCAGACACAGCGGCCCCGGGTGAAATTAGGGGCTTCCAGGGTTCTGTGGAGGGCAGAGGAGAGGCCACGGGTGGGGAGTGAAGTGTGGCCAGGTGGGACGGAGCCTGCCAGGCAGGGCAGCCAACGTGCCCAGGCAGGAAGCTAAGAGGCCCTGCCCTGCTCTGGGGGTGACTGGCTGGCGATCAGGGGAGAAGAGGGGTGGAGGACGCAGGCTACACGCAGCGGGGAGCCACTGAGGAATTTAGAGAACGGCGGGGAGGTTCAGATTTGTGTTTGAGAAAAACCACTCTGTTGTCAGTGGAGCAGAGACCAGAAGGAAGCGAAGCTGCAGTCACTGAGCCGGGGAGTCTGTCTGCCCCGCACCCCTGCACTGTGGGGGCTCCCCTGAGAGCAGGAGGCTCAGGGCGCCAGAGCCCAGACCTCCAGGCAGGTCAGCACTGTGGGCCCAGCGTGTGGCAGAAGCGACACCCCTCACCCAACACTCTGGCACGGGACAGGCAGGGAGGGAATGACTGTACACATATTTAGTTCAATGCAATTCACACACACGGTCTGTAATTCGGAAGCCCAGGCCTGAGCCGCACCAAGAGAATTCAGAATGAAAGTCCTGCCCGGGGCCCCAGAGCCCGCGGGCGGAGTGAGGACGCGCCTGCGCTTGCGCCTGCGCAGTGAGGGACAGCGGGGCCGGCTGAGAACGCGGAGGGTCTGTTTTCTTCTCTGTGGTGTTCAGCTCCTAGAACACCAGAGAGTGCACAGCCGGAACAGCTGCTTGAAGGTGCATAAGACAGAAGATCTTTGTTATCAGAAGTAACATGGCTCTCCAAGATAAGAAAATTTTGTTATGCTGCTCCTCAGAATGGTAACGCTTTTCCAAGATACACCTGCAAATGTCAGGTGTGAATTTCTATGGATAATTTTATGCTAGGCTGTATAACAAATGTTACAGCAGAATTTGCGCAGAAGTGAAACAAGCCACTTAATGCACATTTTCCTTTTGTACTGCGTTTTTAATTCCAAGAGAGAGGTAGGTCAGGACATTGGGAATCTGATATCAGATCCTAATGAAAAAGAATGATTTTTTTTTTTTTGCAGCTTTTGACTGGACTGGATTTGAACCCACCACCTCCAGCATATGGGGCCGTCGCCCTACTCCTTTGAGCCACAGGCGCCACCCAAAAAGAATGAATTTTAATTAAGTTTGCTCATGGGAGGTTTTTTTGCTTGATGGCAAATAATTTGCAAAGTTTATTAGCTTCACAACAGCCTCCATCAGCATGAGGCTAGCATCACATTGTTGCTAAATATTACTAGATTGGTTTGGCATTTGCTTTGCTTCCATGCCTGCTTTATTACATCCTAAAAATCTTCAATGTTTTTTCCATGCTTTTCATATCCTCATGAGGCTTCCGCTGGCTGCCAGGCTGCAGAAACTTCTTCACAGTCGGCAGGTTACTGATTCTGGTTTTCAGGGCCTGCGTGCACAAATCACAGCTTCAGAGAGAACCTCAAAGACTGAACCAATTATCAGCACAACCCAGGAAATCTGAGCCCCAAAACTGCACACACAGACTGCATCCTCTCCTGCAGTACCAGTGTTTGGGCGGGGAACAGACACCAGAGAAAACTGAGTAGGAAATCAAGACAAAAATTAATTGTAAGTTTGGGGTCACTCAAAATCAATTTTCCCACCAGGAGGTAGAAGTGGGATGGTTAGGAGTGTGGGGGAGGCCTGGCCAGAGAGAAACAGGAGGTCTGACAGCAGGACCTGGAGCCCAGGAGAGGAAACCAGATGGGAAGAAACCTGCTCACACAGGGCTGGTGTGGGAAGACGAGAGCACCCATGGGATGAAGAAAATTGCAGAGAAATCGAGCACAGAGAATGCCATGGAATAGAGGGTGGGGAGAGAGATGCTGGGGCGTGGTACTTTACATTCTAGATACTTTACATTCTAGAAAGTGAAATATTCTTCTTGGGGTACCATCCACCTCTGCTTTCCTTAGCATGACAAGAGTCTTTTCAGAAGAGACCTGGAAGCTTGTTTTAGAGACTTGGGCAGAGAAGGCCTAGAGGAGGTTGGGGTCTGAATGTTACCACCCCAGATGTGGGGCTGCCTCTGTGAAGACTGTGAAGTAGTGAAATCGATCACCTTCAGCAGAGGGAAGTTGGTGGTAAGGCTGGGATCAAACTCTTCCAGGTTATAGATAAGTTCAACCAGTTGAATGTCAGCCCGGCTCAGCCTGTTGCCAACAAGGTAGTCTTGTCCATGGCTCTTTAACACCTGGGGAATTCAAGAAATCGGTTCAGGCACACAGGCCCTGTCAGGATGGACACCTGCTCCCCCACCCGCCTCCCCCGTCCCTGCCGAGCCTCTCCATCCTCACCCTCCCACCCCTGCTTCCTCACTGGGCAGGTTGGAGAGCCAGACCTTCCTCCATGGTCCCTGATTCATGGCTGAGAGGGAGGACTCTGTTTCCTGCTCCACTCCCCGGGTGAAGCCCAGGCTCCCGCTTCCTCTGCTCATTCCCACATCCCTGCAGTGTTCCCACCCCCACCCGTCCTTACATCTCCCATGTGTCCCAGGGTCTCAGCACCTGCTGTGCCTTGTTTTTGTCTACCCAGTGCCCTAATGTGTGCAGCCCTGATGTGCCAGGATGTGGCTGTGTGCTCTGCTCTCTCTCTGCAGCCTCCTTTGGGCAGCGAGCCCACCTTCGTGACATCCCCTTCCCCCAGGAGTCCTCTCTCCTGTGTCTTCCCTCCTCATGGCCTGCTCTGTGTTCGGGGATCTGAAGTAAACCTGGGTGACCTTGACTTCCTCACCTCCCTTGCAGACTAGACTCTGACTCTTATCTTACGCTGTGTTATAATCTCCAAACTGAAGTGTCTACGGGTGAACAGCACTGATGCCTGCAACTTATTTTGAAATGGAAAAAAAAAAAAATAATAATAATCCTACTCCCTATCCCAGCATCAGCATTTCTGTTTAGATACTTCTCATCCACCTCTGAAATGTTACAATGCTCTCCTAGGGGCATCTGGTCTCTTACGTCTCTACCCTTGATGCCAGAATATCTGCTGATAGGTTGCATTCACCTGTTCCTCTTAAATAAATGTCCACGGTGTTTTTCAGACTCTAGTCTCAACTTACATCCAGAGTGGCTCTGAGTGCACAGCCCACATTCTAATATGACCATAAAATTCTGTTCAGTAGAAAATTCTAGATTTGGGTCTAGTAATTGAAATTTTGCTGAAAAATTATAACATGGGCATGATTGGTCCAGTTCTTCTTCACTATCTATTTTATAAAATATTTTATAGGCAGATTGCTGCCTTGGAGGTCAAGAAATCTCACTGACCATGAGGGTCCCTGCCTCATGAATGCCCAGGCACTATTTTTCTATGGTCTTCTAAACTCAGGCTCATGAAAGGCTGAACAGCTTCACTCACTTTTTCAAAGGCAGGGAAATAGCGATCTGTCGTTTTCTGTTTGAGCAAGGCAAGCTGGGTATCTTGTTCCTCGCGGGGATGGACAAATAGCATAATAATCATTTCATTCCAGTCTGCCATGCCTTCTACATACATGTCAATCCTGAGAGACAGAAACAGCCTCACTGTCAAGTGTCTCCCACCTTAGACCTTGTGATTTAAAACTTTAAGGGAACAGAGTATCAGCTGGTGGAAAGGAATTCATCTGCAGCAGGAACGTTCTATATGTCATTCAATTTGATAGGTTTTTGTTATATAAAACACCTTAATTGGTGTAAATACATTTCTAACATTTTTGTTATCACATAATCAAACACGAGTTCAAAGAGCATCAATGATTGTCCCAAGTCACAGTCATGAGAAAAATAGATGGATTCACTGCAAGTAACGACTAACATGACACTAGAGTTGCCATTTCTATTGCTGCTTGTTTTGTTCTGTGATTCGGTGGCCAGAGACCAACGGCCTCAGGGACCTCCAGAGCATCCTGGGCACACAAATCTGGGTCACATTCCACTGCCTCCTCATCGCTTTGCACCCCAGGCCCGTTTCTATGCACAATATTAGCCGCTCTTCAACTATTTCCATAAACCAGGCTCCCACCGCCCCCCAGGGGCTGCTGCCCTGCTCTAGCCACGTCTGCCTTTCTCCAGACCCGACTTCACTGTGCCCGTCATTGGTGCTGTTTTGTGCACAGTTGCAATGGTGTGAACTAGGAGACATTTTTCTCTTTTCTGTCAAACTGGGCTTTCTGCAATACTTTTTAAAATAGCAACTTACTACCAGATATTCACATATTATAATTATCACCCCTTTAAAGTATACTATTTTGTAGTTTTTGGTACATTTACAGAATTTAGCACATATCACAAGATTCTAATTGTTCAACCCTGAAAAGAAAATCTGTACCGATGTCAGTGTTCTTCTTGTCACTCCAAACCCCACTCCTCTAGCCCCAGGCAGCCATTAGTTTACTTTCTGCCTCTGTAGGTTTGAATATTCGGGCCATTTCATACAGAAGAAATCCTAGAAAGTGTGGCCTCTTGGGTCTGGTTTCTTTCTTTTTCTTTTTTTTTTTTTTGTAGAGACAGAGTCTCACTTACTGCCTTCAGTGGAGTGCCATGATGTCACAGGACTCACAGCAACCTCTAGCTCTTGGGCTTCCACGATACTCCTGCCTCAGCCTCCTGAGCAGCTGGGACTACAGGCGCCCACCACAACGCCCGGCTACTTTTTGGTTGCAGTTCAGCCGGGGCTGAGTTTGAACCCTCCACCCTCGGTATATGGGGCCGGCGCCCTTCTCACTGAGCCATAGGCGCCACCCTGAGTCTGGTTTCTTTTATGCAATGAGATGTCTGTAAGGTCAACCATGTTGAGCAAACATCAGAACTTCATTCACCCCCTATCATGGCCAAATAATTCCCTGTGCACGCCCTTGGCACACTTGTTTCTCCATTCAACTGCTGGTGGATAGTGGGCTGTTTACTCTTTTTTTTGCAGTTTTGGCCAGGGCCAGGTTTGAACCCACCACCCCTGGTATATGGGGCTGATGCCCTACTCCTTGAGCTACAGGTGCCGCCTGGCTGTTTACACTTTTTTAGCTTCATCAATATTGCTGTTATTTGAGTTACATACCTTTTATTAGATTTATATGGCTCATATACTTAGCAGAGAAATTGCTGGATCACCAGTAACCCTGTATTCAACTTTGTGAGGAAAGGTGAGAGATTCCAACCAGATTTTCTTTTGAGTCATGAAGTCCCATCACGACAGGGAGCAGAACCCAGGGTGTTGGTGACAGTGAATACATCTGGCTGCTTCAGGCTTTAATTGAAACATTAACTTCAACCCAGCTTCTTAGGTACCAGGCTCTACTAACCCTTGTCAAGTGGATCAGTCCATATAACTGGTTGATAACGTAGGCACCTGGTCATCGTTCTTGTAATTTCTGAAACTTAATATTTGGTTCCTTTGGGTCCTTTGATCCCCAAGCTTTCATCCACACACACTCAAACACTCTGTCCTTTGTCCCTAGCTATTGGCAGGAACTCAGCTCCTAAAGACCTGAACTCCTAGATCATGATTCCACCACCCTCCTGTGTTCATGGCTCATGAGAGTTTGGAAACCTCTGTCATGGAGCTACATTGGGAGCTGCATCCTCTTCTATGTCACACTTGCCTACCCCTCCCATGTTACTCTTCCCCCACGTCCACAGGACTCTGCCATCCTGCACCTCAACACACAGGCCCAGGGCCCAGCCTACTGCTGTCCAGATCCCCTGCACTGTCCTGGGTCCTCTGGTGGTGTCGGGACAGAAACTGTACCTACAGGGCTCTCTCCTTTATGTCTTTCCCGTAGAGGTTGTGTTTGCTGGCGATGTAGTTGAGAATGGCCCTCGTCTGCACCAGCTTCATCCCATCAATCTCCACCATGGGCACTTGCTGGAACATCAAACTCCCATCTTGAGAGAAAAGAAAATCAAAAGGAGAAGGAGATGTCTGCAGGCCCCACTCTTTTTACAATGAAAATACATTTGGTTCAATGAAGGAAGGTTAAAAAATAAAACAACAGTTATTGTCTTAGAACCTTTCAACTGGGGCGGCACCTGTGGCTCAGTGAGTGGGGCGCCGGCCCCATATGCCGAGGGTGGCGGGTTCAAACCCAGCCCTGGCCAAACTGCAACAAAAAAATAGCCGGGCGTTGTGGCGGGCGCCTGTAGTCCCAGCTGCTCTGGAGGCTGAGCAAGAGAATCGCGTAAGCCAAAGAGTTAGAGGTTGCTGTGAGCTGTGTGAGGCCACGGCACTCTACCCGAGGGCAGTACAGTGAGACTCTGTCTCTACAAAAAAAAAAAAAAACCTTTCAACTGAAAGTGCATTTTGTTTTTCGTTTCTTATAGTCCTTTTTCTTATCAATCTCTATTTTGCTTTTTAACTTTTTTTGTTTCCTACCTGAATAAACAGTAGATCCCCCATATTTTTTGTGTGTTGATACATCTTCATGGATATTTTAGGACAAGTTGGGAATGGCTACAGCAGGGTGGCCTATGGCATTGTCATATAAAATGGGAAGTCCCCAAATAAGTCCCATGGTGTTCATAACATTTAACGCAGGTCTAAGAGAAAAAAAAAATTTTTTTTTTTTTTGAGACAGAGTCTCACTTTGTCACACTCAGTAGAGTGCCGTCGCATCACAGCTCACAGTATCCTCCAACTCTTGGGCTTAAGCGATTCTCTTGCTTCAGCCTCCCAAATAGACTACAGCCTCCCACCACAATGCCCGGCTATTTTTAGCGACAGGGTCTCCCTCTTGCTCAGGCTGGTCTCGAACCTCTGAGCTCAAGCAATTCACCCGCCTCGACCTCCCAGAGTGCTGTGATTACAGGTGTGAGCCACCGTGCCCGGCTGTAAGAGAAATTTCTATGTATAGTTTCCTTTTTGCGCTCTTCAAAGCCAGTAATATTGCTGGGATGTCACTTTGTCAATGTGGTAAGAGTAAAGAACTCAAGATATGTTTACTCAAGACCTCAAGACCTATATGTTTCTCTAATGCACGACCTTGAGGGTCCTTGCGTGGGGAGGGCCGTGTGGGATCCTGAGCTGATCCTAGCTCACTCCTGGTGCAGAATGCAGGAGACAGGGAGAGGGCATCTCAGAGCACTGGGGGTGGTTCTTTTAGCAAATCCTCACAGAGCCCTGCCAGGGTTGCCAGACCTGTTCAAGGAGCCCTTCCCCCCTCCATCTGAACCACTTTTCTCCCTCTCCACCATCCCCAACCACCACCCCACCCTCACACCCTGGCATTGGCCAATGTTAAAATCTCCCTTCTAGTAGTTACCCTCACAGAGGCATTTAGTGCTTGTTCTTACCATTCCTTAACTTATCCAGATCTTCTGCCGATTGTAAAAATATCTCTTCGAACTGGAAACAAAAATAGTAAACGGTTCTTATTAGATCGCCCCAAGCATGATAGACTTTTAACTTGAACAGCTCCTTGTCCAGAACATAACATGGTGAAGGGGAAATTTCTGAGATTTGCAGGTACATAGATTAATCTGGTCATGAGCATTTGGAAATTTAGGGCAGACCCATCAAGGTCTGTGTCACGGCACACAGCTGCTGCTGCTTGTATTTCACTTGACCTCCACCCTGACCTCACCAATGTCCATGACTCAGCCATGATTTGGAAGTAGATGCCACTGGAGGGAAGGAACTGCCATGTTATTTTAGTTAAAATGTTGTGATATGTGAGGAAGGCCCATTTCTTCCAAAAGATATCAGAACAGACCCTGTGTCTGCCAGCATGGAGCGTGCCCAAGGCCAACAGCCATTTAAGCTTCTGCCACCACGGTCTGCACTGTAATTTCTAACACTGTTTCTCCTTTCATAGTTTAAAAGGGCTTCTTAACCTAGAAAAGGTTAGGAATTTGGAGTTTTCTAACATACTTATGGAACAGACTTGTCCATCTGTGATCACACAAGATCATAATATAGGTATAAATGAATAAGTGTATGAATAATGAGGTGTGTGTAACCCTCACACTGTGAGGACCACTGTGTTACTTTCATTTGTAGACAGTGGCTCACGCCAGTGATTAACAAAACATTTGGTTAAAAACACACAGAGGGATGGTCACTACAGGAGGTGGCGTGGAGTTGTCCAGTGCAATGTTTTGTTTTGTTTTTTTTTTGAGGCAGTCTCACTTTGTTGCCTTTGGTACGGTGACATGGTGTCACAGCTCACAGCAACTTCAAACTCTTGGGCTTAAGCGATTCTCTTGCCTCAGCCTCCCAAGTAGCTGGGGCTACTGCAATGTGTTTTTGTTTGTTTTGTTGGTTTTTATGAAAGAGTGTCTTTGAATGTCAACCGGGCTGGGGTCCAGTGATGTCACCATAGCTCACTGCAACTTCAAACTGCTAGGCTCAAATGATCCTTCTGCCTCAACCTTCTAAGTAGCTAGGAGTATAGGGGAGACAGCTGCCAGGCCTGACTAACGTTTTTGTGTTTTTTGTTTTTTTTTATAGAGTTGGGGTCTCCCTCTTGCTCAAACTGGTCTCAAACTCCTGGCCTCAAGAGATCCTCCTGCCTCAGCCTCCCAGAGTGTTAGCATTACAGGCCTGAGCCACCTTGCCCAGCCACCACTGTGATGTAGCTCAGGAAACGGACGGACATGATGGTAACGATGAGTCTTTGGGAGCCCAGAGCCCGAGCCAGGGCTTCCGGTCTGCACTCCCTGCTCCACGACTCCCCAGGCTTCCCTTAAGCTGGGATGGAGACCAGGGAGCCTGGGTGCCCTCTGCCCTGCTCGCTGCACCTCCTGACCTGCGCTCATCCTGCTGAGGGTTCTAACAAGCACTTGAACCACAACGCTAACACTCGGACCACTGTGTTACTTTCATTTGTAGACAGTAACAACCTGGGCTAGGCACAGTGGCTCCCACCTATGATGCTCTGGGCGGCCAAGGCAGGTGGATTACTTGAGCTCAGGAGTTCAAAACCACCCTAAGCAAGAACAAGACCCCATCTCTACTAAACAGGAAAAACTGCCGGACTTTGTGGCAGGTGCCTGTAGTTCAAGCTACTCAGGAGGCTGAGGCAAGAGGATTGCTTGAGCCCAAGAGTTTGAAGTTGCTGTAAGCCGTGATGCCACAGCACTCTACCAACAGTGACAAAGTGAGACTCTGTCTCAATTAAAAAAAAAAAAAAAAGTAAACCACCTGGAATGGCACTCTGTGGATTTGCTGTGTCTCCATGACACTGAGAAAGGATCAGGGTAGAGCCCCACACGTCCATGAAGCTGTGGAGAAAGTGCATCCCCCAGACTCAGGGCCTCACGTGGCCATGGGGCTAAAGGGCGCACATTCCGAGGTCTCTTCACAGAACACACCCCACCCTGACAGCCTCCCTTTGCGCTCCCTCCTGAGGGACAAGCCCTCCTGAGCTTGTCCCTGCCTTTCTCCCCACACACTGGCTGAGCACCTCAGTCTGCACTGGGGAGTGTTTTCCCACGGACACCTCCAGAGGGCAGCACTCCACAGAATCACCAGTATTTCCTGTTCAGACCCTGGGAAGAAGGGCCTTGTCACCCTGTGGAATGCTTGGGTGTCCTCCTAGAGGCCCCCACTCCTCACTTTAATCACCTTGTCACTTGCCTGCATCCTCAGAGCTGAGCAGGCTGCTCTAGGGAGGGACCAAGCCTGTCCTGTTCACTGTCTACCCCAGGGCCTCACACAGCGCCTGGCACTTAATAGATGCTCAGCAAAATAATTGATGAATGAGTTTACTCCATATTTAACAGGATGTTTGTTACAATCAACACCCTCCTTCCCCCACATTGTGCTTTATATTTTAACTTTAATTACATTCAGTTTCTTATGTATTTTGCCTTTTTAGTATGAAAATTGGCAGCATACATGAAAATATATATTACATACAATGATCCATACTGTTTGGTCACCTAGCTTAAATAATTACCAACTCAGGGTGTAACCCCACTTCACGGGCACACCGTGAGGGCGTACAGCACACCTCCTGGGTGTGGGACACAACTACAACAGGAACTCTACCTCACAAATGCACACATGTAACCTAATTGTTGGTATCCTCAAATTAATCTGAAGTAAAAACAAAGTAAATAAATAATAATTACCAACTCAGGCTTTCATTATATGCCCAACTTCTCTCCACCTCTGTCATGATATGAAATAAATCTGGGGTACCCTATCAGTATCCTATGATCTCATTGAATAGGTATCTCCAAAACGTAGCAACTATTTTAATGATAACAATATGATATCTAAAATCAGGCACAATTATACTAAAAAATTAACAATAATTCTTCAATATCATCTAATAGTCAATCAACATTCAGGTTTCTAATTTTTATATAAATGTCATAAATTGTATTTTATATTTTATTTACATCTACATCCAAATAAGGTCCACACATTTTGGTTAATTGATGTTTCTTTCATTTCTTTTGAAAATATCTTTTAGTTGTTTATTTCCTCATGGATGGACAGATTTATTTTCAACTGGTCAATTTAGTTCCTTTTTTTCTTAATAACTGGAGGTATTTTCATTGAAGACAAAACTGTACATAGGTCATCTTATTTAGAAAAGGATTTTGATACCATCCATGTTAGATCCAACTGACATTGAACTAAGTCCCAACCTACCTCTACCCCAGCTGCAGCCAAGAGCCACCGGATAGACTCCATCCTGCCTCGTCCATCGTAGTAGTGAAGCTTGGGCTTCCCCGCCATGACAGCAGTCTCTTGGTATCTGTAATGAATGAACAAATGAATGAAGGTGTCCACAGAAGCTAAACGTACTTCAGGATGTAAGGCTGAACAACATCAACAATCCAGAAGGAGGATCTGCCTTCCCCATGGCAGAAATGGAAGAGTCCCTAGAAGACATTCCTTGGTCCAAATTATCACCCATCAGTCCCCCCATAATGAAAATGCACCAAACCAGTCTCATGTCCCATCCATCCTTTCTTTAAGAACCTAAATAGGGCAGCCTGGATCCCACACAGCTGAAGACCCTGGGTGCCTGGGATGGGCCTGGAATCCAGAAGACATCACTGACAGGGACACCTGAGGGAGCAGAGTCGCTCTTCAGCTCTTTGCCTATTCGCAGGCAAAACTGGGGCTTCATCTTGTCCTTACTATGGCCAAAACCTTCATTTTCTCCACAGAGGGAGATGTTCATTTTCTTTTTCCTATTGGATTTGTATATTAGCCCACTTCTGCGTGAATTTTATTTTACAATTTTAAAAAAAGGTTAGTTGTTATATTAAGGTTATAAGAAAAAGAACCAACATTGGTTTAATGTCCACCACATAATATGCCATTTCTCACTTTATCCACATTTATTTGTTATAAAGAATATTTCATGTAGATCCTGTTATTACTCTAACATTACAGTTGAGGTCATTGATACTTTTGAGGTTATGCTACGTTACAAATCTACCACTTTTTATTTGACACCAAAGTCTTGGAGTTTCCTTATCCCAGTGTTTTATCACGTTTGGGTCTTCACCTGCTAGTTTGCTGTATAGTTAACACAGTGGGTTCTGGGTGGCACTAGAAAGTTGCATGTAACAGAAAACATCAGTGTGTGTCATGTGCCAAGGGTAAGTTTTTTTGCATGTAGAGCATCATTTTATGTTGTGTGAGAGTGAGTGAGAATATGTGACTGTGTGCTCTGGGTTGTGAGATGCAAGAAATACATGTGACCAGGACCAGCTAAAAACGTTTGCGAGTTCTTGCTCTCTCCTGCACGGTGGACACTGTGGGTGGGTATGTCTTGCTGTGAGGGTCTGTCTTGTGCCCTGGAGGATGTTACTAAGCAGCATCCCTGGACTCCACTCACTGTGCCCTGCCCCCACCCATCATGACACCAGAATCCTCTCCACACATTGGCAGGTGTCCTCCTGGGACCAAAATCACCCTGGCTGAGAACCACGGCTCTACTGCCTGGTGCTTGGAGAGCAGCCTGTAGATGGGAGCCAAAGGGATCACCTCACACAGTGGCCAGGCCAGGTCAGCGACAGTGTCAGGCGAGGGTTAGTGTTGCCATGTGGAAAGTAGTCCGAACACAATGGAAATTGAATTTCTCAAGAGTCAATTCAATTGAATTGATTTTCCCGACCACCTGGAGTCAGAGGCCCAGGGAGAAACTGGCACGGAGAAATTAACATCCAGAGTTTCTGTGAAAAATTCTGCTGAGGCCTGGGAGAGACAGACACCATATCAGCCTTTCAGCTGGTAGATAGGTGCCACCCTGAACTGAATTCTCAAGAGGTTTTGTTAAGATTTTAGGGCATGCGTTTCCAGAATGAACAAGTAAAGAGCTAATAGTCTCTTGACTCTATCATGTGGGTGCTCTTTTGATAACGAAAAAGGTCATCACGGTGGAGGCATTAAATCATAGTGATACAGGATTCCCCCACTCAGGACTGCAGAGAGACTACCCCATTCTCTAGGCCCAAGTGAGCTCAGAAATCAGACACCCATCTCTAGGCACAAGCAGGCTGCCCTTTCCAGGTCACACCCTCTGGGCTCTAGCAAGGTCATGAAGAAAGCAGCTTGAAATGTTTTGGATAGTTTCAACTTGTGTAGGGAGCACACATCCTAATCTCTTCCCAGAAACAAAAACTTCAAGGACCTGGTAACTTTGCCCTAGAGGAGGAGGGACTGCATTCATTCATTTGTTAATGTACTCATTAACTTTGAAGAGATGTTTTTCCACCTACCAAGTCCTAGCCAAAAATGTAGTATAGACCCCTAGACAGAGGGCTCAAGAGAGAGACTTCCAACTTAGGTCTTCCCCTTTGCTAGAAGCTTTGGTACTTTTTGCTCCTTCTGTATTACTTTCTGTCTAATAAAATCCTATCTTACCACTGATCAGTGGTCCATGGGTTTATTCTTTGAATCCTCAAGGCCAAGGACCTGCTGAAGAAGAAATTCAAGTAACAATAGAACAATTCTTAGGCAGGGACAGGTTTGGGGGGTGGGAGGGGGGACTAAGTAGGTAATAAAGAAAATTGCCTCAGAGGATAGGAGAGGGCCAGTCCAAAAATCTGTTCATTGCATATTTGAAAGTGCTTGCTCTTTATTACTGTTTCAATATCTTCTTCCTTGGGCACTCTTTTTTTTCCTTCTGAATTCTATTTTACCCTGCAGAGGTCCAACACCAGTGTAGTTTTTCAAGGGTCTCTGTGTGATTCTAAGGGTTTCCTGTATAAGATCCTTATTTTATCAGTTTTTTCTAATTGGCAATTATTGTAGGAACGACTGACTCTCACCATGTTCCATCCTACTTGGTGACTTCCTGTGCCTCATAAGTACTAATTATAGTACAACCTCCAGACTTGACTGACCAGCATTGACCACCTCCTTCAGCTGACCTAACTTTCACAGTCCGGACACAAACCACATGTACGTGTTAGGACAGTCGGCCTCATTCCTCATGTTGACCACCTCTATGCTGACCAGTCAGGACGTCCCCTTGGGTGGTCAACTTACAGAGGCTCTACCATGTATGTTCTACTTACATGTAGCTCTCCCCTCATGGGAGGATACCCAGAAAAATAAGGTCTAAAAGAACAGAAGTCTTCTCAAGGAGACCCCAAGGATACACTTGTGAGGTCCTCCCCAGGGTGACTCACCTCTTAGGAATTTGTAAAACCTTAACTTCCTGGGACTTGGAGGCTGATGCTTGCTTCTGCTTCTATGAAAGCCTGAGATTCTGTAAAAGCCAGAGCCCACTTCTCCAGCTTGAGTCAAACTGACCCATGAGAAAGGTACCCATGGGCCACAACTTTTTGACTGGAGATAAAAAGGGAAAGACCAAGCCAGTCGGAGAGCATGGCCATTTTGAATTCTTCTATGCTGTTCATCTCCTGGCTGAAATAAAGCCCTTCCTCTTACAAACATGGGGTGCTCTTTCTCTCCTTTGGGGGTCATTTGGGCTCTTTCTCTCCTTTGGGCCCCACCCTCATGACATCCCAAGTTATAGATCTAGGAGAGTTTGAGAAGTCAGTTCTTCCAACAACTTTGTGATGCATATGTTGAAAACCAGAAAGAGTGCATGAGATTTGCCAGCTGGCTGGTTAGTGACATTCAGACTAGTTTCTTCCTGTTGTATCTCAATGAATTTTCACACCTGTAGAAGGTTGCATTTATGTGCCCTCACCTCCAGGAGCTCTCAGGAAGCACAGAAGTTGTCATAGTCTACACGCATGGGGACATCACTCAAAGTTCAGTTGTCACTACATAGGATATGACAAAGCTAAATCAAGAGCTATCTCTTCTTTCTTTGTTCCTCTCTTTCTTTCTTTCTTTCTTTTCTTTTCCTTTCTTTTTTCTTTTATTTTCCTTTCCTCCCTCCCTCCCTTCCTTTCTTCCTTTCTTCTTTTCCTTTTTAGCTTTTCCTTCATAGGACTCATCATTTTAGAATACACTAGTACAGATAACAACTAATAACAATTAAATAACAACTAACGTCATGGTAATTAAATAAACAAACCTGATTATGAAATCCGCCACTCAGATGTTTAAACAATATTTAACAAAGCAATGAAACTTGTCCATATATGAAAAACATAGTGACTATGGACACAACACAAAAGATTATTTTCCCAAGGTGACACAGGGAAACGTTTAATTTGGCCAGTAGAAGGATTTTACAAATGCTCTGTTGGACCCAGAACTCAAGGGGAGGGCATCAACGTTCACAAATTCTTTAGTTACTCTAAGATCTAAATCCACATCCACTTGCATCCTCTCCGTCTAGATCTATTTGCAGTTTTAGACTTTAAACCCTGCTCAGCCTTTGGTCCCAGGAACACTGAACAACTAAGAGGAAGAAAAGGAAGAAGAGGATGAGGGGAAGGGGAGGAGGAGGAGGAGGGAACACAGCTCAGCACTTGGTGGACAATCCTGAAGTGACTCATGGGGACAATAGCCTGATGCCTGTGAAGGTGATTACGAACGTACAGATTTAGACCCTAATTGGCAGGCATTGATGACAGGTTTCCCACCCGGAGGTGGGGATCACAGACAGGAGAGGAAACCAACCACTGGGTACAGTTTCTTTTCATTGCTCAAGTGGGTCACCCATTTGGGGGTCCAAATGTAAATCCAGAGTGACTGCGTGTTGCCCCCTGTCTGAATCACGCCACTACCTTCTAATAACGGTGTAACAAATTGAAAGTAAGATCCAGGACACCTCTGACACTGGCATGGTGGCATTTACTGATCACCCACAGGGATGTCACTCTCTCCTGTCTCATACCATCCAAGTCACTGCTCTGCTTTTCTGAATTCCTGAACCTGATTTTTGTATAATGTCCTTCAGGAACGACTAATCAATGCTTGATTGTCCCCTGGGCACACGAAGAAGACACAATGGGAACACAAAGTACCCACCCAGAGTAACACACGTCCCCTGCTTTCCTAGGGAAGCACGAGGGAGAACAGTCAGGAAGATCCCTCAGGTCAGGACTCACCTGATTAAGTCCTGGCTGGGTCTCTGCTCAGCTCCTGCCGGCCACCTCCTGATCTGTGTGTCCTGTGTGGCAGCTGCTTTAATACTGTGGCACTTCTGCCCACTGCAGGGGCGGCCCCTGGGGAACAGCCACTCCCACAGCCCTGAGGCTCCAGAGTTCCTTGCTAGACTAGGAGGCATGAAGTCAGCGATCTTTCATTTCAAGACACCCCCTATAAATGCACTGACAAGGGATTTGGATGTCAGGGCTATTGGGCTGCCTCAGAAGGTCGCTGGGGACCAGCTTCTTTGAACACCCCTTAAGGAGAGTCTCAGTAAATAGGCTGCAGGTTTAGGGCAGAGGAGGAACCCTGTGGGGGGAGGAGGACAGAGAGTGTGGTGGCAGAAAGGAGGACTTGATGGAGAGACTGGTGAGACGGCATCTATGTTTGTAAAGAGGACTCAATTATGAACGCCTTAGCAAAATTCTGTAGGTGCCAAGAACCTAGCTGAGTTGTCCCAGCCCTCGGTGGGGAGACTCAGCTGCATTCTCTGGGTCATTTGTGGATCCTTCTCTGCAGGGGACATGTTGGCCTTTCTCTCTAGCCCAAGGCCCCTGACACACGGTCTCTGCTGACTGGAACACACTCTTCCCCCGACACACTGTTGCTTCCGACTGGAACACACTCTTCCCCCCTCCTCCCAGACATCCTGTCCTTCCCTCTCACATCCCTCTCCCCACACTCTGTGTTCAGTATCTGCTTTTCCCTTGTTGACCGTGAGCTCCTGAGGGCAGGGCTGCCCAGTGCCCATGGCTGAGGGCAGCACTCGGCATATGGAAGGGGCTTAATGCGTCCACGTCCTTTCTCTTTTTCCAGTGTGAATCGTCTGCCACACACACATGTGCAGAGAGCAGTCCCTGAGCAGGATGGACCTCACCTTGCTTCCCTGATTGTCAATAAAATTTGAAGTAAAGCCCAGATTTTGATCTGCTTCAACCAACAGTTTAATGTGTATCTTTGAAACCTTTTTTATGTAATTATTTATATTACGGAAAACTTGCAAAACTGGTACAGAGTTCTCTAATGCCCTTTACCTGGTGTTCTCTGATATTAACATCTTACATAACTATGGTACAAGGATCAGAACCAGGCATTTATTACTGACATAATACTAATTCCGCCCTTATTTGGATTTCACTATCATTTTTCAAGCAATGCCCCTTTTCTACTTCAAGATCCCAGCCACAACCCCTAACTGCATTTTTTTTTTTTTTTTTTTTTTGCAGACAGCATTTTCCTCTGTCACCCGGGCTGGAGTGCAGTGATAAGGTCATAGCTCCCTGCAGCCTCCAACTCCTGAGCTCAAGTGATCCTCCCTTTTCCAAAGTGCTAGGGCTACAGGCCTAGTGTCTTGTCTCCTTAGTTACCCCCAGTCTGTGACACTTCCTCCGCCTTTTATAGATTCCTGGTCAGTTACTTTGTGGAATATACCTCAGTTTGAATCTATCGGTTGTTTTCTCATAGCTGGATAGAATTTATACATTTTCTGAAAAACATCACAAGAGTTTTGCCGTTGCCTTCTCAAGATATTTGTAGAATATCAATAGATATTGACATATAGAATATCAGATCATAGAATATCAGATCATAGACAAAGTGTACCGTATTAACAGCAGTAATAACCTTAATCTCTTGATTACAGTAGTGTCTTCCAGATATTTAACTGCAACATTACTATTTACCTCCTCACAATTAATAAATATCTTATGGGAGATACTTTGTGACTGTGCAAATACTGTTCCAAAGTAAGTTTCCACCCTGGAACTTCAGTATTCACTAAGGATCTCATCGGCAGTAAATGCCACTGTAATCTTTGTCTAATGGTGACTTTCTAGTTCCCTCCATCTACATTTAGTCATTGGAATTCTTCTAAAGCAGAGCTAGCCCTTCTTTCTTTCTCTTTTCCGCCCCTCTTTCTTTCTTCATCTATTCCTTCAGTGATTGACTAACGTCATGACGGGCTTATGGACCTTTTACTCTGAAGATCACAGTCTAGACTGTGCCTGTGTATAATTTGTTACCCACGCTGCTCCAGCTTTGCTTGTGGAAGCTCCTTCAGGTGGGTCTCTGTGTCCTTCATGACAAGCCCCCTCCTTGGTGAGCATTTCCAGAGATTTTCTGCACCAAAGATGTTCCAGGCTTTTCTTATATTTTCTCTGCCCAGCTCTGAAGTCAGCTGTTTCTCCAAAGATCCTGGCTTCCTTCTGTTGGAGAAGGTATTTGAAAATTAGGGTCTGAGCACCCTGTGTGTGCACTGCTTCTGGGCTGTCAGTGCTCCGTGGCCTTCCCTGGTGAGAAATACGTGTATGTACATTAACCACCACACACACACAGTTTTAACCTTTTTCTCTGACCAGTGAGAAACTACGTCTGGTTATCTAAATACAGAATACTTAGGTCTTTGTTCAATTGCTAGCACATGCCTCTGTGAGAAACAAATTCAACACCAAGAGCACACTATTTTTCTCATGTTATATGTATTTTTTGGCTTAGAGCAAAAGATATTCTTATAAGCTCCGTACTTATTTTCTTGTCACTCTCCTGACTCAGTTAACTTAATACAAGTTCCTGTTGTGACTATAAGCTTACTTGTCATTTCCATAAACCTCCTTCCAGTGAAAGGGGTAGAGCCAGGTTAGGGCAAAGCTAATGCCCGAGGCCTCCCTACTAGATGAAAAGAAAAACACCAAGTCATCTTCTTATCACAAAATAACTGGTTAATGTATTCCTTTTCAAGGTTGATAATTAAAGTTTAAATGGAAAAAAAAAAGTCAGCTAGACTCTTTTTCTCTGCAAGGCAGTGGAGACTGGTTTTTTTTTTTTTTAATTTATTTTATTTTTCAGAGATAGAGTCTCACTTTGTCAACCTCAGTAGAGTGCTGTGGCATCACAGCTGACTGTTTTTTATATATATTTTTTATTTTTAATGATCATGACTACACAATGGTTGTATATCCTTACAGGGTAAGTATGATGTTTTGATACAGGCATTCATGTGAATTAATCAACTCAGGGTGGTTGGGGTAGCCATCACCTTAAGCATTTAACGTTTCTTTGTATTAGGAACAAGCTAATTCCACTCTTTCGGTTATTTTAAAGTATGCCTTACTTACTGTTGATTATAGTCACCTGATTGTGGTATCATATATTGTTCAATCTGTCTAACTTAGGTTGATTCCAAATCTTGGCTAATGTAAATAGTGCTGCAATAAACATGGGCGTGCACATATCTTTTTGAAATACTGAATTGCCCTCCTGGCTGGGCGCAGTGACCTACACCTGTAATCCTAGCACTCTGGGAGGCTGAGGCAGGTGGATTTCCTCAGTTCACAGGTTGGAGACCAGCCTGAGCCAGAGCCAGAACCCATCTCTAAAAAAAAATAGCCGGCCTTATGGCGGTCACCTGCAGTCCCAGCTACAGGGGAAGCTGAGACAAGAGAATCGCTTGAGCCCAAGAGTTGGAGATTGCTGTGAGTGTCACAGCACTCTACTGAAGGTGACAAAGTGAGAATCTGTCTCAAAAAAAGAAAAAAGATGCATTTTCCCCCTTGGACTATATACCCAGTAGTGAGGTTCCTGGGTCACATGGTAGTTCTATTTTTAGTTTCTTAGGAGACTCCATACTGCTCTCCACAGAGGTTACACTAATCAACATTCCCTCCAACATCACATCCTTCCCCTTTCTCCCTATCCTCCCCAGCAGTTGCTATTGCCTTTATGATAAAAGCCATTTTAACTGGGGTGAGATGACATCTCATTGTGATTTTGGTTTACATTTCTCTGATGACTAGTGATGCTGAGTATTTTTTCAAATACATTTTGGCCATTGGTGTGTCTTCTTTTTTTTTTTTTGGCCGGGGCTGGGTTTGAACCCGCCACCTCCGGCATATGGGACTGGCGCCCTACTCCTTGAGCCACAGGCGCTGCCCCAAAATATGTTTCTTTTTTTTTTTTGGTTTTTGGTCGGGGTTGGGTTTGAACCCACCACCTCCAGCATATGGGACCGGGCGCCCTACTCTGGTGTGTCTTCTTTTGAGAAATGTTCATTCAAATCCTTTGCCCATTTTAAAATCAGATTGTTTTATTTTTTCTTAGTGAGTTATTGGAACTCTTTATATATTCTAGTTATTAATCCTTTATCTGATGGGTAGTTTGCAAATATTTCCCCCCATTCTGTGGGTTGTCTCTTCACTTTGTTGATTGTTTCCTTTGCAAACCAGAAGCTTTTTGTCTTGACGTAATCCCATTTGTCTAGTTTTGCTCTGGTTGCCTATGCTTTGGGGTAATACTCAAGGAACCCTTGCCCAGACCAATGTCCTGAAGCCTTTCCCCTATGTTTCTGTTACGAGTTTCATAGATCCAGCTCTATGGATTTAAGTCTTTAATCATTTTGATTTGAGATAAGGGTCTGGTTTCACTGTTCTGCATGTGGATGTCCAGTGTTCCCAGTACCATTTATTAAAAAGACTGAGACTGGCTTTTTAAAGGTAATTTACCATGAAGTTTTCATGACTTGGATGCAAGAACCAAGGCAGATGAAAAGCTTTACTATGGGCATAGGTAGCCAGGAGGCGATGTCTGTAAAGGACCAGCAGATGGCACTCTGGAGGAGTTTTCTTACTGGGTTACCAGGTAAAATGCAGGACACCCAGTTAAAGGAGACTTTCAGGAAATAAGTAACTCTTTAGTTTAATTGTATCTGAAACATTGTATGTAACAATATTATACTAAAATTTTTAAGGCCAGGCATGGTGGCTCACACCTGTGATTCTAGCACTCTGGGAGGCCAAGTCAGGTGGATGGCCTGAGCTCCGGAGTTTGAGACCAGCCTGAGCAGCAGTGAGACCCCATCTCTAAAAACTAGCTAGGTGTTGTGGCAGGTGCTTGTAGTCAAAGGTACTTGGGAGACTGAGGCCAGAGGATCACTTGAGCCCAAAGAGTTTAAGGTTGCTGTGAACTATGATGCCATAGCACTCTACCAAGGGCAACAAAGTGAGACTCTGTCTCAAAAAAAATTTTTTTTTAATTATTTAACTGAAATTCAGATTTACTTTGTGTCATCTATTTCATTAGCCAAATATAATGACCTATTTGCATACTTCACTGCCTTCCTCAATTTATCCTTGTAGCCCCTGGGCCTTTGCACCTACTGTTTGTAGGAGCTCAGTAAATAAGATAATTTTTACATTTAAATAGAAAATATCTAGCAAATACAAAAATAGAGAAAATAATATAACAAAAGCCGAAGTACCCCTCACCCTGTCTCAGCAATTGTCAATCTTTTCTTCACTTACAGCATCTAATTGGTAAAATTAAGCTGGTCCCCAGGAAAGATAGGTCCATGTCCAAATCCCTGGATCCTGTGAATGTGACCATATTTTGGAAAAGAGACTTTGCAGATGTAATTAATTCAAGGAACTTTGGGATAAGTTAATCCTGGATTATCAAGGTGGGTCCCAAAGCCAATGACAAGTATGAGGGCCTGGGTTCCCACAACCTTTGCTGGGATCTGCACGGAGGGGAGTTGATAACGGGAAAAAAACTCATACTCGGTTATCTCAAGTGAAATAACCACTGGGAGCCCGTGAGAGGCTGACACTAAGCCAACAAGTGCATCCCCGGGCCATTTTCCCTTAGGTCTCTTTATTTGATCAAAAATCATAAATCATGTTGACAACATAAAGCATAAACTTAATTTGAGTTATTCAAAGTAAGGCACCTCAAGTAATCATTACCAATCAGAAGAAGGGAAAGAAAGGAAGAAAAATCATGGAGGCACACTATGTGATTACAACTTAAACTTCACAAATTGGGGATAAACTTGCCTAACTCAGGTTAGTGATTTCTATCTATGCCTGGGCAGGACTCAGGCTAGAGTAATCTTTGGTTGCTAGGCAATCTGTTCTCAGCCACCAGGTAACAATAGGGCTGTCTGTGACTCCTAGAAAAAGATCCTTGACTGTGGTCAACAGGACCCCTAGAATCCTAGCCCTGAGCTTGCCCTGTAGACCCCCTGATTACCGCTGGCCTTAAGGGGTTTGAGGAATCTGGACTCTGGTCCACTAGCCCTGCAGAAATGCCTGGCCCAAACTACACTACACACCTGACTCCCACAATTCCCCCTTTCTTTTAAAAATAAAAACAAAAACAAAATTAGTTTTCATTTCATTTGTTACAGAGAAAAGGGAATATGGAGAGGGTCTTCCAACTGGGGCACCTCATTGTTTCAGTAGTTGTGCATCTAAACAGTCAGCACTGCTTCAGCTTGAGCAGTCCTTTGGAACAGTCAGCTGATGACATTCAGCACTATAAAAAAAAAACCAAGTAACCAAAAGAATTGCTAAAGCGGCAAAAATCCAAATTCTAAAATTGAAACCAGAAAACTATGTTTTGGAGTTAAGCCAATTAGCTACATCATCTAGATCAGGGGTCCTCAAACTTTTTAAACAGGGGGCCAGTTCACTGTCCCTCAGACTGTTGGAAAGCCGGACTATAGTTTAAAAAAAAACAAACTATGAACAAATTCCTATGCACACTGCACATATCTTATTTTGAAGTAAAAAAACAAAACAGAAACAAATGCAATCTTACCACCTCATGTGGCCCACGGGCCGTAGTTTGAGGACTCCTGGGCTAAATGTTCTAGGGTCTGTTTGAGCATCACCTGTAATTGTTTTAATAGTTTAGCAAATTGGTTTTGTAAAACTGAAAGGTCTTGAGCCAGTGGTTTCTCAGAGGCCCCTTGCAGATGCCATTTTACAGTGTTCCAATTTTGTGAAGTATCAAGAGGGATGGGAGTGATACACATAGCTTGGTACTCAGTGTCACAAACACGTTTCCATCTTGTCCATAGAGTTTCCTGTCTTTCTCCCACCCATAAAACTGCCTCCGCAAAAGCACTGAGGCATTTTAGGATTTCTGGGTCAATAGTTGCTACCACTGAAGCTCAGTAGTAGTATCTTGTAAGTAACCATTCGCTTATTAAGAGGTGTGAATAGCGCTTCATAACGTACTACTGCAGTGGCAGTGTGGCCATGGCCACTACAACAGTTGCAATAATAGAGGTAATTAAAAGGAAACACTTCTGACTTACTCAGAGAAGAGGTTACTTGCGCTAGAGCAGCGGTTCTCAACCTGTGGGTCGCAACCCCTTTGTAACAATGAAAATACATCCTGCATATCAGATATTTACATTATGATCCATAACAGTAGCAAAATTACAGTTATGAAGTAGCAACGAAAGTAATTTTGTGGTTGAGGGTCACCACAACATGAGGAACTGTATTAAAGGGTCACGGCATTAGGAGGGTTGAGAACCACTGCTCTAGAGCATTTGTTTTCATCCAAGGACAAGTGAGGTTAACTGGAATCCAGGCCTCAGCTCCTTGTCTGAGGTATGTAAACATGAGTCAAGTTAAGCTGAGTCACATTCTGATGGGTAAAACAAGGAGTTAACCAAGCTTTGTGAGCGAGAGTCAAGTTAAAATGTCTAACATGCAAATAAGGGTTTCTTATAAATTGAATGGAGGCAGCTTGAGAAGTTAGTGCAAAGTTTAGAGGTGCATACCATTTCTTCGTTGGGGTTCTATTCTCAGGTGCCCATTGGTAGGGGTTGTAGGGGACCAAAACTTGGGAATAAAGACCATGTCTGAACACATGGAAGAGAAAAGGCAAAGCTATTCTCCATATTTCCTTTTTTTGTTTTTTTGCCATTTTTGGCCGGGGCTGGTTTGAACCCGCCACCTCCTGTATATGGGGCTAGCGCCCTACTTCTTTGAGCCATAGGTGCCGCCCCCATATTTCCTTTTTTAAAGGAGTATAAGCAGGTTGTAAAGGCCGCTGGATTCTTTTTTTTTTTTTTATAGAGACAGAGTCTCACTTTATGGCCCTCGGTAGAGTGCCGTGGCCTCACACAGCTCACAGCAACCTCCAACTCCTGGGCTTAAGCGATTCTCTTGCCTCAGCCTCCCGAGTAGCTGGGACTACAGGCGCCCGCCACAACACCCGGCTATTTTTTGGTTGCAGTTTGGCCGGGGCTGGGCTTGAACCCGCCACCCTCGGTATATGGGGCCGGCGCCTTACTGACTGAGCCACAGGCGCCACCCTAGGCCGCTGGATTCTTAAAAGCGGTCCTGCTAGGCAAGGATTCCACTCTTCAGGAGCCTCATGATAAACATAAAGCACAGAAAATTACCACATTTGGCCAGACTTAAGAATCAATAGTTTGGCAGGTCCCCAATTTTCTAATATCCAATTATTTGGCAAATAATTTTTGGTAAATTTGGAGAGGAACAGTAAGTCCAAGTTAAGCCCAAAGCAGAGAGATCCTGGCCTATTATCCAAGGATGATCACAAACAGGAAAGGCGTATACCACGGAGGCCTAAAGGGAACACAGCAGGTAACCTGGAAATCAGTGGATATCGGGGGTTCAGAGACTTTCCACGTAACAGGAGAGAAAAGAGGGGGTTCTAAAAGTGGGCTCAGTATAAATGAGGTGGTTACTCACCTCAGTACTTACTGGACTTACCAATGAAGTTAGAATGGCTAGAATAATGATTGCCTGACTGGGTTGGGAATTAACTGTGATCTTTGTTAGCATAGCAATGAAAAGATTTTCCGGAGTCAGGGGCTCAGGTGTGGTCTGGCAGGTATCCACACTGCTGCATACCCCTCCCCCATGTTGACAGCTGTTCCAGCCTAGACACTGAGGAACACCTGATGGCTCTTTATACAACACTAAACATTTAGGCTCCTTTTCAGCATGCTTTTCAGCTGCTGGAATACCTTGTTGAGAACAATTTTTTAAAAATTAAAGGTGAAAAGTGCTTTGTAAATTGGTTCTTGTGGTGTTAACCTGTCTTCCCTACTTCCCCTCTTCTGTTTAGTTAATGGATGTTTCAGAAGGACCTGGGAATGTTCTATGATCGCCTGACCTGCTGGATTATGAGGAATACCAGTCATGTGTTTAATTTGCCATTGTTGACAAAACAGGGAGAAAGATTGGACACATAAGCTGGACCATTATTGGTTTTAGTTTGTTGAGGAAGGCCTAAAGCAGCAATTGCTGATAATGTATGTTTTTTTTTTTTTCACATGTTTGGCAGATTTACCAGTTTGGCAAGTGGCACAAATCATACCTGAATGAGAGTTAATGCAAACATGAATATACTTAAATTTTCCAAAAGGAAGATAATGAGTAATATCCATTTGCCACAAATTATTAGATTGTAAACCTCAAGGGTTAACTCCAACAGGAGAAGGGGCGGAGGACTGTTGACATTCTGGGCAAGCCCGGACAATGTCACAGGCTTGAGACAAAGTAATTTTGAATGCACAAGTTAAGGCTTGTGGACTTTGATGGAAGAATCAGTGGGATTGAATGGCAGCTGAAACCATGGCATTAAACATTACTAAAGGATCAGCATGATTGTTTCCTTCTGTGATAGGACCGTGGGTGTTAGAGTGTGAACAGAGCTGGGTGATGAATACAAGGTGTTTTCTTTTCCATAGTAATTGTTGAAGGGAAAAAAATAGTTCATGAAATTTTTATCAGCTGACAGGTAAGATAATGCATTAGCAATAACTTGAACCTTGCTGTTTTTTCTTGATCCATCAATTAAAAACAGTAAGAGCTTCTTTTATGGGAGTGGAAATTGAGTTAGAGGAAGTAATTGAAGTCCACACCAATCTTTAGGAAGAGGGTTACTTGAATTTGGCCTTTATAATAAGAGGGGAGTATTTGAAGCAGTGCTAAAATATCACAGGTGAATTGTATGGATCTGCCAATGATTCATCCACTTGTTCCTGGAGAAAAGAGAGGCCTCCACGTATGGGTGTTAATTTTTACAAAAACAATTGGTATATTAATATCTTCTACTAAAAACAAATTATAAATGTGAGTTAAGCCAAATGGACTTGATCTCGTAGCAGCAAAAAAGCTGTGTGGAATACACATGGGGGTTGTAGTTTATCTTCTGCTCCAGTGATGGAGATAGGAGAGGAAAATAGAGATTCTAAAATTCAGGGCGAGCAGAGGCAGTGGCCTTGGTGTTAATAGAGAGACTGTTCCTCAAGGCTTAAGCATTCCTCTTGTCTGAGCCTCTAGGTTTTTTCTGTATCTTTTTTTCTGTAATCTTTTTCTGAAAGATTTCTAATACTTGTGGTGTTTGAGGCTCTTTTTTAAGTTTTTGGAGTTTGTGCCAAATATCAGGGATTAACTGGGAAATGAAGTGCACTGCCAAGATAAATTGTTCTTCCCTAATGTCAAGATCTAAATTAGGAGGGAGAAAGTTGAAAGAGAAGATGCCTTGCCATCAATGGCCTGTAACAGGCCCTGAAGCTGCAGTTTATGATTACATTGCTCTCAGTAAAGAGACTATTCTATATTTTAAAGGAACTGGCCAGAAAGAAGAGGGAAAAAAAGTAAAAATAAAGTGGCAAAGGAAAGATATCTTATGGGTCTGTCCCTAAATTTGATCTTTCCACAGGTTTCCAAGGCTAGTCCTTTGGCACTCCCTTTAAGTTTAGGGAGATCATGCCAGTGGCCTGGGGGAAGTAATACCTACTCAGTTCATTTACAGTGAACTCAAAGGACCCCAGGAAGTTAGCACCAGCAAGTCCTCTGTATGGAGAGACAAGGGTAGAAAACAAAATTTAATGATAAGGTAATTAGAAAGAAAAAGAGCACCTTCTGTTCCTTGTTGTAACCTTTGACTCACCCACTAAATAAACAAGGGAAGAGGGTAATCTTGCAAATATCCGGCCAATATTAAAAAATAATTGCTTAAGGGCAGTGCCCATGGCTCAAAGGAGTGGGGCGCCAGCCCCATATGCCGGAGGTGGCGGGTTCAAACCCAGCCCCAGCCAAAAACTGCACAAAAAAATAAAAAATAATTGCTTAAACCAGGGCACACTAAACATAAAATAAAATACAGAAGGAGAAATAGAAATAAGTGAAAGGTAGCTGCCTCAAAAATTCTCACAGATGCCCAGTTCTTATAAAATGTGGTGAGTGAGGAGCAGTATCCCTCTTTTCTTTTTCTTTATTAAAAGGGATGCATGCCCAAAGTGGGGAGAAGCTGAAAAATAAAGCAACTGATTGACACTGTAATGGACAAGCCGTCACTTTCCTTCCAGAGAGCACCCTTCGGGAAACATCGAGAAGTGGTCTCCAGCCAGAATTCTTCAGTTGAGACCATCCTTCCGGCTAAACAGGACAATCAGAGAGCGAGGGGAAGGGGAAAGGAAAGCATTCCCTGGCCTCTTAGCTACTGGCAGGATGGTATAAGGCCCCACCTAGGTGCGGACCCCCCAGTTGGAATCTCCTGATAAGGGAAGCTTGAGGCAGAATGCCTTATGTGATATGAGGTCCAGAGAGACAGAGAAATGGAAATTAATGAGGAAAAGTGGCACAATGTGAGGGGCATGCTTGGAGCAACGCTTGAAAAGGGCAGAATATATTAAAATGAGGCAGCTAGAGAAAAGCAAGAAATAGAATCTCACAGGCTGCAACCTGACCAGATAATCATGTCAAGGGTTTCCAGGGATACTCCCTGATACCCATGTCCCTTACGTAGGATGAGCAGCCTTTTCCCCTTTTTTCTGGCCTTAGCATGCCCCAGTGGGCATACGAGATTAGAACAGGGTAAAGGTCCCTATTCATGGCACCATTGTGGGGGCCTGGGTCCCAACAACCTTTGTCAGGATTCACACTAAGGGCAGTTGACAGGAGAAAACACTCAGATTCAGTGATCTCAGGAGAAATAACCACCGGGAGCCTGTGAGAGGCTGACACTAAACCAGCAGCATCTCAAGTGCAGCCAGCAAGTGCAGCCCCAGGCCATTCTTCCTTAGGTCTCTTTATTCAATCAAAAGTCATAAATCCTAAGAAAATGCCAGGAAGGCTATGTTAACCAGTGTAATGAAAATGTGTCAAACTGTGGGTGGTGCCTGTGGCTCAGTGAGTAGGGCGCTGGCCCCATATGCCGAGGGTGGCGGGTTCGGACCCAGCCCCAGCCAAACTGCAACAAAAAAATAGCCGGGCATTGTGGCGGGCGCCTGTAGTCCCAGCTACTCGGGAGGCTGAGGCAGGAGAATCGCCTAAGCCCAGGAGTTGGAGGTTGCTGTGAGCTGTGTGACGCCACGGCACTCTACCGAGGGCAGTAAAGTGAGACTCTGTTTCTACAAAAAAAAAAAAAGAAAAGAAAGAAACACTTGCTCAACTCTTCTGGAGCAACAACAAAGAAAAACTCCCACCTATTTCTTCCTCTACCATGGGAGTGTTCTGAAGCAAATTCCAGATACTGTATCACCTTGCCTATAAATAACAGTATTTATCTATGCAAAGTCCGGTTTCTCTTCTAAGCATAATCATACTATTCTCTTTTAACATTGAAATCTTACAACTTCTAAATTTCATCAACTATTCCGTGTTCCAATCCAAGTAACAGTCCCCTGAAGGTTTCATTGCTGTAGTTTCATTTTTCTCAGCGTCCAAGCAGGGTCTACAGGTAGCATCTGAGTGATGTGAGTAACTGCGCTTGTAGAAAGGGAAGAATGGAACTCAGAACCTGGCCCGAGAGAGAGTGTGTGTGTGTTTGAGTGGGGGGAATTGTGAGCTCTCCACGCCCAGACTCGGGTCCTCCGCCCTGGAGATGCACAGAGCTGTGCAGCTGTCACATCCACTGGTGATGCAGCCCCAGGGACCCAGCGGGACCACGCCCCACCCCACGAGCTCACAGGACAGGAGCAGACACAGCGGCCCCGGGTGACATTAGGGGCTTCCAGGGCTCTGTGGAGGGCAGAGGAGAGGCCACGGGTGGGGAGTGAAGTGTGGCCAGGTGGGACGGAGCCTGCCAGGCAGGGCAGCCAACGTGCCCAGGCAGGAAGCTAAGAGGCCCTGCCCTGCTCTGGGAGTGACTGGCTGGCGATCAGGGGAGAAGAGGGGTGGAGGACTCAGGCTACACGCAGCGGGGACCCACTGAGGAATTTAGAGAACGGCGGTGAGGTTCAGATTTGTGTTTCAGAAAAACCACTCTGTTCAGTGGAGCAGAGACCAGAAGGAAGCGAAGCTGCAGTCACTGAGCCGGGGAGTCTGTCTGCCCCGCACTCCTGCACTGTGGGGGCTCCCCTGAGAGCAGGAGGCTCAGGGCGCCAGAGCCCAGACCTCCAGGCAGGTCAGCACTGTGGGCCCAGCGTGTGGCAGAAGCGACACCCCTCACCCAACACTCTGGCACGGGACAGGCAGGGAGGGAATGACTGTACACATATTTAGTTCAATGCAATTCACACACACGGTCTGTAATTCGGAAGCCCAGGCCTGAGCTGCACCGAGAAAACTGAGAGTGAAAGTCCTGCCCGGGGCCCCAGAGCCCGCGGGCGGCGTGAGGACGCGCCTGCGCCTGCGCAGTGAGGGACAGCGGGGCCGGCTGAGAACGCGGAGGGTCTGTTTTCTTCTCTGTGGTGTTCAGCTCCTAGAACACCAGAGTGCACAGCCGGAACAGCTGTTTGAAGGTGCATCAGAAGGCAGATTACTCACGCCTGTAATCCTAGCACTCCGGGAGACCAAGGCGGGTGGATTGCCTGAACTCCCAAGTTGGAGACCAGTGAGGCCACCTTCATGGAAGCACCTGCCCCCAGGAGTCCACTCTCCTGTGTCTTCCCTCCTCATGCCCTGCTCTCTGTCCTGGGATCTGAAGTAAACCTGGATGACCTTGACTTCATCACCTCCCTTGCAAACTAGACTCGGACTCTGGGGCCCAGAGCAGACAGAAACTTGCCACAGCAGATGCTGAGAACCTGGACCGCCTGGAAGATGCAAGGACGGTGGGGTGGGAACACTGCAGGGAGGCTGAGGCAAGATGATCGCTTGAGCCCAAGAGCTTGAGGTTGCTGTAAGCTGTGACGCTACAGCACTCGACTGAGGGCAAGAAAATGAGACTTTGTCTCCAAAAATGTACCATTGCATCATGCACATTAGGTGAGGTCCCCCCAAATACCCTCTTTCCTCCCATATCCCCCCTCCCCTCCCCTCTCCCTCCTCTTCCCTTCTACGTTCTGGACTATAGTTATGTTTGCCATTCATATGAGTGTGTAGGTGATTATATATTGTTTTCATAATAGTATTGAGTACATTGGATACTTTTTTTCCATTCTGGAGATACTTTACTCGAGACTTTACTCGATACTTTACTTTAAGAATATGTTCCAGCTCCATCTAGGTAAACATCTTAAGATGTAAAGTCTCTGTCTTTTTTATGGCTTCATAGTATTCCATGGTGTACATATACCACAATTTGTTAATCCATTGATGGGTTGATGGGCACTTGGGCTGTTTCCATGTCTTGGCTATTATGAATTGGGCTGCAATAAACATTCTGATGCAAATGTCTTTATTGTAAAATAATTTTTGATCATCTAGGTATGTACCTAGTGGAAGAATTGCAGGATCAAATGGCAGGTCTACTTTTAGTTCCTTGAGTGTTCTCCAAACATCTTTCCAAAAAGGTCGTATTAGCTTGCTTTCCCACCAGCAGTGTAGAAGCGTTCCCTTCTATCCGCATCCATGCCCATAGCTGCAGTTTTGGGATTTTGTGATGTGGGCTAATCTTACTGGAGTTAGATGATATCTCAAAGTGGTTTTGATTTGCATTTCTCTGATGATTAAGGATGATAAGCATTTTTTCATGTGTTTGTAGACCATGCCCCTGTCTTCGTTACAGAAGTTTCTGTTCAAGTCTCTTGCCTACATAGAAATGGTGTTATTTATTCTTTTCTTATTGATTATTTTGAGTTCTCTGTAGAATCTAATTGTCAGACCTTTGTCAGAAACATAACCTGCAAAAATCTTCTCCCATTCTGAAGGCTGTCTGTTTGCTTTACTTACGGTGCTCTTGGCTGTGCAAAAGCTTTTTAGTTTGATCAGATCCAGTAATGGATTTTTGGTGTTGCTTCAATTGCCTGGGGGGGGGTCCTCCTCATAAAATATTCTCCCAGGCCAATTTCTTCAAGTGTTTTCCCTGCACTCTCTTCTAGTAAGTTTAAATCTTTTATCCAGTGAGAATCAATTTTTGTTAATGGTGAAAGGTGGGGGTCCAGTTTCAGTCTTCTACAGGTCGCCAGCCAGTTCACCTAGCACCATTTGTTAAATAGGGAGTCTTTCCCCCACTGAATGTTTTTGATAGGCTTGTCAAAGATCAAATGATGATAAGTAGCTGGATTCATCTCTTGCTTCTCTATTCTGTTCCATAAATCTACCACTCTGTTTTTGTACCAGTACCACACTGTTTTGATCACTATAGATTTATAGTGTAGCCTGAAGTCTGGTAATGTGATACCTCCTGATTTGTTCTTATTTCTGAGTAATGTATTTGCTATTCAAGTTTTTTCTGATTCCATATAAAATGAAGTACTATTTTTTCAGATTCTTTAAAGTATGACAATGATTTCCATTTGCCTGTATTATACAAGTCCATCCCTTCACCCTGAGTCTACTTTTATCCTTTAAGGTAAGGTGAGATTCTTGTATATAGCAGATATCCAATCTGGGTTTATGTATCTAGTGAGCCAGCCTGTGCCTCTTTTTTTTTTTTTTTTGAGACAGAGCCTCAAGCTGTCACCCTGGGTAGAGTGCCATAGCCTCACACCTCACAGCAACCTCTAACTCCTGGGCTCAAGTGATTCTCCTGCCTCCAGGTGCCCACCATAATGCCTGGCTATTTTTTGTTTGGCAAGTCCAAGCTGGATTTGAACCCACGAGCTCAGGTGTATGTGGCTGGCACGTTAGCCACTTGAGCCACAGGTGCCAAGCCCAGCTTGTGCCTCTTTAGAGGACAATTTAAACTATTCACATTAATTGAGAGAACTGATGAGCCTGGTTGTGTTTTGGGTGTCATGATTTTTGGATGTCCAGTGGACATTTTTAATACTATCACCACTGTGGAAGTTGGGTTTTGTTCAAAAATTTCTGGGTGAGTGCACTTTAGAGGTAGAGCATTGCACTAGTCATTGTGAAGGATGGATCTGAGAATATCCTGGAGAGCTGGTTTAGTTATAGCAAATTTCTTCAACATGTCTATGTCATTAAAGTATTTGATTTCTCCATCAGAAATGAAACTCAGTTTGGCTGGATACAGGATCCTGGGCTGAAAGCTGTTTTGTTTTGGAGACTGAAGGTCGATGACCATCTTCTTATACCTTGAAACATTTCGGCTGAGAGATCTGCAGGCATTCTGATACTTCTCCCTTTGTAGGTGATACTTTTCTTACATCTGGCTGTTTGCAGAATTTTCTCCTTTGTCTTAACTTTGGCAAAGCTAATCACAATGTGTCTAGGAAATGCTTTATTTGGATAGAGTCTTGCTGGGGTTCTGAAACTGTCTGCTATCTGAAGTTCTGTACCTCTTGCAATGCTTGGGAAATTTTCCTCTAACATCTCTTGGAGTAGAGCATCTGTACCTTTAGGACCATCCTCTTCTCCTTTGGGAATTCCTGTAAGATGAATGTTTGATCTTTTGGAGTGATCCCACAACTCTCTTAGGGAATATTCAGTTTTTGCTCTCCATTTGTCTGCCTCTTTGAGTGTTTGGGAACATTCAAAAGCTTTGTCTTCAGTTTCAGAGATCTTTTCTTCTGCCTGGTCAACTCTATTACTGAGGGATTCTACTGTATTTTGGAGCTTCTCAACTAACTTCTTCGTTTCCTTGAGTTCTACTATCTCTTTTCTCATTATGTCATTATGTCATCTTTGGTGACTTGGGCTTTGAATTCATTAATTTCTTGAGATAACTTTAGAACTGCTCTTTGGAATTCAATTTCTATCTTCTCTTCCATTCTATTTATCTTGTTTGCCATCCATATTCTGAATTCGATTTCTGACATTGCTGCCATTTGTCTGTGTGTGGCATCTTCAGTTTTATCTCCTTTGTCATTTCTTGGTGTGGGAGGGGTTTGATCTACTCTGGTTATTCATGTTGCCAGAGTTCTTCTGTTGGGTCCACACCATGTTTATTTTCCACCATTTGGTTATTAGAACCGGTAGGGTGAGATGGAATTGGGGTTCCCAGGCAGTAGAACTAGCCCCTTGCCAAAGCTCTAGGCTTTGTAATTATGGCTTATCTCCTTACAAAGGCCCTTTCAGAGTTTTGGCCGAGAGTCTGAGGATCTACCAGCGCAAACTAGCTCTGTTTTAATATCAGCCAACCTCAACCCTATCCTAAGAAACCACAGTATTAGGTTTAAATCTCGACTATGAAGAGATACGAACAGCTGAAGCACCCAGCCCCCACCCTTCAGTTCTTTTCCGCTACAGAACTTCAAAGGTCAACCTCAGAATGTCCCCAAGTGGACAGCCCCAGACGCAAGTTCCAATTAAATTGTCTCAGGCAGTGCAAACCCTGCTCAACAGAGAGGGAGTCAAGGGTCCCCAACAGCACAATTGGAGCCAGGAATCCACACTCCTTCCACCAGACTCAGTCCACATTGTTGTTTGCTTCTCTGCTCACAGGTCCATTTGAAGCCAGGGGCCATGCCCCTACCCACTGGTCTCAGTCCACACCCAGCTAGCCTCTGCTTGCCAGAACAATTGGAGTCAGGGGACCATGCCCCTGCCTGCCAGTCTCAGTCCACTGCCTGGCAAGCCTCTGCTCACAGACCCAGGAGGGGCTGGGGACCAGCCCTGTCTGCCAAACTCAGTCCACACAGGGCAACCACTCTCCTGCTGTGGGTGCTGTCAGAGCCAGGGGTTCTGCACCTCGTCCCACCAGACACAGCCCAAACTGAGGGCTGAGATAGCACAAACTAGCTCTGTTTATAAATACATTACATTACCACCACCACTGGCCAGGCATAATCATAACCAGGGGACTGCTCTTCCTCCCTCCAAGTGTCCCTTTCTTCCCACACCCTCTTTCTTCCCGTTAGTCACAGATTCCATCCTGATGGTTGGCAGTCCACACTGTGCCCAGATCTCTCAGGACAAGACCAAACATTCTGTGCTCTGCAGAGGGCAGAACTTCAGACTGCCATGCAAGGGGGAAAGGATGAACTGGGAGTTTGGATTTGTGGGGGGAAATATCTGTTCAATTTTATGCCTGGTGGGGTGGTGTCTTGGTTCATAAGTGGGACCTCCCTGGAGAAAGAGACCTGGAGTTTAGTGGCTCTCTCCAGCGAGGTAAAATGAGAGGTCTTTTGTTCCCTGCTCATTAGGCCTCCTGCTTGGGGGAGGGATCTCCTGTCCTCTCGTCAATAGGTTTTGTACCTATAATTCGTTTTCTTGAATGCTCTTCCTTGGAGTCACAGCTTGCCAAACTTCTGTCTTGGCTCAGCTCTCCACCATTGGCTTCATAGAGTCTGATTCCATCCAGTTTTTCTTGGAGCCTCTGCTGAGGGTTGCTACTTGTCGGCCATCTTCCCAAGTAGAGAATTTAAAAAAAAAAATCAAATTGTCACAGAACCTGCTTTATCCGAAGCTTTAGTTTGCAACTTTTATTACATTACCGACTGGGGCAATTAAATTTGGCTATAAACAAATTACAATTTTTCCAGAAACAATTTGTATCCAATCCCTTTTTTGCAAACTGGTAAGTTTATATCTTATATCATGACTGAAATTCAGAAGCGAAAACTATTAGATCTTTGTATGCATAATGTGTTTATATGTTTAAATGTGTCTATGTGTACGCACATTGTTATATATTGTGTTTCCAGGGTACCAAACTGGCTTGTAAAGGTGTGCTCATAAATTAAGTAAGTCTGTCTAAATACTTTTCAAGTTCATGTGAATTTTTAGTAAATTTTTGGTAAACAAGCCAGGAAAAAGTATTATTTATAAAATAAAAACAAATACGTCTTCAAATTGTCAACATACATTGGTGCCTGCATTTCCTAGTCATTTTTATGTTTTACCTCTATTAAATGTTTTAAGGTGTCAAGGTTTAATACAAAGATTATAAAACTATACACCCAGCCAAAACCAAAACGATCTGTGTTTATGTGATTTTTGATAAGCAAGACTAATTTAATATTGGCAATTTAATGAAAACAGCTGGATCTTTGGAGTTATCAGCAAAAATACCCATATGTTTAATGTTCTTAATCTAATATACACAGGCTGGGAAAATGGTTAACAGGGAAATAACATAAAATAATAACTAAGATCGAAGTAAATTATTAACAGAAATAAATTGAATGAATATAAATAAAAGGAATGGATGCTTACAACAAACACTTCAAAATTTCTAGCTTCCTAGGTCTTAACCTTAAAATTTAAGGTTACTAAGAATAAAAATTCTAGTTAATACATGTGAATACATATAAAGTATACAAAAATGTGTTTTTAATAAGAAGATTATAGAAGCATAAAATGCGTTTGATTTTACTGGTTTTTCGACCAAAGTCCTTTTTCACACCTGAGATTCTACCCAGGACCCTGCCACACTATCCCGTCTCCTTAGTCACCTCCAATCTGTGACAGTTTCTTGGTCTTTCCCTGTTTTTCATGACAGTGGTACTTTTGAAGAGTCCCAGTCAGTTATTTTGTGGGATGAATGTCAGTTTAGGTCTATCTACTGTTTTCTCATGATTTTATTATGATTATACATCTTCTGCTGACTGCCACACAAGTCATGCTGTCCCTTCTCAGGATATCATTTTCAGAAAGAATATCATATCAGGGTACAGGTGAAACTTACTAAATGCAGAATACAAATGCCTACATACAGTAACTAAGAAAATGCCATGAAGGCTACGTTGAACAGTTTGATGAGAATATTTCAGATTGTATATGAAACCCACACATTGTACCCCTTGATTGCACTAATGTACACAGCTATGATTTAACAATAAAAAAAGAGAATATCATATCAAAGACCTAGTGTATCATGTCTTATTCATGGTCATTGACTAAAGTAGTCTCTGCCAGGTTTATCAATTATATTGCTACTATTATCCCTTTGGGATTAGTAAATATCTTATGGAAGATACTTTGTGGCTTTGCAAAGACTTTTTTAGACTAAGCCTCTGTAAGCACACCCCAGGCACCATTCATGCCTTGAATTTGTTCAGTCTTAAAAGTTTAGAATTAACTTGCTGGGCGGCACCTGTGGCTCAAGGAGTAGGGCGCCAGTCCCATATGCTGGAGGTGGCGGGTTCAAACCCAGCCCCAGCCAAAAACCAAAAAAAAAAAAAGAATTAACTTGCTGATGGTTTTCACAGCCAACACATACAAGATTAGAAAATGACCTACAGGTAAAATCAATCAAGAGTCTGAAGTAGGCTAACCCCAAACAGCTGATAACAAGACTGCCCAGAGAGTCATGATGACTTGCACAAATCCTGTTTCCTGCCATCAACCCCTTTTGCCGTTTGTAAGTTGCTCAGTAGCAGAGGAGGTGAGTTGGTCTTTTAAGATAATAGTCCGCCATCTCCTCAGGCACTGGTACTGGAAAGTTGGTAAATCATCTTGCCTCCACCAGCCCTGGCCTCTCCTGCCTGGCTTTCAGGTGAGGGGCAGCAGAAGCTGTGCCTGGCATCACTCCCACTTTCTCACTTCGGCATCCATTATGGATTTGCCTACAGCACATATTTGTCTAATAGTGATTTTCTATTTCCCTCATTCCATCTACGTTTCATACTTAGAATTTTTCTAAGGAAGAGCTATTTGTTCTTTCTTTCATTTTTTTTTTTAGACAGAGTCTTACTATATTGCCCACAGTAGAGTGCTGTAGCATCACAGCTCACAGCAACCTCAGACTCTTGGGTTCAAGCCATTCTCTTTCCTCAGCCTCCCAAGTAGCTGGGACTACAGGCACCCATCACAATGCCCAGCTATTTTGTTGTTGTTGTTGTCATTGTTGTTTAGCAGGTCCGGGCTGGGTTCAAACCAGCCAGCCCTGATGTATGTGGCCGGTGCCTTAACCACTGAACTACGGGAGCTGAGCCTACTTATTTATTTCTTCATCCAATCATTCAGTTGTTGACTTATGGATATTTATTCTGAAGATTCCAATCTAATACTATCCACGTACCTGTATACAATTTGTTGCCCACGCTGCTCCAGCTTTGCTTGTGGAAGCTCCTTCAGGTTAGTCTTTGTGTCCTTTAAGACAAGCCCACTCTTTCTGTGAGCATTTCCAGAGATTTTCTGTGCCAAAGATGTTCCAGGATTTTCCTGTATTTTCTCTACTCCAGTCTTGAAGTCAGCCATTCCTCCAGAATCTTGTTTCCTTCCATTAAAGAAGGTATTTCACAAGTAGGCTCTGACGTGGGTGTGTGTGACCTGCTTCTGGTTTTCGATGCTCCTAGGGCCTCCCCAGTGGGAATTGTGGTATGTATCTGAGGGAGCTCAGGGAATGGCAAGCCCAAGATATGACTCCTTGATATAAAGAATATTTTGAATGAAAGACTCTTAGAGATGAACATACCTTGGAAGGAAGGATCTTTCCCTCTATCTTCATAAAAACCAGAAGAACAATTCTCTTTCCTTCCCCCTCAATATGATATCTCCATATCTATAGCAAGAAAGAAGATCAAGAATGCAAAATCAACCCATTTAAAAAATACCTGTCTCTTCTGTTAACTTTTTTCCAAAGAAAATAATTGACAAGTCAATCTGTTTCCCTTCCCACCCATCCATTCTCCAGAGAATCTATTCATCCTCCCTAGGATCTATTTATTGCCCTCAGTAGAATTATCTGTATTCCTCATCTCCCAGGGTGGGCATATAAATTTCAGGACCCCAGTGAGATATTGGGTAATCACTTTGTGATTCTCCTCTTGCGAATGACAAATAAATTTGTAATCTCTTCCTCTTATTAATCTGCCTTACAGGGAGTTGATGTTTCAGTGCACCTTGCCTAGGTGAAGTATTCCCTATCCCCCCATACATTAACCCACACATAGATATACACATACACACCCATCCACACCCATACACACTTTTAGCTCTTTCTTTGATGAGTGAGAGACTTGGCTCTGATTATCTAAGATGATACAGTTGTAAAGAACAAGGAAAGCCTCAGGGCCACCCTACCCCAATTCCTCATGCAACAGGGACTGATAAAAACCTCAGACATGGGGCGGCGCCTGTGGCTCAGTGAGTAAGGCGCCGGCCCCATATGCCGAGGGTGGCGGGTTCAAACCCAGCCCCGGCCACACTGCAACAAAAAAATAGCCGGGCGTTGTGGCGGGCGCCTGTAGTCCCAGCTGCTCGGGAGGCTGAGGCAAGAGAATCGCGTAAGCCCAAGAGTTAGAGGTTGCTGTGAGCCATGTGACGCCACGGCACTCTACCGAGGGCAGTACAGTGAGACTCTGTCTCTACACAAAAAAAAAAAAAAAACCTCAGACACCTGTGAAGAGCTGGCCCACAGATCATTCCTCAAGGAAATGTCTTGCCAAACTCCCATGAGCAAAGACATGCAAATTATACCTATGTCCAGCACGTAAAACAAAAGCCTATTCAATTCCATACTAGTAGTGAATTATAAGTTTATTTTTACAGGTAACCAGAACTGGAGACATGATCAAATCTGACATTCTGCAACTAGTTCTATGAACAAATCTCAAAATTTTATTACCGGAGTTCTGGCAGAGAACTTGGGGAGGTGCTGAGCATGGTAGCTTCTGTGGAGGTCCCTGCAGGTGGCAGGTAAGCTGGGGGCCTCTGCTCTGCAGACTCCCAGAGCTCTCTTTGTGTCTGCCCTCTGGCCTGGCCAGGTCTGGATGCAGCAGTGAATGTCTCTCCCAACCCCATTCAGTGATCTGACTGATGACTCTCCTGGCCCTGGCTGTCCTGGCCCCATCCTGCCCAGCCCAGGTGAATCTCCCACCAACCCTCCAGGACACATTGCCTCTGGGTGGCTGCAGGGTTGGTTGGGCAGGAAGAACAGCTGCCCCAATACCTAAGAGGGCTGGCAGGGTCTAGAGACTGAGAAGGAGGATCTGTGGAGGAATGCTGCATCGCCTCTTTGGGCCGTGGAGCCACACAGATCTGGGTCCTGGGGCGACTGCTCTGTCACAGTGGAGCTAGCCCTACTCTGTACTGATGACTCTGGACAAAGGCCTTAACAGGCCTGGAAGGTGAGCGGAGCCCCATTCATGATGGGGCCGAGTAGTGGCTATCAGGCAGTTGATCTTGGTTCTACCAGACTTTAACATGGGAAGAAAGACGGCGGCGCCTGTGGCTCAGTCGGTAAGGCGCCGGCCCCATATACCGAAGGTGGCGGGTTCAAACCTGGCCCCGCCTGAACTGCAACCAAAAAATAGCCAGGCGTTGTGGCAGGCACCTGTAGTCCCAGCTACTCGGGAGGCTGAGGCAAGAGAACCGCTTAAGCCCAGGAGTTGGAGGTTGCTGTGAGCTGTATGATGCCATGGCACTCTACCAAGGGCCATAAAGTGAAACTCAGTCTCTACAAAAAAAAAAAAAAAAAAAACATGGGAAGAAAGAAAGAAAGGGCAGAATAACATTCTTCATTTGGCCATTTGGAAATGCCCATCACCCTGGGAAGATTTACTGGTCGGTTATAGAAGGCCTGTGTATATAGTAACATGAAACTGCTCTCAATTTTCCACCCAACGTTTTTTTTTTTTTTTTTTTAGACAGAGTCACTTTGTTGCCCCCAGTAGAATGCCGTGGCATCACAGCTCACAGCAACCTCAAACTCTTGGGCCCAAGTGATCTCTAGGCCTCAGCCTCCCGAGTAGCTGGGAGTACAGGCGCCTATCACAACACCCAGCTATTTCAGAGACAGGGTCTCGCTCTTGCTCAGGCTGGTCTTGAACTCCCGAGCTCATTCAGTCCACCTGCCTTGGCCTCCCAGAGTGCCAGGATTACAGGAATGAGCCACCACACCCAGCTTTTCCCCACAACTTTTTATTTATTTATTTATTTATTGCAGTTTTTGGCTGGGACTGGGTTTGAACCTGCCACCTCCAGCATATGGGGCTGGTGCCCTACTCCTTTGAGCCACAGATGCTGCCTCCCCAAACTTTTTAAAAGAAAACATTTGCTATATCTAACCCTTCTACATATAAAGAGGCTGCAGATATATGATATAAAGTTAGAAAATCACATGTCTTATAAATACCCATTTGTTTTAAAAAGTCATAGAAAAAAAATGTCTTCTGAAATGACTTTTTGAAAGGGAGTTGTTAGGCCATGTCTGGAAATGACACCCATTCACGTTTGTTCAGTAGGTTAGAGGACACGGAGCAGGAGACCTAGAGAAGAAGACTGTCTGCCAGATGGTCACAATTAGGAGAAATTTTCATGGTATAACCACTGTTTTATATGTGCATTTGTTTGCTCACCACTGGGCTTATAGTTACAAAACTAAGAACTTTTGAAATATCTAGTCTTTTGGCCAGGCGCGGTGGCTTACACCTGTAATCCTAGCACTCTGAGAGGGTGAGGCAGGTGGATGGATTGAGCTCACGATTTCGAGACCAGCCTGAGCAAAACACGAACCCTTGTCTCTACGAAAAAATAGAAAAAAACTGAGGCAAGGGGATTGCTTGAGCCCAAGAGTTGGAGGTTACTGGGAGCTATGGTAGATGCCATGGCATTCTACCCAGGGCGACAAAAAAGAAAAGAAATATCTAGTCTTTCTAGATAAGTGTCTTTCAACCTTTTTTATCTCTCAGCACTGGAGATTGAACCTACAGCTGAACTTCCACAGCACACTTAAATATGTTGATCCAAAAAGAGAGTAAAAATCACTGTGCTTTGAGCTTCTTCTGAAAATAATTTAATTAATGGTCTTTAAAATTTTTGTGGCACACGTTAAGATCCTTTCATAGCAGTGCGCCATGACACCCAGGTTGAAAATCACTGCGCTAGAGGTTCTGAAGCCTGCTGTATGTTAAAAGTACAGGGAGTAACACATTTTGTAAATACCTTTTTGTTAAAGCTGATATGAAATGTTTTTTGGGGGGGAAACAGCCAACCCACCTCTTATGTAGTACACACTGTGTTTGTGCCTGGGTTCAGGGGAGGAGGGAGGAGAAGAGAGAGCCCTGTGCTGGTGTGCTTGTAGGGAGGCGATATGAACCATCAGTCCTATGTCTGTGCATTTTGTTTTACTTATCTGTACATCCATAGGGTATATGCACGGCATATAAGTCCTAATTTACATCTAGTCTTTCTAGATGTTAAAGAGGTTGCCAGAGTATGACAAAAATAGAGTTAGTAAACCAATACATTTTATACATTTTGGTTTAAAATAGCCGGGCATCGTGGCAGGCATCTGTAGTCCCAGCTACTCAGGAGGCCGAGGCAAGATGATTCCTTGAACCCAAGAGTTTGCTGTGAGCTATGACACCGCAGCACTCTACCCAGGGCAACAGAATGAGACTCTGTCTCAAAATAAAATGAAATAAAATAATAAAATAAATAAAATTCTCAGGAAAGATTATCTTCTGAAAATTTGAACATTAATGCTCAAATTGGTTGGTGGAGGAAGGAAGGGGTCCTAGGCCAGAATGTTCATATTTCAAAGACACTTTCAGATTACAGCTATCGCTACACATGGGCAGTTGATTCAAGACTGCTGTGTTCAGGAATCTCTAAGCCTTACACATGCCTGTACTTATTCACAAGATTGAAGCCAGAGAGAAGGAAATGAGGAGGGAATGATTGAAAGCTAGATGGTCATATTTAGAAGATAACTCAGAGTCTAACCATTGCTCTGTGTGTGCAATTGTGTTCAACAGTGCTGTGTCTGGTGTAAGAGTCCCCAACGTTTTTAGCACCAGGGACTGATTTCGTGGAAGACAATTTTTCCGCAGACCGGGTAAGGGAGATTAGACTCTTATAAGGAGTCCATAATGTAGGTTCCTTCCCTCCTTACAGTAGGGTTCTCACTCCTATGAGAATTTAATGTCACCCCTTAAGGGGCAGGAGGCAGAGCTCAGGCAGGGATGGAAGTGATAAATAAAGACGAATCTTTGCTTGCCTACCTGTTGCTCACATCCAGCTGGGTGGCCCTGTTCCTCACAGGCCATGTACCAGTAACGCCTGGAGCTTAGCAACAACAGTACTAGTGAACAAGTTCTTTCGTGAAATATATCGTCTTTCTAGATACTCAGAAGTGCTTAAGTATTCAGGCTCGGCGCCGTAGCACAGTGGTTACAGAGCCAGCCATATACACCAAGGTGGCCAGTTTGAACCCGGCCCAGGCCAGCTAAACAATTGGAACAAAAAAATAGCCGGGCATGTGGTGGGCGCCTGTAGTCCCAGCTGCTTAGGAGGCTGAGGCAAGAGAATCGCTTACGCCCAAGAGTTTGAGGTTGCTGTGAGCTGTGACACCACAGTACTCTACTGAGGGTGACAGTGAGATTCTGTCTCAAAAAAAATTAAAGAAGTGCTTAAGTATTTAAAAGTAGAAGTAGCAGAATAACACCTTTTGCAAATTGATTTTAAAAACTGATGGGAAGGGCGGCGCCTGTGGCTCAGTCGGTGGGGCGCCGGCCCCATGTACCGAGGGTGGCGGGTTCAAACCTGGCCCTGGCTGAACTGCAACCAAAAAAAAAAAAAAAATAGCCGGGCGTTGTGGCGGGCGCCTGTAGTCCCAGCTACTCGGGAGGCTGAGGCAGGAGAATCGCCTAAGCCCAGGAGTCGGAGGTTGCTGTGAGCTGTGTGACACCATGGCACTCTATCGAGGGCCATAAAGTGAGACTCTGTCTCTACAAAAAACAAAAAAACAGGGCGGCGCCTGTGGCTCAAGGAGTAGGATGCCGGTCCCATATGCCGGAGGTGGCGAGTTCAAACCAAGCCCTGGCCAAAACCCACAAAAAAAAGTGATGGGAAATATGGTGTTTAGAGGAGCAATTGTGAAACCTCCTCTGAGAGCAGTGCACTCCCTATCCTTGTTCATTGGGTTGAGGGAGGTGTGCAGGGAGAAATCATAAAAGGTGTTTTGCCAGGGCAGTACTAGGAAATTTCAGCTTATCCATTGCCCTGAATGTTATGTGCATTTCATTTAATTTTTCAGCACTATATATTCTGTTTTTTAATAATCCTCTTCCTTAACTAATTACTTGACCTTTTGAGCTCTTTCCCAGAAACAGAAGCCCATGGACAGACTTCCTGAGGCCAAGATTCATCATCCCCCACAAATCGCCCCAATGCACCTAGCCCTTTGTGAGTTACAACACCACTTACCCCTCCTTTGAAAGCCCATAATTTCTGTTAGACAGAGAGATGAATTTGAGGCAGCTTCCCCCTGACGTATTCCTTCCTCCCTTGGCAATCTTCTTAGTCTCAATAATTGGACCTTTGTGCAACGAGCAACCAGCCCTAGACTAGCAACAATTGTTCCACTTACCCAGGGACACATACATAACTGATGCTTCCTTCACTCCCTTTTCCCTTTCTAACATTCCCTGTTTTTTACATAAAACGTGTTATTTCCAGGACCTCACAAGAATGTAACCACTTTGCCTTATCAGCAACACCCCCCCTTCCTTTCCCCCTCTCTCTAGGCCTTTAAATGCTGAAGGTTCCAATGTCCCCTTTGGAAAATCCACCACAGCTTGTCTGCATGTTTTTCCCAGGCATGTCCTGAAAATCTTGATTTAATGAACAATTGGGTGTGACTCTATTTTTTGCCACTTTTTTTTTTTTGTAGAAACAGTCTAACTTTATCACCCTTAGTAGAGTGCTGTGACGTCACAGCTCACAGCAACCTCCAACTCCTGGGCTTAGGTGATTCTCTTGCCTCAGCCTCCCAAGTAGCTGGGACTACAGGCACCCACCACAACTCCCGGCTAATTGCCACTTATTATTTAAATTAACACGATTAAGGGCAGCTCCTGTGGCTCAGTGAGTGGGGCGCTGGCCCCATATACCGAGGGTGCGGGTTCAAACCCAGCCCCCGCCAAACTGCAACAAAAAAAATAGCTGGGCGTTGTGGCGGGCGCCTGTAGTCCCAACTGCTCGGGAGGCTGAGGCAAGAGAATCACGTAAGCCCAAGAGCTGGAGGTTGCTGTGAGCCGTGTGACACCATGGCACTCTACCAAGGACAGTAAAGTGAGACTCTGTCTCTACAAAAAAAAAAAAAAAATTAACACGATTAAACATAAAGTGCTTAGGTCAGAGCCTGACAGTAAAAAAGCACGACATGTTAGCCTCAATCCTTACATTTCTGCCTCAGTCACTGTGCTTCCTAAATGACAACCTTTAACTTCATTCAGTGGCAGATGCTGTACCGGAATATAGGGAAGCATATACATTTTGATGATTAAGAATGATTATCTTTGGGGGCGGCGCCTGTGGCTCAAAGGGGTAGGGCACTGGCCCCATATGCCGGAGGTGGTGGGTTCAAACCCAGCCCCAGCCAAAACTGCAAAAAAAAAGAATGATTATCTTTGGGTAGGGAAATTTGGGGGTGGTGTGTGCTTGCATGTGCCCATTTTGCCTGTTTTATGCATTAAACCTGTAGTATGTTTGAAATTTAGGATAAAAGTAATATAATATTTTAAATAGGCAATTAATAAAAAGAATCAGAATACTCAATTATTTCTACACTATGGTTATAAATACAGGGACTTTTATGTACATGGGTAAGGATTCAAAGGAACACAGAACAAGAAAAATAATGTGTGCTGGGGTTGTAAGATTGCAGGTCAATTAATTTTCTTTTAAAATGTACTGGAATTTCAGAATAATATCATTTCTCAAAGTGACAACTATAAATCAGGATAACGAACAAAAGGGAACTGCCTTATAAAAACCAGAGACAGAGAGGGAAAGACAAACAGAAGGAAGAGGAAGCAAGAAATTCCCATGAACTTGACAGATTTGCACTGCCCGGCGTGGCTAGCAGAACGCGATAGGGCAGAGCGCTGAATTACACCGCTCTGCGTCTCACTGCGTCTCACAGGGCCTCACAGAACGTGCATGAGCACAGCACAGCCTGGCGTTTGCTTTAGTCCTGCTGTGCACTCAGTCATATTAGCTCAGAATCTCTTTGTATCACATGAACTGTACATGAGAAAATAAGGGCCTTTAAATTCTAGAATTAAAACCCTGCTCAACCACTCACTAATTTATGCAAAGTAGATATGTTGTTTCACATGTCTAAGCCTAATTTTTATCAGTGACATAGAGATAGTTAACACCTATTTCAGCAGGCTCATGTGAGGATTAGTGTGTAATATAGCACATAATTACCAGCAACCCCAATGGTGGTTATTATTATCGTGTGTGTACAGCTTTGTATGGATGTATGGACAGTGAGGAACTGTGTATGCAAGCAGTGAAACCACTCCTTATGAAACAATAAAGGGCCACCGGGGGAACTGTGGTAGGGGTCTGCATTCTGCAAACGTGTATGTGTGTGTGTGCGTGTATAACCAGCCACTGTTCCCTAGCTTGCTTTCCTATAATCGCCTGCCTACTCAGGAGTCATATAGCTGATGGTCACAAAGATTCTTAGCTTTCTTCATTGTTCCCATAGATACCATCACCCTTGTAAAACCTAAGGGTGGTTTTGGAGAGGTCTTTGAGGCCCTCCATTCTGGGGGACCAGCTGACCTCCCCTAGATCAGTGGCCTGTACCCAAGAATTGGCTTTTGTCTGGGAGAGGGCAGGGTCACTCTGTCACCCTGGGTAGAGTGCCATGGCGTCACAACTCACAGCAATCTCAAACTCTTAGGCTTAAGTGATTCTCTTGCCTTTGCCTCCCAAGTAGCTGAGACTACAGGCGCCGGCCACAACCATAACCACTGTGCTATGGGTGCTGAGCCCCAGGAACTGATTTTAAGACTCCTACTTAGGAACTGGTTCAACATAAGAAGACAATTTCTACAGCCCTGTGGTTTTACCCTGAACCCAGCCAGTGACCAATTGCTTAGCCCTTTGCTTGCCAGGCTATCTTTAAAAATTCTTTCTCCCAAATTCTTGGAGACATGGATTTCATAAATTCCTCTCATCTCCTCGCATAGCGCCTGTGACAGTAAACTCTTTTTCCCCCTATAACACCTGCTGTCTCAGTGTACTGGCTTCCTATTGAGCAGTGGGCAATGAACCTGGCTCGGCTATACCAGTAGAGTCCCACTTGTAAGGTTCTCAGCCTCTGGGGCTGGTAAGCATAGATAGTGAATGGGGTCAGGAGAGTATTTACAGTTCTGGGAGAGACTGAGTGTGGTGGCTCATGCCTATAATCCTAGCACTCTGAGAGGCTGGGGCAGGAGGATCACTTGAGCTCATGAGTTCAAAACTAGTTTAAGTTAGCCAGGCGTTGTGGCGGGCGCCTGTAGTCCCAGCTGCTCAGGAGGCTGAGGCAAGAGAATCGCGTAAGCCCAAGAGTTAGAGGTTGCTGTGAGCCGTGTGACGCCACAGCACTCTACCGAGGGCAGTATAGTGAGACTCTGTCCCTACAAACAAAACAAAACAAAACAAAACTAGCTTAAGCAAGAGTGAGATCTGTCTCTACTAAAAATAGAAAAATTAGCCAGGTGTGGTGGCAGGTGCCTGTAGTCTCAGTTACTCAGGAGGAGGCTGGAGGATGGCTTGAGTCCTAGAGCATGAGGTTGCTGTGAACCAGGCTGAGACCATGACACTCTAGCCAGGGGCAACAGAGTGAGACTCTGTCTAAATAAAGTAAAGTAAGTAAATAAGAATTGAATTAAATTAAAATAAAATAAAATAAAAATCTGGGAGAGGTCGGACATGGTGGTCCACACCTTTAATCCTAGCACTCTGGTAGGCCGAGGCGTGTGGATTGCTTGAGCTCATGAATTCGAAACTAGCCCAAGCAAGAGCAAGACCCCACTTGAGCCCAAGAGTTGGAGGTTGCTGTGAGCTATGGTGCCACGGCATTCTACCCAGGTGACAGCTTGAGAATCTCTCAAAAAAAAAAAAAAAAAAAATGTGGGAGAGACGTTCCAGGTGGAATTTTACCAGAGAAATATCTCTGAGTAAGACAAAGATTTGGTCAGCAGAAAGTGCAATGCAAAGTAAGTTGATGAGCTAAAGAAAAAATAAACACAAGATTAGAGCTCACATGGGTGGATAAAAAGCCCCAACTGTAAGGAGATCGGTGCCACCAAGCACAGATCACCATACAGCTGCTGAGACAGGCCCTAAAGGTCAGGCTGCTGCCCAGCACCAGAAGCACCGGCTCAGAAAAGCAGCAGAGTCCCAGGTTTCCACAAGAATGTGGCCCTGGGAACTGTGTTCTAAAGCAGGTTTTATACATTAGAGCGCATTCATCCAAAAGCTGTGACCAAGGACTCGTCATCAAACAAAGCCTAGATATGGCCAAGAAAATGTCATAAAAGGACAGAGGAAGCAACTGCGAATCTGCAAAATGATGTATTGAGCTTCAGTTTACATAAAAGGTGAACACGCCTTCATCCCTGCCCCTGCCTATAGGCAGAGTTGAACCTGTCTGATTTTATAAAATTTTTCATTGTTATAGGTACCTAATAGCTGTATGTATTTGTATGGTGCATGTGACATTTTGATATAGGAATACAATGTGAATTAATGAAAGCAGAGAAACTGTGGTATCCTTCATCTCAGGCATTTATCATTTCTTTGCGTTAGGAACATTCCAATTTCACTCGTTCAGCTATTTTATTTGTTTATTTGTTTTTTGTTGGTTTTTTTTTTTTTTTTTTGGCAGTTTTTGCCTGGGGCTGAGCTTGAACCCACCACCTCCGGCATATAGGGCCGGCGCCCTACTCCTTTGAGCCACAGGCGCCACCCCTCTTTCAGTTATTTTAAAAGTATACCCTAACTTACTGTTGGCAGCAGTCACTCCATTGTGCTATCAAGTATTGTTCATTCTATCTAACTATTATTTGGGGGGGTTTTTTGACAGAGTTTCACTTTGTCACCCTCAGTAGAGTGCCACAGCATCATAGCTCACAACAACCTCAAACTCTTGGGCACAAGCAATTCTCTTGTCTCAGCCTCCCGAGTAGCTGGGACTACAGGCGCCCCCCACAACGCCCGGCTATTTTTAGAGACAAGGTCTTGCTCTGGTTCAGGCTGGTCTCAAACCTGTGAGCTCAGGCAATCCACCTGCCTCAGCCTCCCAGAGTGCTGGGATTACAGGCGTGAGCCGCCGCCTTATCTAACTACATTTTGGGGCCTATTAACCACTGTTATTTTATCTTCCCTTCCCTGCTATCTTTCCCACCCTCTGCTAACTATCATTCTATTAGCACCATGCTAATTGTTTGCTTTTCATGTATCATCTCATTTAATCCCCACAACCATCTTTTGATGCTGATACCATTACCTCATTCTAACCTCACAGGATGAGAAATCTGGAACTTAAAAATTTTAAATAAGGGCCAGACACAGTGGCTCACTCCTGTAATCTTAGCACTCTGGGAGGCCAAGACTGGAGGATCACTTGAGCTGAGGAGCTTGAGACCAACCTGAGCAAGAGCAACATTCCATCTCAACTAAAAACAGAAAAATTAGCCAGCAGTGGTGGCAGGTGCCTGCAGTCCCAGCTACTTGGGAGGCTGAGGCAAGAGAATTGCTTAAGCCCAGGAGTTTGAGGTTTCTGTTAGCTATGACTCCACAGCACTCTACCAAGGGTGACAATGTGAGAGTCTGTCTCAAAAAACAAACAAAAAATCTGAGCAGACAGAAACAAATGAAGCCCTCCCAGCAATACCAATAAGCTGAGCAAGTTGAAACTTGCACAGATGAATCAGAAAGGATGCTGCTGTGTTTCTTGGAAATTAAATAATGGACCATAATATACTCTGTCTCAAAACTTCCATAGTGACCCACATGAAAGCACAGATTCCAGAGCCACAAGAGGAAAGACTGTGATTTAATCATCTCAGATGGGGCCCTCTTGTGGCAAGAAATGTCTCTTGCATTTCTATCCAGCTGTTCCATTTCTGGGCATATGTCCAAAAAAACTTGAAAGCAGAGTTTCAAAGAGGTATCTGTACACCTATGGTCATAGTCACATTCTCCACAATAACCAAAATGTAAAAATACTATATGAGGCCACTTAGACGAGGTACCCAGAGTAGTCAGATTCATAGAGACAGTAAGTAGAATGGGGTGGTTGCTGGGGGCTAAGGAGAAAAGGGAAAGGGGAGTAAGTATTTAATGAGTACAGAGTTTTAGTTTGCAAGATAAAAATCAGAGTATGTCCCAACAGTCGCTGACAAAGTCGCCATGTAGAGAGAAAATGGGAAATTATTACAAAATATTCATTACAAAATTTTACAAAGAAGTGGCCAACATGTAGAGAATATTTTGTAAATACAGTATTTTGTAAGATTTTGTAATGAATATTTTGTGAATAAAGGTACTTTTAGCTATAATTTCCCATTTTCCCTACATGTGGCAACTTAATCAGTGACTTTTCAGACACCTTGTAGTTATGGAGCTGGATGGTGGTGATAGTTGCACAGCCATAAGAATGCACTTATTTTATTTTATTTTTTTTTTGAGACAGAGTCTCATTTTGTTGCCCTGAGTAGAGTGCTGTGGCATCACAGCTCACAGCAACCTCAAACTCTTGGGCTTAAGTGATTCTCTTGCCTCAGCCTCCCAAGTAACTGGGACTACAGGCGCCCACCACAACGCCCAGCTATTTTTTTGTTGAAATTGTCATTGTCGTTTAGCAGGCCCAGGTCGGGTTCAAACCCGCCTGCCTTGGTGTATGTGGCTGGCTCTCTAACCACTGAGCTACGGGCGCCAAGCCAGAAATGCATTTAACATCACTGAACAGTGTACTTACAAATGCTTGAGCTGGCAGACGAATGGATAAAGACACTGTGGTACATATATACAATAGAATACTATTCAGACATTAAAAAAAAAAAACAGTGAAATCCTGTCATTTGCAGCAACGTGGAAGTCATTATGTTAAGTGAAATAAGCCAAGCACAGAATGACAACCAGCACATCTTCTCATTCTTATGAGCAGGTTGAGAAAGTTGATTTCATAGAGGTAGAGAGTGGAATGATGATGATTCCAGGAGAGAGCCGAGGTTAGCCAAGGGAATGGCTCTGCTCTGCGAGGCAGTATGGACCTAGGGATGTCAGATGTTTCCAGTCCTAAGGGAAAAAAATCTTTTCTAAGGGGAAATTGGATTCATTCAAGACTGCTCTGAAGGCTTTATTTATTAATTAATTAATTAATTTATTTATTTTTGAGACAGTCTCACTTTGTTGCTCTCGGTAGAGTGCCATGCATCAGAGCTCACAGCAACCTCAAACTCTTGGGCTTGGAGTTGGAGGTTGCTGTGAGCTGTGATGCCACAGCACTCTACCCAGAGCGACAGCTTGAGGCTCTGTCTCAAAAAAAAAAACAAACGCTTGGGCTCAAGCAATCATCTTGCCTCAGCCTCCTGAGTAGCTGGGACTACAGGTGCCTGCCACAACACCTGGCTATTTTTAGAGATGGGGGTCCCACTCTGGCTTAAGCTGGTCTTGTGAGCTCAAGTGATCCACCCACCTTAGCCTCCCAGAGTGTTAGGATTACAGGTGTAAGCCACCGCACTTGGCCTATTCTGAAGGCTTTAGATCAGTATGTAGCAGGCCTGAAATCTTTACTGATTTCAGTGTTTGCCAGTTTCCAGAAATGTGGGAGCCTAGTGGTAAGAGAAAGCTGCAAAATTACCACAAAGGAGATTTTTTTCCAATATTTTTAGAGACACATGCCAAGGCCTGTGCAAACAATGGTTTGGTTTGATCGCTCTGCCTGTTTTGTTTAAAACTGAAGTCATTTTTTTTTTTTTTTTTTTTTTTCAGTTTTTGGCCAGGGCTGGGCTTGAACCCACCACCTCCAGCATATGGGGCCAGCGCCCTACTCCTTTGAGCCACAGGTGCTGCCCTGAAGTCATTTTCTTATATTACAACCGGGAACTAAAAAAAAAAAAATTACTGCATAAAAATTCAGCTTTCTCACTGAGTTACCAAAGGGCCAAATCATTTAAACAGAATGTGTCTCCTTGCCTCTGCTGACCTCTAGTGGCGTCAGGACCGGTGTGTAAAAGGAGCAAAGTGAATTGCAAGAAAAAAAAAATCAAAATACTGCTCTTTAAGGAACACATAGAATTTATAGTACCCCAAACAGGTTTCAATTAAAAATACCTTTTAAATGACCAAAACCACAACTGGTTGAATGGTATTGGTAATGTACAGTGTCCTCTCAAACAAAAGCTTGCTTTGGTTGCAAAAACAACAACCCTATAATTATCACATTTTGCTTGGAAACGACTTGAAATAAAGAATCTCGTCCTAAATCTGCAACCTGGGAACTGCATAAGTCAGAGCTGAATTCATGGCAGACCAATAAGAGATGCCGTCTGGACAAGGCCCTGATTTGTAACATAAGTGCACATCCATTTCTCTGGTGTCGATACTGGAGAAGGGTGTGGCTCTGAAGAAACCGATCCAAGGCCAGGCGCTATCCACAAGGGGTTGAGAGTACTAGCATCTGCATTTTACAGATAAGGAGACAGACTCACACAGATAAAGACCGTGCTTAGTCACCTCACATCCCAGGTCTTTCTGATGCCAGAGTGCTTTTCTCACCATGTCATCTGCCACTCACCCAAATGGAAGGGAAGAAGCAAATCACGATCTGGGGCTTGATGAAAACACGAGCAAAAACCATCACTTGTGGAAGCTCTCCAATATAAAGCAGGTGGAGATAAGGGAGGGCTCCTAGGGCACCCATAACAAGCAGGGATGAAACATACAGAATGTTCTCTCCCCCGGAGAGAAGAAACTGCTTGCGTTTGGAAAGATGATTGTAACATGGGCAGTGCTGCAAACTGTAACGGGTGCACCATCAGCTGAGGTTCTCGCTAAAATGCAGATTCTGATTCAGTTGGCTTGGGATGGGGCCCAAGACGCACATCCTGAACAAGCTCCCAGGTGCCATCCACGCTGCTGGGGCAGAGCCACACTGTAAGTAGGGAGTGTAAGCCAGGGAAGCCAAGTGGTAGTTGAGGCCCAGGTGAAGCCCTCCACACCTGGCTGAGGACAGCTGGCACTGGGGACAGCAGGTGGGAGTCACAGGCATCAGCACTGCAGACACACAGGTCTGTGTGAGGTCTGTTATTTCCCACTGCTGTTACAGTCCAGCTGTGACTCTTAATTGTTTACTGGCAAAAGACATACAAGGGTATCCTTTGGCCAGAATTGTTGACCTGGGAGTGTTATCTCTTTTCTATTAGCAGAAATGTGTTTTAATTTTTAACAGTGGCTGGACTGGCGATGAGGCTGCAAAGCATCTATTTTCTTGGAGACATTTGTGTTAGAAGACGGGGGGTATCTCACTCTGCCTTTCCTTTCCCAGAGTAAAAGAACTCTTTTTTTATACTCCCACTTTTCCAAGCTTTATTCTTTTTGAATTATAGGAAGCAGGACTAAATCCTGGAGCCAGATCCAGAGGAGCTGGTAAGGTGCAAGGCCCAGCCTGAACAGGCTTCCCGGAGGAAGACCATTCTGCCCAGGGCCAGCAACGAGGCTCCCGCTGAGTACACCTCTCTTCCCACTCCGGAGGCCTCCGACATCCCACTTGAACAACTAGGAGACCGTTGTTGTCTTCAGGGCCATCAGCAAGTCTCTGCTCCTCCTTCCTAGGTTGGGAAGGAAAGACAGAAGCTGCCATTTGCTGAAGGTCTGCTGTGTGCCAGGCATTGTGACGAAATCTATCACTCGGTGCACACACATACACAAGCGTGTGCACACACATGCACCCATGTTGAATAAAGGGTCAGGAAACAGCCTCTGGTTTTTAAATTTTTGTTGAATTCATTTCATTATGGGAATTAATGTCTACCTTTAGAGCCTACACACAAACCAGACCCTTCAAGGATATCTTTTTGTGTTTGATGATGTGGATATCCTGATTAAACATGTGATGTTGGAAATTGCTGAGGAAGGCTTATAATCTTTTTTTTTTTTTTCTTTTTTATAGAGACAGAGTCTCACTTTACCACCTTGGGTAGATGTGCCATGATGTCACAGGACTCACAGCAATCTCCAGCTCTTGGGCTTCCGCGATTCTCCTGCCTCAGCCTCCCGAGCAGCTGGGACTACAGGCACCCGCCACAACGCCCGGCTATTTTTTGGTTGCAGTTTGGCCAAGGCCGGGTTTGAACCCGCCACCCTCAGTATATGGGGCCGGCACCCTACTCACTGAGCCACAGGTGCCATCTGGAAGGCTTATAATCTTAAGCATAGAAAAACCTTTGTAGGCTTGGCACCTGTGGCTCAAGCGGCTAAGGTGCCAGCCACATACACCTGAGCTAGTGGGTTCAAATCCAGTCCGGGCCCGTCAAATAACAATGACGGCTGCAACCAAAAAATAGCCGGGCATTGTGGTGGGCACCTGTGGTCCCAGCTACTTGGGAGGCAAAGGCAGGAGAATCGCTTGAGCCCAGGAATTGGAGGTTGCTGTGAGCTGTGATGCCACAGCACTCTACCCAGGGTGACAGTTTGAGGCTCTGTCTCAAAAAAAAAAAAAAGAAAAACCTTGGTAGAATTCATTCCCTAGAAGAGACTGGGGTTGCCCCACCACCACCAGCACCTTCCTTCAGTGGCTGTGTCTCTGGGTATCACCTGAATTACATCAACTGAATCAGTTAGCTGAGCATCTCTTCCCGTCTGGGAGCTTCTGAGTGCTTGTTTACCCTTCCCAGGAGGCTCTATCACTACCTAAAGCTTCTTGGCATTGATGCCTTATGGGAAGAATACATACAACTGAATTATAGGTTTAAATTCAAAGGTCTGAAAAAAAAAACTGAACTAACTAGGCTATCGGATTCTTTTGCAATTATAAAGGGACATTGGGGACATTTGGACTACTGGGAAATAGCAGCTACTTCTAGGTGTACCTTGGCAGTCCCATGAATAGGTGATACAGCAGAATTCTCCACACTCCCCTTTCCACCTTCCTGGCGTCTTTGTTAGGCACAGTCCAATAACAATTAAAGTTCCCCCCTCCCCTTGACCTCCCTCGGCTATCGTGATTGACTGGAGGCCAGGCAGACCAGTGATCCAGCTTCCTTTCAAGCAATTACTAACTCTAGGCTCAGTGACAAGTCATTTAACAGCTCAGGAATCAAGTTAGAGCACAAAGCTGGGCACGGAGCAGCAGCTCAGAAACAGTAGGTGTTGGGCTCCTGGTCGCACAGGTCGCACTAGAAGAGGCTGTGGAAAGAGATCTGAGAGGACATGCAGGTGGGTGGACACAGGGGGTGTGGGCGAGAGAGCAAGCCCCTGGAATAGCGCCTATCTCAGGCACTGAGAAATGTAGAAAAACCTTTGCAGATTCATTTCTAGAAGAGACTGGGGTTGAAGCAAACCTGAGTCCTCCCGGCAGGTCCCAGAGGTTGGGCCACACAGATCCACCCCGACTCTGCTGGCCTTGAGGGCCTGGCTGTGAGAACAGACCCACCTGGCAGCCACACTGCGAAACAAGACCCACCTGGGATCGGAGTCTTTCTAGAGTCTTGTGTGCTCTTACAGATATTTGCGCTTAGCTCTGGAAAGGAAAGACGCCTGGGGGCTGGTGTGAGGAGTCCTGGCTTCTTGCCCCAGTCCTGGTCCCATCTCTGAGAACCCAGGTCCCCCACTTCTCACTTTTCTCTCCAGTACAAACTCAAGTGATCATATGTCTCTTGGAGGGTTACTGGAAGGATTAAATCATATAATGGAGGTAGAGTACCTGAAGGTAGCCTGGTCCGCAGAAAGGGCCCAGTAAACGTTCCCCTTTCCCATGACCTTTAGAGCAAGCTCTTTGTGGCGTAGTTTCAACACGAAGGACCCTTGATCCGTGGCACAGCCACACCTGTTTCCTGATACCTGAAATTCCGTTCAGAAGGGATAAACCCTTTTACCACAATTAAATATGAGACATAAAGAACAAATTATGTAGAGAGAGTTATGTGCTTCTGAGAACTAATCATGAAGGTTGGTCAGAGTGTTGGTGGTTAAAGATGCGAGAAGGAACAGAATCCCAGTCCACATCTTCCAATGAAGATGGCTGTGTGTTATGGGTCATCCCACCCAGGGTCTGTGTGTCAGCTCTGCAGGTCCTGAAACATGCTTGGGTAAAGTGTATCTGGATGTAATGCAACAGGAGGAATCTTATTTCCATTAAAAACACACAAGACAGCCTGAGCAAGAGTAAGACCTCACCTCTACTGAAAATAGAAAAACTAGCTGGGGTTGCGGTGCCACCTATGTCCCAGCTCCTGGCTGAGGCAGGAGGATGGCTTGAGCCCGGGAGTTTGGGGTTGCTGCAAACAAGGACACCACGGCACAGAGTAACCCTGTCTCAAAAAAAAGAAAAGAAAAGAACCCCCCACACACAAGAGACAGCCTTAAAAAGAAAGGAAATACTGAGACATGCTACAACATGGATGGACCTTGAAACATATGCTAAATGAAATAAACCAGACACAGAAGAGCAGATATTGTTTGATTCCACTTAAACGAGGTACCTAAAACAGGCAAATTCATAGAGAACGCAGCCAGAATGGTGGTCACCAGGGGCTGGGAGGAAGAAGGAGTTCTTGTCGAACGGGTCCAGAGTTCAATTAGAAATGATTTAAAAAAAGCTCTAGAGATGGATGTCAGTGATGGTTGCACAACCATGTGCAGTTAATATACACTTGAAAATTGTTAAAATGGTACATTTTATGTTACATATAATTGACCATGGTAACACACATGTGGGCATATACAAACCAGAGATGTCTGTCATTTTATAAGAGGAAGATTGGAATGCTCCTGATGGCTGGCCAACACCCTCTCAACCCTGGAGAAGAGTCTACCCCAGAGGCTGTGCTGAGCACAGAATCCAAACTAGGAGAGCAGGGTGAGGGGGAGCCCTGGATTGACTCATGAACTCTAAACTCAGGGACCATCATCAGCCTGGGGAGCAACTTCCCAGCCTTTCACAAACTGGCAGAGAAAACAGATACTATTTGGAAGCCCTGGAGAAAAACCCGGAGTCTGCTCCAGCTGTCCCAAGGGCTGAGATTATCCCAACCTTGGTCCCCTACAGCCCATTCCGTACCCACTGGCTGGGAAGTTCTGTGCCTGGGGCCCAGAACATTCCTGTGCAGATGCTGGGACGGTATGCAATTTTCTGCATCTTAGCCCCATGGCTTTGCACACTGCTGTACCAAACTGCTAATTGAATTACAGCTTCCTTTTTGCATTAAATCCTATTTTCTTGAGATTCATCCTCAGCATCCTCACTGATCTACGGGCTTCTGACATCTCCTCCCCAGGATCTTAACAGACTCTCTCTCTGGCTGCTGATGCCTGAGAGAGGCCTAGTAAGCGATGGAGCTGCAGGCATAGGAGGGAACTTCTGCTGAAACTTTCTGAACCAGGAGGACAAAGCCACGGACAGGGACCCAGGATAATGGTGTTAGCCTTGTGGGTTCAAGCTAGTATTACTGTGCAGAAGTAAAATAGATGGGGACAGAAAGCAGATCAGGGGTTGCCTGGGGCTAGAGGAGGGAGCAGTGATGGATAGACCAGGACACTTAGAGGAGGAGGGCTGTTCTAAAACTGGAGTGAGGTGATGGTCATACAACCGTATAAATTTTCTAAAAGTCATCACATGTCTCGTAATATATGAATTATACCTCAATAATGCTGTTTTAAAAATAGAAATGTGGCATTTGTAAAAACAAAAGCATTGAGAAGTTTACTTTAAGATGTGCCATGTTTGTTTTACTTTGACAAAGAGGTTTATTTAAAAAATGCAGCCATCTGGGCTTGATGGCTCACGCTGTAATCCTAGCACTCTAGGAGGCCAAGGAGGTGGATCGCCTGAGCTCAGGAGGTGGAGACCAGCCTTTTCACTAAAAATAGAAAAATGAACCAGGCTTTGTGGCAGATGTCTATAGTTTCAGGTACTTCAGCGGCTCAGGCAAGAAGATAGCTTAAATCTAGGAGTCTGAGGTTGCTGTGAGTTATGACACCATGGCACTCTATCCAAGGCGACAGAGTGAGATTCTGTCTCAAAAAAAAAAAAAAAAAAGGAAAAAATGCATCAAGTTCCAAAGGCGTTACAGTCTGAAAGAAAAAACGTCTTTGGAAGGTTTTTGGAAGAGTCCAGGGTACTAGATGGAAATGGGCTTGGGAGAAAATAGTTATGTACTCCCTCAGAGCATTACAATGGCCACTAAGGACTCAAGATGGAAATATGTGTCCAAATTTGCCACACTTTAGCAAATAGGAGACCAAATTCCTAGTTATTTTTAGTTTCCCAAACAGAACACCAGGCTACTGCCAAGTATATATATGTTTTTAGAAATGCATCCTAACTTCTGAATTGAGGTTCCAGTTTAGCCACTCATTAGGTTATGGATCTGAGGCAAATTTGCATTCTCTTTCTGGTACAAGATCAAGTACAGTAGGATTTTGGCTCTGGGGTCTGGGACTGAGCCTCACTCTCCTTACCTGTAAACGGGGTAGATGGCAGATTCTGTCAGCCCATCTTCTCTCCTTGACTTCTGCTCATAGCAGCCCCACTTGTTCCAGAAATTTCCTGCCTCCTCCATGTGGTTCCATCTTGGCCACCGCAAGACCTCTGTGGGAACAACAGGGTCTCCCGGGGGGAGGACAAGCCAACAGCAGAACCAAGGACAATGTCAGAATAAGATATGAATAATCCAGGTGGTGCCTGTGGCTCAACAGAGTAGGGCACCGGCCCCATATGCTGGAGGTGGTGGGTTCAAACCCAGCCCTGGCCAAAAACTGAAAAAAAAAAAAAAAAAAAAAAAGATATGAATAATCCTGGGGCTGAAAGTCCCTGACGTCACACTTGTCCTTCCAAAAGTGTGTATTAAAAAAAACTTCTTTAATAAAATAAAAATTAAAAAACCAAAAGTGTGTATTAATAATTCTCCCTCTTTGTTTAAAGGCAACAACTACAATCTCCCAAACCCTCCCAAAAAGAGAATGAAAGACAAAATGAGAAATATTCCCTCACTTTTGCCCAGGACTAGCAGGCCGGTGAGAGCAAAACCATTTCTGGATTAGTGTTAGTTAACCTCTCTCCCTCTAGCTTCTAGACTCATGCAGCAATCCAATCACACCTTTCAAAGTGGAGAGAGGAGTCTAAAGGAAGATGAAATAGCAACATCGAGTTAGAAAGGAACATTATGGGAGCCACTGCCCAGATGTTAATTCTTTGTACACTAAAGTCTAAACAACAAGAACAACAGGGTGGCACCTGTGGCTCAAAGGAGTAGGGCCCCGGCCCCATATACCAGAGGTGGTGGGTTCAAACCCGACCCCGGCCAAAAGCTGCAAAAAAAAAAAAAAAAAAACAACCAACAAAATAAGCTTTAACTGACACAGGGGAGATATATAGCCACCAACAAAAGAAATTCTCCCTTGCCAGAGTGCTGAGTGGGAGACCAAGGATACTACAATGTCTTCTGCCCTGTATCTTTGGGGACAAAGGACCAAGCCCCCCACCAAAACCCTAACTTCCCATTTCTATGGGCATGCTGAGCTGGACACCTTCATTTGCCCTTCTTCCTCTGTCCAAAAGTTAAATCTTGGGCGGTGCCCATAGCTCAGTGGGTAGGGCACCAGCCACATACACCCAGGCTGGCAGGTTTGAACCTGGCCCGGGCCAGCTAAAACGACAACTGCAGCAAAAAATATCCAGGCGTTGTGGCGAGTACCTGTGGTGTGTATTAAAATTTTTTTTTAAATAAAATAAAAATAAACAAAAAACCAAAGCTACTTGGGAGTACAACAACAACAACAAAAAAACAACAAAAATTAAGTGTCTCTGGTGTTGGGGCAGTAGTAGTGGGGCTGTGCCTGTCATTGTGTGCTGTGGGTTCTTGAGGCTCACTCTTCCTTGGGCACCCATAGTTACCTCTACTAGTTTGCGGAAACCCCACCTAATAAGCTAAGCAATGGGCTCACAGGAAACTGTGCAAGGAAGAATGAGGAGATAAAGAGTATTTACAAGAAAGACAGCAGACTGTACTTGTGAGCTCACTGCACAATGAAATGTGCTTCTGGCATTGGCCGGCTGCGTCCACTGTCAGGTGCTTTTGGGGTGTTCTACAAGAAAATGCCAGCACGCAGGTTGAGGTCAGGCCTAAGGGCTTGTTTTCCAAACCTGCAGAGTAGACCTGAGGCAGAACTGGCTTGGAGCTCTGGGAACTCGATACAGCACTTGGCTACTCAGAGGCACCAGGACAAGAAGTAAGGACCCAGGATGTGGTTGTTTTTAAAATAATTCAGAGAAGGGAGGATTTTCATTTTCAATGAATAGCCTTTCAAATTATGTAATTATTTACCAAGACCCCCGTAACAAAAAGAAATTGGTTTATGGTTTTGAATCATTAAAAGTATTATTTTTTGCCCATTTTATTTCTATAAGGTCAAAAGCTTGGCTTAGATGGAGGTCAGAGGAAAAGGCCGCTATGGAGGAAGGCAGGGTTTCCTCTGAAAAGCCTTTCTCCCAATCTGTCTTACTTTTCATTACCCCACAGTTGTCTGGGAATAGCTATCTCAGAGTGGGAAATGAAAGGGGATGATTAGCTGAATGTTAGTGCCCAGGCTGGGATCTGACCTCTCTGGAGTAGGAGCTCAGGCACACAGACTGGGGCAAGGAATACTTCATAGGGCTGGGCAGTGGCTCATACCTGTAATCCTAGCACTCTGGGAAGCCGAGGTAGGTGGATTGCTTGAGCAAGAGCAAGACCCCATCTCTAAAAAATGACCAGTTGGTATTGTGGTAGGCACCTGTAGTTCCAGCTGCTCAGGAGGCTAAGGCAAGAGGATGGCTTAAACCCAAGAGTTTGAAGTTGCTGGGAGCTATGACACTATGGCACTTTAAGGAGGATGACAGAGTGAGACTCTCTCAAAAAAAAAGGCTCATGCCTGTAATCCTAGAACTCTGGGAGGCCCAGGCAGGTGAATTGCTTCAGCTCAGGAGTTTGAGACTTGCCTCGGCAAAAGCGAGATCCCATCTCTACTAAAAATAGAAAAAATGGTTCAGCTCAGCGGTTAGGGTGCCAGCCATAAACACGGAGGCAGGTGGGTTCGAACTGGCCCGGGCCTACTAAACAACAATGACAACTGCAACAAAAACTAACTAAATAAATAAGAAATGAGGCAAGAGGATGGCTACAGCCCAAGAGTTGGAGGTTACTGTGAGCTATGATGCCACAGCACTCTACCCAGGGTGACAACTTGAGACTCTGTCTCAAAAAAAAGAGGGAGGGATGCTTTGTGGCCCAAGTTGAAGAAAGGAAGAAGAATGGACAGAGAAGAATGTAATGTATGAATGGCCATGCTCTATGATAGCCCCAAGGGAAAGGCATGAAATTTGATGTGTCATCAAGTCATTTCACAAATAAGAACAGGTCCCTGGCTGGGCGCCTGTGGCTCAAGTGGCTAAGGCGCCAGCCATATACACCTGAGCTGACAGGTTGGAATCCAGCCTGGGCCTGCCAAACAATGACGGCTGCAACCAAAAAACAGTTGGGCATTGTGGCGGGCGCCTGTAGTCCCAGCTACTTGGGAGGCGGAGGCAGGAGAATCACTTGAGCCCAGCAATTGGAGGTTGCTGTGAGCTGTGATGCTACAGCACTCTACCCAGAGCAACAACTTGAGGCTGTGTCTCAAAAAAAAAAAAAAAAAAAGAGAACAGGTACCTGGATAGACTCATAAATTGATAAAATGCGCGGCCGGTACACTTGGTGTATCCTAAAGCACTGGCAGAACCCTTGTTCCAGCCTGGGGCCCACCTGAATTAATTACAGTTGTGCCTATAACATTCCCCTATTCCATCACGCAGTCAGTTCCTCCATCCTCCATCAAATGAGTCACGCTCCAAATTACACAACTTGGGAATGTAAATTACCCTCAAGAAAGTATGTCAAGATTAGGGAATCCTTAGCTAATTTGTGTAAGGAGATAGTCATGGTTTTATCTTAACCTCAGTGCTTGGAATCGTTTCATCAAAGCAAAACTCAAGTCTTAGGATGGCTCTCTTAGGCACAAGAGGGTCATCTAATCATCTAATTTTTTTCAGGGTTTCTAAGTGGTATTCCCTGAATATTTTCTGTCCCACACACTTCCCCTGGAGATTCAGTAGAGTCAGCCATTGTCTTACTTCCAATTTGTCATTTGCCACTTTCTTCCTATCCCAACTACTCAGCAATCAATGTGGGTGTTGGAGAAATCCTGCCCCCTCCAAATTCCTGGTCACTCCCCAAGGTCCCCATCTGGATGCAGACAGCAGAGCAGCGTCTAGGTAGCACAGGTTTCTACTTATTTATACCGAACGTTGATTTCATAACCATCGTTGACCATTAGCCACAAATGACAAGTTTAAAAGAACCTCAGGCGTCTGAACGGTTTTATATTGCGTTTATTCAGTGTCTGCCACTGATGGCAGCATGGCTTATTCTTTTCAGACTCTTAGCCCCTAGAACCTACAGTTTGCCTGTTATTCACTATGGGTGGCGTGTGCTGGTGCTGTGATTAGATTGTCACTCCTGCCATCAGGAGACCTGCTGTCGTTAGAACTGCAAAATGTTCCTGACTACTTCAACATAGTGGCTGTCCGGGGGCGGCTTCCTTTGACTCCCAGGCTGCAGGAACTTCTTAATTGTAGGGATGTTGCTGATACGTGTTTTAAATGCCTGAAATTAAAAAACAGCAAAATCAGGGGCTCAGTGGCAGTAAGAAAAATCAAAATCTGCCATGAGTTGAGGGTGCTTACATCTTCAGTTTTATGGAGACCAGGGTGTTGAATCTGAGTTAATTCCTTCAATAAATGTTTGCTGGATGTTCCTGGGAAGGGTACTCCCATTGCTGATGAGTTTAGCATGAGTTAAATTATCTCAGTAAAAAGTCATTGTCACAATCACTCAGTGCATATCAAAACTGCTAAAATATAGGCTGGGCGTGGTGGCTCACACTGGTAATGCTAGCACTCTGGGAGGCCGAGGTGGGTGAATTGCCTGAGCTCACAGGTTTGAGACCAGCCTGAGCAAGAGCGAGACCCCCATCTCTAAAAAAATAGCTGGGCATTGTAGCGTGTGCCTGTAGTCCCAGCTATTTGGGAGGCTGAGGCAAGAGAATCACTTGAGCCCAAGAGTTTGAAGTTGTGTGAGCAATGACGCTACGACACTCTACCTAGGGCAACAAAGTGAAACTCTGTGTCCAAAAAAAAAATACCCAAAAGCCATACACACACAAAACAGACTTGGTAGCCTTACTTTGTCAAGAAAGTAAGCTCAAAGCTTTAATAAATAAATAAATGTACTAAATTTTCATGCTAGAAATAAAAAAACAATGTATATTTTCTCTCTTCATAAAATTTGTTTTTTTTTGTTTGTTTTTTTGAGACAGAATCTCACTTTGTCACGCTGGGTAGAGTGCCATAGCATCCATCACAGCTCACAGCAACCACAAACTCTTGGGCTTAAGTGATCCTCTTGCCTCAGCCGCCCGAGTAGTTGGGACTACAGGTGCCCACCACAACGCCCGGCTATTTTTTTTTAGGGAGGGGGTCTCGCTCTTGCTCAGGATGGTCTCAAACTCCTGAGCTCAAGCAATCTACCCACCTCAGCCTCCCAGAGTGCTAGGGTTACAGGTGTGAGCCAATGCGCCCAGTCTTTCATAAAGTTTTACTTCCTAACAGATCCCATTGTCTATGCAAGAGAAAGTAACCAAAATGAATAAAATTACTTTTAAAACCATCTTCTTAACATTTCCTTTGTGATTGGCCTAGAAGTACATTTCATTTCAGTTTTTGTTCCCGTCCCTTTTTTCCCAGGGGCTGTGTGTGAATATTAAAATACCGTTAGCAAAGGGAAGTCAGAAAGAGCAGAAGCATCCAGTTCTTCCACCATCAAAATAGCTTCCAGCAATTGCACATCTGCCCAACTGAATTTGTTGCCAACGAGAAAATCTTCTCCTTGGTCTTTCAAAATCTGTGGGAAGAAAAAGAAGAAGAGCATCAAATGAAAGTAAAAACTATTGTACGTGGCTGAACATTTACAAAAGCATGAAATCTTTTATACAGGTCAGATTTACTGAAGAATCTTTTTTCTTTCCTATATTTGCAATGCTGTCAAGGATAGAGTGAAATCAGCACTCCTGCACAGGCTGTACACTGGCATGATTTTCTGGAAATTTTTCAGGGAATGTATAGACCCCAGGGTGGCAAAGTGCTGGTACTGGGTTCTTGTTACAAAGCTGAAGGTGGCTGAGTAAAAGTTTACTCCCTGGGACAGGGAGATACAAAAGTGACAGTTAGCTAAAGCCTGGCTGCTGTACCACCAACAGAAACAAGCCACCAATGACACAGCAAAAGTCCAAACCTGAGCCACATAAAAAAGCTAATATGTCACTATCCAGTGAAAAGTAAATGTTAAAAAAAAACCCAGGTGCAGCTTTGAATAGCAAATACATTAAATATGGACTTACTCCATAAATCAGAAACAAAGATAAATTTAGGTATCACATCTCTTCCCCTGACACATACCAGAATAAAAATAAATGTTAGTATGGACAAAAAAATAGTTTGGAATTAGTGAATTCTAGAATATCCTGGCCAAGGCAACGGTAAAAATATTTGATGGGATTATCAAATATACCAAATATACAGAATGTGACTCCTGCTAAAGATAAGCACATATCTAAAAATTACACAAGCCGAGCTCCTATGGGTCACGCCTGTAATCCTAGCACAAGAGGCCAAGGAGTGTGGACTGCCTGAGCTCACGGGTTCAAAACCAGCCTGAGCCAGAGCGAGACCCCGTCTCTCAATAGCCAGGCGTTGTGGCGGACGCCTATAGTCCCAGCTACTCAAGAGCCTGAGGCAAGAGAAACACTTGAGCCCAAGAGTTGGAGGCTGTTGTGAGCTATGATGCCGTGGCACTCTACCAAGGGCGACAAAGTGAGACTCTGTCTCAAAAAAATAAAATAAAAAAGACACAGTATGTAGGGAAACCCAACTCATCTATAAGGCAGAGGCAATAAGACAAATGAAAAGGAGAATTTTGAGCCACAGGGCCAAAAATAAGAGTGAATTCTGGAAACGGTAAAAAATGTCTCAAATGGCACAATGGGGACTTTACCTAACAAATACAAACAATGTAATTATTCATATTAATCTGAAATTTAAAAAAAAAGAAAAAGAAAATGTTTAAAATGTTCAAAGAGGTAATAAAAAGTCAGGCATGTAGAAAAAAGAGCAAAATTAGCCTGGAGCATCCTGCCGTACCAGAGATCAAGAAAGATGCTGGGATCATGTCAAAAGGACCATGGGCAAAGTTGAAGAAGCGTATACAACTGGCCAAAAGTTAAAATGCTTGAGCCTCATTAAGAATAAGATTTGGCACTAATTAAAATACAAAAAATAGTGAGGCAAAAGGAGGGGATGGGTAAATTTATGCTTCACAGTACAATGCACGCTATCTAGGTGATGGGCGCATTTACGACTTTGACCCAAATGGTACAAAAGCAATGTAGGTAACAAAACATTTATACCCTGTGATATTCTGAATTTAAAAAAAAAAAAATACACATCACAAATGTGTTTGAATCTGTGACAAAAAAATTGTGTTAAAGGACAAAAATAAACAGAATGACAATAATAAAACAACTCATTTTTCTCCTTTGAAGGTAACTAGCTCACTCTTTTAAAGTGGTAAATAAAAAGCAAGAAGGGTGGCTGGGTACCCGTAGCTCAGTAGTTAGGGCGCTGGCCACGTGCACTGGGGCTGCTGGGTTCAAACCCAGCCCCGGCCTGCTAAACACAACAAAACAAACAAAAAAAATAGCTGGGCATTTTGGCAGGCGCCTGTAGTCTCAGCTACGTGAGACTCTTTTAGCGAGATTCTGTAAGAATGGAGCATTTATCCCCCCTTTACTTCATACTCCAGAGTAGCCAAATACATTATCATGGGAAAATTCTTTTTACAGAAAATATTCCGTCTAGTCAATGAAGAAAGACAGAACTGGCATGTCATCATTTTGGTTTTTTTGCAGTTTTTGGCCAGGGCCAGTTTTGAAACCGCCACCTCCGGTATATGGGGCTGGCGCCCTACTCCTTTGAGCCACAGGCGCCACCGCATGTCATCATTTTGCATCCACTAATGAATCAATACAGCTAGGCATGACATTCATCATGGATTTCGTGAACAACAGAAGACAACGTGTGTTTGTTTCCTGATGATCTGCACGGCACCACCTACAAAGCAATCTGGCCAGAATCATTGGGCCTGACCCTGATCAAGCTTCTAACTTCCCATTTATGAGAAATCTGGAAGCACAGAAGTATGTCGCAATGAGTAAGGTCCATACTACAGGGAACTATAAGACAGATGCGAGAGGAGAAAAGGAGAGAAAGGGAGGGAACGGAGACCTTATAGGTTTGAAAAGAGTTAGGAAATGTATTGATTCATTATAATCAGTGCAGCTGAGTTTGATCCTGATTTGAATAATTTTAAAAAGTTTTGGGAAGTACTGGATCAGAAATCTACAGTATGATGAAGTACACGGAATACTATGTCTCAAAGAATCGTTGTACCTATTTTCAAGGGAAGGTATTTCTTTGTTATTGTTGCAGTTTGGCCGGAGCCAGGTTCGAACCTGCCACCCTTGGTATAGGGGGCTGGCGTCCTACTCACTGAGCCACAGGCACCGCCCAAAGGGAAGGTATTTCAACAACACTGTAGGTTGTTCCTGGATAAACAGGAACTTGCTTGTAAATACTCTGAGCTACTGAAAGAATTCTTCATTATATTAATAGTTTAGTCAATAATAAATCATTCTCTCCAAAGGCTAAGACTGAGGATATTATATCACATCATTCTTTTAACCATAAAACCGTATGGAACCCTACACTAAAAAGCAAGTCTTCCTTATTGTTTCCCATGCTGTCCTCTAGGTTTGCAACCTCCCTAGATGCACCATGAGGACATTTGTCATCAGCATTTACTTCAAAATTACTTCAGAAAAATTATAATTTTAAAAGACTTTGTCTTTCGATCAAGGCATGATTAACCTTTACTATTAGACCTAAGAAGGTATCTGACAGTGAACTCAAGGTGGTAACACTTGGGGCTGATGGCTTCCTTTAAAATTGCAACAGAAATGCCGTATACTTTCATTGCACTTGGTTTCTTCCCATTTTACTTGATTGAAGTCTCCATAATTTTACCTGCCGTTTGTTCTGGTATCCGTATTAAAGTTTTGATGCAAAGTAGGAAAGGTTTGTAGATATTCACTCTTGAAATAGTCTCAACAACAGGAAGTATAAAAGCCTCAGACCCCCACAACCTACCTTTTCAAAGACGGGCAAGTAGCGGGTTTTAGCTTTCTTCCCCACTAAAGCCAAAGCCTCCTCTTTTTCTTTAGGGGGTTTGAAGGGAGCCACTGCTATCATCATCATCAGATCCAGGGTGCCATCTGTGTACATGTCGATCCTGACAAAACACCATTTGACTGTCACTCCAAGAGGAATTTTTGAGTATAGTGTTTCCTTATCTGACACTTTTATGGAATAAATAGATGTTGGAGCAAATGATTTTTATATTACCCTAAAGCCGTGGTTCTCAACTTTCCTAATGCCATGACCCTTTAATACAGTTCCTCATGTTGTAGAACTGTAAAATTATTTTATTGCTACTTCATAACTGTAATTTTGCTACTGTGTTTTCCAATGATCTTAGGTGACCCCTGTGAAAGGGTTGTTTGACCCCCAAAGGGGTCGTTACCCACAGGTTGAGAACTGCTGCCCTAAAGCTTCTACTCTCATGAACAATTTCTGATATCAGAACCAGCTGAGTGACCAGGATAAAGTACGGTCTCTAAAAATTTTTATTGAGTAAAAGGATATATGAAAGAACTAATAAATGCCTCTAAGGTGAAATATGTCCTCAACAGATAATTAGAATACTACAGGTTTAAAACCTGAACTCAGTGAAATTTAGAAAAAATGCAAAATTGTTATAATCAGAACTTTTCAGTTATTTAAAGAAGATAGGTAATTTAACAGGTCTCCTATTGACCTGGAAACTGAGAAAGAAAAGTTTAATTTCGGGCGGCGCCTGTGGCTCAGTCCGGTAAGGCCCCGGCCCCATATACTGAGGGTGGCGGGTTCAAACCCAGCCCCGGCCAAACTGCAACCAAAAAATAGCCAGGCGTTGTAGCGGGCGCCTGTAGTCCCAGCTACTCGGGAGGCTGAGGCAAGAGAATCACTTAAGCCCAGGAGTTGGAGGTTGCTGTGAGCTGTGTGATGCCACGGCCCTCTACCGAGGGCCATAAAGTGAGACTCTGTCTCTACAAAAAAAAAAAAAAGAAAAGAAAAGTTTAATTTCTTAGGTCAGACAAACAGCTATTTCATTCTTTTTAAAGTTTTCCTTTCATTGACAAACACAAAAAGAAGAGTTATTAAAAATATGAATAATGGCATGGTGGTGCATGCCTGGAATCTCATCTACTAGGGAGGCTGAAGTGGGAAGATCCCTTGAATTCAGGAGTTCAAATCCAGACTGGGCAACATAGCAAGACCCCCATCTCTAAAAGCAAACAAGCAGTCATAAGCAGATTATAAAAAACCATATAATCCAACCTCAAAAAATAATGATTAATGGCTTGACACCTGTATCTCAGCGGCTAGGGTGCCAGCCACATACGCTGGAGCTGATGGGTTCCAATCCAGCCTGGGCCTGCCAAACAACAATGACAACTACAACCAAAAAATAGCCAGGTGTTGTGGTGGGCGTCTGTAGTCTCAGCTACTTGGGAAGCTCAGGCAAGATAACAGTTTGAGCCCAAGAGTTGGAGGTTGCTGTGAGCTGTGATGCCATGGCACTCTACCCAGGGCGACATAGTGAGACTCTGTCTCAAAAAAAAAAAAAAAAGAAAGACTAAAAGATTAAAGAAAAGCCAAAGGATCATTTTTTGCATGGTGACTAGGAAAAATAATAATAATGGCAGACATGTTACTACTATTTGCTGACCTATTGGTGCATTCATGCTTTGTTAGTTATCCCTATAAGTATCCCTTTGTATTCCGTTATGTGCTAATTGTCTAACAAATTTGGTTTAATGATCTTCTGTAGTCTTTGTCTTTCTTTTTAACAGCATTTAAAAGAATAATGGAACTGGGCGGGGTGGCATGTACTTGTAGAGAGGCAGAAGCAGGAGTTCAAGTCCAGTGTAGGCAAGATAGCAAGACCCTGAATCTAAAAAAATACAAAGTCTGTGGCTCGTGCCTGTAATCCTAGCACTCTTGGAGGCTGAGGCTGGTGGATTGCTTGACCTTAGGAGTTCCAGAGCAACTCCTCTCTAAAAACAGCCAGGTATTTTGGCCAGCACCTGTAGTCCCAGCTAATTCAGAGGCTGAGGCAAGAGGATCACTAGAGCCCCGAAGTTCAAGCTTGTGGTGAACTATGATGCCACAGCACTCTACTGGGGGCGACAAAGAGAGACTCTGTCTCAAAAAAAAAAAAAAAGAAAAGAAAGAAAGAAAAGGCAAAAGGCAGTGTGTGAGGCTCAAAGGAGTGGTGGGTTCGAACCCAGCCCCAAAGGAAGGAAGGAAGGAAGGAAGGAAGAAAGAAAGAAAGAAAAGAAAGAAAAAGAGAGAGGAGGGCCAAGATGGTGGCCGAGTAACAGCTTCCCTGAAACTGGCCAGGGTGAGTCTGAAGAGATAAGAATCCAGGCATCTCTGGCCGGTGGGATCTGCCTATAATCATCCCTCTGAGGATACAGGGAGTCAGCAAGGGACTTCTGGACCCCAAGAGGAGGACAAAAACAGTGGAAAACTGGCAAGTGGTTGTGTGTGCTCGATCAACCTAATCCTGCCGGCAGCCGTAAGTCCAAGCAGCAGAGACTGCAAACCGGAAAGGCCTTACCGGTGAACTATTTCAGTGCTTTTGGACTTGGCACTCAGTTCAACTGCCTTGGGAGAGCTTGAGCAGAAATGTGGAGAACTTTGGGCATTGTCTAGGGCCCCAGACTGAGCCTCTAAGCCAGACAAAGCTAATAGTGTTTGGCTGTGGGCCCCAGGGAGCCATTGTGAGAGAACTGCCCCTGCAAGCTCCACCCTGAGAGTCACAGGCAGGAGCTAGTAACCTAATGACTGAGCAGCCTAAAGGCAGGTCAGACTGGTTTTGGCACACTGGAGTCTCTGGCTGTTTCCCTGGGTAGAGTGCAGTGGCATCACAGCTCATAGCAACCTCAAAACCATGGGGTTAAAGTCGCCTGGACCTCCATAAGTGCTGCGCCGTGACCACCGACACGTGACCCGTGGCCGCCAAGCATCCGCAGACCCTGGAACTGCAGGAGCCGTGCAACCCTGCATCCTCCCTCCTATACCCTCCCTGCCTCCACACCAGCCCGCTCATCTGGCCAGAGACTCTGGTAGCCGCGGGCCCACCAGAGCCCTCTCTGCCTCTGCTCAGAGCCCTTCTCCTGGCCACAGACTGCTCGAAACTTGGGCTCTCTGTGCCAAAGTCACTGGGTGCCAGACACTTCCAGAACTGTGCACACCACCTCCTGCCCTGTTGCTGGATCCGGGTGTGTCACACTCTGGAGCTGCTTGCAGAACCAGAACTCCCAGTTGGGGCAGCCCCAGAGGAACCACACAGGGTAACTCCCTACAAAGATCCAGCAACACTAGACTAATCCCACTAGGGTCTAATCTTGGACAGACACCTCCCCAACTCTGAGGACGGCCAGAGGCAATGGTGAAAAACAATCATGAGGCAAAATCAACAGAAAAACTCTGGCAATATGAATAATCAGAGTAGATCAACTCTCCCAAGGATCAATGGGGCAGACACAGCACAAGATCCCATGCACAAACAAATAGCTGAGATGTCAGAAATCGAATTCAGAATCTGGATAGCAAACAAGATCAAATTAGAATTCCAAGTAGTAACCCAAAAGATACCTCAAGAATTCAATGAATTCAAAGACCAAATGACCAAAGATTTTGACACATTCAGACAAGAAGTTGCAGCCCTCAAAGATCTGAGAAACACAGTACAATCCCTCAGTAACAGGATGGACCAAGCAGCAGAAAGGATTTCTGACTTTGAAGACAAAGCTTTCAAATGCTCCCAAACTCTCAAAGAGGAAGAGATATCGAGAGCAAAAACAGATCACTCTCTCAGAGAGCTCTGGGATAATTCAAAGAAAACCAATATTCGTCTTATAGAGATCCCCAAAAGCAATGAAGTGGCTTCACAAGGCACAGAGTCTCTTCTCCATGAGATTATGAAGGAGAACTTTCCAGACATGCCAAGAGATTCTGAAATTCAGATAGCAGACAGTTTCAGAACTCCAGCACGACTCAACCCAAATAAGACATCCCTCAGATACATCATAATCAATTTCACTAAAGTTAATATGAAGGAGAAAATTCTGAAAGCAGCCAGACGAAAGAAAACCATCACCTTCAAGGGCAAGAATATTAGAATAACTGCAGATCTCTCTGCTGAAACCTTTCAAGCTAGAAGAGGATGGTCATCGACTTTTAATCTTCTAAAACAAAATAACTTTCAACCCAGGATCCTGTACCCAGCTAAACTGAGTTTCATTTATGACGGAGAAATTAAATACTTCAATGACATTCACATGTTGAAGAAATTTGCCATAACTAAACCAGTTCTTCAGGATATTCTCAGACCTATCCTCCATAAAGACCAGTGTAATCGGGGTGGCGCCTGTGGCTCAGTTGGTAGGGCAACGGCCCCATATACCTAGGGTGGCAGGTTCAAGCCAGGCCCCGGCTGAACTGCAACCAAAAAATAGCTGGGTGTTGTGGCGGGCGCCTGTAGTCCCAGCTACTTGGGAGGCTGAGGCAAGACAATCGCTTAAGCCCAGGAGTTGGAGGTTACTGTGAGCTGTGTGATGCCATGGCACTCTACCGAGGGCCATAAAGTGAGACTCTGTCTCTACAAAAAAAAAAAAGACCAGTGTAATCCTCCACCACAAAAGTAAACCCACCCAGAAAATTCTGATCAAATTCCAACTTTCACAGTCGCAAAAGGATTAAAAATGTCCACCGGACTCTCAAAAAGCTTATCAATATTCTCAATTAATGTGAATGGTTTAAATTGTCCTCTAAAGAGGGACAGGTTGGCTGACTGGATACAAAAACTCAAGCCAGATATCTGCTGCATACAAGAATCGCATCTTACATTAAAAGACAAATATAGACTCAAGGTGAAGAGATGGTCATCTATACTCCAGGTAAATTGAAAGCAGAAAAAAGCAGGCATTGCAATCCTATTCTCAGACACAATAGGCTTTAAATCAACCAAAATAAGGAAGGATAAGGATGGACACTTCATATTTGTTAAAGGTAATACTCAATATGATGAGATTTCAATTATGAATATTTATGCACCCAACCAGAACGCACCTCAATTTATATGAGAAACTCTAACAGACATAAGCAACTTGATTTCCTCCAGTTTCATAGTAGTTGGAGATTTTAACACCCCTTTAGCAGTGCTGGATAGATCCTCCAAAAAGAAGCTAAGCAAAGAAATTTTAGATTTAAACTTAACCATTCAATATCTGGACTTAACAGACACCTACAGAACATTTCATCCCAACAAAACTGAATACACATTATTTTCATCAGCCCACGGAACACACTCCAAAACTGACCACATCCTAGGCCACAAATCTAACTGCAGCAAATTTTAATAAATAGAAATTATTCCTTGCATCTTCTCAGACCATCATGGAATAAAAATTGAACTCAATAGTGCTCGCTTCGGCAGCACATATACTAAAAATTGGAACGATACAGAGAAGATTAGCATGGCCCCTGCGCAAGGATGACACGCAAATTCGTGAAGCGTTCCATATTTTTTTAAAAAAATAAATAAATTTAAGAAAACCATTTAAAAAAAAAATTGAACTAAATAACAACAGGAACCTGCATACCCATACAAAAACACGGAAGCTGAACAACCCTATGCTGAAGGATAGATGGGTTATTGACAAGATTAAGAAGGAAATCACCAAATTTTTAGAACAAAACAACAATCAAGACACAAATTATCAGAACCTCTGGGATACTGCAAAGGCAGTCCTAACAGGGAAATTTATAGCACTGCAAGCCTTCCTCAAGAAAACGAAATGAGAGGAAGTTAATAACTTAATGGGACATCTCAAGCAACTGGAGAAAGAAGAACTCTCCAACCCCAAACCCACCAGAAGAAAATAAACAACCAAAATCAGAGCAGAACTAGATGAAATTGAAAACAAAAGAATTACACAACAGATCAATAAATCCAAAAGTTGGTTATTTGAAAAGATCAATAAAATAGATGAAACTTTGGCCAACCTAACCAGGAAAAAAAGAGTAAAATCTCTAATTTCATCAATCAGAAATGGTAATGATGAAATAACAACAGACCCCTCAGAAATTCAAAAAATCCTTAACGAATACTATAAGAAACTCTACTCTCACAAATATGAAAATCTGAAAGAAATCGACCAATACCTGGAAGCACGCCACCTGCCAAGACTTAGCCAGAACGAAGTGGAAATGTTGAACAGGCCTATATCAAGTTCTGAAATAGCATCAACTATACAAAATCTCCCTAAAAATAAAAGCCCAGGACCAGATGGCTTTACGTCAGAATTATTATTTTTTTTTATTTTTTTTTTTTTGTAGAGACAGAGTCTCACATTATGGCCCTCGGTAGAGTGCCGTGGCATCACACAGCTCATAGCAACCTCCAACTACTGGGCTTAAGTGATTCCTTTGCCTCAGCCTCCCAAGTAGCTGGGACTACAGGCGCCCGCCACAATGCCCAGCTATTTTTTGGTTGCAGTTTGGCCGGGGCTGGATTTGAACCCGCCACCCTCGGTATATGGGGCCGGCACCTTACCGACTGAGCCACAGGCGCCGCCCTACGTCAGAATTATTCTACCAAACATTTAAAGAAGAACTAGTACCTATACTACTAAACCTCTTCCAAAATATAGAAAAAGAAGGAATATTACCCAGCACATCCTACAAAGCAAACATCACCTTGATCCCCAAACCAGGGAAAGACTCAACAAGAAAAGAAAATTATAGACCAATATCACTAATGAATATAGACGCTAAAATACTCAATAAGATCCTAACAAACAGAATCCAACAACACATAAAAAAATTATACACCATGACCAAGTCAGATTTATCCCAGAGTCTCAAGGCTGGTTCAATATACGTAAATCTATAAATGTAATTCAACACATAAACAAACTTAAAAATAAAGACCATATGATTCTTTCAATTGATGCAGAAAAAGCTTTTGATAATATCCAGCATCCTTTCATGATCAGAGCACTTAAGAAAATTGGTATAGAAGGGACATTTCTTAAACTAATAGAGGCCATCTACAGCAAACCCACAGCCAATATCGTATTGAATGGAGTGAAATTGAAATCATTTCCACTTAGATCAGGATCCAGGCAAGGTGGCCCATTGTCTTGCTCTTTAACATTGTAATGGAAGTTTTAGCCATTGCAATTAGGGAAGAAAAGGCGATCAAGGGTATCCACATAGGGTCAGAAGAGATCAAACTTTCACTCTTCGCAGATGATATGATCGTATATCTGGAAAACACTAGGGATTCTACTACAAAACTTTTAGAAGTGATCAAGGAATATAGCAATATCTCAGGCTACAAAATCAACACCCATAAATCTGTAGCCTTTATATATACCAACAATAAGCAAGCCGAACAGTCAAGGACTCTATTCCTTTCACAGTAGTGCCAAAGAAGATGAAATATTTGGGAGTATACCTAACAAAGGACATGAAAGATCTCTACAAAGAGAACTATGAAACTCTAAGAAAAGAAATAGCCAAAGATGTTAACAGATGTTAACATGGTTAAACATACCATGCTTATGGCTGGGAAGAATCAACATTGTTAAAATGTCCATACTGCCCAAAGTAATATATAATTTTAATGCAATTCCTATTAAAGCTCCACTGTCATACTTTAAAGATCTTGAAAAAATAATACTTCGTTTTATATGGAATCAGAAAATACCTCGAATAGCCAAAACATTACTGAGCAATAAAAACAAAGCAGGAGAAATCACACTACCAGACCTGAGACTGTACTATAAATCCATAGTGATCAAAACAGCATGGTACTGGCACAAAAGCAGAGAAGTAGATGTCTGAAACAGAATAGAGAACCAAGAGATGAATCCAGCTACTTACCGTTATTTGATCTTTGACAAGCCAATTAAAAACATTCAATGGGGAAAAGATTCCCTATTTAACAAATGGTGCTGGGTAAACTGGCTGGCAACCTATAGAAGATTGAAACTGGACCCACACCTTTCACCATTAACTAAGATAGACTCTCACTTGATAAAAGATTTAAACTTAAGACAAGAAACTATAAAAATACTTGAAGAAAGTGCAGGGAAAACTCTTGAAGGAATCGGCCTGGGTGAATATTTTATGAGAAGGACTCCCCAGGCAATTGAAGCAGTATCAAAAATACACTACTGGGACCTGATCAAACTAAAAAGCCTCTGCACAGCCAAGAACATAGTAAGTAAAGCAAGCAGACAGCCCTCAGAATGGGAGAAAATATTTGCAGGTTATACCTCCGATCAAAGTCTAGTAACCAGAATCCACAGAGAACTCAAACGTATTAGCAAGAAAAGAACACGTGACCCCATCTCAGGATGGGCAAGGGACTTGAAGAGAAACTTCTCTAAAAAAGACAGATGCATGATCTATAAACACATGAAAAAAAGCTCACCATCCTTAATCATCAGAGAAATGCAAATTGAAACTACTTTGAGATATCACCTAACCCCAGTAAGAGTAGCCCACATAACAATCAGAGATGTTGTGGAGAAAAGGTCACACTGCTACACTGCTAGTGGGAATGCACCCTAATACGTTCCTTCTGGAAGGATGTTTGGAGAATACTTAGAGACCTAAAAATAGACCTGCCATTTGATCCTATAATTCCTTTACTAGGTTTATACCCAGAAGACCAAAAGTCACAATATAACGAAGACATCTGTACCAGAATGTTTATTGCAGCCCAGTTCATAATTGCTAAGTCATGGAAGAAGCCCAAGTGTCCATCGATCCACGAATGGACTAGCAAATTGTGGTACATGTATAACATGGAATACCATGCAGCCTTAAAGAAAGGTGGAGACTTTACCTCTTTCATGGTTACATGGATGGAGCTGGAACGTATTCTTCTTAGCAAAGTATCTCAGGAATGGAAGAAAAAGTATCCAATGTACTCAGCCCTACCATGAAGCTAAATTATAGCTTTCACATGAAGGCCATAACCCAACTATAGCAAAAGACTATGGGGAAAGGGACAAGGGAGGGGAAGGGAGGGGGGTGGTTTTGGTGGAGGGAGGGTAATGGGTGGGGCTACACCTACGGTGCATCTTAGAATGGGTACAGGTGAAACTTACTAAAGGCAGAATACAAATGTCAACATATAATAACTAAGAAAATGCCATGAAGGCTACATTGAACAGTTTGATGAGAATATTTCAGATTGTATATGAAACCAGCACATTGTACCCCTTGATTGCACTAATGTACACAGCTATGATTTAACAATAGAAAAAAAAATTAAGAAAGAAAAAGAAAAGAAAAGGCAGGGCTCAGTGGCTCACGCCTGTAATCCTAGCACTGTGGGAGGCTGAGGAGGGTGGATAGCTTGAGCTCATGAATCCGAGACCAGCTTGAGCAAAAGCGAGACCCCATCTTTACTAAAAATAAAAAAAACTGAAAGCAAGAGGATCACTTGAGCCCAAGAGTTGGAGGTTGCAGTGAGTGATGATGCCACCGCACTCTACCCAGAGCAACAGCTTGAGACTCTGTCTCAAAAAAAATAAATAAATAAAAAAGCACACACACACACACAAGGAAAAAGGAATGTACTCTCATTGTCCTATATGAATTACAAGTCAGTTTTCTTCCATGTTAAATTGTCACCTAGCTCACTTGCTGGTTTATACCTAATCTAGAGAAAAAGAATATTAACAATATTGTCTACAGCTTAGGACATGTATAGAATCTTAGAAAAAAATATAGATTTAACAAACCAGTTAAAGACTGTGCATCAAAACAAGAAGGAACAGACTCCTTTTGTGCATTAGTACTTGTATACGTTGTCGCAAATGGATTTTACTCAGACATTATTGCCATTGCTTCTCTTATCATTTGCCTTTGGAATTGCAGGTTGAAATGACTAAGTCTGTTTAGAGATGGAGAAGTGGGAAAATTGGGTGGGCTGCTTTTTATAGACCTGGCTTTATTCCTATGTTATGCTTTCTTTATCCTTTTTTTCTCAACCTGTGAGCTTGGGGCTTTTCCCCACCATGTCTTCTATATCAGGCCACCCTGACCCTGTCCATGCTCAGGGTGATGACACTTTAGAGACCTATGAAAAATCCCCTTGACCCTGAAATCCAGATAAAAGTTGGTAGTTGCAAGTCTGTGTTTTGTCTTAAAGTCTTCTTCTCTCCTGTGAAAGTATTCCTGGGAGTAATAATCCAATCAGCCCCCTCCAGGCCCAGCACAACACACAGCACAGAGTAGAGGTTTGTGCTATACGGATGCAAACGAACGGGCACAAAATATCACCTTCCAGTATTTGTGATGAGACTCGGCGGCAACTTCCATCAATAGATGGTCCATATTTCCCAGGCTAACCTTGTAACTTGCTTTGATGAAAAGAATGAGGTGAAATGAAGAGGAACTAGTTCTGAGTCCACAACTTCAGAGGCCTGTGTGCTTTTACCCTCAGTCTTAGAACTCTGCCCAGATGCCATGAGAACAAGCTCAGGATGAGAGATACATGGCCCCTTGGTCCCCTAATTGATAGTCAGCCAATACCCAAAGCCACCTGGCTAACTTCCGACATATGAGTGACCCTAGGTGAGATAAGTCAAGTCTGGCCCAGACAGACCAACCATCCAGATCCTTGCTCAGAAAAGACTGGTGAGAAATACTACATGCTGATTTAAGTCACGTGTTTTGTGATATGTTATACATGGTACCACATTATTTACAGTAAATAGATCATTGATACAATGCTCAATACTTGTTTGATGAGTCAGTCATTTCTGTTTTCATGTAGAATAGTTTACCTGGTCGTTTTCCGAGAACGTTTTTTGGTTGGGAGCAGGGAGATAATATGAAAATATGCAGCATTTCCTGCATTAAGGGTAGCACACACACAAAGGGGGCAGTGTGGAGTGTGTATTCAGAATTCTGCACAAGGGATGCCAGGTGTGGCAAGACATCTCCCCTCTATTCCACTTGTCCTCGCCTCTCAGTCCAGGCTAACATACACCTGAGAACCAGGTTTCAGTTGGTGCCGGAATCCGGAAGTGTGGATAAGAATCGCATGAGGGGACTCTGTGCCGGTGGCTTAAGCAGCTAAGGCACCAGCCACATACACCTGAGCTGGCAGGTTCGAATCCAGCCCGGGATACCAAACAACAATGACGGCTGCAACCAAAAAATAGCCGGGCATTGTGGCAGGCGCCTGTAGTCCCAGCTACTTGGGAGGCAGAGGCAGGAGACTCGCTTGAGCCTAGGAGATTGAGGTTGCTGTGAGCTGTGATACCGTAGCACTCTACCCAGGGCAATAGCTTGAGGCTCTGTCTCAAAAAAAAAGAATCGTATGAGGGCATGAACAGCATGGTACCTGACTCTCTCCTTCAGGTCCTTCCCGTAGAGGTCATACTTAGCAGCGAGGTAGCTGAGGATGGCTCTAGTCTGCGTCAGCAGCATTCCATCAATTTCAACCAAAGGCACTTGGCCGAAAAGCAGGCGTCCATCTGTGGTTTGAGCAAAGAGAGGTTGAGATACACTTTTTTTTTTTTGAGACAGAGCCTCAAGCTGTCACCCTGGGTAGAGTGTTGTGGCATCACAGCTCACAGCAAACACCAACTCCTGGGCTCAAGTGATTCTCCTGCCTCAGCCTCCCAAGTAGCTGGGACTACAGGCACCCACAATGCCTGGCTATTTTTTGGTTGCAGCTGTCACTGTTGTTTGGCGGACCCGAATTGGATTTGAACCGCCAGCTCAGGTGTATGTGGCTGGCGCCTTCGCGGCTTGAGCCACAGGTGCCTAGCCATTTTTTTTTTTTTTTTTAAATAAGACAGAGTCTCACTCTGTTGCCTCAGGAGAGCACCGTGGTGTCATAGCTCACAGCAACCTCCAACTCTTGGGCTTAGGTGATTCTCTTGCCTCAGCCTCCCAAGTAGCTGAGACTATAGGCGCCTACCACAACGCCCAACTATTTTGTTGTTGTTGTTGAAGTTTGGCTAGGGCCGGGTTCGAACCTGCCACCCTTGGTATATGGGGCCTACGCCCTACCCACTGAGCCACAGGCACCACGCAAGATACACTTTTTCAATAGTTGCCATAAGTCTATAGGGTGCTTTACTTCTAATTCCCTGAGTGATTTTTAGTTTTTATGCAAAGTGATGAGTTAAAGACCCCATTGTTAAGGAAAAGCTTTCCATCTGCTTTCTCAAACATTTGAGATTTGTTTGTCAGTTTCATGCATTTTCCCGAGTTTGTTAACCGTGATCATTCTAGATTTTCCACATTTGTGTGAGTATGCATCAGTAGAGTGTTTCTGGTTCTCACAGTTGAGGGTCTATAAGAATCATCTGAAGGGGGGCATTGTTAAAAGTTCCCACCCTATTTCTGAGATGCTCCGGCTCAGAGTGGGGCCTGGGAGTCTGCATTCTATAAAAAGCACACCAGCTATCACTGGTTGTACCCAGCAGCAGGATGGGTGGGTTGGTGAGAACCCTGGCAGACCTGGGTTTATTCAAAGTCAGCTTTCGCCCTTTGTAGCTGTGTGACTGAGCAAATTACTTATCTGAGCTTCAACTTCTTTTGTCTAGAATAGCAATAATATCTAGCAGGATTTTGAAAAGATAAAATGAGATAAGTAAAACATTAATACTCTCAGTAATCAATGTCCTTTAAAATCAAGTTCTTTTTGTTGGAGGTGACTGCCTATATAAACAATGCGTTTAAAGATACATACAAATAGTGCTCTTTTCAAGGGGTCTTGAAGAAATAAATAGCTTTTGGATTTCCATTAATATCTCCACAATGTGGAGAATAAGGAACTTCACCCAAAATAGGAACCAGACTTCACTAGTACATTGGCAAAGGCCACAGTTAATTCCCCCAACTTCTAATTCTGTCCCCACTCTGAGAAGCAGTAGAATGTAGGGGTACCTCCCCAAGAATCTCTAACAATTTTCCAGACAGCAGTGACCTTGGCTAGCTAGAGGAGTTTAGGCCACTTTTAACTACCTGAGCCTATTTTCTGACCTGTAATGGGAGCCTGCCCGACCCACCCAGTTTCTCTGAGGAGAAATACGCCCATGCTTAAACCACACTTTGGAAATACCAGTATTATTTTTCATGGAGAGACTGCAAAATCTCTATTTCCTGAAGGAATTTCTAATTCATTCAATGCTGAACAAGCATGTAAAGCATGGCCCTACTGCTGCTTCGGGCAAAGAATGTCAAAGGACACTCTACCATGGTGTCCTTTGATCTGTAGGACAGATACAACTAGAAATGATGTCTGCTTCTAGGGGTGAATGATCTTCAGAGGGATTTAAAAATCTCAGATCGGGAATGCAGCAAAGGATTTTATTTTATTTATTTATTTTTTTGGCCGGGGCTAGGTTTGAACCCACCACCTCGGGCATATGGGACCGGCGCCCTACTCCTTGAGCCACAGGCGCCGCCCAGCAAAGGATTTTAATACCATGTAGTCCAATTCCCTCATATAGATGAAGGCACTCCAGAGGCCAAGGAAGGTGAAAGTAATTTGCCCAAATGCATGTGTCAGGGAAATCCCAGTCCAGGGCTCTCTCTGCTGCCCCTCTTTGCCGCTATCTTCAACTAACAACAAAACCCAGGAGCAGCAATTGCCCAAGTGCTATAGTAGCATCAGACTCAGGGAGGGCTGGAGAATTCCAGAGGCCATCAGGGAGCCCTTCCTGCCAGAATGCTCATGGAAGCGTCTATGAAGCTGCATTTTTTTTTTGCCAATATGTGTGAGGTGGGGAAATTAAGCTTGAGAACTCCCCCTAAAAAAAAAATGCTACCTACCTCGTTGCTAAATAGCACCAGGTCACCTTTGAAGTACTCTCCTTGGCCACGTGGTGACTGAAGTGATAGTCAGCAGGGAGGTAGGTAGCACTTTTTCTAAGATGAGTTCACAAACTTAATTGTCTGACCTGGTATGTATTAACCCCTCCTGTGGACCTGGGACTGTCCTGGTTTGGATGGAGTAGGGCAGAAATGGAAAAGGAAGAGGAGCTTCCCAAGGAGTCCAGACAATAAAGTTCCTGGACAAGAATTGGGAAAGGGGTAACCCGGTCTCCCTCATTGGAGAAGATGGTCTGGCTCACTGCAATCTGCCACTGTAGAAATTATTTCTGTTTCGTGGTAAGCAGACAGAGATGTAGAGAAGTTGAAGGCCTTGCCCAAAGGCAGCAGCATATAAGGGACAGTTCTGGTAACTATTAGCAGAACTTAAAATAGTTTGTGTTAAATTCATGATTGTTTATCAGCAACAGTGGGTACTGTTTCCTTAGATAAGAAAAATAATGTTATTAGTTAGAAGTTTAAATACTAAACTTCTAACTAGAAAACATGAGTGTTTTCTCTCAGTATAAGACATTTTTCTGGAAAACTATAACAATTACGGACTTCTTCTTGGATCTGAATCTAATAGAACTTGGACATTTTCCATAGTCTTGAGCTGACAAAATGATGTCTATTAATCTGTTAAAATCACCAAGAAGGATCGGCGCCTTTGGCTCAAGCGGCTAAGGTGCCAGTCACATACACCTGAGCTGGCAGGTTCAAATCCAGCCTGGGCCTGCCAATCAACAATGATGGCTACAACCAAAAAATAGCCAGGCGTTGTGGCAGGCGCTGTAGTCCCAGCTACTTGGGAGGTGGAGGCAGGAGAATCGCTTGAGCCCAGGAGTTGGAGGTTGCTGTGAGCTGTGATGCCACAGCACTCTACCCAAGGCGACAGCTTGAAGTTCTGTCTAAAAAAAAAAAACCACCAAGAAAGTCTGCAAGAACCAGTGGTTTCATGGATATGAGCCATGAAAACTATAGAACATCTTAGGTCAGATTCACCACCCTCCACCCCCAGCACTGTGGTAGGCCAAGGCAGATGGATTGCTTGAGCTCAGGAGTTTGTGACCAGCCTGAGCAGGAGCAAGACCCTGTCTCTACTAAAAATAGAAAAATTAGCTGAGTGTTGTCATAGGTGTCTATAGTCCCAGCCACTTAGGAGGCTGAAGCAAGAGGATCGCTTGAGCCCAAGAGTTTGAGGGCCCTATGAGCTATGACTATAACACCACAGCACTCTACCGAGGGCATCAGAATGAAACTGTTGAAAGGAGAGGAGAGGAGAGGAAAGGAAGAATTCTATAAGATTCTTTGGTGGGGTGGGAGTATTGAACCAATTAGCACTTGTCAACCCATGCGATCACATTAACTGAGGCCACCACCATAACTTACGTGGTAAATGTTTGGAAAGGCTCAGGAGATAGTACAGAAGGCATACTTAGCTGTGTCCCGGTGGGGACACTGTGAACGGTCAGTGAAATCAAGTATGCACTTGCTTTTTCTTATATTGTCATTCTAGAGTTCTTTGTTCTAGATCAAAACAGATGCTTCTGGAAACTAGTTTCTATTTTTCTCATAAGATAACATTGAATAAATCTGGACTCACCTTTCTGCAACTTTTCATATTGTTCTCTTGTTTCAAAAAATTCTTCTTCAAACTAAACAAAGGATAGAGACATTATTGTAAGTTTAAATTCAGAGAGAGAAAGGGAAAGAGAAAGAGAGGGAAGGAGAGTACGAAAAAGAGAGATGTTCACAGTATAAAACGCCCAGTGGCTTTCAGAATAAAACTTACAACGATTCTGGCAGAGTGTAAATGTAGATTAGCTTAAATTGACATGCGACTGGTAGCTGTTTGGAGGTTTTGTCTACTTAAAAGACATCCCAAGCCCCAGTCCTATTGTTCCTTTTCTTAATTTAGTTTTTCCCTCTCTAAACTCTTGTCCTTTCTCCAGCTTCCTCTCTGTTATTCTCCCTCCATATCAGGACAAATTAGATGCTCATATATTCAGAGATAGAGATGCAAAGGTCATTACTCAAAGGAGAGCATCACAATTAACTGGAGTTTCTAAAGTGTTTATGAGGGTGATTTTTTTTGTCCCCTAAGCCTTGAGATGGGGGTGGGGTAAGGTAAGCTTCGTAGAGAAGTCCCTAAAGAGAAGAGAAAAACAAAGAAGGTGGTGAGTCTTTGCTCTGAAAATAGGGAAAGGAAGCCTACCCCTGCGTGAAACGAAACCTTTCCAAGGCAGTTATGAAAATCTGTGGAAAAGTTAGTGGGAAGGGAATTCAGAGTCAAGGAAAGATCCTATGGGGCAGACCTTTCAAGGGAGAGTTCAAGGAGAGAGCAGACTATAGCTGGGCCTAAGGCTCCAGCAGGCAGCTGAGTATTACACAGCCCAGGTGCTGAGGCAGAGCTGGAAAGACTGCAGCAATTCAGTAGGTGCCATGAGAGAATGGAGCATGGAGCAGAGGTGGGTCCCCTCTCTCTTCTTCATCTTGTGAGCTACTGAGACCTTTTCAGCTTATCCCCAGCTCCCCCAACTATTCTATTAAGAACTATGACCCCTCCCTCGTCCATTACAAAGGAAGACAGCTGGAAAGGAAAAAAGTAGATGTTGCCTGAGACGCCATCCTGAAGTTGGAAAGAGGTCACCTCAGTCCCATCCAAATCACACCCCTTTCTTATCCCAGTCAGGAAACCAACCTCCACTCCAGCTGCAGCCAGCAGCCAGCGGATAGACTCCATCCTGCCCCTGCCATGGAAGTAATAGAGCTTGGGTTTGGCTGACATGACTCCTGCCTTGGGGTTTTCTGAGGGGCAAAATTAAAAAAGCAAAAAACAAAAACAAAAACCTTTTAAACAACAAACTAACATATACCATACAGGATAACTCCATTTATAGCAATTCTTTTATTATTTTTTTTTTTTTTTGAGACAGATTCTTACTGTGTCACCCAGGGTAGAGTGCTGTGGCATCACAGCTCACAGCAACCTCAAACTCTTGGGCTTAAGCGATTCTATTGCCTCAGACTTCCAAGTAGCTGGGACTATAGGTACCCCCCACAACTCCCAGCTATTTTTTGTTGCAGTTGTCATTGTTTTAGCAGGCCAGGGCTGTGTTCGAACCTGCAAGCCTCGGTGTATGTGGCTGATGCCATATCCACTGTCCTACAGATGCCGAGCCCATTTAAAGCAATTTGAAAACAGGTACAATAAAACTATTATTTAGGGATGCTTCGTTTGAGGCAAAACTATGAAGAAAAGCAAGAAAATAATTATCACAGAAGGAGGATAATGGTACCTTCTAGTGAGGAGAACAGAGTTGTGATCGGGCAGGGGCGTGGGAGGTTTATGGGATGCCAACAATGTTCTATTTCTTGGGCAGAATTAGTAGTCTTTATGAGTAGTCTTAAAATTGCACATACATGTGTTTGTGCCCTACTCTATAAATGTTTTAGCCCACAATTTAAGGAAAAAGAAAGAACAAACTCTACTATCAAGGTATTCCGTAGATTGGAGAGACTGCCCTGAATGATCCTGAAAAATCCTGAAAAAGAAGAGCTTTTCCAAAAAACAAAACAAAGAAAAGTAAAGCCTCAATTTCCCAGCCAAAAAAAAAAAAATCACAAAAAAACAAAACAAAGAAAAGTAAAGAAGAGCTTTTCTTTTCTTTTTTTTTTTGTAGAGACAGAGTCTCACTTTATGGCCCTTGGTAGAGTGCCGTGGCCTCACACAGCTCACAGCAACCTCCAATTCCTGGGCTTAAGCGATTCTCTTGCCTCAGCCTCCCGAATAGCTGGGACTACAGGCGCCCGCCACAACGCCCGGCTATTTTTTGGTTGCAGTTTGGCCGGGGCTGGGTCTGAACCCGCCACCCTCGGTATATGGGGCCGGCGCCCTACCGACTGAGCCACAGGCGCCGCCCAAGAAGAGCTTTTCTAACAGCAACAAGGAGGCAGGTCTGTTTGGATGAAACGTTCAGTGGGAACTGGGGGCTGTGATTTCTGTCACAAGACTCTCTTGGGCCCTGAGACAAACTCAGATGCAGGCCTATGTAGGAACAGTCACCAAAGGGCTGGCTCATGTTAAACCCCATTCTCTAAACCTCTGTCTGCCTGCATGCCCTCTTCTGCAATGGGGAAGAATTATACTAGGTGATCTGTAGGCTTTCCAAGGACAGTGTGGTGATAATGCAAGCATGCCTAATAGCATTTCCTACCTCATTGTTGCCAAGAGCCACTGTGACTATTCTGTGTGTGACCCTGTCCATCTCACAGGACTATTGAGATGATCAACTGAGATAAAACAAAGTGTTTTCATAACACTAAAGCTCTGTACCAGCTTAGAAGATCGTATAATGATACATGTTCCCTCATTCAGAGCTAGACAGGGACCCCCCACTTTCTAGGCCTAAGCAAACAGACATTTTTTTTCCAAACCGCACTCTCTGGATACAAGCTGGATTTCATCTGGATGGATGGCCCCTCCAGGAGTAGGAAGCGTCTACCTTGCTGCTTTACCTGGGGAGGAACTAGGAGGACTTCATTCATTTGCTAATACATTCTTAGGCTAATCAACTTGGTGGGGAAGTTTTTGTCTGCCAGCTCCCAGCCCAGGGTGACCTTTCAGGGAACCCCTGTCTCACAAGGTATAAGAACCTCTAGACAAAAGACTCAAGCTGGGTCTTGGGAATTCCACCCCCCTCTACCATTGGCTTTGTTAGCCTTCTTTCTATGTCCTTCTCTGTAAAATAAACTTTGTCCTGTTGCTTGCTAGCACTGTGTGGGTTTGCATTCTCGAAACTCCAAGACCCAGGACCCATCTCAGAAAAAATAATGGTAACAGTTAGGTCTCCTTTTCTCACCTTTGAATCCCTAAACCCAGTCCTGCCTGTGCAGCGATGTGCGCGTCCAGGCAACAGCAGAAGAGACTTGGAGGGTGCTCGGGGTCTCAGGGAACACACGCACCGAAAGGCTGCAGCCAGAGTGACAAATGTGCCTGAGCTGGGATTTGGCTTGAGGATGCTGCCCGCACTCGCCCAACTCACAGGAAAGTGGAAGACCAGAATATGAGTAACTCAGTTTATGATGAGAAACGTAACTGTAGAAATACCCCAGAAATCCCCTGTGCTCAGTGGGTAGGGCGCCGGCCCCATATACCGAGGGGGGCTCCAGAGCCATAAACCCGGCTCCGGCCAAACTGCAACAAAAAAATAGCCGGGGGCGGTGCCTGCTGGAGGTGGCGGGTTCAAACCCAGCCCTGGCCAAAAACTGCCAAAAAAAAAAAATATATACGTATATATATATATATATCTCCAGGTGTTGTGGTAGGTGCCTGTAGTTCCAGCTACTTGGGAGGCTGAGGCAAGAGAATCACCTAAGCCCAGGAGTTGGAGGTTGCTGTGAGCTGTCACACCACAGCACTCTACCAAGGGCAATAAAGTGAGACTCTGTCTCTTCCAAAAAGAAAGAAAGAAAGAAATCCCCCACTAAATGTTTTCATGCCCGTTACATATGTAGCTCTCACCTACAGTCACCATACCTGGTCTTCCAGCCTTGGCTCCAGGGAGTTCTAAGTTAGGCTCTCAGGATGGCTGATGGCCGGACTGAACTGGATGGTGTCCTGAAAGCCTCAGCAGGACTCCAGGCCCTACCTGAGCACCTCTCCGAAGGAGCTGTTTCTTCTAGAATAGCTGAGCACAGACAAGGAGCCCCACACCTCGGACAGTGTCACATCCAGCCAAGAACCACTGCTGTCCTTGGGTTCTGCACTGGAAGGCAGGGGCCTTCTACCCCTTACAGAACCAACCCAGCTTTGTCCCAGACACGGTGGCTGTGCAATATATGCTGTTAACATTGTCAATGTGCCACTTTGAGATACCAGTTTCCAAACTGGATATTTCTGTGTTTAATCTTCCATTCATTCTTTTAATAAATTAGACATTTATTGAGAAGCACTAGATCAGGAATCCCAGGCACCCTACGATAAATAAGATGTAGTTCCTGGGCGGCGCCTGTGGCTCAGTCGGTAAGGCGCCGGCCCCATATACCGAGGGTGGCGGGTTCAAACCCGGCCCCGGCCAAACTGCAACCAAAAAATAGCCGGGTGTTGTGGCGTGTGCCTGTAGTCCCAGCTACTCGGGAGGCTGAGGCAAGAGAATCGCTTAAGCCCAGGAGTTGGAGGTTGCTGTGAGCTGTGTGAGGCCACGGCACTCTACCGAGGGCCATAAAGTGAGACTCTGTCTCTACAAAAAAAAAAAAAAAAAAAAAGATGTAGTTCCTGACATCAGAAACACTTATGACTGCTCTGAAATAAGTCAGAATGAAATAAATGTTCAATGAAAGTACAATTTTTATTTAGGTAATTTTATTTTATTTTATACAGAGTCTCATTTTGTCACCCTCTAGTAGAGTACCCTGGTGTCATAGCTCACAGCAACCTCAAACTCTTGAGCTCAAGCAATTCTTTTGTCTTGGCCTCCCAAGTAGCTGGACTATAGGTGCTTGCCACAACATACAGCTATTTTTTTAAAGATTGGGTCTCACTCTGGCTCAGGATGGTCTCAAACTCCTGAACTCAGGTGATCCACCTGCCTCAGTCTCCCAGAGTGCTAGGATTATAGGTGTGGGCCTTACCATATGGTTTTACAGAAATTGAACAGAGCCTCACAGAATGAGCATATAGTAGACCCTGGAGCAACACAAGTCTGAACAGTGCTAGTTCACATACATGTGAATATTTTTCAACCAAATTCTGACTGAAAATACAATGTTTGTGGGATATGAAAGCTGCTTAAGCCCTCATATACGCAGGATCTGTAGGGCTGACTTCAGGACTTGAGTAGACATGAATTTTGGTAAACACAGCGTGGTCCTGGAACCAATCCCCTGCATACACCTACTGAACAACGACTCTATATAAATATAAATGTGTTTGTCTCATCCCCTTGGCCCTCCCTGCCTCATGGCATTATAGGGAGGGGCCTAAACCAGGTCCTCTAATCCTTTTTTCTTGACCTCTAATGAATTTTAGCAAAGATTAGGATAAACCACAGCTTAGTAGTACAGAAGATCAGGTTTGTTTATGCTTCAAACAGTAAACCCAATTGTTCTCATTGTTTAAAAGGACATTGTCAAAGCTTAAAAGAACAGGTGCAATGGAAATATTCATTCCATCTCTGGGAAATGAGGACACAGGGGACAAAGGAGCAGAGCTTTGTGGATCTCACCCAAGGTGCACACACTCTGAGAGCTCTGCTGCTGGAAGCCCCAGAACCCAAGTTGAGCTGAGCTTACATACCATCTCTTCATCTCTGGTTTTTCTGTCCTGAATTGAACAAACCTGGTTCATTATGCAGGCTTCTCACATGGGTATTATGACATTGGGGATTAAGCCCCTTGGGTCAAAGCTCAAAAATGACACCTTGTGCAACTTCACCTGAGCTGAGCAAGCAAAGGAAGGCACTCCCCCACCCAGAGCCCTGGGTGCCCATACTGGGAAGGCTACAGGAAAGTGGGGATGACAGCATGATAGCCTTTGGATAGTTGGAGTATGGTCCTCTGATTAAAAAATAGGCCCGGAGTCTTTAGAAAATGTGAAAAAAGGCCAGGTGCAGTGGCTCACTCCTGTAATCCTAGCCCTCTGGGAGGCTGAAGCAGGTGGATTGCATGAGCTCACAAGTTCGAGACCAGCCTGAGCTGAGCGAGACCACATCTCTAAAAATGGCCAGGTGTTGTGGCGGGCACCTGTACTCCTAGCTACTTGGGAGGCTGAGGCAAGAGAATCACTTAAGCCTGAGAGTTTCAGGTTACAGTGAGCTATGATGCCACAGTGTGACTCTGTCTCAAAAAAAAAAAAAGATACTCGGGAGGCTGAGTCAAGAGAATCGCCTAAGCCCAAGGATTTGGAGGTTGCTGTGAGCTGTGTGATGCCACGGCACTCTACCGAGGGCGATAAGGTGAGACTCTGTCTCTACAAAAAAAAAAAAAAAAGAAGAAGAATGTGAAATAGCACATTTACTCTAACACATTAATATGAGTTAGGCCCTCGGTACTGAAAAAAAGACAGTATCAAATCTTAGCTCTACCTCTTACTTGAGTAAGTTTCTTTCTTTCTTTTTTTTTTTTGAGACAGTGTCACACTGTGGTGTGGCTCACAGCAACCTCAAACTCTTGGGCTCAAGTGATTCTCTCGCCTCAGCTTTCCAAGTAGCTCCTGGCTATTTTTAGAGACAGCTCTTGATCTGGTTTGGGCTGGAGGGAGGAAGAGGACCAAACCTCTGAGCTCAGGCAATACACCCACCTCTGCCTCCCAGAGTGCTAGGATTACAGGCATGAGCCACTGTGCCCAGCTTGAGCCAGTTTCTTTTTGAGACAGAGTCTCAAGCTGTCACCCTGGGTAAAGTGCTGTGGCTTTATACTTCACAGCAACCTCCAACTCTTGGGCTTAAGAGATCATCTTGCCTCAGTTTTTCTATTTTTAATAGAGACAGGGTCTTGCTTTTGCTCAGGCTGGTCTCAAACATGTGAGCTCAAGCAATACACCTGCCTCGGCCTCCCAGAGTGCTAGAATTACAGGCATGAGCCACCGTGCCGGCCTTGAGCAAGTTTCTTAAACTAAGTCTCCATTTCTTCATTTGTGCAGTGAGGTTAACAGTTCATTTGGTTGGTTATGAGGTTGAAATGAGATAATGTGTGTCAAATGTTGAATACAGTAAGAACTAAAAAAATGCTATGCACGCATACACACACACACACACACGTCTGCACCCCTCTAGATTCCACAACATTCACACACATGAGAAAAGCCATTGAACCTGCTTCTGATAGAAGTGTATGGCATTCTCTAGAAGTGTGAGTTGGTAGCAGTGGGTTCTGGGAGCCTGTTATACCAGAAATGCAGAATCTCAGTCCTTGGGCCAGGCCCACTGAGTCAAGAGTTTTTAACGTAATCCTCAAGTGATTTACTCCTTGCACCTGATGTTTAGTAACACAATGGACAACTGAGTCAGAGCTTTTAAAATAATCCTCAGGTGATTTACATGCTGTAACTGATGTTTAGTAATACAATGGACAATAAATGGAGATGCTAGAGTTTGTGTAGCTAAGGATAGAGAAAAGTCTGGAGAGAAGGAAGTTTGGAAAAGTCTTAAGTAAATTTCCCATGTTAGATCACCTTTACTAATTTTGTCAAGAGAAATTCCTGGGATTGAAGGCCTCAAATTTAACAAACTACCAGACATAGGTGTCCAGGTTCTAGCCCTGGGGCAAGGTGAGTTAGAAATATCAGTTGCCTCAAGTCTAAAATGAGGAGTTGGGTTGGAGAAATAACCTCCTTTGTTTCTTCCAGTTTTGACATTGTCTCTGATCGTGCTTCTCTGCCCGTTCCTTTCCACGCCTTCCTCTGCCCTGTTCTCCTGTCTGCAGAAAGGCAGCGTCTCTTTGTGGTGAAATGCTACAGACCATGTTAACATTCGTTCTGGATAATAATTGAGACAAAGGGGCGGCGCCTGTGGCTCAAAAGAGTAGGGCGCCGGCCCCCTACACCGGAGGTGTCAGGTTCAAACATGGCCCCGGCAAAAATTGCAAAAAAATAAAAATAAAATAATAATAATAATTGAGACAATGTCAACAGTCACTCTGGATAATTGAGATATGCTCTTCCCAATTATTTAAATAGACAATAGCAGGCTTTTAGTGAATTTTCTGAACAATAAAATTGTAAAGGGCTAATTTAAGAGAATGTCAGTTTTAGCAGACATTTTTTGGGCCAGTATATGAGACGTCAATTCTAAATCTATTACCAAGAGAAATAGCCTTAACATTCACTTTGACTTCTCCAGTGGATCAGAATGGCCTGTCTTTATTCAGCCAGCAGATAAGAATTGGTCACTGGAAATAAAAACTCTCCTAGATAAAACTGAATTTAAATTTGCCAGTTTTAGAAAGATACAGAATCATTTTGGCTTTAAGTGTATAATTCAAAGAGAAATATTTTAAAACCAGACAATAGTAATATTAACAATAGAACCAGGATTTTGGGGACAGAGTGCCAGGATTACAGTGTCAGCCACCTCGCCTGGCCTTTACCTACTTATTTTTGAAATTACATTTAATGTGTGATATGGGTGTGGAAGCATTTTAATATGTCTGATATTCTGAATATTATGCATAGGTACCGAAAGTCTTCGAAAGGCTTTATCTAGATGTACATTTGTAATCTCCTTTGCATTTATGTATCTACACTGTAGAAAAAAAAATCTGGGCCAGTTGAGGTGGCTCAGACCTGTAATCCTAGCATACTGGGAAGCCGAGGCCGGTGGAGCTCAGGAGTTCAAGACCAGCTCGAGGAAGAATGAGACCCCATCTCTACTAAAGATAGAAAAACTAGCCAAGTGTTGCGGTGCCAGTCCCAGCTACTCAAGTAGGCAAGAGAATTGCTTGAGCTCCAGAGTTTGAAGTTGCTGTGAGTTATAACTCCATGGCACTCTACCCAAGGTGAGAGTGAGACTCTCAAAAAAAAACTGGAAGAGGACAGATGGGGTGGCTCACTCCTGTAATCCCAGCACTTGGGAAACCGTGGTGGGTGGATTGCCTGAGCTCAGCCTGAACAAGAGCTGGACCTCATCTTTAAAAATAGCCGGGCGTTGTGGTGGATGCCTATAGTCCCAACTACTCGGGAGGCTGAGGCAAGTGAATCGCTTGAGTCTAAAGGTTGCTGTGAGCTATGATAGTACAGCACTCTACCCAGGATGACAAAGTGAGACTCTGTCTCCAAAAAAAAAAAAAAAATTGGAAAAAAAATCTTCCTTTTATTTGGTAAAGGTAAACTTTGAAATAGTAAGCATTAAATTAACCATGAAGTTAAATAGTTGCTCACTATAAACTGCTAATTTCACAGCAAAATAGTTTAACCAACTAAGCCCAAGGATAGCATATAAGAACTCCACCACTCACCTTATCTCTTCTAGGCTGTGTCTCACGAATGTGGCAGCAGGAGATTAAGGGAGGCTTTATAACCCTTTCCTTTGCTCTTGAAAACTCCGCCCACTCAAAGATTCCACTGGCTCGAGGAACAATTGTTTGTTGAATTCTCCTTTGTGCCTGATAATGTTTTAGGCCTTGGTTCTAACAAAGATAGGCGTGACAGCATTCCTGGACCTCAAGTGCTTACATTCTACAGGCAGTGTAAATATACATACATGAAAAATGCAGCATATATGACATGCTCATATGAAAAATAAAACACAAATACAGTCTAATATAGGGTCAAGGGGATAGGGAGAGGACGATTGGCAGAAGGAGGGATGGCTTGTGGTGGGGTCTCACCTGGATGAGCACATCGTGAGGGTGTGTAACACACCCCCTGGGTGAGGGGCTCTTTTACAACTAGAACTTTACCCTGGACCCTGTGAGATCTAAACATTTGTACCCTCATGTTAATTTGAAATAAAAAATGCAGTTTGCCCCAAATAATAATAGCCACAATATATTGGATGATTATAACTTATGGATAAATGAAACATGTGAAAGCAAAATTATAAGGTCCGGAAAGGAGCAACTGGGAATTCTCTGTCATGAGACACCCACACTACCCAGGAAGTGATATAGTATTATTTGAAAAGGGCCCAAGGAGGGACAAGATGGCTGACTGAAGTCAGCTTTCCACAGAGGCTCCTGTCCAGAAGGAGAGTTAAAGGACAGAAATTTAGCAAGTAACCTGGTGGATTAGAGCTGCACCAAGAGAGAAGATTGAAGAACGCATGTCAACCCTGCTGAGGTGAGCTGCGACCCCAAGAATACAAACAAAAGGTACAAAATCCATCACCAAGCAGACGGGAGTCCCCTCCCCCATGAGAACGGCTAGGAGTGCCCCACAAACAAACGAGCAGAGTTCAAAGTTCCTCCCACTACACTCCACGGGAGAGACCCTCTAAAAACTGGACATACCTCCCCTACTAGGGTGCCATGGCATAAAACTGTATAAAACTGTATACATTCTCAGGCGGCACCTGTGGCTCAGTGAGTAGGGCACCGGCCCCATATATGGAGGGTGGTGGGTTCAAACCCAGCCCCGGCCAAACTGCAACAAAAAAAAATAGCTGGGCGTTGTGGCGGGCGCCTGTAGTCCCAGCTGCTTGGGAGGCTGAGGCAAGAGAATCGCGTAACCCCAAGAGCTGGAGGTTGTTGTGAGCCGTGTGACACCACGGCACTCTACCGAGGGCAGTAAGGTGAGACTCTGTCTCTACAAAAAAAAAAAAAAAAAAAAATGTATATATTCTCTACCTACAAAGCTGAGCTCCCAGTGCTCCCCTCCACTCTCACTCAGAGGTCTGGAGGCCTGTCCCCCAGGAGTCCAGATTCTTGGGTGTTTTCTCAAGAGGTGTGGACAGGGCCTGAACTGCTGCTGGTCAGTGCAGATTCTGCGGCACAGGAGTGAGGAGAGGACAATTGGCTGAGGGGGAACCACACAGGAGCGGCAGTGCCCCGAGGTGCAGAGCAACAACTGTTTTTGGCAACAATAGGGCTCACTCCCCGATATTCCGAAGCCACACCCCTTGTCTCCCTGGGCACCCAGAGGAGGCCTAGCATCTTCCGAGGTGGCAACCACCGCATAACAGATCTGGGACGGAAACACAGGGCCCAAGAGTAAAGGGTTTGCCTGAGGCGGTACCGGCCTTGGTGGAACACAGGGACTAGGAAACGCATGCGCAGAACCGGGAAATTCCCAGGGTGGGGCTGACCCAGAGGACTGCTTTACTGAACCTAAGACGCGCCCAGCTCTCAGGGAATCGTCAGAAATTATTCTTTGCATCTTCTTGGACCATCATGGAATAAAAGTTGGACTCAATAACAACAGGAATCTGCATACCCATACAACAACATGGAAGTTAAATAACCAACCTTATGCTGAATGATAGCTGGGTCAGAGATGAAATTAAGAAGGAAATTGCCAAATTTTTTGAACAAAACGATGACAAAGACACGAATTATCAGAACCTCTGGGATACTGCAAAGAGGGAAATTTATAGCACTTACGTCCTCAAGAGAACATAAAGAGAGGAAGTTAACAACTTAATGGGACATCTCAAGCAACTGGAAAAGGAAGAACATTCCAACCGCAAACCCAGTAGAAGAAAAGAAATAACCAAAATTAGAGCAGAATTAAATGAAATTGAAAACAAAAGAATTATACAACAGATCAATAAATCAAAAAGTTGGTTTTTTGAAAAGGTCAATAAAATAGATAAACCTTTGGCTAACCTAACCAGGAAAAAAAGAGTAAAATCACTAATGTCATCAATCAGAAACAACAAAGACGAAATAACAATAGACTCCTCAGAAATTCAAAAAATCCTTAATGAATATTACAAGAAACTTTATTCTCAGAAATATGAAAATTTGAAGGAAATTGACCAATACTTGGAAGCACATCACTTTCCAAGACTTAGCCAGAATCAAGTGGAAATGTTGAACAGGCCAATATCAAGTTCTGAAATAGCATCAACCATACAAAATCTCCCTAAAAAGAAAAGCCCGGGACCAGATGGCTTCACATCAGAATTCTACCAAACCTTTAAAGAGGAACCAGTACGTATATTACTCAACCTGTTCCAAAATGTAGAAAAAGAAGGAAGACTACCCAACACGTTCTATGAAGCAAACATCACCCTGATCACCAAACCAGGAAAAGACCCAACTAGAAAAGAAAATTATAGACCGATATCACTAATGAATATAGATGCAAAAATATTCAACAAGATCCTAACAAACAGAATCCAGCAACACATCAAGCAAATTATACATCATGACCAAGTTGGTTTTATCCCAGGGTCTCAAGGCTGGTTCAATATACGTAAATCTATAAGTATAATTCAGCACATAAACAAATTAAAAGCCAAAGACCATATGATTCTCTCAATGGATGCAGAAAAAGCTTTTGATAACATCCAACATCCCTTCATGATCAGAACACTTAAGAAAATTGGTATAGAAGGGACATTTCTTAAACTGATAGAGGCCATCTATAGCAAACCCACAGCCAATATCATATTGAATGGACTTAAATTGAAATCATTTCTACTCAGATCAGGAACCAGACAAGGCTGCCCATTGTCTCCACTGTTCTTTTACATTGTAATGGAAGTTTTAGCCACCACAATTAGGGAAGAAAAGGCTATCAAAGGTATCCATATAGGGTCAGAAGAGATCAAGCTTTCGCTCTTCACAGATAATATTATTGTATATCTGGAAAACACCAGGGATTCTACTACAAAACTCTTAGAATTGATCAAGGAATACAGCAGTGTCTCAGGTTACAAAATCAACATTCATAAATCGGTAGCCTTTATATATACCAACAATAGTCAAGCTGAAAAAATAGTTAAGGACTCTACTCCATCACAGTAGTGCCGAAGAAGATGAAATATTTGGGAGTTTATCTAACAAAGGATGTGAAAGATCTCTATAAAGAGAACTATGAAAATCTAAGAAAAGTAATAGCTGAAAATGTTAACAAATGGAAAAACGTACTATGCTCATGGCTGGGAGGAATCAACATTGTTAAAATGTCCATACTACCCAAAGCAATATACAATTTTAATGCAATCCCTATTAAAGTTCCACTGTCATACTTTAAAGATCTTGAAAAAAATAATACTTTGTTTTATATGGAATCAGAAAAAAACTCAAATAGCCAAAACATTACTCAGCAATAAAAACACAACTGGACGGATCACGCTACCAGACCTGAGACTGTACTACAAATCGATAGTGATCAAAACAGCATGGTATTGTCACAAAAACAGAAAAGTAGATGTCTGGAACAGAATAGAGAACCAAGAGATGAATCCAGCTACTTACCGTTATTTGATCTTTGACAAGCCAATTAAAAACATTCAGTGGGGGGCGGCGCCTGTGGCTCAGTGAGTAGGGCGCCGGCCCCATATGCTGAGGGTGGCAGGTTCAAACCCACCCCCGGCCAAACTGCAACAACAAAAAAAAATAGCCGGGCATTTCGGCGGGCGCCTGTAGTCCCAGCTGCTTGGGAGGCTGGGGCAAGAGAATCGCGTAAGCCCAAGAGTTAGAGGTTACTGTGAGCCGTGTGACGCCACGGCACTCTACCCGAGGGCAGTACAGTGAGACTCTGTCTCTACAAAAAAAAAAAACATTCAGTGGGGAAAAGATTCCATGTTTAACAAATGGTGCTGGGTGAACTGGCTGGCAACCTATAGAAGACAAACTGGACCCACACCTTTCACCATTAACTATGATAGACTCTCACTGGATTAAAGATTTAAACTAAAGACATGAAACTATAAAAATACTAGAAGAGAGTGCAGGGAAAACCCTTGAAGAAATCGGTCTGGGCGAGTATTTTATGAGGAGGACCCCCCAGGCAGTTGAAGCAGCTTCAAAAATACACTACTGGGACCTGATGAAACTAAAAAGCTTCTGCACAGCCAAGAACACAGTAAGTAAAGCAAGTAAACAGCCCTCAGAATGGGAGAAGATATTTGCAGATTATGTCTCCGACAAAGGTTTAATAACCAGAATCCACAGAGAACTCAAACGTATAAGCAAGAAAAGAACAAGTGATCCCATCGCAGGCTGGGCAAGGGACTTGAAGAGAAACTTCTCTGAAGAAGACAGGCGCTCGGCCTGCAGCCATATGAAAAAAATGCTCTGGGCAGCGCCTGTGGCTCAGTGAGTAGGGCTCCGGCCCCATATGCCGAGGGTGGCGGGTTCAAACCCAGCCCCGGCCAAACTGCAACAAAAAAATAGCCGGGCGTTGTGGCGGGCGCCTGTAGTCCCAGCTGCTTGGGAGGCTGAGGCAAGAGAATCGCGTAAGCCCAAGAGTTAGAGGTTGCTGTGAGCCGTGTGATGCCATGGCACTCTACCTGAGGGCAGTACAGTGAGACTCTGTCTCAACAAAAAAAAAAAAAAAGAAAGAAAAAAATGCTCATTGGGCGGCGCCTGTGGCTCAATTGGTAAGGTGCCGGCCCCATATACCAAGGGTGGTGGGTTCAAACCCGGCCCCGGCTGAACTGCAACCAAAAAATACCTGGGTGTTGTGGCGGGCGCCTGTAGACCCAGCTACTCGGGAGGCTGAGGCAAGAGAATCGCTTAAGCCCAGGAGTTGGAGGTTGCTGTGAGCTGTGTGATGCCATGGCACTCTACTGAGGGCCATAAAGTGAGACTCTGTCTCTACAAAAAAAAAAAAAAAAAAAAATGCTCAGCATCTTTAATCATCGGAGAAATGCAAATCAAAACTACTTTGAGATATCATCTAACGCCAGTAAGATTAGCCCATATCACAAAATCCCAAGACAAGAGACGTTGGCATGGATGTGGAGAAAAGGGAACACTTCTACACTGCTGGTGGAAATGCAAATTAATACATTCCTTTTGGAAAGATGTTTGGAGAACACTTAGAGATCTAAAAATAGATCTGCCATTCAATCCTATGATTCCTCTATAGGTACATACCCAGAAGACCAAAAATCACATCATAACAAAGGTATTTGTACCAGAATGTTTATTGCAACCCAATTCATAATTGCTAAGTCATGGAAAAAGCCCAAGTGCCCATCCATCCACGAATGGATTAATAAATTGTGGTATATGTACACCATGGAATATTATGCAGCCTTAAAGAAAGATGGAGACTTTACCTCTTTCATGTTTACATGGATGGAGCTGGAACATATTCTTCTTAGTAAAGTATCTCAAGAATGGAAGAAAAAGTATCCAATGTACTCAGCCCTACTATGAAACTAATGTATGGCTTTCACATGAAAGCTATAACCCAGTTATAACCTAAGGATGGGGGAAGGGGGAAAGGGAGGGGAGGGAGGGGGGAGGCTGGGTGGAGGGAGGATGATTGGTGGGCTTACACCTGCAGTGCATCTTACAAGGGTACATGTGAAACTTAGTAAATGTAGAATATAAATGTCTTAACACAATAACTAAGAAAATGCCAGGAAGGCTATGTTAACCAGTGTGATGAAAATATGTCAAATGGTCTATAAAACCAGTGTGTGGTGCCCCATGATCGCATTAATGTACACAGCTATGATTTAATAATAATAATAAAAGAAAAGAAAAGAAAAAAAAAGGGCCCAAGATTAGTTGTAAATATACAGTACAAACTCTAGGGCAACCATTAAACATATGTATATAAAAAAAAAAGTATAATTGATATGCCAAGAGAAGAGAGAAAAGGGAATCATATAAATAAGGAGAAGACAGGAAAAACAAAGAACAAGGGCAACAATAGAAAATTACAAACAAGGTAGATTTATATTACTTTAAATAGTCATGTATTAAATGCACCAATTAATAACTGTCGTGAAGCTTGGCATCTGTTGCTCAGTGGTTAGGGTGCCAGCCACATACACCAGGGTTGGCAGGTATGAACCTGGCCTGGGCCAGCTTAACAACAATGACAACTGCACCAAAAAAATAGCCGGGCGTTGTGGCAGGTGCCTGTAGACCCAGCTACTTGGGAGGCTGAAGCAAAAGAATGGCTGTAGTCCAAGAGTTTGAGGTTGCTGTGAGCTGAGATGCTACAGCACTCTACCGAGAGTGACATAGTGAGACTCTCTCTCAAATAAATAACTATAGTGAGTAGATAAAAAAAGACCCGACTATATGTTGCCTACGGGTAACCCCTTTAAACTTAACGAGACACAGATGGATTAAACAGGCTAAGAATGCTGGAGGGTGCTGAGTGCTATGAAGAAAATAAAACAGGAGAACGAGAAAGAAGTGTGGGTGGCATGCTGGTCAGAAAAGGATTCCCTCACTTGGGGACTGAGGATGAAGGAGAAGCCCTCTATGCAATATTCTGGGGCAGGTCAAAGCACATTCAGCCGCGAGGGAACACCAGCAAATACAAAATATTATTGTCTGTTGCAGCCCATCCGTGGGATTCACTTTCTGCTCTGTCCCAGCCTCCTACAGACTGCCCTAGCCAGGCATAGGGCAGGGGAAGTCAGGTTTCTTCAGGCACCTGGGCTGGCAAAGCCTCTCTCAGAGTGAGGCTGTAGGCTGGGTCGTCTGGCTTACTAAATGATACCCCTGCTTCTGTCCCAGACATCAGTGTCCCTCACTGCCCAGCTTTCCTCTCTGTCCCAGCCACTGGAGCCTCTACCACTGCCCCACTGATGCCATGGCTGTACAATTTAACACTGTGCTGGGTCACCTGTCATGGTTCTACTCAGCAAGCCTCATGTCTCTTCCCTCTTTCTTGCACCCTGTCCCATACCGTACTTGGATTCAGCCCTGAACACTCTACAAGGGAGGTCCCCGACCCTCGGGCCATGGACTAGGACTGAACTGGTCTTCGGCCTGTAAGGAGCAGGGGAACAGTAGGGGAGCAAGCAAAGCTTTGTCCGTATTTACTGCGGCTTCTCATCACTCACATTACCGCCTGTGCTCCGCCTTTTGTCAGATCTGCAGGCAACATCACATGCTGATAGGAGTGTGAACTCTACTGTAAATGGCACATCTGAGGGATCTGGGTTGTGAGCTCCTTAGGAAAATCTAATGCCTGACGATTGGAAGTAGAGCTGAGGCAGAGATGCCAGGGCTGAGGGAGCTGCGGCAAATACAGATTATCGTAGTGGAGAGGTTTGACTGCACAGTGGCCATAATAAACCCATTGCTTGCAGACTCATATCCAAACCATCTCTCCTTCCTCTCCACATGTTGGGGTTTGCTGTGGACCCTGACCTGGGTTGGGAGTCGACAGGGGAAACAATGCTGGGAGGAAAGTCAGGAGACCTTACATGAACTTAACATATAAAGCCTGAGAGCCCAGGGGTGACGCCTGTGGGCTCAAAGGAGTGGGGCGTCAGGTTCAAACCTGGCCCCGCCAAAAACTGCAAAAAAAAAAGTCTGAGAGCCTGGAGAGGCGTACATTGACTCACATGCCACATGGCAGATTAAATCAATGCAGTGACCTTCTGACTTCTCAGAAATCTTGTATTGATCTCTAACACAAAGCATATATGCAAAATGCAAAGAAGCCAAAAGATAGGGTTAAAAGAATCCTAAGTCCCCAGGAGGATCAGATAGAAGGAAAGGCTGGGTAAATGGGAACATGGAGAACATGGAGAACACAGGGTAGGAGGTTGTTAACCTATGATAACGACCGATGGTGTATGTAAAAAGGGGAGGGGAAAACAGTTTCTTTCCCACAGGGCAAGCAAGCCAGGTTACCTAATCTAAACTACTGATCAGGAGTTCAAAGGATTTAGCCCTGCTAAAACACCACCTACCTGGAGACTCTCAGCGAAGGGATGGTCTCAGTGACTTTGCCCTGTTTGGGGCATCTCTGGGCTCCTTTCATCTTTGGTGGTTTTGATGAGCCCCCAGGGATGGCGCCTCTGTGGTAGGCAGAGGCGTCCACCTGGATTGAGGTAAGGTGCCCTGCTGAGAGACCAGCCTATCTACCTCCCACATCCATGGAAAAATTATCTTCCGTAAAAGCAGTCCTTGAGGGCGGTGCCTGTGGCTCAAGGAGTAGGACGCCGGCCCCATATACCGGAGGTGGTGGGTTCAAATCCAGCCCCGGCCAGAAACTGAGAAAAAAAGAAAAAAAAAAAAAGCAGTCCTTGATGCCAAAAAGGCTGGGGACTGCTCTTCTAGCATACTGACACTTTTTGAGGATAATTGATCCCGTCCCTGACCTCCTAAGTCTATTTTCAAAGTCTAGTAACTCATGAAAATGGGAGGAGCGGGTGGTGGTCCGAGGCTTGAGATTAAAGGATGGGAGTCTGCACCAAAGAGGGGAGGTGATGAAACTGCGGTGATGCCACGGGAGGTGCGACAGGGAGTGGAAGAACTGGTTTCTGATGTTGGAAGTGAATTGCATAATTTAAGCTTGTGCAACCTTGAACAGAGAAAACATGGGAACTTCTCTTCTTTGGAGACAGACTGGCCTCTTGTGTTTATTTTCTCTAATCCTTTAATTTGGTGGAGAAGCCAACCTTCCTCCTTGGTGGTTTCCTCAAAGAGCCAGTTGAGAGCCCCCTTGTGTCTAAAAGAATTAAAATCCCAAAAGCAGGCTAGGTGCCTGTCAAGTGGCTAAGGCACCAGCCACATACACCTGAGCTGGCGGGTTCGAATCCAGCCCTGGCCACCAAACAACAATGATGGCTACAACCAAAATATAGCTGGGCGTTGTAGCGGGTGCCCATGTTCCCAGCTACTTGGGAGACTGAGGCAAGAGAATCGCTTAAGCCCAGGAGTTGGAGGTAGCTGTGAGCTGTGATGCCAGAGCACTCTACCCAGGGCGACAACTTGAGGCTCTGTCTCAAAAATAAATAAATAAATTAATTAATTAATAAAGCTAATTTAAAATCCCAAAAGCAATGTTTGCAAAATGGGCTTAAGGTCTATGTTGCAAGCCCTTGATTAATATTATCAGGCAATGGTATTAGATAGGAAAAACACACCAAAATTATAATACCACATAACATAAAATAGCCCTAATTTACTCACATCCCACAACACTTAGTAGAGGTTGAGTATCCTTTATCTAAAATGTTTGCCACCAGAAGCATTTTGAATTCTTATTGGACTTTGGAATATTTGTATTATATTTACTTGGGTGAGCATTTCAAATCCAAAAATCTGAAATCCAAAATGCTCCAATGACGGGCTGGGGTATGGTGGCTCATGCCTGTAATCCTAGCACTCTGGGAGTCTGAGGTGAGTAGATTGCTTGAGCTCAGGAGTTTGAGTCAGAGCAAGATCCCCGTCTCAAAAAATAGCCAGGTATTGTAGTGAGCACCTGTAGTCTCAGTACTTAGGAGGCTGAGGCAAGAGGATCACTTGAGCCCAAGAGTTTGAGGTTGCTGTGAGTTATGATGCCACAGCACTCTACCAAGGGTGACAAAGAGACTGTGTCTCAAAAAACAAAGAAAAAAAAATGCTCCAGGGCAGCTCCTGTGGCTCAAAGGAGTAGAGCACTGGCTCCATACGCCAGAGGTGGCAGGTTCAAACCCAGCCCCGGCCAAAAACTGCAAAAAAAAAAATAAATAAATAAAAAAAGAAAGAAAAAAATGCTCCAATGATGGCACCCAAAAATCTTCAGATTTTATGGCATTTTGGATTCTAGATTTGGGATGCTTAACCTCTAACACAGACCCCTGAGTGTTATCAAGTCAATGTCTGGTTCCCATGTGTAAATTAACCTCTAAATTAGAGTAATATGTTTCTACAACCTGGGCACTTTGGAGGGGTGGTCCATGAGATTGCCCTCACTCTGACATCAACTGCAAGTTAGGGAGTACCCCAAAACACCTTCACTGGAAGGCTCACAGAACTCACCAAAAGCTGCTATACTCACGGCCACCACTTATTACAGGGGAATGACACAGATGAAAATCAGACAAAGAAAGAGACGCACAGGCAGAGTCCAGGAGGGTTCCAAACACAGGTCTTCCACAGGTCTTCTTTCTGTGGAGTCTTGGACAGCGTTTACTCCTGGCATTGATGAGACAATACACAGGGAGCGCTGTAGACCAGTGGGGCTTACCTGAGCCTCGGAGCCCAGGGTTTTCCTTGGCAGTCTACGATGTAGCACGGCTGACTTCCCAAGCAGCTGATCTACCCCTGCCCCCCACCCAGCCCCAGACTTGAGCTGATACTGTATGACCCAAAGTTCCCACTCTGTATGTCTCTACCAGTACAGATCGCAGCTCTGACTCGAAATCACATGGTTACCGCTGGTCAGCTGGAGGCCCCCTGACAAACGTGACATTCCACGGGCTTAGAGACTGCCTCCTGGGAGGCACATGCCAGACCCTTCTTGGGCCAAGGTGAAATGCTTCAGTGCACACACTCTCATTTTCTTCTTTTTGTTGGCCATGGCACTCAGGAGCCTGGCCTGACCTGGCTTGCCCTCAGATGCAGCAGCCCATGGTGGCATTGTTCCTCAGGGCTGCCTGGGTGTGGCACCTGCCACCAAGAGTTCGTTCTTCCAGAAATTTTGTAAGAGTGATAACAGGTTGGTTACATTGTGTAAAAGTAAAGACAAATCACTATCTTAATGTTTGCACGTGATTTTCCTCTGCTTAAAACCCTGAGGCAGGTGGCACCCGTAGCTCAGTGGGTAGGGTGCCGGCCACATACACTGAGGCTGGCGGGTTTGAACCTGGCCTGGGCCAGCTAAACAACAATGACAACTGCAACAATATAGCCGGGTGTTGTGGCGGGTGCCTGTAGTCCAGGCTACTTGGGAGGCTGAGGCAAGAGAATCGCTTAAGACCAAGAGTTTCAAGTTGCTGTGATCTGTGACGCCACGGCACTCTACCCAGAGTGACAGGTTGAGACTCTGTCTCAAACAAAACAAAACAAAACCCTGAAGCAACTTTCTTCTTTCTTTTCCTATCTCTAAGCAAAAGATTCCTCTCGTAGTGGGGGAAACATGTGTCACTTGTGTCCTCTGAGACCTCCATCAAAAACCTGCCTTTCCTGGTTCAGCGCCCGTAGCTCAGTGAGTAGGGCACCGGCCACATACACCAAGGCTGGCAGGTTCAAGCCTGGCCCGGGCCAGCTAAACAACAATGACAACTACAACCTGGGTGGCACCTATGGCTCAGTGAGTAGGGCGCTGGCTACATACACCAAGGGTGGGGGGTCTGAGCCCGGCCCAGGCCTGCCAAACAACAATGACAACTACAACAAAAAAAATAGCCAGGCACTGTGGCAGGTGCCTATAGTCCCAGCTACTTGGGAGGCTGAGGCAAGAGAATCACTTAAGCCTAAGAGTTTGAGGTTGCTGTGAGCTGTGACACCACAGTACTGTACTGAGGGCAACAAAGTGAGACTCTGTCTCACAAAAAATAAACAAAAATCACTTCCACTGTCTACAGGTCTATCTCCCTACTTTCTGAACTTTTCCTGAGTGAGGGTTCTGTCTATGATTCTGCCTCCCGGCACCCTGTCTGGTACACACCAGGTACTCAAGAAGTATGTGAGACATAAATCAGCTCCTGTTTAAAAGCAGTGTTGGCTGGGGGTGGTGTGCTCATGCCTGTAATCCTAGTACTCTGGTAGGCTGAGGAAGGAGATCAGCCTGAGCAAGGGTGAGACCTTGTCTCTATTAAAAATAGAAAAATTAGCTGGGTGTTGTGTTGAGTGCCTGTAGTCCCAGCTACTCAGGAGGCTGAGGCAGGATTGCTTGAGCCCAGGAATTTGAGATTCCAGTGAGCTACAATGATGCCACTGACTCTACCTGGGGTGACAGAGTGAGACACTGTCTCAAAAAACATACTTTCAGTTTTGAAATGCAAAATATTAAAAGCCTACACATAATCATCTGGGTAATCAGAAGATTAAAATAATATATATTTGCATTTTCTTATACATGTGGCCAATGTAACTGGAAGGATCTATAAATAACTGTTCGCCTGTGAGAAGTGAGATTGCATTCCTGGGAGGCAAGGTTGAAAAGAAGATTTCTAAGACGGTACCCTCCTTTACACTTTTTGGAATTTTATTTATTTAATCTTTTTTTCTTTGAGACAGAGTCTCGCTTTGTCACTCCTGGTGGAGTGCCATGGCATCATAGCTCACAGCAACCTCAGACTCTTGGGCTCAAGTGATACTCTTGCCTTAGCTTCTTGAGTACCTGGGACTACAGGCACCCTTCACAATACCCAGCTATTTTTTAGAGACGGGTCTTGCTCTTGCTCAGGCTTGTTTCAAACTCCTGACTTCAAGCAATCCTCCTGCATGGGCCTCCTAGAGCACTAGGATTATAGGTATGAGCTACCACACTGTCTTTTTTTGAGATAGAGTCTCACTTTGTCACCCTCGGTTGAGTGCTGTAGTGTCATAGCTCACAGAAACCTCAAACTCTTGGGCTTAAGTGATTTCTCTTGCCTCAGCCTCCCAAAGTAGCTGGGACTATAGGCACCTGCCACAACACACGGCTATTTTTTAGAGATGAAGTCTTGCTCTGCAGGCTGGTCTCGAACCTATGACCTCAAGCAATCTACCCTCCTTGGCCTCCCAGAGTACTAGGATTACAGGCATCTTTTTTTGATTTTTGAGCCATGCAGATGTATTTTGTATTTCAAAATTTTTATTTATTTTTTATTTTATTTTTTGGATGGGGCTGGGTTTGAACCTGCCACCTCCAGTGTATGGGGCCAGCACCCTACTCCTTGAGCCTCAGGCACTGCCCTTCAAAATTTTTATTTAAAAAATTCTAGCAATGGGCAGTACATGTGGCTCAAAGGAGTAGGGCGCTAGTCCCATATGCTGGAGGTGGCGGGTTCAAACCCAGCCCTAGCCAAAAAAAAAAAAAAAAAAATTCTAGCAACAGGGCAATGATTGAGAAATTCTTTATTTTGGCTAATATCAATTGCATTCATTACTACTGTTTGATTTATTACAGCTCAGAGGAAAGTCACTCACTAGACATTTTGTTGTTATTGGACACTAAAAATTAGGAAGAGACTGGAAAGAAATAGGATAAAGAGAGTAGAAAAACGCTCAGGGGAGAACATGAGATTCTGCCCCTCCTCCTCATCAGGAGGGACTAGCTATAGGAAATGAGTAACTCGATCAGATCGAATTTAAACATCAACCTTTCCCAAAAGGTTTTCCAAAAAAGATTTCCTATGACAATTATTTACTGGATCAAAAAAAAAAAAGTTGGTATTTCTAGAAAGGAAGATCTCCTTGAGGTGAACAACCCAATTTAGGACCCGATTTAACACAGCACAGAGCTGGAATCAATGGACACAGCCGCCTCTAGGTACACATTCTCACCCACAGACAGATATGTTTTAGAGCATATATTTATGTTTTACGGCATAAAGACATTGTAGACTGTTCTCACGTAGATGTCATCAGGAGGTGGCTTCTTCTTGCTGCCTGGTTCAAGGAATCTCTTAATTGTAGGGATATTACTAATTTTCACTGTGTACTCCTGTAAAAGGAAAACACAAAAGTTCAAGGTTAACAGCAAAGGTTATCTGGCACTCTGAAAATATAGTTGTGCCAAGTGGCCCATTAGAATTTGTTCAATAAATATTTGCTAGGCCGGGCATGGTGGCTCGTTCCTGCAATCCCAGCACTCTGGGAGGCTGAGGCGGGTGGATTGACTGAACTCAAGAGTTCAAGACCAGCCTAAACAAGAGTGAGACACCACCCCCGTCTTTAAAAGAAAAAAAAATATCTGGGTGTTGCAGCGGGTGCCTGTAGTCCCAGCTACTTAGGAGGCTGAGGCAAGTGGATTACTTGAGGCCACAAGTTTGGTTGCAGTGAGCTGTGACACCACCGCACTCTCCTGGAGCCAACAAAGTGACACCCTGTAAATAAATAAATAAATAAATAACTATTTGCTGAAGGGATTCAACCAGAACTGCAAGCTAGTCCCTGTTTAAGTATCTCTGATCCCTCGGTATGATTATTACCATCTCTGCCACCAGCGAGTGGAATCAAGATAAGGGTTTATGCAAATCTCCCAGTCAACTCTCTTCAGAAATAGCAAAATAAAAATACATACTTAAAATAGGATTATGATACTTGCTTTTAAAGAAAAAGGGAGGAAAAAACACATAATACCTTACAAGTATTGATCTGCTCAGAGAAAATGCAGGAGCTATTTAAATAAAAATGCTTAAAAAAGTTATTGGAGGGATCTGGGAGGCCAAGGCAGGTGGACTGTTTGAGCTCAGGAGTTCAAGACCAGCCTGAACAAGAGCAAGACCCCTTCTCTACTAAAAATGAAAAACTGAGGCAAGAGGATCTCTTGAGCCCAAGAGTTGGAGGTTGCTATGAATAATGACACCACAGCACTCTACCAAGGGCTTTGTCTCAAAAAAAAGTCATCAGATGGTATAATTTATATTTTAAGATTCAGCTTCCTTGGACTTTTACCCCTACTAGCAAATGAATCTTATTTCTGGCTATGTGTGGGAGATGGTCAGTTACATTTTTCTTTTCTTTATTTTTTAAAAATAGACACAGGGTCTTGCTCTGCCACACAGGCTAGAATACATTGGCATGATCATAGCTAACAGTGACCTCAAACTCCTGGGTTCGAGTGGTCCTCCTGCCTCCGCCTCCTGAGTAGCTGGGACTACAGGTGTGCACCCATCAGATCTGGCTAGTTTTTTTTTTTTTTCACACCTGGCTTTTTTTTTTTTTTTTTTGAGACAGAGTCTCAAGCTGTAACCCTGGATAGAGTGCCATGGTGTCGTAGCTCACAGCAACTTCTAACTCTTGAGCTCAAGCTATCCTCTTGCCTGTTTTTTATTTTTAGTAGAGACAGGGTCTTGCTTTTGCTCAGGCTGGTCTTGAACTTGTGAGCGCAGGCAATCTACCCACCTTGGCCTCCCAGAGTGCTAGGATTACAGACGTGAGCAACCAGCACCCAGACAATACCTGGCTAATTTTTATTTATTTTATTTTATTATTATTATTATTTTTTAGTTTTTGGCTGGGGCTAGGTTTGAACCCGCCACTTCCAGCATATGGGGCCGGTGCCCTACTCCTTTGAGCCACAGGCGCCACCCCCTGGCTAATTTTTTTTTTTTTTTTGAGACAGAGCCTCAAGCTGTCACCCTGGGTAGAGTGCCATGGCATCACAGCTCACAGCAACCTCCAACTCCTGGGCTCAAGCGATTCTCCTGCCTCCACCTCCCAAGTAGCTGGGATTACAGGCGCCGCCACAGCGTCCAGCTATTTTTTGGTTGCAGCCGTCATTGTTGTTTGGTGGGCCCGGGCTGGATTCCAACCTGCCAGCTCAGGTGTATGTGGCTGGCGCCTTAACCGCTTGAGCCACAGGCACCAAGCTGCCCCTGGCTAATTTTTAAAAAATATTTTGTAGAGAAGGGATCTGACTATGTTCCCAAAGACCTTGAACTCTTTGCCTCAAGCTATCCTCCCACTTCAGCCTCCCAAAGTGCTGGGATTACAGGCCTGAGCAACCATGCCTGGTCCAGTTTCATAGCCTGTAGCTCAGCTACTAGAAATTTATGTAAATTGGAATGTAAGAAAAAAATGTATTTTTCATTCACAAAGTTAAATCTTACTAATTCTCAGTAACTGAGAAAAAAAAGTCCATTTGATATAGGGGCAATTTTGAAATCTATGAAGAAACATATACTCGGGTGGCACCTGTGGCTCAGTAAGTAGGGCACTGGCCCCATATACCAAGGATGGTGGGTTGGAACCCGGCTCAGGCCAAACTGCAAAAACAACAACAACAAAAGAAACATATACTCATATTATTATAATTGTTCTAATAAAATCTTTTAAAGTGAAGAGGTCATTTATTAAAAAAAAAACCTACTGTTCAGTAAATGCCTATCATGTGCAAGAGACAGCTTTAACTAAACATAAACACAAATATACATATATGTCACTATATATTAAAAAATTATGCTAACTAATTATATAAAAATATGATAATCTCTTTTCATTACTTATTTAAACTCTACTTGCATTATCTAATTTTGAATATTATACCAGTATTTCAAAGCTTATTTCAAAGAATTTATCACTTTGAGATTTATCTGGGGTTCAGAGTCATCATGTCTAATAAAATTTTTGACTTTTTTAAACTATTTTCTTTTTTTTTTTTTTTTTGTAGAGACAGAGTCTCACTTTATGGCCCTCGGTAGAGTGCCGTGGCCTCACACAGCTCACAGCAACCTCCAACTCCTGGGCTTACACGATTCTCTTGCCTCAGCCTTCCGAGTAGCTGGGACTACAGGCGCCCGCCACAACGCCCGGCTATGACTTTTTTAAACTATTAATCAATACAGGAATAACCCTTTAATTCAACATAGATCTGGTGTCAGATTCCAAAGCCCTTTAATGCTGATGCTCAATCTGATCCGAGATGCAAACTGTATTTACATAGAAGTGCCTTATGGTTTAAGAACAAATTGCCAGCATTATGTTTTTTTTTTCTTTTTTTTGTAGAGACAGCGTCTCACTTTACCGCCTTCGGTAGAGTGCCATGACGTCACAGGACTCACAGCAACCTCCAGCTCTTGGGCTTCCGCGATTCTCCTGCCTCAGCCTCCCGAGCAGCTGGGACAACGGGCGCCCGCCACAACGCCCGGCTATTTTTTGGTTGCGGTTCAGCCGGGGCTGGGTTTGAACCTGCCACCCTCGGTATATGGGGCCGGCGCCCTACTCACTGAGCATTATGAATGTAAAATAACAATTGACCCTAGTGCTACAGTTTACCAAAACAGCCAGATCCCTATCATTAACCTGGAACTTTTTCAGCTCTTTCGTGAACATTCAATGAGAAGCACTTTACTGCCTGTGAGGAATGTATTTCTGTACATACAAGCATGTCCTCGCACACCTGGAAATATTACAGATTTGATAAGCTTAGCATTGTACCTTCTTCTGGGTTCAGCACCCCATATTTAGGACCAAAGGTGTATCTACACACTTCTAAATAGTGCACTTTTAGGAAACTACACAAACTAGTGAAAAAGGACACAGACTTACTTCTGTGTCTCCCAGCTCAGTCACCCATAGTGATGCAGCTTTATGCAGATCATGTCGTTTCCAAGCCTGCAGCTTTCACATGTGAAATGGGGCTGGTAAAGCCCACTGCCCAGGTTACTGGGGTGGGGGTGGGGCAGGTGAGCAAAGGCATGTAAGTGCCTAGCAGGCTGGCTGGAATGAAGCAGGCACTCAATAAATAACAGACCCTTCCACTTCCTCCTCCCTGTTTGTGTTAAGCAAATAACTGTTTTAACAGAGCAAACGAACACTTCAGGTCAAAAGTATCCCAAATTCTGGTTCGGCACTTGTAGTTCAGTGGTTAGGGCACCGGCCACATACACCAGGGCTGGCAGGTTCAAACCCGGCCCAGGCCTGCTAAACAATGACAACTACAACAACAACAAAAAAAAGAGCCTCCCAGGAGTTTGAGGTTGCTATGAGCTGTGATGCCACAGCACTCTACCGAGGGTGACATAGTGACACTCTCAAAAAAAAGTATCTCAAATTCGGAATAAATAAAGCCTAATTAAAGAGATTTAATCTCTGTGCCTTCAAGAAATGAATACGTGTGTGTGTATAAATGTATATATGTGTATACATACACATAACTGCAATGTCATACATTAGAGAGCTGCTTATCTGCCCTGGTCTATTCTTGTTTTACAGGTATATTTATTGAACTGATGGCTGTTTTCCTCACTAGTATATCAAAATGATGTTTGCTACACACAGAAAAACATTTTTTTCCCTAAAAAGAATAAGTGTTACTCTTTGGGGATTTAATGTGTCTCTCTTGGCTTTTGATAACTTGGTCAAAGATACATCATTTTGGTCGATGTCAGAAATTGGCAACCTTTTTCTTTTTTTTGAGACAGAGTCTCATTTTGTCACCCTCCATAGAGTGCCACAGTGTCATAGCTCACACCAACCTCTAACTCTTGAGCTCAAGTGATTCTCTTGCCTCCGCCTCCCAAGTAGCTGGGACTACAGGCACCCGCCACAACGCCCGGCTATATTTAGAGACGGGGGTTTTGTTCTTTCTCAGGCTGGTTTGAACCTCTGAGCTCAGGCAATCCACCCGCCTCCGCCTCCGAGAATGCTGAGATTCCAGGTGGGCACCATGCCTGGCCTGGCAACCGTTTTCTATAAAGGACCACTCAGCAAATATTTCAAGCTTTGCCTGCCACACAGTCTCTGTCAGATCTACTCATCTCTGCTACAGGAGCACAAAATCAACCACAGACAATGAATAAGGGACTGGACATGGCTTTTTCCAATAAAATTTATGAATGCTGAAATTTGAATTTATGTGTGGTAAAGTATTGTTATTCTTTTGATATTTTTTCAACCATTTAAAGATGTAAAAGCCATTCTTAGCTCAGGAGCTATACAGGTGGCAGGCCAGGTGTGGCTCAGGGGCGGTAGTTTGTACTCCCCTCCTCCCCTGTATGGTAGAAAGTCCATTAGCCTTATAGATAAAAGGCTACGGTTAGGGTGGTGCCTGTGGCTCAAGGAGTAGGGTGCCAGCCCCATATACCAGGGGTGGTGAGTTCAAACCCGGCCCCAGCCAAAAGGAAAAAAAAAAAGGCTAAGGTTCTAGACACCCACAGGCTAGGCTATCTTGCCTGCTGACTTCTTTAACCTGGGTCTCTCCTTCCTCATGTGTTTATATATATATACACATACATATACATTTTTTTTTTTTTTTTGAGACATTCTCACTCTGTTGCCCTGGGTAGAGTGCCATGGTGTCAGCTCATAGCAACCTCAAACTCCTTGGCTCAAGTGATCCCCTGCCTCAGCCTCCCGTGTAGCTGGAACTACAGGTGCCCATCACAATGCTCAGCTAGTTTTTAGTAGAGGTGGAGTCTCACTCTTGCTCAGGCTGGACTCCAACTCCTGAGCTCAAGAAATCCACCTGCCTTGGCTTCCCAGAGTGCTAGGATTACAAGCATGAGCCACCTCGGCTGGTCCTTACGTTTTTATATTAAAGGCATTAGGTGAGATTTGTTTCTTAAAAGCCCTTATCTTTAAAATATGCTTTATAATTCTATGATCAGTCTTGCCAGAATAACACTGAGGAATAATCTGAGTCACAAAAACGTCTTTCCTTGGAATTTTGGGGAAAGAGAACAGCAGGAACCCTCTGGGGTGATAGTTAGGGCACCTCTCCTTTGCTCTCAGAACTTGAGGTTGGAAGTTTCCAATTCAAGACCACATTATTTCTGACAAAGGGCGTCATACCCTGATGACAAGATTGTTTTTCTTTCTGATCCCACCTGCCCTCACATCTGCAGACATAGCACAGACAGATGAGGAGCATCTCAGCCCTACAGCTGGCTCCACGGACACTGGCCAACTCTCCGTGTGTATGAATTGGTTCCAAGAGGGTAGTTATGGAACAACTGAATACAATTCCAGATCAAGAAGAAAATTTCTTTTATATTTAATGATCTTTCAACTCTTAAGGATTTGAGGACCAGAACAACAATTTCAAGCCCATACCTTCATTTCATTTTCCAAACTAGAATCTAAAATCACACTTACACACCCCACCCGACCCCCACCCCCAGCAAGCCAACCAAACAACAGACACTGAAGGATGGCCTGAGAATTCTGAGCCTATCTAATACATGGTTATACTTACCTGGAGGAAAGGAAATGAAGCCAAGATATTAGGAATTTTCTCTTCTAGAGCCAAAATGGTTTGGAGAAGAATTATGTCCGCAAGGCTCAGCTGATTACCAACAAGAAAGGTTTGTCCGTGACCCCTTAAAATCTGCAGGTATAAATGGTTTGCATTGGTTACAATATTCTACATGGAGACAGTGAGGAAGTCATTGGATTAGTGGAGGATCTGAAAAGGGATGAGACTACGGCCTTGTCCTTTCATCAGAGAGGACGTTCCTTACATCTGAGAGGAAACGGAAACATCCTTAAATATCTGCTGCTGAAAAGAATGAGACACCAAAGGGAGAAGGGAAAATTCATTATTTCTGGATTTAGCATCTGGTATTTTGAAAGGATATATCTATTCCATAAATACATCTACAGAAATGAATCCAGGAGGCTCAGGGAGGGCAGGGGTGATGTAAGAAGTGTAACAGGTTGTCTCCAAGCGGCCCACTCTCATCGGCCAGCTCTGTTTCCACGAACACCAGGACTTGTAGTTATAAACTAGATCCAACTATTTTTTTTAGATAGAGTCTCACTTTGTCACCCTCAGTAGTGTGCCCTGGTGTCATAGCTGACAGCAACCTCAAACTCTTGGGTTCAAGCGATCCTCTTGCCTCAGCCTCCCAAATTGCTAGGACTATAGGTGCCCACCACAATGCCTGGCTATCTTTTCAGAGATAAAGTCTTGCTCTTGCTTGGGGCTGGTCTCGAACGCCTGAACTCAAGCAAACCACCCACCTTGGCCTCTCAGAGTGCTAGGATTAAAGGTATGAGCCACCACATCTCCACATCTCTCTTACATCTCCCCAAATAGAGAAAATTGAAAGCTTGAGTTCATCTTGACTCCCACACTGAGGGTAACATACAGGAACAGATACCATCTGGAGGGGGCAAGGAACGGTGGCAGCAGAAGGGAAATGCCCTTCACCATGAGCTCCTGGATGCCCAAGGGGGCGTGTGTGTATCTGGCAGGGACTCTGAACACAACTCCAAATCAAACATAGCTCCTGAGGCCAAAGTGACACAGTTTAATGAAGCCAGGATTTGCAGTCAGAGGCCAGAGTTCCAACCCTGGTTCTCCATTTCCATATTACCTTGAAGGATGACTGGATCACCCATGCTACCACTGCATTGTGTGCGAAAGGGTAACAATTCTCACCTCACAGGTGTATTGTGAGGAGCCCTGACATAGTCTGAGCTCCTGGGACCTAAAAATCGGCAGTAACCACTCGCCAAGGCACCACATCTTCTGTGTCCTAAACACGCCACCCTTCTGTATTACCCTATTTTACACTCACAAGTTGCCTGTGGGAAAGCATGAAACCAAGCTACAGAAAATCCCAGAAAAATCTCCCTCATTTTTCTTGAATATAGTTCCATAAAGATGGTCAGAGGAAGTCTGCCCAATATGCCTTCTCAAATTTTTGCTTCATCTTCTTTTGTGTTCAAATGAAGCATTAAAAACAATTCCTCCCAGTTCAGAAAAGCAGACACAGTGATAAGAAGAGGAGAATAATGAAAGAGAAAACAAAAAGAGCAAAGAAAAGAGAAAAAATAAAATGGAAAAAAATTTTTTTTCCAGAGACAGAGTCTTATTTTGTCGCCCTCGGTAGAGTGCTGCTGTGTCACAGCTCACAGCAACCTCCAGCTCTTGGGCTTAGCTGATTCTCTTGCCTCAGCCTCCCGAGTAGCTGAGACTACAGGTGCCCACCACAACGCCTGACTATGGAAATGGTTTTTTCTCCTTACATCAAATGACCAGGGGGGAAGCCTGGAGATACTCAACAGCGGTTGTTTGTTGAATGAATGAATGAAGGAATGGGGTAGCTTCTGCTTGTCTGTGCCTCACACAAGCTGGGCACCTGGTGAATGCACACAGTAATAAGCACAAATATGGTGGGCCCATACTTCTGAAATATGTGGTCCTAGTAGAGCCAGAAGGGCTCCAAGCAACCAGCTTTGTGCTGAAAGTTACTAGAAGCCCTTAGGTTAGTCCAGCTGGGCTCACTTCTGCACTGCCCTGGGCAGAAAAGGTCCCTGTGACAGAGCTCTTATTGTTTGGAGATGCCTGGCTTGTGAGTGTTGCAGCCACTTACCTTTTCAAACACGGGAAAGTATCTAATTATAGCCTTCTGCGCCATGCCAACCACTTCCTTTTGCTGATCATCCGGCTTTAAGAAAGGATGCATGATAATCATCTCCAGCAGATCCAGGGTCCCTTCCACATACATGTCAATCCTTAAAACAGAAAAGCATTTTTCTCAATTTTCCCTATCAGCTTCCACAACCATGAATTCAGAGTGCTTTTTCTTAAGGCTCTGACAACTGAAGTACCAAGACACATTCACCCACACTGTCTCTTAAGAGCAAAGATGCAAAGTCAATTCTAGAGGTAATTTGAAATCTGTCTGCAATAAGCATGGCAATCCACGTCTGCCCTCTCTCCACAGTTCTTCCTCCACCATGACTCTAGCACCTGTTCTCTGGTCTCAGTACGGGTTAAACTTCACATCTGTAAAAATGATTATTGCTTATTGAATGCTTGGAGTGTATCAAACATGGTGGTAAATACTTTATATCCATTATCTCATTGCATCTGACCCCAGTATAAGGAATGTTTATTTGTTATACCCACTATCCAGGAAACTCAGAGCTTAACACTTTGCCCAGGGTCTTACGTCTAGGATGTGTAAGGACCAGGCTTTGAGTTCAAATTTAGAATCTACAGCATACTCTTCTAGGCTTTGAACGTCACAGCAGCTTCTCATCCCCAACACTCAATGATAATGAATTTGCAAGAAACGCAAAAAGCAGTATCAAAGAATTTAAATGTTGAAACTTGAGAGGAAGATACCCCAGATATGTATTCAATATCTGAACTCAAGGGCAGTGCCTGTGGCTCAGTCGGTAAGGCGCCGGCCCCATATACCGAGGGTGGCGGGTTCAAACCTGGCCCCGGCTGAACTGCAACCAAAAAAAAAAAAAAAATAGCCGGGCGTTGTGGCGGGCACCTGTAGTCCCAGCTACTCGGGAGGCTGAGGCAAGAGAATTGCTTAAGCCCAGGAGTTGGAGGTTGCTGTGAGCTGTGTGATGCCACAGCACTCTACCGAGGGCTATAAAGTGAGACTCTGTCTCTACAAAAAAAAAAAAAAAAAAAATCTGAACTCAATTCTTTTCTACCATTTTACTCAGACTCTCTATATTAAATACCCAACTGGTCTTCATGACTTTTGCGTGGTTCCCTGTTTATGCCAATGATACAAGACATAAAGTAGATGCAACGTGCTTTGATTAGAGGTTTGCTAATCAGCTAAGGCAGCAGTAAGCTGGCAAGTGAGAACACTTGAGAGGGGCCACAGTACAGGGTTCTCTCCTTGAGGTCTTTGCCGAAGAGATTGTGTTTTGCTGCTATGTAGTGGAGGATGCTTCGGGTCTGCACCAGCTTCATCCCGTCGATTTCAACCATGGGCACTTGCTGGAAGAGCAGGTGGTTCCCTGAAAGTGGAATCCCAGAGTTAGAAGTGATGTCTCCTTCCCTGTCCTCTAACTCCTAAAAAACCACTTGATTAGAGGGAAAAGGACGGTGGGGCCACAGCCTTAGGAAATAGTGTAACGTTCCCTAAGGACAGATAACTTCCACTTCACTTGGGGGCACAGATTTAGCCATAAAAAAAGCCGGAAAACCAGCACTGTTACAAACCTACCGTTTTCATTTTCACCCACAGTGAGGAGGGATGGGGAAAGAGACACAGTGAAGATACTTCTTCAGAGCAACACGGGCCAATACGGTAGCCACTAGCCACATGCAGCTACGGCAATCTAAATTTAATCCGTCTCTCTGAAAATACAAAGCTCAGTTCCTCAGAGGGACTCAAGGTATTTCAAGTGCTCAATAGCCACATGTGGCCGGTGGCTAGCCTACTGGACAGTAGAGAACAGAACATTTCATTCACTGCGGATGTTGGGATGGACAGCACTGTTTTTAGAGGATCACATCATGAAACCCAAGCCACCAGCCGACATTTATACTCTTTGGTTTCCATCTGTTCTACAGCTATAGACCACCTCCTACCAAGTTTGCTATTATGGGTCAAAAAGCAATCCATTATTTTCTTCACCAAACCTGTGTCACACACTTTCCACACATTATACCCTGGGGAGACATGCAGGGATAGGACACAGCCCGGCTCTCAAGGGGCTCAGGCACTGAGGGCAGGTGAGGGGAGAGGGGAGTACTCAGCACATGCCTGGGGGTTTCCAGCCAGTGTCATCTACAAAAGGTCCTTATAGCCCTGGACATGTGATACCCCTCAAGGAAACGCTGAGTAGGGCCCAGAAACTCTACTGAGGGCTGGGGAGTGCTGCTTATAGGTTGCCAGGTACTCCTTATGGACCTGCTGGGGGGGTCCCCCTCTAAGAATGGGTATGGAGGGAACAGGGCTGACCAAGAATCATCCTGGGGGGGTGGGGGGAGAGGATTACTGATTTCACTTCTGCTTGGTATTGACTTCAGAAAGTAGCTGTGTGTAAACGGGACACTTACCTGCATACTTCCAGCAGGCCATGATGCCTCAGAGAGCATGAAGGAGGCAGGGGAAGATAAGAGGAGAGGAGGGCAAGGGAGGGAAAGAAAGGGAGGAACGAGACTAGAGGGGGTGAAGGGGAGCACAAAGGGAGGGGGAAGGAACTGCTCCCTCGATTCAGCTAGTTTTGATGGGACACGCAGCTTTTATGGAAGCAATTTCCTGGCAATTTCAGCTATTTATTCCCTCTTGCTTTTCTGGTTTTAGGATGCTGTTCTCAACATCAGTTTACTGTCACCAGCTATCTTTGCCCTTCCGCATAAACTACAGTTCAGCATTAGAGAATTGTTTCATTTTCATACTCACCCTCCTGCAACTTTTGCAACTGTTCTTTGGTTTCCAGAAATTCTTCATCAAACTAAATAAAAAACAAACAAACAAAAAAAAGGAACGTGGTACATATACACAATGGATTATTAATCAGCCATTTAAAAAAAAGAATAAAATCCTGTCATTTGCAGTAACATGGATGGAACGCGAGGTCATTAGATTAAGTGAAATAAGGCAAATTTGGCACAATACTGCAAGATCTCACTCGTACGTAGGAGCTAAAAGGGTCTGGTGAAGACAGAGAGAGTAGACCAGAGGTTACAAAAGCTAACAAGGGTGGAAGGGCAGGGGTACAAAAATACAGTTAGAAGGATCACAGGATGTAGTGTACAGCACGCAGTAAAGTGACTATAGTTAATCATGTATCGGATGGTTAAAAATTGCTAGAAGAGGAAAACTAGAATGTTCCGAACTAAAGAGACGATATATGTTTGAGATGATGGATATCCCAGTTACCCTGATTTGATCATTACGCATTATATGCATGTATCAAAATATCACATATACCCCCAAAGTATGTATACTTATGACTCAATTTTTTAAAAAGATATTTCTGTCCCCCCCTCCAGCAAGATGAATGTTATTACATGTTGAGGACTGAAAATACTGTTAAATGGCCTCAAGAAGCAGAGAAAAAGAACACACTTCGCATCTACAACTTGGTTTCTAAATATCATTGCCCCCTAAAAGGAACTAGGGCTCCTATAAGAAAAGGTTGATTGTGTTATGCCAGAAAGCAAAGAAGTGCTCAAAGACAAAGAGACACATCAAAGGCAAGGCCATGAGGCTTCTCTGTGCCCAGAATTCCCTAGCCAAATTGAGGGCAATTCAAGCATCAAAAAGAATGATGTTGGCTGGGCTAGGTGGCTCACACCTGTAATCCCAGCATTCTGGGAGGCTGAGGTGGGAAGATCCCTTGAACTGAGGAGTTTGAGAGCAGCCTCAACAAGAGGTAGATCTCTACCTGTACCAAAAATAGCAAAATTAGCCAGGCGTTATGCTGCCCCTATAGTCCCAGCTACTCGGGAGGCTAAGGCAGGAGGATCACTTGAGCCCACGAGTTGGGAGGCTAAAGTGAGCTATGAGTACACTGCGCCCTACCTACCCAGGGTGACAGAGCTGTCAATTATCAATTATAACATACAGCAAAAAAAAAAAAAAAAAAAAAATCTGTCTCTAAATAACAACACTGAAAAAAGTGGGGGAAGGAAAAGCTCTTTTTACAGAATAATTAGTTTATTTTTTATTTTTATTTTTTGAAGCAGAGTCTCTCTATGTTGCCCCAAGCTACAGTGCCATAGTATCATAGCTCACAGCAACCTCAAAACTCCTGGGCTCAAGCGATCTTCTTGTCTCAGCCTCTGGAGTAGGTGGGACTACAGGTCTGTGCCCTAAGTAATGACAAAATTAGAAAATCACTTTCCAGCTTACAGTGTAATAACTAATTCCGACAAGGATGATAATAAATGCTGAAGTCATTAAGAGTACACAATCTCCAAGTGTCACCCCAGAAGTTACTTAATCATAATAAAGGGAAAATGTCTCTTTACAATGGAAAGATCTGGACAGGCACGGTGCCTCATGCCTGTAATCCTAGCACTCTGGAAGGCCGAGGTGGGTGGATTGCTTGGAGCCCAGGAGTTCCAGACCAGCCTGAGCAGAAGGGAGACCCCGTCTCTACCAAAAATACAATGGAGAGATCTGGAGATCTCTTACCCTCTCTTTAACCAAGCAATCAAACTCAGCTCTCAAAAAGGAACACCACGGCATCCTGTGTCTCCTGCTGTGGCACAGTGAGAAGGATACAGCCATACCTGTGAAGACGTTGCCAAAATTATTTAACTTGAAGCTAATTACCAGGCAAAAATCCGGCATAGGCTTGGTGCCGATAGCACAGTGGTTACAGTGCCAGCCACATACACCAAAGCTGGCGGGTTAGAACCCAGCCCAGGCCAGCTATACAACAATGACAACTACAACAACAAAAAAGTCGGGCATTGTTGTGGGCGCCTATAGTCCCAGCTACTTGGGAGGCTGAAGCAAGAGAAGCAAGAGAATAGCCTAAGCCCAAGAGCTGGAGATTGCTGTGAACTATGACACCATGGCACTCTACTGAGGGCAACAAAGTGAGACTCTGTCTCTAACAAAAAAAAAAAAGAGAGAGAGAGAGATCACCAAATGTCTGAATGAATCATAATTAGGTCCCGGGTGAGAGGAAACCATCAGAACTGCTAAGTAGATGTGTACTAGTTATACAGACATTTGGGAGGCAATAGGACAATCTGAATCTGGATTGGCGTATCAGATGTTGTGAATGCGGTGACAATGGTATTGTTGCTATTAGGACAATTATTCTTCCTTGGGAGGAGGATATATGCGAATGTCTGCAACTACTTTCAAACCATTCAGAAATAAAAAGTAGAGAAGGAGAAAGCCAATGTAGCAAAATGTTAAATATTGGTGAATTTAGTTGAACGCCGTACATTGTACCAAACTTAAAAGTTGAGGGAAGGGAAGAAACAGAATGAAAACAAGTTCCTTTTCAGGCGACCTTATGAAACATGTTGTAAGATGTCTCGCACTAACCTACTTTGTGTCAAGAAGAGGCCTCCTCCTGAGTCCGGGGATTAGCCCTCACCCTGGCCTGCACTGTGCTCCTATCACCCAAGGCAGGAGCTGAGCTGACCAGAGCAGCATCAACAGCCCCCCCTCTCCTCCAGAGCAATTAGCTGACCTGGGGGTTGAATCAGGATCATGGGGTCTAGCCCTGGCTTCTGCTACTCGCTAGGTTGAACCCTTGTAGAAGGAGGAGAGGGGCATTAGTGCTCTCAGAGCATCTCCATCTGATACCAACAGAGTGGAAGCCTCAGGGCAACAGTGTTCATCCAGGGCATCTGTCCAAATGCCCAGGTGTCAGATGTGGTGCAGGGAATACCTTGGACTGACTGAACGTGTCTTTCAGATGTGTTCAACTGGAGAGTTTCTCCTGGGTATTTGTACTAAAACATACTAAAGTCAAAAGTCAAAAATGTCATGTTAAACCGGGCACAGTGGCTCACATCTGTAACCTCAGCACTCTGGGAGGCCGAAGAGGGTGAATTGCTTGAGCTCAGGAGTTCAAGATCACCCTAAGCAAGAGGGAGACCCTGTCTCTACTAAAAACAGACTATCTGTGTGTGGTGGGTGCCTATAGTCCCAGCTACTCGGGAGGCTGAGGCAAAAGGATTGCTCAAGCCCAAGAGTTTGAGGTTGCTATGAGCTCTGATGCCACGACAATCTACCCAGGGCAAGGGAGGAAGACGTTGTCTCAATATAGATAGATATATCATATTAGTTAACTGGAAGTTGTTCTGATACATGTGGGGATAAATTGTTCTGTTTTTTTTTTTTTGTAGAGACAGAGTCTCACTGTACCGCCCTCGGGTAGAGTGCCGTGGCGTCACACGGCTCACAGCAACCTCTAACTCTTGGGCTTATGCGATTCTCTTGCCTCAGCCTCCCGAGCAGCTGGGACTACAGGCGCCCGCCACAACGCCCGGCTATTTTTTGGTTGCAGTTTGGCCGGGACTGGGTTTGAACCCGCCACCCTCGGCATATGGGGCTGGTGCCCTACTCACTGAGCCACAGGCGCCGCCCAGATAAATTGTTCAATTGATGCTTGGAGTGAATGATAGAACCAAATTGAACTTGGCATTGCAAAAGAAGCAGTAACGGTTGAGCAGAACATACAATTGAGCAACCAGCTAAAGAATTTGACCCACAGGGACAAATTATCTTGATCCCAAATTTCTTTTTTTTTTTTTGAGACAGAGTTTCATTTTGTTGCCCTCAGGGTAGGGTGCTCTGGCGTCATAGCTCACAGCAACCTCAACTCTTGGGGTCAAGCGATTCTCTTGCCTCAACCTCCTGAGTAGCTGGGACTACAGGCAACTGCCAGAACGCCTGATTATTTTTAGAGATGGGGTCTTGCTCTGGCTCAGGCTGGTCTCCAACTCCTGAGCTCAAGCATATTGCCCACTTTGGCCTCCCAGGGTGCTGGAGTTATAGGCATGAGCCACCCTACTGGGCCTTTGATCTGGAATTTCTAAATCCCTTTGATCCTTGCACTGACTAGGTACCACTCATTGTAAGGACTGGTGACATCAGAAACATTCAGGGACCATGGATAACAAATTACACTGAAGCAGTATAATTGATGCCCTGGGTAGAGTGTTGTGGCATCATAGCTCACAGTAACCTCAACCTGCTTCAGTATAATTTGTCAATGGTTAGAATGTTTGAAGCGTTGAAAAGAGGTGGCAGTGTACCTACCCACTGGGAAAATCAAATGAAATGAAAACTTTCTCAAAAAAAAAAAACCACTCAAAATATTAAATTTGAATCTAACCCACAGGACTTGATCACACTTGAGGAATTTGACCCACAGGGACAAATTGTTTAATTGATCTGTACTCTGTCCAGGCTACTGTTTCTCAAACTTTTATGACCATGATCATTTAAAAGACAGAGGAATGGGAGATACCCATTCAGCAACTGATACCCATTCAGTTGGCTCAGTGCCTGTCGTTCAACAGCTAGGGCACCAGTCACATACACCTGGGCTGCCCGGGCCTGTCAAAACAACAATGACAACCACAACCAAAAGATAGCCAGGCGTTGTGGCCAGCGCCTGTAGTCCCAGCTACATGGGAGGCTGAGGCAAGAGTTTGAGGTTGCTATAAGATGACGCCATGGCACTCTACCAAAGGTGACAAAGTGAGACTCTGTCTCTAAATAAATAAATAAATAAATAATAAGTCCTTCCAACTGATTCTGACTTTTTACTCCTAGGAACACATATGCAAAACATGTGCCTTCTGTCACTAGGATAACCTGTGTGAAGTTTAGTAAGAAGAAACTCACTAGAGTAGGGGATGAGAGGATGGGAAAAAGAAGGAAGGAAAATGCCTACTGGGAACCTGGCAATTCCAGTTTAGCCTAAGGCGGCAGGCACAGTGTCCTGGTGCCACCTATGCAATGGACCATCTTTATTCCCTGAACTGTTCCCCACCTAGGATTCCACAGAGAACTGCCCACTTCCACACCAAGACACTCCCTTTCTCAACACTCTCTCAGTTCTTCTAAGTGAATTAGTGAATTACTCAGAAGTGCTGAATTAGGACCTAATGGCCTTTTAGTCTCTTAACATGGGTGGGGTGTTAATCTCCTTTTTTTTTTTGTAGAGACAGAGTCTCACTTTATGGCCCTGGGTAGAGTGCCGTGGCCTCACACAGCTCACAGCAACCTCCAACTCCTGGGCTGAAGCGATTCTCTTGCCTCAGCCTCCCGAGTAGCTGGGACTACAGGCGCCCGCCACAACACCCGGCTAGTTTTTGGTTGCAGTTTGGCCGGGGCCGGGTTTGAACCGGTCACCCTTGGTATATGGGGCCGGCGCCCTACCGACTGAGCCACAGGCGCCGCCCGTTAATCTCCCTTTTTTTTTTTTTTTGTAGAGACAGAGTCTCACTTTATCACCCTGGGTAGAGTGCCATGGCATCACACAGCTCACAGCAACCTCCAACTCCTGGGCTTAGGCGATTCTCTTGCCTCAGCCTCCCGAGCAGCTGGGACTACAGGCGCCTGCCACAACACCCGGCTATTTTTTTGTTGCAGTTTGGCCGGGGCTGGGCTTGAACCCACCACCCTCGGCATATGGGGCCGGCGCCTTACTCACTGAGCCACAGGCGCCGCCCCCGTTAATCTCCCTTTTAAGAAGGAAGATTTGCCTGGGTTGGTGGGGGGCAGAGGGGACTTTAGGCAAAGATAAGTCCCAAGCACAAAGGAAACAACAACCAAGAGTGACGTCAGTGAGGACTCAAACTAAGTGACCTCAGGAGACTGAGGAAGACTCCCTGAATTAGGGCAGGCTGTTTTCCAGCAGGTTTTAGTTACCTAGTTACTCACACGTGTATGTTTTGCCTGTCAGGTTCAATCCGACGCAGGGACAGTGGGAATCGTGAACTTGTCTAGTGGCTGATAGCTCATTCCTCCCAGATCCATGCAGGCACAAACTACCCTGTTTCCCCGAAAACAAGACAGTGTCTTATTTTAAGGTGTGCTCCCAAAGATGCGCTAGGTCTTATTTTCAGAGGACGTCTTATCTTTCCTGTAAGTAGGTCTTATTTTCGGAGGATGTCTTAGATTTTTGGGGAAACAGGGTAGCTAAAATGTCTTTTGGCAAAGAGATAGGAAGGACCCCCCACAAACCCTCCAATGCCAACTTTGGGGAATTCCTACTACAAACCACAAGGTTGACTGTACTGAGGGAGCCCAATCTAGCTTCCTCTACCCTGGTCTGAGAGGTGGGCTCTTTATGCTGCCCCACCTGCCAGTTCACTCTGATTGGTTTGGGGTAGGTGGCTCATGTGTCTCATGTTTTTTTTTTTTTTTTTTTAACTTATTCAGGGTTGAGTTTCTATTACTGTAACCCCAAATCTTGATTGAAGGGGAAAGTAGGAGGAGCAGGGTAGAAAGAAGAAAGAGAAGGGAAGAGAGAAAATCTGGCAAAGGATTAAATTACATATATATATGTAAGACATCCATTCAAAACCTGTTAAATAAATTGGGAATTACACACTCAGAAGCTTACTCGGCTTAGACAAAGCACATAAATAAATGAAGTCCACCAGGTTTAGGTACAAGGACCACAAGTTTATTTTACTCTCTTTTCTACTCTACTCCCCTGAGACAGCAGGGAATAGTTGGGCAGTCCTTATTCAGACCCAGAAATTGCTGCCCTGTGAAAATGAGGACCTGGTATTATCCGATCTTCTGATTCCTAAAAAGAAGTCAGAAACCAGGATCTGCATATAAAAATGATGCCAACTAATTCAGAAAGTTGTAAAATGCTGTGTGACAAGTTATAATGATATACAAAAATAAAAACAAACAAAAAACCAATCTCAAAACCCAATCTGCCATCTAAGAGGCTGGTAGATTACCTCGTTATTCTAAAAACTGACCAAGGGGGACCAAGCATTTAATCTTACCTTTCCCATATCAACCATCTTTTAAAGAAATGAAATAGTTAATTAGTAAAAAGTACTCATTATCACAGAATCAGTTGATAAACTTAAGTGAAATGAAAGGAAAATCACCGTTCTGTAATGATGATAAGTAACTGCTAAAACCAGCGGTTGAACGGGTAATGGAGGAAACTGTAGACAGAACAAAGGAGCCTGGATCTGATTACACCTCTGGATCCAACTAGCAGTTGGCAGGAAATACAGAGAAACAGAGGAGCCTGTTGAAATTGAGTGTAGCCTCATTCTACCATGTTACTTCAAGGCAACACTTTGAGGGTAAACAAGCCAAATCCAGAATAGGGGGCAGTTTCTTCCTTAAGTAAATGGTGCTGGAAACAAATACAAACATCCAGCTTCTAGATCTTGGCTGCTAATACTATTTTCTATTAAAAGGGACCAAGGCTCCTTAGAGAAATTCCTGATTCCAGGGCTAGGGCATGAAAATACAAGATGAGCCTAGAGCATTTTGTAGAGTTAGAAAGTAAGGGAGTGCTGACAACACAAGAGGCAAAGCTAAAAGAGCCCCAGTGAACTAATGTATAAAACCAATGTTCTTAGGTCTAAAGTGACATAGATAAAGAACTGAAAAAATAGGGCAGCGCCTGTGGCTCAAGGAGTGGCGGGTTCAAACCCAGCCCTGGCCAAAAACCACAAAAAAAAAAAAAAAAAAAAAGAACTGAAAAAATAAACAGATGGGAGGGGGAAACAAATCTTTACACAAAAATTCCAAGATACTTCCCTTCTCCAGGGGGTGGAGTTTAACTCCCATCATTTTGAGTGTGGGCTGGACTTCATGATTTGCTTGCAAAGAACACAGGAGAAAATAGTAACTTTACAAGAAAGGTACCTGACAGACACTACCTTAACCAAGTGATCAAGGTCAACATCAAGCATGTGGTATCATGTGACCCAACATGATGTGATGAGAAGGGCACGTCTGTGGCGCTCTTCCCCCAAACTCATAACCCCAGTCTCATCATGAGAAAACTGAAACAAATCCAAATCGTGGAAGACTCCACAAAAATACCTGACCTGTACCTTTCAAAACTGTCAAGGTGGTGAAATAAAGACTGAGAAACTGTCACAGATTGAGGGCTACTAAGGAAACATGATAAAATATAATGTTGAAAGAGTAAAAAGACAATAGTGGAAAAACTAGTGAAATCCATATAAAGTCTGTAGTTTAGTTAGACTTGCCAAGGTTAATTTCTTTTTTTTTTTTTTACAGTTTTTGGCCGGGGCTGGGTTTGAACCCGCCACCTCCAGCATATGTGGCCTGTGACCTACTCCTTTGAGCCATAGGCTCCACCCACCAAGGTTAATTTCTTAATATGAAAGATGTTATTATTCAGGGAAACTGAGTGAGAAGCCCTCTGCCCCATTTCACAGCTTTCCTATAAATCTAAAATTATTCCCAAATATAAAGCTGGTTTTTAAAAAATGGAGAGGAAACTGTTAGATTTTTTTTTTAATACTGAAAGAAATATCACCAAATGCAACATGTAGACCTTGTTTAGATCCAGACTGTAACAAATTATTAAAAAAAAACTGTATGAGACAATCGGACTGAGCTTTAGATGATAATAAGGAATTGTTTATTTTGTTGGGTGTGATAAGGGTATTGTTATGTCTCAAAATCCTCATCAATGAGAGATAAATATTGAAGCACTCCCAGAGGAAATGATAGGATGTTTGGATTTTGCTTGAAAATGCGTCCACAAAACAAGTGGGGGGAGGTGATAAATGAAACAAGATTAGCAAATAAATGAACAAAACAGAACAGAACAAGAGCAAAAACAGACATGCACACATAGGCTGCCAGTCAGGAGCCATTGAAGTAAACAGGATATTTATCCAGAGGTGGTATAATTAACAAAAGTTCTGGGAGTAACTAGCAAATTTCTGGTTAATTTTCTTTCTCCCTTTATTTTTTCTTTCTCCTCCATAACAAATATTCACTGATGGTGAATTAGAAGCCAGTAACCACATAAATGTCTAAAGGAAGACAGAATCCCCAGGAGAACATTCCATTCATAAAGAAAAATCCCTAGAAAGGAAGGAACCTTCTGCTTCAGTGAAGCACTGCCTGTGATCCTGATGGGAGAGGCCTAGGGCTGAACGGGGCTCCCAGACTTATTTTTCTCTGAAAGGTCTCAAGGTTTTGGGTCAAATCTGTGAAGAAACAGTGTATTGGGTACCTCGACTCCAGCCGCCGCTAAAACCCATCTTACGGATTCCATCCGGCCTCTCCCGTTGGGATAGTGGAGCTTGGGCTTCTCTGCCATGATGACTTCTCAGGCTTTCTACGGGGGAAAAAAAGGGAGCAGCTTCTCGCTCACAACAGTCTTAACTTTGTGTAGCCAACCCATTGCTCAGGGGCTAAATGAACATTCAGGATTTTGCCACAGGAAACTTTTATTTTTTTGCAGTTTTTGGAGCCAGGTTTGAACCCACCACCTCCGGTATATTGGGCCAGCGCCTTGAGCTTCTCCTTGAGCCACAGGCACCACCCGAAACTTTTTTTTTTCATTGCTGAGTTTTCCCTCACTCAGTGAAAATGTACTACCATTTTAAAAGATGAAAGGTGGGGGGGAACCCTTGGCTTTCAAATCGTCTCTTGTTCTAGATCTGGGGTAGCTGGGGCCATTTGTTGTCAAGACATCTGTGCTAGGAGCACATGATTTCACAGTTTCAGAACGTCCTGTATTTTGACCTTGAGAATCTTAAGATTTTTCAAATTCAGCTTGGAGAGGCCAGACGCGGAGGGGCCGCGAAGGAAAACCTTACGCCCACTGGGATGGAACCTCTCCGCACAGTCACGCTTTTACATACATCGTCATGTTTTATTATCGCAGCAACTGGAAGGAGGACAAGCCGAGTGTTAGTTACTACTGTCTGAAAAAACGTGCGTCCATCGTCACGCCCGCAGTAGTGGCCCCCAGTCCCGCCTGTCGCCCACCCCCCGCTCCCGCCCCCACCGGGAGATGAGCCCGGGCCTTAAGAGGCGCCCGCAGGCCACAGCTTGGCCACCCGAGGGTAGGCTTGCGGGGTGTTCGGCTTCCTCGCTCAGCCCACGCAGGGCCAGGGGACAATCTGAGCCTACCTTGCACCAGTGATTTGGACTCCGCGGAGGGCACTAATAAAAAAACACGCCCACGGACCCAAGAATGACCCCCATCCCAGACAAGGGGCCCACATCTGCCCAGACCCGGGCGGGGACGCAAAGGACTGGAGAGAGACAGGAGGAGGACTGAATGGAAGGGAGGCTGAGGAATGAATGGGGGAGTGAAAGACTAGTACTGAATAGGGGGAGAAAAATGAGAAGAGGGGACAGGTCAGGTGGACACGGCGGGAGGGAAAACAGACCTGGAGTCCGCTCGGAGCGCCGGGAGCCACACAAAGCGCAAGACCAGCGGACTGCAAACCAGCAGGCGGCCTGAAGGCTGGAGATGGGCGAGGCTCTGGGTGAGCTCGCCAATAGAGACGGCAATATTTAGCATGCCCCACCCCTCTGCAAGGCATTCTGGATAATGAAAAGAAAACAGCCCCAGATCAAGTTAGTTTCAACTTAAACTTTAGCGTTTTGAGAATGAAATGATCTTTTCTGTGCTGGTTAAGTTTAGCTTTAGTTAGAATTTAATATTAGCTATCTGGCACAGTAACTAACCTAACCTATGTGTAAAGTGTTAGGCTACCTTGGGTTTATATAGCTCGTGCGCAGAAGGTTTCTCTCGGATGTGAGGGCGATCTGGCTGCGACATCTGTCACCCCATTGATCGCCAGGGTTGATTCGGCTGATCTGGCTGGCTAGGCGGGTGTCCCCTTCCTCCCTCACCGCTCCATGTGCGTCCCTCCCGAAGCTGCGCGCTCGGTCGAAGAGGACGACCTTCCCCGATAGAGGAGGACCGTTCTTCGGTCAAGGGTATACGAGTAGCTGCGCTCCCCTGCTAGAACCTCCAAACAAGCTCTCAAGGTCCATTTGTAGGAGAACGTAGGGTAGTCAAGCTTCCAAGACTCCAGACACATCCAAATGAGGCGCTGCATGTGGCAGTCTGCCTTTCTTTTGACCATCAAACTTAATGTATCTTTTAAAATAACAGGTTAATGACTACAAATTTCTGCCGTATGTGATTTTACAATAGGCCTTCCTTTTCCTAATTTCGTGTGTGTATACTATTTATATTTTCTTTGATCCCAGTGGATCAGCTTGACCTTTCCTTTCATTTTGTACCTTTTAGAGACAAGTGACCTCAGTCATAGGGTTACAGCACCTGCCTAAAAGGGGGACTTTGGAAAGGTGGGGATGGTAAGTATAATTTTAAAAATATATTAAATATATTTAATAGTTTAAATGTATTAAAATTATCAAGGCTACATTATGAAACAGGATGCAAAATTCAACTATAAATTCAAAATTAAAACTATATCCCGTTATATGGCACACCTCTTGGGGGCGGGACACAATTCTAAGAGAGAATTCACCAAACAAATACAATCAATGTAACCTAATTCTTAGTACCCTCAAAGAATCCCAAACAATAAAAAAAAAACTACTATGATTTTAAAAACAGTTTTTTTTAAAAAGCAGCTTCTGCTATTTCTCAGGCTATAGATGCTGATTATTTTCTTCATCCCATGAGTGGCTTTTTTTTTTTTTTTTTTTTTGAGACAGAGCCTCAAGCTGTCGCCCTGGGTAGAGTTTAGTGGCATCACAGCTCACAGCAACCTCCAACTCCTGGGCTCAAGCGATTCTCCTGCCTCTGCCTCCCCAGTAGCTGGGACTACAGGCGCCCGCCACAACGCCCGGCTACCTTTTGGTTGCAGCCGTCATTGTTGTTTGGCGGGCCCAGACTGGATTTGAACCCTCCAGCTCAAGTGTATGTGGCTGGCGCCGTAGTCTCATGAGCCACAGGCACCGAGCCCCATGAGTGGCTCTTGAGGACTACCTTGCTCAAGAGACTACAGTGCTGAATGACTGCAGCAACTAGCATGATCAGATTTTGTTTTCATATATTTCGCTGGCAGGATTGTGAAAATTAATTGGGACATTGACGATCTGTTAAGAGTGCAGGTGGTCTCGGCACCCATAGCTCAGTGAGTAGGGTGCCAGCCAAATACACTGAAGCTGGAGGGTTCGAGCCCAGTCCGGGCCTGCTAAACAACGACAACTGCACCCCCCAAATAGCCCGGTGTTGTGGCGGGCGCCTGTAGTCCCAGCTGCTTGGGAGGCTGAGGCAAGAGAATCACTTAAGCCCAAGAGTTAGAGGTTGCTGTGAGCTGTGTCACCACAGCACTCTACAGAGGCAACATACTGACACTCTGTCTCAAAAAAAGAGTCCATGTGAATTAAAGTAGCATCATGAGTGTGAAGAATATGGGTAAGAAAAGGTGAAATATTAAGGAGGTAGAAGGTAGAGGATTTACTGACTAATCAGATCAAAGGGAAGGGATGAAGAGGAAGAGTCTAGAACAATACCCCTCTCCTTTTCCATCCTCCTTGCCCGCTTTTCCTAACATTTATTGTCATCTAACATACGATTTCAAAAACGGAAAAAAATTTTTGAGGCACAGTCTCACTATGTATGTCACCTTGGTAGAGTTCCTTAGTATCATAGCTCACAGCAACCTCCAACTCTTGAGCTCAAGCGAGTCTCTTGCCTCAGCCTCCCAAGTAGCTGCGTACAGGCGCCTGCAACGCCCAGCTATTTTTTTTTTTTTTTAGAGACTGGGTCTGGCTTTTGCTCAGGCTGATCTGGAACCCATGAGCTAGGGAAATCCACTCACCTTGGTCTCCCAAAGTGCTAGGATTCCAGGCGTGAGCCACCGAGCACAGCTATGATTTTAAAATGTATCTGTCCATATACTTACTAGAATGTAAATTTCATGAGATTAAGGGCTTTTGTCTTTTTTTTTTTTTGTTAGTCCTGCTTAATGTAAAGTAGGCATTCAGAGAATACTTGTGGAATGAATTAATGAGTAAGTGAATGAATGAACAATCCTTTGGTTTCTAAGGGTGGAGGAGGAAGATAAGGTTTGGGGAAATTGATTAATTTGTCTTTCATACCGATGAGACCTCCAACTATTAATATCCACTAAACAGTTCAATGAGCCTGTGATGACAGAAGACAGGACTGGGAAGGATGAAATCGGCAGCAAAAGGGTGAGTTCATCCAGAGAAGGACGTAGGGTGACGAGAGAGATGGGTCAAGGACCCCTGGGCACCCCAAGCGCTAGAAAATTACCTTCAAATAAGATTAAGGGTATGTCCAGGGCGGCGCCTGTGGCTCAGTGAGTAGGGCGCCGGCCCCATATGCCGAGGGTGGCGGGTTCAAATCCAGCCCCGGCCAAACTACAACAAAAAAATAGCCGGGCGTTGTGGTGGGCGCCTGTAGTCCCAGCTGCTCGGGAGGCTGAGGCAACAGAATCGCGTAAGCCCAAGAGTTAGAGGTTGCTGTGAGCCGTGTGACGCCACGGCACTCTACCGAGGGCAATAAAGTGAAACTCTGCTCTACAAAAAAAAAAAAAAAAAAAAAAAAGATTAAGGGTATGTCCAATTTCATCTTTCTAATTCTGACTTAACACTGAAATTACTCAGTTTAACATGAGTAAAAAGTGGTATTTTCCAAGCCTGCTGGAAGTGATCATTCTTTTCATGTCGTTTTTAGTCTGTAATCAAAGGTTTATTGGACATTTGTGCCCAGATCTACTGGGTTTCATATAATAAAAACGAATTATAACATCCAGTTCTTGCCTTCAGGGAACTTATAATCTTTTTAAATTGACATATAAAATTGCATTTATCTGTCATATACAACATGATGTCTTGAAATAGTCATACTTGGTATCTGCAGGGTATTGGTTTCAAGACACTCCCCCCATGGATACCTCTCTAAGGACACTCAAGTACCTTCTATAAAATGGCGTAGTATTTACATATAACCTACTGCATATCCGCCCATACATTTTGTATCTTCTCTGGATAACTTGTGTTAACCTAAAAAACAGAGGGAGGCTCTAGAAAGAAAAGGTAATTATTTGGGAATAGAGCTTTGCCATGGGAATATGCAGGCCTTAGGAAATTACTAAGTGTGTCTTCAGGGCTTCTAAAGACCCTGAGATGATGCAAGTAAGTTAGACAAATGCCCACAATTACCCAGTAAGGTCACCGTGTTCTGATGCTGAGGGACACCTGTCAGGATTCACCAATGTAAGTTTGACTGGCATATCATATTCCTACAGAATTTTATCAAGAAATTAAAGACTATTTAGAAAGTGAATTTCCTGCTGGGTGAGGTGGTTCGCACCTGCAATCCTAGCACTCTGGGAGGCAGAGGTGGATGGATTGTCTGAGCTCAGGCGTTTGGGACCAGCCTGAGCAAGAGTTAGACCCCCTTTCTAAAAAAATAGCCAGTGTTGTGGTGGGCACCTGTAGTCCCAGCTACTTGGTAGGCTGATGCAAGAGGATTGCTTGAGCCCAAGAGTTTAAGGTTGCTGTGAGCTATGATACTATATCATTCTACAGGGCAACAAAGTGAGACTTGGTCTCAAAAGAAATAAAATAGGCTCGGTGCCCATGGCTCAGTGGTTAGGGTGCCAGCCACGTACACTGGGGCTGGTAGGTTCCAACCTGGCCCAAGCCTGGTAAATAACAATGATAATTACAACAACAAAAAATAGCTGGGCGCTGTGCAGGCTTGTGTAGTTCCGGCTACTTGGGAGGCTAAGGCAAAAGAATCACTTAGGCCCAAGAGTTTGAGGTTGCTGTGAGCTGTGATGCGACAGCTCTCTACTGAGGGCGACACAGTGAGACTCTGTCTGAGGAAGGAAGAAAGGGAGGGAGGAAGGGAGGGAAATAAAGTAAAGTAACAGAAACAAAAATATTTGGAAAAAAAAAATCCCAGGCATATAACTTGCTAAAAGTTGAATTTTAAAAAAGCTCCTGACAAGCCAATTAAAAACATTCAATGGGGAAAAGATTCCCTATTTAACAAATGGTGCTGGGTGAACTGGCTGGTGACCTGTAGAAGAACAAAACTGGACCCACACCTTTCACCAGTAACTAAGATAGACTCTCATTGGATTAAAGATTTAAACTTAAGACATGAAACTATAAAAATACTGGAAGAAAGTGCAGGGAAAACTCTTGAAGGGATGGGCCTGGGCAAATATTTTATGAGGAGGACCCCTCAGGCAATTGAAGCAGCATCAAAAATACACTACTGGGACCTGATGAAACTAAAAAGCTTCTGCACAGCCAAGAACACAGTAAGTAAAGCAAGTAGACAGCCCTCAGAATGGGAGAAGATATTTGCAGGATATGTCTCCGACAAAGGTTTAATAACCAGAATCCACAGAGAACTCAAACGTATAAGCAAGAAAAGAACAAGTGATCCCATCTCAGGCTGGGCAAAGGACTTGAAGAAAAACTTCTCTGAAGAAGACAGGCCCATGGCCTACAGACACATGAAAAAATGCTCATCATCCTTAATCATCAGAGAAATGCAAATCAAAACTACTTTGAGATATCATCTAACTCCAGTAAGATTAGCCCACATCACACAATCCCCAAACCAGAGATGTTGGCGTGGATGTGGAGAAAAGGGAACGCTTCTACATTGCTGGTGGGAATACAAACTAATATGTTCCTTTTGGAAAGAGGTTTGGAGAATACTTAGAGATCTAAAAATAGACCTGTCATTTGATCCTAAAATTCCTCAACTAGGTATATATCCAGAAGACCAAAAATCACATTATAACAAAGATAATTGTACCAGAATGTTTATTGCAGCCCAATTCATAATTGCTAAGTCATGGGAAAAGCCCAAGTGCTCATTGACTCACGAATGGATTAATAAATTGTGTTATATGTATACCATGGAATATTATGCAGCCATAAAGAAAGATGGAGACTATACCTCTTTCATGTTTACATGGATGGAGCCGGAAAATATTCTTCTTAGCAAGATATCTCAATAATGGAAGAAAAAGTACTCAATGTACTCAGCCCTAATATGAAACTAATTTATAACTTTTATACAAAAGCTATTACCCAATCTCAGCACAAGAATATGGGAAAAGGGGCAAGGGAGGGGAGGGGAGAGGGGTGAATGGGTGGAGGGAGGGTAATTAGTGGGTCCACACCTACGGTGCATTTTAGAAAGGTAAAGGTAAAGGTAAAGGTAAATTCTAAATGTAGAATATAAAAGTCTGAACACAATATCTAAGAAAATGCCACAAAGGCTATGTCAACCAGTTTGATGAAAATATTTCAAACTGTATATAAAATCAGCACATTGTACCTCCTGATTGCATTATTGTACACAGCTATGATTTAATAATTAAAAAAAATAATAATAAAAGGGCGGCGCCTGTGGCTCAAAGGAGTAGGGTGCGGGCCCCATATGCCAGAGGTGGTGGGTTCAAACCCAGCCCCGGCCAGAAACTGCAAAAAAAAAAAAAGCTCCATGTTGCAGGTAACTCAAGATGTACTCTAAGTGCGTGCTTCTAATTTCACAGCAGTAATATGTTGTATACTAAGCATTAAGAAGTTATTAAATAGGGCGGCGCCTATGGCTCAGTCAGTAGGGCGCCAGCCCCATATACCGAGGGTGGTGGGTTCAAACCCAGTCCCGGCCAAAACTGCAACCAAAAAATAGCCGGGTGTTGTGGCGGGCGCCTGTAGTCCCAGCTACTCGGGAGGCTGAGGCAAGAGAATCGCTTGAGCCCAGGAGTTGGAGGTTGCTGTGAGCTGTGTGAGGCCACGGCACTCTACCGAGGGCCATAAAGTGAGACTCTGTCTCTACAAAAAAAAAAAAAAAAAAAAAAGAAGTTATTAAATATCAACGTTCCAGATGAACTAATGTACAAAAATTAGGAAATACTAGTGGAAGAACATGAAAACAAAAGCAGAACACACCAATCAATTTCCTTAAATTGCAATTTTATTTGGAGTAAAAGAATTTTCCTTACATAAAGTTAACATGTTTAAACGCCTTAGGACAAACTATTCAAAAACATTTTATTTCAGAAGGGTCTTGCGCTTAAGGAGTGTTCGGTCCTCCCGAGTCATTATTATGACTATTTGCTTTATAAATAAATATATCATCACTTACTCCATTGTAATCAAATTAAGTGACTACACTGCTATCTGTCTTGAGATATTTGAGATCAGAAGACTTTCTTCAGGTCATTTCAACTTTACATTAGTACACAGTATTTAAGAAACTGATAATACAGATTAATGTGATATTTGCCTCCAGTTTCTCTTCTTAATAGTTTCCATGAGATGGTCCTCACAATAAATTATAAAACAGAAGTACAGTACATTTGGTTGAAAATTGTAAAAATAATTCTAAAAAGTAACCACATATAAGAAACAAACACATTGCTACAGTATGCTTAAAACGACATCATCAATATGTCAAACATTTTCTTATAAACATATTGGTCATACACTGAGTTGAAACAGAGAGCCTAAATTCCTTTGCTTCCCCTCCTAAATGGCACAAAACAATGGCTTGATGGTAGGGAAAGGCTCCTTCATGAGAAAACACGGTGGCCATTAACTCCAACAGTACCTGTACTCGCACTTAAAAACACAAGAATTTTTGTTATGTTGCCTTCATTGCGTTCAATGTTTGATAACTCCAGAAGATGACAGAGTCACTTTATCAGATGTATACAGTCTCCTAGGCAAGAGATGTGTCTAAGAAACTGTTTGAAAATCAGCTTTATTCCTTTAATCCTATCATACATGAGCTGAGCGAAGGCTTAGTAACGAATGGCATTTTATTATAAAATGGACAACCATATCCAGGGTAGCTTTTATGCAAATGCAGTTTTCCTTGCTGTGCTCGTTCTAGCTGAGGCCCACCTGTAGCCCTCAGTACACCAATGTCACTGACCCTTTGGGCATGGAATGAGAACCACCCTGTACCATCTCCTGATACCCCAGAAAGTTTTCTGTCTATAATGAGGTGTGGTCATGGATAGACACAGTTAACCTCATCATTCCTGTTGGTCTGTTGGTGTGGTGTGTTATTTTATAATTCTACAATAACTATAAATATATGTGAAAGATAGATGCAGCGTTTTACTTTCACTTAAACGATGGTCACAAGGGTGGCGCCTGTGGCTCAGCTGGTAAGGCGCTGGCCCCATATACCAAGGGTGGCGGGTTTAAACCCGGCCCCTGCTGAACTGCAACCAAAAAAAAAAAAAAAAAAGAAAACGATGGTCACAATTCCCTTATATAGTACATAGCTTATTTGTACAATTTGTCCTTTATTCACGTCAGGGGGGAAAGTATTTTATAGGATTTTGCTAGTTCTTTAGAATTTAGGCTGTTTTTTCTCAGTCTTTCTGGTTTTCTTGATTTTCCAAGGGAAGCTAGTTGCTGGAAAGAGTAAACAGAAGAAGAAAGTATTTTCTATAGTTGGGCCCTACAAATGTATTATTAGAAAAACGATTTTATAATGTCTAATAACCAGGTAAACTAGGGTTTTTCATTAGAAAATATGTAATGACCTTAACATAAGCTAGAGTAAGAAGAATATGATATGAAACAATCTAGTTGCTTTTCTAAAAGGACATTTACAATTTAACCAGTTTTCCGACAAGGTTTCAGATTAATTTAATATATATAATACAGAAAAGGAAAATAAATAGTAACCTCATAGTAAAGGACTCATCTCTGAAAACACATTTTCTGATGCTGTAGATAATGAATTGAGAATATAATACAGAATTGAATTCAGCTTCAAGTTGTGCTTGCATATATATTTTCTGAAGCTTTGCCGCCAGCTTGTTAACAGGAAAATACCACCTATCAAATCCACATCCATATGTGCTCATCTCACAACCCTCAGGATCATGGTGCTTGGTCAAGTATATTTTTGAGTCAGAATCTCCAAAACATAAACAACTCCCCAATTTTAGGTTAGGACCCTTTGTAAACCATGGCAATTTGTTCAGGCTGCAAGATATTATTAATATACCAAAGCAATCATTTACCAGCTCATTAACTTGAACCATATGAAAGTGCCTATATCCATTTAACCCATTTTAACCTACAAAAACTTCATATGGGTCAATTTGCTGGATCCTGGATCCTAGAACCTGGAACCAAGAAAGAGTAGTTAGATCCCTGGGGAAATGAGTCATGATGTACATGAGAGTACGTCACGGTCAGTGGTGGTGACCTACCCTTTTACCTTCAAGGTGACCATGAGTAGAGACAAACGTGCCATACAGAGATGGATGAGAGTGGACCTTTTGTCTTTTTCTGTCTCCAAACTAGCTTTGTCATTTTCAAAATCGCTGTAAACATTCCTCTCAATGGAACAGCCTCTGCCCAACAAATAAGAGTTCTCACTCTTAAAAGAAACTACACCAGGGTTAGGCCTTCAAATGTGGCATGCTATGGACACTAACATCAGGCAGCTGTGGATTCCTAGATAAGTAGACTCTTTGTCATAACTCTTTTCTGCTCCCCAAATTGTCCTGAGTATTTGGCTAGGACAGATGGTTAGTCTCTGGATGTTCTAGCCAGGCCTGAAGGACTGAGCTGAATGTAAAATTCCATTTCACGGGAGGCTGAGGCAAGAGAATCGCTTAAGCCCAGGAGTTGGAGGTTGCTGTGAGCTGTGTGATGCCACGGCACTCCACCGAGGGCCACAAAGTGAGACTCTGTCTCTACAAAAAAAAAAAAAAAATTCCATTTCAGTTATTGTAGTCAAAAACCTTCTGTTGCTTAGTTTTTGGTCATATGCATCTTGGCAGGGATAGTTTAATTGACTGTGTTAACTTTTATGTTAAGAATCTCTTGATGTGAAAAGCTCTCCCTTTATGAGTAGTCATACAATTTGATTTCAAAAATGAAAGAAAATTGAATGTGATGGCGCCGTATGATTACACTTGGTTTCATTTGGTATTTGCAACCACATTAAAGGGGGGGTGGTGTAAAAATTTCAAAACATATTCACTTAGAGTTCTTTCATTTGGGGAGCAAAAATAAAACAAAGTCACATAATAGTACTTTTAGAACTGCAAAGTGGTATCCAAAAAAATTCAAACCTGTGACATGATATTAAGAAAAGCAGAAGTCACTTTTCTAATGTCAGTCCAAGAAAGCCTGAAGATCTGATGAGCCACATTTAAAATTCAACCGCTTCACAAATACCCACACACAGAGTAAATAAATCTCTATATCGCACAGCCTTCAATTGCACCCTTGTTGCAATACTGCATTAATATTATTACATTTTTCAAAATCTGTATAAAATATCTGGAACACCAAAGGAAAATCAATTAATCTTTAAAAAGTCCATTACAAAGTTAACTGTATAAAATGCTAAAACATAATCCTTATATACAAAATGCCATTGTTTAAGAAAATAATGAGACCCAGTTTTAGAATAAAATAATTTTATACAAAAAAAGGTATTGCATTCAAATCAATATTAAAAAAAAAAAACTTCAAAAAAGAATATTGAAATGTCTTAGTTCAGAAGAATAACTATGAAGTGTTGATTTGCTTTTATACCCTCTGCACATTTCTTGCAGGTAAAACACCAGTGGGCTAAGAGAAAGTGTCCTGCTTCTCCGGGTGAAGGGCATCACTGCCCAGTTGGTCATCGTCGAGATGCGTACTTGGAAGCCCAGTCTGTCCGGCCATGCACTGGCTGAGCGGCTGGAGGCCGTGGTATCAACCCAGGAGTGCTTCTAGGCTGCGTGTGGAAGAAAGGTCGCCCAGGATGAGGTCTCATGGCCTTCAGAGAAGAATAACCTACAATGACAGGAGAACGCTGGCCTAATTGACATGGGATCCATGTGAGCAAAATGCAAATAACAAATGTATGCTGGTGACAAAATGTCAGAAAATGGATCTTTCCTACGACAGTTAAGGACAACTCCATTTTATATTTGGCAGGTCAAAAATATTGGTGTCATTCTCCACTCCTCTCTTTTTTAGATGCCACTGATCATTTGTCAGCATCTCCTGGTCAATCTGTCTTTGAAAGGATAGGTGCAAAGAATCTGGCACCTTCTTACCAACTCAACTATTACCACCCTGACCCAAGCCAGCATCGTTTCTTATCTGCATAAATGCGACAGCCCCATAATTGTTTTCCCTACTTCTTACCTTACTCTCCGATCACCTCTCTTTTCCACTCAAAACCCTCCAGGGGTTGCCGCATTGCCCAGGGTCAATGACAACCCACATACAGTGACTAATCCCACATCTGGAACAGTCTCACCCAGGGATTTATTGACAATTCTTTTGCAGTGAGCTTTTCTTTGGCCACCCTATCTAAAATTGTGATCCTCACTCCAACCTCCCTCCCCAAATCCCTACCTCCTGCAGCCTGATTTTTCTCCTTAGCCCTCCATCAGTAAGCATCTGCCTTACTATGTTACATAGTACTCATGTGGTTTGCTTTTTTCTGTAAAGTGTAAACTCCCTGAGGGCAGGGAGTTCTGTTTATATCATTGGATGGTGGAGCCCAGGCCTACAACATGCCTGGCACAAAGCAGTTGTGTTGTTCACTATTTGTTGAATAAATTCATGAATAATCCAAAATAGAACTTACCAGGGGAAGGATTTGGAATAGGTGCCAGGTGTACTCTCTGCACAGCAGAACCAATTTCTTTTTTTAGGAAGGAAGGGATATAGTTTCCAGTCAGTCCACTAGAACTTGTAGAGCCGGAACCAACTGATTTGCAAAAGCAAAAGCTCGTTACTAAAAGGTGCATACACAGGACACCAGTGCAGAGCAACAAAGAATTAAGCTTTTACTTTGGGGGCAGAGGGAGAATTATGATGAAAACAGTAAATTCTGAGCAGAGCATTCCACCACGCCACACCGACGGAAAGGCTAGGAGGGGCAGAAGGTGCTGCTCCTGTAGACAGCAACCAAATAGAAGACTGTTATGTGAAACCAAGAGAGATTTGAAATCTTCATTTTTTATTAAAAAAAAAAAAACAAAAAACAAAACTTTAGCCTGGCCTGATGTTTGTTTTTTTCATCCCTAATATAGTTACCCTACTGTGTCAGCAAATCCAAATTCTAGAGTGTAGCTAAAACCACAATTCATTTAACCATTTCTTATTGGTCAACATATAGCTTACCTCCATTATTTCGCTATTCCACATCATAATACATTAAAAATAGTCTTATCCAGGGTGGCGCCTGTGGCTCAAGGAGTAGGGCGCCGGTCCCATATGCCGGAGGTGGTGGGTTCAGGCCCAGCCCCGGCCAAAAAAATAAATAAATAAATAAAGGGAGTTTAAAAAAAAAAAATAGTCTTATCCATAATCAGAAGAATTTAATCATTATTTAAAAATATTAAATATATTCACTTTTTATGACATTTTCATTTGAGAGTACTTTAAGGGCAGGGACTGCATGCTACTTATCTTTGTATTCTGGGATATTAACAGAATGCCTTGCATACAGCAGGCATTATTGATCTTGGATGAGTGAATGAGTACCTTTAATGCCTCAAGGTACACATAGGTAATGAAAAATGTAGTCACTGTCCATTATAATGTTAAGTTCTATCCATTAGGACAAGGTGCTAAGTACTAGAGTTACTGTCTGTAGGCCACATTCTTGACAACTGCTTCAGGCAGCGTGGCAAACAGGGTCTGGCGTGCCTGTGCGAGGAGCTCGGTTGGTTAGCAGGAGTACATTTTGTATTTCGTTGTATGAAGAAATATGGGGAAAGAATCTGGAGTAAGTCACAAAAGGGAAACAATGTATAAACACAAGAAAAGATGATGAACCTCACTAGTAAACAGGACATGCAGTAAGATACCATTTTGCACACATCACATTAGCACAAATTTTAGTCTTGACAGTACCAAGCGTTATGTAGGATGTAGTGCGCCTCCCATACCCTGCTGGAGAGCAATTTGGCGATATCTGTAAAGTTGAAGATGAGTACACCCTTTAGCCTAAAATGTTTACTCCTAGCGAATACACCCAGAGAATCTCTTACACATGTGTGTAGCAAGAAGGTATAATATTCATTTTAGTATTCATTTCTAATAGCAAAAATTGCAAACGACTTATGTGTTTGTCAGGAAGAGAAGGAATAGATAAATAATGGTCTAAGGTCAGGCGCGGTGGCTCAGGCCTGTGATCCCAGCACTTGGGAGGCTGAGGCAGGTGGATTGCCTCAGCTCACAGGTTTGAGACCAGCCTGAGTAAAAGCGAGACACCATCTCTACTAAAAACAGTAAAACTGAGGCAAGGGGATCGCTTGAGCCTGAGTTGGAGGTTGCTGTGAGCTATGATGCCATGGCACTTTACCCTGGGTGACAGCTTGAGGGTTTGTCTCAAAATAAATAAATAAATAAATAAATAAACAAACATCTAGTACAATTAATGATAGCATTGTGTGTATATCTTATATAATAAAGATTAATCATATGATATAGATGTATAATTGCTACACCCATAATATACTTATGAAAATGAGTGAATTGACAATCTATCTAGGATTATGTTTACATAAATTTCAAAACATGCGAAACCATACTATGAATTTCATACACATTTTTAAAAAGTGCGTTCTGGAACTGGAGACCATTATCCTAAGTGAAGTATCTCAGGAATGGAAAACCAAACGCTACATGTTCTCGATAATAATTTACAGCTAACTCATGGGCACATATGGGCACAAAGAGATATAAATGTCACTGGAAACCAAGAAGGGGGCAGGAGTAGAAATTGACCTATTGGGTACAAGGAACACCAAACATTACCTGGGTGATGGGCACACGAAATCCCTGACTTAAGCATTACAAAAGGTATCCATGTAACCAAAACATCTGTACCCTCTTCATATTTTGGAATTAAGAAACAAAAAAGTGCATGGGAATGATAAACACTAATCAAACTGAGGTGGGGGGGTGGGGAGGGGGAGGGGAAGTGGGGGAGAGGGAAGGAGACGAGGAAAGACCTAAACAGACACTGGGCTTCATGTGTATTTGCAAAGTTCCACGTCTTAAGTTGGGTGGTGGGTATGTGGGTATCCCTACTTTACCACTTTCACTTTCATTTTCTTGAAAATAAATGAACACTTAAGGGATGAAGGCAGAGAGGTGTGGAGCCCAGATGGTCGCCCATCAATGTGGAAGGGGAAGTGGCACCCAGCAGGTGCTGCCTGTGTGCGTGAAATGATGTGGAACAAGGTCGGCATCTGCCACAGCCAGGGCCTCAGACATCAGGCGTGGCTAGAGTTTCCAAGATTATTTTTGTTTATCCCTTGAGCCAGGGAAGATTCTTCTCTCCACCTACTCCTGAGGGAAGACCTCCATGGGAGCTGACTGGAGTCCCCAGGGCCTGATGCCAAGATCGAGAGAGGAGGGCAAGGCTGGACGAGGCCGGGGCTTTCACCCTACAAAGGCGCCCATGGCTCTACAGTTCATCCCCCAGTTCTCTGTCCCCAGCATGCCAGGGAACTTGCTTTTTGTCATTCTGAAGTGAATAATCATTACTCACCTGAATTTATTTTGCTGATTACTGACACTGTCCCTGAAGATTTTCCAGACAAACCAGAACTAGACCACGGATTAGGTGGTATAAAGTCCTTGCCTGGATTTGAGAGTATTCCATTTCTTATATTTATTCCTGATAGAGAGGAAATGAAACACAAAATACACATTTAATCTTGCACCAGACTGGAAATTAATGCAGAATCCAATTTGTTGAAAACTATGGTGCAATAATCAAAGCAAAAACTGACTGTGATGAAGTCAAGTGATAGAGGGCAGAAGGGAGATGCCGACTCATTTGTGGGAGGCCCGAGAAGGGGCCTCTAATTCTTCTACCAACAGATCTGTCACACATCTGGATCCTCTGATGCGGTGCTGAGCTTCAGCGCCCCTGGACATTCTAACCTCCCCCTTCACAGACTATTTCCAGTCATGCTTACAGGTTCTTCTCCAATCCCATCCTCTGCTCTTTTTTCTATGCATTGTGTCCCGAGGTTCCACCTTCTTCCCTCACCTGAATCGCCATGGCCATCATGTGCTGATGACTCTGGTCTGTACCAAGAACCATCACTGACTCTGAGCCCTTACAGCCAAGGCCTCCCAGAACAGGCCCTCAACTTCCACCACCTTGACCTCAAGACAGTCCACTTTCCTGCTAGATGGTTCATGTTCCCAGACGCACGGCAGCTATTTTTCAGAATTGAAAGTTTGAATTCCTCTTTTATCCCTTCCCTTCTTCCCCTGGAGATAAACAGAAAGAATTCTCTAATTCCCTCCCTGCGGTTTATTGCCCTTGCCTGTGGTCACTGTGGTTTCATTCAGTCTTCTCCCCTCTCACAACTGGATCACTCTATACCTGTCAACTGTCTCTCTTCTTCCAGGTCATCCTGGGAACTGTCAAGCCTGTCTTCTAAGACCACAGTGTCAGTCCTGATGAAGACCAACAGCATTTAGAAGCCTTATTTCCAAACAGAGGGTGAGAAATTTCATGCTTCAGGAGGGTCTGACGTTTCCAGCCCACGCCCACCCTTCTGACCCCACCTGCAGCCTGTGCCACCACTTTCCTCACCTGGCTGACAGTGACAGCCTGTTGGCCCCTCACCTGCACAAAGACGTACATAAAATCACTCTTCAGGGCTTGGCGCCTGTAGCACAGGGGTTATGGTGCCAGCCACATACACTAAAGTTGGCGGGTTCGAACCCAGCCCAGGCCAGCTAACAATGACAACTGCAACAAAAATAGCCGGGCATTGTGGCGGGCACCTGTAGTCCCAGCTATCTGGGAGGCTGAGGCAAGAGAATCGCTTAAACCCCAAAATTCGAGGTTGCTGTGAGCTGTGACGCGACAGTACTCTACAGAGGGCAACATAGTGAGACTTTGTCTCCCAAAAAAAACACTCCTCCGATTAAAACCCTTCATGAGCTTTCTACCTCTCATGAAATGCAAATTTCTTACAAGCCCGTAAAGACACCTGATCCTACATACTATGTCGCCTCTTCTCTTACTGTTACCGTGCTCTGACCACACTGGCCTCTGCCTCTCCTCCCACAGACCAACACCTTTCCCCTTTGCTGTTTCCTGCACCAGGTATGCTCTTTATGTTTTGTTTTTTTTTAAAGACAAAGTCTCACTTTATCACCCTGGGTAGAGTGCCGTGGCGTCACAGCTCATAGCAACCTCCAACTCCTGGGCTTAAGTGATTCTCTTGCCTCAGCCTCCTGAGTACCTGGGACTACAGGCACCCGCCACAATGCCTGGCTATTTTTGGTTGTAGTTGACATTGTTTGGTGGCCCGGGGCAGATCTGAACCCGCTAGCTCTGGTGTATGTGTCTGGCACCTGTGTCTGCTATAGGCACCACCCGGGTTTGCTTTCTTCTGCACATTTGCTCCCTCCTCATTCTTTGGGGTCCAGCTGAGTCACTTATTTAGAGAGGCCTTTCCTGACCACACCACCACCATTGGTGATTACTGCTTATCTCTAGTTCAAGTCTCTCCTCCACCACTGAATATCCGCTGCCTATAGGGTGAGGGTGAGGGTGTTGTCTATAGGGCTGCTGTTGTCTATAGGGTGAAGGAGTTCCCCGCAATCTTGCAACCCAGTGGCCTTGCTTGGTTATTTTGTTTGCCATAGAATTCCAAGTGCTTTGCACATAGTAGGTGCTTAAATGCATATTTATTGACTGAATGAATCTATGAATGAATGATTGGCTAGTGCCATAAGCATAAAACATGGATAATACTGAGAAAGGGTTAGGTACCCACCAAACTATAGTGCTCACACTTAGTACTTACTGCCTGGATGGTGTGGTTCCTGGTTTCCTGGTTGGCAACTGCTCCCCAACCTGTTCTGGTGGGGGGCTTCAGGCATGCTGCCTAGTTCTTACCACTTCCTCTCTCCCTCAGGGCTGGATCTATTTCTATACCAATTTTCTTATCTTAGGTGACTATAAAAGCTGAAAATGTGAGTCCTGGGTTTGGGCAAGTATTTCTATAATGTTCCCACCAGTTCTGAAGAAAAGCTCCCTAGTACTTGCCTTCTAAAACAAAATCTTTGTGAAAATGTGATTCCAAGGACAATTTATTATCGACAAGGATCAAAGCACAGCCAAGTCATGACATTACCAGGCAAGTATCGAGAATGCTTCAAGTAGTGCTGCTTGGCGGTGGATCTCAGGGTGGGCGTGTCCCGCCTGGGGTGTGAAGGCTGGGTGGGCGCGCTGCTTCCTGTGCCCACGGGCTCACAGGGCTTCAGGTCCAAAACACTCTCAAATCTGAAGCAAGAGAACGGGCTCGGATCAGCAGGAGGGAGACAGCGCATCAGAGAGGTGTGGGCACCCTCACAAACCCTACCCCGACAGACGTGACGTGCCTGCAGAGAGCATCATCGCTCTGCCTCTTCTTGTTTTTCAGGTCAATCCTGGTGAGGGACGGACTGAAATCGAAGTCCTCCAAGTCAGCCCACTCTTCGGAATCCTTTGAGGACCTGGAAATGAGACCCCACCTTCTCCTGCTCTTTGGCTTCATGTCACCGTTTTTGTGCTCCAGGGTAGTGAGGGTCTTCTGTGCATACAAGAAGAAGGGAGGAGAAAGCGGACCTGACATTAGGGGAGTCACCCTTGCCCCTCATTCTGAATTCCCCTTGTTATGAAAAGCAGGACTCCGGAGCGCAGCATTCCCCAACATGCACAGCTCATCTGGAAAGGCAAGTGTGGCAACACATCCCCGACGGCCAGTCTCATCTAGCCTGCACACGTTACGCTGGCTGTCGTCCTCTGAGGACAGTAAGTTGCATAAAATAAGAATTAAAAAAAAAAAAAGAAAGAAATTTGAGATACTTTTCACATACCAGGAGGATGGCTGAATTTCCACTCAGGCCTCATCCCTTAGACAATTAACACAGTTTCTACTGTTATAAATAGAGATGTAAGAAATCATGACTAAACCTGCTCTTTTACAGAAAACAATGCAAACAGAATGCCTTCTCTGCCTTCTTAGTAGACTTGGATCTATCTCTTAAGTAGACAAATAGCTACAACAAAAAACTTCCAAACACACACCCCTTCCAAATCACGGGCTGCAGTAAAGTGAGCAGACTAGATACTATCCTTGCAATCTCTGGCAATGTCACACCATGCTGGTTGGGAGCCAGCACCCAGCAAATACATGTTGAAAAAAAAAGTACCACTTTGGCACAAAGCTGTTGGAAAGTCAGACTCTTCAGACAACACTGCAAAGCTAGTGAGGACTAGAAATCCCTTTGTCAGGTGATTATTTTACTGAATCTAATGCTCATTGTTTCCTTCTGAAAACCAGGCCAAGAGGAGAAAATCCGGGCTCAATGACTAGCCCGACATTAACAGCGTTCATATGAATAACAGTCTACAAATAATAGTATGGCACTTTATGATTTTCAAGGCATCTTCACAAGCACCATGACCTTTGATCCTCATAAATGACTCTGTCTAGCAGGCTAGGTATGCGTTGTGATCTTCCTTTTAGACACGAGTCCATAGGGAGGGGTTAATAGTAACAGTGAAGAACATTTATTCAGTTCTAGGTAGGTGCTACGTACTATTCTAAATTCTTCTTTTTCTTTCTTTCTTTTTTTTTTTTTTGAGACAGAGTCTCACTCTGTTGCCCACACTAGAGTGTCCTGGGTTAGACTCCTGGGTTCATATGATCCTCCTGCCTCAGTCTCTAAGTAGCTGGGTCGACAGAAGCTCACCACAATGCCCCGCTAATTTCTTTATTTTTAGTAGAAACGGGGTTTCACTTTTGCTCAGGCCGGTTTCAAACTTCTAAGCTCAAGCAGTCCACTCATCCTGGCCTCCCAGACTACTAAGATTACAGGCATGAGTCACTATGCCCAGACTAAATTCTTTTCAAATGTTAACACAATTAGTCCTCAAAACAATTATATCAGGTAAGTGCTGTTATTATCCCTATTTTACAGATGAGAAAATGAGAAACAGACCAGGGTATAGAGCTGTCACCTAGAGGAGCTGAGATTTGAGACCTTGGTGCTCGGGCCACAGTCCAGCTCTTGACCACCTCCCCACAGCAGCGCCTCACAAGCTGCACTGTCAGTAAGAGGCACAGCCAGAGTCTGAATTTAGATCTTTAACTCCAAAGCCAAGGGTTTTCTCACAAGTCCATGCTGTTGCAAAGATAAATCTAACATAATTAGACCTTGTATACTGGGAAAGAAAATATTTTTGCACAATAAGTGGGGTCAGAGAGAGATAAGCTAGACACAAAGCTCACTGGTGATTCCTGGCTACTTACCGTCTGGGGATTCTTGCTGTGGACAGATGGGAAAAGCAAGGAGCTGGACTTGTCCTCCTGGAGCTGGCTCAGGTGATCTGTCCTGGAGGCCTCTGCTTTGTAGGGGCACATGAGATGCTGAGGGGGCTGGGTGGCTTGATGCTGTCGTGAAGAAATCCGTGTGTGGGGCTTAGTTGGGGGCTGGGTAGGAGGGGCTGGCTTAATATGAGGAGGTGGGCCTGCCTTTTCCAGGATGTCTTTTTGTGTTTTCCCTGAATCCTGAAGATTCTGTGTAGTGCTGCCCAGTGGGTGTCCAACCTGGAAGTAAGGGTATCGAAGTGCCTGAAAGGACAAAGACGGCTTTAGGAGAAAGATCTAGCCAGGGAAGTTAACACCATCGTGACCACTGTGCTATGTATTTCATGTGACCAATTTACTAGTTTCTTAGCCCAACTTAACTTATAAAATAGCATCCTCAATTTGTAACGCCCCTTGTGATTCTCCTTAACTAAGATACAATGAAATGATATGTCCTGGTTGCAATACTTAAAATTACTTGGACAAAGCATTCAGTTATGATGCTTTTACCCTCACTCCTTCTGGAAAGCATCTGGCTCAACACAGATCCTAGTTCTATAACTTATACCATGTGTCTTAAATATGATATTTCATCTTTCTAAACCTATTTCTCTTTTTCAAGAGAAAAGGCTAATATAAAGCTGAAAAACGCCAAACATAATCCTGGAGGACTCAGAAAAATCTAGTACAAAGTAAGTAGGCATGGTGGTACCTGTGGCTCAAAGGGGTGGGATGCCGGCCCCATATGCCCAAGGTGGCGGGTTCAAACCCAGCCCCGGCCAAAAAAACTGCAACCCCCCCCCCCAAAAAAACAAAAACAAAAATAAAAACTAAAACAAAGTAAGTAGGCACATCTCCTTTTATCACAGAAGAGCCCAGAGTGTAATACACAGTATAGTAGTGGAGTTAAACGTTCCCTAACAAGGACAACTAACAAATACACGCTGCCAGTCATTGGGAGTAATCGAGTTTTCTAAATCTTAAAGTTTGAGGGTTTATAATTATTTCTGAAATACTCCCTGTATTCCCTTGTCTTTTTGAATGAAAGGCATTAAACATAACATAGTTTTTCTTATGATTCTAGAACAGCGGTTCTCGACCTCCCTAACGCTGCGGCCCTTTAATATAGTTCCTGTGGGTTGCGACCCACAGGTTGAGAACCGCTGTTCTAGAACATAGTTATAAACATCTGTAAAGATTATACATGAAGACAGATAAGAGGTAAGTAATGTAGATATTCTAGTAGAGGTCCTGGACCTCTGGCATCCAAGTTGAAAGCCTACTCTGCAGTCCCAAGCATTATTGTAAGTCTCAACTGACATAGGAGGTTTTTTTATTTTTATTTTTATTTTTTTAGAGACAGAGTCTCACTTTACTGCCTTCAGTAGAATGCCATGATGTCACAGGACTCACAGCAACCTCTAGCTCTTGGGCTTCAGCGATTCTCCTGCCTCAGCCTCCTGAGCAGTTTTTTTTTTTTTTTTTTAATTTGGGAAGTATTTTAGTTTTTCTAACACTATTCCTTTTTATTATTATTTTTATTTTTTTATTAAATCATAGTTGTGTATATTAATGCAATCATGGGGTACAATGTGCTGGTTTCATATACAATTTGAAATATTTTCTTTTTTTTCTTTGAGACAGAGCCTTAAGCTGTCACCCTGGGTAGAGTGCAGTGGTATGACAGCTCACAGCAACCTCCAACTCCTGGGCTCAAACGAGTTTCCTGCCTCTGCCCCCCAAGTAGCTGGGACTACAGGTGCCTGCCACAATGCCCACAACGCCCCTATTTTTTGGTTACAGCCATCATTGTTGTTTGGTGGGCCCAGGCTGGATTCGAACCTGCCAGCTCAGGTGTATGTGGCTGGCACCTTAGCTGCTTGAGCCACAGGCACTGACCCACAATTTGAAATATTTTCATCAAACTGGTTAACATAGCCTTCACAGCATTTTCTTGTTATTGTGTTAAGACATTTACATTCTTTCTACACTTAGTAAATTTCATATATACCCTTGTAAGATGCACCATAGGTGTGGTCCCACTGATTACCCTCCCTCCACCCATCCTCCCCCCTCCCCTCCCCTCTCTCTCCCTTTTCCCCTTCTCCTTGGGCTACAATTGGGTTATAGCTTTCATATGAAAGCTATAAATTGGTTTCATAGTAGGGTTGAGTACACTGGATACCTTTTCTTCCATTCTTGAGATACTTTGCTAAGAAGAATATGTTCCAGCTCCATCCATGTAAACAAGAAAAAGGTAATGTCTCCATCTTTCTTTAAGGCTGCATAATATTCCATGATATACGTATACCACAATTTATTAATCCATTCGTGGGTCTATGGGCACTTGGGCTTCTTCCATGACTTAGCAATTATGAATTGGGCTGCAATAAACATTTTGGTACAAATATCTTTGTTATAATGTGATTTTTGGAGGGTGGAGACTAGATGGCTACCTGAAGCCAGCTTTCCACAGAGGCTCCCGTCCAGAAGGAGAGTTAAAGGACAGAAATTTAGCAAGTAATGAGGTGGATTAGAGCTGCACCAAGAGAGAAGGTTGAAGAACGCACATCAACCCCACTGAGGCGAGCTGCAACCCCAAGGATACAAACAAAAGGTACAAAATCCATCACCAAGCGGACGGGAGTCCCCTCCCCCATGAGAATGGCTCAGAGTGCCCCATAAACAAACGAGCAGAGTTCAAAGGTCCTCCCACTACACTCCATGGGAGAGACCCTCTAAAAACCAAACCTACCTCCCCTACTAGGGTACCACGGCGTTCTCCTGCCAGGCATAAAACTGTATATATTCTCTACCTGCAACTCTGAGCTTCCAGTACTCCTCTCCACTCTCACTCTGAGGTCTGGAGGCCTGTTCCCCAAGAGTCCAGATTCTTGGGTGATTTCTCAAGGGGTGTGGACAGGGCCTAAATTGCAGCTGGTCAATGTTGACTCTGTGGCACGGGAGTGAGGAGAGGATGGTCAGCTGAGAGGGAACCACATAGGAGCAGCGGTGCCCTGAGGAGCAGAGCAATAGCCGTCTTTTGGCAACAACAGGACTCACTCCCGGATATTCTGAAGCCACACTCCCTGTCTCCTTGGGCAATCAGAGGAGGCTGGGCATCTACTCAGGTGGCAACCACCATGGAACAGATCTGGGACGGAAACGCAGGCCCCGTGAGTAAAGGGTTTGCCTGAGGCAGTACCGGCCTGGGTGGAGCTTGGGAACTAGAAACGCACGGGCAGAGTCGGGAAGTTCCTAGGGCAGGGCTGACCCAGAGGATGGCTTTACTGAGCCTGAGATGCACCTGGCCCCCAGGGGACTGTCAGCCTATAGACAAAGGAAGACAGGTGGCTGGAACTGACAGCTAACTGAATATAAACCTGCAGGAGCAAAGACAGGACCTGAGGCGCAGGCTCTGGGAACTCAAAACAGCTTCTCTTCTGCAGGGGAATTTAGCACGGACAGAAACAAATTCCCACAAAGTTGTTCTGTTCTGTTCTGTTCTGTTAGTAACATCAATCAGCTGTGGGGCTGGAACTGAGTGAACACCCCCCCAGCCTCCATCAAGCGCCCGAGGTTGTCAGGCCTCACCTCTCCCTGCTAGATAGAGGCAGAGCACAGCGGCCTGGCTGAGCAGACATAGGTTTCTTTGTGATTCAGGCAGGTGCAAACCCCTGGAGTATCTGTTCACTACAGGCAACTGGGTCACAGACCTGCGAGGCTATCAGTGACTGCATGTGACAGAGATGTAAGGCAGGAAAGGAGGCATCAACCTTCCCAGACTGATCTATTTGCTGGGTGGGTCCTCCTGACTCAACAGAGCACCGGAGCAAGTCCTATCTGAGTTGTCACAGACCCCTGCAATCCAGTTGCCAGAGACCTTTTAAACTATCTCACCTGAGACGGGTGCTGACTGAGGCAATTGATTTGGACCTTTTAAACTGAGCCAATTGCCCAAGGACTATTCAAGTGGTGCCCTGGGTGTGTGGTTGTAGGAAGGTTTGATTTTCCTTTTCCAATTGTTGCCTGTGGAGGGCGGGGTGACTTAATTGCTGGTATTTCTCCACAGCTGAGACTTCAACTCAGAGTAACTGTTTCACTAGGGTTGAACAGAGACCAGCTGAAAACAAGAAAGAACCACTTAGCCCCACCACACCAAACAGGTCCCCAGTTTCTCAGGCCATAGCACTGTACAGGTCCTTGACAAAGCTTCAGGGGAAAAATCAAACGTTGTAAAACAATCATGGGGCGGAATCAGCAGAAAAACTCTGGTAACATGAATAACCAGAATAGATCAACCCCACCCAAGGAAAGATATGGCAGATGTAACTCAAAATCCCATTCATAAACAGCTGGCCGAGATGTCAGAAATCGAATTCAGAATTTGGATTGCAAACAAGATTAATAGAATGGAGGAAAATTTGGAATTAGAAATTCGAGGAGGAATTCAAAAGTCGGAATTGGAAATTAAGGAGAAATTCAAAAGTTGTCTCAAGACTTTAACGAATTTAAAGACAAAAGCACCAAAGACTTTGACGCAATGAAGCAAGAATTTGCAGCCCTCAAAGATCTGAAAAATACACTAGAAGCCCCCAGTAACAGAGTGGAGCAAGCAGAAGAAAGGATTTCTGACATTGAAGATAAAGCCTTTGAATGCTCCCAAACTATCAAAGAGGAAGAGAAATGGAGAGCAAAAACGGATCATTCTCTCAGAGAGCTCTGGGAGAATTTAAAGAAGGCTAATATCCGCCTCATTGGAATCCCTGAAACTGATGAAGTGGCATTGCAAGGCACAGAGGCCCTTCTCCATGAAAGTATGAAAGAGAATTTTCCAGACATGCCAAGAGATTCTGAAATTCAGATAGCAGACAGTTTCAGAACCCCAGCATGACTCAGTCCCAATAAGACATCTCCCAGGCATATCACAATTAACTTCACTAAAGTTAATATGAAGGAGAAAATTCTGAAAGCAGCCAGATGTAAGAAATGCATTACTACAAAGGGAAGAATATTAGAATGACTGCACATCTCTCTGCTGAAACTTTTCAAGCGAGAAGAGGGTGGTCATCGACTTTTAATCTCCTAAAGCAAAATAACTTTCATTTTTTTTTTTTTTTATTGTTGGGGATTCATTGAGGGTACAATAAGCCAGTTACACTGATTGCAATTGTTAGGTAAAGTCCCTCTTGCAATCATGTCTTGCCCCCATAAAGTGTGACACACACCAAGGCCCCACCCTCCTCCCTCCATCCCTCTTTCTGCTTAATTGTCATTAATTGTCCTCATATCAAGATTGAGTACATAGGATTCATGCTTCTCCATTTTTGTGATGCTTTACTAAGAATAATGTCTTCCACTTCCATCCAGGTTAATACGAAGGATGTAAACTCTCCATTTTTTTTAATAGCTGAATAGTATTCCATGGTATACATATACCACAGCTTGTTAATCCATTCCTGGGTTGGTGGGCATTTAGGCTGTTTCCACATTTTGGCAATGGTAAATTGAGCTGCCATAAACAGTCTAGTACAAGTGTCCTTATGATAAAAGGATTTTTTTCCTTCTGGGTAGATGCCCAGTAATGGGATTGCAGGATCGAATGGGAGGTCTAGGTTGAGTGCTTTGAGGTTTCTCCATACTTCCTTCCAGAAAGGTTGTACTAGTTTGCAGTCCCACCAGCAGTGTAAAAGTGTTCCCTTCTCTCCACATCCACGCCAGCATCTGCAGTTTTGAGATTTTGTGATGTGGGCCATTCTCACTGGGGTTAGATGATATCTCAGGGTTGTTTTGATTTGCATTTCTCTAATATATAGAGATGATGAACATTTTTTTATATGTTTGTTAGCCATTCGTCTGTCATCTTTAGAGAAAGTTCTATTCATGTCTCTTGCCCATTGATATAAGGGATTGTTGGCTTTTTTCATGTGGATTAATTTGAGTTCTCTATAGATCCTGGTTATCAAGCTTTTGTCTGATTGAAAATATGCAAATATCCTTTCCCATTGTGTAGGTTGTCTCTTTGCTTTGGTTATTGTGTCCTTAGCTGTACAGAAGCTTTTCAGTTTAATGAAGTCCCATTTGTTTATTTTTGTTGTTGTTGCAATTGCCATGGCAGTCTTCTTCATGAAGTCTTCCCCCAGGCCAATATCTTCCAGTGTTTTTCCTATGCTTTCTTTGAGGATTTTTATTGTTTCATGCCTTAAATTTAAGTCCTATATCCATCTTGAATCAATTTTTGTGAGTGGGGAAAGGTGTGGGTCCAGTTTCAGTCTTTTACATGTAGACATCCAGTTCTCCCAACACCATTTATTGAATAGGGAGTCTTTCCCCCAAGGTAAGTTCTTGTTTGGTTTATCAAAGATTAGGTGGTTGTAAGATGTTAGTTTCATTTCTTGGTGTTCAATTCGATTCCAAGTGTCTATGTCTCTGTTTTTGTGCCAGTACCATGCTGTCTTGACCACTATGGCTTTGTAGTACAGACTAAAATCTGGTATGCTGATGCCCCCAGCTTTATTTTTGTTACTAAGAAGTGCCTTAGCTATACGGGGTTTTTTCCGGTTCCATACAAAACGCAGAATCATTTTTTCCAAATCTTGAAAGTATGATGTAGGTACTTTGATAGGAATGGCATTGAATAGGTAGATAGCTTTGGGAAGTATAGACATTTTAACAATGTTGATTCTTCCCATCCATGAGCATGGTATGTTCTTCCATTTGTTAATATCCTCTGCTATTTCCTTTCTGAGGATTTCATAGTTTTCTTTATAGAGGTCCTTCACCTCCTTCGTTAGGTATATTCCTAGGTATTTCATTTTCTTTGAAACTATGGTGAAGGGAGTTGTGTCCTTAATTAGCTTCTCATCTTGACTGTTATTGGTGTATACAAAGGCTACTGACTTGTGGACATTGATTTTATATCCTGAAACATTACTGTATTTTTTGATGACTTCTAGGAGTCTTGTGGTTGAGTCTTTGGGGTTCTCTAAGTATAAGATCATGTCGTCAGCAAAGAGGGAGAGTTTGACCTCCTCTGCTCCCATTTGGATTCCCTTTATTTCCTTGTCTTGCCTAATTGTATTGGCTAGAACTTCCAGCACTACGTTGAATAGTAAAGGTGACAGAGGACAACCTTGTCTGGTTCCAGTTCTAAGAGGAAAAGCTTTCAGTTTTACTCCATTCAGTAAAATATTGGCTGTGGGTTTGTCATAGATAGCTTCAATCAGTTTTAGAAATGTGCCACCTATGCCTATACTCTTCAGAGTTCTAATTAGAAAAGGATGCTGGATTTTATCAAATGCTTTTTCTGCATCTATTGAGAGGATCATGTGATCTTTATTTTTGCCTCTGTTAATATGGTGGATAACGTTTATAGACTTGCGTATGTTAAACCAGCCTTGCATCCCTGGGATGAAGCCTACTTGGTCATGATGAATGACTTTTTTGATGATAAGCTGTAATCTATTGGCTAGGATTTTGTTGAGAATTTTTGCATCTATGTTCATGAGTGAGATTGGTCTGAAATTCTCCTTTTTGTTTGGGTCTTTTCCTGGTTTTGGTATCAGGGTGATGTTTGCTTCATAGAATGTGTTGGGGAAGATTCCTTCTTCCTCAGTTTTTTGGAATAATTTCTGCAGTACAGGAAGAAGCTCTTCCTTGAAGGTTTGATAGAATTCTGGAGTGAAGCCATCTGGACCAGGGCATTTTTTAGTTGGAAGCTTTTTTATTGTTTCTTTGATCTCAGTGCTTGAAATTGGTCTGTTCAGGAGGTCTATTTCATCCTGGCTAAGTCTAGGGAGAGGGTGTGATTCCAAATATTGATCCATTTCCTTCACATTGTCAAATTTCTGGGCATAGAGTTTCTGGTAGTATTCAGAGATGATCTCTTGTATCTCTGTGGGATCAGTTGTTATTTCCCCTTTATCGTTTCTGATTGAGGTTATTAGAGATTTTACTTTTCTATTTCTAGTTAGTCTGGCTAATGGTTTATCTATTTTATTTATTTTTTCAAAAAACCAACTCCTTGTTTCATTAATTTTCTGAATGATTCTTTTGTTTTCAATTTCATTGATCTCTGATTTGATTTTGGATATTTCTTTTCTTCTACTGAGTTTAGGCTTAGATTGTTCTTCTTTTTCCAATTCCATAAGATCTCTTGTGAGATTGTTGATGTGCTCTCTTTCTGTTTTTCGAATGTAGGCATCTAAAGCGATGAATTTTCCTCTCAAAACTGCTTTTGCAGTATCCCACAGGTTTTGGTAGCTTGTGTCTTCATTGTTGTTATGCTCAAGGAAGTTAATGATTTCCTGTTTTATTTCTTCCTTCACCCATCTGTTATTCAACAGAAGATTGTTTAATTTCCATGCCTTTGGGTGGGCTTGAGCATTTTTGTTAGAGTTGAGTTCCACCTTTAGTGCCTTATGGTCTGAAAAGATACAAGGTAAAATTTCAATTCTTTTGATTCTGTTGATATTTGTTTTGTGTCCCAGGATATGATCAATTTTGGAGAATGTTCTATGGGGTGATGAGAAGAATGTATATTCTTTATCTTTGGGGTGGAGTGTTCTATATGCATCTATCAAGCATAGTTGTTCTAGGGTCTCATTTAAATCTCTTACATCTTTGTTTAATTTCTGTTTAGAGGATCTGTCCAGCTCTGTAAGAGGTGTGTTAAAGTCCCCTGTTATGATGGTATTATCAGATATCATATTGCTCAGACTGAGTAAGGTGTGCTTCAGGAATCTGGGAGCATTTAAATTGGGTGCATAAATATTTAGAATGGAAATGTCTTCTTGTTGTATTTTTCCCTTGACCAATATAAAGTGACCATCTTTGTCTTTTTTTACTTTAGTTGCTTTAAATCCACATGTATCTGAAAATAAGATTGCAACTCCTCTTTTCTTCTGAATTCCATTTGCCTGAAAAATTGTCTTCCAACCCTTGACTCGGAGCTTTAATTTGTCTTTTGAGGCCAGGTGTGTTTCTTGCAGACAGCAAATGGATGGCTTGTGTTTTTTAATCCAGTCAGCCAATCTATGTCTCTTCAGTGGGGAATTCAAGCCATTAACATTTATTGAGATAATTGATAAGTGTGGTAGTATTCTATTCGTCTTATTTGGTGAGAGTCCATTGCTTAGTTTTATCTTTTGCATCAGTGTGGAGGTTAGGTTTTGTCCTTTGATTTCTGAGTTCTTACTTTGCTGCTGATCCATTGTGGTGGTCAGTGTGCAGAACAGGTTGAAGTATTTCCTGTAGAGCTGGTCTTGTTGTGGCGAATTTCCTCAATGTTTGTATATCCGTAAATGATTTGATTTCTCCGTCAATTTTGAAGCTTAGCTTAGCAGGGTACAGAATTCTGGGCTGAAAATTGTTCTGTTTAAGTAGATTAAAGGTAGATGACCATTGTCTTCTTGCTTGGAAAGTTTCATTAGAGAAGTCTGCGGTAACTCTGATGGATTTGCCCCTGTAGGTCAACTGGCGCTTACTCCTGGCAGCTTGCAGAATCTTTTCTTTTGTCTTGACTTTGGACAGGTTCATCACAATGTGTCTTGGAGAAGCTCGGTTAGAGTTGAGGTGTCCTGGGGTCCGATATCCCTCTGAAAGCAGTGTGTCAGACTCTTTGGTGATGTTTGGGAAATTTTCTTTTATAATATTCTCTAGTATGGCTTCCATTCCTCTGGGGCACTCTTCTTCCCCTTCTGGAATTCCTATAACTCGTATGTTGGAACGCTTCATAAAGTCCCATAATTCTGACAGTGAACGTTCTGCTTTCTCTCTCTTCTTTTCTGCCTCTTTTACTATCTGAGTTATCTCAAGAACTTTGTCTTCTACCTCTGAAATTCTTTCTTCTGCATGGTCTAACCTGTTGCTGATACTTTCCATTGCATCTTTAAGTTCCCTGATTGACTGTTTCATTTCCTTCAGCTCTGCTATATCCTTTTTATATTCTTCATATCGTTCATCTCTTATTTGATTCTGTTTTTGGATTTCCTTTTGGTTATTTTCCACTTTATTAGCAATTTCCTTCATTGTTTCCATCATTTCTTTCATTGTTTTCAACATGTGTATTCTAAATTCCCTTTCTGTCATTCCTAACATTTCTATACTGGTGGAATCATCTGCAGTAGCTACCTCATGGTCCCTTGGTGGGGTTGTTCTAGACTGGTTCTTCATGTTGCCTGGAGTTTTCTGCTGATTCTTCCTCATGAGTGATTTCTTTTATCTGTTTCCTTGCCCTAATTTTCCTTTCACTTCCTCTTGCTCTTTAAGTTCTTGTGCCTGTGGAGTAAGGGTTACAGGACCAGAAGGGTGAGAAGGTTGAAGAGCAAAAAAAGGGGATGAAAGAAAGGAGGACCGAGTGATAAGAAAAAAAGAAAGATAGAGAAAGGAGAGGGGGTGGGTATAAGGAATATTGACAAAAAGAAGAGAGGCACAGAAAGAGGGAGACAGGGCAATATAGGTGTACAGTAGGGTACTTTGACACAACCTTAAAAAACCCCACCTTCTGGGGGTGCCCAGTTGCGTGGTTCCCTTGAGGTCAGCAGCTCTTTGCTAACCTGATCAGACACAGTACCCCACCTCCACCAAGTAGGGAGGAAAGACAAAAATGCTATAAATTAAACCAAAAGAAGCAAACAGTAAACTTTACGGGGATAAAATTGGGTGAAAAACCAAATTATATCGGTAGAAACACTAGCAAAAATGAAGTTGAAGTTATTTAGAAAGGCAGGAATGGGAAATTATAATTAAACTAGCAAAATTGAGAAAGAAAAAGGGATCTATGTGGAAAAGATTGAAATTAAAAAAAGAAAAGAACATCAGCAACGTCAAAATAAACAAACAAAAAAAAACAACCAAACCAAAAAAAAAAAGAAGAAAAAAATACACCACCAAAAACAAAGCAGTTTGTATATGTTATTGAATATTGTCTGGGCAACACGTGGTCTTCTGGGGTATGAGATGTTAGTCACAGTTCTGATACGACTGGAGGCTGCTGATTTCTCAAACCCCAGCAGGTAGACACCCTAAATCTCTCTTCAGCCTACTTAGAAGGCACTTTGAACTTGTAAACTTGCTGAGCAGAAGCTTTCCCAGCTTTCTCGCTGGAATCGCTGCTGAAGTGGCTATCCACTTACTCAGTGTGCCAAAACCGGTCTCACTCTGCCCCCGAGGGTCAGGGCTGCAAGGCAGCTCAGACCCCACCCTTAGGCTACTTGGTTGCTGGGTTACCAGCTCCCACCCGTTTCTAGCTCCGCGACCCTGAGGGCGGAGCTTGCCGGGGCAGATCACTGACAATGGATCCGTGTGACCCACCGCCAAACACTATTAGCTCCGTCTGGCTCAGCGGCTCAGACTGGGGCCCTAGACAACGGCCAAAGTTCTCCGCACTCCCGCTCAGGCCTTCCCCAAGGCAGTTCAACTCAGTGCCAAGTCCAAGGACATCAAAACAGTTCACAGGTAAGGCCTTTCTGGTTTGCAGTCTCGCTGCTACTGAACTTACAGTTGTGGGCGGGTTTAGACGGATTGAACACACGCGACCACTTGCCGGTTTTCCACTGTTTTAGTCCTCCTCTTGGGGTCCAGAAGTCTCTCGCTGACTCCCTGTATCTTCATAGGAGTGATGATAGGCAGTTCCCACCAGCCAGAGATGCCTGGAGTCCTATCTCCCCAGACTCACGGTGCCCAGATGCAAGGAAGCTGTTACTCGGCTGCCATCTTGCTCCGCCTCCCCGCAAAATAACTTTCAACCCAGGATCCTGTATCCAGCTAAACTGAGTTTCATTTATGATGGAGAAATTAAATACTTTAATGACATTCATATGTTGAAGAAATTTGCCATAACCAAACCAGCTCTTCAGGATATTCTCAGACTTATCCTCCATAATGACCAGCCCAATCCTCTACCACAAAAGTAAACTCACTCAGAAACTTTTGATCAAACGCCAACTTCCACAGTGGTGAAAGGATTAAAAGTGTCCACTGGACTTTTGAAAAACTCGATACCCAAAATTTTACAGACTTATCAATATTCTCCATTAATGTGAATGGCTTAAACTGTCCTCTAAAGAGGCACAGGTTAGCTGACTGGATACAAAAACTCAGGCCAGATATTTGCTGCATACAAGAGTCACATCTTACCTTAAAAGATAAATATAGACTCAGTGTGAAAGGATGGTAGTCCATATTTCAGGCAAATGGTAATCAGAAAAAAGCAGGTGTTGCAATTCTAATTGCAGACACAATAGGCTTTAAACCAACAAAAGTAAGGAAGGATAAGAATGGTCACTTCATATTTATTAAGGGCAATACTCAATATGATGAGATTTCAATTATTAATATCTATGCACCCAACCAGAATGCACCTCAATTTATAAGAGAAACTCTAACAGACATGAGCAACTTGATTTCCTCCAGCTCCATAATAGTTGGAGATTTCAACACTCCTTTGGCAGTGTTGGAACGATCTTCCAATAAGAAGCTGAGCAAAGAAATTTTAGATTTAAATCTAACCATCCAACATTTGGATTTAGCAGACATCTACAGAACATTTCATCCCAACAAAACTGAATACACATACTTCGCATCAGCCCACGGAACATACTCCAAAATCGATCACATCTTAGGTCACAAGTCTAACCTCAGTAAATTTAAAGGAATAGAAATTATTCCTTGCATCTTCTCAGACCACCATGGAATAAAAGTTGAACTCAGTAACAACAGGAATCTGCACACTCATACAAAAACATGGAAGTTAAATAATCTTTTTTTTTTTTTTGTGGTTTTTGGCTGGGGCTGGGTTTGAACCCGCCACCTTCGGCATATGGGGCCGGCGCCCTACTCACTGAGCCACAGGCGCCGCCCCGGAAGTTAAATAATCTTATGCTGAATGATAGCTGGGTCAGAGATGAGATTAAGAAGGAAACTGCCAAATTTTGGAACAAAACAACAATGAAGACATGAATTATCAGAACCTCTGGGATACTGCAAAGGAAGTCCTAAGAGGGAAATTTATAGCACTGCAAGCCTTCCTCAAGAGAACGGAAAGAAAGGAAGTTAACAACTTAATGGGACATCTGAAGCAACTGGAAAAGGAAGAACATTCCAACCCCAAACCCAGTAGAAGAAAAGAAATAACCAAAATTAGAGCAGAATTAAATGAAATTGAAAACAAAAGAATTATAAAAGAGATCAATAAATCAAAAGGTTGGTTTTTGGTGGCACGTGAGGTGGTCCCTTGGATCTGTGTCTTGCTTCAACAGTGCTTGGATGGAACAGACCCGGGGACTCCCGTTTTTCCAGCTTTCGGCAATTTTCCAGTCTCATTCTTTTCTTTTCCACTTGCAATCTCTGGGACCTTCTTCACTTCCATCTCCTGCCTCTGGAGCCAGCTAACACCGTTTTTTTATGGTTAGTTCCTTATTACTGATCAACCATGAGCTCCCAGATTTGTCAGAATTATTCCACTGATGTGGAGGCTGCCGTCAACCGCCTGGTCAACTTGCATCTGTGGGCCTCCTTCACCTACCTCTCTCTGGGCTACTATTTTGACCGCGACAATGTGGCTCTGAAAGGCGTGGGCCACTTCTTCCGCGAGTTGGCGGAGGAGAAGCGCGAGGGCTCTGAGCGTCTCTTGAAGATGCAAAACCAGCGTGGCAGCCGCGCTCTCTTCCTGGACGTGCAGAAGCCATCTCAAGATGAATGGGATACAACCCTGGACGCATTGGAAGCCACCTCAGCCCTGGAGAAGAGCCTGAACCAGTCTCTTTTGGATCTTCATACCCTGGGTTCTGTCCGCACAGACCCTCATCTCTGTGACTTCCTGGAGAGTCACTTCCTAGATGAGGAAGTGAAACTCCTCAAGAAGATGGGCGACCACATGACCAACCTCCACAGGCTGGCTGGCCCCCAGGCTGGGCTGGGCGAGTATCTCTTCAAAAGGCTCACTCTCAAGCACGACTAAGAGCCTGTGGAGACCAGTGACCTCTGAGGAGCCCTTTTCTTTTTTTTTTTTTTTTTTTTTGGAGTGGGTAGTGGTGAATAGTTTTAATTTGATTGGACACTGGGGAAGAAGACATAGCATGTTGACAATATTTTTTCAGAACATATTTATCAAAGGAAGAAATGAGAAAATCAATTTCTTCCAGAAATAAATGGAAGTAGATTTTAGTTGTATTAATGAGAACCAGGCTAAAGGGTTTTGTTTATAGGCATATATATTAGTTAAAATTGAGCTTTTCTTTTCAATATTTACTACTTGGAGAATGCCAGAATAACTCGATTATATCCCAAAAGTAGAATCTCAAAAAACTTCAGTCTTACTGGATAGTCCAAGAAGCTCAGTGCTAACTATTTTGTATTTTCTCTTTATAAATTATGATTTTTTTTACATTTAAATTATTATTTTTTATTTTTTTATTAAATCATAGCTGTGTACATTAATGCAATCATGGTCTTTTTTAATTATTATGATAATGATTACTATTATAGTTGCATATCTTCATAGGGTACATATATTTTGATGCAGGCATACAATGTAAGTTAATCAAATCACAGTAATTGGGGTACCCATCATCTCTTTGTTAGGAACGCTCCGATTCCACTCTTCTAGTTATTTTAAAGTATACCCTAACTTATTGTTGATGATGCCCACTTTGCTGTGCTGTCAAATATTGTTTATTCTATCTAACTATATTTTTACACTCATTAATACTCCCTGACTTATCCCTGCCCTCTTGTTACACTTTTTAGCCACTAGTAACCATTATTCTATTCTCTGTCTGTGAGAAGTCAATTGTTTTTAATATTTAGTTCCCACATATTAGAAAACACACGTGAGATTTGTCTTTCTGTACTTGGCTTATTTGTTCTCTAGTTTCATCCATGTTGTTGCAAATGAAAGGATTTCATTCTTTTTTTGTGGCTATATTACATTGTATGTGTGTACCACCATTTCTTTATCCATTAATCCATTGATGGGTACTTATGTTGCTTCCAAATCTTGGCTATTTTGAATATTGTAGCAAAAAACATGGGAGTGCAGATATCTTTTTGATATACTGATTTCCCCTTCTTTGGTTATACACCCAGCAGTGAGTGAGATTGGTAGGTCATATGATAGTTCCATTTTTAGTTGTTTAAGGAATCTCCATACTTTTCTCCATAGTGATTGCATGAATTTACATTCCCGCCAACAAGTTATGAGGGTTCCCCTTTCTCTACATCCTCATCAGTAGTCGTTATTGTCTTTTTAGTAAAAGTCGTTTTAACCTCAGTGAAATGACACCTCATTATAGTTTTGATTTGCATTTCTCTGATGACTAATGATTTTGAGCATTTTTTTTCGTATTCCTGTGGGCCATTTATTTGTCTTCTTTTGAAGCCAGGTGTGTTTCTTGCAGACAGCAAATGGATGGCTTGTGTTTTTTAATCCAGTCAACCAATCTATGTCTCTTCAGTGGGGAATTCAAGCCATTAACATTTATTGAGATAATTGACAAGTGTGGTAGTATTCTATTCGTCTTATTTGGTGAGAGTCCATTGCTTAGTTTTATCTTTTGCATCAGTGTGGAGGTTAGGTTCTGTCCTTTAATTTCTGAGTTCTTACTTTGCTGCTGATCCATTGTGGTGGTCAGTGTGCAGAACAGGTTGAAGTATTTCCTGTAGAGCTGGTCTTGTTGTGGCGAATTTCCTCAATGTTTGTATATCCGTAAATGATTTGATTTCTCCGTCAATTTTGAAGCTTAGCTTAGCAGGGTACAGAATTCTGGGCTGAAAATTGTTCTGTTTAAGTAGATTAAAGGTAGATGACCATTGTCTTCTTGCTTGGAAAGTTTCATTAGAGAAGTCTGCGGTCAATCTGATGGATTTGCCCCTGTAGGTCAACTGGCGCTTACTCCTGGCAGCTTGCAGAATCTTTTCTTTGGTCTTGACTTTGGACAGGTTCATCACAATGTGTCTTGGAGAAGCTCGGTTAGAGTTGAGGCGTCCTGGGGTCCGATATCCCTCTGAAAGCAGTGTGTCAGAATCTTTGGTGATATTTGGGAAATTTTCTTTTATAATATTCTCTAGTATGGCTTCCATTCCTCTGGGGCATTCTTCTTCCCCTTCTGGAATTCCTATAACTCGTATGTTGGAACGCTTCATAAAGTCCCATAATTCTGACAGTGAACGTTCTGCTTTCTCTCTCTTCTTTTCTGCCTCTTTTACTATCTGAGTTATCTCAAAAACTTTGTCTTCTACCTCTGAAATTCTTTCTTCTGCATGGTCTAACCTGTTGCTGATACTTTCCATTGCATCTTTAAGTTCCCTGATTGACTGTTTCATTTCCTTCAGCTCTGCTATCTCCTTTTTATATTCTTCATATCGTTCATCTCTTATTTGATTCTGTTTTTGAATTTCCTTTTGGTTATTTTCCACTTTATTAACAGTTTCCTTCATTGTTTCCATCATTTCCTTCATTGTTTTCAACATGTGTATTCTAAATTCCCTTTCTGTCATTCCTAACATTTCTGTATAGGTGGAATCCTCTGCAGTAGCTACCTCATGGTCCCTTGGCGGGGTAGTTCTGGACTGGTTCTTCATGTTGCCTGGAGTTTTCTGCTGATTCTTCCTCATGGGTGATTTCTCTTATCTGTTTACTTGCCCTAATTTTCCTTTCAATTCCTCTTGCTCTTTAAGTTCTTGTGCCTGTGGACCTGTGTGTCAAAACTGGTCTCCCTCTGCCCCCGAGGGTTAGGGCTGCAAGGCGGCTGAGGAGCCCTTTTCAAACCATCAGGGCTTCTGCCAGAGCCGCCTCCTCCAGCCACAAGGCAGCTTTTAAAACACCTTGCAGGCTTTTCCCAAGCCTTGGACCAAATGGAAAGAAAGCTTTGTCACCTAAAAAAAAAAAAAGTTGGTTTTTAGGGCGGTGCCTGTAGCTCAAAGGAATAGGGCGCTGGCCCCATATGCCGGAGGTGGCGGGTTCAAGCCCAGCCCTGGCCAAAAACTGCAAAAAAAAAAGTTGGTTTTTGGAAAAGGTCAATCAAATAGATAAACCTTTGGCTAACTTAAACAGGAAAAAAAGAATAAAATCTCTAATCTCATCAATCAGAAACGACAAAGACGAAATAACAACAGACTCCTCAGAAATTCAAAAAAATCCTTAAGGAATATTACAAGAAACTTTATTCTCAGAAATGTGAAAATCTGAAGGAAATTGACCAATACCTGGAAGCACATCACCTTCCAAGACTTAGCCAGAATCAAGTGGAAATGTTGAACAGGCCAATATCAAGTTCTGAAATAGCATCAACCATACAAAATCTCCGTAAAAAGAAAAGCCCGGGACCAGATGGCTTCACATCAGAATTCTACCAAACCTTTAAAGAGGAACTAGTATGTATATTACTCAACCTGTTCCAAAATGTAGAAAAATAAGGAAGACTACACAACACGTTCTATGAAGCAAACATCACCCTGATCCCCAAACCAGGAAAAGACCCAACAAGAAAAGAAAATTATAGACCAATATCACTAATGAATATAGATGCAAAAATATTCAACAAGATCCTAACAAACAGAATCCAGCAACACATCAAACAAATTATACATCATGACCAAGTTGGTTTTATCCCAGTGTCTCAAGGCTGGTTCAATATACGTAAATCTATAAGTATAATTTAGCACATAAACAAATTAAAAACCAAAGACCATATGATTCTCTCAATTGATGTAGAAAAAGCTTTTAATATCCAGCATCCCTTCATGATCAGAACACTTAAGAAAATTGGTATAGAAGGGACATTTCTCAAACTGATAGAGGCCATCTACAGCAAACCCACAGCCAATATCGTATTGAATGGAGTTAAATTGAAATCATTTCCACTCAGATCAGGAACCAGACAAGGCTGCCCATTGTCTCCACTGCTCTTTAACACTGTAATGGAAGTTTTAGCCACCGCAATTAGGGAAGAAAAGGTGATCAAAGGTATCCATATAGGGTCAGAAGAGATCAAGCTTTCACTCTTCACAGATGATATGATTGTATACCTGGAAAATACCAGGGATTCTACTACAAAACTCTTAGAAGTGATCAAGGAATACAGCAGTGTCTCAGGTTACAAAATCAACATTCATAAATCGGTAGCCTTTATATATACCAACAATAGTCAAGCTGAAAAAACAGTTAAGGACTCTATTCCATTCACAGTAGTGCCAAAGAAGATGAAATATCTGGGAGTTTAACAAAGGACGTTAAAGATCTCTATAAAGAGAACTATGAAAATCTAAGAAAAGAAATAGCTGAAAATGTTAACAAATGGACAAACATACTATGCTCATGGCTAGGAGGAATCAACATTGTTAAAATGTCCATACTACCCAAAGCAATATACAATTTTAATGCAATCCCTATTAAAACTCCACTGTCATACTTTAAAGATCTTGAAAAAATAATACTTCGTTGTATATGGAATCAGAAAAAAACCTCGAATAGCCAAGACATTACTCAGAAATAAAAACAAAGCAGGAGGAATCATGTTATCAGACCTCAGACTATATTATCAATTGATCAAAACAGCATGGTACTGGCACAAAAACAGAGAAGGAGATATCTGGAACAGAATAGAGAACCAAGAGATGAACCCAGCTACTTACCATTATTTGATCTTTGACAAGCCAATTAAAAACTTTCAGTGGGCAAATGATTCCCTATTTAACAAATGGTGCTGGGTGAACTGGCTGGCAACCTGTAGAAGACTGAAACTGGACCCACACCTTTCACCATTAACTATGATAGACTCTCATTGGATTAAAGATTTAAACTTAAGACATGAAACTATAAAAATACTAGAAGAGAGTGCAGGGAAAACCCTTGAAGAAATCGGTCTGGGCGAGTACTTTATGAGGAGGACCCCCCAAGGGCAATTGAAGCAGCTTCAAAAATACACTACTGGGACCTGATCAAACTAAAAAGCTTCTGCACAGCCAAGAACACAGTAAGTAAAGCAAGTAGACAGCCCTCAGAATGGGAGAAGATATTTGCAGGATATGTCTCCGACAAAGGTTTAATAACCAGAATCCACAGAGAACTCAAACGTATAAGCAAGAAAAGAACAAGTGATCCCATCGCAGGCTGGGCAAGGGACTTGAAGAGAAACTTCTCTGAAGAAGACAGGCGCACGGCCTATAGACATATGAAAAAATGCTCATCATCTTTAATCATCAGAGAAATGCAAATCAAAACTACTTTGAGATATCATCTAAGTCCAGTAAGATTAGCCCATATCACAAAATCCCAAGACCAGAGATGTTGGCGTGGATGTGGAGAAAAGGGAACACTTCTACACTGCTGGTGGGAATGCAAATTAATACATTCCTTTTGGAAAGATGTTTGGAGAATACTTAGAGATCTAAAAATAGATCTGCCATTCAATCCTATAATTCCTCTACTAGGTATATACCCAAAAGACCAAAAATCACATTATAACAAAGATATTAGTACCAGAATGTTTATTGCAGCCCAATTCATAATTGCTAAGTCATGGAAAAAGTCCAAGTGCCCATCCACGAATGGATTAATAAATTGTGGTATATGTACAGCATGGAATATTATGCAGCCTTAAAGAAAGATGGAGACTTTACCTCTTTCATGTTTACATGGATGGAGCTGGAACATATTCTTCTTAGTAAAGTATCTCAAGAATGGAAGAAAAAGTATCCAATGTACTTAGCCCTACTATAGCTTTCACATGAAAGCTATAACCCAGTTATAACCTAAGAATAGGGGGAAGAGGGAAAGGGAGGGGAGGGAGGGTGATTGTTGGGATTACACCTGCGGTGCATCTTACAAGGGTATATGTGAAACTTAGTAAATGTAGAATGTAAATGTCTTAACACAATAACTAAGAAAATGCCAGGAAGGCTGTGTGTGATGAAAATGTGTCAAACGGTCTATAAAACCAGTGTATGGTGCCCCATAATGTACACAGCTATGATTTAATAATAATAAAAAATAATAATGTGATTTTTGGTTATCTGGATATATACCTAGTAGTGGAATTGTATGATGGATTGTAGATCTATTTTTAGATCCGTAAGTGTTCTCCAAACATCTTTCCAAAAGGAAAGTATTAGTTTGCATTTACACCAACATTGTAGAAGTATTCCCTTTTCTCCACATCCACGCCAACATCTCTAGTTTTGAGATTTTGTGATGTGGGCCAATCTTATTGGAGTTAGATAATATTTCAAAGTAGTTTTGATTTGCATTTCTCTGATGATTAAGGATGATGAGCATTTTCTCATGTCTGATACTATTCTTTTTTTTTTTTTTTTTGAAGAGACAGAGTCTCTTTATGGCCCTCGGTAGAGTGCTGTGGCATCACACAGCTCACAGCAACCTCCAGCTCCTGGGCTTAAGCGATTCTCTTGCCTCAGCCTCCCGAGTAGCTGGGACTACAGGCGCCCGGCTATTTTTTGGTTGCAGTTTGGCCGGGGCCGGGTTTGAACCCGCCACCCTCGGTATATGGGGCCGGCACCCCACTGACTGAGCCATAGGCGCAGCCCAAATCATGGCTCTTTCTTCTTTGAGTCTTTGGAAAACTTCTAAACTTCTTAATTATTCCTTTAACTATCTTTTCTCCAGCTATCACAAATTCTAACATCAAATTGGCAGTTTTTTTTTTTTTTTTTTTGAGACAGCGTCTTAAGCTGTTGCCCGGGGTAGAGTGCTGTGGTGTCACAGCTCACAGCGACATCAACATCTTGGGCTTAAGTCATTCTCTTGCGTCAGCCTCTCAAGTAGCTGGGACTACAGGTGAACACCACAATTCCCAGCTATTTTTTTGTTGCCATTGTCATTGTTGTTTTAGCTGGCCCGGGCCAGGTTTGTACCTGCCAGCCTTGGTGTATGTGGCTGGCTCCCTACCAACTGAGCTATGGGCCCCACCCATTGGCACAAAGTATCCCCATCATTTTTGTTTGTTTGTTTGCTTTCCTTCCATCCTTGCTTGACCCATGAATTTTTTTTATTCTCTTCCCACTGTCCCTTTGTATGTTGTGTATTTCTTCCTTCACATTCACACACAAGGTAAGATAAATGGAATTGAATCTGAAGTTAGGTCTAAAGCATAAACCAAATTTTCTTGTGAGTTTCTAGAAGGACTACCTGCCATGGCCCTGTGAGGAGAAACCCTGTCACTTTGCCTTCCTGCAGGCCCAAGGGTAACTCACAGTTGCTTCTCAGTCAATGCCTGGATGGATAGGACATCTTGGAAGCAGTAGCTGCTAGTGTACAGTGTTATCGATGGCATCTTTTAACGGTTATAGTTAATAGAAATATGAATAAAGGGTGCCCACTTTCTGTTTCAACTCAAAAAGGTTCCCCTGTAATTGGTAAATGGTAAATGATTAGTGATAAATCTTGCTGCTCAAAAACAGCCCACAGAGAAAAATATCTCCCTCCTCCATACACAGTCTAACCCCCGACCCCCAGACAAGATTTACCAATATTCCATGGAAATAGTAGGAAAAAAGTTTGAGAGAATTTTGGTCTTTGCCAGTATAACGACAACACTAACAATAGACATCATTCACTGGGTACTTATTAAATACCTGCCACTATGGTAAGCTCTCTTTAAGTAGGGTATTTTCTTATCTAAGTTTCTAGACTTCCTTAAAGTACTTTATTTACAAATAAGAAAACCTAGGCTCTTGGGGCAGCGCCTGTGGCTCAGTGGGTAGGGCACTGGCCCCATATACCAAGGGTGGTGGGTTTGAACCTGGCCCCAGCCAGCTAAAACACCAGTGGCAACTGCAACAAAAAACTGCAGTAGTCTGAGTAGTTCCAGCTACTCTGGAGGCTGAGGCAAGAGAATCACATAAGCCCAAGAGTTGGAGGCTGCTGTGAGCTGTGACGCCACAGCACTCTATGGAGGGTGACAAAGTGAGACTCTGTCTCCAAAAAAAAAAAAAAAAAAGAAAATCTAGGCTCTGAGAGAATCAAGAAACTTGTCTAGTATAGACAAATTCCCAACAATAAATCCTAAAGGCTGTTTCTATTCTACAATATGTGTGTGTGTATTGCTCAACAGTTATCTATTTCGGAGCTCTGTTACATTGGCTACCTAAGATCCTCCTCTTCTTTTTATTTTTTTTAATTTTTACATATACATGTGTTTATTAAGGTTTCCATTTTTTTTGCCTTCACAAAATTAAAAAGGCTTAAATTTTAATAACAATAACAATGTTTAAAATAAGGACTAGAAACAAAAACCTCGTAAAGAATGAACGAACATAAATACATTCAGAAAAGGAATCAGACAATTGCTACATTGAAACATTAAGCAATAGTAATAATAATAATAATGCAAAGAAAGTAACATTCACATTGCCAAATAAGAGTCTATAATAGACATACTCGTATCCCCATCATTTTTGCTTAGCCAGTTCTCTGATTAGAACTGGTCATTTATTGGCTCCTCTGAGCAATATAATTGTCAATGAGACCAGCGGAGAAGGGGCCAGAGACAACCAATGCAGAAGGAGGCTTGCGGAAGACACGTCAGTGGTAGGTGCCCACAGCATCACCACACCTCTTTTGGGTGCATTTCATATTCTAAGTCAATGTGGCCCAGGAAGGGCAGGTAGAGAAAGCAGGTGTGAAGTCAGCAGACCTCACTTTACACTTCAGGTCAGTTGGTTGAATCGTAGCTGATTATGCTATATCACTAGTTACTGGAGGATTGACTAGGGTAAATATCTTAAGCTCTCTGAGATTCAGTTGTCCCACAGAAGTGAAAACAATAATGCCTACCTCAAAGAATCTTCACTGGGTTAAAAATCACATAAAATATACTGAGGCATTTGCAACCTGTAAAGTGCTATAAAGCTATAAAATGCTAATTGCAGTTAATGACCTAGCTCTATCTCACCTGTCAATCTACATCAGAGATAAAATGAGTAACTTTAACTTTATAAGGTATGAAGTTACGTTTCAGTAAAAAGTCCTGGCTCAAAAACAGCCTACTACATATCTTAATTCATGGACAATATATTTGAAAACATCCTCCAAAGATGGATAGATACATCTGTTCATTTTTATTTTCATATACCATATGGTGATGTGTCACAGAATTGTATACAGATTTTCAAGGCAACTACATTAAACGTTAATTAACTATCTTCAATATTTTCAAACTATATTAAGTTCTTATACCTTACATAGTACACCATCAGTGGTGTTGAATATTTCTCACCTGCCATACTAAAATAAAATATTTCTCATGCAATTTATAGAAATTATTCAGAGTCAGATATGAACTTCATAAGAAATGAATCAAACAGAAGAAAATGAAAGAAAACCTGACTAGCTGTTGGTCGTTTCTTGGGGTCCCACTGCAGCATGTCTCTCAGGAGCTGAATTGCTTCGCTGCTGGCATTGGGAATCAAGGTCTTTAAGTTATTGGGTACGCACTGGGGCCAGCGGAAGTTCATAGCATTTGATAGTTGATAGCCTTCAGGCCAGTCAGTCTGAAAGAAGGAAGTGATAGAAAATCTTGTTCAGCCAACTGCTGGGACATGAGTTTGTACTTCAACATGTCTGTCCAAAACGGAAAGGCAATCATGGCAAGTGCCCCACCCATGCTCACTGTGGGGACTGTGTGTACTGAGACACACGATGTGTCCATTACGAGACTGAAAAGGACAGGAATGGAGGCACCTGTGGCTCAGTGGGTAGGGCGCCAGCCCCATATACCGAGGGTGGCAGGTTCGAACCTGGCCCCAGACAAACTGCAACAAAAAAATAGCCAGGTGTTCTGGCCGGTGGGCGCCTGTAGTCCCAAGTAGGAGGTAAGAGAATCACCTAAGCCCAGGAGTTGGAGGCTGCCACGGCACTCTACTGATGGTGATAAAATGAGATTGTCTCTAAAGTAAAAAAAATAAAAAAATAAATGAAAAGGTCAAAAAATCTGGAAAAAGTGAAAAAGACATGAGATTTGTCCCCAACTTGTTTTATAACCTTCACATTAGACAGTCTATCTCCTAAGATTCCAAGATTAAACCAATTTGAATTTCCCCAACTGTGTTCCATAAGGCAGAGATTTGGAAAACTACTAATGAAATATTTTGGGGGGAAAGACAAAACAAACAGCTTGTTCTTGTTCCTGTTTGAACAGATTTGTGGAAACCTGCATATTACTATATTCCCCACCTAATGATTCAAAGCATTCATGCGGGAAAGACCAGTGGTAAGGAAAGCTGTTTCACCCAGTCTCAAGCCCTGCACCTTTTCATGCATCCTATCTCTGGACATTGAATGTTGAAAGTGATGAAAATTCCTGAGCAAATGGTCAATGTTCCTTTTAGTTTTGACACTACTATTTTACAAGATACACCCCTAATGTAACTGCTCTCCCCTCATCTTTTTTTGAGACAGAGTCTCAAGCTGTCTCCCTGGGTAGAGTGCCATGGCATCACAGCTCACAGCAACCTCCAACTCCTGGGCTCAAGCGATTCTCCTACCTCTGCCTCCCAAGTAGCTGGGACTACAGGCACCCGCCACAACGCCCAGCTATTTTTTTGTTGCACCCGTCGTTGTTTGGCGGCCCGGGCTGGATTCGAACCCGCCAGCTCAGGTGTATGTGGCTGGCGCCTTAGCTGCTTGAGCCATAGGCACCGAGCCTCCCCTCCTCTTTTTAAGAGCCAAGTGGTACTGTGTGTAGCTTGTATCATTCGTTCACTTAGTTCTGAAATGCCTACTACATACTAAGTGTTGTTGGCTATCCAAAAATAACCCAATGTAAATCCTGCCCTCTAACATATCACTGTCCTTAAAAGAGAAAATAAGGCAGGCCAGGCACAGTGGCTCACGCCTGTAATCCCAGCACTCTGAGAGGCCAAGATGGGCAGATTGCTTGACCTGAAGGGTTTGAGATCAGCCTGAGGAAGAGTGAGACCCCGTTTCTAAAAAATAGTTGGGCATTGTGACAGGTGCCTATAGTTGGGAGACTGAGGCAAGAGGATCACTTGAGCCCTGGAGTTTGAGGTCGCAGTGAGCTATGATGCCACAACACTCAACCAAGGGCAACAAAGTAAGACTCTGTCTCCCCTCCCCCCAAAAAAAAGAAAGAAAGAAAGAAGGCATGTATTAAAAAACATAATAACAGAGCAATAAGGGACAATGGCCACAAGAGGTACAGATATAGATACAGAGAGAGAGTTTTCAGCAGGGGACTGGAAAAACCTTGAATAAGTGGCATTAATGTCATTCAAATAATTTTAAAAAAATTTTAAGGGTCTAGTTTGCATCATCAATGGAGTTGGAATCTGGCAAAACAACCATAAGACAAATCTTTGCCCTAACTAAGCTTATGGGCCAGGAAACTGATATGTCTACAAACAATTATCTTATAATACCAGACACACTGAACATGGAGAGGACATTAAGGAAGCAGTAGGAGGGAATCATTTAGGGTCTTGGAAGAAGAGCAGGAGTTGGCCATGTGAGAGACATTCACTCAGGCGGAGGGTGTGTGCAGAGCACAGAAGCAGGGAAGCTCCCGGGCACACAGCAGGGCCCAGCCATGGGAGTCGAGGGGCCTGGAAAGGACAGTATCAGGGCTGTTCTTTAGGAGGCTGAATCCGGCCACAATCTGACAGATAAGCTGTAAAGAAAAGTCTCAAAGGCAAAAAGATGGATAAGACACCCTCAGACACAGGCAGGGCGATCATGGTGGTCTGTGATGGCAGCATTGAACTTGAAATGTCAAGAGCTGTGTGAATCATATCAAGCAGCGATATATTCAGCAGGATTTACTGACTAACTGCCTGGATAAAGGGAAGGGGAGTAAGAGAAGGAAAGAAGGTCAAGCTGAAACTCGGCCCCAGGCTGGGGCTATGGGACAATGACAGGACCACACACAGCAACAGAAAGGAGAGAAGAGCTAGTGGGCGGCAAACAAAGCCCCATCTGTTTCAGACAGGTTGAGCTCGTGGTGATGGAGCAAATATGTGAATAGAGTTACAAAGGAGGCATGCAAAGGCTATAAATTATATCGAGGAGACTTCTGAACAGATAGAAGGGTGGTAGCCAGGAAAACAGGGAAGCTCTCCCAGGGGGGTGAGATGACGCAGACAGAAAAGCAGAGGGCTGAGACACACTTCATACTTAAAGAGTGGAAGGAGGAAGAGAAGCTGGCCACGCCTGTGGACGTGGGCACTGGAGAATGACCCAGCTCAAGAGAAAAGTCCTAGAATGGGCAGGTGCTCCATGGTGCCAGTGCAAACGGCTGGAGGGGAGGGGACGTGGGAAGCTGCTGGCTTTGGCCCACAGACCTTTGTTCCCTATCATTACCTTTTTTGGTGTCCCCAACACTTGGCAAATTTTGAATATCGTGTCAATCTCACTGGCCCCAGGAAAGAGCGGCCTGAGGGTATAAACTTCTGCCATGATGCAGCCCACGGCCCAGACGTCAATGGGGGAGCTGTAGTTGGTAGACCTCAGGAGTACTTCTGGAGCCCTGTACCTGGGAGGACAAAGGTTAGCCACTAGCTGTTGATGCCACTGGTCAGAAATCAAGTTAAATAACAATTCTCGGTAAGAAAGTTGAATATTTCTATTTTCTCCTTCTAGTTTACCACGGTACATGGGCTTGTAAAGACTTTGCAACCACCGTTACTGCTGTCAAAAAGTAGTGCTGCTCTATTCACAGAATTTGCTATTGCGTATTTCTCTACAGGAGTCTTCTCTACAGTATCTTAGAGAATCACAAAGAGAGTGAGAATTAGGGAGAGGGAGGGGTAGGGGAGAGAGAGGGAGAAAAATAGAAAGAGAGAGACAAACTTTTGTGCAGTCCACTTCTTGGTCATGGCAAACTCCTTAAATTGAATTCCTAAGGTCTGGAAGTTCTAACAGTAGCAATTAGGTGATTCTCAGACAGTTCTTTTTGGAGAATCATTTACATAACTCTTTTGGGAAACTGTCCTCAGGAAGGCCTACCCACAAAATCTTACCTATATTATGGAAAAGCATAAGGGGGTTCCTTTCAACACTATTTACAACACAAGCATTTAACCTCATACAATGCCAACATACAAATGCGTGCCGCAGATCACACTGATTCTCTTAGTGAAAAGTAAATGTTTGTGACTTTAATATTATCCTTAGACTAATGGTATCCTTCTTAGGAAGGGCAATTAAGTCATTTTGGAAAAAAACAGTACTCACCATCTGGTAGATACATAGTCTGTGTATGGCGGTCTTGATCGGATTTCTCGGGCCAATCCAAAGTCTGCAATTTTCACAAGGTCTGGTCCCATGCAGAGGAGGTTCTCAGGCTTTAAGTCCCGATGGAAGAAGCCTGTAGAAACAGTAGAGAGGAAGGAACCCGAATGCAAGTTTGCTTCTGTGTCACTCTTTATAGCTGTACTGCTCTTTTCATTACAGCTATAACTTAAAAAGCATTCTGGCCTGGATGGCACCAAAGACTTTGCATGTTCATCCCATGGACAATGTAGAGTCTTTTGAACTTCTCAAAAGACTTCATTCATTTCCCTTAGCAAAATCACTCAAAAGTTGATCTTTACAATTTGAGAGAAAACTTCTTGGCCAGGCACAGTGGCTCTTGCCTATGATACTAGCACTCTGGGAGGTTGAGGTGGGTGGATTGCTTGAGCTCAGGAGTTTGAGACCAGCCTGAGCAAGAGCAAAACCCAGTTTCTACCCAAAATGGAAAAAACTAGCTGGGCATCATGGCGGGTTTCTGTAGTTCCAGCTACTTGGGAAGCTGAGGCAGGAAGATCTCTTGAGCCCAAGAGACTGAGGTTGCTGCGAGCTATGATGATGCCCTGGCACTCTTCCCAGGGTGACAGAGTGAGACTCTGCCTGAAAAAAAAAAAAAAGAAGCGAGACAAAACTTCTTTTAAAGTACCAAATCTTTATGGGCTGAGATTACTTACAAAAAGAAACTGTCGGGGCAGTGCCTGTCGCTCAAAGGAGTAGAGCACCGGCCCCATATGCCAGAGGTGGCAGGTTCAAACCCAGCCCCGGCATAAACTGCAAAAAAAAGAAACTGTCACTCAAGGGAGTGAGTCTCAAGTAGCTGGGACTACAGGCGCCTGCCACAACGCCCGGCTATTTTTTTGTGGCAGTTGTTTAGCAGACCTGGGCTGGGTTCGAACATGCCACCCTCGATGTATATGGCCGGCACCGTAACCACTGTGCTACGGGTGCAGAGCCAACAAGAGAGAAAATCAGTGTATAGTGAAATTTACAGGAGTGTGACATCCTAGGCCCTCACACTACCTTATCACTCACCCACTGACTCTCAGTGGTAAGTGTCCTAAACAGACAAACAGGTGGAACATTTTTTTGATCTCTTATACCTGATTTTTTCTATGTTTAGATGTACAAATACTATGCATTGTTACAACTGCCTACAGTATTCAGGACGGGAACATGCTGTATGGACGTGTAGTCTAGGAGCAATGGCTATACCCTAAAGCCCAGGTATGTAGCAGGCTGCACTATCTAGTACACTCTCTAATGTTCCCACAACAAAATCAACTCACGACGCATTTCTCAGAACATGACCCTATCATTAAGCAATGCACGACTGCATTTTTTCCCACTGGTAATGTTGTTCCCTTGCTCCTTTTTGTCTACATTAATCCCTACATTTACCATCCTTCAAGACCTGTTTTGAGTTTCTCATCCTCCATGAAGCCATCCTAATATGCCAGCTTTCATTCATTCATTCATTCATGCTACCAACAAATATTTACTGAGGGTCCACTCCTTGCCAGGCAATAGGTTTTGTGGCTTCAAAAGCAACCCAAATGAGCATGGTTCTTGCCCTCATGGACATAACAGGCCCTCCCTCCACTCTGAATTCCAGTAGAGCTTTCCTGTTTTCAGATACGTTACCATTTTTCACTAATTAGAAGCGAACGCTTTAAGGGTGGAGCCATGAACAGTGGCAGGAGCACGGAGGTCTCATAGTACATTCTTGTTGACTGGACAAAAGACTTGCATAGTTTTGCAGGGAACATGAAGCTTAAGGGTGACAAATCTACCTAAGCAAAGTGAAGCAGGTTCAACGGTGAGCAGACCAGAGCTGAGGGGAGAGTGGGAGGGAGGAAATCCCATGAGATAGCAACTGAGAAGTGAGAGAGAAAAATGGCCCTGAAGTAATATGGGGGACAACAAGGTCTCAGCTGGCTGTCCTCATCATAGCAGGAGATATGTTGTACAATGAATGAATGAATGAAGGCAGGAACTCCACCAGGGAGAATATGTTTTGGTAGAAGGAATGAACAAAGGCAAGAACTCCAGGGTTATTTACCAAAGACTGTCTCTGTTATAGAAGGGGAGGATGCCTGTGATTATATGTGAAAATGCACTAAATGCCATGTATCATGGAAAGTAACTTTTTTTTTTTTGAGACAGAGTCTCACTTTGTCGCCCTCAATAGAGTGCCATAGCGTCACAGATCACAGCAACCTCAATCTCTTGGGCTTAGTGATTCTCTCGCCTCAACATCCCAAGTAGCTGGGAGTACAGGTGCCCGCCACAATGCCCGGCTATTTTTTTTTTTGGAGTTGTCGTTGTTGCTTGGCAGGCCCAGACTGTGTTCAAACCCACCAGCCCCGGTGTATGTGGCTGGCCCCCTAGCTGTTGAGCTATAGGCACTGAGCCGGAAAGTAACAATGTTTTAATGAAAAGACATTCCTCTCTGCTCACCACTCTGAGGACAAGAGGACTTAGTATGGGGTCAAGCTCCATCTGTATAGTATTATGGAATAATGATGAATCTGCAGGGTAAATGGCTGGTATAGATGGACAAAGTGAATATAATTACAGAGCCTAGAACCCAGTGCACACAGAAGGGGATGAAGGTACAGAAGTGATCAGATATATTCAAGAAGGTCACAGGTGAGAGGAGGAAGTACTTCCTTCCCACCTCAGGGCTGCTTCTATTTTCCATAACCCAAAGCAAAGAGATCAAAGGGTTAAACCAGACACAGGCACAGCAAATCTGCCACTTTATAGCACGTTTATACATGTGTTTTTATATTTAATATGAAATATATATTCTATTGCTTCATTCTTTATCCTGCCATTTTACTGATATATACCTAACGACCTTCCTCATATCAATTCCTTGAAGTATCCTAGCAAAGTTAATAATAAATTGAACCAAAATTAGAATAAGAATCAAACTTGAAAAAAGTCAACTCAAAAAAAAAAAATTTTTTTTTTTTTTTTTTTTTGGCTAGGGCTGGGTTTGAACCCGCCATCTCCAGCATATGGGACCAGCGCCCTACCACCTTGAGCCACAGGCACCGCCCCAACTCAAAAAAATTTTAAAAAGCAAATAAATATAGTCAAGAATAGCCTTTAAAATGAAAGAAAAAAGAATTTTTGATATGGACAGATTTGAGCAACTTATTAAGTAAAGATTATCCATGCCCCACCGTCCTGGACAACATCTGTTCTAAGATTCAGGATAACTGAGTCATTGTGTTGGGACCTTCTGTTCTTCAGGGCAGCCTCTACCTCCCAGAAGGCCTCAACATGTGCTCCCATCTTAGAACTGGCTTAAGAACGTGTAAAGACACAAACATAGTGATTAGAGAGTGACCTTTTGTCACTCACGGGATGATTCTTGTGACCCTGGATTCATGTGACCAGGGTCACATGGAAGATACGTGAACTGTGAGATGAAGTTCACAGTTTGTCTTCCCCAAAACTCAGAGCATTAAGAGCGCTTCAGTGAAAAAGAAATGACAGGCATTGTTTTCTTACTGAACAGATGGGAAAACTGAGTCATGGTAGCAAGCAGGGAGTGGGGGGGGGTAGATAAATTATTCCCAATCCCCCCAAGAAATGTGTCACAGTTGTTACAGTGTCCGACGCTATCCTTCCCTCTCAATCTACAGAACCAAGCCTTGATTTGCGGTTTTGGTCCTGTCAAGTCCATATTAATGCTATTTCTCCTCATAGACTTCCCCTTTCCCCTTTAGTTGGGGTAATAGTTACTTCCAAACTTACGTGGCATTTCCATTACTGAGTCACCTGTCCTCCAGCCCCATCACCACCATAGCACCCTCTGCCACCATCTACACCACCCATCCCGACAACCTCGAATTGTCTGCCGGTTCAGATCATTTCAACACATCAACTCGTACTCAATCCAAGCACTGTCCTTGTGCTCTGGTCCTTGGACTTTGCTTCCACCCTGGTCGTGCCTCTGTGAACCAATCACCCCTCCCATCAGCCAAGCTTCATCCTCATCCCCACGGCTGACTCTTCTTTAATCTCACTTTCGCAGAGAGCAGGCACACCACTGAAAAAGAGGAGAATGAAGATGCCGATGCCCCGAGAATGCTTTAAAGTAACTTCCCTTTCTATAGACCATACTCCAGGCTCAAAAAAAATCATAGAGAAAATGGTGAGAAAAACAAAAATTAATTGTAGACTCTTAAAATGACTGATGGACACGGTATCTGTCCCTTGACATAAGCTACAGCTGTTATACTGTCTTCAGTAACAAATTTGTTACTGAAGCCTTTGTAACAAATTTGTTAATTACTGAATAATATAGTACTAGCTATTAGCTTTATACCCGTGAGTTCTATTCCTTGGTAATTAAAAATGTAAGACCCTTATATCCTGTACGGCTACTTTTCATCTTTATTTCAACAAAACATCACTATTTACATATGAGAGGACAGGGAGCACAGTGATAAGTGTGCAGACCAGCCAGGTTGATTGATTTCAAATCCCAATTCTGTTATTTACTGGCTAGAAAGTCACTTAACCTTTCTGTGCTTCAGTTTCCTCATCTGTGTCATGGGGCAAGTAACAGCATCTCCATCATGGGGTTATTTTGCAGGATTACTGTTATATTTGTAAAGCTTTCATTTTTTTTTTTTAATTTTATTTTTTGAGACAGAGTCTCACTTTGTCACGCTTGGTAGAGTGCTATGGCATCACAGCTTCCAGTAATATCAAAACTCTTGGGCTCAAGTGATTCTCTTGCCTCAGCCTCCCAAGTAGCTGGCACTATAGGTGCCCAACACAATGCTAGGCTATTTTAGAGACAGGGGTCTCACTCTTGCTCAGGCTGGTCTCGAACTCCTGAGCTCAAACAATCCACTGGCCTTGGCTTCCCAGAGTGCTAGGATTACAGGAGTGAGCCACCATGCCTGGCCATTTCTAAAGCTTTTAGAGAAGTGGTTGGCACTTTGGCACCTTGCAAGAGCTAGTCATTATTACTGCTATTCTCTCATTTTGCCCTCCCAGCAACCTGTTAAAGTAGGCAGGCAGATGTAGCTCCATTTTTTTACTGATAAGAATTAAGACTCATGGTTTGGTGCCTGTGGCTCAAGTGGCTAAGGTGCCAGCTACATACACCTGCGCTGGTGGGTTCAAATCCAGCCCAGGCCTGCCAAACAACAATGATGGCTGGAACCAAAAAATAGCCGGGTGTTGTGGCAGGCGCCTGTAATCCCAGCTACTTGAGAGGCGGAGGCAGGAGACTCGCTTGAGCCCAGGAGTTGGAGGTTGCTGTGAGCTGTGATGCCACAGCACTCTATCCAGGGTGACAGCTTGAGGCTCTGTCTCAAAAAAAAGAATTAAGACTCATGAAGCCAGTGATGTGCCCCACCCCTGAGCAGGTGGCACTAAAACTCTGATCCTATTCCTACCTGGGTACGTGTTCTGCTGATGTGTGCAACTGACCTAGAACAATGAGCCCACGTCTTCCTCTGGGCTTCTGATTCACAATGGAAACCCTTATAACTGGATCATTCAGAGATCATGTAATAGCAAAGAGCTATTTATTGTGATCAGAAACTTCCTGTTCAAAACTGCCTTCCAGAAAATAGGAACAGACCATCAATTTAATTTCAGCGTACCTCATGCCAGTTAAATAACAGAGGGATTTTCTCTTTCATCCTGGCAGAAAATTTTTGTGCTTTTTTATTAATAACCCTTGGGCAAGGAACGCATCAATCCATAAAGAAAGCTTTCTAACCTTCACTACATTCTGTTACTGATGAATCTGATATGAACACACAGAGAATATTTAAACACTAGGAATTTATGTAGCACACCTTCCTGCTATGAAAATTGTAATTTCATAGCTCTGACTAAATTTAAACTTACAATATTTTTATCAAGAAGGTTACAAGGACAGCAATATAAAAAGATACAGGACTGCCTCAAGGCCATGCACAGTTAGACACTGGTGAAACACAGAAGCACGGAACTACTTGGAACAAAATGTTGTCCTTCAAGCCACCTAATGCATTTCTGTTATGTGCACGGATAAGTGTGACCTAGATATTTGTAAGGGAAGGTCAAAGATGAAATGGGCCGTTTGCATTAATTATTTAATTCTTGCAAAGTACATATGCTTTGGCATTGCTCAGTCAGCACCACGGAGAGCCATATTTTCATTCCCTGTGGGAGGAAAGCACTCAGTGACTGGAAGGATGGCCATAGCAACTACCAGCAGCCTGTGGCACTGTTCTCCCCTCTCAAAGGAATCCACTCCCCTGGGGCAGAATGCACCTTCTGACAGTGAGCATAAACTACTGGGGAGGAACTTTAAACTCACAAATCTTTTTTTCCATTACTAGAGTAAAGAAATAGTATGGAAGTATATGTGTACTTAACCAAAGTCAATGCCATACAAAAACCATAAAAAAAGTTTCTAAAAATCATTTACCAATGAAAATGGGATAGGATCTGTAAAATTAGCGCTCATCACACTTACAACTATTATTATTTTCTAGTAAAGCAAGGCAAATGGGTACAGACCATTAGCACTAATCTCCACTCTACCACTCCATTTCAGTGAGACCCTGGCAGGTTTTTAAACCTCTCTGTCTCTAAAAAATAAAGAGAAAATTGAAGTTTAGAGTTTCACTCTGTTACTCAGACTGAAGTAAAGTGGAGTCATAGCTCACTACAGCCTCAAACTCCTGGCCTCAAGCGATCCTCCTGCCTCAGCCTCCAGTTGCTGGGATTACAGGTGTGAGCTACAGTGCCTGGCTCAACTGTTTTCTTTATGAAAGAAACAGATGCCATCTATTATTTCTACTTGAGAAACTGGCAAAGAAATAAAGCAAGAGACAAGCTGTTACTAAGCTCAAACTAGACCTGGGCACTTACCTGCTCAGAATGAATCTCTGGTAATGGGAATGGGACTGGGGTTATAAAAGCAGAAATATGACCGTTTCTATAAACCAAAACTCTCCTTGCACTATTTCCCTACGCAGGGCGTGTACAAGGCATGTGAAGGAAACTGACCACACAGAGTTCTAAAGGGCTGTCTTGACACAGTAGTGTAGGGATGCTGAATTATCAGCCTGGGCATTTGCCAGTGTGTGCAGATGTGGGATGAGTGCACCTGCAAGTGTATGTGCATGTGTTATGTGTATGTGTAGATGTGCGCCCAAGCTGGGGCTGCATATGTGTATATATACGCGTGTGCACACATATGTAATTAGGTAGAGACCTGGATAAAAGGCTACAATTTCTTCCTGGCGACAAATATCTGAGTCTCATGAAAAGCAACAAAAACAGAAAGAAGAGGAAGCCAAAGAATATTTCTTTTAGGCCTACTGCTCAGTTTCCTTAGCAAATAACCTGCATAACAGAGACACTGTCTCTGTCTAAAAGCCTGCTGGTTGACCTAACTCTTCTGAGAATCCCTTTGACTTCTCATTATTTCTTTTTCTTGAGCTCTTAATTTAGTAAGCAGACCTTTCTCCCATTTGTCCCTAAAACATCCTAGTAGGTTTGAGTATTTTGCAAATTCACACTATCCCCTGTTAATTCTTTTTTTTTTTTTGTAGAGACAGAGTGTCACTTTATTGCCCTCGGTAGAGTGCTGTGGTGTCACACAGCTCACAGCAACCTCCAACTCCTGGGCTTAGGCGATTCTCCTGCCTCAGCCTCCCAAGTAGCTGGGACTACAGGTGCCCGCCACAACACCCGGCTATTTTTTGGTTGCAGTTTGGCCGGGGCTGGGTTTGAACCCGCCACCCTCGGCATATGGGGCCGGCGCCCTGCTCACTGAGCCACAGGTGCCGCCCCCCCGCCCCCGTTAATTCTCATGAGTAACAGTCTATATGCCAGTTCAACAAATGTCAGTGGAGTCAGAGATAACTTGTACTAAAAACATTTTACTAGAATGTCTCACAATTTGACTCAGCCTTGCAAATTACTTGCTTGTTACTCACTTAAGGCTGACAAGGCTCTGCATGGATAGCTTATGTTTGTTTGTGTTTCATTTAGTTTCTAACTGTGAGGGGCTACTTAGAACAGGCTGGTAATGATCCCAGATGTACCATGCCACCTTCTGCAGCAAGGGCTCTTTTCTGGTCACTGCCAACAACTGACTGTACCATCAAAGGGCTTCAACCCAGTCTCCTTGTGAGTAGTAAGACTCACTTGTTGGTGCAATATTTACAATGGCAACAAAATCCTTAGACTGAGAGTGAATGGATTTCCGCCCATGCAAAATCAGCCACTTTGCTCAGTGGTCTGTATACTAGAATAACCTCAAAATAACCTCCTGAGGGGACTTCTGACTTTATCCATGCGTACATTGGTCTGGTGGCTCTGAGCTCACAAGAACGCATCCATTCAACCCAGCTGGGTCTATGCCCAGTTAGTAGCCAAGACCAACAAACCTCCACGTAGTGACTAGAGAATATAACCTTTAACTCACTGATACCTTTCAAAAGGTCAGCTAAAAAGAACAATAGTGATGGACGACTTTCTCTACATACTCTAAATCTCTCCCTGGACTAACCAGACCATCCACAGAGCTAATCATATTGGGCCCCAGTAAACTGTTTTCTTTGATTAGGTGATATAATTGGCCTCCATTCAGGGATATGACATAAAATTGCTCTATGTAAACTGTCACTGTGTTTTCAGTGAAATCATGTTACATACTGTCTTCTCTAAAGGGTCTATGAGAAAACCTTCTCTTTGATCTTGGTAAGAGAATAGTTCTGCTATTCTTGGGCAACTGGTCTGTTTTTATCTTATGGAAACCTTGTATGTTGTAATTGCTCATGTTTTCCATTTTGTGTGATTTGACAAGCTCAGAATGAAATCTGTAGTCTGCTTCTTCTACTGAAATAAAATTTAATTCTCATCTGATTTTGACAAAACAGATAAAAACATACACTGGGTAAAGAATCCCTGTTCAATAAATGGTGCTGGAAAAACTGGATAACCACATGTAAAAGACTGAAACAGGATCCATACCTCTCCCCACTCAGAAAAATTAACTCATGATGGGCAAAAGACTTGAGTGTAAGGCAGAAAACCATAAAAATCCTAAAAGAAGGCCTGTTCCTGTGGCTCAGTGAGTAGGGCGCTGGCCCTATGCACCAAGGGTGGTGAGTTTGAAGTCGGCCCTGACCAAACTGCAACAAAAAAGTAGCCAGTTGTTATGGCAGCGGGAGCCTATAGTCCCAGCTTCTTGGAAGGCTGAGGCAAGAGAATTGCCTAAGCCCAACAGCTGGAGGTTGCTGTGAGCTGGGACACCATGGTACTCTATCAAGGGCAACAAAGTGAGACTCTGCCTCTAAAATAAAATAAAATAAAATAAAGAAGAATCCTAAAAGAAAATGTAGGAAAAATTCTTATATATATTGACCTAGGTAAAAAATTCATGAAGACAATTCCAAAAGCAATCACAGTAACAACAAAAATAAATAGGACCTGATCAAATTAAAAAGCTTCTGCACAGTCAAGGACACAATCAAAAGAACAAACAACCCACAGAATGGGAGAAAAGATTCACAGGCTATACATCTGATAAAGGACTGATAACCAGAATCTACAAAGAACTCAAGCAAATCAGCAAGAAACAACCAAACAAAGTCATTAAAAAGTGGGCAAAACCAGAAACTTTTCAAATGAAAATACACTAATGGCCAACAAACTCATGAAAATATGCTCAGTGTCTCTAATCATTAGAAATATAAATCAAAACTACAATGAGATTCTCATCTAACTGCAATTAGAATGGCTTATATTAAGAAGTCCCCAAACAACAGATGATGGCATGGATGTGGAGAGAAAGAAAGACTTACACACTGTTGGTGGGACTGTGGAAAACTGTATGGAGATACCTCAGAGAACTTGAATTAGACCTACCATTTGATCCAGCAATCCCATGGCTAGGTACACACCCAAAGGAAGAAAGCTTATTTGTAAAAAGGATACCTGCACTCAGATGTTTATAGCAGTACAATTCATAATCACAAAGATGAGGTCCACCAATACATGAATGAAAAATAAAATGCAGTGTATGCATGCCACAGAGCACTACTCCATCATCAAGAAAAACGGCAATCGCATTATCTTTTGTGACAACCTGGATGAAACTGGAGACCATTTTTCTAAGTGAAACATCACAGAAATGGAGAAACAAACACATGTACTCAACAGCAGGTTGGAACTCAGTGATCAACACTTAAGTGCACATTTATTATTATTATTATTATTTTGAGACAGAGCCTCAAGCTGTTGCTCTGGGTAGAGTGCTGTGGCATCACAGCTCACCGCACCCTCCAACTCATGGGCTTAAGCGATTCTCTTGCCTCATCCTCCCAAGTAGCTGGGACGGCAAACTAGTATCTTTTGTGACAACCTGGATGAAAATGGAGACCATTTTTCTAAGTGAAACATCACAGGAATGGAGATGGGCCACAATGCCCAGCCATATTTTGGTTGTAGTTGTCATTGCTGTTTGGTAGGCCTGGTCTGGATTCGAACCCACCAGTTCTAGTGTATGTGGCCGGCTCCTTAGCTGCTTGAGCTATAGACGCCGAGCCGTAAGGGCACATTTAGAAGTAAATCTCAATGAAACTCAAGATGGGAGGGGGGAAGTAAATTCATACCTATTGGATACGGTTATCTGGGTGGAGGGGGGCATACTTGTAAACTTGACTGAATTTATGCAAAAAAAGAAAAAAGAAAAGAATTATGTATGTAATAAAACATGCAAACCACGTGAAAAAACTTGCTGGCTTGCATTTTGCTGGCTATATCACCCTATTTTGCTTTTGCCTCTTTTTATAAGTTTGCTAATTTTTTTTTTTTTTTTTTTTTTAATTTGGCCGGGGCTGGGTTTGAACCCGCAACCTCTGGCATATGGGACCGGCGCCCTACCCGCTGAGCCACAGGCGCCGCCAAGTTTGCTAATTTTTATTCTATTTTCCTGTGTGGCATAAATCTTGTTAGAACACTTTGAAACTTTTTAAAAACAAATTGAAATATTAATATATTAGAAAAATGAGAAGCTGCAGTGAAGCAGTATATAGTTAGTGAGTCAAACAATACACAAAACTTCTCAGAATTCTTACCTAACAATTGCAATCAGTGTAACTGGCTTATTGTACCCTCAATGAATCCCCAACAATAAAAAAAAAAAAAAATAAAAAAAAAAATTTGAGAACTATGCACTTGTCAACCAAATAGAATTTACTTAATGTACTCATGTAAAGGATGGGCATCTTTACCAATTTTTTGTTAAATATATTAATTAACTTTGAAATGTTAAGTAGAATAAGGATATTTGTAATCAATAGCAGTTCTAATTGCAAACATACTTAATAGCAGTAGATCTTTTTTGGAAGAAATTAATTACAGGAGAGATTTCTTTTAAATGCTTGTTTGGAATAAGTGTTAAATCCCCAAACTGTAAAGTGTAAAGCTTCAAAATTAAGTAAAAACCAAAATCTTCCTGAAAAAAAAAAAAAAAAAAAAAAACTTCTCAGAATTCTAATCTTAGCTTTCTTATTAATCTATCTCAGTTAATAGTAGGGATTAACTGTAACTATAAAGCTTATTCTATAACTAACAAGCTTAATGTTAAAGCCTATAGAATAAAACCACACAGACATGATAAATGATGAGGAAATTCAGAAATCAAGTTACAAAAGATAACATATTCCAAAATGTAGCCATCAGCCTCTCAACCCTCAACCTTTTCTGGGAGTCAGTTATAAAAGATATTATTGCTTCCTACATCTTCTAGTGGATGACAACATTTCACTGTCATTAAAAAGCATGATACTGTGAGGTGCCTGTGGCTCAAAGGAGTAGAGCGCCGGCTCCATATGCTGGAGGTGGCAGGTTCAAACCCAGCCCCGGCCAAAAACTGCAAAAAAAAAAAAAAAAAAAAAAAGCACAATACTTCTGGCCAGGTGTAGTAGCTCATGCCAGTAATCCTAGCACTCTGGGAGGCCAACGCAGGTGGACAGCCTGTGTTCACAGGTTCAAAATCAGTATGAGCAAGAGAGAGACCCCGTCTCTACTAAAAATAGAAAAACTATACAGGTGTTGTGGCAGGCACCTGTAGTCCCAGCTACTCAGGAAGGTGAGGCAGGAGGATAGCTTGAATCCAGGAATTTGGGGTTGTTGTGAGCTGTGACACCACAGCACTCTACTCAGGGCAACAGAGTGAGACTCTGTCTCAAAAACAAACAAAAAAAAAGCACAATACTTCGATCACCTACCATGCTTGTGGATAAATGCAAGTCCTTGTAATATCTGATACATGATATTCCTTATAGCAGACTCAGGAAACAACTTATTTCTGTAAGGAGCAGAAGAAAACAAAGTTTGTTTATATATGAAAATGAATCCCATGTTTTCACGTTCTTTTGGATATGCGGTTATATAGTAAGAAATTAAGAAAACATTCATTCATATGCTAATGTTTGGCTAGATCTTTTGATAATAAATACCAAAGAAAAACAATCATTTTTCCATAAAAGGGAGCTATCTTAAAAACATCAAATATATTCAGTTACATTATGAAGAAGAAAAGATTAAACATTTTATAGCAGACAAAACACAATTTCCTCCAACATAGTATATAAAAATCTAAACATCTACTCTCTATATGATAGAAACTAAAACTTCTACAAATCTTAGTGAGGAAAATTTGAGGTCTCCCAGACGAAGGCTTTATGTGATGCAATAGCTAACATCTCCCCTCTGGCTGGACAAACGGTGACACTCCTGTTACTGACAGACAATACAGGTGATACTTGTTTGCTCAAATCACTCAGAGGGATGTTGTGAATGGTGTTCATTTTGCCACAAAGAAAATGTGCCCGAGAAGCTGTATGTATTTTGTTCACTTTTAAAGTCCAAAATTACCATAGTGGGTAAGTTGCCTATTAGTCTCCTAATCCTAGTATGCAAATACCTGAGTGCTATAGCGAGAGAGGAATTGAAATTAACCTAGAACTTTTCAACGGAGGTCTCAAAATAAATGAAGCTGTATACACCTCTGACTTGTAGTTGTTCTGCTTATATGTCCTCGTGGGAATGAAAAACTGCAACGTCTGTTAAATCCTTGAGCTTCCTTGATGAATAACCCCTTTAAAACATAAAAACAGCTGCACTGAGCATAGCTTCCCTGAAGCTATCACAGAACCTCCAGAGTAGGAATGTGGGTGGGGCCCCTCACTACCAACCGGCAGCTTTCCACATTAAAGCCCAGCAGCATGAATGTTAAATGGTGGAGGAAGAATCAGGAGATTGCAATAAACAAAAGCAGAAAAGAAAATACATCCACTCTGCAATATTGATTTCTAAGGTCGTGTGATAACCAAACTGTACCTTTCTTTAATGAGCTGGTAAAGATTTTCCTTCATGTACTCAAAGATAAAATATAGATGATCATTTTCCCTGATAACTTCTTTTAATTTGACTACATTGGCATGGTTGAGCTTCTTTAAAGACTAAAAGACAAGAAAGAAAAACAAACAAAAAGAAATTAGAGAAAATCTGTTGTTAAAAAGGAAAGTAATACTATGTATACTTAGGAAGAGATACCTAATTTTAGAACCGCAGAAATGCTGTTATATTTTATTGACAATTTAATAAACAGTATTTCACTGAAATCGATAGTAACTGCACCTAGAAAAACTATTTCAATGAATTGAGCAGAAAGTAAATATTTGACCAATAACCAGGCTACCCCAGCAGCAGGCAATGCACCAGGGCTATTTTAGGCCCACTCTCTTCAGATAGTAGAATTCAGGCTATGGAAGGGACCAGAGGGGAGCCAAAAAATGCTGAGGTTTTGCTTTTTCTAGCAAAAATGCAGCTGCTTTGGGCTGAGATTACTAGCTAATGGTCTTCAGGCACTTTGAATAGAAATTTGTTCACCAAAATTGAAGCTGATGGCTGAATTCTTTCAACTTTCTTCTGACCACGTGTATCCCTGAGAGGTAGAGCATGCCTTCGGGTGTAAGTTTTAATTAGAACGTGAACAGAAGGAGGAGATACCTTATTGGAAAGAACCTGAAGTGAGGTAAGAGGAAATCCCTTTACTTCCAAGAAGAAAGGCAAAAAAGTCATGCAGTGGCTGAGGAGCAAAATGGCTCAGAAAATGGTGCACAGACTTTTTTGATCATGCAGCTTCACACACAGGCAGTTTTCCCTTCTTGGGACATGTGAGTATATGGGAGTCCAACCACGGGCACACTTTTTTTTTTTTTTTGCAGTTTTTGGCCGGGGCTGGGTTTGAACCCACCACCTCCGGCATATGGGGCTGGTGCCTTACTCCTTTGAGCCACAGGCACTGCCCCGGGCACACTTTTTTATTTGCATCCATAGATCTGCCAATGGTGACAAAATATACTTCTGCGTCAGTGGGCAGCAGCAGTCTAGTGCCCGTACTACAGCCAGAGACACCCAGCTGCTGGCTTGCTCACCGGACAACCAGAATCTGCTTCAAGGAAGCCTCCAAGTGCCACTTTGGCCAATGAGATGAACCCTTAAATTCAAAAAGTCTCGTCCTCATAACAGAAGTGACTGTGAAAGCCCTCTTTATCTTTGAGTTTCATTAAAAAGAAAATCCTTTTTATAAAACAAACAGTAGAATTTTTGAAGATGAAAGCATTAAAACGAATATCCCAATCTAGACAGACACTCAGTAATCGGGTAGCCAGGGGATCAGAGCTGAGGACAGTGCAACATGACCAAGTTACCCTGAGCGGCTGGTGGAGAGAGGATGGGCGGTGAATGAAAACAAAACAAGATTCTTCTGGAGCCTCCACCCCAAAGACAAGTTCCTGCCAAGATACTTCTTTGGCAGGGAATCCTAAGCTGTTGTGGCCAGATCATTCTAGAATGACCCAACCAGGCTGATTACTTCTTTTACTTGAGTTGGATTTCTGGTTCTCTGTGAGTAACAAATGTACACATTGCTTAACTTGTAAGAATTTACTAAATGCTCAGGACTGCAGTCACCTTTATCTGCCTATTTCCTGAAAATGTTGCACAAGCAACACCTATGATAACCAGTGAGGAGCCTTGGGGCAAATTCATTCAGAGGAAAATGAAGTCAGTTTTAAAACTCTTCTAGAAGAGAATTCTAGGAAAGGAGTGAGGTGCCTTTACCTCTTACCTGAAGTGTGTTTTAAGCATGAACGACCCACTCAAGTCTAAGAGCGGCTCACAGCTCTTGTTTCTTGAGGCTTATGAGTGTGTTAAAGTCTAGATTCGTTTACTATGAAAGAGTTAATTTTGTGTGGGGGACTTCAAAGGATGCACTTTATGGAGATATATTTTCCAGAAAGAAGAAATCCTATTTTGGCTCAGGAAAGGTTTTTAAAAGAGAGAAGGAGAGTCAGGTCAGTTCCAGCAGAGCAGAGGAGCAGAAGCAGCGAATTAAACCTGGTCATGATCCACACTTGGATGAAGCTTCCAGTGGGATCTCACCAGTTAGCTTCCAGTGGGATCTCACCAGTTCTGCCCTCCTGGGGACTGATCAACTGTTCCTGAACTATTAAAACTACATGTACTGGGCCTGAAGGAGAGCCCGGGGCATGAGACACAGTGCCTGCTCTTAAGCAGCAAACAACCTAATTGGGAAGAGAGGGCCTGGACACAAAATATCTGTAACAGAATAAGGAAGATCATGAGTGTCAAAGGGACATGGACGGCCAGAGATGTTTTAGGAGTTTATCAGCAAACTCTGGGTGCTCAGTGATAGTATCATGGAGATATGACTTAAAGAGGAACACTGTGACAAGCTCAGTGGCAGGGAGCGGGCATGCCAGGAGGGAGGCCCATTACAGGCAAGGTGTGGAAACAGAGCGGAGGAGGAGAACTGTCCCAGGTAAGTTCTGGCTGGAGATTTTAATTTGCTCCAGGGAGCAAACTGTCTGGATGCCAGACAGACACCTATTGAGTTCTGGCAAATCTGGTAGCTTCAGGAGAGCTGCAGAAGGCGATGCCTACTGTTATTAGGCTGAAAAGCAAATGGTGTGAGGGTAAGTGGCCTGACGGGAGAAGTTTGGAAGGTATGATCAGGAGAGGAAAGACGTGGAGGCTCCAGGGGAGAGAGGAAAGAGACTTTTGGGTTAGAGAGAATGGTGGCACATTTATAGACTGAAGAAAAGGAGCCAGTAGGGAGGAGAATATAAGGGAAGGAAAGGGAAACTGTTGGAGCAAGGATCTAAAGACGTGGGAAGTTAAGATGGTTTTTGTTTATTTGTTTATTTGCTTTGAGACAGAACCTCAAGCTATTGCCCTGGGTAGGGCTGTGATGTCACAGCTCACAGCAACCTCCAACTCCTGGGCTCAAGCGATTGTCTTGCCTCTGCCTCCCGAGTAGCTGGGACTACAGGTGCCCGCCACAACGCCCAGCTATTTTTTGGTTGTAGTTGTCATTGTTTGGCAGGCCAGGCCAGATTCCAACCCTCCAGCTTTTGTGTATATGGCTGACACCTTAGCCGCCTGAGCTACAGGAAGTTAAGACGGTTTTTAAAGAAAAACGAAAAACAAAAAAGCAGAGGAACGGAGTAGCCAGGCTACTGGCAGTCTACGACCTCAGCTTGGGGTCTAGAACACCAGGGCACCCTACAAGATGATGTCAGCAGGTCCCATGCCCCTGTGATATCACAGGAGCAAGGACTCCCCTCCCTGCAACTGGCCATCAGGCAGGCACAGTCTCCCTGAAGTCCACAGGCTCTCAGAGGTGGCATGGGGATGCACAGACAGGCGGCAACAGGCAGCAGAGATGAAGAAGGGCAATGGCGTCACGAGCACCACAGCACAGGGTCTCAGCCAGCAGGACATAGGCGATGGGGACAAGGGTCCTTCAGTGACCTTCCTTTGCCTTCCCCTCTGAGTCGGCAGGCAGAAAAGAAGGGCCTTAGCAAGGAGGAAGGAGAAAGGGCCCTTGGCAAGGTTCCTCCCTTCTTCCTCCTTCCCTCCCTGGTATTCGGTGGCTGGCTGCGGCCCAGTGCTCGGAGGTCTGTGTGACGGTCAGCATGGGCTGGGGGATCCTGGTTGACAGGAGACGTGGCATCTGTGCAAGGAAGGAAGAAGAGTGGTATGTCTGGTGCCTATGACCTAGAGGAGCGGTTTCTTCAACTATCTCGCTGAGGTAGCCCCTTCATTCCTAAGATAAGAGACGCCTAGGGTTTTTCTAAACTGCATGTGTGAGCAATCTCTTTTCCTTTAGAACTAATACAACTAGGCGTACAGAAAAGTAAAGGTTTATCATCTGAGCCAAGGATACTTCTCAGAACTTGATGACACAGAAAAAATGTGCTTGGATCATCCTTTGTTCATCTCTAATGTTTTTGGATTTCCCAGAACTTTAATTCTCTAGGCCAGAGATGGGTAAATTATGACCCGTGAGTGAGATCCAGCCCACCACCTATTTCTGTGTTGTCCACAAGCTAAGAATAGTTTTTTTTCATGGTTTTTTTTTTTTTTTGGTTTTTGGCCGGGGCTGGGTTTGAACCCGCCACCTCCGGCATATGGGACCGGCGCCCTACACCTTGAGCCATAGGCGCCGCCCAAGCTAAGAATAGTTTTATACAGATAACAAATGCTATCAGTTTGATAATAGGGAAAATAAACGTTGAATCCCAATTAAGTTAGGTGTTATGTCCCCTGCACCCCAAAAAGGAATGTCATTGTTTTCATCGGAAAACCTGCAATATAAAAATTGTACTCTATTGGGTGGCACCTGTGGCTCAAGGAGTAGGGCGCCGGTCCCATATGCCGGAGGTGGTGGGTTCAAACCCAGCCCTGGCCAAAAACCACACACACACACACACACACACACAAAATTGTACTCGATTATTATTATTGTTGTTATATTTTGGAAATAAAGATTTTGTGATAATGTGTTTTCATTCTTGTTATGTATCTACATAATATCTTCAATGTGACCTTTGGCCTCAGAAGCATCAAAGATTTACTACCTGGCCTTTTACATAAAAAGCTTGCTGATCCGTGCCCTAGACTGGTAATTCCTCTTTCGTATTATAAGACCCCCATGGGGAAAAAGGAAGTGTTTCGGAATTTCATCAGGTGTCTCAAACAGGGCTGGGCAAGAGGACCAAGAGTGGACGAAGCCCTACCCCAGTGTCTAAGTTAGAGAATTATGCCGTAAGCTCAAAATAGTCAATCTACTCTGCTGGAGACAAGAGGAGTATTGAAAGAGAATCAAGAAAAATGGGATAAGGAGGAAAGGAAGGGAATAGTGAACCTAGTTGGGAGGCTGGTAAAAGTGAAGATATGTGCCCTACAAATGCTTGATATAGCTGTACCTTCATCAGGGAATTCCCTCAGAAAATAGAGTGCAAATTATTACAGCAAGAAAGAGAAATAGGGCTCAGCGCCCGTAGCACAGTGGTTACGGTGCTAGCCACGTGCACTGAGGGTGGCGGGTTCGAACCCAACCTACGCCAGCTAAAACAACAATGACAACTGCAACAAAGAAATAGCCAGGCATTGCAGCGGGTGCCTGTAGTCCCAGCTACTTGGGAGGCCGAGGCAAGAGAATCGCTTAAGCCCGAGAGTTTGAGGTTGCTGTGAGCTGTGATGCCATGGCCCTCTACCCAGGGTACCAGCTTGAGACTCTTTCTCAAAAAAAAAAAAAAAAAAGAAAAAAGTAACAGTAATAAGTGCTCCTATTTTATCTAGAAAAAAACACTCAACAGATTTTTCCTTTATATTAATAATCAGGACAATCACCTTCAGAGGCAACAATTCACTAAATCAATACATTCAACTAATTTATATCAAAATATATTGATATAAGAGATCCATTAAAGATGAAAGTTAATAACGTACATTCACTACAACATTAACATAGTAATTGTCTGTTTTTGGCTATTAGCTGCATAATGTTATTGCCTGATCCCTTTTTTAGCATTAGTGAAAAATTCAAATGAAATGACTATATCAACTATAAATCTAAGCATGCACAAAGCTATTTTAATCAGCCATACATTATATTAATCAGCCATACATTAATTAACACACTATTCCCTGGTGTATTAATAAATACCTTAACCTCCCGGAGATTCATGCATTCCTCCCAGGAATAAAACTTTCTTTTCATTCTAAAAGAGAAGAAAGAAACAAATAGCACACTTACTCTCAGAAATAGGCTAAACTTTAGTTTTAGAAAATATTTTCATTCTGAAGTTAATGAGCAGTGCTTAAAGTTGCTTTCAATTTCTTTCTATCAAATATTATACTAGCCCAAATGGCATTTATGTTCAAACCTGGCAGTGCAATCAATTCTGAGTCACAAAGCTTCCCAGCAGTGGAGTAGTCCAATATGAAGAGGCCTGGACGGCTGCCTTGCTCTACCACTAACTAGCTAACCTTGCCCTGGGCGAGGGAAATCCTCAGGCTTATTTTTTCTAGACCACAGCTGTCCAGTAGAACTTTCTGTATTGGTGGAAATGTTCTGTGCTGTCCAGTATGGTAGATACATGGCATCTGAACACTTGGCACATGGCTAGGGCAACATAAAAACTAAATTTTGGTTAAATTAAAATGCCATGTACAGTTACTTGCTACTAATCTAGACATAGAGTTCTAGACCCTCCAAGCGTCAGAAGTTGGCAAACTACAGCCCATGGGCCAAATCTATCTTAACATCTGTTTTGGTATAGATCATGAACTAAGAATGGTGTTTACATCTTTAAATGGTTGGGGCCAGCAAATTAAACTAAGAATATTTCATGATACGTGCAAATCATATGAAATTCAAATTTCAGTTTCCACCCATGAAGTTTTATTGGAATGTGACCACACTCATTCTGTATGGCCTATAGCTGCTTTCAAACTGCAACAGCAGAACTGGGTTGTTGTGACAGACATCATATGGCTTACAAAGCCTAAAATATTTACTGCCTGGCCTTGTATAGAGAAAGTTTGCCTACCCCTGGTCTAGAGCCTGAGGAGAAAGAAATAAAACCCTATTAGTTAACCAGAAATCCAAGTGGTAAGGTGCTATTTTCCAATGCCTTTCCATCACACTGTGTTATCTGAGCCTTACAGAAGCCTGTGAAACAGACGAGACAGGCAAGGGAACAGAGAGAGGGGCGAACTCTGCCAGGGTCTCGCCACTGGCTCATGGGCAAACTTTCACCTCTCCAGCTCACTCTGACACTCTTCTCCTTATCACATTCCTTTATTCATGCCCCCAATAGTATTTAGCCCCCCCCGTGGTACAGCGGGCACTCTGTCAGGCACCAGAGATACCGTGATGAGAAAGACAGCCCTCATGGAACCGACATTGTAGAAGGCAGGCAGACAGTAATGTTAGGTACTAAGTACCACGAAGGGAAAAGGAAAAAGTGAACCTCAGAAGGAGCTGATCTAGTTAGTCTGGGCTCTCAGGGAATGCTGCTCTAATGAAGACGTATTTCCACCGAGACCTGAGGATGAGTAGAACTGAGCGAAGAAGGAAATACGTGGGAAGGTTTAGCCAGAAAGTGAGTCTCAGAAGCTGAAAGGCCAGAGTGCCCAGAGCAAAGGAGGGTTGGAGGCAGTGACGGGAAACAAGGCTGAAAACAAACAGGGCCAATGATGCAGTAATTTGTACGTCACATTAAAAACTGGGGTCTTGGCTTGGCATCCATAGCACAGTGGTTATGGTGCCGGCCACATATACCAAGGCTGGTGGGTTCAAACCTGGTCCCTGACAGCTAAACTACAATGAGAACTGCAACAACAACAAAAAAATAGCTGGACGTTGTGGCGGGTGCCTGTAGTCCCAGCTACTTGGGAGGCTGAGGCAAGAGAATCACTTAAGCCCAAGAGTTGGAAGTTACTGTGAGATATGCTGCCATGGCACTCTACCAAGGGTGACATAGTGAGCCTCTGTCTCAAACAAAACAAAAAAAAAAAAGACATTGGGGTCTTGACCCTAAAACTGACAGGGAGACATTGTAAGCTTTTTTAGTTTGAATTTCCCCAAAAGCCGGGCCTGAGGCAAGGACTTGGGTGTAGGTAGTTTATTTGGGAGTTGATTCCAGGAAGCTAGGCAAAGAGCAGGGAACTGGGAAGGGAGAGGTAGGGACCCCAATGAAGGACACATGACTGAGCTGATACCAGGGCAGGCAGCTGGCTCAGGCCTGTTGAAGACCTTTTAAGGAACTGCGTAGAACATGCCTTGGTGGACAGTCCCACGTGCAGGTGGGATGCTGGTGGTGGGCACTGAACTATATGCTAGAGCCACATCAAGTCAGGGGCCACAGGAGGTGTGGTGGGGCAGGTGGACACAAAGAACATCTGGCACAAATGGCTTTTAGATAATGAGATTTGCATGTTTAAAATAATCCCTTCAGTCTGGTATGAGCGGAGGAAAGAAGAGAAGCCAGGAGCCCTAGAGAGGACCTACTTGTCACAATAGTGAATGAAAATGGTTGAACAGGAGGTTGGAGTGGGAATATGAAGAGTAGATGGACCAGATAGATATTTAATAGCATTGACAGGATTGGGTGACCGAAGGTGGACCATAAGGGAGCACTCCTGAGTTTCGAGGGCTTGGTAGTACCATGTATCAAGATAGGGAATAATGAGGGAGAAATGAGTTTGGGGCACGAGCAGGAGAATATGCTGATGGGAGTTTAATTTTGGACATAGTGAGTTCGAAATGTCTGCAGGGCATCCAAATGGAGGTGGGCGTGGCATACTCTAACTTGGTCCCCAAAGACTCCCACCTCCTGCTATTCCTAGAAGATTCTTCCATTGCCTTTTTGACTACCATGAATGTAAAGCAAATTGCCACCTTGTGAGATACTCTTTAGGAGAGATCCACATGGAAAACAGTGGAGGGCTACTTCCTACCAACAGCCAGCAGTTCAAAAACCCACAGATGTTAAATGCTGCCCACAACCATGTGAGCTTAGAAAAGGATTTTTTCCCAGTTTAACCTTCAGATGAGACCCCAGCCCAGCCAACCTCAACTACAGCCTCATGAGAAACCTGAAGTGGAGAACTCAGCTAAGCTATGCCCAGACTCCTGATCACAGAAACTGTGACATAATAAATATGCATTGTTTTAAACCACTACGTCTTGGGATAGATCATTATGCAACAACAAATAACTAATTCAGCAGGTCTGGACTCAAGTCCCCAAAAGCAAGGAAGGCACAGGGAACAAGACAGGAGTCACTGGACTATCACATGTGTAAATGGGCCCATTAAGTCACTTACTTAGTGTTTCAAATTCTTCTCCTATAAAATGGTGATTATTTACCTGCTTATTATTACCTCACAACACAGGGTGGCCATAAAGTTCATGTGCAATTTAAAATAGTTGTCTAGGCTCGGCACCCATAGCACAGTGGTTACAGCGCCAGCCACATACACAGAGGCTGGTGAGAATTTGCCTGCTAAACGACAATGACAACTGCAACAAAAAATAGCCAGATATTGTGATGGGCGCCTGTAGTCCCAGCTAGTTGGGAGGCTGAGGCAAGAGAATGTCTTAAGCCCAAGAGTTTGAGGTTGCTGTGAGCTGCAAAGCCATGGCATTCTACCAAGGGTGACATAGTGAGACTCTGTCTCAAATAAATAAATAAATATTACAAAATAAATTAGTTGTCTAACTATTACGAGAAAACACTTTGGAAAGGTACCAGTACTATGTGCAAAGTAGTAAGTCTAAAGTGGAAATGTTTTTAAGACCTCTACCATGAGTGCTACAGCGTCAACAGCCAGCTAACCCAACCATAGAAATCATTACCTAAGATTCGTCTCCATGTCTCCTGTCCACTTCCCTTTAGAAGTGTTTCAAAGACGAGGTGGCAAGGATAGAGCTAAAACTATCTTGACAACGTTGCTGAGGATGAATTCATGAGAGTAAAGGATAAAACTTACTTTTTAATAGCGATCAGTTCCCCGGACTCAATGCTCCTTCCCAGCAGGACGGAACCATAGGTCCCATCCCCGAGCTGCTTGATCGTTGTGTACCTATTCATGGTGTCCCCGCTCAGGATGGACCCTCATCTCACTGCCGAGGTGGCTCAGTCCTGCAGTGGTAGCAGGCCTCCCCAGAGTGTAACCAGATTTTTCGATGGCAGCACCAGCACAAGGTATTCAACAGGACGTGACTATCTCCCAAATACATATTTTCAAAGATCAGTCTTCTGCCTGTAGAGAAAAAGAGAGAGACAAGAATGCTAATATATATTTTGAGTTTATATATTTTTAAACCAGCTCCTAGCCCACCACCTGTTCTTGCAAATAAAATTTTAGAACACAGTCATACCCACGCACCTGTATATTGTCTGATGCTATAACAGCAGAGCAGTTGGGACAATGCATGGCCTGCCAAGTCTAAAGGACAGCAGGTCCTGGAATAATGCTATTTCACTATGTTGTTTCATTATAATGTTGATGAGAAAAACAACAAAATCAACTTTGGCTGGGGCTACTGTCCGTGTGGAGTTTGCGTGTTCTCCCCATGTCTGTGAGTACTCTGGTTTCCTCCCATTTCCCAAAGCTGTACACATTCAACCCCCTGGTGTGTCTATGTGGTCCCAGTCTGAGCAACTGTGGGTGTGAATGTGCCCTGTGATGGAATGGCACCCTGTCTAAGGGTGCGTCCCACCTGGTGCCCTGAGCTGCCAGGACAGATTCTGGCTACCTCCAACCCTGAACTGGAATCAGTGGCTAAATAATTATCTTGCTTGATTTTGTTAATCATATGTATTCCAATATTTAATATTAGATGTGTTTTGGTCTTTATTTAGAAGTTTTGTGGGTTTTTCCCCCCTATGATCAGAAATATGCTCTAGGGCGTTAAGTCTTATTTGTATCAATTAGCCTACAGTCAAATTGGTTTTGCTACACATCATTTTGCTTAAAGTTGCAGTTTCCAAAAACCCATCAATGATGTTAAGCAAGGACTTACTAAATTTGTCCATCCCTGGTCTAAGCCGATCTTTTCCAATTGTTTCATAAAACTAGAAATGAGTGAGTGAGTTTGTCACTGACTCAGAAATGAAGCAGTTCAAATTTAAGGCTTTTCTGCTGACTAACCATTCTGGGCAAACTCTGCAAAATAACTGTGGTTGATGAAAATTGCTGTGTTATGAAAATTCCTGCTACATAAACTGTTCTCTGTGCACTTCAATTACAATTAACAGTATAAACATACAAAAGCCAAGAAATGCTAAAAATTAAAGTTCTCCTGATGGAGCACTTATGGGTTCCATGAGCTATCCATGGCCAAGCACCAACAGTATTATTTTTACTATTAGACAGTCCAAAGCTAAACAAAGAATTCAAGGCCTACATGTAGGGTATGCCCCTTTTAAAGTCATTCTGTTGTGTGTTCTTCTCAATAATAAGTCATTGATTTTTCATTTACATAATGGAGAGTTGTTCAGTCTGCCTATAATAAGGAAATTGCATAATTACTTAAATGATTACAATGCCCAGAGGAGTGTCCAACCTGCAGCCATGGGCTGCACGTGGATTATGTGAGGACTGTTATGCTGATCTGTGGTGCTGGACATCAGACATTGTGAAAATTATGCACAGACCTTTTTTTTGCTCATCAGTTTTCTTGTTTGTATGTTCAACGTGTGGCCCAAGGCAACTCTTTTTCTTCCAACATGCAGCAGAGAAGAAAAAAGGTTGGACACCCATACTTGGTAAACGTTAATAAAAATGTAAATGCTTAAATATGAATAAAGGTGTATTTTCTCAAACTATGAATCTAAAGAATCCAAAGACCAGAAAATAATGACTGGAAGCACATAACATCCTGCATCTAAATTCAGTCAAGGCAGCTTCTCGTCCAGGGCAATCCCAGTCAATACAATGCAAAAGGAAAGGGGAAAATAAGAAATTCCCCATTAGGCAAATATCACGGTAACATTTGTTACAGGCAAGGTTCGCTGATGGATGCAAAAATTAGGGGATGAAAGTTTACAGAGAAAAAAGACATTTGGATAATCTCAAAGTGTCTCAAAGATATTTACTAATTTCAAAGGAAAAATGGTAACTTCACAGGGAGAAATCCTTCACAGCAGAAACCTCCTCATACCTTATGATCAAATTCAACATCACCACTAAGAAGGAATGACCTTATGTAATCTGGACGTGATGCACTTGAGGACGGTACACCACCACTTCTGTTGTGTTCTGGTCAAAAAAGCGGAACCTCAATCTAACCATGAGAAAACATCAGACAGACCCCAAATGAGGGATAGGCTACAAACAACTTACTAGTCCTCTTTAAAAGTGTCAAGATTCCACAAGTTAAGGACAGGCTGAGGAACAGACTGGAGGTAATTAAGGAGACGTAACAAGTAAAGGCAACATGGAATCCTAGATAGGATCGTGGGACAGAAAAGGACACTAGTGAAAAAACTAGTGAAATTTGAATAAGGTCTGTAGTTCAATAGTGTGGTATCAATGCTAATTTCTAGTTTTGATCACTCTTCTGTGGTTATATAAATTGTCAGTATCAAGGAAAGCTAGATGAAGGATTTCAAGCAACTCTCTGTACTATATTTGCAACTTTTCTAAAAATCTAAATTAGTTCAAAATTTAAAAATAAATTCAGACTATGTTCTTCTGAAGCCACGTGCGAATCTGAGAAATCTTAAGAAATATAAAGGTGATGCCTGATTTCACCACATTAAAAACCAAAAGAGCTTTGAGAGATCACACTCCATGCCACCCCCCAATTCCCTTTCCCCTAGAGCCATTTAAGGCCCCTGCTTACAGGAGCATTTTTCCTTCTTCTTGAAACTCTTTAGGGTCAGATTCCTGCCAGCTTCCTTTCACAGTGCTTTATAGTGATATACTCCACTGCTGATTTTTTTTTTAAGTATAATTTCCATTTTATTTTTTCCCAAAGGACATTCTCCACTGCTGATTAATAAATGCTTAAAAAGCACTTCCTGAGTGACCGATCCTAGGTTTAAGCTCTGAGGATGCAAAGACCAATAAAACATGGTCCCTTCTTTCAAAGTGCTTAGACATGACAGAGCATGGGAGTGGGGAGGCAGATGTGCACTGCTGAGTACGAGCTAAGATATTTCAAGTCTGCCTAGGGTATAAGATGCAGGGAGGGTTAAGAACAAAGCCCCTTGGCTTCCAGCTGTATCACTTCCATCTGGGCTTTGGAAGGCAGTAAGAAAGAAAAATAAAAGTAGATTTTTTTAAAAATTTAATGAGAAATAGGGTTCTAGCACACCAAGGAGCAGGAATGAAGACACAGAGACTTGAACCTGGGGGGTGAGAAGTTGGGAGCCTGGAACCAGAACGAGATAATCCCAGAGTTCTATTTATGGAGGACTCTCCATAAATAGGGAGGACTCTCCATAGATAGAAAACATAAGTTTACACCAGATAGATCCTGTACTGGAGGAGAAGGAAATGCTATGAAGGATATACAACTGGAATACAGATGGCAGGTTAGATACAAATATTTTATTTGTGTTAAATGTATAGAAGTTGATGCCTGTCCTGTGGTTCAGCAAGCACGTGGTCTTACTCTTGGAAAATACACACCAAAGGATTTACAGGTAAAGGACCATAATGCACGTGATTTACACTCTAGGGGGCAGAACAAACATTGGGCCCTACCCCCAAGGTGACTGTATTTGGATATCGACCTATAGAGAAGTAATTAGGTTAAATGAGGGCATCAGGGTAGGGGGCTCTGATATGATCCAGACTATGTTCTTCTGAAGACCACGTGTGAGAAATCTTAAGAAATATAAAGATTATGCTTGATTTCACCACACTAACATAACCAAATAGTTGTTAGAGAGGAACCATCTGCGCACCAGGAAAAGAGCTCTCACCAGAAATTGAACCTCGTTTGAGCTTTGACTTTACAGCCTCTAGAACTGTGAAAAAATAAATTTATGTTACTTAAGACACCCAGACTATGATATTTTGTTGTGATATTCCAAGCAGACTAAGTAGGGCATATGGGTCTCTCTGTACTATTCTTATAACTTTTCTGTAAACTTGAAATTATTATAGATTACAGGTTTTTTAAATTCTCCTGTAAAAGGTAGAGTAAGGAAATTTTTAAGACTCATGCATCTTAAACATTTTTTTTTTTGACAGAGCCTCAAGCTGTCACCCTGGGTAGAGTGCTGTGGCATCACAGCTCACAGCAACCTCCAACTCTTGGGCTCAAGCGATTCTCCTGCCTCTGCCTCCCAAGTAGCTAGGATTACAGGTGCCTGCCACAACGCCGGACTATTTTTTGTTTGCAGCCATTATTGTTGTTTGGCAGGCCCGAGCTGGATTCAAACCCACCAGCTCAGGGGTATGTGGCTGGTGCCTTAGCTGCTTGAGCCACAGGCACTGAGCCTTAGACATTTTTTTCTTAAGCTTAAAACAAACAAATGTAGATTGACAGAACACTCACACAACACAGCTTCCTCCAGCTTACAATCACTACACTATGGACTAGTCTGGCTCACCTTTGCCTCAACATAGCATAAAAAGTGCATGTGGGGCACAGCACAAATAATTCTGGCTCTGCATTTGTTTTCCCTTCTTTTTCTTATGTTTATCTTCATTTAGTTTTTAGATGGCATTCAGGTGGTCCCCAACTTCAATGATAATGCTTATAGTTTTTCTGCTTTATGCTGGTGTGAAAGCCACAGGCATTCAGTACAAACCATATTTCAAGTACCCATTCAACTGTTCTGTTTCTCACTTTGAGTATAGTCCTTGATAAATGACACAAGATATCCAAAACTGTATTATAAAATAGGCTTCGTGTTAAATGATTTGCCCAAGAGTAGACTAATGTTAATGTTCTGAGCATTAGTAGGCTAGGTTAAGCTATGATACTCTGTAGGTTATTAAATGCATTTTTAACTTAGTATATTTTCAATTTATGATGGGTTTATCGGGATATAACCCCATTGCAAGTTGAGGAACTTCTGTATGTGATATCTGCATTATACCTGATTTCATTTTCCAACAAATTCAGATTCCAAAACCACTGGGGTATGTCATCTTCCAGAAAAAAACACAGAAACAAACAAATTAAACAAACAAAAACATTAGAAATTTGATTTGCCAGAAAATCACCTAGCTAATAAACTACATTCTTTATTTAAAAGTAGGCTTTGCCCTAGAGACGAAATGAAAGTTTTTTCATAAGGGAATTAACATGATCAAATTTGCATTTTGTAATCCAGTTCGTTCGAATATTGCTCTTCATGTCCAACCAAAATCTGCATATTCTAATTTAAGCTAATTTATTCATGTTTAGTTTTAGGGAATATAAAGAAATCAAGTCATGGGTGGAGCAAGATGGCAGCCGAGTAACAGCTTCCTTGCATCTGGGCACCGTGAGTCTGGGGAGATAGGACTCCAGGCATCTCTGGCTGGTGGGATCTGCCTATCATCACCCCTGAGAGGATACAGGGAGTCAGCGAGAGACTTCTGGACCCCAAGAGGAGGACTAAAACAGTGGAAAACCGGCAAGTGGTAGCGTGTGTTCAATCCATCTAAACCCGCCCGCAACTGTAAGTTCAGTAGCAGCGAGACTGCAAACCAGAAAGGCCTTACCTGTGAACTGTTTTGGTGTCTTTGGACTTGGCACTCAGCTGAACTGCCTTGGGGAGAGCCTGAGCGGGAGTGCGGAGAACTTTGGCCTTTGTCTAGGGCCCCAGTCTGAGCCGCTGAGCCAGACGGAGCTAATAGTGTTTGGCTCTGGGTCACAGGCAGCCATTGTGAGCGATCTGCCCCGGCAAGCTCCGCCCTCAGGGTCGCAGAGCTGGAATTGGGTGGGAGCTGGTAACCCAGCAACCAAGTAGCCTCAGGGCGGGGTCTGAGCCGCCTTGCAGCCCTAACCCTCCGGGGCAGAGGGAGACCAGTTTTGGCACACAGGGTAAGTGGATAGCCACTTCAGCAGTGATTCCAGCGACAAGCACTTCCCTGGGAAAGCTTCTGCTCAGCAAGTGAACAAGCTCAAAGAGCCTTTTAAGTGGGCTGAAGAGAGATTTAGGGTGTCTACCTGCTGGGGTTTGAGAAACTAGCAGCCTCCAGTCGTATCAGAACTGTGATTAACATCTCATACCCCAGAAGACCACGTGTTGCCCAGACAATATTCAATAACATATACATACTGCTTTGTTTTTGGTTGTTTTTTTTTGTTTACTTTGATCTTGTTGATTGTTGTTTTGTTTTTTAAGTTCAACCTTTTCCATACAGATCCTTTTTCTTTCTCAATTTTTCTAGTTTAATTATAATTTCCCATTGCTGCCTATTTCAATAATTAGAACTTCATTTTTGTTAGTGTTTCTACCGCTATTATTTCGTTTTTCCAGCCAATTTTATCCCGTAAAGTTTTCTGTTTGCTTGTTTTGGTTTGATTTATAGCATTTTTGTCTTTCCTCTCTACTTGGTGGAGGTGGGGTACTGTGTCTGATCAGGTTAGGAAAGAGCTGCTGACCTCAAGGGAACCACGCAACTGGGCACCCCCAGAAGGTGGTTTTTTCTTTAAGGTTGTATCAAAGTACCCTACTGTACACCTATATTGCTCTGTCTCCCTCTTTCTGTGCCTCTCTTCTTTTTGTCAATATTCCTTTTACCCACCCCCTCTCCTTTCTCTATTTTTCTTTTTTTTTTTCTTATCACTCGGTCCTCCTTTCTTTCATCCCTTTTTTGCTCTTCAACCTTCTCACCCTTCTGGTCCTGTAACCCTTAGTCCACAGGCACGAGAACTTCAAGAGAAAGTGAAAGGAAAATTAGGGCAAGGAAACAGATAAAAGAAATCACTCATGAGGAAGAATCAGCAGAAAACTCCAGGCAACATGAAGAACCAGTCCAGAACGACCCCGCCAAGGGACCATGAGGTAGCTACTGCAGAGGATTCCACCTATACAGAAATGTTAGGAATGACAGAAAGGGAATTTAGAATACACATGTTGAAAACAATGAAAGAAATGATGGAAACAACGAAGGAAACTGCTAATAAAGTGGAAAATAACCAAAAGGAAATTCAAAAACAGAATAAAATAAGAAATGAATGATATGAAGAATATAAAAAGGACATAGCAGAGCTGAAGGAAATGAAACAGTCAATCAGGGAACTTAAAGATGCAATGGAAGGTATCAGCAACAGGTTAGACCATGCAGAAGAAAGAATTTCAGAGGTAGAAGACAAAGTTTTTGAGATAACTCAGATAGTAAAAGAGGCAGAAAAGAAGAGAGAGAAAGCAGAACATTCACTGTCAGAATTATGGGACTTTATGAAGCGTTCCAACATACGAGTTATAGGAATTCCAGAAGGGGAAGAAGAATGCCCCAGAGGAATGGAAGCCATACTAGAGAATATTATAAAAGAAAATTTCCCAAATATCACCAAAGATTCTGACACACTGCTTTCAGAGGGCTATTGGACCCCAGGTCGCCTCAGCTCTAACCGAGCTTCTCCAAGACACATTGTGATGAACCTGTCCAAAGTCAAGACAAAAGAAAAGATTCTGCAAGCTGCCAGGAGTAAGCGCCAGTTGACCTACAGGGGCAAATCCATCAGAGTGACCGCAGACTTCTCTAATGAAACTTTCCAAGCAAGGAGACAATGGTAATCTACCTTTAATCTACTTAAACAGAACAATTTCCAGCCCAGAATTCTGTACCCTGCTAAGCTAAGCTTCAAAATTGATGGAGAAATCAAATCATTTACGGATATACAAACATTAAGGAAATTCGCCACAACAAGACCAGCTCTACAGGAAATACTTCAACTTGTTCTGCACACTGACCACCACAATGGATCAGCAGCAAAGTAAGAACTCAGAAATTAAAGGACAGAACCTAACCTCCACACTGATGCAAAAGATAAAACTAAGCAATGGACTCTCACAAAATAAGACGAATAGAATACTACCACACTTATCAATTATCTCAATAAATGTTAATGGCTTGAATTCCCCACTGAAGAGACATAGATTGGTTGACTGGATTAAAAAACACAAGCCATCCATCTGCTGTCTGCAAGAAACACACCTGGCTTCAAAAGACAAATTAAAGCTCCGAGTCAAGGGTTGGAAGACAATTTTTCAGGCAAATGGAATTCAGAAGAAAAGAGGAGTTGCAATCTTATTTTCAGATACATGTGGATTTAAAGCAACTAAAGTCAAAAAAGACAAAGATGGTCACTTTATATTGGTCAAGGGAAAAATACAACAAGAAGACATTTGAATTCTAAATATCTGTGCACCCAATTTAAATGCTCCCAGATTCTTGAAACAGACCTTACTCAGTCTGAGCAATATGATATCTGATAATACCATAATAACAGGGGACCTTAACACTCCTCTTACAGAGCTAGACAGATCCTCTAAACAGAAATTAAACAAGGATATAAGAGATTTAAATGAGACCCTAGAACAACTGTGCTTGATAGACGCATATAGAACACTCCATCCCAAAGATAAAGAATATACATTCTTCTCATCACCCCATGGAACATTCTCCAAAATTGATCATATCTTGGGACACAAAACAAATATCAACAGAATCAAAAGAATTGAAATTTTACCTTGTATCTTCTCAGACCATAAGGCACTAAAGGTGGAACTCAACTCTAACAAAAATGCTCGACCCCACCCACAGGCATGGAAATTAAACAATCTTCTGTTGAATAACAGATGGGTGCAGGAAGAAATAAAACAGGAAATCATTAACTTCCTTGAGCATAACAACAATGAAGACACAAGCTACCAAAACCTGTGGGATACTGCAAAAGCAGTTTTGAGAGGAAAATTCATCGCTTTAGATGCCTACATTCGAAAAACAGAAAGAGAGCACATCAACAATCTCACAAGAGATCTTATGGAATTGGAAAAAGAAGAACAATCTAAGCCTTAACTCAGTAGAAGAAAAGAAATATCCAAAATCAAATCAGAGGTCAATGAAATTGAAAACAAAAGAATCATTGAAAATTAATGAAACAAGGAGTTGGTTTTTTGAAAAAATAAATAAAATAGATAAACCATTGGCCAGACTAACGAGGAATAGAAAAGTAAAATCTCTATTAACCTCAATCAGAAATGATAAAGGGGAAATAACAACTGATCCCACAGAGATACAAGAGATCATCTCTGAATACTACCAGAAACTCTATGCCCGGAAATTTGACAATGTGAAAGAAATGGATCAATATTTGGAATCACACCCTCTCCCTAGACTCAGCCAGGAAGAAAGAGAGCTCCTGAACAGACCAATTTCAGGCACTGAGATCAAAGAAACAATAAAAAATCTTCCAACCAAAAAATGCCCTGGTGCAGATGGCTTCACTCCAGAATTCTATCAAACCTTCAAGGAAGAGCTTATTCCTGTACTGCAGAAATTATTCCAAAAAATTGAGGAAGAAGGAATCTTCCCCAACACATTCTATGAAGCAAACATCACCCTGATACCAAAACCAGGAAAAGACCCAAACAAAAAGGAGAATTTCAGACCAATCTCACTCATGAATATAGACGCAAAAATTCTCAACAAAATCCTAGCCAATAAATAGATTACAGCTTGTCATCAAAAAAGTCATTCATCATGATCAAGTAGGCTTTATCCCAGGGATGCAAGGTTGGTTTAACATACGCAAGTCTATAAACGTTATCCACCATGTTAACAGAGGCAAAAATAAAGATCACATGATCCTCTCAATAGATGCAGAAAAAGCATTTGATAAAATCCAGCATCCTTTTCTAATGAGAACACTGAAGAGTATAGGCATAGGTGGCACATTTCTAAAACTGATTGAAGCTATCTATGACAAACCCACAGCCAATATTTTACTGAATGGAGTAAAACTGAAAGCTTTTCCTGTTAGAACTGGAACCAGACAAGGTTGTCCTCTGTCACCTTTACTATTCAACGTAGTGCTGGAAGTTCTAGCCAATACAATTAGGCAAGACAAGGAAATAAAGGGAATCCAAATGGGAGCAGAGGAGGTCAAACTCTCCCTCTTTGCTGACGACATGATCTTATACTTAGAGAACCCCAAACACTCAACCACAAGACTCCTAGAAGTCATCAAAAAATACAGTAATGTTTCAGGATATAAAATCAATGTCCACAAGTCAGTAGCCTTTGTGTACACCAATAACAGTCAAGATGAGAAGCTAATTAAGGACACAACTCCCTTCACCATAGTTTCAAAGAAAATGAAATACCTAGGAGTATACCTAACGAAGGAGGTGAAGGACCTCTACAAAGAAAACTATGAAATCCTCAGAAAGGAAATAGCAGAGGATATTAACAAATGGAAGAACATACCATGCTCATGGATGGGAAGAATCAACATTGTTAAAATGTCTATACTTCCCAAAGCAATCTACCTATTCAATGCCATTCCTATCAAAATACCAACATCGTACTTTCAAGATTTGGAAAAAATGATTCTGCGTTTTGTATGGAACCGGAGAAAACCCCGTATAGCTAAGGCAGTTCTCTGTAACAAAAATAAAGCTGGGGGCATCAGCATACCAGATTTTAGTCTGTACTACAAAGCCATAGTGCTCAAGACAGCATGGTACTGGCACAAAAACAGAGACATAGACACTTGGAATCAAATTGAAAACCAAGAAATGAAACTAACATCTTACAACCACCTAATCTTTGATAAACCAAACAAGAACATACCTTGGGGGAAAGACTCCCTATTCAATAAATGGTGTTGGGAGAACTGGATGTCTACATGTAAAAGACTGAAACTGGACCCACACCTTTCCCCACTCACAAAAATTGATTCAAGATGGATAAAGGACTTAAATTTAAGGCATGAAACAATAAAAATCCTCCAAGAAAGCATAGGAAAAACACTGGAAGATATTGGCCTGGGGAAAGACTTCATGAAGAAGACTGCCATGGCAATTGCAACAACAACAAAAATAAACAAATGGGACTTCATTAAACTGAAAAGCTTCTGTACAGCTAAGGAGACAATAACCAAAGCAAAGAGACAACCTACACAATGGGAAAGGATATTTGCATATTTTCAATCAGACAAAAGCTTGATAACTAGGATCTATAGAGAACGCAAATTAATCCACATGAAAAAAGCCAACAATCCCTTATATCAATGGGCAAGAGACATGAATAGAACTTTCTCTAAAGACCACAGACGAATGGCTAACAAACACATGAAAAAATGTTCATCATCTCTATATATTAGAGAAATGCAAATCAAAACAACCCTGAGATATCATCTAACCCCAGTGAGAATGGCCCACATCACAAAATCTCAAAACTGCAGATGCTGGCGTGGATGTGGAGAGAAGGGAACACTTTTACACTGCTGGTGGGACTGCAAACTAGTACAACCTTTCTGGAAGGAAGTATGGAGAAACCTCAAAGCACTCAAGCTAGACCTCCCATTTGATCCTGCAATCCCATTACTGGGCATCTACCCAGAAGGAAAAAAATCCTTTTATCATAAGGACACTTGTACTAGACTGTTTATTGCAGCTCAATTTACAATCGCCAAAATGTGGAAACAGCCTAAATGCCCACCAACCCAGGAATGGATTAACAAGCTGTGGTATATGTATACCATGGAATACTATTCGGCCATTAAAAAAAATGGAGACTTTACATCCTTCGTATTAACCTGGATGGATGTGGAAGACATTATTCTTAGTAAAGCATCACAAGAATGGAGAAGCATGAATCCTATGTACTCAATTTTGATATAAGGACAATTAATGACAATTATGGTTATTGGGGGGGAAGCAGAAAGAGGGAAGGAGGGAGGTGGGTGGGGCCTTGGTGTGTGTCACACTTTATGGGAGCAAGACATGATTGCAAGAGGGACTTTACCTAACAATTGCAATCAGTGTAACCTGGCTTATTGTACCCTCAATGAATCCCCAATAAAAAAAAAAAAAAAAAAGATGCTGGAAAAAAAAAAAAGAAATCAAGTCATAAAAATGTGTGTGTACAGGAAACTAATAATCAAGTATGTGTCTCTTGGCCTTCTCCTGTCTTAATTACACAACCTTTCCTCAAAGGACTCATTTTCCACTCCTATAATTATCTTGGGCATTCACCCCGAAATCCTCACATACTTCTCATCTCCTTGATGAAATGTACCAACCAAAACTTATAAATGGTACATAATACAGTAGCATGTACATATTACGTTAGCTCCCCACACTTGTTTTTTCTTGTTTTTGGTTGCAGCCGTCATTGTTGTTTGGCGGGCCTGGGCTGGATTCGAACCCACCAGCTCAGTAGTATATGGTTGGCGCCTTAGCCGCTTGAGCCACAGGTGCCGAGCCACCCCCACACTTGCTTTGTGCAATGACATTATACTATTGATTCATTTCTACCGATTATTAAAAATAGAAGGCTTTCTTTGATACTTAATGTTCTACTACTTCATCCACTTAAATTGTACATTGGGACAATGCTACCCTAGGTTATCGCAGAGAAAGAAAGCTACTTGTGAAAGGATTGAGAGCTTCATTAAAATGAAGATAGATTCAGTCATCCTTTATATCCTTTATATGATCCATAATAACCATCCATAATAACCCTGACATTTCCTCCTTGTCATAGTCTGTCATTTTATCAAAGAGCAAAATTCAAGATTTAACTCTCACCACACCACGTAACTGCTTTCTAATGTTTTGCAACATTTCAGGTAATCATCTAACAATTGTGCCATGGATCAGACCAGTGTCTCTTCAAGCACTGATGGCAGGTTGACAGTATATAATTTTATTCAACCTTTACTGAGATCCTAAGCATTATGCAAGGCTTTGGGGACACATCATGGATAAGGTATGGCTGTTTGCTTTAAATAACTCACAATTAACACATACATGAAAAATGTAGAAAGTGCTAAGGTAGACAGAGCAACCAACTCCTGGAAGGAAGGGAGAGCTCTGACAACCCTGCAGAGAAGAGCTGTACTATTAAGGTACGGAAGAACAAGCAAGGCTTTATCACACAGAAAAAGTGGAGGAAACTGAGCAAAAGGTTGGCTGGCACTAGAGTTTGGGATGTTTTCAAGACCTAACCAAACATGAGAATCACCTGGGAAATTTTAACATCTCCTGAGGCCCAGCCTCATCCCCAAGAGGCAGGTCTGGATGGGGACTGAGCTTTGATAGTTTTGAAAACCCTCCAGGTGACTAATGTGCAACCAGGGGTGAGAAGTATAGGGCTAGGGCATGAAACCAATGGAAGGCAGTAGGAAAATGGCAGGAAACAGCTAGAAAGTTAGGGTGGAGCCAATTACGAAGGGATTATGTGTCTGTCACATAGTACAGAAAGGAGCTCTATCCTGCGGAAAGGAGCTGTCCAGAGTTTTTAAGCAGAGAAATGCCATGAGCAAAATCCCTGTGATGACTAAATAGTTGTTAGAGAAGAATTAGTTAAGAGGCTACTGCAATAGTCCAGGTGAAAGATGATGAAGGCCTGAACAAAGGCATTGGACTGGGCGAATCTTAGATATAGAGGGAGAATATGAGTTTGAGATAGGGAATGTGTATATATAATTTGGACAAAGTGCAGAGGCATGGCTTGTTTCCTGGGGTGTTGAATTAGCAGTACATACAAAACCTCTCATTGGAGATGCCCTATCAGCAGCTTTGAGTAGCTCTAAGGTTGTTCCTTTTCCCTCTAGAGTTAGTGTACTATTGGAGCCTATACTGGGAACAGAGCACTGAGACATGGCTGCTGCATGGTACCACTCCAAGGTACTCCATTCACACAGACCATAACGTGAATGGTGCCCACTTGAGCTGAGTAGCTTGGTAGCCTTGGGTTCAAAACAATGAACATGATAGTCGCATCATACTCCTGAATTACTGCTCAACTCCGCTGCCAAACTTCAAGAGAGATATTAAAGAACATAGTAGGGACCTAAATGAAAGTGCAAGAACAGTAGTTTAAGAAATAGGATAGTAGGGCGGCACCTGTGGCTCAAGGAGTAGGGTGCCGGGCCCATATGCCAGAGGTGGCGGGTTCAAACTCAGCCCCGGCCCAAAAAAAAAGAAATAGGATAGTGGGGCAGCGCCTATGGCTCAAGGAGTAGGGCGCCGGTCCCATATGCCGGAGGTGGCGGGTTCAAACCCAGCCCCGGCCAAAAAATCACAAAAAAAAAAAAAAAAAAAAAAAAGAAATAGGATAGTGGGGTGGCGAAAATGCCACAAAGGCTACATTGAACAGTTTGATGAGAATATTTCAGATTGTATATGAAACCAGCATATTGTACCCCTTGATTGCACTAATGTATACATTTATCATTTAACAATAAAAAAAAAAAAGAAATAAGATAGTGGAAGCAAAAGAGACTTGGGAAGCCATGAGAAGTGTTTCAAGTACACAAAAGGATATTAGAAAGATTAGTTGTACTATGCATAGATCTGGAAAACATGACCGCTGTCTGAGCATTTTATTATCACTCCTGTGAATTATTTATCACACTTGAAAAAAAAAAAAAATGAAGCTGTAGTAGCCAAATTAGCATTAGACAAGAAGCACCAGTCAACCCACGGTCAATTTTGAGCATACCCTAGCAGGAAGTGGTTAAATATACTTGAGATCCACACTGTTCAACTATTCATCCTCTTTGTGGTGGCCCAAATGTGATGATTCATGTCATAATCTGAAAGTAAAGAACAAAAACTCACTGTTGCTCTTGGAAAACAATAGGCTGCTGGACAATGCACCAGAAAAAAAGAGCTATTGTGGATGCCATTGCTGATCTGCCCAATAGCAATTCTCCCCTTAAGCTTAAACTTCTTGCTTACAGAACCCTGATTTTACTCTAGTTTTCAACATACCCAGGCAGTTACCTACTCTAGCTCCAGGGTATGAACTACATACAATTAGTCGAAGCAAAGCAAAGTAATTCCCTTTCCTACTAAAAATTGTTTAGGAGTGGGACCAGAGTTCTGACTTACAAGAGTGAAAGGAAAAAAAAGCTAGTAAGGAAAGTGAAAGGCTTCTGAGAAAGAAATTACCCTTTATAATATAAGACGGTTGATAAAGAGGCTGTTCCATATATTCCTGCCTTGATTACAGCATAAAGCTGTAATATTTAGGGCTGGGGCAGAGATGACTATGCAACTTGAGGCTATGAGGTGACTGTTAAGAAATCAACTCTATGATGACAATGAGAATTTCATCTGCGGAGGAAGGAAGACCAGAAAGAAAGAGGTCAAGAGGTCAAGTCCTTGATGACATCAGTGGGCTGCCACATGACCCCTGACAATACATGCCTTTGGTTTCTTGTTCTAAAATCTAACTTTCTTTTATTTTTCTTTCTTTCTTTTTTTGAGACAGAGTCTCACTCTGTCTTCCTGGCTTGAGTGCCATGGCATCATCATAGCACATAACAACCTCAAACTCTTGGGCTTGAGCTATTCTCTTGACACGCTGGAACTACAGTCGCCTACCACAGTGCCTATCTATTTTTTCTATTTTTTTTTTCTTGTGTGTGTGTTTAGTAGAGATGGGGTCTCACTCTTGCTCAGGCTGATCTCCAACTCCTGAGCCAAGCAATCAGCCCATCTCAGCCTCCCAAAGTGCTAAGATTACAGGTGTGAGCCACTACGACCCGACCTAATTATCACTTTCCAATCCAATTTTTCTACCACCATACTTGCCAGTTCTTATTTATTTTGGGCAGGAAAGAGGTTGGTGGATTACTTGTAATTAACCCACAGGTTTTTTTTTTTTTTTTTTTTGTAGAGACAGAGTCTCACTTCATCACCCTTGGTAGAGTGCCGTGGCGTCACACAGCTCACAGCAACCTCCAACTCCTGGGCTTAGGCGATTCTCTTGCCTCAGCCTCCTGAGCAGCTGGGACTACAGGCGCCCGCCACAACACCCGGCTATTTTTTGGTTGCAGTTTGGCCAGGGCCGGGTTTGAACCCACTACCCTCAGCATATGGGGCTGGCGCCCTACCCGCTGAGCCACAGGCGCCGCCCCAATTAACCCACAGTTTTAAAAGAGAAAAACACAAAAATGAACTCACTGGATAATTTTATTATCTATTTTAGGTTACATAAAATGATTAAAGAGTTTTTTTTTGTTGTTATTTATAATTTCTTCCTTATTGTTTGGTATTCATTGAGGGTACAAAGAATTAGGTTACATTGATTGCATTTGTTAGATAAAGTCCCGCTGTTTATAATTTTTTTGAGTATGACACTTCTTGAAGCAACCTCCAGGATGAAGTCCAGGCTTCCTATTGCATATCTCACAGCAGAAAATGGTTTCTTTCCTTCCATCTGTCTCATTTCTTCTGCGGCAAACCATGCAATCCTTTGTTGATTTTTTTCATTTTGCATGATAAAATGCATCTTCCCCATTTAGCCCTTCCTCAGTGTCAGAAGATAATGATTTACCCCTCTTTCTTGAATTTCCATTCCTCAAGTTGCTCACAAGCTGAGTGATGAGATTTCTCCTATAAGAAAGGCATGTCTACACTTTTTCTCCACTCTCCTTCTCATCTAATGAGTAGAGGATGTAGCTGTTCACAACCACAGCTTCCATCAGCAAGAATAACTTTTTCCACCATTTGTAGACCTCCTTGTAAATCCGTAACATCCACAATACTGACCAGCTCTGTCCACTCTTCCCATAAACTCTGTGTATTTTAAAATAACTGTTGGTTTTCTCAAACTGAACAGGCAGTTTCTTCCTATAACCAGGGATCAACTGTGTTTGAGGGCCAAAGGATGTCCTCAGCATTGCCACTACCGCTTGTCATGGAAAGAGAAACACCAAAAAAAGGTGTCAGGTGTCTTCTGCCGTCTGAGCAGAAAGGAAAATCATTATGTCAGACCAGGTCCAACACAGGATCAGAAAGGGTTTAAGGTCTTTGCTGAAGAAGTTACTGTTAGTCTATCCAGTACAGCTAAAAGCTACACTGACTTAGGAGACTAATACATACATCTCTACAGGAGGTGATAGATAGACCTTCATAGTTAGCATAGCTTTGAGGACTGAAGAGGTACGTAACTGCAGACAAATTAGAACAAGTATTTCTCTCTACTAACCGGATGTTTATTTTCCACCCATCATAACCTGCTTCCATTATGAAAGAACATATGATACAAATAAGATACAAATAACCTTGGTGCAACAAGGCACATCCATAAATGGCCCTAGGTATCACTGAGGGTTGCCTGGACAACTAGCCAGCTGTAGCCGAGACAGCCTTCTTCCCCTTGGCGTGTTTCCGAAACCAACTTCCCTTAGGTTTTGAAGGTCCTCACAGGGTGAACAGGTGGATTTCCCAGAAAACTACTATCTATAGCTGGCAAACAGCAAACTGTCTGATCTTTCCCCCCGAATAAGACTGTTCTCATGCACACCCAGCATGTTCAACAAAGTGCCATGGCCCAGAATGACTTTCCACAGATATGGTGAGAAACTTGGATGTCCATGCCTCTCTTTCTTGTTATCCCTTGATTTGGAAATTTCTCTACAATAGAAACTACTCCTTCACTCATGCTGTATGACTTTGCGGAATCTTGCCCCAGCCCTGTAACATGGCAGGTGACCATTATGAAGGGATACCACCTTGCATGACAAGTGGGGCCCAACATAGGGGCCACTCTGCATGTCCCTAATAATGAAATTTACTGCCATGTAGCCACAGAGCTTACGTCAAAGGCAACCAAGAAAAATATAGAACTTTCAGCCTGAGTGTTAGCAGGAAAAATGTTCCAACATACTAATGGCTACTTTTATTATATATCTTTCTTTGATACTTAGTAGAAGATATCTATATCTATAGAGATAGTTCCTCAAAGTAAGAAGCAGACAAATTTCAAGGATGTAAAATGTTTATGTCATAGCTGTTCTTTTTTTAAATGTTGGGTACTTTGATATATCTTCTGAACTCAGTGTCTGGGAATGCTCATAAAGAACAATAGCCACTCCACTATCTGATGCCTTTAATTGTTTCTAACTCAAGTCTTAAGTTGATATAAAGGAAAAAAAAACCAACATGTCATTCTGGCTTCTCCCAAGCACATCATTCTGTTTCTCGCCACATTTTACCCTTAAGTTGTTCCATTCAGATCCCAGTTCATAAGTATAAGAGAGTCTCTATTGTTGGGTTCTTTATAATTTGGTGAAAAGGCCAACTGCTGTATTTTCTATGGCTGTGAGATTTACTCACATTTATACTGCATAATATAAATATAATATTTTTATAAAAGTATATAAATAAATGGTTCAGTAAACATGGATATATGAAATATGCTCAAGACATTAGAGTATCATCAGAGTCTCAGCTGAAAAATTAAGTATAAAGCACTATGCTCAGCCTTGAGATGTAAGATCCACAGAGCTGTGAGTAGATCTGGCCTTTGGGGACTTCCTATGTAGCTGGAGAAGTGGAACACACACAAATGACCAGGAGACACAGCAGCTGGGATAAGTTCCTAGGAAGAGTGGAGGAGAGAGTACTACCCAAGAGAAGAGTAGTCACTTTGCCGATCACTGGCTAGAAATCTCAAGGAAGGCTCTGGGCCACTAATCTCTAAATAATGGCTAATTTCTCTTGTTAAGGACATATCACTTACCCATATTGTGATCTATGTGTAAATGACCAAAGAAAAGTCTTTAAAAAATGTAAAAAGTGGCTCGGCACCGGTAGCACAGTGGTTACGGTGCCAGCCACATACACTGAGGGTGGAGGGTTTGAACCAGGCCAGCTAAACAACTGCAACAAAAAAATAGCCCGGCATTGTGGTAGGTGCCTGTAGTCCCAGATACTTGGGAGGCTGAAGCAAGAGAATTGCTTAAGTCCAAGAGTTTGAGGTTGCTGTGAGCTGTGACGCCACAGTATTCTACCTATGGCAACATAGTGAGACTCTGTCTCCAAAAAAAAAAAGTAAAAAGTTTCTCTCGGGCGGCGCCTGTGGCTCAGCGGGTACGGGCGCCGGTCCCATATGCCGGAGGTGGCGGGTTCAAACCCAGCTCCGGCCAAATTAAAAAAAAAAAAAAAAAAAGTTTCTCTCATCAGCTGCATTAGTTTCCCACAGCTGTTTAAACACATTTCCACAAAGCTGGCAAGTTAAAATAACAAATTCATTCTCTTACATTTCTGGAGGCCAGAAATCCAAAACCAGTATCACTGGGCTGAGATCAAGGTACTGGCACTTCCTCCGGAGGCTCCAGGGGGAATCCATGTCTTGTCTCTTCTGGCATCTAGTGGCTGCCAGCACTCCTAGGCTTGTGGCCACATCACTCCAATCTCTGCAACTGTGGTCACATTGTCTTCTCTTCTGTCTTCAAATCTTCCTCTACCTCTCTCTGATAAGGATTTGTGTTTGCATTTAAGGCCTATGCAGAAAATCCAGGATACCCTCTCTAACTCAAATTCCTTAATTAAATCAGGTTTGCAAGGTCTATTTTGCCATATGAAGTAACATTCACAGGTTTCAAGATTTAGGACCTAACGTCTTTTCAGGATATTTAGCTTACCACTCTTCAATAAAATGTCCCAAAGACTTTCATACAATCATCTAAATTATAGCAGCAGTGGTTCTCATTCATTTGAGTTGAGTGCTTTAGGAATGAAATCAGAAATCTAAGCTTACTTACCCAATGAACAAAGGGATTCTTTTTTGAAATACAGAGTGTTCTTCTCTTTAAATTTGCACAGTGGACAAGACTTCACAATTCGGGCCTGAAGTCTCTGAGTGTGTGACATTTGGATATACAGATTCCATGCTATATGTATGGAGCAGAAACTGAAAACTGCAGTCTGTAGGCCAAACCCCAGATTTTTAAATAGGAAATTTTACATACAAACCCCAATTTGGGGCTTCTCTGGGAAAATTGAAGATCTAACCACTTGAGTTTCTTAGACCTCCAAGGTTATGAGAAGCTAGACAGTTGGTCCCTCCTCCTGGGGCTGGCTATGTGCTCTGCAGCTCAGCAAGGCCCCCACCTTCCCTGTTGTCACTTGCCATTTTTTTTCCCAGTTGTCTTTTTTTTGTGACTTCACAGCCACTTGTTTTACTGGAAGAAAAATATTTCTCTGTTCCTATGCTTCTATCAAAAGTGACAAAGTAAGGATGGGTGAGGTAGCTCATGCCTATAATCCCACCACTCTAGGAGGCTAAGGCAGGAAGAGCACCACCTGAGCTCACGAGTTCGAGACCACCCTGAGTTAGAGCTAACCCCACCTCTAAAAGAAAAGCCAGGTGTTGTGGCAGGCACCTATAGTCCCAGCTACTTGGGAGATTGAGGCAAGAGAATTGCTTGAACCCAAGAGTTAGAGGTTGCTGTGAGCTATGACACCACAACACTCTACCAGGGGTGACTGTCCAAAAAAAAAAAAGGGACAAAGTAAAAGAGTGGGGAAGAACTCTTCTTCTGTTTAAAGAAAAATTAGAAGAGAAGAAAACAAAAGAAATCATTCTTTTTTAGAAGAAGAACAGAGCACTTTCCTAGTGTTAGACGATCACAGGCTCAGGTTCCTTGAGTCTCCTCTTCTGCCATTGACAGTACTTAAATTTGGCTCCTGGTAGAAACAGTTAACACTTGTCTGAGAAGCGAATGGTAAGTAGCAGCCCAGCCATTAACTTGAGAATTAGCACATTCAAACCAGGTACTAGTAAATACCTCTCTAACTCCAAGAATTAACTTGGATAAATCACTCACTATAATAAACCCACACAGAGTTCTTATACATCAAATATGCCCAAAATATGATAATTTTAGTTCTGACTATGCAGACAATACTGTTTTAAGTGCTTTGCATATATTAATCCATTTAATCCTCACAATGCTAAGTTTCTATTATCATCATCATCTCTATTTTACAGATAAGGAAATTGAGGCACAAGTAACTTATCTGCAATACTATTATTATCATCCTTCCCATTTTACAGACAAGGAAACTGAGACTCAAGGTATGTATGCAGATTATACAACTACCCTGTTTCCCCGAAAATAAGACAGTGTCTCATTTTTATGCCTTTAAATAGAGACAGTGTCTTATTTTAAGGTGTGCTCTCAAAGATGCGCTAGGTCTTATTTTCAGGGAACGTCTTATCCTTCCTGTAAGTGGGTCTTATTTTCGGAGGATGTCTTATTTTCAGGGAAACAGGGTAATAGGAACCCAGCTGCCTATACCAAACTTAAAGGAAAGATTTCAGACAGGGCTGTCCAAACTTTTAGCTTCTCTGCACCACACTGGAAGAGTAAGAGTTGTTTTGGAATAAACATTAAAATACTTACACTAATGAAAGCTGATAAGCTCAAAATAAAAAAGGTTCATGCATAATTTTCATGATGCCCACTATCACAGATAAGTCCTCACATAATCCACATGTGGCCCACAGACTGTACGTTGGACACCCCTGTTTCAGAAGATCAAAAGACTAGGACATCTTTCGAAGATCTGAGCATGAAAGAAATACAAGAAGTATCTGTATCTCAAAGTCCAGATACGGAAACCAGTGACATGGCTGTGCTCTAGCTGGCTTCATTCTGCAATCAAATGCCAGTGAACCCAGCAGAGCCCCCAGAAGCACCTACATGCCCACAGTAGAGGCAAAATGGAAGCAGACAGAGAGACTGGTTCCTGTTTTCCCCTCAGACGGATCTGCTGTGATTCAGGGCATCTCTTGGCATTTGGGTTTACTTTTAATGAGGTGGTTTCCTCCTCTAACACTCTGTGATTCTGTGATTGTATTTCAGGAATCAAACAAGCATTTGTCTTAAAAAAAAAAAAAAAGGATAAATGTTTCTGCTTTTTGTGTCACATGCAAAAAGGCTAATAGAGAAGAGAGGGTCCTAGGCTGGGTGCAGTGGCTCACGCCTATAATCCTAGCACTCTGGGAAGCCGAGGCAGGAGGATTGCTTGCTTGAGTTCAGGAGTTCAAGATCAGCCTGACAAGAGTGAGATTCCCCCCCCCCCCCGCCATCTCTTCTAAAAATAGAAAAACTAGCCAGGCATTGTGGTGCCAGCCTGTGGTCCCATCAGCTATGTGGAAGGGTATGGCAAGAGGAATGCCAGAGCCCAAGAGTTTGAGGTTGCTTTGAGCTATGACGATGCCATGGCACTCAACCCAGGGCAAGAGTGAGACTGTTTAAAACATAAAACAAACAAAAAAAAGGGCTAGGTGCTATGACTCACGCCTGTAATCCCAGCATACTAGGAGGCTGAGGTAGGTGGATTGCTTGAGCTCACAAGTTTGAGACTAGCCTGAGCAAGAGCAACACCCCACTTGAACCCAAGAGTTGGAGGATGCTGTGAGCTATGACGATGCCATAGCACTCTACCCAGGGTGACAGCTTAACTCTGTCTGAAAAAAAAAAAAAAAAGACAGTGCCTCAGAGAGATTCTGTGAGAGAGGTACAAGTGCCCCGCGCCTCAGCTAGGCCACAGGAACGTGAAGAATCAACTCCTCTCCAGCCCACATGCCAGCTCCAACCCGCAGACAGACCCAGTGAACAGCCTCTCCCATGAGAGGTGTGCCCTTTCCTCACCTCACTGCCCACCCCTTATCCATGGCGACTGATCTGCAGACCTGCCCTCTGAACCAGCCCGGGCAACTCCAGGCTTCCTCCATCTTTGTGTTCTCATACCCCACACTTCACATGCACAGGGCAAGGCCTCCAAGATTCTGTGAATGGCCCAAATTTGAATTAGGTCTTTGCTATTTATTTTCTGTAAGTGTCTAAAAATTTTCAATGCTTCTATTTCTTCATGTGCAAAGTAAAGATAATCAAACTCTTTGACCAGAAATGTTTTGAAGTTCTAAGGTGGAAGAATGGCGAATACCAAGAACAGCCATGGTAGGCAGGCCACCTGGGCCATCCCACAACAATGCCGGACCACTGAGTCTCAGAGGATCACAGGAAGGCCCCCTCCATGCCATCCGACGAGGCCTTTGGCCTTTAGGTAAGGCTGTACCCAACTAACAGAGAAACACAGCTTGATTTCTCTTTCAAAGAGTTCCAGAAAATCTTTGAAATAAATGCTCTGATTTTCCTGGCCAGGTGACATTGGGGAAAACCTCCCTGTGACTTGCCCCAATTCCCTCCCCTTGGCTTCAATCCTCAGTGGAGGCAAGGAACATCTGCTCATGGACAGCAGCCCAACTCCGGCACCTTGCTCATTCACTGCCTGGAAAAGAGAGGCCAGAGGCAGGGGCAATTTTAGTCTGTTCTTTACTGTGAAACAAATCTTTTAAGCATTTTGCCCCTGATCATTGAATTAATGCGACTATTATTTTCTAGGGCAGGAGACAGAAAGTTATGTGTAAACTTGAGATTCTCTGGGAGTTGGGGCTTACCAGGCCCATTTACACCATTCAGGCCCTTAGGAGGAGCTTGTCCCCCTTAGCTTTAATTGTCTCACACTGCAAAGATTCTGTTACTTCATCTATCCTCACAGGAAAAGTAGATAATGCACAGTCATTAAATGACCCTTCTTATGGTACTTCTGGGGTCCATTATTCCTTTATGGGCTTATAATTACACTTCATATTCTAGGTTCAAATGTGTCATAACTTTATAAAAGTCAGTTAATACTGTTAATTTATTTTAAAAGCATACTAAAAATAGTATATCTGGGTTTGCATTTTTCTCCCGAAAGCCTAATTCTTCTGCTCATATATATTTCAACAAACACATTTTTAAAGCATTTTTGCCTCTTAGACGACTGCTTTTTTCTTTATTGGAAACAGCAGCTACATGGCCAAAACAGGCTTTATATGGAACAGGCTTTGTCTACCTTGACAGAATAATGCATTAAAGACACGGTCAGCTATCCATAGCTGGATGATGGCAAGAGAGGACAATGAGTTATCTGGGGTCCCTCTTCTATGCCCCAGAAACTGCTTTATGCCTTTACCAGCCCTCTCTTCCTTCAAAACCATCTCCGAGTAAAGAATTCCTCAGAATTCTCAGCTCCTTAATTGGCGACTCCATGAGAGGAGTCGGCAACTTTCTGTTGCTTCTCCTACAATACCCAAGATGCTCATGCCTTGAACTTTGGGGAAAAAAAAAAAAGTCTTGAATCACTTGCATAGGATTCTTAGCTTTATTTACTTATTTATTTATTTTTGAGACAGAGTCTCATTTTGTCGCCCTCGGTAGAGTGCCGTGATGTCATAACTCACAGCAACCTCAAACTTTTGGGCTCAAGTGATCCTCTTGCCTCAGCCTCCCAAGTAGCTAGGACTGTAGGTGCCCACCACAATGCCTGGCTATTTTTAGAGATTGGGTCTCACTCTTGCTCAGGCTAGTCTTGAACTCCTGAGCTCAAGCGATCCTCCTGCCTTGGCCTATACAGATGATTTTTAAACTAGGACATACAGGTAGCATGGGGAAGAACTGAGTAGAAGCAAAATATTAAAGGCTAGAAAAAAATAACTATATCTATGTGGACTCTTGTTCCAGGTCGTTCACCAGCTTGATGAAAATCGTGTAGGCTGACGATAGTCCCAGCTCTGACTACTTGCCTGATTGCCAGTCCGTGTGGGGAAGATGTAGGAATGACTAAGAATATGGGTGGCGCCTATGGCTCAAGGAGTAGGGCGCTGGTCCCATATGCCGGAGGTGGCGGGTTCAAACCCAGCCCCGGCCAAAAACCACAAAAAAAAAAAAAAAAAAAACAATAAGAATATACCATATAGTTGAGCTTTATACTGACAATACAGCACATTTAACTAAGGAGCAGACCTCCACACGTAAGATGCTTCGCTATCACATATAAAAAATAAATCAATAAAATGATTAAGGAAATAAAGCCTTAATGTAAAAGTAAAATCGGGTAGGAGTCAACATACTCTCCATGAAGGATCAGTAAACAGTTTAGACCTTGAGAGTTCTCCGTCTCTGTCACAACTCTGCTGCCATAGCACGAAAGCAAAGACAAGAAGTAAATAAACGGACATGGCTATATTTCCAATACGGCTTTACTCACAAAATACACAATGGGAAGGATCTGGCTTGCAGGCCATGGTTTGTCCACTTCTGAAATAGAGGAAACCTCAAAAATAAGCAGAAACGCTTTAGCACTCCATATAACCTTTACCCACCCTTAGGTTAAACTGTGTTTTTCCCTAGAATATACGTTTGTGAAGGTAGAAATTTTATGTTTGCAGCAGTATTACTAGCACCCACAAGAGTACCTGGGAAAAATAGGAGTTCACAATGCGTCCAATCAATTAATTAGTGAATGAGCAACTTACGGAACTGTACAGGGCAATTGTGACCATAGGTGATTTTCCTGTATCACTGAGTCCACCCCTTCTGCCATCCCTTATGCCCCTCTCCTTTGTAAACTGGACAACTATATTGGGACTAGCGCACAAAAATTATGACTCTTAAAACTTTAACACTACTTCAGGAATTTGCTTTTCAACAGCAAAGAGGACACGAAGGCAGGTATGTCTTACTTTTCTCTCACTCTGCTTCGTCTTGGTTAAATCATTCTCTTACACATTCACTTGCAAAGCAAAGGCAATGTCCGATAGGACAAAAGTGTTAACCACTGCTTCTGGGAACTACAATTTCATGCAGATAATAACTTTCATGATATTGTCAGATATGTAGCTGGATAGTACATCATAATATTTTATCTTTTCCATTCTGGGGCATTATCTCTTATAGTAGCCACAAGGATAGTCTTGTGTTCTCAGTACTTTAGCACAGGTCGTACTTCACCTAGAGAAAGGAAAAAAAATGACTCACAGCCCATCTTTCCTCAGAAATGTGTGGTGCTCACAAGCTCTGGGCCATCTCTGTACATCTATCAAATGGCTAAAAAAGATCTTCCTCGCGGTGGGAAAAGCCCCAGGTGAAATATGAGGTACTATTGCAGGCCTTCCAGTTCAAAAAATTGTGTTAGGATAACAATTATCTTCTGGAAACTACCGGATTATGCAGGTAGTAACTTTCATGACGTTGTCAAATGCAGTTGGAGATTACACCACAATACTTTATCTTTTGGCTCTGAGGCATTATCTTTTATAGTAGGCACGAGGGATACTGAGCTCTTGGAAAAATTTAAAGTAAGATAAAATATAACCAAATGCCAAATAGTGTAGATTTGAATACTAAGTTTAATAGAACCTAAGTTCAAAGCTTAACATTGAGGAAATTTCAGACTACAGAATTAGATCTAGCCAACATACCCATATTACAGATAAGATCCAGGGACCCAAGTAAGAATAGAATCCTTCGGGCGGTGCCTGTGGCTCAGTGAGTAGGGCGCCGGCCCCATATGCCGAGGGTGGCGGGTTCAAACCCAGCCCCGGCCAAACTGCAACAACAACAACAAAAAAATAGCCGGGTGTTGTGGTGGGTGCCTGTAGTCCCAGCTGCTCGGGAGGCTGAGGCAAGAGAATCGCTTAAGCCCAGGAGTTGGAGGTTGCTGTGAGCCGTGTGATGCCACGGCACTCTACCCGAGGGCGGTACAGTGAAACTCTGTCTCTACAAAAAAAAAAAAAAAAAAAGAATAGAATCCTTCCACTGTCATCTTCAGAGTTGCTTATTTTTTAAACATATAAATATAACACACATTTTATAGTGTGTTAAAGATGTATCACATGCTCACTCCTTCCCCTTTGGTAAGAGGCAAATGAATATTTTGCTCATCCTAAACCCATATAGTAAAGTTAAAAAAAATAATGAGCAAATAATATTTTGCTCATCCTAAACCCATATAGTAAACTTAAAGAAATAAGTTAAAACAAATAATCTGCCTTATTATTATTTTTTTTTTTACTTTGCTATATGGGTTTAGGATGAGCAAAAATATTTGGAGCCAAAAAAATGGAAGCTTTCTGCTTGGATTGAATACTTCCCTAAAGTCAGTTGAGCATTGTATTTTCTTAACACTGGGCACCAGCTCACTAGGGGCTGAAAGATTGAGTGTGAATGCCACAGCAACCTTGGTTTAACACCTCAGGTGGACTTGAACTGCTTCTTTCACTATTTCTCTGGCCACAATCAAAGGTATCTCTGATTGTCTTCCTGCCACAACACTTTTTTAGCATTTTAATGTAATTTGCACCAGGAAATAATATCTTTCACCAAATTCTTTTTACAAGGCAATTTTCTAGAACACTAGAATTTTGATAAGGAAGTGAAAACTGTATTTCGAAGGTTAAGCACAACCACAAACTAGGATACTATGACCTCAACACAGTATCTGTGTAAGTTAGCCGGCACACACCTCTATTTGCCCATTCTCTTAGTCAACAGCATCAACCACAAACCCTGAAATCCACAGATAATTTCTGATACTGGAAACAGGCTCTTCTCAGAAGGCCACAACTGCCAAAGACCACTGATGAAAGAATCAACAGTTAAGTGAGACATTATTCACGTGCTTTCAGGTCAATATACACAGAAAGGTCACTGCACCCAAATTCTGCCAAGCAACCACTAGGCAAACATACATTCTCACACAGTCCCCTATAAGTAGAAAAATGTATTTTATAAGGGTAGATAGCGATAGAAGCATTAGACACAATTCCAACTCAGCAAGATCCTACAAAATGAAATGGAGGAGCTTGCCACAAAGCAGTAGTGAAAAAAAAAAATTATTTTTAAGGCAGTAGTGTTCCTGGCAAGGTTCAGATGGAAAAATAGCAACATATCCCAGAAGCAGAACTGTAGCCAGGAATAATCTAAGCTCAAGCCATTTTAAGTAAGGGCAGGATAATACTTACTAAGAATTCACTGCACAGTTGTCCTGGTCCTCTGGGCCTTTAGTCTGAGCCACGACCAACTATATGCTACCTGTTCAGGACTCAGCTAGTCATTGCTGAGGGATGAGCAGGCCTTTGTCAGGTGTAATGCCAATCAATGAGTAGGCACCATAGACCATCTTCACACCACATCTGGCCGGGGGAATCATGTCCCCTATTGTACACATTGCAGGATTAGTGCTAAGAGAATTCCACAAGGCCACACAACTAATAAGTAGAGTCAGGCCCTGATCCCAATTCTGCCCGACTCCAAAGTCCATGATGCCACATTACATGCATAAAATATAGCTCCTGCTCTAAAGAGGCTTAAAATAACCTAAACCAATCAGAGATCAATGTGGCCAATATAATGAAGGGCTAACAAACAAGTATCTTGAGTCTTTAAAGAAAGAGACTATTATGAAAGAAGTAGGATCCCTCTGAGGAGGGGTATGAGTTCCATAGGAGAGTGAAGGGAGGGACTTCCTAGGGACAGCAAGGGGGCAGTGACAATGCAGCCAGAAGGAGCCTGACCCCCTTAGCAGGACAAGACCAGACTGCACAGACCACAAAGATGTGTGCTGAACTGAAAATAGGATTGAGATAGGAAGGGTGAGCTGATTATGAAAGGCCTTGAAAAATCAGACATGTTATTTTAGACGTTAGACAGTAGACAATGGAGAGGACGGAAGGTTGCAAAGCCAAGAGACATGAAGTGATCATTTAAAAAGGGCAACTAAATGCTGAAAAGACTAGAGGGACTCTTCTCATTCATTCAACAAATATTTAACGAGGGCTTACTATTTTAGCTTGGGAGGCTACCTACAAGGCTGGTCCAGCACTGCAGGAGAGAAAGGGTGAGGTCTAGATTAGAATACCGAAGGAAGTATCTATAGAAAATACCTTTCAAAGGTCTTAATGACTCACGGACATAAAGTATGAAGAAAATGAAGGAAAAGATGGTTAAGATGATCCCAATAGTTTCAAGATCGACATAACTTCCATTTCTACTAGGAACCTCAAAAACCAATGAAAATAAAATGAATAAAATTATAAAAAGGGTTTAGATGGTGATGACAGTCAACAAATAAAACCCCCACAAAGCGGGTAGCTCATTTACACATAGTCTGTGGGGAAGAAACTTCAGTGAGAAAAACCATTTCTTTGTGACTAAATGCTGAGTTCCCTTGGCAAAGACAGCATGGATCTGCCTACTCAGATAGGCTCCGTCGACCCTCCAACACAACCCTCTACCATCTGAAACTAGATTGCTATTAAGAAATGTGGCTGTCCCCTCTCCCAGCCAGCTACCAGTTTTGACTTTGGAGAAAGAGACAAGGCAAAGTGGAAAGGGAAAAACAAAAAGTGAGCAGAATGAACATAAGGCCGGACCTTAGGGATACAGGAATGGTACAGGATGTCATTTTAAATAGAATCCCAGTACTGCTTTCATTGCTACACCCACGTCCTAGTGTTTTACAATTCCTGGTCCCCAAATAGATAGGAAGTCCTTAAAGCTTCTCTTTACTGAATTGTGGCGCTTTGTTTAGAAACTATTTCAAATGTGCATATTTATGCATATGTTAACTCCTAGCACAGTTAACCATATGATTGAGACACAAATTCTTCCTGATAATTCAAATGTTGACTACACAAATTTAAAGCTCATTTAAATTTTACATTCAGCAATGATACCATTCACTACTGGAGCACACCTTGAAACCTCACTTACAGGGAAATGTGATAAATGAAAACTCTTAACCATCAAACTTCTATAACCAAGGAATAAAAAAACAAACACCCATACCCTAGAAACACCCAGTCCTGCTTGCAAAATTCAGGTTAGTATTCTCTCTAGTTAATCTTCATATAGTTGTAAGTGGAAAGGACTCCACTTCTCTGCAGAACGATGCATTAAACTACCTTAAATATAACCCTCCAGATACTGGTGTCAAACTTTAAAAGGTCAGCATTACAAAAGAAACGGTTGTTCTGGAAAAACCCTTTAACATCCTTCTCCTAACAACTACTCAGATTAATAAGAAAGAAATCAAAGCAGAAAAAAATCCAATGAAAAATGACTGCAAAGAAGTATGTGAGGATTCTTGCTCAGATCCCTTGCGGGACAGCCAAGGGCCTAGTCAGGAAAATTCCAAGAGCAAGTCCTCAACATCCCCGCGAAAGGGGTTTCAGATCGGCTAGGATCTTCTCCCTCTTCGAATCTAATAGGTAAACACGTTATCAAAATCCTCCAAACTCCGGAGAAACGAGTTTTCATGCCAGGAGGGAAAGATCCACAGGATAGCGGAGAAAAGCTACAACCCATTAGCCTCTTCCAGTCCCTCCGATCCTTCGCGGGACCACGCACCACGGGTACCCCCCGCAGTCCCCGGCCAGCACCGCGAGTGACAGATTGCCCAGCAGAACCCCCTTAATCCCGAGCCCCACTTACTGGCGCCGCGAACACAGGCGGGGGCCCGCCCCTGCGGTGAGCGCAGCTCCTCGGCGAGCCGGGCGCAGCCGCGGGCTCGGCAACTGAAAACGGGGACAACCCGCGCTAGGACAGGCCGAGGGCTCCGTGCGGGGACGCCCGGGAGGTGCGGCGAGTCGCACCGGCCGCTAGGCACATGGTAGTGCAGCAGGGACCCGGCCGTTTTCCAGCCTCCGGCAGGAAAACAAACAAAAGGTTGGGTGGCTGCTAGTGGGGACGACCAGCCGCTTTCCCTGGGAAAAGTTACCCTGCAGCTCCCCTCGCTGGCCCTGCGCGTCCCTGCACCGCGTCCACCTCGCCCCGGGGCGCCGCGCCGCGCCGCGCCGCGCCGCGCCGCCCGGCCGAGGGCGGCCTTGAGTCCAGGAATCCCCGCCGCCAGCCGACTGCGACCGCGGCCCCGACTCCAAACTCACGGTACGGACAGGTCGGCTCCGTCACTATCCAGATTTAGAAATGCAGGCTGTCTTTGCACGTTCTGAGTACGCTTAGTCCAAGGTAACCACGTTCACAACATTTTTCTGATTTTAAAAAACATAGCTGATGCCACTGAATTGTAATATTCAAAAACAGTGAAATGGCAACTTTTGTTATCTATAATTATTTAAAATAAAAACGCAACTGATTGCCTGTTAGTATTAATTTGAACTTTTAAAAGTTGTATTGCTCACAATTTTAGTTTGAAAGACTGGATTCTCATCTAGGTGGAACGAGCTATCCTCCACACTATGTCCTCTCTCAGTAACTAGAGGACTGAAATCGAACACTCACACGTACTTTTAAACACATTTACTTATATCATAAGTTATATTGTAGATATTATCTCAAATCATCCTTGTAAGACTGAAGCCTTTGAAAGAAGAAATTGATTCCAGGTCCCTGGATTTAATTTTTTTTTTTTTGAGACAGAGTCTCACTTTATCACCCTGGGTATAGTGCTCTGGCGTCACAACTCACAGCAACCTCCCAACTCCTGGGCTTAAGCAATTCTCTTGCCTCAGCCTCCCGAGTAGCTGGGACTACAGGCACCAGCCACAAGACCTGGCTAAATTTACATAATTTTTCTAAACTTTGGTTCTCAGACGTTAGCAGGCAGGATCCTAACACCTGGAAGGTTTGGGAAAGTAAATTCCTGGGCTCCACCCCAGAGTTTTCTAGTGTGGCTGATGGTCCAAGAATCACTTTGCCCTAAGCAACACAATTTCAATTATAAAGCTGTAAGCCTTTTTAATACATTGTAGATTCTTCTCAGAGATGAAATTTCACAGCTCATCGCTGTGTCAATTTTCTCTCACTATCTTTATATTTGGAGTCTACAGACTAAAAAAAGAGATTTTTTTTTTTATTGGAAGAATCTACATCAAAGGCCTGTATCTCTATTTTTTTTTTTTTTTGCAGTTTTTGGCTAGGGTCGGGTTTGAACCTGCCACCTCCGTATTTGGGGCCCGGGCCCTACTTTGAGCCATAGGTGCTGCCCTCTCTCCCATACTCTTTTGGAAGAAACTGAAAGCACATGCAGTGAGAATAAGATGGATTCATTCAGGCTAGGGCTGAGACCACACAGTGGGTTTGGTGGGTTTAGGGTCTAGGTGACCTTCACCTCTGTCTCACATTCTTGCAGTTTTGTAAATTTATCTTTAACCTAAAAGTGTATATCTTGAGTAAGTCAGGGCAATTGATTTAGGAGATTAACTTGAATTGGAATATTGTTTTGGGTCATGGGTTATATCAATTATTGTTTATTACTACATGGGTTATGCTGATTACTATTGTTTAAGATAAGGGTTAATATGGTTTTTACTTTGAACTTTTATGTATAAAACTGTGATTTTTGGAAATAGAAGAACAGAACACTCTTGGAGAGGCTCTTCTTGCTGTTGTCTAGAATCTTGGCCTTCTTTTTTTTTAATTTTTTTTTTTGAGACGGAGTCTCACTATGTTGCCCTCAGTAGAGTGCTATGGCATCACAGCTCATAGCAACCTCAAACTCTGGGGTTTAAGATATTCTCTTGCCTCAGCCTCCCAAGTAGCTGGGACTACAGGTGCCTGCCACAATGCCTGGCTATTTTTTTGTTGCAGTTGTCATTGTTGTTTAGCGGGCCTGAGTGGGGTTCGAACTCGCCAGCCCCATGGTATGTGGCTGGTGCCCTAAGCCCTGAGCTGCGGGGGCTGAGCCAGAATTCCGGCCTTCTGACAAAGTTTGATGGACCTTTCCCCGTCTCTGCATATTGGCTGACAATCATGGGCAACTGGATTCCTCCAGTAAAAAAACCTGCAAGATAGGATAGTCAAACTTCCTTAGACTTCCTCTTCCAAGTGGGAAAGGGTCAGCTGGTCATGTGACTAATGTTTAATATTTGTCTACCTTTGTGTTTACCTCCATAACAGCCAAACCATACAGCAAATGAAAATTGAAAATCATTATCAGGGAAAAGATAAACAAGGAGAAGCCTAACAAATTACACATATAACACTGCCATGGAAAGCAATTTCTAAGTAAAATTGGCTCGGCGCCTGTAGCACAGTGGTTACAGCGCCAGCCACATGCACTGAACACGGTGGGTTGAAGCCAGGCCTGACCAGGGCCAGCTAAACAACTGTAACAAGAAAATAGCCCGGTGTTGTGGTGGGCACCTGTAGTCCTAGCTACTTGGGAGGGTGAGGCAAGAGAATCGCTTAAGCCCAAGAGTTTGAGGTTGCTGTGAGCTGTGACGCCATAGCACTCTACCCAGGGTGACATAGTGAGACTGTCTCAAAAAAAAAGTAAAATTATTAAAATTAAAATTATTAAAATTATTTGACTGAAAGTCAAATTCAGTTGTTCAAGCAAGTCTACTTGGCAAATGGAGGTACTATCTTGATCCACCTTTAGCAAGGGTCCACTGGGCTAGTAAGTAGCTTGAATCAGTAGCTATGGCCTCTGGAAAATTATAATCCTATAAATATAATATGACTAGATAATCTCATAACAGGGTCTAGAGGATACAGTGGAACTGATCTGAAACAGAAAATTGGTAGCTATGAAGCATAACGATGTTTTAATAAAACAGGTATTCAATTTATCTTTACAAATATTTTATTAAGTTTTATTTAATTACATGCTAAAATAATATGTCATCTATGCTAGTTGGCTAGAATATTTTTTTTTTTTTTGTAGAGACAGAGTCTCACTGTACCGCCCTCGGTAGAGTGCCGTGGCGTCACACGGCACACAGCAACCTCTAACTCTTGGGCTTACACGATTCTCTTGCCTCAGCCTCCCGAGCAGCTGGGACTACAGGCGCCCGTCACAACGCCCGGCTATTTTTTTGTTGCAGTTTGGCCGGGGCTGGGTTTGAACCCGCCACCCTCGGCATATGGGGCCGGCGCCCTACTCACTGAGCCACAGGCACCGCCCTGGCTAGACTATCATTCAGGTTACGGTGTGTGACACACCTCTTGGAGGTCAGACACAATTATAAAAAGAGGGACCTTACGGGTGGCGCCTGTGGCTCAGTGAGTAGGGCGCCGGCCCCATATGCCGAGGGTGGCGGGTTCAAACCCGGCCCCGGCCAAACTGCAACCAAAAAATAGCCGGGCGTTGTGGCGGGCGCCTGTAGTCCCCAGCTACTCGGGAGGCTGAGGCAGGAGAATCGCGTAAGCCCAGGAGTTGAAGGTTGCTGTGAGCTGTGTGAGGCCATGGCACTCTACCGAGGGCCATAAAGTGAAACTCTGTCTCTACATAAAAAAAAAAAAAAAAAAAGAGGGACCTTACCTAACAAATGCAGTGTAACCTGGTTCTCTGTACCCTCAATGAATCCTCAATAATCCAAAATAAAAAAACTATCGTTCAACACTTTTATTTATTTTTTTTAAAGAAAGAAAACATTAGCCGGGTGTTGTGGCGGGTGCCTGTGGTCCCAGCTGCTTGGGAGGCTGAGGCAGGAGAATCGCTTAAGCCCAGGAGTTGGAGGTTGCTGTGAGCTGTGTGATGCCATGGCATTCTGCCTAGGGCCATAGAGTGAGACTCGGTCTCTACAAAAAAAAAAAAAAAGAAAGAAAACATTTAATATATAATCTATTCCATGTGGCAAATGAGTACTGAGAGATAAAAACTTATCTACAAATAGAATGTAACAAAAGGAAAACGTGATTTAAGAAGTGATGTCAGGTCCATAGCTCTTCAGTTCTTTCAAATTTGTAGATCAGAGTGCTAAAAAATATAAGTGCGTTTTGAAAAAACACAGCTAGTCCAGGATAAACATCAGTATTTTGGGTAACATAGGCACCAAAAAGAATCCACAGGGAAGCAATAAGTGACCCAAACATCAACATGAAACCAATAAAAAGCCAAACTCGAGCACCTGTTCTTCCCAAACAGCTGCTTTCATAGCTGTCACCTCTCACCTGAGCATTGGATACAGCATTTATCATGAAGAAAGCCAATGTGGAAAATACACCACAGGTGTGAAAGGCAGGGCTCAACTGTTCTGGCTTAGGGTACACCACAGCTGCATCAATCATAATCCACCAGCCTGTAAAAAACAATATACCTGCTACCCCAGAAGCCACGGCATTTCTTCTCTCACTCCAGTCAATACATTCACATTCTGGCCAACGAAAATTATCTAGGAAGCCTGCCATTTCTACTCCTTAAGCATGTTTTTTTCATTAAATACTGTATCTCTGCTTCCTCCGATGCCCACACCAACTCCAGGCGCACGCCGGGAGGAGGTGGCTGCGCCACAGCAAGGCGAGGGTCCTCAGGCTCCACCTCAGTCCCAGCACCATTCAACACTTTTAATGAAATAAAACTCATTCTGAAAATATTTCAGTACCTTATTAGTTCAAAAACCTAATCTTTAGCATTTAAAACTCACATTTATCATTTTATTGTTATAAATTCTTAGATTTAACCCTTCCCCCCAATTTAAATTTAAAAATCCAATTTTTAAAGAGTTCATCGGAAGGAAACTTATCCTTAAAAGACCTTAAGCCATAAAGTCTCCACTGAAAACAAAAAACTTGAATTTTTGGCCTTCTTTGAACATGAAGGTACTTTATAGGTATCTGGCTTAGGGTGGATTCCAATATAAAAGCATTGGCATTTTGCCTTCTTTACTGTAGCCCTTCATTCTACCTCTCTCTTTGCTTCCATTCTTCTGCCAAAGATGTACTGCATTTTTTAATCCTCCAGAATAAAATAATAGATTAGAATTTAAACTCTTGAGCTTTCTGAATGTTTAGAATCCTGATGACTACTAGTCCCTGGCACCTAGCAGAAACTTTGAAACTTCAGTAAATGTTTGCTAAATGAAGTTTAGTTTGCTAAATGAACTAGTTTTCACAAAACACGTAAACTTCCGTGGTTAAAAAGATTTAAATTGTGGGAAAATGAAGTACTACCTGATAAATAAGAGTGACTTAAGGGAATTCAGATGTTTGGGCTTTAAGAGGCGGGGCGAAGACCGAGTGTAAGTTCCGGTGCTCCCCGCAGAGCGGCCAACTACAAATCCCAGAATGCCTCGCGGGCGTAGTCCGCGCAGGACTCTGGTTTCAGGGCCTTGGAGGCGCGTGTCCTTCCCGCATTGCATTACGGGATCTGTAGTGAGACTTGCTTTGCGTGGGCCCTTAGTTTCCCCTTGCTGGGCACCTAAGCTTATCTTTCCTCGACCTTCGTAGTCTGTTCTCTTAAGAAAAAGTTCAGTCGTTGTAACAGCTCGTCAGTGTTGTGGAGTTTCGCTGTTTCTCCGCATTCCCGGAGCGGGGCTCTAGCCAAAGTCGCCTAGCACAGTGTAGCGACCGTCCTGAATGTCCAGTTCAATGGTCCTCAGAGCGTCTGGCCTTAAGGGCGCCATCCTCAATTAGGGTTACAAACATTTTTGAGATAAACGTGTTCAAGTTTGCGTAAGAGTTCACTGAGCCGAACGCGTGGACCCAGTTTGAGATCCGCAAACCGGCGGGCTCCGCACCGCGCCCGTCTCGCGCGCAGCAGGCTCACGACCCGTTGCCCACCAGGCAGCGCGCGGGCTGGGGAGCCGGGCAGCGCGAACGGGCGGCGGTGGCTCTGCGCATGCTCCGCGTGTCGGCGCAGCTTTCCGTAGCTGAGGGGCAGCTCCGCAGTGGCTTTCGAGGTCTCCGGTAGGGCCGACGCTCCGGTATTCTCTCAGTTCTCGTCCTTGGCTGGCAGCCCGCGTCCGTCCACTTCTCGAGTCGCCGGCCGCAGCCTCCACTTAAGTGCGCCCCGATCTGGCCCCCTGCCCCGCGAAGATGGCTGCCGTACGCCGGGCCCGCAGTTACTGCCGCTGCCTGGTGCGCTTCTCCGACCGAGAACTCTACTAAGCCCCGCTGCAGCAGACAGGCAGGAGTAGACACCCGGACACCCAGCACCCCTCCTCCGGGGGGCGGTGCAAGGGGGCGCGGAGAGCCCCTCGACCGCAGCTGGCCGCCCCGCCAGCATGGTAACCTGGGCAGGGGGCGTCGGAGGAGGGCTCTGCAGGGCGGGGGTCGGGGGGACGGCATGCGGGAGCCAGACGGGGTGGGGGGGCCAAAGAAGCGGGGACAGGAGACTGGGGTGAGTGGGAGCTGCACGGCCGCCACCTTGGATAGCCGTCCTGCGTTATGAGAGGGAGTGAAGTAGATGCCACCCTGACCGCTCCCCCGGGTTGCTTCCTGCTGAACCCCAGCTGGGCTCGGTCCTTTGCAGGACAGCCGAGAAGGATACACCACCTCGGCTCACTGAGCACGTTAAACCAGTCTCGCCTCTCTCGAGGGCTGTTATCCAAAGCATTGAACGTGGGTTGAGGCGAACCGTTGCCGCATCCGAATTCGAGAGGGAACCCTGGCAAGCAGAGACACTTGTTGATTGCTCCTCTTCTGAAAAGCCGGGCCCACGGAGAGGCTGTTGGGGCATCTTAGGAAGTCCTAAGTTTGGGATGCAACTGCCCCACTAGACATCAATACCCTGGGTAGGATGTTAGTAGGCGGTTCCGGCTGAGTGAGGTTCCAGGGGTCGGGTTTCAAGCGGTGTTGGTACGGTTCAAATGGAGAGATTGAGAGCTAGGCTCCACGTTTGACATCGCAGATTTCACGGGACTGTTGCGCATTGGAATACGTAGTCTCTGCCCTATGCCTTTCTTTGGCTTTGAATAAATTGTTCATCTGAGAAATTAATCTCTGGCTAGGGCTGAATGAATCAAGGCTGAAATGATTCCAAACTAATTAGTTCATAGTAGACTCAAATATTTATTAAATAAATGAATGGCTGAGAACTTTTTTCATTAAATTAATCTGTAGGGTAGAAAAATCACCATTTGACTCTGCCTCTAAACTGTCAGCAGTAGTTCTTTGACCAGGATTAAGCACTTAACCTTTATATTTCATTAATCCCACCTGTGAAACAGGAGTAACATGACATGAGCTACTCAAGTGAAAAGTGATATTTAGGTCAAACTCAGTTATGAAAAAGTAAAAACTTCTGGGTCGCAGCTGAGGGCCTATTCAAGTGGTAGTTGACCGAATACAGCAAATCCCCCCAGTTTCTTGTTCTTTATAATCATACTGTCAAAAAGTAATCATCAGAACTCATAGCACTGCTCAGGGGAGAACAGCGATGCTATCTGTAGGTAGGTATTACAGGTTTCCTGTTTCCACGTCCTTCAGATAATGCATTGTATGTCCACATGGCAATTTTATTTGGTAATCCAGTCAATATTTTTTAGCACTTCCTTCCAGCTGGCATGGTGTTAGACTCTAGTACAACATTAGATCCTCAGTATAACCGGATCAGTAAGGTGACTTATGATGTAAAATGGAATGTCACATGTGGAAATGGACCTCAGGTCATCAGATCTCAGGGATGAGACAGTTGAGGCCTGGACAGGTCTTTACTCAGAATCAAGCAAGGTGCTTGTCCCTAAGATTACAAAGATGACCAAGATGTGATCCCTGCCCTCAATGCACTAACTCTAACCAAGGAAACAAAAATAATTTCAATACAACCTTTGTGGTACAGGTAAGCCTAAGTGTTGTGGGAATACAAAAGAGGCTGTTGAAAATGATCAGAAAATGCTTCTGACTCAGATGAACCTAAGCTAAATTTTGAATAATGAGTAGAAGGAGCTAAGTGAAGAAGGTGGCATTCCAGGTAGAGAGAACAAACAGAATTTACGCAATTGGAGACAGCTGCAGACACTTGAAGTCAATTTAGTACAACTTCTAATCAATAGATGTAAGACTGAATTAGTAAGGGATACCCTAGAGCAGGGGTCCTCAAACTTTTTAAACGGGGCCAGTTCACTGTCCCTCAGACTGTTGGAGGGCCGGACTATAGTTTAAAAAAAAACAAAACTATGAACATATTCCTATGCACACTGCACATACCTTATTTTGAAGTAAAAAAACAAAATGGGAATAAATACAATCACATTGCCTCATGTGGCCCGCGGGCCGTAGTTTGAGGACCCCTGCTAGAGGACTCAGGTCCCTTCCAACTAGCTGTATTTATAGTAATGAAGCATACTCTTGAGAGAGAGAAATAGATTTCTCAATGAGATTTATACATTCACAACTCTTTGTTATGTATCTTCCTACTAGTGTTCTTAGTAGGAAAAGCTCCCAACTTAAGAGACTTAAACAAAACCCCAAAGCACTATTTGACAGTACATGAATGCTTAAGTTTTCCAATTTTCTGGAAATGCATCTGACTTCTTGACCTTTCATTTATTTCTTCACACATTTATACTTTCCAGTGTGCCAACCATTTTATTATACCTTATTCTAAGTCTTAAAGGCACCTCTGCTTTGAGTCTGGTGCCAGAGATAAGATAGGAAGCAAGGCTTATTTATGTTGTGCTGGAATGTATGTAGTTGCTATGTTAAAGTTCTGTGTTAATGTTGATACAAACTTTTTTTCCTGGAAATAACTTAGAACTAAAATTTGCAGTTGCGAAACTTAACCATCTTTAAAACTAGTAATATTAAATAGATTTTATTTCTAGCTAAGGTCATTTCCCTGATTGCCACATTAGGTGTTGAGCAAGTTCCATTTGCTAATAAGTCTGTTAGCTAACAGACTGAACCAAATGAAGAAACATTTCACTTTCACTGGAAGGTAGGATTCCTTCCTACCTGCTAAATTTGTTTAATTTAGCAAACATTTATTGAGAATAAAAGGATAAAATGAAAGGAGTCTGGCCTGAAACCTCTTTTAAGCCCCAATCCACATACAGTAATTCCAGTCCAGCTTTATTTCTACTTTAAGTCAATCCAATATATAAAAATAGGATTTATAAGACATAAAAGAGGCTTCTTGACAGAAGCATTCACTGTTAAATCTTTGACTAAGCTTTCCTGTACATACAAAATATTAACAAACAAGTCATATTGACAGAACATGTTTAATAAGATGCTAGTTGTATATTAGAAGGGACATCTTTTTATGGACTGTTGTTTTGATCCTTGAAACAAAAACTAGTAGGGCACGGCAGTACACCCTTGCTCAAGTCCTAACAACTCGAGAGGCTGAGATGAGAGGATTATTGGAGCCCAGGAATTCGAGGCCAGCCTGGGCCCCCCTTGAGACTCCATCTTAAAAAAACAAAGCAAAAACTGTATACCACAAATATTATTTTCTGGTGCAAAATTGTTCTTTTTTAACCACTTACACAAAACATTTTATTTTTCTCTTCCCCAAGAAAACATTTTAAACTGGAGCCCAGTGGAGTTTATTGTACAGTAATAAATTTTCAGATTTCATCTGAGTAGTATCATTCACTAAACCAGGGAGAAGATACCCATAGAAAAGCAACTCTATTTCATTTGCATGAAACTATGTTCTGTTTACTTGCGTAAGATTATGGTACTAAAATTGTTTACATTAGCTTTTTGCCTCCAAACTCAGTAAGTTTGGAGTATGTGCCACAGCACTTTGTCACTGCATTTCAGAACACTTCCCTTCCTGATGAAAAATCTCCCTATTTTTCAGCAAGGTAGCCTTGCTTAAAAAATAAGAAACTTACCAGAATCTAATGAATCCTCTCTAGAGTTAGACATAATTTACAGGAAATAAGATGGCAAAGGAACATATTTATTGATACTTCAGCAAAATCTACATTCTGCAGAAAATGATAGTTTCATCACAAATTGCAAGCAAAAATAAGTTTACAAAAGTTTTGAGACATAACAACCAATTGCAATTATGTGGACCTTATTTGAATCTTGATTTTACAAAAGTAAAACGTTTTACATGTATGACGTTTTTTTTTTTTTTTTGGTTTTTGGCCGGGGCTGGGTTTGAACCCACCACCTCTGGCATATGGGACCAGCACTCTACCCCTTGAGCCACAGGCGCCACCCTTACATGTATGACATTTTGAGAAATAGGAATACTGTCACATGATATGACATTAAGGAATTATTACATTGGTAATTAATGGAGTTGGATTATGAGTACTTAGAGATTAATTACCCTGTTCTCTTTGTTTAAATATTCTCTTAAAACTTGTTGAACTAACAGATAAAACCTAAGATGTTCCTATTTTCTTTTTTCTAAGAAAACATGAAATTTTTTTTTTTTTTTTTTTTTTGTAGAGATGGAGTCTCACTTTATGGCCCTTGGTGGAGTGCCGTGGCCTCACACAGCTCACAGCAACCTCCAACTCCTGGGCTTAAGCGATTCTCTTGCTTCAGCCTCCCAAGTAGCTGGGACTACAGGCGCCCGCCACAACGCCCGGCTATTTTTTGGTTGCAGTTTGGCCGGGGCCGGGTTTGAACCCGCCACCCTCAGTATATGGGGCTGGCGCCTTACCGACTGAGCCACAGGCGCCGCCTGAAAACATGAAAATTTTTATTAGAGATTATCAATAGATACGTGATATAAATATAGATGGAGGAATGGGCTTCGTTTACCTAGTTGCTTTAATCAAATATCAAATTATTTACGAATAGTAATGGACTTATTTTATATAATTAGTCTCTGTACTTGCAGGTTCTGCATCCTCAGATTCAATCATAGATCAAGAATATTTTGGGAAACGTTAAAAATACAGTATAACTATTTACATAGCATTTACATTGTATTAGGTACTAATCTAGAGATGATTTAAAGTATATGAGACGATAAGCATAGGTTTTATGCAAATATTATGTCATTTCATGCAAGAGACTTTTGAGCATCCATGGATTTTGATAACCTTGGGGATCCTGGAACTAATTCCCTGCAGATGCTGAAGGATGACTGTAATTATTATTTTTTTCCTCCCAGCTCCTCTTTCTAGAGGATGACTGTAATTAGATTGATTTTTAGATGAATGGCATTGATATTATTTGCAGAGGGGGAGTGTTAAGATTTATGGTGATGTGAGTACTGTGGTTGGGAGTAGAGGATATGGTTTTCAGACTTAATTTTCCTTTAGAAATAAATAGTAAGGTCACACAGATCCTACAGTCTGGAAGTGGGTTTCACAAACTATTGACATTATGGTACTAAGAAGCAAGTGGCTGTATAGAAGATAGAAATTACAAAGGGAAACTGGTGCTTGCATATTCCTGATGTTATTTGTGTTTTTCCCCCTCAGGCAGAAGCTGAGGAAGATTGTCATTCTGATGCTGTCAGAGCAGATGATGAAGATGAAAATGAAAGTCCTGCTGAAACGGATCTGCAGGCATGTTTTTTCAGCTGTGTATTTCTTATTCCGTTGCTTTTCATGCATAAGTAGAAATTGGCCATAATTATGGCAATTTGAGGTTCTTGTTTGCATTGAATTTAACTGTGTTTTCATACTGGGTTATAGAATACTTAAACTATGTTATGGATTTCTTTTTTCTATAAAAAGAAATATTTATAATTGATGCTATGTAGTCTAATACATGGTTTCATTTTATTTTATTTTTTTTGTGTGTGTTTTTTTTTGGCCGGGGCTGGTTTGAACCCGCCACCTCCGGCATATGGGACCGGCGCCATAGGTGCTTTGACCTTGAGCCACAGGCGCTGCCCTAATACATGGTTTTAAAGTATTTAAACTGAGGCTAAACTATGACTCAAAACCCATAAACTTAAAGGAAAAGGTTGACAGTGTTGACCACTTAAACATTTAAAACCTGTATGTAACAAAAGCCACCATAAATAAAGTTAAGAGAAATAGCCAGCCAGGTGCAGTGGCCCAAGCCTGTAATTCCAGCCACCTTAAGAGGCTGAGGTGGGAGAATTGCTTGAGCCTGGGAATTCAAGACTAGCCTGAGCAGCAATGAGACCCTGTCTCTATAAAAAGTAGAAAAATTAGCTAGGCATGGTGGCTGGTGCCAGTGGTCCCAGCTACTTGGGAGGCTGAGGCAAGAGGATCGCTTGAACAGAGGAGTTTCAGGTTATAGTGAAGATTCATATTGTCAGTATATAGAGCACTCTTATAAATTAGTAAAAGGAACACAGGATAGTAAGATATGAAGGGACAGTTAATGGAAAAGAATGATGTAAATGGTCACTAAATATTTGAAGAGGTAATTAGTCTCATTAATAATTAATTCAAATTGGTGAATAATGTCCATTGCTGTCTAGGCTGTGGAAACCCTCACGTAGTGTACGTGAGAATATAAATTGCTACAACATTTCTGAAGGGCAGACTGGTGATATGGATCAAAATGAAAAACACGCGTTCCCTTCATACTGTTCTATTTCCAGGAAATCAGTCTGGAGGAAATAATACAGAAAGTCAATAAATGTGCATGTACAGAGATGTTTATTATAGCATTGTTTATATTGGAAAAATCATACAACCTAAATATCTATTACTTGTGTTCAAGAGATTATGCATCTGTACAGAGATACACTATAGCTATTGTGCATTGAAATAGAAAAAAATAAAAATTCACTGTTACTAAGTGCATCTCACCAAACTTATAAGCTTTATAATACTTGTTTATTTTGAATGCATCATCTAGTAGACATTGAATGCTGCTTAAGATTCTGTAGGTCAGAGATTCTGTAGGTCCGAGATACATGTGTAATGTGTTAGAAGTAGGAGTATGGGAACAAAGCAGTGAACGGAATATACATAAAAATTATTTTTAAAACATTTTAGTTTTTTTAAAAAGGAAATTAGGGATAATATATACAATCCTGTTAGCACTGGCCCTCTTGGGGAGCAGTGTATCTCTTAGAAGAGGGAGGCTGTCCCTAGGTGAAGATTGCCCTGCAGTAGTTTGCTAAAACATGCTCTTGGGATCAACATGGATGGAAGGGAGAGAGGGAACCAGCAGCGGGCAGGGGGAGAAGTCCAGCTGCTGTGCAGTCTTAATGGACTGCATTAGCCATTCCCCAGGGAGTTCTGAAGATGGAGTACCCTTTCAGAGCTAACCAGAGTTACAATAGAGAGCCAGGCCTTCGTCAGCCATCCATCAGGCATTGGGTGAGGGGATTGAGAAGGCAGTGTGATCTCACTCAGGCAATACTCAAAAGGGCCTGAAACGCGGGGCTGTTTTCAGGCAGTATTGCCAGTAGTTGGGATAACGTGTTCTTTATTCCTCAAGGGGTGTCTGAGCAGCACATCAGAGTCTACCACACATAGGACTTCACTTTTTGTGTTTTAAATTTTTGAAGTAATGTGTATTAGAAAAAATATTTTCCTCTTGGAATACAGAATGTTTATTGAGAGAATTTGTGCTTATCTACAAAATTTTTAACACTTTCGATATCTACTAGATGGTATATTAATAAATTATTGGAAGCTTATAACTTAAGTCTTTAAATGATGTCTCACATTTTCAATTCTAATTAAAATTTGGTTCCCAGTATCATTACATGATCATTTTCCTTATTCTTTTAAAATATTGAACAGAAAGTTCTTTTAAAAGATAATAAATGAGTATGCAGTACATTAGGAGACAGTGTTTTCTGGTCTTAGAATAAGTATATACATGGAAATAGATGTTGGAGATGTTGATAAATTGTTCCAGAATTGACATGCTCTTCTTTGATGTGTGATAAAATGCTTTTCTCCCCATAGGCACAACTCCAGATGTTCCGAGCTCAGTGGATGTTTGAACTTGGCCCAAGTGTAGGCTCTGGCAAGTTAGAAAATCAACCTTGCAGAGCAGCTAGAGGCTCTCTGTTGAAAGCAGCAACAGATACCAAAGGAAAACAAGAACAGGCAAAAGAAGAAAAGTTAAGTATTACTGACATTGTAACAAGTTATCTTTTTTGGAGGCACATAGAAATTTTCACTGATATAAATAAGTAATTGTAATCCTACTCTGGGGATGTAAGCACATAATTTGAAGAATAAAACAAAGATTTTTCTCATAAATTTGAACCAGTATACTAGTTCATAATTCCCTCAATATTTCTAGGTACTTGGGATTATACCACCATTTCTCCATGAGCTTCTTTCCCTATAAGTATGCTGTTTTCATGGAACCGTCTTTTGCTAATTTATAGATTCTGGGATTCATTTAATATCTAAAAGATTGATGCCTCTTATTTTATTAATAAAAGCCCCCAAAGGGGGAAAAAATGTCTACATGTTAATGTCTTACTAAAGGTCTTAACTTAAATGAAGTATTTTGTTATGTTTTGAGTTGATTAACTTAATGCATTAATCATTTTTAAAATTTTTTCCTTTTTGGGCGGCGCTTGTGGCTCAGTCGGTAAGGCGCCGGCCCCATATACTGAGGGTGGCGGGTTCAAACCCGGCCCTGGCTGAACTGCAATAAAAAAAAAAAAATAGCTGGGCGTTGTGGCGGGCGCCTGTAGTCCCAGCTACTTGGGAGGCTGAGGCAAGAGAATCGCTTGAGCCCAAGAGTTGGAGGTTGCTGTGAGCTGTGTGACGCCACGGCACTCTACTGAGGGCCATAAAGTAAGACAGATCTCTACAAAAAAAAAAAAAAAAAATTTTTTTTCCTTTTTATCAGTTTGTTTTTGTTTTTGAGACAGTCTTATTCTGTCACCCTGGGTAGAGTACTATGGTGTCACAATTCACAGCAACCTCAAACTGTTGGGCACAAGCCATATTCTTGTCTTGGCCTCCTGATAGCTAGGACTACAGGTATGCATCACCATACCTGGGTAACTTTTCTTTTTTTAGTAGAGGTGGGATCTCACTCTTGCTCAGGCTGGTCTTGAACACCTCACCTCAGGCAACCCTTCCACCTTGGCCTCCCAGACTACTAGGATTACAGGCGTGAGCCACCACTCCCAGGCCTTTTTATCAGATTTTTTAGGGAAGCCAGCACCCTAATCATAATACAGAAAAATTCTGTCACCCCAAAAAGTTTCCTAATGCCCACTGGGAGTTAATCTACTGCCCTGGAAACAATCAGTGTATTTCTGTCACTACAGTTTTGCCTTTCCTTTTTTTCTCTTTTTTAATTTCAAAATATTAAGGAGGTACAAATATTTTTGTTACATGGATAGCTTTTGTAATGCTTGAGTCAGTGCTATCAATGTGCCCATCTCCCAAATAGTGTTTATTATACACATTAGATATGTTTTTGCCCTTCCTGTCCTCTCTTAAATCATTTTGTTTGCTTCCTTAATCATTTTTTTCTTCCAGAAAATTTTGAAAGTGCTCATGCCAAAAATATTTTGAATACTGTCTAACTTTACCTTCTCCTAGTAGTCCTTATTCATATGGAGTTGGCACAGCACATCATTTCATTTTTTGTTATTCTTTTCTTCCATACACGCTGTCATCTTTACACCATTAGATCCAGGTTTTTATTTGTAGACAATTGATCACTGAATAATATACATTACCATGATGACTAGAATCTTCCCTGCTTACCTTGCTTTAGTTTTTATTTCAAAATATTATAAATTCATAGGTACTGGAATGTCCCATGCATTCTTCACTCAACCTCTCCTAAGGGTAACATTTTGCTTCTTATACTATATAGTACAGTATTGAAAACTAGGAAATAAACACTGGTCCAAGCTACAAAGCTATTTAGATTTCCTGGGTTTACAAAGCCGTTATCTGTGTATATGTGTGTAGTCTACACAGTTTTATAATGTGTAGCTTTGTGTGACCACCACCACAGTCAGAATACAGAAGTGTTCATCACCATAAGCATCCATCATACAACATCTTCATAGTTATGCAATCCCTTCCCCTCCTCCCCAGCCATTCTTGACCACTGGCAGCCACTAATCTGTTCTCCATTTTACAATTTTGATATTCCAAGAATGTAGCCTTTTGAGATTCACTTTTTTTTTTCACTCAAAATAGTTCCCTTGAGATCCATCCAACTTATTGTGTCAATAGTTTCTTCTTATATTAGAGTAGTATTGCATGGTATGGATGTACCCCAGTTTAATCATTTACTGGTTGAAGGACATTTGAATTATTTCCAATTTTTGGCTATTATGAATAGAGCTGCTGTGCATATTTGTGTGCAAGTTTTTGTATGAACATAAATTTTCACTTCTCTGGATAAATGCCCAATGGTGCAATTGCTAGATTTTATGGTAAGTGTTTGATTTTAAAAGAAACTGCAAAATTGTCTTCCAGAGTATCAGTACCATATTATGTTCCCACCAGCACTGCGTGAGGGATCCAGTTTCTCTACATCCTCATCAGCATTTGGTCTCGTCACTACTTTTTAATTTTAGCTATTCTCATGGGTATGTAATGACACTTCGTTGTGATGCTAATTTGCATTTCCCTAATGGCTGATGAGGTCAAGTATCTTTTCATGTGCTTATTTCCATCTATATATTTATTCTCTTTGTGACATAGCTGTTTGTGCCTTTTCTAATTGAATTGCTCATGTTTTTACTGTTGAGTTTTGAGAGTTTTTTAATGTATTTCAGATACAAGTTCTTTGTTGATAATGTGGCTTGTAAATGTTTTCCCCCATTTGGTAGTTTGTCTTTTCATCCTCTAACAGGACATTTTATAGAGCAAAAGTTTTTAATTTTGATGAGGTTCAACTTCTCAACTTTTCAACTTTTGCTTGTATGGATAGTGCTTCGGTGTCAAGTGTAAGAACTCTGCCTAGTCGTCGGTCTCAGAGATTTATTTATTTAATTAATTAATTTATTTATTTTTTGCTGTTTTTGGCCGGGGCCAGGTTTGAACCCGCCACCTCTGGTATATGGAGCCTGTGCCCTACTCCTTTGAGCCACAGGTGCCACCCTAATTTTTTTAATAAATCATAGCTGTGTACATTAATGCAATCATGGGACACCATACACTGGTTTTATATAAAAATTGACATATTTTCATCACACTGGTTAACATAGCCTTCCTGGCATTTTCTTAGTTATTGTGTTAAGACATTTATATTCTACATTTAGTAAGTTTCACATCGCCCTAATTTTTATTATTATTATTTTTTTGTCTAAAAGTTCTGTAGGTTTTACATTTAAGTCCATCCATTCAAGTTAATTTTTTTTTTTTTTTGAGACAGAGTTTCACTCTTGTTGCCCTGGGTAGGATGCTGTGGCATCATAGCTCACAACAACATTAAACTCTTGGGCTCTTGCCTCATCCTCCCGAGTAGCTGGGACTACAGGCACCTGCCACAGTTCCCGGCTATATGTTTTTGTTTTTTTTTTTTTGTAGAGACAGAGTCTCACTTTACTGCCCTCAGTAGAGTGCCGTGGCATCACACGGCTCACAGCAACTTCCAGCTCTTGGGCTTATGTGATTCTCTTGCCTCAGCCTCCCGAGCAGCTGGGACTACAGGCACCCGCCACAACGCCCGGCTATTTTTTTGTTGCAGTTTGGCCAGGGCTGGGTTTGAACCCACCACCCTCGGTATATGGGGCCGGCGCCCTACTCACTGAGCCACAGGCGCCGCCCAATTCCTGGCTATTTTTTAGAGACGAGGTCTTGCTCTTGCTCGGGCTGGTCTCCACCCTGTAAGCTCAGACAGTCCACCCGCCTCAGCTTCCCAGAGTGCTAGGATTATAGGCATGAGCCACCATGCCCGGCCCATTCAAATTACTTTTTATGTAAGGGATGAGATTTAGATCAAGGTTCATTATTTTCCCTATGGATGTCCAATAATTTAAGCACCATTTGTTGAAAGGTCCCCTTCTGCCATTCATGCTAATTTTTAATCCAGATTTTCAAAAATTGTCACTTTATATTTTTATAGGCTCGAGAGCTCTTTCTGAAAGCTGTAGAAGAAGAACAAAATGGAGCTCTCTATGAAGGTAAAAACTTGGGGCCCAGGATTTTATCGTCCCAACATTTATGAATAACAACTCTGTTACTGTTTTTTTTTTGTTGTTTGTTTGTTTGTTTGTTTTTTACTGTAACATGTTTAGTCAGAACATCAGTCTTGGTATATAGTTGTCCTGTGAGGGATTGGCTCCAGGACCCCCTGTGGATACCAAAACTGGGGGATACTCAAGTCCCATATATAAAATGGTATAGTGTTTGTATATAAGGTACTCATGTCCTTCTGTAACTTTAAATCATCTCTGGATTACTTATGATACCTAATACAATGTAAATGCTGTTAAATACGATAGAATCTCTGTAGCTGACCACCTCCCTATATTAACCACCTCCATAAGTTGACCTGATTTTCATAGATCAGACATGCACCACATGTATGTATCAGGACAGTAGGCTGAGTTCCTTAAGTTGGTTACCTCCGTATGTGGTACATTTTCTTAAGTGGTCAACTTGCAGAGTTCTACTGTAGTTGTTACATTTTTTGTTGAACTCATGTTGTTATTTTTTTTGCTGAATATTTTTGATCTCTAGTTGGTTGAATCCAAGGATCCAAAACCCACAGATAAGGAGGGCTAACTATATTTGAAATTGGTTTTTTATAAATCAAAAGTAAAAGTTGTGTTTGTATATAGCCTGTCCTTTCACAAAAAATATTGCTGGGAAACATCAACGTATTGGTAGGATGAGTAAAATGACCTTTCTTATACTTTTAGCATTTATTAATTTCTCACTGGCAAAGTCTTAAAAATGATGATTCACTGTAAAATCGGATATGCTTCTTTATTTTTTATTTATTTTTTAGAAGACAGAGTCTCACTTTATTGCCCTCTGTAGAGTGCCATTGCGTCACAGCAACCTCTAATTCCTGGGCTTAGGCTATTCTCTTAACTCAGCCTCCCGAATAGCTGGGACTATAGGCGCCTGCCAGAATGCCTGGCTATTTTTTTGTTGTTGTTGCAGTTTGGCCGGGTCTGCATTCAAACTCGCCACCCTTAGTATGTGGGCCCAGCGCCCTACCCACTAAGCTACAGGCACTGCCCAGACATGCTCCTTTAATAGGTGAAAATTACTTCAGAAGATGGGACTATAAAGGATAAATTGAATTCTGATTTACATTTTGTTAAAAGGAATACACGGGCGGCGCCTGTGGCTCAGTCGGTAGGGCGCTGGCCCCATATACCGAGGGTAGTGGGTTCAAACCCGGCCCCGGCCAAACTGCAACCAAAAAATAGCCGGGCGTTGTGGCGGGCGCCTGTAGTCTCAGCTACTCGGGAGGCTGAGGCAAGAGAATCGCTTAGGCCCAGGAGTTGGAGGTTGCTGTGAGCTGTGTGAGGCCACGGCACTCTACTGAGGGCCATAAAGTGAGACTCTGTCTCTACAAAAAAAAGAGGAATACACTTTAGCTCTGTCTTTTTTATTAATCCAATAGAAAGTATAAATAAACAAAGTACAAACCATATTAGCTTTGCAATTATGCTTTCATTTTATGATAGTAAAGATAATTGGAGCATGGGAAAAATGCTTGTGTTTGAATCATTTGTAAATGTCCCAAAAATAACATTCAGGGTTACTGTGTTTATGGGCAGGTTTCTTGTAATGTTATTTTTGCTGGGATTTTAGAACAGTCCAGTTGGTCAAGTCCCTGTGCAGCCTTTTAGTTGGTGAGATTTCCCATCTCCATTTACTATTTGGTAGTTTACCCACAAGAACATGTTTTATTGATCATGGCAGAATATGTGGAATCGAATAGAGTTCATCTGAGAAAAAAGAACTAGTCAGCCTCTACCACCCCAAGTTGTATATCTCAGTGGCTAGAGATTATTGTATGTTACAACTCCAAGCCACCTGGCGAGAAGATTTATTTAAAAAAAAAAGGTTTTAAAGATTATTTAACTAAACAAGAGGGAGCTGTACTAAAGGAAGTTAAAGGATAAATTCCAAAGCTCTTCTCTGTATTCTACTGCATAGCATTTGATTTTCCTCAGCACTGTGTCCTAGAAAGAAAAGTTTGCTTAAAAGTGTTAGGGTTTTTTTGAGGGGGGTGGGGGGAGGAGGTTGAGTATAGCAATTGTATTTTCAGAGCCCAAAGGAAAACAGTCCTATAAAAATCATATACAGGCTGGGGTACAGTGGTTCACACCTGTGATCCTAGCACTCTAGGAGGCCAAGGCAGGAGAATCACTTGGGCTCAGGAGTTTGAGACCAGTCTGAGCAAGAATGAGACCTCTATCATTACAAAAAATAGAAAAATCAGCCAGGCATTGTGGAAGGCGCCTGTAGTCCCAGCTACTTGGAAGGCTGAGGCAGGAGGATCACTTCTATCCAGGAGTTTGAGATTTCTGTGAGCTAGGCTAACTCCACGGCACTCTAGACTGGGCAATAGAGTGTGACACTGTCTCAAAAAAAAAAAAAAAAATCACAACACATAAGACGGTGAGGAAGAAGATGGAAAGGGCTAAAACATAAGCATAAAATACAACATCTTAAATTTCTATGACCTGTTAGCTTTAGGGAAGAAAAACTTTCTGAGGAATAAGTTTTGGAAGTAAGTTTGTGTCACTGAACCGCTCACTGTTGCGTGTGAAAAAGGGGAAATTTAGCTGTTCATGGAGAAAGTTACCGAATTGTACCACAGTTAAAGGTAGTCAAGGGAAATGACAATGTATGGTCAAAGCTAATTTAGTTCTATTTCTTCTTTTAGCCATCAAGTTTTATCGGAGGGCTATGCAACTTGTACCTGATATAGAGTTCAAGATTACTTACACTCGGTCTCCAGATGGCGATGGTGTTGGAAACAGCTAGTGCGTATATAATTTGATAGACAGAATGCAGAGTTTGTTGTAGAGTTTGTTAAAGTGTATTTGCCTTTTTGACTCTTAATGTGATAACAATGTGTTGCTAATTCTGTTACGCTATATCCTTGTTTGGTGTATCCTTGTTTATAAAATTGTAGACATTTCTCAATTAGGGAAATTTAAGATTAGCATATAGAAGTGCACAGTTTAAACAGATATAATTACAAAAGGTAATGAAAGCATTTAACAAAAGCATGATCATTAAAAGGAGTAAAAGGACATATTTTACCTTCTTGAAATCCATTTGAAGTAGAAAGTATTAAAATGTAATTTGGGCCAAAGTTGGCAAAATGTTAATAATGGTTGCAATTGGGTGATGGGTACATGGGATTTTATTACACTAGTCTCTCTTCTTTTGTATATGTTTGAAACTCTACATTTTTATTTATTTTTTTAAATTTCAAGTTAAAATGAGGATACAACCAAGTCACAGTATTTGAAGTTAGGTAGAGAGTCTCCCTTGAAACTCTACATTATTAAAAGGGCTTTTAATTACACCACAAAAATGCTAAACTATGATGACTTTTATGTAGTTTGAACATAAAAATTCTAACATTTGTTTAAAAGCACAGGAACTGAATATAAAGATTCCTAAAAGAAATAACATTTCGTTATATAGATGCCACTTACATCAAAGTCATGAAGTACATTGATTGTTTTATGTGGACAAAGATCAAGAGAACATGTTTTTAAGCCAATACTTTTGAAGCTATTCGTAAGATACTTATAAAATTGTTTTAGCTTAATCCTGCTGTCTATCAAAGCCTGGTTTGATATTAGAAGGGAAGGGAGTCTATACCCATAAGAGAATGTTAGATTTAGAATGGGCAATACATATAAAAATATAGATTTGATAATATTACCTCTGTCATGAAGTAATTGTTACCTTTATTAATAACATATGCTTATTGCCAGTGCTAAATTGCATATGATATTAACACTTAAGCTTTGCATAAGTTATATTGAAAACATCCCCCCCCCAAAAAAAAATCCCAATGAAGGTGGTATTAATCGACTGAATTTTCAGCTAATGATATTGTTCACCAAATTGTAGTTAATAGTATGAGAAGTGAATCATTTAGGCTTTTTCTAAAGTTTCTTTAAATTTGTTTAGTCATATATAGACGTACATAAATGTTTGGGTAGAAAACGTTTTATAAATAGATGCCATATGCTGTTAAGAAAGGCTGTATTGGCTGGGGCCAGGCACAGTGGCTCATGTCTGTAATCCTAGCACTCTGGGAAGCTGAAGTGGGAGAATGGCTTGAAGTGAGGAGTTTGAGACTAGCCTGGGCAAGAGTGATACCCATCTCTGTTTTAAAAAAATAAAAGAGGGAAGTTTGTATGAAAATATTAAAGAAGCATTTCTCTTCTTCCTCAGCCCTTTATACAAACCCAGAGACCATGAAAGTTCTTTAAGTATATAATTGTTTTCTTGTAAGATCTGATAAACCCTAAATGTTTCTTTGCCTTCCTTATAAAGTGTTTGTAGAATAGCCATTGAATCCATCTAGCCTCAACCACACTTGACTTGTTGTATTACAAAAAGCCCTTCTCTTCTTAGTTTTCTAACTTCATCCTCATTTAAGCCTTTTTTTAAGTCTGATGATCTAAAGATTTACTTAAGCAAAAACAAAAAAACTAGACATTTTTTTAGAATCCTTAACTGCGCTTCTGTATATATTGATAAAACTAAAAGATATATTTGTGAACTAAAGTTTTTTCAAATTTGGTGTTTTCTTCTCTAAAGGCAGGGTGATAAGTTAAGGCACATCTGTTAAGAAACCCTTGGATAAGTTAAGTACCTCAAATGACATCTGTATATTTGATTTTTATCCACTTAGAATGCATTTAAATCAATTTTACTAAGATTTTCATTTGAAATTTTTTACTAATTCATGAAATCTCTACACTAGAACTAATTATTTAGTTCAATCTCAACACCTACATCCAAAAATCCTAATTGTTCTTGAATGGTAAATTACTGAACCTTTTTTCTTTCAGAGAACTTGCAAGACAGGATAAACTGTTATCACATTTTAAATAAGCGTTTTAGGTGACTGTTTGTTAAAGCAAATTTGAGAATGCTATGAAAAATCAGTTTTTAAACTATATGTTTTTAGACGGAGGCACTTAATTTATTCACCTTCCTCTTTTTTCAGCATTGAAGATAGTGATGATGATAGCAAAATGGCAGATCTCTTGTCCTACTTCCAGCAGCAACTCACATTTCAGGAGTCTGTCCTCAAACTGTGTCAGCCTGAGCTTGAGAGCGGTCAGACTCACATATCAGGTGTGAATTCTTGGCTTTTGTAACTCAGTGATAAAAATGTTAACCTTAAAGATTTCCAAACTTACATGGTAGACAATTGCCGCCTTAGATCAGGGTATGGTAGGAGATCTAGTTGTTATTTGTATATACTAACAAGCTTTTCTGCTTTTCAAACTCTGAAGCAGAGCATTGTGTGTAGTATAACACGACACTTGTTTAAGGATGCCATACTGTTTTTTGGTGTTTTTTTGTTTGTTTGTTTTTGAGACAGAGTCTCACTTTGTCATTCTTGGTAGAGTGCTGTGGTGTCATAGCTCACAGCAACCTCAAACTCCTGGGTGTCATAGCTCACAACAACCTCAAACTCCTGGGCTTAAGTGATTCTCTTGCCTCAGCCTCCCAAGTCGCTGGGACTACAGGTGCCCAGCACAATGCCTGGCTAGTTTTGGTTGTAGTTGTCGTTGTTTGGCAGGCCCGGGCTAGATTAAAACCCACCAGCTGTGGTGTGTGTGGCTGGTGTCATAACCATTGAGCTGTGGGCGCCAACCCATCTTTTTATATGTTAAATATGATCAGTTACAGGATTTTTCAGAGATGACAACTGAAAATTTTCAAGGAGATGAAAATAATTTTTTAGTTGAGTTTAGTTTGGGCTTAATATATATCAGTGGTAAAATAATCTTGCATAAAAAAAGGATGCTTTATAAAAGTAGCTTCAGATCCATTATATCAAGACATCAAGATTGGTGTCTTGATAGTAGGAACTATTAATTACTATTGAGTGGTTGCATACATTCATGCTGTAGCTCTGAACAATGCTGAGGGTTTGATTTATAAATTTGTAGGAATGCATAAGCACACTGAGAACATGATTGCAGCAACAGAATGTCATACAGGAGAGTCAAGTGAAGGGTAATTTTCTTTTGCAGCGCTGCCGATGGAGGTCCTGATGTACATCTTCCGATGGGTGGTATCCAGTGACTTGGACCTCAGATCCTTAGAGCAGTTGTCACTGGTATGCAGAGGATTCTACATCTGTGCCAGGTGCTTCCTTTTTTTCTTCTTAAACAACTCAGGCAGGGGTAAAAAGGATTATATTCCTTTGTCAGTTTTGATAAAAAGAACTTGATCGATGTTCAGGGTAAAAACTGAGAATGAACAGAAGATTTACTAGGCTGTGCTTAATGTGATTTTCTCAAAAAACTTAGCATTTAAAAGCTAGAATGTGTTAAGTTTCCAGAGTACAGAATAATAATGTAGAACAGATACCGCCACATATATTACTTCCATGGGGTTTGCGTGCTAGCTTAGCTAATTTGGAAAAAAGAGTTATATTAGAAAAATATAACCAAGTCATTTTTATAGTAATTCTAAACTGATTGAATGTGATTTAAATTAAGATTGCATTAGAATGTTATTTTAGCCCATTAAATGTTATCCTGTATTTTTAAAGTCTTACTGTATGAAGAATAATCATACTGCAATATAAAATAATTTGAGACTAGGCTGGGCTGCAGTGGCTCTCTATAATCCTAGTCAAGGTGGGTGGATTGCTTGAGATTAGGAGTTTGAGACCAGCCTGAGCAAGAGCAGACCCTGTCTCTACTAAAAATAGAAAAATTAGCCAGATATGGTGGTGAGTCCCTATAGTCCCAGCTACTCTGGAGGCTGAGGCAGAAGAATCACTGGAACCCAGTAGTCTGAGGTTACTGTGAAATAAGCTGACATTATGGCACTCTAGCATAGGCAACAGAATTGAGACTCTGTCTCAAAAAAAAAAAAAAAAAAAAAAAAATTGAGACTTATCTTTCATGGATATCTCATATACAAATACATACTCCTTAGCATCTAGAATTTTTTTTTATAACTTAGTTTTTAAATTCAGATGCATTTTTTTTTTGAGACAGAGCCTCAAGCTGTCACCCTTGGTAGAGTGCTGTGGCATCACAGCTCACAGCAACCTCCAACTTCTGGACTCAAGCGATTCTCCTGTCTCAGCCTCCCAAGTAGCTCCCAAGTGGGACTATAGGTGCCCACCACAACAACCGGCTACTTTTTGATTGTAGTTGTCATTGTCGTTTGGCAGGCCTGGGCTGGATTTGAACTCTCCAGCTCTGGTGTATGTGGCTGGCGCCTTAGCGGCTTGAGCTACAGGCACTGAGCCAGATGTATTATTTTTAAGTAAACTCATTTGGCATCTTGTATTTTGCATAAAATATTCATACTGCTTGAAACCTTGGTTTTGGTGATTCTGTGCTAGTCTATTTAACAAGTACCTATTAGTATAGTATAGTATATTTCCACCAACCTTTTGAAGTTGAGGTCTCTAGTATTGTTATATCAACCTAAATAACAGATTCTTGAAAGAAAACACATTTATTTGGGAACAGAACAATGGGAATACGCATACTATAGTAAACTATGTACCTGTTCTGGCAGATAAAGAAAGACAAAGGTCTTTTAAGGGAAAAAATGAAGGAATAGGGTGCCAGCCCCATATACCAGAGGTGGTGGGTTCAAACCCAGCCCCAGCCAGAAACTACAAAAAAAAAAAAAAAAGAAAAAATGAGTAAGCTTACATAATAGTTTTCAAATAATTCTTGGCTACAAAGATCAATAAAAAGGGTGACAGTGGTTTGAGGTTGAACACCCAATTGCTGGGCAGATGTTCTTGGAGAAGTATTTTTTGTATTAGGTTACACTGGCCTTTGTATAAGGTTGTGGTTTTTTGTAAAGTATTTTTGTTATCAGGCATACAAGAAAAGGGATGATCTTCTCTTCATGGTCTTTCTTTACTCTTTGTCAGGGTTTTTTTTACTTTTTTAATTTTTTTAAGACAGAGTCTCACTCTGTTGCCCTGGGTAGAGTGACCTGGCGTCAGCCTAGTGCACAGCAACTTCAAATTCCTGGGCTCAAGTGGTTACCTCCTGTCTCAGCCTTCTGAGTAGTTGGGAGTACAGGCACCCGCCACAATGCCCAGCTAGTTTTTTTTTTTTTCCTATTTTTAGTAGAGATGGGGTCTCACTCTTGCTCAGCTGGTCTTGAACTCCTGAGCTCGATCCACCCGCCTTGGCCTCCCAGAGTGCTAGGATTATAGGCATGAGCCACCATGCTGGCCTTTCAAGGTTTTTTTTTTTTTTTTTTTTTGGCCTTAGTGATTTCATTTTGATTTTAACAATTTTCATATTTCCACCTTTTGATCAAGATCTTTTTTCAAAAGCATCACTAATAAATTATCCTGTGGTTAGGTTTTCACATCCTGTAGAGCTTGGATGAACCTGTCTTGGTTGCTGGTCTCGTCCCACATTGGGGAAGAGTGATTAGCAACTAGGAGTCAGCATCACAGCCCTTTTAGCCACATTTGAGCTATAAGGGAGGGTTGAAGAAAGTGGGTTCTCAGGGTAAGTCTTCCTGAAGTCATTATTAAGTGAATTTTTGTCTGTTCTGTAGTGTTTTGTTATCTCTAAGCACTAGGCCAGTATTATTTTGTTAGGAGTTTTGCTTTTGTAAAAATTTAACAAGTAGCAGATTCACAGTTTGAAAAAATTCAGCGTAAAAATAATAATGGGAAATTCTGGTTCACATAATGGTTTTGAGCCATGAGCTTAGGCTTAAAGACAACTAACTGAATAAATCATGACTATAGGGAATTAGGTAAGATCTGTTGGAACCATGTGGCTTATTTTCTTATTTTGTATATACGGGTGTCAACTTTCCCAAAGGAAATTTATCCAGATATAGCATGTAATATTAGCAATAGCACTTTTTTATTTAACCAATGGATACTAAAGGATTTCCTAGGTTCTGTTAAGTTACTAGCAGAAGCTATTGGTTGCAAAATTTCAATTATACCATTATCTTGTCAAGTGGAAAGGGTAGCATGAAAAAGGAGTAAAAGCTGTTTACAATGTGAAAACATTAACTTCTCTTTACTTGTAGTTTTAATATTTCTAGTCATGACATTAGACTGTTTAGTGAACTTTCTGTGGCCCATACATTAGACATGAGGCTTGCATTTTTTTTTTTTTTTTTTTTTGAGACAGTCTCACTTTGTCACCCTGGGTAGAGAATAGTGGCATCACAGCTGGGCTTAAGCGTACAACGCCCAGCCAGAGAGGCTTGCATCTTAAAATCTGAGTAGTTTCACTTATTGGCCTTTAGTAACAGAGAAGCTTTTGTTTTCAGTTGGAGAGTTATAGCCAAATATTGGAGGAAATTTGGCAAATTCAGACTGAACATTCCAGTCTTCAGGTGGATAACTTAAAAAGCTACATACTGGCTCAGTGCCTGTGGCTCGAGCAGCTAAGGCACCACCCACATACACTTAAGCTGGTGGGTTCGAATCCAGCCCGGGCCTGCCAAACAACAACGGCTGCAACCAAAAAATAGCCGGGCGTTGTGGCGGGCGCCTGTAGTCCCAACTACTTGGGAGGTGGAGGCAGGAGAATTGCTTGAGCCCAGGAGTTTGCAGTTGCTGTAAGCTGTAATGCCACGGCACTCTACCCAGGGTGACAGCTTGAGGCTCTTGTCTCAAAAAATAAAATAAAGAAAAAAGAAGCTACATACTGATATAGGTGCATTATCATTATAGTTTTTCTTTAGAATTACAATTTTTTTCCTGTATATTGATTATTTGAAAATCTAATTAAATCAGATTTAAAAACCTGTTGAGGCTAGGAAGCCAAACCAAGGCAGACCTCAAGATTTTACTTACACTCTTATGGTTTCTTGGGCTTGCCAGGAAGTGACAGTTTTCTTCACTCGCTTTAAGGGCTGAGAACTCGTGAAGCAAGATATTTTAAGCACATACTTGGACATTTCAGTCAAAACCTTGGTGATACAACCAGTGTTTACAGTTGTATCCTACTTAGAGAGTAGATTTTTATTGAACTTATGTAAATAAGAATACTCATGAACCATTTCTAAATTTTGGAGGAATCAAATAGAGAAAAAAACAAATTCTTCTACCTTTATTCACATAGGTATACTTGACCAAATTGTTGTGATAGCTTCTGAGAGAAAAATTCCTTAAATGTGGAAAACAAAACATTTAAGAAAAGAACCAACAGTGTTTTAAATAAAGTCATTAAAACATCTTCAGTTACCTCCATCAGTTTCACGCAATTACTTTTTTGTTTTACTTTGTTTTACTTTGACTAGCAGTTTAGTGAACCTGTCAGTTTCTTTATTAGAATTCTGGAAATGAAATTCTTTTTATTTAGTCCATTTTAAAAAAATGTATGGTGAGATGGAGTCTTGCTATTTCTCAGGCTGGTCTCAAACTCCTGATCTCAAGTGATCCTCCCTTCTTGGCCTCCCAAGTTTTTGACACTTTTGTAGTTATTCTAGTAACTTATAATTATATGGGACAGAGCATTTTAAAGAAGGGATTGGTTAAGAAAGCAAATTTTCAGGAATAAAACTTTTGTGTTATAAAATAAAAGTAATGCCAAAAGGATGACATTGTAAATACACGTTTCAGTATAAATTTGGGGGAATTTATCTTATGCAGTCCAGTGCTGATGTAAGTAGTTTTCACTTCTTCAAAACTTAATATTAAGCACCTGTGGTGGTACACGCCTATAGTCCTAGCTACTTAGGAGACTAAGGGGAGAGGATCACTTGAGCCCAAGAGTTCTGGGCTGTAGTGCACTATGCTGATTGAGTATCCACTCTTAAGTTTGGCATCCATATGGTGACCTCTGGGGACCGGGCACCATCAAGTTGCTAAGGAGAAGTGAACTGGTCCAGGTCAGAAACACAGCAGGTCAAAACTCCACTGTGAATAGACACTGCACTCCTGCTTAAGTGACATAGCAAGACACTCTTTGGAAAAACAAAACCATGTTTTATCAGAATCATGTCAATTTTCAATGTATCTTGTACTTAGCTCTTTGCACTAATTTCTTAACAAAGTCCTACTGGTTCTAACTTCAAAATTTATCTCCATTTGGACCGTTTTACACTTCTGCAACTATCATTCTGACCTAGCCACTATTCTGTTTGGTGGCATCCTACGTGGTCTTCCTGCTTCCACTCTTATACCCCTAGAGCATAGTCTGCAGAAACCCAATAGAGTGATCTTTTAAAAGCCTACAACAGGCTCGGCGCCTGTAGCACAGTGGTTACAGCCTTAGCCACATGCACCTGAGGCTGGTGGTTTGAACCCGGCCCTGGCCAGCTAAACAACGACAACTGTAACAACAACAACAAAGCCCTGTGTTGTGGTGGGCGCCTATAGTCCCAGCTACTTGGGAGGCTGAGGCAAGAGAATTGCTTGAGCCCAAGAGTTTGATGTTGCTGTGAGCTGTGATGCCATGGTACTCTACCAAGGGTGACATAGTAAGACTCTGTCTCAAAAAATAAATAAATAAAAGCCTACATCATGCTCAGAGTCCTTCAGTGGCATCATCTCAAATAAATAACCACTCCTGTCTGCAAGATGCTGCCTCATCTGTCCCTGGCTACTTCTCAGATCATTTAGTCCATGCTTCACTCAGTTTACTTTGCTGCAGCCTGTGTGCCTTCTGACTCTGGTGAGCCCACCAGTCCCCCCTTCTCAGGGCCTTGCCTATGCCATGGCTGCAGCCTGGGATACCCTTCCCCATTACTCTTTGTGGTCACATTCCCAAAGAGGCCTTTCCCAGCCATCTTTTCTGAAATAGTGTCTATTTTCATTCCTATCTGTTGACTCCCCTTTGTTGGTTCGTTGGTGTTCATCCATGCCTCCCAAGTGCTGAACAAATCCTGCTGAATAAAAGATGGCTGATAGCAAAATATTTATGTCTGCATATAGGGTTGTACCCTATTAAATTTATTAAATTTGTGCTTTATTCCCTAGAGACCCTGAAATTTGGCGTCTGGCCTGCTTGAAAGTTTGGGGCAGAAGCTGTATTAAACTTGTCCCATACACATCCTGGAGACAGATGTTTTTAGAACGGCCACGTGTTCGGTTTGATGGTAAGTTGAACTCAGTAGGACTCAGGAGAGATAGTAATCTATAAGGCTGGTTTTAATAAACAGTTTAAATTTTCTCTAATGAACCTAAGTACTATGAGCATATTGAAAATACAGAGATAATAAAAATAAAGCTGGAAGTGTATTATGTGATTACAATTTTTTAAGTTTTTTATATTCTTTTAAAAAAATCTTTTTTCTTAATAGGAGTGTATATCAGTAAAACCACATATATTCGTCAAGGGGAACAGTCTCTTGATGGTTTCTATAGAGCCTGGCACCAAGTGGAATATTACAGGTACAACTGTAGTAAACTGAGTGAGTGGCAAATTCTCTCTCTCCAAGTAATTAGTTCAGTTATATGGATGTCTGTTCTTTGTTGCTTTTAATGTAATCACAAAATGACCCTTAGTATTTCTATCCATTATTACAACTTAGGAATTATATTTAAAAAATGGTTAATACATGTATAAATTATATAATTCTTATACTCATTTGCCTTTTCAACTAGATTTGTGCTTTTATTGTTCACCAACATTACTATCAGTTGACAACTAGATACATTAACCATTGCATTTCTACTGGACTTCACTTTTGTTTGACATTATTAGTGCTTTAGGAAATAGAACAAATATTGCTTCATTAAAGCTCTAACTTGTATTCAGTGAGTGAAACTAAAGATGCAACAGTCCCCCGTAAGGAAGATGATAAAATGTCTTCAGTTCTTTGTTGCCGGACTAACAGGTTATAGTCACATTTGTTTTAATGATGTTTTATCAGTTCTTTGGCCCATGATGCTTCAGTTTTGGTTTCACAGCTGTGAATAGGGTTAGTGCTGATAAATAAGGACATGTTTTATACTTTGTGTGTGTGGTGTGTTTTGCTGTTCTTTGTCTTTTTACATAGGTACATAAGATTCTTTCCTGATGGCAGTGTGATGATGCTGACAACCCCTGAGGAGCCTCAGGCCATTGTTCCTCGCTTAAGAACTAGGAATACCAGGTAATGTTTTTCTGTGGCTTTCTGTCCAGTCTCCATTTTATAGGGTTATTTGAAGGGTAATATAACCAAGCGCTTCCTTGACTAATACTGGATGATTTAAAAAGCAATCATTTGGGGGCACTTGGGAAAAATACCAATTCCTAGAGTTTACTTTACTAGTTAGGTCTTTGTTATCTTGGAACCAAGGTTTGCTCACATCCTGGCTGAGTCTTCTCAGGCAAGTTGAGTAAACACTGTAGTAATTTATTGCTTCCTAGACTTAAAGTGTTTTTTTATTTTTTAGAACCGATGCAATTCTACTGGGTCATTATCGCTTGTCACAAGATACAGACAATCAGACCAAAGTATTTGCTGTAATAACTAAGAAAAAAGAAGAAGTGAGTATGCAAGGTGGAATTAAGTTTTCTTATTTCAATATCCTGTTAATTCAAACATTCTTAATTAGAATAAACAAATGCTGTTTCATTATTTACATTATTACACAAAGTGTTGACTTCTAGTATATTACTGAAGAGAGCTAGAGATTTTCTAAGATGTGCTTTTTTAAAAAATAGTATCAGCTTGTTTTTGCTTCAGATGGTTTCTTTCCTATCCTAGTTCAGTATTTTTTGTTGTTGTTGCAGTTTGGCCAGGGCTGGGTTTGAGCCTGACATCCTAGGTATATGGGGCCGGCACCCTACTCACTGAGCCACAGGTGCCGCCCCACGTAGTTCAGTATTTTTACATATGAAAATGTAAAGCCACAATCGCCTGTAAAATAACTAGTAAAATTATACCTGAGTACAGTTTTTGGCTCTTCTTATTTTGAGTCATGGGTTTTTTTCCTTCCTAAATTAGCTCATATAGATAATTGACAAGGATCTTCTTAGAATTTCAGTTTCTACTGGAAATAAGCAAAAGAAAGATAATTTTCTTCCTATTCTTACAAAAAGAAAAAATGCCAGGCAAATACGATTGATATCATTACATTCTCGAGGGATTTAAATTAATAATTTGAGGCCCTAATTTTTTTCACATGCACTTTTTCCAAACTTTTTTTTTTTTTTGCATTTATGGGGTTCAGTGTACTGATCTGATACACAATGTGAAGTGCTTACATTGAACCGATTAACACATCCATCACAATTTCACTCTTTTCTTAATAGTTCTGAAATGTACCATTGCATCATGCACATTAGGTAAGGTCCCCCCAAAGACCCTCTCTCCTCCCACCTTCTGCTTCCTGGACTATGGTTTTTTTTTTTTAATGTTTTATAATTCGTATGAATGTGTAGGTGATGATACATTGATTTCATAGTAGTATTGAGTACCTTGGAAACTTTTTTTTCCATTCTTGAGATACTTTACTAAGAAGACTATGTTCCACCTCCATCCAGGTAAACATAAAAGATGTGCAGTCTCCATCTTTTTATGGCTACATAGTATTCCACGGTGTACATATACCACAATTTGTTAATCTATTCATGGGTCGCTGGGCACTTGGGCTGTTTCCATGTCTTGGCAATTATGAATTGGGCTGTAGTAAACATTCTGGTGCAAATGTCTTTGTTGTAAAATTATTTTTGGTCATCTGGGTATATACCTAGTAGAGGAATAGCAGGATCAAACAGTAGGTCTACTTTTAGTTCCTTGAGTCTTCTCCAAACTTCTTTCCAAAAAAGTTGTGTTAGCTTGCACTTCCACCAGCAGTGTAGAAGTGTTCCCTTTTTCCTACATCCACACCAACATCTGCAGTTTTGGGATTTTGTTATGTGGGCTAATCTTACTGGAGTTAGATGATATCTCAAAGTGGTTTTGATTTGCATTTCTCTGATGATTAAAGATCATGAGCATTTTTTCATGCGTTTGTAGGTCACGTTCCTGTCTTCATCAGAGAAGTTTCTGTTCAAGTCTCTTGCCCACATAGAAGTAGGGTTATGGGCGGTGCCCATAGCTCAGTGGGTAGGGCGCCAGCCATGTACACCCAGGCTGGCAGGTTCGAACCCGTCCGGGCTAGCTAAACAATAATAACTGCAACAAAAAAATAGTCAGGCATTGTGGCAGGCATCTGTAGTCCCAAATACTTGGGAGGCTGAGGCAAGAGAATTGCTTATGCCCAAGAGTTGGAGGTTGCTGTGAGCTGTGATGCCCAGGCACTCTACCCAGGGCAACAGCTTGAGACTCTGCCTCCAAAAAAAAAAAAAAAAAAAAAAAAAATTGGGTTACTTATTCTTTTCTCCTTGATTAGTTTGAGTTCTCTGTGGATTCTAGTTATCAGACCTTTGTCAGAAACATAACCTGCAAAGATCTCCTCCTATTCTGAATGTTGTCTGTTTGCTTTACTTACTGTGTTGTGGCTGTGCAAAAAGCTCCTTAGTTTGATCAGATCCTAATAATGTATTTTTGGTGTTGCTTCAATTGCCATGGGGGAGGGGGCGGGGGGGGGGGGGAGTCGTCCTCATAAAATACTCTCCCAGGCTGATTTTCAAGTGTTTTCCCTGTACTCTCTTCTAGTATTTGTATAGTTTCATGTCTTAAGTTTAAATCTTTTATCCAGTGAGAATCAATTTTTGTCAATGGTAAAAGGTAGGGGTCCAGTTTCAGTCTTCTACAGGTCTCCAGCCAGTTCACCCAGCACCGTTTGTTAAATAGGGAGTCTTTCTCCAGCTGAATGTTTTTGATAGGCTATCAAAGTTCAAATGGTGATAAGTAGCTGGGTTCTCTTGGTTCTCTTGGTTCTCTATTCTGTTCCTTAAATCTGCCTCTGTGTTTTTGTGCCAGTACCATGCTGTTTTAATCACTATAGATTTATAGTATAGTCTGAAGTCTGGTAACATGATACCTCCTGATTTGTTCTTCTGAGTAATGTATTGGCTATTTGAGGATTTTTCTTATTCCATATGAAATGAAGCACTATTTTTTCAAGCTCTTTAAAGTACAACAATCGTGCTTTAATAAGGGATTGCATTAAATTTGTATATTGCTTTGGGTAGTATGGACATTTTAACAATGTTGATTCTTCCCAGCCATGAGCATGGTGTATTTTTCCATTTGTTAACATCTTTAGTCATTTCTTTTCTCAGGGTTTCATAATTCTCTTTATAGAGATCTTTCACATCTTTTATTAGGTATATTCCCAGATATTTCATCTTCTTTGGCATTACTGTAAGAGGAAGAGTCCTTGACTTTATTTTCAGCTTGACTATTGTTGGCATATATAAAAGCTACTTATTTGTAAGTATTGATTTTGTATCCTGAGATGCTACTGTATTCCTTGAGCGCTTCTAAGAGTTTCGTAGTTGAGTTCCTGGGGTTTTCCAGGTATAAGATCAGATCATCTGCGAAGAGTGAGAGTTTGATTTCCTCTGGCCCTATTTGGATACCCTTGATCACCTTCTCTTGCCTGATTGGGATGGCTAAGTCTTCCATTACTATGTTGAATAGCAGTGGAGACAGTGGGCATCCTTGCCTACTTCCTGATCTGAGTGGAAATGTTTTCAATTTTACTCCATTCAATACGATATTGGCTGTGGGTTTGCTGTAGATGGCCTCTATCAGTTTAAGAAATGTCCCTTCTATGCCTATTTTTTTAAATGTTCTGATCCTGAAAGGATGTTGGATATTACCAAAAGCTTTTTCTGCATCAGTTGAGAGAATCATATGGTCTTTGTTTTTTATTCATGTGATGTATTATGTTTATAGATTTGCGTATGTTGTTGTTGTTGTTGTTGTTTCAGTTTTTGGCCGGGCAGATTTGCATATGTTGAACCAACACTGTAACCCTAGAATAAAGCCAACTTGATCATGGTGTATAATTGTTTTGAGGAGTTGTTGAATTAAGATTTTTTTTTTTTTAAAACACATTAAAATTTGCTTTAATACTTCTTTGGGGGGAAAAATATCACACTTTTAGTGAATGAACAAGAAACTTTTTTTTTTTTTTTTGTAGAGACAGAGTCTCACTTTACTGCCTTGAGGTAGAGTGCCATGATGTCACAGAACTCACAGCAACCTCTAGCTCTTGGGCTTCCGTGATTCTCCTGCCTCAGCCTCCCGAGTAGCTAGGACTACAGGCACCCACCACAATGCCCAGCTATTTTTTGGTTGCAGTTCAGCTGGGGCTGGGTTTGAACCTGCCACCCTTGGTATATGGGGCCGGCGCCCTATTCACTGAGCCACAGGCACCATCCAAGAAACATTTTTTTTTTTTTTACACACTGTTCTATTTTATTTATTTTTTTTTTTGGTTTTTGGCCAGGGCTGAGTTTGAACCTGCCACCTCTGGCATATGGGACTGGCGCCCTACTCCTTGAGCCACAGGCGCCGCCCAAGAAACATTTTTACAATAGCAGTAGGCTATTATTTTTATCTACCATGCCATGAATTCATAGGGAAGAGGTTCTAGTAGCTCAGGGAGGCACCTTGCCATTGAATGTGACAAAGTATCGATTGACTTTTGAATTCACCAGAAACAGGTTCCAGCACCTTGTATCACTGTTACATGGGGTCCGTGGGTTATTCTGTGTGCTATGCTGTATACCTATTATGCCATGAACTCCTGGGGAATAAATAGGTTCTTGCACCTAAAGCCATGGGTCCACTGGTACTCCTGTGTGCTATGTTATATATGCTTATTATGCCATGAATTCATAGGGAATGGGTTCCAGAAGCTCAGGCTCCTTTCCGTTGGTTCTCACAAAGTGGGCTTCTCTGGGTGGAGCAGGCTGACGCCTCAGTTGAACCCAGATACCTTTCTCTTTGGCTTCCTTCTTTTTCTGATCATTTTCTTTCACATGTTTCAGGAAGCTATCTTGGCTCTTAGAGTGCTTAATATGCTCAATACGAACATTAATCCTCTTTGCAAGGATCTTGCCCTTAACTTGTTTGTTTACAATGCCAACAGCATGCTGGGTAACATTGTAGACTCTTCCAGTTTTGCCATGGTAACATTTGTGTGGCATGCCTTTTTGAACAGTACCCATTCTCTTGATGTCTACAATATCACCTTTCTCGTAGATTCACATATATGTGGCCAAAGGAACAACTCCATGTTTTCTAAAAGGCCTAGAGAACACGTATCAGGTGCCTCTCCTCTTCCCCTTTGTGTTCGTCATTCTGGTGAATTACTAGAAGATGGTGTCTCCAGCTGACAGGCTGTTTGTTAAGATCGTACTGAGTATTTTTGCATCGATACTCATTAATGATATTGAGCTATAGTTTTCTTTGTTGGCTGGATCCTTTACTGTTTTGGGGATCAGGGTGATATTTGCTTCATAGAATGTGTTGGGAAGTATTCCTTCTTTTTCTATGCTTTGGAAAAGGTTGTATAATAGAGGTACTAGTTCCTCTTGAAAGATTTGATAGAATTTGGATGTGAAACCATCTGGTCCTGGACTTTTCTTGTTTGGGAGATTTCATATTGTTGATGCTATTTCAGTGATTGATAAAGGTCTATTCAAGATCTCTGACTCTTTCTGATTGAGTCTAGGAAGGTGGCTTGCTTCCAGGTATTGGTCCATTTCTTTCAGATTTTCATATTTCTGGGAACAGAGTTTTTTGTAATAATCATTGAAGATTTTTTTTTTATTGTTAAATCATAGCTATGTACATTAGTGCAATCGCCTGTACCCATTCTAAGATGCACCATAGATGTGGCCCCACCCATTACCCTCCCTCCACCAAAACCTCCCCCCTCCCTTCCCCTTCCTTGGCCCTTTCCCCATTGTCTTGTACTGTAGTTGGGTTATAGTCTTCATGTGAAAGCTATAATTTAGCTTCATAGTAGGGCTGAGTACATTGGATACTTTTTCTTCCATTCCTGAGATACTTTGCTAAGAAGAATATGTTCCAGTTCCATCCATGTAAACATGAAAGAGGTAAAGTCTCCATCTTTCTTTAAGGCTGCATAGTATTCCATGGTATACATGTACCACAATTTGCTAGTCCATTCATGGGTCGATGGGCACTTGGGCTTCTTCCATGACTTAGCAATTATAAATTGGGCTGCAATAAACATTCTGATACAGATGTCTTTGTTATATTGTGACTTTTGGTCTTCTGGGTATAAACCTAGTAAAGGAATTATAGGATCGAATGGCAGGTCTATTTTTAGGTCTCTAAGTATTCTCCAAACATCCTTCCAGAAGGAACGCATTAGTGGGCATTCCCACCAGCAGTGTAGAAGTGTGCCCTTTCCACCACATCCACGCCAACATTTCTGGTTTTGCGATTTTGTTATGTGGGCTACTCTTACTGGGGTTAGGTGATATCTCAAAGTAGTTTTGATTTGCATTTCTCTGATGATTAAGGATGATGACCTTCTTTTCATGTGTTTGTAGATTTTGCGTCGGTCTTCTTTAGAGAAGTTTCTCTTTAAGTCCCTTGCCCACCCTGAAATGAGGTCACGTGTTCTTTTCTTGCTAATAAATTTGAGTTCGAGGATTTTTTGAATTTCTGAGATTTCTATTATTTCTCCTTTGTCGTTTCTGATAGATGATATTAGAGATTTTACTTTTCTATTTCTGGTTAGGTTGACCAAAGGTTTGTCAATTTTATTAATCTTTTCAAAAAGCCAACTTTTTGCTTCATTGATCTTCTGATCAATCTTTTGTTTTCAATTTCATTTAATTCTGCCCTAATTTTGGTTCTTTTCTTCTGCTGGGTTTGGGGTTGGAATGTTCTTCCTTTTCCAGTTCCTTGAGATGATCCATTAAGTTGTTGGCTTCCTCTCTTTCCGTTTTCTTGATGAAAGCTTCCAATGCTATAAATTTTCATCTTAGGACTGCCTTTGCAGTATCCACAGGTTTTATCATTTTGTTTCAGAAACTTGGTGATTTCTTTCTTAATCTTAGGCTGAATGATAGCTGGGTCAAAGATGAGATTATTTAGTTTCCATGACTTTGAGTATGAAGATTTCTGTTGCTGTGGAGTTCAACTTTTATTCCATGGTTGTCCAAGAAGATACCAGGAGGCTCGGTGCCTGTGGCTCAAGCGGCTAAGGCGCCAGCCACATACACCTGAGCTGGTGGGTTCAAATCCAGTCCGGGCCCGCCAAACAACAGTGACGGCTGCAACCAAAAAATAGCTGGGCGTTGTGGCGGGCGCCTGTTGTTCCAGCTACTTGGGAAGCTGAGGCAGAGAATCGCTTAAGCCGAGGAGTTGGAGGTTACTGTGAACTGTAATGCCACGGCACTCTACCCAGGGTGACAGCTTGAGGCTCCGTCTCAAAAAAAAAAAAAAGATACAAGGAATAAATTTCTAGTCTTTTAAATTTGCTGAGGTTAGACTTGTGTCCTAAGATATGATCAGTTTTGGAAGATGATTCGTGGGATGATGAGAAGAATGTATATTCAGTTTTATTAGGATGACATGTTCTGTAGATGTCTGTTAAGTCCATTTGTTCTAGGGTCAGGTTTAAGTCTAATATTTCTTCAGTTTCTTCTTGGAGGATCTATCCAAGACTGTCAAAGGGGTGTTAAAGTCTCCAATTATCATAATGCAAAAAGATATCAAGTTGTTCATCTCCATCAGGGTTTGCTTTATAAATTGAGAAGCATTCTGGTAGGTAGTTTAAATGTTAATTATCGAAATCTGTTCATGTTGAGTGTTTCCCTTGACAAATATGTAGTGACCTTCCTTGTCTGTCTTTCTTGGTTTAAAGCCAATCATATCTGCAAATAAAATTGCAACAGCTGCTTTTTTCTGGTTTCCATTTGCCTGTATTATAGAAGTCCATCCCTTCACCCTGAGTCTATTTTTATCCTTTAAGGTAAGATCAGACTCTTATATTCGGCAGACATCAAGGTCTGAGTTTTATGTATCCAGTCAGCCAGCCTGTGTCTCTTTAGAGGATATTTTAAACCATTCACATGAATTGAGGGAATTGATAAGCCTGGTAGTGTTTTGGGTGTCATGTTTTTAAAAAGTCCAGTGGAGAGTTTTTAATCCTTTCACCACGTGTAAGTTGGGTTTTATTTAAAAATTTCGGAGTGAATTTACTTTGGTGGTAGAGGATTGTACTGGTCATTGGGGAAGATGGGTCTGCGAATATCCTGGAGAGCTGGTTTAGTTATGGCAAATTTCTTCAACATAACATTAACAAAAATATTGAAGTATTTGTTTTTTCCATCACAAATGAAACTCAGTTTAGCTGGATACAGGATCCTGGGCTGAAAGTTGTTTTGTTTCAGGAGATTAAAGGTCAGTGACTATCCTCTTCTGTCTTTAATCGTTTCAGCTGAGAGATCTGCAGTCATTCTGGTACTTCTTCCTTTGTAGGTGATGCTTTTCTTACTTCAGGCTGCTTGCAGAATTCTCTCCATCTTAAAATTGGCAAAGTTAACAACAATATGTCTAGTAGAAGCTTTATTTGGATTGAGTCTTGCTGTGGTTATGAAACCTGTCTACTTTCTGAATTTATGTCTTACACAGCTTGGGAAATTCTCCAATATTTTGGAGGAGAACATCTGTACCTTTAGGACCATCCTCTTCTCCTTCAGGAATTCATATAAGACAAATGTTTGCTCTTTTGGAGTGATCCCACAATTCTTTCACGGATGATCAGTTTTTGTTCCATTTGTCTGCCTCTTTGAGCATTTGGGAACATTCAAAAGCTTTGTCTTCAATTTCAGAGATCCTTTCTTCCGCATGGCCAACTCTGTTACTGAGGGATTCTGCTGTATTTCAGAGCTCCTCAAATAACTTTTTCATTTCCTTGAGCTCTGCCATCTCTTTTCTCATTGTGGCCGTATCTTTGGTGACTTTGTCTTTGAATTCATTAAGTTCTTGAGACAACTTTAGAACTACTCTTTGGATTTCAATTTCTAACTTTTCTTCTATTCATCTTATTTGCCATTCATATTCTAAATTCTATTTCTGACATTTCAGCCATTCGTTTATGTGTGGCATCTTCAGTTTTATCTCATTTGCCATTCCTTGGGGGGGGGGGGTGATCTACTCTGATTATTCATGTTACCAGAGTTCTTCTATTGGTTCTGCCTCATGCTTATTTTCCTCCGTTTGGTTATTAGAACTGGTTGGGTGAGATTGAATTGGGGTTCCCAGGTAGTAGAGTTAATCAGCCTCTTACCAGAGTGCTGGGCTTTATAATTGTGGCTTATCTTCTATAAGCTTACAAAGGCCCCTTTCGGAGTTTTGGCTGGAGACTCTGAGGACCTGCTTGGTGAGCTAGCGCAAGCTGGCTCTGTGTTAAAATCAGCCAGTCTCTACCTTATTCTAAGAAGCCACGGTATTAGGTTTAAATCTCAGCTGTAGAGAGATACAGACAGCTGCAGCATCCCGCCCTCACCATTCAGTTCTTTACCACTATGGAACTTCCAAGGTGTCCCCCGGTGGACAGCCCCAGCCAAATTGTGTAAGGCAGTACAAACCCTGCTCAACAGAGAGGGATCTAAGGGTCTCCAATAGCTCAACTGGAGCCAGGGGTCCACACCCCCTCCCACCAGACTCAGTATACACTGGTGTCCTCTTCTCTGCTTGCCAGCCGAGTTGGAGCCAGGGACCACACCCTGCTTTCTCAGACCACACCTGCCAAGCCTCTGCTTGCTGGCTCTGTTGGAGTCAGGGGACCACGCCCTTGCCCTCAGATCTTGGTCCACACCCAGCAAGCCTCTGTTGGCTGGCCCAGGTGGAGCCGGCTACCAGCCCAGCCCACCAAACTCAGTCCACACCAGGCAACTACTCTCCCACTTTCAGGCACCATCAGAACCAGAAGGTATAGAAGGGGGTTCTGTACCCCCTCCCACCAAACTGAGGGTCACCACCACCACTGGCCAAAGTCACGACCAGGGGCTGCTCCTCCTGCCGAGTGTCCCTTTCTTCCCATGCCCTCTTTCTTCCCCACTAATCACAGATTCCGTCCTGATATTTGGTGGTCCACACTATGCCTAGATCTCTCAGGAAAAGACCAAATACTCTGCGCTCTGCAGGGGGGCAGAACTTTAGACCGCCATGCAAGGGGAAGGGTAGACTGGGAGTTTGGAATTGTCAGGGAAAATATTTGTTCAATTTTGGGGTGGTGTCTAGGTTCACAAGTGGCACCTCCCTAGAGAGACAGACTGTGTTTAGTGGCTCTCTCCAGCGAGGTAAAATGAAAGGTCTTTGTTCCCTGATCGTTGGTGGAGAGCTTACTGCCGGCCTCGCACTTGGGTGAGGGGTCTCCCATCCTGTAGTCGATAGGCTTTATACATGTAATTTGTTTTCTTGAATGCTCTTCCTTGGAGTCACAGCTTGCTGAACTTCTTTCTTGGCTCAGCTCCCCACCTTTGGCTTCATAGAGTCCGATTCTGTCCAGTTTTTCTCCCTCTGGTCAGGAGCCTCTGCCAAGGGTTGCTACTAGTCAAGATGGCTACTAGCCATCTTCCCAGAATTCTGCAGTTGACCCAAGAAGTCAGTTGCAAGGTAGCTGGAATATTTGCATGTTGCAAATATTAAGTAATAGTTTTTTTTTTTATTGTTGGGGATTCATTGAGGGTATAAAGAATCAGGTTATACTGATTGCATTTTTAGGTAAAGTCTTCCTTATAATTGTGTCCCATCTCCAAGAGTTGTGTCATACCTCATGATCCCACAGTAATGGAGTTTTTGAAAGAGAGTTCTCTCATGAAATCTCTGCCTTTTCTCTAGCATCAAGTGCTAAGCCGCTTGGTTAGGGCAGGGTTTCGTCTGTGAGTCCTACCACCTTATTGTCCCCTGGTGCTGGCTTGTCCAGCCCCTTCTAGTAGGCTTGTAGAGGCTTGGGGCAGCAGTCTGTGAAGCAGAGATAGTTGGTTTGACTGAGTTTCCTGAGGTTGAAATTGGGAATTTAGCAGTTTTCATATAGAACGTCTGTGTTTTTTCTTAAGAATACAATTAAACCATTCATAGAGCTTCCATTTTTGTTTTTAGTAGTAGTTATTGCAAAAGATAAGTCATACTCTGTGCTTTTTCTGCGGTCTTCCGCAGTTTATTATTTTGTCTCTCAAAAAATTTTCCAAGAGTTTTCTAGTAGAAGGAAATATACTTAGAGGTAGGAGATAAAAGTTTTACTTCCCATTTCTGAAACCACTTTGTGACTTGGGTTGACACAATTGATGTCCTTGGACTTCAGGTTGACACATTTGATGTCCTTGGACTTCACTTATTCAGCTAGTAAACAAATAATGCAGACATTAATGGGGTTATTGTGATTAAAAGTATCAAGTTTTTCTCTACCATCTTAGAGTATCTAACATTTTTCAAGCCACCCATATACATTCTCATGCTATTCAGAACAGCTCTCTACTGCATGCAAATATGGTAACTTTTAGTGTCCATATTAAAGTGTCCATACCATATGGTAACTCTTACATAATGTTTTTATAAACATTTATATATTAGTGAGATAAGGATTCATTATAGCTCTTGTGTCTTTCCTTTGCAGAAACCACTTGACTACAAATACAGATATTTTCGTCGTGTCCCTGTACAAGAAGCAGATCAGAGTTTTCATGTGGGGCTACAACTGTGTTCCAGTGGCCACCAGAGGTTCAACAAACTCATCTGGATACATCATTCTTGTCACATTACTTACAAGTAGGTGAATGAATAAAAATGCCAAATAGCATAAATGTCTACTTCATATCTAGCTTAGGAAACTCAGATATTTTTTAATTTCTCAGAGGTAACATTATAAAGCAAAACCATGGTATTATATTAATACAAGGCAAGAAAATGACCAAAATGAAAAAGACTAGGCATGGCTGAGAAACTAGAGCACATGGACTCTTCACACAGTGCCTGTGAGAATGTGAATTATCCCACCACTTTGGAAATGAAAGCATTCCATGAGTAGATGAATCAGCTATCCATACAGTTCTTACTCAGTTTTTAAAAACCAGATCATTGGCTCACACCTGTAATCCCAGCACTGTGGGAGGCTGAGGAGGGAGAATTGCTTGTGCTCAGGAGTTTGTGACTTGCCTGAGCAAGAGTGAGACCCTGACTCATTATTAAAAAAGAAAAGAAAAACCCAGTGAGCACCTGTAATCCCAGCAGCTTCCAGAGGCTGAGGCCATAGGATGTCCACCGCTCAAGTCTAAGGTTACAGTGAGCTGTGATCTCTGCTCAGGGCATAGGGTGGGACTCTGTCTCAGCAAAGAAATAAATAAGCAAGGAAATAAAAAAAAAAAAAAGATCATTTCTCCCCTTCACCCCCCATTTCAGTCTTACAGTTTTTTACTTTATTTCCATTTGGTTTCTCCTCAGGGATTATACACTGATATTAAAATTATAAATCATATAATTGACCACCTCCTTAAGCTGACCTAATTTTCAAAGACCAGAGATGCACCACATCTGTATAGTACTGACAGTGGTTCTATAGTAGTTAGGTCTACTAAAACGTAAGACTGCAATTACTCCAAAGCCAAATGCATTTTTTTTTTTAATTTTGAGACAGAGTTTCACTTTGTTGCCCTTGGTAGAGTTCTGTGGCATCATAGCTCACAGCAACCTCAAGTTCTTGGGCTCAAGAGATCCTCTTGCTGCAGTTTTTCATTTTCTTTAGTAGAGACTGGGTCTCACTCTTACTCAGGCTGGTCTCATGGGCTCCCAGAGTGCTAGGATTACAGGCATGAGCCACTGTACGCCACTGTGCCTGGCCCCAAATGCAATTTTGTTCTGTGAGGTAGGAAATAATTACAAAATAATTAATGGACTAGAATGTTTGTGAGAAAGAAGCAGTAAAGAAAAAGTAAAATAGAAAAAAGAATCAGGGAAGCGAAATATCAGTTCATGTGGATATTCAGTTAAGCTATTGAAAGAATATTGGTACGCAACTTGAGGTCAGCTTCTATTAACCTCTTTGCAATCTTGACTCTTTTTTTTGTGAGACAGAGTCTCACAATGTTGCCCTTGGTGGAGTGCTGTAGCGTCACAGCTCACAGCAACCTCAAACTCTTGGGCTTAAGTGATTCTCTTGCCTCAGCCTCCCAAGTAGCTGGGACTACAGGCAACCACCACAAGGCCCTGCTATTTTTTTGTTGTTGTAGTTGTCATTGTTGTTTAGCAGGCCTGAGCCGGATTCAATCCCACCAGCCCCAGTGTAAATGGCCAGTGCCCTAACCACTGAACTACAGGCGCTGAGCCAACCTTGACATCTTTAAAAACTTACTTTCTGAGAAAGAGCATTTTATCATTCCTGCTGTATCTCCTTTTTGCTTCTCTCTGTAATCTGATGCAGAATTTTTTTTTTTTTAAGAGAAGTAGAACCAAACAAATGAATACTGGGCCATATTTAGGAAAAAAAGGGATATTATAATCATTATTTGTGGCTGCTAAGATCATTGTCTTCCTTATAATAGATACAAAGTCACTTGAGTTTTCTGCTTTCGTTATTTCTCTTTTAGGGGAAGAAGGGAGTTAAAAGGCTTTGGTAGCATAACTCGTTACCTGCTTCCTGTCCCCTCACCTACAGTTACGCTGTTGATCAGGCAACTAGTAAATCATGAAATTCTATTTCAGGAATATAATTTTTTCTGAAATACATTTTAACAGGATGTCTACAGCCTTAAAATGTCTACAGTCTTTTTCTTAGAAATTCTACTCTTAGGAATCTGTTAAAAGGTATAATCAAAATCACATTTTTAAAATTACAAAATATTAGAAACAATGTAAATGTCCAAAAAGGATATTAAGTAAATTGTGGTACAAGCAGACTGAAATATGAAAATACTTCATATGATTCTTTCTGGGTGGTAGAATTACGAACAGTTTTTTCTTCTTTTTTTTTTTTTTTAAAGACAGAATCTCCACTTTGTTACTTTGGGTAGAGTGCCATGGTAGCTCACAGCAACCTCTGTGGATTTAAGTGTTCCTGTTGCCTCAGTCTCCCGAGTAGTGGGACTACAGGCACCTGCCACAATGTCCAGCTACTTTTAGAGATGGGGTCTTCCTCAGGCTGGTCTTGAACTCAGGCTGTCCACCCATCTCGTCTTCCCAGAGTGCTAGGGTTATGGGCATAAGAATAATTTTTCTTTATACTTGGCTAAATTTTTCAAATTTTCTGAAATTTGAAATACCTATGTTTAAAATTTCTGAGATGAGGCCAGGTGCAGTGGTTTATGCCTGTAATCCTGGCACTCTGGGAGGCCGAGGCTGGTGGATTGCTTGAGCTTATGAGTTTGAAACCAGCCTGAGCAAAAGTGAGACCCTATTGGTACTAAAAATAGAAAAACCGAGGCAAGAGGATCGCTTGAGCCTGAGTTGGAGGTTGCTGTGAGCTATGATGCCACAGCACTCTACCCAGGGTGACAGCTTGAGACTGTCTCAAAAAAAATAAATAAAATTTACTGAGGTGAATTAGAAATAAAAATGGCTAAAGCATAAAATAACCCTCTCAAACAAAAAAAGATTTTAAATGATTGAAATTTCCTCATGCTAATAATTTTGTGCTTTCTTTATAGATCATCTGGTGAGACCGCAGTGAGTGCTTTTGAGATTGACAAGATGTACACCCCCTTGTTCTTCGCCAGAGTAAGGAGCTATACAGCTTTCTCAGAAAGGCCGCTTTAGGACCTCGAGTCCAGTCCTGTCACTGTTGCATGAATAAAAGTATATAGCGCAAAAGATCACCTAAGTTATAAATGTACATATGTATGGAATTGGAACTTATTTTAAATTGTTGCAGTTCTTTTAAGAAGAATATAAATTGATTATTTTTTTTATTTAAAGGGATAGTTGCTTCTTGGGGTGTTTTGTTTAGAAATTAAGAAGTTGAAGGTATAAGTTGTTTAAGTATATTTATGTTTTGAAAAACCTTAATATGAGGTTAAAATCATGTTCTTTTTAAAGCAGATTTATGAGATTTCTGTCATTTAAGTTGTCTTCTGAGCATCCTAATATTTAAATGCACCAGAGGAAAGCTCCACTGGATAAGCATTTTACTCCTGCATGACATAATGTCTTTGCACTAAAGGCTCAAATGTGAAAACCTGTTCTGGATTTGATTGAAACTGTTTTACCAATAAAGATTACAAATAAACATTTCTTTCAAGAAAATATGTTCAGATTGCTTTCTTAAAATATCAGAATATTTAACAAACTAGGATAGCCAGCAGCAGCTAAGAAATCGTTGTAGGCACGGTGGCATGCACCTCTAGTCTCAGCTACTTGGGAGGCTGAGGCAGGAGGATTGCTTGAGCCCAGGAGTTTGAGGCCAGCCTGCACAACATAGCAAAACCCTGACTTTTAAAACACCATTGCCTCATTTCATCTTTGGCTTCAAATGTAGCTACAGACTATAGATCTGTACTCTGACCTCATCTAGGCACCTTATAAATGTGTGACATTAAGTAAGAACAAATGAATCCCCCAAGACTGGAACTCAACCAACTGACTCAGTCGTCATTCTTCATAAAAGTAGTTGGAGGATCATGGAAGCCTAGGCCTAGCTCTTGTTTTGATATGAAAGTTGAGAGAAAGCCAGCCACCTAGTAGGTTATATATTACCTTTTTACTAAAAGGAGCTGCCCCTTCCTACCCTGTTTCCCCGAAAATAAGACCTACTTATAGGAAAGATAAGACGTCCCCTGAAAACAAGACCTAGCGCGTCTTTGGGAGCACACCTTAAAATAAGACACGGTCTTATTTTCGGGGAAACAGTAGTAAGTGTTTAATTTAGTAAAACATACTTGGTTTTGGTGAGTCAAGTGCTCATGCTCTTTCAGAAATCAGTATCTGCAGTCACTGTACGTTCATCTTCATTTGAGTTCATTTTGTTATTAAAGACTTCATAGGTTTCCACAATTTAGTGTGGAATAGATCTTTTTGAAAGTGTGAGAAAAACTTAATGTGTTTGGGCTAGGGAAAGATTTATGAAGACCCCATTGGCAATTCCCTGTGTTAGGACACAAAGCAAACAGGCAACCTTTAGAATGGAAGAAGACAGTCACATGCTATGAATCTGAGAAAGGGCTAATAACCAGGATCTATTTTACAGTGGTTATGGCGACAGCTACATATACCAAGGCAGGTTGTGCACGCTGCTCTGGCCAGCTAAACAACAATGGCAAATGAAATAAAAAAGAGCTGGGCATTGTGGCGGGCACCTGTAGTCCCAGCTACTTAGGAGGCTAAGGCAAGGGAATCGCTTAAGCCGAAGAGTTTGAGGTGCTGTGAGCTGTGACACCATGGCACTCTACCAAGGGCAACATAAACAATGTCTTCAAAAGAAAAAAAAAAAATCAAGAAAAGAGCAAACAACCCAATCATCGCTAGGCAAGAAACACAAATAGAACCTTCTCCCAAGAAGACAGATGAGCCAGGCGCGCTGGCTCACTCCTGTAATCCCAGCACTTTGGGAGGCCAAGGCAGGTGAATTGCCTGAGCTCACAGGTTTGAGACCAGCCTAACCAAGAGCGAGACCTTGTCTCTAAAGATAGCCAGGCATTGTAGTCCCAGCGGGCGCCTGTAGTCCCAGCTACTTGGAAGGCTAAGGCAAGACAATCACTTGAGGCCGAGAGTTTGAGGTTGCCGTGATCTATGACACCATGGTACTCTACTGAGGGCAACAAAGTGAGACTGTCTCAAAAAAACAAAAGACATGAAAAAATGCTCATTGTCCCTAGTAATCAGAGAAATGCAAATCGAAACAACCTTGAGATATCACCTAACCCCAGTGAGAATAGCTGACATTACAAAGTCCCAAAGCTGCAGAGGCTTTTTTATATATGTGTGTGTGTGGTATGTGTATGTATACGTTCTTAGGTTCTTAGATTGGCCTTTTGCAGACATCTGATGTTTTTCAATTTGGAAAAAAGAAAAGCAGCTTTTCATGGTATGACTTTTAGACATACAAACTAACAGAACTGAATTAGGACATAGTCAAATATAGCTAGAAAAATATATTCCTAAGGAAAGTGGAATGTTGAGTCTGTTTTTTTGCTACTCGATACTGGATTTGCTGATCTGTTGCAGAAAGCCAGTACATACCAAATTCTACTTAGAGAATTCTTTGTAAGTACTAAACCAACTTTCACTGAAATAGCTTAGAGATGGAAATAGTAATTTTTTCAGATTATATTTTCTGTATTTTTAAAATAATTGTTCTTTAGTAATACAAAAGCAATATACATTTATTGTGAGAAAATTATACAATGAATAAGAAAACAATCCTAACACCCAAAGTTAGCAAACCAGAAGGGAATTTTTGCTGTGTAAACTTTTCTCCTATTCTTTGAAAATCTTACCTTAAAACCTTTTTAACTTCAGGTAATGTTCTTTGCTCTATTGGGACTTTATAGAAACTACTACTGTGGAGAGGTGACAGCAGTATCCAGATTAAAACCAGATTAACTCTTAAAAACCAACGAAAGCATTTTCCAGAAATCTCATTTCATACCCTGCTTGAACACCCTGTGTTCAGGAGATATCCTTGTAGGGAATCTGACCTAAGAACCCATATGTTGTGTCACCTCCCTCTTCTTGTTTTTTCTTCCCAGCCCCCTCTCTATACCGCAGTAGAGAGCAAGGTGGATGTGCTTGGGGCTCTTGGGGGGTGGAGGGAATGGTGCAGACTTGAATTACATATCCAGGGCAAAGCGTTAGCTTTGAATCCTTTCTCCCTACCTCTGAAGTAACCACCGTCAACCTTATGGTGTTTACCTTTTAACTCTTTATTCTGTGCATCTATTAAAAATGGGATTATTTTGTACTCTAAGCTTCCTTTCCCCCACATCATAATGCTATGTCACCATTTCATTAAGTATTTTTAATGGCTGTATAATCCAACTTTAAGCTCCTCTTTATACATTTCGGTTTTCTAATTTAATGCTAGCATAAACATTTCCAGAATGAACATTCCTGTGGCTAAATCTTCATACATATCTTGAATTATTGCTTTAGGGTGTTTCAAAGAAGAATTGCTGAACTATACTGTAGGGTGAATGTTTTTAAATATCTTAAACATTATGGTACATAACATATACACTATAGAAAAACTGGAAAATAGATGAGCAGAAAGAAGGAAGTGTAATCAACTGTAGTCACCTTACCCCAAATATCCACTATTCTATTCGTTCTTTGGTATTAATCTTCCCGGCCTTTCACATGTATGTGTAGTTTTTCACTCGCAGTGAAATACTTCCTGTTCTGTTTCCTTCATGCTCTGTGTTTTAAAACCTGGCCAATCACATCCCCAGAGACAGATGCTGAGCATCAGCAACAGCTCTAGGTAACTTAGCAGCTGTGACATCTATCAGCTAAGGCTTTCTGAGTCTTCTCTGGTTACAGAAAGTCTAACTGGGGTCAGAGCACAGAAATAAGCCAGGAGGCTGGGCATGGGAGCTCATGCCTATAACCCTAACACCTTGAGGCCAAGGTAGAGGGTCACTTGAGGCCAGGAATTGAAGACCAGCCTAAGCAACATGATGAGACCCCTATTTCTACCAAAAGAGAAAGCCCAGGCAATGTGGTGGGATTCTAGTGTCACAATGACTGTCAGTCACTGTGACCAACTGTGACAGCCACCTACACCCAAGTGATTTCAATCTTTAGTTACACATGGCAAACAGAACTTGCACATGTATCTTCACTCTCTCCTGAAACCTCACTAAAATGGTAGTAAAGAAATAACAAGGGTGGCGCCTGTGGCTCAAAGGAGTAGGGCGCCGGCCCCATATGCCGGAGCTGGCGGGTTCAAACCCAGCTCCGGCCAAAAACTGCAAAAAAATTTGGCTCCCCGCCTATGGCTCAAGCGGCTAAGGCGCCAGCCACATACACCTGAGCTGGTGGGTTCAAATCCAGCCCGGGCCCACCAAACAACAATGACAACTGCAACCAAAAAATGGCCGGGCGTTGTGGCGGGTGCCTGTAGTCCCAGCTACTTGGGAGGCTGAGGCAAGAGGATCGCTTAAGCCCAGGAGATGGAGGTTGCTGTGAGCTATGATGCCATAGCGCTCTACCCAGGGTGGCAGCTTGAGGCTCTGTCTCAAAAAAAAAAAAAAGAAAAGAAAAGAAATAACAAGGCTGAAGTCCACCCAAAGGACAGGAGAGACAGACAGCCGACAGGAGAGGTTCTGTTAAGCAGAAAGCAGATGGACAAGTGATACAGTGGTTTTGAGCACGGACTCTAAGTGGAAGTGCTAGATCCACAACTTGGTGACTTTGAGCAAGTTACTTAAACTCTCCATGTCACAACAATAAATTGGAGGAAATAATAGTACCTGCCCACAGAGTTGAGGAATAACACGTACACTACTTGTTACTGCTTTAGGATGGTATCTGATCAAGTGGGTGCTCAATAAATTGCAGCCCATACATGTATGATTACTGTTGCTATCCCAGAGAGATTTTGAAACCTCAGCTGGAAGAGAAGCTAAAAAGAGCAGATTGATTCAACTGACCTTTAACTAACATAAGGCACCCCACTGAAATGGTAAGACCCGCCCCAGAACACAAACTGCCAGGCTCATGCCATCAGCCGGAAAGTGAGGCTTCCTGCCCCCGTCCAAAGAAAGACGTGCAGATTCTGACGTGGAGGGATATCCACAAAATAGATCCCCTCCCACACACGTCATTTCTAGTCATCTTAGCAGCTCATTCCTGGCTAACAAGACAAGTAACACCAGGTATTTGACAAGAACATCTCTACCGAGGAAGACAGAAATCAAACACATTAAATTAGCAGAGAAAAGGGGTGCAAAGGAAATAGGGAAATGCAGGTATTGAAAGAATTTTAAACAAAATAATTACGTATCTTCAGAGAGACGAAAGAAGAAAAACATCCATAAAACAAGAACAAGAAACCATATAAAAAGAAAGAAACTTGGAAGCAGATCCTTTGGGTATTACAAATATGATAGCTAACTTTTTTTAATTTCAGATGAAACAGGGCAACAAAGCTGGATGTTTCCTTAGAAACTTAACGTAAAAATATAGGATTTCTTATACTTTTCTTTAAATTATAAAGCTTTAGCAGCTGTAGTGTAATTTATACTTTCAGCACACCTCAATTTGGTTTGGGGTGTGTTTGTTTTGTTTTTTTTTGAGACAGAGTCTCATTCTGTTGTCCAGGCTAGAGTGCCATGGTGTCGGCCTAGCTCACAGCAACCTCAAACCCTTGAGCTCAAGTGGTCCTCCTGCCTCAGCCTCGTCACCAACTGGGACTACAGGAGTTCGCCAAAATGCAAATATATTTAGCAGAGATGGGGTCTTGCACTTGCTCAGGCTGGTCTCAAACTTTTGAACTCCAGGGGTCCTCCTGCCTCTGACTCCCAGAGTGCTAGGACCACAGGCTTGAGCTACCCAGCCCAGCCAGCACACCTCGGTTTGGATTAACTTTGTTTCAAGTGTCCAATAACTACCCATGGCCAGTGCTTCTTGCACTGGACAGCACAGCCTTCAACCAAAGAGCGCACCCAAGAAACTAAGAGTCAGTGGATGGTTTGTGCCAAGCTCAACCCTCTTGGTATAACTGACTTAGAGATACCTAAACCCAGCATGGAGCTAATTCCCTAATTCTTTAGGCTCGGTGCCTCTCTACACTTTCCTGACTCCTCCACCAGGAAGTGTTTTTTGTCCGTTTCTAAAATACTCCACATTGCCTCTGTCCCAGCAGTTATCAGCTCCCATTCTAATTTTGTTTTTGCATGTCAATGCCTTCCATCAGATTGTGGGTTGAGGACAGGACCTATCTCTTTAAAATCCCTGATTTCAAAGCACCTCTGTGTTGTGAACATTAAATAAAATTATCCCTGTGAAGCACGGGACATATTCCGCAGGGTCTGGGTAACAGCCTTATCCGAAGACACGAACACAAGCATACTTTGCCACTAGGTGGCACTCGTGGCCCAGGCTTTGTATTTTTGCCATTCTGTAAGGTTAGCGCTAGGAGGAGCTGGTTTTCACATTAGTAAGAAAATAGGAGCACCCCAAATTTTTCAATGGAGCTTCAAACCTAAAAAGTGACAGGATCTAAAAATTAGGGTGTATATCCAAAAGGAAATGCCGTCTTAGTGACAGTGCTCCGGCCTTGCTGACTAGAAACAACTAGTTAAGATATTCCAGTCTTCTTGGCCAGTTTTTACCTGGCCGTGGGAGAAAACTGAACATCCTGCTCTGGCTTTTGTTTTTATTTGATTCTCTGGGGAGGCCCCACCCTTCTCCCTGTGGTCTTCTGCACAGTGCAGAGTTTGGTGACTCACTCTGTCAATCCACTGAAGCCTTCCATATTTGTGAATCCAGGAGACATTTAGTAATGGATTGAGGTTCAGAAAAGCTTTCAAGACTGTTCTAGGAATGCTGCTGACTGGACGAGGTGTGCATGCGGCTAGCACAGCGAGGAAGCACAGTGTGGAGATTTCAGCAGCAGCAGCACAGGCCTCGCTTTCTGAACAAAAGAGCCTTTCTGTGCAGACTTTTTCTCAAATCCTGGAGATAGATTCAACCCGATTTTTTGTATTTGGTACAAAAAAGAAGTTGAAAGCCACAGTACAAGCAAGGTGATCCTACAGTCTATTGTCAAAAACAGGACACTTTTGTGGAAAGAGTGGTGTTTTTTGTAATTACACTGGGACGGTGAGCATGAACCACGCCTCTCCTGGGCAAACTTGCCTGAATGGTTACTCTATACACAAGAAATGGCCAATGCCCCGCCTTCAGCTCTTCTTCAGCTGGAACTTGGGAGGAAGGTACTTCGTTCTGCCTATTTTACTTTCTCTTGACAGAAGAGCCTGTCTATGGTGTTTCCTGGTGTATGAAGAGCAGAGTGACTGCCATTAGATGCCTCTAATTTCCATAGTTTTACTGGGAAAGCACTTTGTAGGAAGTCCCATATCTGTTGCGCTGCAGTGGGTTCCAGAGGCTCTCAGTGTGTTCACCAACTTCCGCATTTGGCTAACCAAGGCTTCGGTGCCAGGAATCACCAACAGCTTGAAAATAGTATGAACCCCTACATCATTTTCTACTTTTCTCATATCTGTGTTGGATTACCAGGCTGGTTTTCTTTTTAATGACTGGCTAATTTCTCCCAGGCCTAGACCAAGGTGATGTGGACAGTCACCAAGAGACATCTTTCTTTTGCTTACGATTTGTGTGTCCTTAAAGTGTATGCCTGAAAACCAGGATTCCTGTTCTGACGTGTTCCTTGCAGGATCGTCTGGAGATTTATCATGAGCACTGGAGTATGAAAAGCTAGCCATGTGACGTGGTGCAAAGGCCGCAAATTGGATCAAAGGACACGTTGCTCAGAGCCCCCAGCACAGAGCCCGACCCTAGTAGATGCTCAGTAAATGTGAGCTGATTCCCAGGGAACCGGAGCAGTGGTGAGGCCTCTGTGCCCTTCTCTGCCAACTTGTGTTGTAGGAGTTCTTTGTCTGGGTGCCCCCAGTTCAAGCTTACTGTAGTAGACACTAGCTCCATCCAGAGAAAGGGAAAGTTCCAAACACTGAGGCTACTATACATCAAGGCCCATTTGGCTATAGATGCTTCAAATTCCTTTAAGCAATTCCTTTAAGTCCCCAGGAACCTGAATAGGAAAGCTAGGATTACATTCTACCCAGAAATTAAGGAGCAAGGCCATTCTGTAACTCAGAAATTGGCAGAAGGAAGGAGGTAGCTTGAAACAGTAAAAAGAACTTGGATGTACACAGCTATGATTTAATAAAAAAAAAAAAAAGAACCTTGGGGTCAGATTACCCTGGATTGAACACCCACCCTTATCAGCATTTATTGTCTCAGCCAAAGTCACTTACCACCTGAGCCTCATTCATCAACTAGGATGATGATAACTACCTGCTGGGTTGCTGTGGCAATAGCATCCTACGGGTGTCAGGCCGGGCACATAACAGGCCCTCTGTGTATGGAATCTATTATTACAGTCATCCTCCAGATCAGTGGAGACTGGAAGCAACTCTGACATCATAAACCTAAAAAAACAAAGCAAAACCCTAAGACTATTCTTGTAAACCATTTCAACTTGGTAGTTTAGACAAGATTTCCTTATATAGGGTGTCCCAAAAGTCTCCATACATAGGAAAACAGATATTTTGGAACATGTTCATTATGAGTTGGAGAGAAAACTGTATGTGTGTGTAGAAAGAAGCAGCCGGGCGGCGCCTGTGGCTCAGTCGGTAGGGCGCCGGCCCCATATACCGAGGGTGGTGGGTTCAAACCCAGCCCCGGCCAAACTGCAACCAAAAAATAGCCGGGCGTTGTGGCGGGCGCCTGTAGTCCCAGCTACTCGGGAGGCTGAGGCAAGAGAATCGCTTAAGCCCAGGAGTTGGAGGTTGCTGTGAGCTGTGTGAGGCCACGGCACTCTACCGAGGGCCATAAAGTGAGACTCTGTCTCTACAAAAAAAAAAAAAAGAAAGAAGCAGCCAACATGTAAAGAATATTTTGTAAAATTTTGTAATGATTATTTTGTAAATAAAAGTACATTTGGGCTCAGGACCTGTAGCTAAATGATTAGGGTGCCTGCCACATGCACTGGGGCTAGTGGGTTCAAACTGGCCTGGAGCTGCTAAACAACAATGACAACAAAAACAAAATAGTTGGGCATTGTGGCAGGAGCCTGTAGTCCCAGCTACTTGAAAGGCTGAGGCAAGAGACTCACTTAAGCCCAAGAGTTTGAGGTTGCTATGAGCTGTGACTGTATAGCACTTTACCGTGAGGGCGACATAGTGAGACTCTGCCTCAAAAAAAAAAAAATAATAATAATAATAAATAAAAGTACATTTAACTACGATTTCCCATTTTACCCATGTATGGACACCCTGTACTATGGTAAGTAAGTTTTAACTTCCTTTGGATCTATGAGTGGGCTTGATGAGTTGATAGTAGTCACCTGAAGTGCTGCAGAAAGAGATTGTGATGCTGAGTCTGAACTCAGCAGGGAAGCTGCCATGACTGACTGATTATCCACGTCTGCTCCCGGTAGAATTACCCTCTGCTCCCACCACCAGTGTGAGACTGCCCTTCATACAGGCATGATTTTGGAAGTCTGGAGCAGTACTCAGGCTTTGGGTAGATTAGGAGAAATAAATGAACGGCAGTGATGCTCCAAAGGCTGGTATGTGTGCAAAAGGAAAGGTAGGGAAGACCATGGGAAATCCTTGATAGCAGGTCAGGCAAATTTCACTGGTTTCCTAACTCTACCAGCAGGGGTCACCAGAAGGGCCTGAACGATTGCCTGGAAGAGTCCAGTGAAAATTCGGAGTACAGGGCAGCACCTGTGGCTCAGTGAGTAGGGCGCCGGCCCCATATACCAAGGGTGGCGGGTTCAAACCTGGCCCCGGCCAAACTGCAACAACAAACAACAACAAAAAAAATAGCCGGACACTGTGGCGGGCACCTGTAGTCCCAGCTACCCGGGAGGCTGAGGCAAGAGAATCACCTAAGCCCAGGAGTTGGAGGTTGCTGTGAGCTGTGACGCCACGGCACCCTATGGAGGACGATAAAGTGAGACTCTGTCTCTACAAAAAAAAAAAAAAATGAAAAAGAAAATTCAGAGTACAGTACAGAGAAGCCCTAAGTCAATCCACAGAGCCTGAGTCAAAGAGCAGGAGGAGAAGAGAAGCAGAAAAGAATGCAAGATAAGTTAAAGTAACTGCCCAGCCTGGCCCTTGGAAACAGGAGTTTAAGAGGCACCAGCTGATAAACAGCCAAAATGTTCGAGAGCAAGAAAGCCTTAAATGTCCTTCAATGGAGTACCCCTTCCAAAATTCCAATGGCCTTGCTCTAATTGCCATGTGACATCTCAATAGACCTGCAGGATGTCCCAAAAGTCATGGTAATAACAAAAAGGATAAATTGTAGCTAAATGTTCATTTACAAAATACTCATTACAAAATTTTATGAAGAGGCCAACGCGTAGAGGATATTTTGTAAATATTTTATAAAATTCTGTAATAAATATTCTGTAAATAATGGTACATTTAGCTACAATTTCCCTGTATATGATGACTTTTGGGATACCGTGTATTCTGAAGACTGTATATGAGGAAGAAAAAGTGTAGCCTGGTTCTTCCTCACTGAGAAGTACAACAGATGGCCTTTATAAGGGCCATGGAAACTATAAATAGCAAATCCCTGCTCCTAACCAGGCCTGTCCTCAAGGAGAAATGGCAGTTTTTGAAATAGAAATAGTAGTCTTCAAGCAGATCTTCTGAGTCAGGAAAAACAATCCCAAAGAACTTGAAGAAGTCAGGAAAAAAGTCAAGATCAAGAGGGTTTGATTTAAGAAAGCACACATTTTGGAACATGCTTTTCTTTTGCTCCTGGGGAGACCACAATTAAGCAGATTTATCTGAGGACAGCTGCCCATGTGGCCAGCACGTTGCCTGTACTAGACGGTAATCCATTGTGAAGGAGATGGGGTACAGCTCTCCCCCTAATCCTTCTGAGACGCTAAGGTTCCCTTGCCTTTTCTTCCTTTTCTTCTTGGCAAGAATCACCTAATGTGCAAAGTGAGGGTACGCAGTACGCCCCCTGGGTGAAGACTCAACTACAACATGAACTTTACCTTGGAAGTGAGAACAATGTAACCTAAAAACTTGTACCCTCATATTAATTTAAAATTTTTAAAAAAGAAAGAAGTTAGAGTTTGGGCTCAGGGGCTTACACCTGTAATCCTAGCGTATTGGGAGGCTGAGATGGGAGGATCACTTCAAACCAGGAGTTTAAGACAAGGCTGGGCAACACAGTGAGACCTCATCTCTTCAAAAAAAAAAAAATTGTAGGGTGGTGTTTTTGGCTCAGTGGGTAGGGCGCCGGCCCCATACACCAAGGGTGGCGAGTTCAAAAAAATAGCTGGGCATTGTGGCAGGTGCCTGTAGTCCCAGTTGCTCGGGAGGCTGAGACAAGAGAATCACCTAAGCACCAAGTCGGAGGTTGCTGTGAGCTGTGACGCCAGGGCACTCTACCGAGGGCAATCAAGTTAGACTCTGTCTCTAAAAACAAACAAGCCAAAAAAATTGTAAAAAGTTAGCTGGACCTAGTGGCATGCACTTGTAGTCTCAGCTACACAGGAGGCTGAGGCAGCAGGGTCACTTGAGCCCAGGAGTTCAAAGCTACAGTGAGCTATGCTCGTGCCACTGTCCTGGGCAGGGAAAGAGAGGGAGGGGAGGGAGAGGGAGGGGAGGGAAGAAAGGGGAAGGCAGAGAAAAAGAAATGAGAAGAAAAGAGAAAAGAAATTAGGAATTCCTAAACCTACCACCAGAAATAAGCACTGCTGATATTGAACTCGAGTTGGAAGAGGCGAGTCCGGTCTCAAAATGGAGGGCCATGATCCAAAGGAACCAGAGCAGTTGAGAAAACTGTTTATTGGTGGTCTGAGCTTTGAAACTACAGATGATAGTTTAAGAGAACATTTTGAGAAATGGGGCACACTCACAGATTGTGTGGTAATGAGAGATCCCCAAACAAAACGTTCCAGGGGCTTTGGTTTTGTGACTTACTCTTGTGTGGAAGAGGTGGATGCAGCAATGTGTGCTCGACCACACAAGGTTGATGGGCGTGTTGTGGAACCAAAGAGAGCTGTTTCTAGAGAGGATTCTGTAAAGCCTGGTGCCCATCTCACAGTGAAGAAAATTTTTGTTGGTGGTATTAAAGAAGATACAGAAGAATATAATTTGAGAGACTACTTTGAAAAGTATGGCAAGATTGAAACCATAGAAGTTATGGAAGACAGGCAGAGTGGAAAAAAGAGAGGATTTGCTTTTGTAACTTTTGATGATCATGATACTGTTGATAAAATTGTTGTTCAGAAATACCACACTATTAATGGGCATAATTGTGAAGTGAAAAAGGCCCTTTCTAAACAAGAGATGCAGTCTGCTGGATCGCAAAGAGGTCGTGGAGGTGGATCTGGCAACTTTATGGGTCGGGGAGGAAACTTTGGAGGTGGTGGAGGTAATTTTGGCCGTGGTGGAAACTTTGGTGGAAGAGGAGGATATGGTGGTGGAGGTGGTGGCAGCAGAGGTAGTTATGGAGGAGGTGATGGTGGATACAATGGATTTGGAGGTGACGGTGGGAACTATGGCGGTGGTCCTGGTTACAGTAGTAGAGGGGGCTATGGTGGTGGTGGACCAGGATATGGAAACCAAGGTGGCGGATATGGTGGTGGAGGAGGATATGATGGTTACAATGAAGGAGGAAATTTTGGAGGTAACTATGGTGGTGGTGGGAACTATAATGATTTTGGAAATTATAGTGGACAACAGCAATCAAATTATGGACCCATGAAAGGGGGCAGTTTTGGTGGAAGAAGCTCGGGTAGTCCATATGGTGGTGGTTATGGATCTGGTGGTGGAAGTGGTGGATATGGTAGCAGAAGGTTCTAAAAACAACATAAAAGGGCTACAGTTCTTAGCAGGAGAGAGAGCGAGGAGTTGTCAGGAAAGCTGCAGGTTACTTTGAGACAGTCGTCCCAAATGCATTAGAGGAACTGTAAAAATCTGCCACAGAAGGAACGATGATCCATAGTCAGAAAAGTTACTGCAGCTTAAACAGGAAACCCTTCTTGTTCAGGACTGTCATAGCCACAGTTTGCAAAAAGTGCAGCTATTGATTAATGCAATGTAGTGTCAATTAGATGTACATTCCTGAGGTCTTTTATCTGTTGTAGCTTTGTCTTTCTTTTTCTTTTCATTACATCAGGTATATTGCCCTGTAAATTGTGGTAGTGGTACCAGGAATAAAAAATTAAGGAATTTTTAACTTTTCAAAAAAAAAAAAAAAAAAAAAGAAATAAGCACTGCTCGCATTTGCCAGTTGCTGGCCTAGTGTCCATCATTGACCAGTGGGTCCCGTGGTTGTCCCTGTCCATGTGTGCTATAGGACACTGCTATGTTGGGAAGACGTACTTAGTGTCCCTTTGACAGGTTTTCACCCCAGTACTGGCAGGGTTTGGGGTGGGGGAAAAGGGGGGTCACCACATGATAAGAAGTGAGGCGATGGAAATTGAGTATTTGTGAGCACGGTGTATTTTTAATGCATTATGACTATATAGCTGTGGTTACACGCACAGGTGGACTGGAAATAATTTGGTGACAATTAGTCTTCTCTGAAGTGTCCCAGCAGATGGAAAGGCGTTTCACTGACTGACTAGGACCACTGTCTTTCGTGGTTTAAGAAACATTATCTTTCAAAACCTTGTTTCCTCATTTGTCAGAGACTACACCATATCAATTGAGTAAAATTCCCTGCAATCTAGAAATGAAGCAATTATGTCAAACCTACTTGTCACAGACACACGGCGAGGTCTTGCCAACAGTGCCTTTAAATCTGAACCTTGGGCTCCAGCCCTCTGCTAGACCAAGTTTCTGCAGGCAGGCAGTGCCAACTGACCACACAGTGGTAGGTGGTACCTCGACGGGCGCAGGTGATATGGGACTACAGAGGGAGAAGGGTGAATCAGAGGCTGTTCTAAAGTCAGAAATGATCTATTTCCTGATAGTTGCAATAGTCCTCGGAATTCTCTGCTCAGTCCTGAGAAGATATGGTTGTCAGAATGGTGCAGGTACTTCAGGACAGCTGATAGAAGCACTCACCAAGAAGGCAAGGAAGTATTTTACAGAGACTACCCCTTTGCAGTTAGTGACTCTTCAGGATTAAAACCACCTCCTCTCAGTTGCCAGGTTACTGCCTCCCATAAATGCCTGAGCTGAGGTTGGACCACCTGTGTGCAGAGCAATCCACCATAAGACCTGAGGACTCTGAGGGCTGAACGGAGGGGTGGCTGCCTTTCAGTGAGCAGAGGGGGGTTCTTCCTCAGACACCGGCAACAGTAAGGCCCACTATAAGGCGGTGGGGCCCACCTGGACAATCCAGGCTATCTAGCATCTCCACCTGAGGGACAGAGATGCTAGCTAGCCTGGATTTAACTTTATGATATTTGGAAAATTCCTTCTGCTGCTTGAGGTGCTGTCACAGGTTCTGAGGATCAGGATGTGGACATCTCTGAGGGATCATCATCCCGCCTGCCACAGCTATGACTCCCCAGCGTGTGTCCACCTCATGCAGCTCCACCACCTCATTTCTAGGGATCCCAAAGCAAGTTAGGAGCTCAGAGATTTTAGGAAACAGTGTCATTAGTTGGGTATTAGCCTCAGCACAATACTAGCAGTTTGGCTTCCGTGATTATGACAGCCAGCTTCACACTGTCAGCTTCCTTCCGGCACCTGGAGACATTTCAGCTTTGCCATTTCCATGCACCCCCGATCCCTTTCCTCTGGCTGGCCCAGAAATACTCAGCCCTGGGCCTGAGCCCTGGCAGGAGGGTCTAAAGCAGGGTCCACCCCATTTCACCCCTTCACTTTCCATGATAACAGCCCATGTGGCTTGAGGTGGGGTCTTTTCCTGATAGAAAACACCATGCGGGGTGGGTTGTGCCAATTCTCCCTCCATGTCCACACACCTCCCTGGCCCCTCTGCACCCCCACCTTCCCTCCCCGTCATAAGATACCCAGGGCTCCATCCTGGCTAATGACAACTGTGGATAATAACAAGCTAACACAGCACTTTCCATGTGCCAAGTGTGTTACACACATTCAGTCACTGAAGCCCCACAGCCTCCCTGTGAAGTAGGTGTGGGCACCTTTTCTTACAGGTGAGGAAACTAAAGCACTGGAATGTTTAGGAACTGTCCCAGCGAGTGGTCACAATCAGCTAGGCTGGCTGCAGGGCGTTTGCAAGTTGAAAGGGGGCTGCTGACATCCGCTCCGTGCCCCTCTTGCTGACAAACATAAGCCAATAATGCTCCTGCTATCCCTGGGAACTGAAGCGCTTTCTCCTACCTAGGCCTATCTATGCCTTTATTTTTACTTTTTTTATGTTTTACAGTTTTTGGCCAGGGCTGGATTTGAACCCGCCACCCCCAGCATATGGGGCCAGTGTCCTACTACTTTGAACCAGAGGAGCCACCCAATTTCTTTTTTCATTTTATTTATTGTTTATATTTGAGACAGAGTCTCATTTTGTCACCCTAAGTAGAGCACTACAGTGTGATAGCTCACAGTAACCTCAGCCTCAAACTCTTGGGCTCAAGCGATCCTCTTGCCTCAGCCTGTAGAATAGCTGGGACTTCAAGCGCCCACCACAACCTCTAGCTATTTTTTCATTTTATTATTATTTTTTTCCGAGCCGGAATCTCACTCTTGCTTAGACTGGCCTCAGACTCCTGAGCTCAAGCAATCCATTGCCTCCGCCTTCCACTGCACTTTTAAAGAGCACAGAGAAAGATGCCCTGTGCCACGCAGAGGGGTACACTCTGCCCAAGGGTGCCTGGGGGGGAATGGTTGCAGGCAAAGCACTGCCCATCTCTGAGTCACAGACTGGCTGCAGGATGGGCAAGGACGGTTACAATGCCAGACTCTCGGTGTGGTGGGGGGATCATGTGCGAGCAGCAATGTGAAACCACCTGGCAAAAGTATTAAGCACTCCCTAGAGTTAAGGTCATATTTTTGTTCAGTGTCGGCTTGGTTCTTGTTGAGAATGAATCTGGGACGGAGCCTGTACTGCGCCTCAAATCACAGCACTGGGCAGCAGCCCTGTCTTCTGCATAGAAGGCCACCTCTTTGTTTTAACTCATGGCCACCGCTCAGGTCTGGGCATCACCCCACGTCTGGTTTCCTATCAGGCGCTCCTGCCTCTACCCCACCCCCACCCAATCAAAACGCCCAGATGCGCGGCCCACATTCGCCTGATTGAGGCACAGTCTTGCTCGGTTATACCCGAGTCGTCACCTTCTAGGCCTTCTATGGCCCTGTTCACTTTGGCAGGGGTTATGAACCCAAATACCTATGGAAGCCAGGTGGGTGCCACAAGTGAGTCAGGTGGGCCAGGCGTGGGGACGGTGGCAAGCAGAACCAGGCTTCTCACCCAAAAGGGGAGCAACTGCCCAGCATCTGCAGCTGGTCTCCATGGACCCAATCTTCCCACTTTTAAAGAGAACCTGGAAATCTGAGTTGTATGTGAAATGTCCATATTTCTTTAAGCTGACTCAAATTTAAAACAAAAACAAAAGCAAAAACCGCTATATATCCCAAAGAAAAGCCATCTGTGGGATGAATGGAATCAGCCAATTTCCGACCTGTGGGCCTGGAGGGATTTGACACTGACCTACCTTTCCAGAATCTGCTGTTGGTCCTCGGGTCCTCAGCTGGCCAAGAGTAGTCTGGTTCCCAGGATACCTGAGCCCCTGCCTGCCCCTTCCCCTCTGCTCTGCTGACATCCTGAATGCCCTTCCTCCTCCTTTCTCCCTCCTTTCCCCCTCCAGCTTTACCTGGAAAGTTCTGCTGTTCCTCCTGGAGGCTTTCTTGATCGAATCTCGGCCAGTGCGTAATTAAATAATTGCAAGCAATCTACTCTGCCTGGGCCTCCAGGACACTCTCAAAGCATTGTCTTCACCTGTTTACTTTGTACTACATCCAAGCCTGTGCCACAGATTGGAGGCTTTGGAGAAAATCTGCAAGTAGCTGACTTGGCTGTCACTTCTCTCCCACTAAATTTTTTTTTTTTTTTTGGAGACAGAGCCTCAAGCTGTTGCCCTAGGTAGAGTGCCATGGCATCACAGCTCACCGCAACCTCCAACTCCTGGGCTCAAGCGATTCTCTGGCCTCCGCCTCCCAAGTAGCTGGGATTACAGGCACCCGCCACAATGCCCGGCTATTTTTTTTTTTTTTGGTTGCAACGGTCATTTTTCTTTTTTTTTTGAGACAGAGCCTCAAGCTATTGCCCTGGGTAGAGTGCTGTAGCATCACAGCTCACAGCAACCTCCAACTCCTAGGCTCAAGTGATTCTCCTGCCTCGGCCTCCCAAGTAGCTGGGACTACAGGCGCCTGCCACAATGGCCAGCTGTTTTTTTTTGGTTGAAGCCGTCATTGTTGTTTGGCAGGCCCGGGCTGGATTTGAACCCACCAGCTCAGGTGTATGTGGCTCGTGGCTGGTGCCTTAGCCGCTTGAGCCACAGGCGCCGAGCCCCAGCTATTTTTTGGTTGTAGTTGTCATTGTTGTTTGGCAGGCCCGGGCTAGATTCAAACCCACCAACTCTGGTGTGTGTGGCTGGCGCCTTAGCCGCTTGAGCTACAGGCACCGAGCCATTCCCACTAAATTTTAAGCAACTTGTCTGCAGAGGCCCTGTCCCTAAGCTGCAGGGTACTAGAGCCTTTACAGGTGTCAGACGAATGTCCAGGCTTCTCCAAAACTTTGGCTTTTTTTTTTTTTTTTTGTAGAGACAAAGTCTCTGGCCCATGGTAGAGTGCCGTGGCCTCACACAGCTCACAGCAACCTCCAACTCCTGGGCTTAGGCGATTCTCTTGCCTCAGCCTTCCAAGTAGCTGGGACTACAGACGCCAGCCACAACGCCTGGCTAATTTTTTGTTGCAATTTGGCTGGAGCTGGGTTTGAACCCACCACCCTCGGTATATGGGATCGGCGCCTACCAACTGAGCCACAGGCGCCACCCCAAAGCTTTGGCTTTAAGATACTAAATGGGAAGGCTGAGGCTAATTAACCCATTGGGTGAAAATTGAATTTGGAGGCCTGATGCGGGCAAATGCAGCCCTTCCCAGGGCTCTACTCTCTCCTTGGGCATGACCAACATCTCTAGCTGTATCCTGGTCACTTGGCCGTCTCAGGCCAGGACAGCTGAATGAATAAAGCATATCTTCACCACCCTGTGGGGGTGGATCGAGGTGCCAGCTCTGCTACCAGGTGGAGGAATGCCAACTTCATCCGGAAGACGTCTTGAGGTTGCTGCGGTTGGATTAAGCTACTCCAAACGAGCATTGCTCTTACTATCTTACAGAGGGCCTTAGAGCCATCTAGACTAGAGGAGGAGGCTGTGAGCCTGAGAAGCATCCCCAGGGCAAAGCAGGGTGAACTCTAGTGTCAGATGAATGAATGTCCAGGCTTCTCAAAAGCTTTGACTTTCAGAGACGAAATGGGTAGGACATCCAACTCCAGCTCTGGTTTTTAGTGTTTTTTTCCCACCAGCTCAGAGATTTGCTACTATCATCTGACATCTTCTTACAAAAGCACAATGAGATATCTTAAGCCCACAGTTTTGAAAAACTCCATTTCACGGCAGTGCAGAAATGGGCTTCTAATTTGTCTTCTTCCTGCCTCTGTGAATGCAGCATTTGGGGTTTGACATTTCCTGCTCCAGCCTTCCTTAGCAAAGAGAAGATGAGCAGTATTGTCTGTGTGCACGTTCACACATTTCAAACTCCTGGGAAAACATTTGTCACAGGTGCGAACAAGATGAGAAAATGCTCACTGGTACTTTGCTTCCGTCAAGGCCCATGAAGGGGAGAAAAAATAATTTTCCTTCACCCTCAGAAGTTTGCAGTTGGGGTGGATTTCTGTAACAAAAGACAGACTAACAAGAGAAAAGCATGTTTATTTTATTTTAGTTTTTTGCAGTTTTTGGCCAGGGCTGGGTTTGAACCCACCACCTCCGGCACATGGGGCTGGCGCCCTACTCCTTTGAGCCACAGGTGCTGCCCAAGCATGTTTATTAATGCATGCAGTATGGCATCACTTTGGGGAAACCTCAGTGAAGGTGAGTGCCTTGTTTTTAAGCAAATAGGGAGAACATAGATTTTTTTGCAGTCCTCTCTTTTGCAGTTGCCTTCAGCTCAAAACAATCCTTATGCCAAAGTGGCATATTCTGACCCTTTCAGTTTCATACAGTAGAACCTCTCTGCAAGCTGACCACCCAAGGGACTGTAACAAACTGGTCAACACGTGGAGGAGGTCAACATAAGGAACTAGGCCAACCGTGTTGATATGTCTGGTCTGTGAAAATGAGGTCAACTTGAGGAGGTGGTCAATGTAGGAAGGAACGTGGCTTATATAGTAGATCTAACGAAGAATGAAATGTTGTAGAGAAGTGACAAGACAAAGCAAACAAGTTCCAGGTTTCCAAAGATGGGGAGCTATGATTAGGTAAATACTTGGGAAGACGTCAATAAAGTCTGCTTACGGATTCCTCTGGCACCAACTCTGAGCTGATAAAGGATTGTCTCCAGTAAAGGAGAATTTATATACTGTCTGCAGGCAGGTTGCCACTGGGGCCCAAGACCTTTCTTCTTTGTAAATCTCTGTCTTGCTTTCAGGCAAACAGAGGGAAGGCAGAGAGCTGTCTTGTCTTCAGCTCAACAATCCTTCATATTTCCAGGAGGCATATATATGGTCTGTCTCCCACATTTGCCATGCTCCCTAGGAACACTGACATGAGAAAGAGCTATCATTTAAGTCAAGACAAGACATGCTTCATTTATACTAGTTTTCCAAAACAAGAGTTTATCCTGGGGCCAGAACACATGTAATCCCAGCACTCTGGCAGGCTGAGGTGGGAGGATTGTTTGAGATCAGGAGTTTGAGACCAGCCTGATCAAGAGCAAGACCCTGTCTCTACTAAAAATAGAAAAAATTAGGTGAGAGGTGGCACGTGCCTCAGGTCCCAGCTACCCAGGAGGCTGAGGCAGGAGGATCCCTCGCTCGATAGCCTGGGCAACAGAGTGAGACTCTGTCTCCAAAAAGGGGGGGAGCTTGTCCTGTTTCATTCTCATGTCCAAGAACCTCTACTGAAGAATAGGTTAATGTAGGATTTATTGAGGTGTCATGACAAGATCATTATTTCATTTTACAGATAAAGAAACTGAGGCTCAAAGCAGCTCAAAACCATTCATTTATTAATTTGCAGGCAAATAAATTGGCCAGACACTGTGATAGGTTCTGGAGTTACAACAGTGAGCAAGAGAGTCACAGTGCCCATCCTCCAATTGCTTCCAACCTAGCTGGAAAGAGATTGTTAATAAGTTATACAGTAGAACCTCCATAGCTGACCACCTCCCTACATTGACCACCTCCTCAAGTTGACCTCATTTTCACAGACCAGACATATCAACACAGGTAGGCCTAGTTCCTTATGTTGACCTCCTCCGGTGTTGATCAGTTTGTTACAGTCCCTTGGGTGGTCAGCTTACAGAGAGGTTCTACTGTACGAAACTGAAAGGGTCAGAATATGCCACTTTGGCATAAGGATTGTTTTGAGCTGAAGGCAACTGCAAAAGAGTAAACTGCAAAAAATCTCTACGTTCTCCCTATTTGCTTAAAAACAAGGCACACTCTTTGGGTGTGTGTGATGGTGTCCCCGTTCCTTCTCATGTACCAAAAAGAGTAGAATGACTCAGTCCCTGCAGATGACCTGATCCTTTTCAGGCCAGAGATGGCACCAAGAAGAATCTACAACGAACCTTAAATGTTCCATTAGCTTCCCCCCAAATTTATCTTCCCACAATTTACACTTTCTAGAAGCTCAAAACTTTTTTCCTTTATCTCGTCACTTCCCTGCAAATTTCTTGCCCTTTGTTAAAATGGTATTAAATATATTAGCCTCCAGATCTAACCACCTCTTTGGGGTTTTCCTTTCATGTATATGAGGTTCCCCACATGCATATGAAATAAACCTTTCCTCCTGTTAACCTGTCACTTGTCAGTTTAATTTCCAACCCTCCCCCCTCCACCCCCTGCTTGCAGAATTTAAGAGGATAGAGAGAAAATTTATTTTCCTTCTCCTACAAAATCTACTGGCCCTTAGTCCTATGGCCTTTCTGCTTCTCCGTGATGTTTATACAACGCTCCCGAGTCATCAGTGAATGACATTTTCCAGGTGGATTCTCAATCCTCAGGCCTCCTGCACACGCCTCTTACCCACACCTGTCTTGTTACCACCTGGCTGCTTCCCTACACATGCTTTCTTTTGTCAGGTGAGGCTGGAGAGCTCAGTCCTGGGGCCAGCGGTTCACAGGTTTCTTGGCAGCATCTTCAGGGTCAATAGCCCAAAGCAAGCTGCCAGGTCCTTATCTCATCAAAGTTGTGACAATGTAGCTCAGCCCCAAGAAACCAGCAGCCTGGAGGTTCAAAGAGTTTTTGCTTACATTACAATTACTTGATTACTTACAGGCACAAACAATGCCCAGGCTTTGATGGTTTCTCAGCAATGCAAAGCATTTCTAAGGAAGCTATCATTTAAAGTCAGCCTTTGACCTCTGCTTGTCCAAAGCACGTTTCCACATTCAGACCCAGAATTTTTCACCTCACCCAGAGAACCTTGTCTTAACCTAAGCTCTGGTGGCTTTTGCTCCCACAGAACCAAGAAAAAAAAAAACAAAAAACAATCCAGCAGGAGAATCACGACCGCTGTAATTAAAAAGGCCTGGTGGAAACAGAAAGACAAGGGATAAGCAAAACAAGTATTTATTGGAATTTAAAAATTCCTATTTCCAAGTATTGCAAAGAAGGCTTTGCTGGGCCTCAATGGTGGAGCCTCAAAAAATGTCATTGGATGGTGTGAGTGTTTAGTTCCGTACAGTCCCTGAATCCCTGCACACTATGTGACAGATGTGACCCAGGTCTGCCTTAGGCCCACCTGCTTGGAGGGCAGGTGTGGTTGGTCACTTAGCAGTTTGTTCTGAAGTCTCCTCCCCCTCTTCCTTCTGCTTCTGGAGGCAGGGAGCCTGTACAGTTGTCAGAAGCTCTAGGCAAGTGGACTTGAACCCTTCCATGGCTGGGACACAGGTGTGTGCAAACATGATGGACAGGCTTGAGGAGGGCTCCTAGAGGATGGATCTCCATGATGGCTAAGGAGCATAGACTCAGCACCAAGACTGGGGAAGCAAGGAAATCCTGAGGGCAGCACACACACCCCCACTCCTACTACTGACCCAGCCTTCCAGCCAGCCCAGAGCTGGCGGCTGCAGTGGGACTTCCCTGGGAAAGCCATGTGTGAGGAGGACAGGGCTAGGAGACATCGCTGAGCACTGACCAGTGACTAGGAGCAGACATCAAGGGCCGATGTTCCATACCCTAATGGTCTCAGAGGTCAGGGCAGGCTAGTGTCCCTGTGCTGCTGGTAAGAGGTTAAAGACTGAAAAAAAAAAAAAGATTATTCTGAAACATGAATGAAAGGAAACGGACTCCAGGTTCTGAGTGGGCGATGTTGGCCTTTATTTCCACCTGGGTGTGGGTAAGATGAGTTCAAGAAGGAAATCAGCTAGTCGGTTAAAGTAGATGGAAATTTAAAGGGTCAGAAGGGCAGGGGGTCAGAAGGGCACTCCCTCTTTCCTGGGTAGGACATCCTATGCATTCATTTCTTCCTGGGCAGGTCGGTTCTATTTGGGTGGGTCCCTCCATTTGACTTTATCACTGGTGGGTACCTCTAGGCCAATGAAGGATGGCAGAGGTGTGGACAGCAGACTGGCAGAGGCAGCCTAGAGTGAACAGAGAAGGCATTGAGCGGATCAGCCCAGCAGCAGCCAAAGGTGCCAAGAGCTGCACACCTCAGCTCAGGGCTCCTATCATGTCTGTTTAAGAACAGTGGCTACGATTTCTGCTCAAGAAGCAGAAAGAAATTAGGCAGCCATATAGCGGGTAAATTCCCAAACTGGTAAAGTAACAGATGATACCTGATACCTGAGCCTATGGCAGACCTGGCTTCTGACAGCCCTTAGAGTTCCAGGAGACACATGGGAGAGGGCTGGCACTCAGGATTGGATCTCCGGCGGGAGCCCATCTGGGTTGGGAGGGCTTGAAAACTGAAATGGTCTGGATGTCTTAATGTATGGTGCTATGTAAAAGGAGCTACTGATTTAATAATAGTTTTTATGGGGATTTTCACATAAACAAACTAAAAAATAAGGACCATGTGATTCTTTCAATTGATGCAGAAAAAGCTTTTGATAATATTCAGCATCCCTTCATGATCAGAACACTTAAGAAAATTGGTATAGAAGAAATTTCTTAAACTAATAGAGACCATCTACAGCAAACCCACAGCCAGTATCATATTGAATGGAGTTAAATTGAAATCATTTCCACTTAGATCAGGAACCAGGCAAGGTTGCCCATTGTCCCCATTGCTCTTTAACATTGTAATGGAAGTTTTAGCCATTGCAATTAGGGAAGAACAGGCGATCAAGGGTATCCACATAGGGTCAGAAGAGATCAAACTTTCACTCTTTGCAGATGATATGCTCGTATATCTGGAAAACACTAGGGACTCTACTACAAAACTTTTAGAAGTGATCAAGGAATACAGCAATGTCTCAGGCTACAAAATCAACACCCATAAATCTGTAGCCTTTATATATACCAACAATAATCAAGCCGAAAAAAAGTCAAGAACTCTATTCATTTCACAGTAGTGCCAAAGAAGATGAAATATTTGGGAGTATACCTAACAAAGGACGTGAAAGATCTCTACAAAGAGAACTATGAAACGTTAAGAAAAGAAATAGCTGAAGATGTTAACAAATGGAAAAACATACCATGCTCGTGGCTGGGAAGAATCAACATTGTTAAAATGTCTATACTACTCAAAGCAATATATAATTTTAATGCAATTCCTATTAAAGCTCCATTGTCATATTTTAAAGATCTTGATAAAATAGTACTTCGTTTTATATGGAATCAGAAAAAACCTAGAACAGCCAAAACATTACTCAGCAATAAAAACACAGCAGGAGGAATCCCACTACCAGACCTGAGACTGTACTATAAATCGATAGTGATCAAAACAGCATGGTACTGGCACAAAAACAGAGAAGTAGATGTTTGGAACAGAATAGAGAACCAAGAGATGGATCCAGCTACTTACCGTTATTTGATCTTTGACGAGCCAATTAAAAACATTCAGTGGGGAAAAGATTGCCTATTTAACAAATGGTGCTGGGTGAACTGGCTGGCAACCTGTAGAAGATTGAAACTGGACCCACACCTTTCACTATTAACTAAGATAGACTCTCACTGGATAAAAGATTTAAACTTAAGGCATGAAACTATAAAAATACTTGAAGAAAGTGCAGAGAAAGCTCTTGAAGGAATCGACCTGGGTGAATATTTTATGAGGAAGACTCCCCAGGCAATTGAAGCAGTATCAAAAATACACAACTGGGACCTGATCAAACTAAAAAGCTTCTGCACAGCCAAGAACATAGTAAGTAAAGCAAGCAGACAGCCCTCAGAATGGGAGAAAATATTTGCAGGTTATACCTCTGATAAAGGTCTAATAACCAGAATCCACAGAGAACTCAAATGTATTAGCAAGAAAAGAACACGTGATCCCATCTCAGGGTGGGCAAGGGACTTGAAGAGAAACTTCTCTAAAGAAGACAGACACACGATCTACAGACACATGAAAAAAAGCTCACCATCCTTAATCCTCAGAGAAATGCAAATCAAAACTACTTTGAGATATCACCTAACCCCAGTAAGAGTAGCCCACATAACAGAATCCCAAAACCAGAGATGTTGGCGTGGATGTGGAGGAAAGGGCACACTTCTACACTGCTAGTGGGAATGCACACTAATACGTTCCTTCTGGAAGGATGTTTGGAGAATACTTAGAGACCTAAATATAGACCTGCCATTCAATCCTATAATTCCTTTACTAGGTTTATACCCAGAAGACCAAAAATCACAATATAACAAAGACATCTGTACCAGAATGTTTATTGCAGCCCAATTCATTTATTTTTTTTTTTTTTTGTAGAGACAGAGTCTCACTGTACCGCCCTCGGGTAGAGTGCCGTGGCGTCACACGGCTCACAGCAACTTCTAACTCTTGGGCTTACGCGATTCTCTTGCCTCAGCCTCCCGAGCAGCTGGGACTACAGGCGCCCACCACAATGCCTGACTATTTTTTTTTTTGTTGCAGTTTGGCCGGGGCTGGGTTTGAACCCACCACCCTCGGCATATGGGGCCGGCGCCCTACTCACTGAGCCATAGGCGCCGCCCTGCAGCCCAATTCATAATCGCTAAGTCATGGAAGAAGCCCAAGTGCCCATCAACCCAAGAATGGACTAGCAAATTGTGGTACATGTACACCATGGAATATTATGCAGCCTTAAACAAAGATGGAGACTTTACCTCTTTCATGTTTACATGGATTGAGCTGGAACATATTCTTCTTAGTAAAGTATCTCAAGAATGGAAGAAAAAGCATCCAATGTACTCAGCCCTACTATGAAACTAATTTATGGCTTTCATATGAAGGCTATAACCCAACTATAGCACAAGACTATGAGGAAAGGGCCAAGGAAGGGGAAGGGAGGGGGGAGGATAGGGTGGAGGGAGGGTAATGGGTGGGGCCACACCTACGGTGCATCTTAGAATGGGTACAGGCGAAACTTACTAAATGCAGAATACAAATGTAATCTAATAGGTGAAAACAGAATCTCGGTTAGTTTTATCTTGCATTTCTGTGGTTATGTATAAGGTTAAGTACCCTGAAAAGATTTTGAAAGGGATCTGACATAAGATGCCAAAGATAAACTGTGTGAGTAACACAATTACTTGCAGTAGCAACACCCCTGCAGTTTCCCTGTCAGGCAAAGACTGTCTTAAAATTTTTCACTGACCCTGAAAAGGAAGACAACCGGGAACCCACCTAACCATACACACGCACACACAGCGTACTAAGTAATGATTTGATGGTTCAAAGCCTGGTTTGAAGGATCATACTCTTAACTAATCATGACTTCATGCTGTTCTCTTATGTATTCTTGGGCACAACATCTCAGAGTTCAGTTTCCTTGGTTGTGAAATGAGGAAAACTTTCTACATCATCCTTTGGAAGACGAAATAAATTCTGTAAAGCATTTGGCACAATATCCGGCACACTCTAAGCTCTCATTCAAAACTGTCAGTATTTAACCTTCTTTTCTGATCTTGGTAGAAAACTTTCAGTCTCTCGGAATGGAGTTTCAGCAGCTCATGGACATTAGCTGTCCAAAGGAGTGTTCTCCAGCTCCCTTATGACCTGTGAGAATAAGAATGTGTCCAAGGATCTGGGAAAATACAGTCCTTACAGGGTCTGTCAAGGGCATGTGAAGAGCCCCGATGGCAGGGAACCAGACACAGCTATTTACTCTGCATAGAGAAAAGAGGATGGCAATTCTGTTCCTGCTACATTCACAAGGAGAAAACTGCTGGCATGAAGTCCCCCCAAAAGGAACACGAAGGAACAAGAACTCACCGTGAATGAGCAAAATTAAAGTCTCACCCTGAATTAGCAAAAACGACCTTATATCCAGTTACTGTCCAATTATTGTATTTTATTTTATACCAAAGGGAACACAAGTTCTCTGTGATAGATCAACAATCCCAAAGCTTAGCAGAAGATACTTACTCAGATATCCAACATAATTTTTTCTTAGCTGGGCAAAAGACAATTAGGAAAAGAACCTGATGTGGCATGTGTCCACTGTCCTGGTCAAGAGAGGACTGCTGTAGAAGTGGCCTCTATGTACATATTTCTGGGATGAGTAAATAAACTATAAAAATCACCCAGGACCAGACACCTTCTCCTCTTCTCACAGGACAATGCTCCAATTTTGAGGGAGAGAGTCTAGTCAGAAACTGGACATTATTACTTCTGTTTTGAACATCAGAATGAAATTTTAAGAACTGGTTCTGTTTTTTTTTTCTTTCTTTTTTAAGACATTTTATTTATTTATTTATTTATTGTTTATTTGAGAAAGAGTCTCACTATGGCACCCTCAGTAGAGTGCTGTGGCGTCACAGCTCACAGCAACCTCCAACTCTTGGGCTTAAGCGATTCTCTTGCCTCAGCCTCCCAAATAGCTGGGACTACAGGCACCTGCCACAACACCTGACTATTTTTTTTGTTGCAGTTGTCATTGTTGTTTTAACTGGCCCAGGCCAGGTTAGAACCCTCCAGCCTCAGTGTACGTGGCCAGCCCTCTACCACTGAGGCAAAGGCGCCTCCTGGTTCTGGTTTTTAAATTCATCTTCTCCTTTTATCCATCATCACATAAATTCTCCTTCCCCAGGACTCCCCTCACCCCATTTTGAATGGTCTCCCTCTCTCTCTCATCCAGGGAGCTTGGAAGGACCCAGCTGGGCACCCCGGCAGCATCTCCACCTGTCAGCCCAGCCCTGATGTCCAACGTAGCTTTGACTCTTCCTGGTAGATTTCAGGGCCAGGGCAGGTTGATAAATGAAAGCAATGGCTGTTTCCATGCTGTCTGGAGTCAGAGTCACTTACAGGCTGGCAACCACTCAGCCACCTGCCCTGGCCCCCATCCTGCTGCACTGACCAGTCAGGGATATTCTCTCACTTGCCTCTCCGAACCCAGACCTCTCCATCTACCCATTTCCTGATTAAATCTTACCCACGAGTGAATGGGAGAGCATGCTCTTAAAAACAGGGCCATTTAGCGCCCTTCACAATTGGCAAATATGTCAGCAGTAGGAAGAAAAATGAAAAGGAGAAGCACAGCTATTAGTGGTCATATAATAAACACAAATGTTGTTAATCATGTGATTAATAACAGAGGCCATGGGCGGCGCCTGTAGCTCAGTGAGTAGGGCGCCGGCCCCATATACCGAGGGTGGCGGGTTCAAACCCAGCCCCGGCCAAACTGCAACAAAAAATAGCTGGGTGTTGTGGTGGGCGCCTGTAGTCCCAGCTGCTTGGGAGGCTGAGGCAAGAGAATCGTGTAAGCCCGAGAGTTAGAGGTTGCTGTGAGCCGTGTGACGCCACGGCACTCTACCCGAGGGCGGTACAGTGAGACTCTGTCTCTACAAAAAAAAAAAAATAATAAAAAAAATAACAGAGGCCATTGAAAAGTATGTGTGAAAAATTTACATGGACAGAACTCAGTTTAGTGATTTTTTTTTTTTTGAGACAGAGCCTCAAGCTGTCACCCTGAGTAGAGTGCTGTGCCATCATAGCTCACAGCAACCGCAAACTCTTGGGCTCAAGCAATTTCAGTTTTCTGAGCCTTGTCTCAATTTTTTTTTCTATTTTTAGTAGAGATGGGGTCTCGCTCTTGCTCAGGATGGTCTCGAACTCCTGATCTCAAGCGGTCCCAGAGTGCTAGGATTACAGGCATGAACCACTGCACATGGCCAATTTTTAATTTTTCAATCAAAAACATATACATGGTAAAAAAAATATATAAGAGTACAGGAATAAGGTTTATGCCAAAAGTACTGGCCCTCCCCCAAGATTCCTCAAGAGGCAGCCACTTTAAAGCTTTTCTGTTTGTTTGTTGTTGTTGTTTTGTAGAGACAGAGTCTCACTGTACTGCCCTCGGGTAGAGTGCCGTGGCGTCACACGGCTCACAGCAACCTCTAACTCTTGGGCTTACGCGATTCTCTTGCCTCAGCCTCCCGAGTAGCTGGGACTACAGGCGCCCGCCACAACGCCCGGCTATTTTTTTGTTGTTGTTGCAGTTTGGCCGGGGCTGGGCTTGAACCCGTCACCCTCGGCATATGGGGCCGGCACCCTACTCACTGAGCCACAGGCGCCGCCCGCCTAGAATCATTTTTAATGTTTGTTTTCCTGGGGTACATTTGGATGAGGGCCTGGCAGAGCCCCACACAAGCACAGTTCCCAGATTAGTACATTAGTAGGTGCTCAGTGAAATTCTGTTGAAAATAACACTCAACTAAAAGAAGTCCCAAAAATACAACCAGAAAGAAAAAAATAAAAAGGAAATTACTTGTACAAAACATAAGAACATATCCCCAAACTAAAATATGTTAGTGATTATATTAAAAGTCTCAAGAAAGGAGGCCAGGCACCATGGCTCATGCCTGTAATCCTAGCAGTCTGGGAGACCAAGGTGGGTGGATAGAGTGAGCTCATGAATTCAAGACCAGCCTGAGCAAAGTGAGACCCTGTCTCTACTAAAAACTGAAAAACTGGCTCTGCGCCTGTGGCTCAAGCAGCTAAGGCGCCAGGCACATACACCTGAGCTGGCAGGTTCGAATCCAGCTCCCGCCCACTAAACAACAATGACGGCTGCAACCAAAAAAAATAGCCAGGCGCTGTGGTGGGTGCCTGTAGTCCCAGCTACTTGGGAGACGGAGGCAGGAGAATCACTTGAGCCCAGGAGTTGGAGGTTGCTGTGAGCTGTGATGCCACAGCACTCTACCCAAGGTGATAGCCTGAGGCTCTGTCTCAAAAAAAAAAACCCCCAAAAACAAATGAAACTGAAAAACTGAGGCAAAAGGATCACTTGACCCCAGGAATTGGAGGTTGCTGTGAGCTATGATGCCACAGTACTCTACTCAGGGTGACAAATTGAGACTCTGTCTCAAAAAAAAAAAAAAAAAGTCTCAAGAAAGGCCTTCTACAATGAATAAAAAATGAAAAGAGCCATACCCAAACTCATTATCGTCTTATATCAGATCATCAGAAGTAATAAAATTATCTAAAAACTCCTAGAAAGACAGAGTAGGCCACATTCAAAGGACCGGAAATCAAAATGAAATCCGGGCTTCTCAACAGCAACCCTGGAGGCTAGAGGATAATAGAGCACTAACGTCAAGTTTTTCTTTTCTTTTCTTTCTTTCTTTTTTTTTTTTTTTGGAGACAGAATCTCAAGCTGTCACCCTTGGCAGAGTGCCATGGCCTCATAACTCACAGCAACCTCAAACTCTTGGGCTCAAGCAATTACCTTGCCTCAGTTTTTCTTTTTTTTTTTTTAGTACAGACAGTGTCTCACTGTTGCTCAGGCTGGTCTCAAACTCATGAGCTCCAGCGATCCACCTGCCTCCTCCTCCCAGAGTGCCAGGATTACAGGTGTGAACCAGTGCACCCAGCTAACTTCAAGTTTTTCTTTTTTTTTTTTTTTTTTGTAGAGACAGAGTCTCACTTTATGGTCCTCGGTAGAGTGCCGTGGCCTCACACAGCTCACAGCAACCTCCAACTCCTGGGCTTAAGCGATTCTCTTGCCTCAGCCTCCCGAGTAGCTGGGACTACAGGCGCCCGCCACAACGCCTGGCTATAACTTCAAGTTTTTCAATGAAAATCACTTTCAAGCTAGACTTCTAGTCTCAGCTATACTCTCAGACAAGTAAAAGAAAAAAACAAGTATAGCTTTAAAACATTTTCACATATACAAGGGCTGCGAAATGTATCTCCCATGCCTGTTTTCTTAGGGAACTCGTGGGTGTGCGCTCTATCAAAGCGAAGCAATATGCCAGGAATGAGAAAGACATGGAACCCAATTGAGGAGAAAAGGTCCAAAGATGAGGGGCAGCAGGGTTAGAGAGCACACTGAGTAGAGATAAAAGGCTCCAGGAGTTGCCAGGAGAGGATGGATAGCAAAGGGCATAACAGAGCTTTTCAGGGGAACAGCCATAATCTATATACATATATATGTGTGTGTATATGTACATATATATATATATATATACACATTTATATACTTTTTTTTTTTTTTTAACAGAGAGTGTCTATGTTGCCCAGGCTGGTTTCAAACTCTTTGCCTCAAGCAATCCTTCGGCCTTAGTGTCCTGAAATAGTGGGATTACAAGCATGAGCTACCACATGAGCTTTTATCTTGAGTTTGGTGAGATCTCGTTGTGTACAATGACCACTTGTACAGAGGTCGACATTTATTGAACTTGGCCAGTGCGGGGGCTCATGCCTGTACTTCTAGCACTTTTGGAGGATGAGGTAGGGAGATGACTTGAAGCCAAAAGTCCAAGACCAGCCTGAGCAACATAGCAAGACCTCATATCTACAAAAAAAAAAAAAAATACAAAAATTAGCTGGGTGCAGTTGGGTGTGCCTGTCTCAGCTACTTGGGGGAGGCTGAAGCAGAAGGATTGCTTGAGTTCAGGACTTTGAGGTTGCAGCGAGCTATGATGACACCCAGGCACTTTAGCTCAGGCAACAGAGACTCTGTCTCGGAAAAAAAAAAAAAATTTACCAATTTATTGAAACAGTATCCCATTCTGTCACCCAGGCTAGAGTGCAGTGGTGCAATCATATGTAATTACAGCCTCAAACTCCTGGGCTCCAGTGATCCTCCCACCTCAGCCTGACCTTTAAGCTACATACATGTTCTTGCTTTGATAAATATAAGATTATAGTTTTTTAAAGCCAAAAAATGTTTGGAATAACAGTCTAGTCTAGTGGAGGTAAAATGTTTGCAACACCAGAAAGTCTTAGACTCATAGAAACTTCAGTTCTCTCTAGACAGCCACTGTCTCTTTAGGTCTTTCAGTCCATTTTGGGGTGAAAATAAAGAAATTTAGCACAGCAATGAAAATAAACAATGACAGCTACACACAACAACATGATGCGTCTCATGGACGGTGTGGTGTAGAAGTCTAAATTCTAAGAATGTACACTAAGTAGGTGGTTAGACTGGTGTGTTAGGATAATTGAGCTACCTGCCATGGGCACTCTTCCATATGTGCGTTATGCTTCGATAAATGCTACACTTAAATAAAATCAAACCAATCGAAATGTTTACCAGTTAAGAATGTATACTAAGTAGGTGGTGGCTAGACTGGTGTGTTAGGATAATTTATTGAGCTACCTGCTATGGGCACTCTTCTGTAAGTACCCTATGCGTTGATAAATGCTGCACTTAAATAAATTCAAACCAATCTAAATGTTTACCAGTAGGGGACTATTTAATTACAATAGTCATGTAATGTATAATGCACCATTAAAAATGGGGCAGCTGTGATCCTACATGTTTATTAGGCCCTGATGTTCAATTGTGCCTTAAAATGACAAAACTTATAGTGAAATAAAAAAAATAAAAATATGACCAAATCTATGTTAGAAATGAATCTGAAGCCAAGCACAGTGGCTCATACCTATAATCATAACACTCTTAGAGGCTACGGCAGGATAGTATGAGGTCAGGAGTTCAAGACCAGCCTGAGCAACAATGAGATCCTATCTATACTAAAAATAAGGAAATGGGGCTCAGCACCCATAGCTCAGCAGTTAGGGCATCAGCCACATGCACCAGGGCTGGTGGGTTCAAACCCGGCCCAACCCTGCTAAATGAACAACAAAAAAAAAATAGCTGGGTGTTGTGGTGGGCTCCTATAGTCCCAGCAACAAGGGAGGCTGAGGCAAGAGAATTGCTTAAGCCCAGGAGTTGGAGGTTGCTGTGAGCTGTGATGCCACAGCATTCTACTCAGGGTGACAGCTTGATGCTCTGTCTCAAAAAAAAATAAGCATATGTAATAATTTTATACAATATATTTCATATCAACTACATACAACAATATATACATACATATGCAAAGAATGTCTCTACTCTCTGGAAGATACACAAGAAACTAGTCAGTGCCACAGGGAGACGAGGAATAGGACTTTTTTTTTTTTTTTTTTTGGCCAGGGCTGAGTTTGAACCCACCACCTCTGGCATATGGGGCCGGCACCCTACCCCTTTGAGCCACAAGCGCCGCCCAGGACTTTTTTTAACTTTTGAATTCTGTATCACACGCATTTGTTACTATTCAAATTAATAAAAAGAGATCATTCATTTTTGGAAGTACTTGTTTATTGCATGGTTCTCTCCAGATTTTATATCTAGGCTCAGAATTATTGTAAAGCACTTTAGCAAAGAGGAAGAAACATTCAGGTGTGGCTGGGGACCGAGGCCCTGTGGATTGCACAAGGATTTATCTTTCTAAGTGAACATTTCTACATATCGTGAGCCTGTCACTGAGTTAGGCACCCTAAAGAATAAACAGTACAGGATTGTGAGTCTGTGTGAGGGAGCGAGTGTGTGTGAGGTATTGAGGCGAGGTGGAGGCAAGAAAAGGGGCTCCCTCAGGAGCCAGGGACAAAGAAGGCGCGAGGCACCTAGGCCACGGGACCGGAACAGGAAGCCGCCCGAGCTGGTCTACCTGGTAGGGGAAGGGCCTGCGCGGTCCTCACAGGGCTTCCTACTTCCTCGACCTCTCTGGTCCCTGGGCCTGAGGGTTGGCTCGGCGCGGAGAGAAAGAGAAACAGACTTGAGCAGCTACGTGTTGTCTCGCAACTCCACTACGGAGGAACTCTAATTCCTTCCCTCGCTCCTTTAACCTCCCCCTCACGTAGGAGGGTGCGGAGGATCCGGGAGGGAGAAGGAGCTTGGGCTGTCGTCCCTTCCCTCCCCACCCCCTTCTAGGGTCGCTTTGGTGGGCGTGGAATTGGGGTTGGGCGGAGGGTGGGGGTCACTTTTTCCCCTTCTTCAGGACAGGGGAAAGGGAATGCCCAATTCAGAGAGACATGGGGGCAAGAAGGACGGGAGTGGGGGAGCTTCTAGAACTTTACCGCCGTCATCGGGAGGCGGCAGCGCCAACAGCAGAGAGCGTCACCGCCAGGTGTCGAAGCACAGGCAGCATAAGTCCAAGCACTCCAAAGACATGGGATTGGTGACCCCCGAAGCAGCATCCTTGGGTACAATTATCAAACCTTTGGTGGAGTATGATGTCAGCTCTCTGACATCTCTGAAGGTCTCTCTCGACACCTTCTCTGATGACATGGCCTTCAAACTAGACAGAAGGGAGAATGATGAACGTCGTGGAACTGATCCGAGCGACCGTCTGCACAGATATCGTCACCACTGGCACAGACGTTCCCGGGAATTACTAAAAACTAAACAGACCGAAAAAGAAAAAAACCAGGAAGTCTCCAGCAAGTTGGGATCGATAAAGGACTGGACATCAGGAAGTTCAAAACGTTCAAATGAGGAGAATGATGATTATGGAAAGGCACAGATATCCAAAAACAGCAGCAAGGAATCGAGGTCATCCAAACTCTGTAAGGAGAAGACCCGCTAGAATGTGAATTGAAGTCTGGGCACAAAGACCGGAATAAAAGTCATCGTAAAAGGGAAACACCCAAAAGTTACAAAACAGCGGACAGCCCAAAACGGAGGTCCAGGAGTCCCCACAGGAAGTGGTCTGACAGCTCCAAACAAGATGATAGCCCTTCAGGAGCTTCTTATGGCCAAGATTATGACCTTAGTCCCCCAAGATCTCATACCTCTAGCAATTAGGATTCTTACAAGAAAAGTCCTGGAAGTACCTCAAGAAGGCAGTCAATTAGCCCACCTTACAAGGAGCCTTCAGCCTACCAGTCCAGCACCCGGTCACCCAGTCCCTACAGCAGAAGACAGAGATCTGTGAGTCCTTATAGCAGGAGACGGTCATCCAGCTATGAATGAAGTGGCTCTTACAGTGGGAGATCACCTAGTCCCTATGGTCGAAGGCGGTCCAGTAGCCCTTTCATGAGCAAGAGGTCTCTGAGTCAGAGAGTCCACTCCCCAGTAGGAAATCCATGAAGTCTAGAAGTAGAAGTCCTAGTATTCAAGACACTCATCTTCTCATAGGAAAAAAAAGAGATCTGAGTCACGCAGTCGTCATTCCAGTATCTCACCAGTTAGGCTTCCTCTAAATTCCAGCCTGGGAGCTGAACTCAGTAGGAAAAAGAAGGAAAGAGCAGCAGCTGTTGCTGCAGCAAAAATGTATGGAAAAGAATCCACAGGTTCGTCTATATTTTTGCCTTAAAAAGAGAACAGTTTGGTAGAGGCTAAGGATTCAAGCGTGGAGTCTAAGAAGTTACCCAGAAGTGTAAAATTGGAAAAATCTGCCCCAGATACTGAACTGGTGAATGTAACACATCTAAACACAGAGGTCAAAAATTCGTTAGGTATAAGGAAAGTAAAGTTGGATGAGAACTCTGATAAGCATCCTGTTCTAAAAGATTTGAAAGCACAGGGAAAAGAAACTCTAAACCTATAGCACTGAAAGAGAAGATTGTTACTCCAAAGGAGAGAGAGACATCGGAAAAGGAGACCCTGCCACCTTTCCCCACAATTGCTACTCCCCCACCCACTTTACCAACTACTATGCCTCCACCTAAGACACCCCCTTTGCCATCTTTGCCTCCACTACCAGCAGTTTCACAGCAGCCACCTCTGCCTCCTTCCCAAGTAGCATTTAGTCAGGTTCCTGCTTCCAGGACTTCAACTTTGCCTCCTTCTACTCACCCAAGGACATCTGCTCTATCCTCTCAGGCAAATTCTCAGCCCCCTGTACAGGTTTCTGTGAAGACTCAAGTATCTGTAACAGCTGCTATTCCATACCTGAAGACTTCCACATTGCCTTCTCTGCCCCTCCCTCCCTTAGTACCTGGAGATGATGACATGGATAGAATTTGTTGTCCTCATTATGCAGAAAGAAGACAAACAGAAAGTGACTGGGGAAAACGCTGTGTTGACAAGTTTGACATCAATGGGATTATTGGAGAGGGAACCTATGGCCAAGTATATAAAGCCAAGGACAAAGATACAGGAGAACTAGTGGCTCTGAAGAAGGTGAGACTAGACAATGAGAAAGAGGGGTTCCCAATCACAGCCATTCGTGAGATAAAAATTCTTTGTCAGTTAATCCATCAAAGTTTTGTTAACATGAAGGAAATTGTCACAGATAAACAAGATGCACTAGACTTCAAGAAAGACAAAGGTGCTTTTTACCTTGTGTTTGAGTATATGGACCATGACTTAATGGGACTGCTTGAATCTGGTTTGGTGCACTTTTCTGAGGACCATATCAAGTCATTCATGAAACAGCTAATGGAAGGATTGGATTATTGTCACAAAAAGAATTTCCTGCATCGGGGTATTAGTGTTCTAACATTTTGCTGAATAACAGTGGGCAAATCAAACTAGCAGATTTTGGACTTGCTCGGCTCTGTAACTCTGAAGAGAATCGTCCTTATACAAACAAAGTCATTACTCTATGGTACCGACCTCTGGAACTACTGCTGGGGGAAAAGCGTTATACACCAGCCATAGATGTTTGGAGCTGCGGATGCATCCTTGGGGAACTGTTCACAAAGAAGTCTATTTTTCAAGCTAATCTGGAACTGGCTCAGCTAGAACTGATCAGCCAACTTTGTGGTAGCCCTTGTCCAGCTGTGTGGCCTGATGTTATAAAGCTGCCCTACTTAAACACCATGAAGCCGAAGAAGCAATACAGAAGGCGTCTATGAGAAGAATTTTCTTTCATTGCTTCAGCAGCACTTGATTTATTGGACCACATGCTGACACTGGATCCTAGTAAACGTTGCACAGCTGAACAGACCCTACAGAGTGACTTCCTTAAAGATGTCGACCTCTGGGCGGCGCCTATGGCTCAGTGAGCAGGGCGCTGGCCCCATATACCGAGGGTGGCGGGTTCAAACCCAGCCCCGGTCAAACTGCAACAAAAAAATAGCCGGGCATTGTGGCGGGCGCCTGTAGTCCCAGCTACTCGGGAGGCTGAGGCAGGAGAATTGCCTAAGCCCAGGAGTTGGAGGTTGCTGTGAGCTGTGTGACGCCACAGCACTCTACCGAGGGCAATAAAGTGAAACTCTGTCTCTACAAAAAAAAAAAAAAAAAGATGTCGATCTCAGCGAAATGGCTCCCCCAGATCTCCCTCACTGGCAAGATTGCCATGAATTATGGAGTAAGAAACGAAGCCGTCAGTGACAAAGTGGTGTTGTGGTGGAAGAGCCACCTCCATCCAAAGCCTCTGGGAAAGAAACTACCTCAGGGATAAGTGCTAAGCCTGTGAAGAACAGCAGCCTAGCACCACCTCAACCTGCTCCCAGCAAGGTGGAGCCTGCTCCCAGCAAGATGGATGCATTAGGCCTTGGTGACATCACACAACAGCTGAATCAAAGTGAATTGGCAGTGTTATTGAACCTGCTACAGAGCCAAACTGACTTGAGCATCCTTCAAATGGCACAGCTGCTTAATATCCACTCCAATCCAGAGAGGCAGCAGCAGCTGGAAGCCCTGAACCAATCCATTAGTGCCCTGACGGAAGCTGCTTCCCAGCAGCAGGACTCAGAGCCCGTAGCCCCAGAGGAGTCTTTAAAAGAAGCACCCCCTGCCCCAGTGGCCCTGCCTTCAGCAGGACAGACAACCCCTGAAGCTTCTAGCACACCAGCTGATGTGCAGAATATGTTGGCAGTTCTCTTGAGTAAGCTGATGAAACCCCAAGAGCCAGCAGGCAGCCTGGAGGAAAACAACAGTGACAAGAACAGTGGGCCACAGGGGCCTGAAAGAACTCCCACAATGCCACAGGAGGAGGCAGCAGAGAAGAGGCCCCCTGAGCCCCCTGGACCTCCACCCACTCTGGTTGAAGGCTATCTTTCCAGCGGCCCAGAGGAGTTGAACCCAGCTGTGACAGCCGCCTTGCTGCAACTTTTATCCCAGCCTGAAGCAGAGCCTCCTGGCCACCTGCCACATGAACACCAGGCTTTGAGACCAATGGAGTACTCCACCCGACCCCATCCAAGCAGGACTTACAGAAACACTGATGGGCCTGAAACAGGGTTCATTGCCACTGACACTGATGAAAGCAGTTCTGGTCCAGCCTTGACAGAATCCTTGGTCCAGACCCTGGTGAAGAACAGGACCTTCTCAGGATCTGTGAGCCACCTTGGGGAGTCCAACAGTTACCAGGGCACAGGGTCAGTGCAGTTTCCAGGGGACCAGGACCTCCATTTTGCCAGGGACCCCTTAGCATTACACGTGGTGGTCGGGCAACCATTCCTGAAGGCTGAGGGAAGCAGCAACTCTGTGGTACATGCAGAGACCCAATTGCAAAACTATGGGGAGCTGGGGCCAGCAGCTCAGGAGCAGGCCTTCATTGGGGGGCCCCAGCTCAGTCTTCTGCTTATGGAAAACTCTATCGAGGGCCTACAAGAGTCCCACCAAGAGGGGGAAGAGGGAGAGGAGTTCCTTACTAACCCGGAGACTTCAGTGTCCTGAAAGCTTCCTTCCCTATCCATCCTTCCATCCAGTCCTCTGAACTTTTAATGAAATCACTTGCCAGAGCGACGTAATCATCTGCACTTGGCTACTGCAAAGCTGTCCGTTATATTCCTTGATCACTTGCTACTAGAAGGCGACTTAGAAAATAATGATGAACTGCACATCCAGTTCTCCCTGGATGGGCTAAAGCCAGAACATTTACTTCAGCTCTACCTAGTAGAAATAAGTAGAGACTACGGAGATCATTAAATTGAAAGGTAAATGTTTTGTTAGCTCATTGCCTGCACTTCTTGAGCAGAAGAGAGAAAACAGTTTCAGTTTTGAGATGGCTCAGGAGAGGCTCTTTTTGTTTTTTAAAGTTTTGTGGAGGGTTCTGTGTGGTTTCTTTCTTTTGAATTTTAATTTAGGTGGGGGTTGTTTCTTTTTTCTTTTAAAGAGAATAGTGTTCACAGAATTCGAGCTGCTCTTCGGCTTTTGCTATAAGGGAAACAGAGCGGCCTGGCTGATTTAAATAAATGTTTCCTTCCTCTCCACCATCTCACGTTTTGCTCTTCCGTGAACACATTTTTTCCCCATTGAGCATCTTGAACATACCTTTTTTCCAAATAAATTACTCATCCATAAAGTTTGCTCCACTTTGACAAAAGATGTGCCCATGAAGCAGGTTGTAGAAAGTGGCATTCTTGGGCTAGTAGGTAGGCTTTGTCCAATCGCTTCCATTTTTTCTCCTTCCCTCTCTCTGCCCTCTCCATCCCTCTCTCTGCTCTCCCTCTTCCCCTCTCCACCCCTCTCCCTCTCCTTCTCCATTTCTGTCCCCATCCTGCACCCCCTTGAGGCATTTGTTTGGAAAAAAAAAAAAATGAGATGCCCAAGAAATTGGGGTAATTCTTTTTTATTTTTTTAAATAAAGGAAAGGAAATTCAAACTCCTACATTGTTCTCTGTAACTCTTCAATTCTAAAATGTTTTGGTTTTTTTTAAACCATTTTCTGATGGGGAAGTTGACTTCTAAATATGAAAGCCTAGAACATCTATGGTTAGAGATAATGCCTCCATACCTAGAGGGCTAATAGGAGCATTTAGCATATTGTTTACACATATATTTTTATGTCAAAAAGCCTTTCAAACAAAGCATTGTGATATTGTCAAAGAGAAAAAAACATACATCCTGAAAATACATGGAAATGTAACCTAGTTTAGGGTGGGTATTCTTCTGAAGATAATGATACCTGATACCTTTAAAAAAAAACAAAACAAAAACTTTAAAACAGCATACTGTAAGAATGAACAGTATTGACATATACACATCCCAGCACGTATATCCTGCCAATTCTTTGAGGGATTTTCCTGCAAAGAAATCGGTTTTGGTTTTGGTAAAAGGGGTTAAATTGTGGCTTCCTAGCAAGAACATTATCTTATCATAAACAGGAAATGGAAAAAGGAAAGGCCAATGGATGGGATAACTTGGGATGCTTCTCATTGTGGCTTCCATTTCTGAGAACCAGCATATAGAGTGTTTAAAAAACAGGTACATGTCGTATAATTTATTTACACAGACTTAGACCTTTGTGAAAGGGTAGCCCCCTTTTCAAAGAAGTCAAACGTGCTTCAGCATTGTGGAGTATAGTTTTCAAAACTCAAGTTTCAATTTCAATGCCAAGTTCTTATATTAAAAAAAAATAAAATCTTAAAAGAGAAAGGTGCGTTAATAGAAAAAAATTAAAGAAATGAAAGAAGAACCCTCTCCAGATACTTGAAGACTATTTTCCCCTGTTACTGAAATAGGTAGATATTGGTGTGTGTACTTCTTTATTCTGTTTTTTGGTCTGGCCTTGCCCTCAGGGGCCAAACATTGAGAGAAAGAGAAACTTCTAGCCATTTTGGCATTGATGGCTTTTTATATCAGTGTATCCAATTATATTTGCTTGACTCACTGACACGCTATTTATAAATTAAAGTTCATCTGAACCTTCCATCTGTTGACTTCTTAGTCCTCAGACATGGGCCTTAGTATTTTAGAATATTTGAATTTGAGGTATTGGGCCCTACTCCCGTTTCTGATTAAAGAGCCTAAGCCTGGGATACTTTTAGAAGTATCTGTTCAGTGAAAAAATTTGGTTTCCCATCAAATATGAAAAAAATTTTCTATATATTTTCATTGTACTTTATCAGGAGTCATCAATAATGTTTTTCTCTCCCCTTTCCCACCTCTTATTTTTAATTATGCCAAATGTCCTAAATAATTTACTCAAGCCTCCATTCCCTCAACCCACTAGGGAAGGGGGTGAATGTGAGTGTGTGTATGTGTGATCCCATCTCACCCCCACCCCCATTTGGGGATCTAACCTTTAAAACGAAAGAAAAGTTTGGTAATTTTGACTATTTCTAAAAGCAGAGGAAATCTCATTTAAATATCCTGGAATCTGTGTGGAGGAAGAAAAGGTATTTGTTAATTTTTCAGCCATGTTATCTATTAATGTGATGGAAGTAAAGGTTTGGTAGAATTTCAGCTTTTGACTCTTTGACAATTACAAACCCAATTAATTCCATTCAAAAGTGGTTTTGGCTTTAATTATTGTACCTTGGGAGATATTAAGTCTATTAAATACATTATTTTGAACAGATGAGAAATCAGATTCTGTTCATGAATGGGAGGCACAACTGGTTTGACCGTGATCATTTTCTGTTTTTTGAAAACAAATGTGCTTGACCCAGTTTCCTTAGTTTTTTTCTTCAACTGTCCATAGGAACGATAAGGATTTGAAAACTTATTTCAGATCTATACTTTTATAGCAGGGCAGTTAGCATAAATTTGTAAGTAGGGTTTATGTTAGCTTATGCATAGGTATCACCCAACCACTTGTATGAGTGTGTGTATATATAATATGTATATATAGTTACAGTGCTAAAATTGTTCCCAGCAGGTTCTGAGAGAGAATGCATCAGAAAAGTGTCAGTTGCCACCTCATTCTCCCTGATTTAGGTTCCTGACACTGTGTTCCTTTCTCTCTCTTGTTTTTGCCCCCTATTGGGTGTACCTTGTCTATGTACAGATATTTTGTAATATATTAGATTTTTTTCTTTAGTTAAAAAAAAAAAAAACAGTACAAAGTCCAAGTCCTCATGCAAGGGGACATCATGAGGCAGAAGGAAGGACAGACAAGGGTACCATGTGCTGTCACTGGAATTTCTTTTCATGCGACCTTTTAATTTTGCTGTTCTTTGTCTTTATGAGATGAAGTTAGGTCATGTCCCTTATCTTGACAAGTCTTAGAAATTATCTAGAAAACACATTTTGGCTGGGAGAGGTGGTTCATCTGGGAAGATCACCTGAGGCCAGGAGTTGGAGACTAGCCTGGGCAATATAGTGAGACCCCTGTCTCTACTGAAAATGAGAAAATTTAGGCTAAATTTTCACTAAAAATGAAAAATGGTGGTGTGTGCTTGTAGTCCCAGCTACTCGGGAGGTTGAGAAAAGGAGGATCACCTGAGCTCAAGAGTTCACAGCTTCAGTGAGCTGTGATGATGCCTCTGAATTCGAGTCTGGGCAACAGAGCTGTCACAAACAAACAAAAAACAGAAAAAAAAAACCAAACAAAAACCCCACATACGTATTTTATAAACTAATTCCATGACTAGATGAAGGGTTCAGTATTTTAAATACTCAGCTTTCTACACCAGCTATGCCATCTTCAACCCTCTCTCTTGCTCTTTACGGTCAGGCCCCAGGAAGGTGGACTGTTCACATCTCTGCTCTGCGTGTCATGTATCAACAAGATCATGGAGCCGAGGTGCTGAGGGCCCCAAACAGTGTGCCGGAGAAGCAGAAGGCCTTTGACAGCACAGGTGGGACAGGTTTCCATTCTTTGCCAAGGAGGGAAGCCTTGGAGGGGTGGAGAAGCCGAAAAGCTTACAGAAAGAAGTCTTGCCTCCTGCTTATTGTGATTCCCATTACCTGTTGCTATGTTTTGGAAATTGTTTATAAAAGGTGGCTGCAGGGCCCGGTGTTATGGCTTACACCTGTAATCCTAGCACTCTGGGAGGCCGAGGCTGGCGGATGCCTGAGCTCAGGAGTTTGAGATCATCCTGAGCAAGAGTGAGACCCCATCTCTAAAAATAGCCAGGCGTTGTAGCAGGTGCCTGTAGTCCCAGCTAGAGAATCACTTAGGAGGCTGAGGCAAGAGGATCACTTGAGCCCAAGAGTCTGAGGTTAGCTCACAGCTAAGTTGAGCTAAAATGTCACGGCATTCCACCCAGGGGGACAAGGTGAGACTCTGTCTCAAACAAGCAAACAACAAAAAAGCCCAAACAAACAAAAACCCCACAAAGATGGTTAAGCCCAGACCAGCTGAACAAAGGTTGCGGTGAGCTCTGCGTGGCTGAGAAAGATGGAGGGAGGCTCCTGGGAGAAGGAAAGCAGACAGCTCAAGATGGAAAACCATAAAACAGATGACACTACCAAGGAAAACGCAACAATTTTCAATATCATAACCAGAAAAATTACCCAGCTTCCAGAATCAGAGAGGAATTTACTTGAACATGGATCAACATATATTATTTTAATGCTGCTCTGTGGCCTAATAGCAAACAGTTTTTTTTTGACACATCTTGAATGTGACACAGGCTCATACTGCCACTGGCTTCCCAAGGGTAGTGATATCATTTTGATAGCACACGAAGCTTAAAAAGTTTTTTTTTGGGGGGGGGGGGCGTTAACCTTTGAATACAGGTGATTTGAATTGTGAGACCTGTACCATAACCCAGGGTGAACTGGCTGGTCTTGTTTTGGGTGGTCTATACCCTGTTTTCTTGGCTATACCTGTCAATGGCAGCCTAGCAGCCAGGTATGAATCAACACTGCTATAAGAGAAAAGAAACGACTTATTAGATTAGAATTTCTAAGCCTGTCTTTATAAAGATGTTCCCCTTCCCATTTTACTCCAGAATGTGTTTGCAGTATACCTCAGATCTAGACAATATAAACTCCTTAGGAGGGTCCTTCAGTCCTTCAATTACCTGAACCTGGCCTAGAAAGTCACTGATTTGAAGCAAATATGTACACAAAAATAAAATGATATAAATTTTTAAAAAAGAAAGAAAACAGTTTCCAAGGAAATTCTTCCAGTCATTTCCCCAAACAGCTTTTTTTTTTTTTTCCTTAGTGGGGGAGTTGTGATAGATTTGAGTCACCTTAAGGGACAGAGATTTAGGAGCATTTCGCTGTTGCCGTGATCCAAACCCATGCACGACATGTCTTCCTCAAAATCCCACTTGCTGCTCTTGCTGGGCAGTGAATACTGCTGGTGGGTTTGAGAGGTGCAGGTGAGGAGAAAGGGGTCTTCTTGAGGTGTGTGGTACGGAGGGGATTGGATGTAGCTGTTAAAATCCATGTGCACCTTCTCATCATAAAAATTACCCCCTGGATTAGGCCATAGTGGGTGACAGCCAGTTTTGGCTGTAGGTGGTTCCAATGGAATCTGCTGGAAAAACGGTTCTGGAGAGTTCTGGGAAGGAGCGAAGTTGCAAGGCCAGCTGGTCAGAGGAAAAGAATAATTGGGATAGCAGTTTTCAGTAAGAGAATTTTTCCCCAGAGCAGCATTTTTATTCCATGTCTGCAGATGGTTGTACTCCGAGTAGGCTCTGGAGGCAGAGGGCTGAAGCAGGTCTCCGCTGTAGGCCCTACCATCAGCCAATTTGCATTTCTCATAGAGCTTAGTGGGGTCCAACCTGGAAGTGTGGTCAGCCATGTCGGTGGTTCCCCCCAAGCCATAACTCTTGGAGAAGGATAAGCAATCATTCCGTGACTTCGGCTGGGGGGCGTTAGCTATTAAATGTCCACTATAACTACCAGGCAATTGGCTGCCTTCCTGGAAAGACCAAGTTAAAGGTAAACTGCTCTGGCTTTGTGTCTCACCTGGAAGAGACTAGAAAGGGAAACGAAATATCCGCGTTAATAAGTTAAGCAAATCACACCACCACCCTAGGCACCCGTGAGTTATTCTGTACAAGTCCCTGCAGATCTTCCTCATTCCTTACATGCTTGAAGTGCAAAGAAGTGCAAACACAGAGCAGCTTTACTGCAGATAACACAAGAGGCAAAAGCAGCCTCTATTTCCATCTTAAAGCTTACTGACCAATAAGAGATTTTCCCTCATGCTATGGAGATATGAACGTGTTTAAGATGTTTCACATTCAAAACACACATCTCACTAGGCTTGACTACCTTTTCAAGAAACTTAGAAGTAAGGAGCTAGTTTAGGAAAATCAAACTACTGCTTCAGAGATTTATATCATCCTCAATACAACGCTCAGGGCTCTCTCATTATTTCCTTTTTGACTTTCTGGTTGGAGTCTGAAGAGACCAGGATTATTGTTTGTTTGTTTTCTCCTCAAAAGACTTTTCTTTGGACTCCCAAGAATTTTGTTTTGGGAGGCTGAGGTGGGTGGATTGCTTGAGCTCACAAGTTTGAGACCAACTTGAGCTAGAGCAAGACCCCTGTCTCTAAAAAATAGCCAGGTGTTGTGGCGGGCACCTGTAGTCCCAGCTACTTGGGAGGCTGAAGCAAGTGAATTGCTTGAGCCCAAGAGTTTGAGGTTGCTGTGAGGTGTGACGCTACAGCACTCACCAGAGGCGATGAAGTGAAACTGTCTCCAAAAAAAAAAAAGAATTTTATTGAACCATGGATGGGATCTCCAGAGCATGTAGTGGTAAGTTTATTGTTACAAGAACATATTGTTCTCTAATCATAGGAAAGGATCTGGTTGAGAATTAAATTATGTTCTTTTTTCCTCTGAGACAGAGCCTCAAGCTGTCACCCTGGGTAGAGTGCCATGGCGTCACAGCTCACAGCAACCTCCAACTCCTGGGCTTAAGCAATTCTCTTACCTCAGCCTCCCAAGTAGCTGGGACTACAGGCGCCCACCACGACACCTGACTATTTTTCAGTTGTAGTTGTCATTGTTGTTTGGCAGGCCCAGGCTGGATTCGAACCCGCCAGCTCTGGTGTATGTGGCTGGTGCCTTAGCCGCTTGAGCTACAGGCCTAAATTCTGTTATTATTTACATTAAACTATCAGCTAATAAGAGGACAATTTTAAAAGGTGGAGAGAAAGGGCAGTAACCAGGTAGAGTGGATGGGAGGGAAATCCCCTTGGATTTGTCTCATGGCTGGGAAAAAGGATGAGGAACAGCCATTTGGGTTTGGGGGCTCACATTTCCCTACAACAGACTCAAATTACAATTTTTATTTTATTTTATTTTTTTGAGATGAGGTCTTGCTCTGTCACCGAGGCTGGAGTATAGTGGTGTCAACATAGCTCACTGAAGACTTGAATTCCTGGCTCAAGAAATCCTCCTGCCTCAGCCTCTCAAATAGCTGGGATTGCAGGTAGAAGCCACTGTGCCTGGTCTACACATTTATTTTTTATTTTTGTAAGATACATTTAGAGCCTCCAGGGATGGACCAGCTCCATCTCTGTTCTCCTAAAAAGAAATGTAGCTCTTTAAACAGTGGAAAAGTATAGGGATTACTACCACTGTTAACCCTACAAACCCACAAACCTTTGATATGCTACCCACAAAGCAATGGGCTTCACATCCCTGTTTATCTACAGGGAGTAGCCTCCACTCGACCACCACCACCCTGGGATGGTCATCATTTTCAGAAACTGCTTGCTTATTTCATCTTGATTGAGTGTGCTAAGAAAACAATCTGGGGGATATATAGAAAATTTTAAGGGGAAAAAAAAGCATGAGGCTTATATTTCAGTTAATTTTGGTTCTCTTAGACCTGAAACATAGAATGCCAAATACAATTTAAGTACTAATTCAAGCTTCTCTTTTTAACTGTTACAAGGAGGATGATTCTACAAGTGCATGGAATTTATTGGTGAGAGCATGACATAGGATGGTAGAGATTAAGAGTAACGCCTTAGACAGGCTGGGCACAGTTGCTCACACCTGTGATCCTAGCACTCTGGAAGGCTGGGCGGGAGGATTGCATGAGCTCGAGAGTTCGAGAACAGCCTGAGAAAGAGAGAGATCCCATCTCTACTAAAAATAGAAAAACTAGCTGGGCATGGTGGCAGGTGCCTGTAATCCCAGATACTCAGGAAGCTGAAGCAGGAGGATTTCTTGACCCCAAGAGTTTGAGGTTGCTGGAGCTATGATGACACCACAGCACGCTAACTAGGGCGACAGAGGTGAGACTCCATCTCAAAAAACAAACTTCAGATGCAGTTTTGTTGGTGGATATAGTCTGTGATCCGTGGCTTTCATTTGTCAGCAGACCAGAGAAAGCTACCCCCTCCACCATAGAGGTGGCAAGCTGCTGTATGTTTTGAACATAAAAGATGAAAAGTACCTTTTTCTTCGGGCTCTCTTTCAGGTTTGGGGCGACGGAGGATGATGCCGCATGTGCTTTCTTCATAGCTCTTCTTGCCTCGGATTCCAGCTTGGTTTCTGGTTTTGGGTGATCGTGTTCCCCCTTTGACTTAAAGGAGACACGGGAATAAAAAAGAAGTGATATAATAAATGACTAGATTGCACTTTACAGTGTGTCAGTTTTCACTCGGTGTCCGGCCATAGGACTGGGGTGCAGGAGAGGCCTATGACAGTGAGACTGGGTGAACCTTGGAAGAAGCTCCCGGCTCTGTGGAGCCTCTCACCCAGCCAGCAACACCGTGTTCACAGTGGTAAGTAACACCTGCTCAATGCTTCCTGGGTCTGAGCAGGAACCGATAAGCACCCTGGGTGCCCGATCTCATTTCATCTTCAGCACAACCCATGAAACATACCATTATTGTCACATCCAGTTTACAGAACAGGAAGCTGAGGCATGGAAAACAACACCTGGATTACCTCCCTAAGAGGGAAGGGTCTGGATTCCCCTACCTGGCGCCAACAATGCTGAAACCAATTGTTAAGCATTCAGGAATTTTGTGAGCTGATTGTCAAAAAGGGCAGGTAGCTTGGAATCAGCCATGGTGGGAAGGGAATCGATCACAGAAATTGGCAAATGCTACAAATCAGGAAGTTTCTTTCTGGAGAGCTGGTTTTCCAGCCCTCCACTGATTCAAACGCAGGAAGTCTGAGACAGCGTCCGTCTTTCAACACTGTTTATACCACTGCCTCATTAGTACCCTGTTTTCCTGAAAATAAGACATCCTCCGAAAATAAGACCTACTTACAGGAAAGATAAGATGTCACCTGAAAATAAGACCTAGCGCATCTTTGGGAGCACACCTTAAAATAAGACACTGTCTTGTTTTTGGGGAAACAGGGTAATTCTTACACATTTTATAGAAAACTGGGGCTTAGGAGAATGAAGTAACTGGTCCAGGTTTTTAGAGCTGGTATTCAAACTCCTGGCTCAGTGGCGTGTAATCAGATTAACTGTTATTTCTCCTGAGGAGCAGGAGGCATGGGAGACAGAATGAGCCGGTCCCCTCCACACATTCAAACCCCACATGACAGGGGGGTACAGGCATTTCCTCTCCCAGAGTGTGGGCTCGCAAGGTTGGTGTCCGATCTAATTCACCCATGTACCTCTAGCCTCTGATGAAACACCTCTGTAAGGAAACTGTAAACGTATGTCATCTTAAGGAGAAACAGGGCAGGGTGCAGTGGCTCATGCCTATAATCCCAGCACTCTGGGAGGCCCAGGCTGGAGGACTGCTTGAGCTCAGGAATCTGAGACCAGGCTGAGCAAGAGCAAGACCCCATTTCCACTAAAAACAGAAATGTTAGCCAGGTACAATGGAGTGCACCTGTGTTCCCAGCTACTTGGGAGGCGGAGGCATGAAAATCCCTTGAGCCTAGGTGTTTGAGGTTGTTGTCAGCTGTGATGATGCCACAGCACTCTACACAGAGTGACAGAGTAAGACTCTGGTCTCAAAAAATAAAAGAAAAGAAAAAAAGAGAAATGAAAAGACAGAAAAAGAGAACAAAAGAGAGAAAGAAGGAGGAAAAAAGAACAAAAGGAGAGAGAGAAGAAAGAGAGAGAAAGAAGAAAGAAAAAAGAGAGAGAGAAACACAATCACATAACTCAAATCCAACCTGGAAAAATATAAAGTGTCCATCGTGCCTCCAAAAGTTGGTGACTGGGAAACCCCCATGGCCTCGGCAAGGAATTAGCTTCAGGGGTCCATCACAGTTAGGACAGCGTTTCCCTGCAAGAGAACAAAGGAAAATGACCCTCTGTGACTGAGCCATGCTGGTTCACTCTGGAGTCAGTACAACTCTGACAATTTCTTTCTTTCTTTTTTTTTTTTTTTGAGACAGAGCCTTAAGCTGCCACCCTGGGTAGAGTGCCATGGCATCACAGCTCACAGCAACCTCCAACTCCTGGGCTTAAGCAATTCTCTTGCCTCAGCCTCCCAAGTAGCTGGGATTACAGGCACCTGTCACAACACCTGGCTTTTTTTTTTTTTTTTTTGGTTGTAGCTGTCATTGTTGTTTGGCAGGCCTGGACTGGATTCGAACCTGCCAGCTCCAGTGTATGTGGCTGGCGCCTTAGCTGCTTGAGCTACAAAGCACCAAACCAACCCTGAGAATTTCAGCCCTAACTCTGGAATGGCAGAAAATAAGCCTGGGCAATTTTAGGGACTTCCATCCACTGGGGTTATCTCTGACTCTGGGAGGCCTGACCACCATAATGCCCAGATCAGTCTCACACATGGAGAGAGTAAGTAGTAGCCTGTGAAATGGGACATTTCACAGGTCAGGGAAGAGATCTGAGCAGAAGCCTCTCCCTACTTATTTACTGATACTTGAAATTCTGTATAGAGAGTAAAAAAAAAAAAAATTCTTTCATTTCACATTAGAACTAAGGATCAAGGGGCAAAGCCACATGGAAGAGAACACAGCTTTGAAATTTTCACTAAGGTGTAAATGACTGGTATCAGGTCCTGCCCTAGAGCAGGTTTTTTTTTGTTGTTGTTGTTCGTTTGTTTCTGTAAACCTTTATGGACAGAACCAAGTCTCACCTCCCCTTTAGTCTCACGGTGGCCATTCCAGATGAACACACGCATGGACACCACTTAACAACCCATTTCCCAAGAGTCCAGGTGACAAGTCTGATAAAATAAGTTCCCTTAAATATGAGTGACTGATGAATTAATATTATTCCTTAATATCTTCTTTTCAGTAGGGGCCTTGAATCAAGGGCCTTAGCCCAAGGAAGAAGCTTTTTTTTGTTTGTTTGTTTTTGCAGTTTTTGGCTGGGGCTGGGTTTGAACCCGCCACCTCCAGCATATGGGGCCTGCGCCCTACCCCTTTGAGCCACAGGCGCCGCCCAGAAGCTTTTTTCTTTTTGAAATTTATTGGGTCTTATTTTATTGGACTTTATTAAAAAAAATTTTTTTTTTTTTTTTTTTTGAGACAGAGTCTCACTCTGTTACCCTGGGTAGTGTGCCATGGCATCATCATAGTTCACAGCAACCTCAAACTCTCCTCAGTTCTCTATCTTTAGTAGAGATAGGGTCTTCCGCTTGCTCAGGTTGGTCTCAAACTTGAGCTAAGCAATCCACCAATCTCAGCCTCCCAAAATGGTAGGATTACATGCGTGAGCCACCGTGCCGGCCAGGAGCAGCCTTGATAGTGGTGGTCCAAGCAAGGCAGGCCTGTGGGGCAGATCCTGGGACACAGAGCATCTGGTTGGCTGGTTTCCAATGTCAGAACAGCCTTGGTCTCCACTACACTTGGGGGTGAGAGTTGAGCCCTTGGGATGTGCTGGGATGTCGTGGCCCACCAGGGCAGGGGCCTCCAATGGATACCAGCTTCCTTGCCAGTGTCACCGCTCCCCTCCCCCACTCACGCTGCTGCTTCTGCCGGGCTTTGTCGCAGATGGCGGGTCTCAGGTAGATCTTGCGCCCCTCCTGCGTGGCGCAGTCGAGGCCGCACACCACCACGCCCAAGCAGGACTTCTTGAGGATGCGGGAGTTGTGATTGTTGGTGTTGCGCATGGCCCAGCTGCTCAGGTGGCGCTGCGCGTTCTTGTCCTCCGAGCTGTACACGTGCTTCGCGTAGGAATCAGGCCACTCCTGGAACACGTCGGTCTTTTTCACGTTCTGACCAAAACACAGAGAACACTGTTACAGTTGAAGCCAGAAACCCAGCTGGCAATCGCGGGGGAGTCAGCGGGCGAATATGGTGTTATGGCAACTCAAGAGACGGGCGAGAGACCTTTGGCAGAGACCTACCCAAATTTAATTCTGCCGGAGGGGTCTGCAAGCCCAGCACCGCAGTGGCAAAGTCCCTGCTGTGTCTACCAGGCCTTTGGTCAGTGGACCAAAGTTAGTCCTAGCCTCTCCGAGTTCTACCAGTCGAGGTTTTCTCCAGCCCTCTGGGATGAAAGTAACGACTATTTCTCAGTCAGAATTTCTGAAGATGAACTAACTCTATGCTCTTATACAATAACCATGGAAAACATCGTGATGTAATGGTGATATGATGGCTTGTGCCACACTGCAGTCACTTTCCTGGGAATCCTGTGGATTCACGCAGAGTCACCAGAGATAGCAATGGAAACAGTGGCGAGCCCTGGTTCAGAGAGGTCCGAGGGACATTTCCTTCTCGGGGACCTTCCTTCTTCTCCACCCCCATGTTCATATGCCGCAAATGTGGCAGAGGAGGAAGGAAGAGCTTATTGTGAGGAGGCTTCTGGGTTCTTGTCCAAGACTGCGCTATTTCCCCAGGGCAATAAACGTCTCAGTAAACCCTTCTTTAAAAGGTAAAAGACAATGGCAATTTGTTCAAAGGACAAAATGTTAGTTTGTGAAATGAAAAGGTTCTGGAGATCTGTTGCTCAACAGTGTGCATATAGTCACCACCACTGTGCTGCAGACTGAATAAAGGGTAAGATGGGCTCGGCACCTGTAGTGCATTGGTTACGGGGTCAGCTACATACACCGAGGCTGGTGGGTTCAAACCTAGCCCGGGGCCAGCTAAACAACAATGACAACTGCAACAAAAAATAGCCAGGCATCATGGGGGGCACCTGTAGTCCCAGCTACTTGGGAGGCTGAGGCAGGAGAATAGCTTAAGTCTAAGAATTTGAGGTTGCTGTGAGCTGTGATGCTACAGCACTCTACCGAGGGTGACATAGTGAGATTCTGTCTCAAAAAAAAAAAAAATGGTTAAGATGGACTCACACCCATTGCTCAGTGGTTAGGGCATCAGACACATGCACCCGGGCTGGTAGGTTTGAACCCAGCCTGGGCCTGCTAAACAACCACCACCACCACCACAACAACAAAACAACAAATAGCTGGGCATCTGTAGTCCCAGCTACTTGGGAAGCTGAGGCAATAGAATCGCTTAAGCCCAAAAATTTGAGGTTGCTGTGAGCTATGACGCCACAGCAATCTACGGAGGACGATGTAGTGAGACTCTGTCTCAAAAACAAAAAAAAAAACACAATTAAGATGGTAAATTTTATGTTGTATTTTTGACTGTGATAAAATAATGATAGGCTGGACATGGTGACTTAAACCTATGATCCTAGCACTCTGGAAGGCCTAGGTGGGTGGATCACCTGAATTCAGGAATCCAAGACCAGACTGAGCAAGAGCTAGACTCCATCTCTAAAAATAGCTGGGCGTTATTGTGGGCACCTGTAATCCCAGCTACTCTGGAGGCTGAGGCAAGAGAATCACTTGAACCCAGGAGTTGGAGGTTGCTGTGAGTTATGACCACACCACAGCACTCTACCCAGGGCAACAGAGGCTCTGTCTCAATACTACTACTACTAATAATAGGTCAGTAATGCGGCACCCTCAATTCTCATAGCGTAAGTTATTTCAATTTCTGTGCTATTTCTGTATCTATAAAATAGAGGTGAGACTTGACTACTTCAAGAGCTGTTCTGAAGATTAAATGTGATAATATATGTAGCATTTCTAGCACAGCCCCTAGTGTGCTGTGAGCTGTAACTGTTAGTCCCGGATGCTGTGGTTCCTGGGCCTCACACTAGTGCACAGAGACAACATGTGACAGGCCCTGCCTGGTTCCTAGAACGAGATAATCAGGCAATCTAAGTGGTCAGGCTTAGGCTGTGCCCATCACAGATGGCTGGCATGGTATGAGAAAATTTTTCACCTAGAAGATTCTAGAAGCTTAAAATAGAAAACTCTAGAAGATCCAGAAGGAGGGATTAAGGTGCCTCTCCTTTGTTTTCCCAAAAAGAAAGCACAGCATAGAGTATGAAAAAAGACGGACAAATTTTAGAAGGAAAGAAGTAAACATCAGTGTCGGAATGGATAGGCATTGAATTAGACTTCAAGTTTAGAATGTGTCAAAGAACTTTGTAACATGAGACTCTGGGCAAGTGACTGTCTCTGAAGTCTCATTTTTGTTCTCTCTAAAATGGGGACATTGATAAAGCCTGCCTCACGAAAGTGCTGTGAAGAACAGATGCATTGTAAACTTCAGTCCCACGTCATGACATTTGTTTGAATGGAATGTCACAGGGAGTGGGACAGTCTGAGGAAATACAAATGAGAGGTTTTATGTACATGTGAGGAAGACACTTCAGTGGTTAAGAGCTATGGTCTGCAAACTAGGGACAGTGGGCCAAATCCAGCCCCCTGCCTGTTTTTGTAAATAAAGTTTTATCGAAACATCGCTATCTATGGTCATTCATTTAAGTGTTGTCTATGGATGCTTTTATACCACCACAGCACAGTTGAATAGTAGTGGCAAAGACCGTATGTTTCATGGAGCCTAAAATATTTACTACCTGGCTCTTCACAAAAGGTTTGAGACTCCTGGCCATGAGTGTGGACTGTGGGGACATATTGACTGGGTATGAGTTCTAAGAGGATCCTTTCCTTTAAATTGCCTCTGTCTCCTGCTCTGTAAAATGGAGGTAACAGAATTACCTCACAGGACTGTTTTGAGGATTGGACAAAATAATATACACAAAGCACCTCAAACAGAGCCTGGCTCCACCTTCATGGTAGCTATGGTGCTACAAGATCTGGAGCCACACACACTCAGCCACTTTAAACCCTGCCAAGAGGAATGTAAGACAAGCATCCATGCCCCCATAAAGCAAAAGTTTAATTGGGGCTGGGTGTAGTGGCTCACACCTGTAATCTTCGCACTCCGGGAGACCAGGGTGGGTGGATCCATTCATTGAGCTCAGGAGTTAGAGACCAGCCTTAGCAAGAGCAAGATCCTGTCTCTACTAAATATAGAAAAAATAGCCAGGTGTAGTGGCACATATCTATCGTCCCAGCTACTTGGGAGGCTAAGGGAAGAGAATTGCTCAGAGTTCGAGGTTGCTGTAAGCTATGATATCACAGCCCTCTGCCCAAGGCAACAAAGTAAGACTCTGTCCCCCCAAAAGAGTTAAATAAATAAAGATTTCAAAAATAACTAAGAACACAAGTTTACTTGGTATATCTGTTGTACCATGACCCTTCCTCTCAGAGCAATGACAATGGCTGCCTTCGACCCTTCAAGTGCTGTGTTATAACAACTGTAACATGGGAAGGTGGATGGGAGAAAATCCAGTGGGGTGGCACTTGGACACATCCCTCTTGGTCCATTAGGCAGCTACACTAGAGTTTCCTGGAAGGAGGCAGCATCAGGCCATGATGCTGATTGGACCATCTGCTTTTCCCCAGTTTTTCCCTTACTTCCCTGATTCCCTGGTAATTCTGGGCTGGATAAGATTCCAATGCCTTCACCCCTCCTGCTCTCTGCACCCACCTTCTCACCTCTTCCTTTTTTAAAAACAGACAAGGTCTCTCGATGTTGCCCATGCTGGCCTGGAACTCCTGCTCAAGAGATCTGAGTAGCTGCAATTATAGGCACCTATCACCATGCCTGGGTTTCTTCTTTCTTCTGACCCAAAGCCCCAAACTATGCTCTGTTTTCTGTCACAGAAATCCCATAGAAAGCATAATAAAGGGCAGCGCCTGTGGCTCAGTGAGTAGAGCACTGGCCCCATATACTGAGGGTGGCAGGTTCGAACCCAGCCCCAGCCAAACTGCAACAAAAAATAGCTCAGCATTGTGGCAGGTGCCTGTAGTCCCAGCTACTCGGGAGGCTGAGCAAGAGAATCACCTAAGCCCAGGAGTTGGAGGTTGCTGTGAGCTGTGATGCCATTGCACTCTATTGAGGGCGATAAAAGTGAGACTCTAAGTGAGTCTCTTAAAAAAAAGCATAACAAAGCATGTTATATGTACAGCTTCTGTAAATTGACCACCCAAGGGACTATAACAAACTGGTTAACATAAGGAACTGGGCCTACTATACAGCTGCATACATGTGGTGTGTGTCTGATCTATGAAAATTAGGTCAACTTAAGGAGGTAGTCAGTGTAGGGAAATGTTCAACTATGGAAGGTCTACTGTAATTTGAAATAATAAAAATGCAGATTAAAACATTAAACTGGAGCGGCGCCTGTGGCTCAAAGGAGTAGGGCGCCAGCCCCATATGCCAGAGGTGGAGGGTTCAAACCCATCCCCGGCCAAAAACTGCAAAAAAATAAAAAAATAAAAATAAATAAATAAATAAAACATTAAACTGCATATTTCCCTCTAATTACTTGGGCTATAAAAAAGTACTGGTGAATTTGAATTATTGCAATACAAAGCACAGGTGTCAGGATAGTAGAGACAAAGGGCAAGGTGGATTTAGAGAAAAGTTGGAATTTTTATGTTGCAAAGGTGAATGGCCCCTTCAATCTGGTCAGTGCCAGAAATTCCGTGAACCAGGAGGACAGGAATATATTCATGAGAGCGTCTCAGATGTTCCTAGTAAAGCAAAGACGCTGCTTTGAGAGGAAGAAACGATCTCAACCATCCTCCTAAGCTCTTTTTTTTTTTTTTCAGAGACAGGGTTATGCTCTGATGCCCAAGTTGGAGTGCAATGGCTTTTCACAGGCCCAGTAAACAGCACAGTTCTAGGAGCTAGGACTACTGGCATGCACCACCACCCTGGCTAATTTTCTTTTTCTTTTTTTTTTTTGTAGAGACAGAGTTTCACTTTATGGCCCTCAGTAGAGTGCCGTGGCCTCACACAGCTCACAGCAACCTCCAACTCCTGGGCTTAAGCGATTCTCTTGCCTCAGCCTCCCGAGTAGCTGGGACTACAGGCGCCCACCACAACGCCCGGCTATTTTTTGGTTGCAGTTTGGCCGGGGCTGGGTTTGAACCCGCCACCCTCGGTATATGGAGCCAGCACCTTACCTACTGAGCCACAGGCGCCGCCCCACCCTGGCTAATTTTCTAAGCTTGTTTTTTCCTTTTTTTAAGACAGAGTCCTTGGCATCAGCCTAGCGCACAGCAACCTCATACTCTTGGGTTCAAGTCATCCTTCTGCCTCAGCTTCCCTAGTAGCTGGGACTACAGGCGCCCACCACAATGCCCAGCTAATTTTTCTATTTTTAGTATAGACGAGTTCTAACTCTTGGTCAGGCTGAACTCAAGTGATTCTTCCTCCTTGGCCTTCCAGAGTGCTGGAGTTACAGGAGTAAGCCACCACGCCTGACCATTTCCAAGGCTTTTTTGATAGCCCTTGCATTGCTACACTAGTTTTCTAGTTCTGTTAATAATACAGTGATAGGGCGGCGCCTGTGGCTCAGGGAGTAGGGTGCCGGTCCCATATGCCGGAGGTGGCAGGTTCAAACCTAGCCCCGGCCAAAAAAAAAAAAAAATAATAATAATAATACAGTGATAATTTTAACAGTGTATGGGCCAAAAAAATTACTACAGGTAAACGTATTTATGTCAAGCTAGTCTGTGGGTTCTTTTTTTTTTTTTTTTCAATTTTTTAGACAGTGTCTCACTCTGTTGCCCTTGGTAGAGTGCCATGGCAGCATAGCTCACAGCAACCTCAAACTCTTGGGCACAAGTGATCCCTTTGCCTCAGCCTCCCAAGTACCTGGGACTGCAGGGGCCCACCAGTCTCTGGGTTATTATTTCATGCCCAGTCTTTTTGCCTGGAAGTTTTAGTGCGATCTTTGATGTCTTTTTACATTGAAATTAGTGTAATTTCAGATCCCAGATTCCAATGATATAAGGGAACCACATATCAAATGGATGACAGTGATTTCTGAAAGCCTTTTAAGTTTAAGGCCTCAGAGAGGTAAATTTTAAAAGAAAGTATTATCATTTCTTCATCTTGATGAATGAATCCCCATTGAATATTTTCTTCTTTTTAGAGCCTTTGTTTATCTTAATTTCTAACTTTTCATGAGTAACTCTTTGTTTTTCCTCTTGGTTAAGAAGTTTATAATTGAAAGGGAATATTCCTAAGGTTTCTTACATGTAAATCTAATTTATATTTTGTAATCTTATGGGTAACATCATTGGGGAGTTAATTGATATTTCTGATGCTTCTGTGTACACATTTATACTACGAGATTTAACTCACTAAAATCTTTGTAACTAAGCAATCCTAGCACAGTCATCATCATCCTTTAATTATAATTAATTACTTGAAGCTTTTTTTTTTTGAGATAGAGTTTCATTCCGAGTAGAGTGCCATGGCGTCAGTACAGATCACAGTACCTCAAACTCTTAGGTTCAAGCGATCCTCTTGCCTCAGCCTCAGGAGTAGCTGGGACTACAGGTGCCACCTGCCACAGTGCCTAGCTAGTTTTTCTATTTTTAGTAGAGATGGGGTTTTGCTGTTGCTAAGGTTGATCTCGAACTCCTGAGCTCAAGCAATACACCCACCTTGGCCTCCCAGAGGGCTAGGATTACAGGTGTGAACCACCACGCCCAGCCTAGCTACTTGAAATTTTTAAGTGTACCTGAAGGATTAAGTATATACAATTAATAAATAAATATGTGAAATAAGGTATCAAAAAATGTCTATATTATCATGTTATTATTTTATAAAATTGATTTTTTGGGTTTTTTTTTGAGACAGCCTCAAGCTGTCACCCTGGGTAGAGTGCTGTGGTGTCACAGCTCACAGCAACCTCCAACTCCTGGGCTTAAGCAATCCTTGCCTCAGTCTCCCAAGTAACTGGGACTGCAGGCACCCACCACAATCCCCGGCTATTTTTAGGTTGTAGTTGTTATTGTTGTTTGGCGGGCCCGGGCTGGATTCAAACCCGCCAGCTCTGATGTATGTGGCTGGCGCCTTAGCTGCTTGAGCTACAGGTGTCAAACCTATGAAATTGACTTTTATTTTAAATGTAGTCTGTTCTCATATAAAGCAATTATCTTCCAGGTTCTCTTTAATTATATAAATAGCTTATTAATTCCTTATAAATAAATGTTTCCAACTAGAGCAGGGGTAACAGATACACCTTTAAGCAAACTGGATATAAGTAACAAAAAATTAGTTATTTAGATGTTATTTATGGAGAACAGAAAAAACATACACAAGCATTTATTTTGATTTACATACAAGTTTTTAGGAACTTCTGTCTTCTGGGCCAAGAGGAAATCAAATGCCAAGTATTATCAAAGAAAGAAATTCAATTCAAGAAGATGTTTTTGTGTTTGCTCAAGAATTATTCCACAGACTAATCCTGCTATTTTCTGCCTTAAACAAGGAAGCAAGACTCAGGACAAAGTTCCATTTGTGCTTTGAACACACTAAGCCAAGCCAAGCTAGTCCAGCTTTCTGTATTTTTTTTTTTTTTTTGAGACAAAGTCTCCAGCTGTCACCCTGGGTAGAGTTCTGTGGCGTCATAGCTCACAGCAACCTCCAACTCTTGAGTTCAATCAATCTTCTTGCCTCAGTTTTTCTATTTTTAGTAGAGACGAGGTCTCGCCTTTGCTCAGGCTGGTCTCAAACTTGTGAGTTCAAGCAATCCACCTGCCTTGGCCTTCCAGAGGGCTCGGATTAAAGGCATGAGCCACTGCACCTGGCCTAGCCCAGCTTTCAAACTCTGTCACCTCCCTTCCTCTTCTATTTCCCTTCTCTTCCTTTTCTTACTCCAATAGCCAAGCAAAGGACTGTCTGGGCAGCACACAGTAGCGAGCCTCTGCTACCATAGATGGGATTAATGGTTCTATTCCCACCACACCAGAAACACAGAGCAGCAGAATAATTCGGGCCCCAGTAGTGGAGACCCCAGGACCCTCAGATCCCACACAAACAGACCTATTCCCAGAAAGTTCAAATAAGGTCAAGAAGAATGCTAAGCAAAGAGGGCAAAGTCATGGAAGTCCCCATCAAACCAACGACAATGTGACTGGATCATGCAGTCAGATAATAATTGACAAGAATTCTAGAATCTGGTTGACCTCTTAGCTCCCTAGCACCAAGACACATGATTATTACCAATGGCACATTCTGATTACATGTGGCCACATGAATTCACAGGAAGAGCTCAATTATTCACATTTGTTCATAATTTTGGGCTCATCCTCTGCGGAGACGAAGGAAATGTTGTTAAAATCACAATCCAGGAATGAACAAATCAGACCTATGGCCCCCTTGAGATCAGCTCTACTATTCTATTTTAGACAATGTTTTTTCTCTACAAAAAAAAAAAAAGTGCCTAAACTTGCAATGGTGTAAGTGAATGGCTTTGTGTGGCTTTGACTGTGGGCTTAATCTGAAGACTGCTCAGTGCTTAGAACAAAATGATTCAGGGTGTTTGCCAGCTGTCCTGCTACTGGAACAACTTGTACTCAGAGAAACTGGCCGGTATTAAAATGCAGTGAAAGGGGTACTATCGCTCTCTAGTGAAAGAGTGCTATTTAGGAAGAAAAAAAAAAAAAAACAACTTGAATTTATTTCCCAATTTCAACCAAAGAAAAGAAATTTCTTAGAGATTCCAGGCTTTCTTGTTAAGAATTACCATCAGTATAAATGGGAGTGTGACACTATCTGGGACCATGCGATTCACATTTTTAATGAAGGTAAGACTAAATAAGCACTAGACATTAGCTGCATGGACCCAACAACCCTAAAGTAATTATATTTGAACTTTCCAAGTGCAAATGTAATTTAAGAGGAATAGGAAGGAAGAGTACAACCGGCATATCACGCTGGCCTGGAGCAAACAGACTTTTATCAGTGATGATTTTGAATAAGTCAAGTGCCAGCAGTTCTGGGCTGACTCGCTAGGGATTGTGTTAGAGAGAAATGGAATGGAAGTAGAGGAGTGTCCAGAAACAAGTGGAATTTGAAGATCTGTAGAGACATAGGCAACTAAAAGAAGGAAGAAATGTGCATAAAACAAACACAGGGAAGAAAGATTTACTGAGGGCGTGGAAAATTGAAAGGTCTTTCTAAGCCCTAGAATCTGATCATGATGTTTTCCAACTCAATAGCCCTATGGCTTCCTCCTACCTATAAAATAACCGACTCTTCTTAGCATAGCCTGTTTCCGAACAGCCAGCCAGCCAATAGTGCCCTAGCTATCCTTGCTGGATGTCTGTGCACGACTTCCTCAAGCATACATAACTAAGACTCTCCCAATGCTGGTGCCCTACAAGGGCCTTGATCATCCAAGCCATTTGCCAGAGTCACTACCTTGCTCCCCAGGCCAGAGTCAGGCTGAGTTATACTCTCCCTCTTTCAAGCCCTTCTAGCATTTTTGTACATAGCATTGATTCTCCATTTGGGCAGTGATCTTGTCTCCCTTGCTCAGATCATGAGCATTTGCATGGACATTCACACAGCTCAGTGGCCCTGGTATCCCTTGAGCCTGCTACAGTGTCTGGTATGTTTCAGCTATTCAAAAATATCTGATGTTGGCTCGGCACCTGTGGCTCAAGCGGCTAAGGCACCAGCCACATACACCTGAGCTGGCGGGTTTGAATCCAGCCCGGGCCCGCCAAACAACAATGACGACTGCAAACAAAAATAGCCCGGCGCTGTGGGGGGTGCCTGTAGTCCCAGCTACTTGGGAGGCAGAGGAAGGAGAATCGCTTGAACCCAGGAGTTGGAGGTTGCCGTGAGCTGTGATGCCATGGCACTCTGCTCAGGGTGACAGCTTGAGGCTCTGTCTCAAAAAAAAAAAAAAAAAAAAATCTGATGTTGCAGCAAGGACATCACTGCTCACTGTTGTCAAAAATTAACCTCTAGGGCAGCGCCTGTGGATCAGTGGGTAGGGCGCCGGCCCCATATACCGAGGGTGGCGGGTTCAAAGCTGGCCCCGGCCAAACTGCAACAAAAAAATAGCCGGACGTTGTGGCGGGCGCCTGTAGTCTCAGCTACTCAGGAGGCTAAGGCAAGAGAATTGCCTAAGCCCAAGAGTTAGAGGTTGCTATGAGCTGTGATGCCATGGCACTCTACCCAGGGCAACAAAGTGAGACTCTGGCTCTAAGAAAAAAAAAAAAAAATTAACCTCTAAGGCCAGGTGCAGGGCTCACATCTGTAATCCTAGCACTTTGGGAGGCCAAGGCAGGAGGATCACTTGAGGCTAGGAATTCAAGAATAGCCTGGACAATACAGAAAGACCCCATCTCTACTAAAACATTTAAAATGAGCTGGGCGGGCGGCGCCTGGGGCTCAGTCGGTAAGGCGCTGGCCCCATATACCGAGGGTGGCGGGTTCAAACCCGGCCCCGGCTGAACTGCAACCAAAAAATAGCTGGGCGTTGTGGCGGGCGCCTGTAGTCCCAGCTACCCGGGAGGCTGAGGCAGGAGAATCGCTTAAGCCCAGGAGCTGGAGGTTGCTGTGAGCTGTGTGATGCCACAGCACTCTACCCGAGGGCCATAAAGTGAGACTCTGTCTCTACAAAAATAAAAATAAAATAAAATAAAATAAAATGAGCTGGGCATGATGACATATGCCTATAGTACCAGCTACTCAGGAGGCTGAGGCAGGAGGATTTCACGAGGCCAGGAGTTCTAGGCTGCTCACACCACTGTACTCCAGCTCAGGTGACAGAACAAGACCCTGTTTCTAAAATATGAATTTAAATTAAGGTGGTGCCCGTAGCTCAGTGGGTACGGCGCCGGCCACATATACTGAGGCTGGCAGGTTTGAACCCAGCCTGAGCCAGCTAAAACAACAATGACAACTGTAACAAAAAATAGCCAGGTGTTGTGGCAGGTGTCGGTAGTCCCAGCTGCTTGGGAGGCTGAGGCAAGACAATCACTTAAGCCCAAGAGTTGGAGGTTGCTGTGAGCTGTGACGCTACGGCACTCTACCCAAGGTGACAACTTGAGACTCTGTCTCAAAAAAAAAAAAATGAATTAAGTAAAAAAATTAACCCATCAATCTTGGTATGGCTGAGGTATTTAAAGGGATGTGGAGTTTCTCAGACCAGAAGATATAATTGGCATTTGGGTAACCATCTTGAAACTTGAAGGATGTGAGAGTTTGAATGGAAAAGGAATTTGCCTACATATTACAGAAGTAATAATTCTGGTAAGAATATAAAATTATAAGAAATAAACTACAGACTATTTCTGTAGGTGGGACAGAGAATGAAGTTGGGAAAAATTACCATAATAACAAGCCATTTCATTTTAAACAGTATTTCTTTATGCCCAAATAGGTGATCTGAGGAATATCCGTCCCCCAAGAGGCCCCAGGAAAAAAGAGGTCAAAAATAAGTTGGAACAACACTGCCTAACACAACTTCCTCTTAGGAGAGCCACCAAAGCACAGGCTGGTGAGAAAGTCCCCAACTCTGCAGCGAAGAAATCCGTTTAACTTGGTTGAACCTAGTCTTGTCTTTCTTTACAATATCTATTAAAATTGAACTCTGGGAACACGCTGAGGGAGCTCTGCTCTAAACAGCTTAGAGGCGGAGGCCGAGTATGCGAGGAATTACTGTTTTTATTTCTCAAGAGGAGGTAGCTGAGACTTACGAAAATCAATTTGTCCAGAGTCACACGGATCGTGAGCAATGGAGCCATATTGGTTAAGGAATTCCATGGTCATCGTTTATCGTTTAGTACGTGCCAGCCATGAGGCTGACATTTCTGGAGTCCTAGACTATTAGAACTAAGAGGTACATGGGAGATCATTTGGTGCATTCCCCTCATTTTCAGAAGAGGAAAAAAGTTTCAGAAAAGGTAAACGATGCCCCCAAGGCTCTGTAAATATAAAGAAGTAGAACTAGAATTTAAATCCAGGCCTCTTGTCTCCAAGTCCTGAGCTTTTCATAGTGTACCCCTGTCTCCAGATGTGCTCGTGAAATATAAAATCTAATATGTTTGGAACTCCAAGTCCTTTTATTTTTTACCTCATCTGGTTTTGATATGATTCCAGAATCAACGGGGATATTTGCATTTTTAATCATTTTCCCTGGTATAGTTAATAAATGGAATGGCATTTAGCTATTTCTATAAACAATCTTGGTTCTTTATCTATGAACTATAAATAATATGTTTCCCAAACCGAAGGTATATTTTTGTAAATTTCTCAGTTTTATGTCTTGGGTAGCTGCAAATACTTTCATTTTTGGAAATTCATGTTGGAACGTGAACTTTTATGAGCCTCGTTTCTCCTACAGGGAAGTAGTTCTTCCTCTCCTGTTTATGGATCTGATATGGATCCTGTCTCCCAGAAAAATGCATGTTAAGACAGATACAGTGTCACCCACCATTTCAGGGAGTTCTCAGACTCTATGGAAACCTCTGTTCTAGAATGTGACATTGCAAAGTCTTCCATGTATCTGCTCACTTCAACTCCTTTTTTTTTTTTTTTTTTTTTTTTTGAGGCAGAATATCACTCAGTTGCTCCAGGCTAGAGTGCCCTGGCATCAGCCTAGCTCACAGCGACCTCAAACTGTTTCCTGGACTCAAGTGATTCTCCTGCCTCAGCCTCCTGAGTAGCTGAGACTACAGGCACCCAATCACAATACCTGGTTAATTTTTCTATTTTTAGTAGAGATGGGGTCTCACTCTCGCTTAGGCTGGTCTCAAACTCTTGACCTTAAGGGATCCTCCTGCCTCTCAGAGTGCTAGGATTATAGGTGTGAGCCACTCCACCCGTCTTTAAACTCTTGATTTTGTATCTGTCTAGTTTCTATCTAGGAGCTGTAATAATGAAATTAGGAATAGGCAGAAATATAGGTACCTGATCCAAGACTAATTAACAGTTAAAGTTCCTTCAAGGCATTTACAATAATTGCAATACCAGTTCAGAGCAACTAGAAACACAAATTCCTAAAATGGATATTTGCATGATTCAGCTGTGGATTACTACATGGGAAGCGAGGCCCATTTTTTTGGCTTCTAGTTCTCCCAAGACCTACTGACAGAGGATGTAGGTGAATTTAAGGAGAAGCATGAAGAGAAATAAAAGAAACTTTTCCGGGGCGGCACCTGTGGCTCTGTGGCTCAAAGGAGTAGGGCGCCAGCCCCATATGCCAGAGGTGGCGGGTTCAAACCCAGCCCCAGCCCAAAAAAAAAAAAAAAGAAACTCTTCCTTTGAGTAAAAATCTGAAATATTTACAAATCAAGGCAGTGGATCTCCATTCTTTCTCCCATGCATAGGATAATCCAAATTCCTTGTTCCCCAGAATCAAGAAGACTGACTTTTTTATTACTTGGTACTGGCTGGTGTCTAGCCTAAGCCTTCCTAGTTATTTTTCAAACAACTTCTAGTAAAAACATCTTAAATGCCAAGAATGGAAGATAAGGGAATCAGGAATGATCCACACACACAAAAAATCAGTTTTAAACAACTAATGCTTTCAATCAAATTAAGAATTAACGAGTCAATTGCCAAAGAAGGCAAAGAAAACATGAAAAGAAAGTTACTTTATATTTGAAAAGCAACCCAGTATGTGTATGAAATTTATAAAAGTTCTAGAAGAGTGTACTAGAGTATACCACCAAAGTCACTATCATTTGGATCCCAGTTAGACACAGATTTGGGTTAGAATCATTATGATAGCAAATATGGTTATAAAGCAACTTGTGCATAATGAGGAGTCAATTACGAGCAGATAAATTATCCTGAACTTTATCTGAGCCAAGCCATCTTTGAAAGTAAAGGGAAATAGCACTTTCTTTGACTCAGTCTATAGCTGGGGGAATCTGGTAAGTGAAGAACAGCTCAAATTGTAGGTCTTATCATCTCTTAAAATTCCTTTGTCAGATGTCCAGCTAAACCTCTAGAAAAGGAGTTTACCCAGCTGGGACTCTTACTAAGGTCTTTGTAGGTCTTAACACATTAATAGTCAAGTCTTTATAGCCAAATGCTGAAAGTATTTTTTTATTTTTTTATTTTATTTTTTTTTTGTAGAGACAGAGTGTCACTTTATGGCCCTGGGTAGAGTGCCGTGGCCTCACACAGCTCACAGCAACCTCCAACTCCTGGGCTTAACGATTCTCTTGCCTCAGCCTCCTGAGTAGCTGGGACTACAGGCGCCTGCCCCAACACCCGGTTATTTTTTTTGGTTGCAGTTCAGCCGGGGCCGGGTTTGAACCCACCACTCTCGGTATATGGGGCCGGCGCCTTACCGACTGAGCCACAGGCACTGCCCGAAAGTATTTTTTTAAAATTAGGTCTCACCGTTACCCAGGCTGAAATACAGTGGCAAGATCATAGTTCATTGTAACCTTGAACTTCTGGGATCTCAAGTGGTCTTCCTGCCTCAACCTCCCAAGTAGCTGGGACTATAGGTACATGCCATCATGCCTGTCTGATTTTTCTATTTTTGTAGAAATAGAGTCTTGCTATATTGCACAGACAGGTCTTAAACTTCCTGCCTCAAGCCATCTTTCCAGTTTGGCTCCCGAAGTGCTAGGATTACAGGTGTAACCCATCGGCCCCTGCCAGATTCTTACAGTGAGTACATACCTGTGGCAGTTTCATATCATTAATATCCCAGTTTAACATGTCTTTGTCTTCAGAATCAAAATCATCAGGTTCCATGATAAGGTCAAGCCACCCAAGGTTTTGGTCTATTCAACTCCTCTCAGAAGTGCTTATGAATTTTGCTCTCAAAGATTCTTTATCCACTTCAGCAGCTTAGGCCAGGAAACTGTTTTCTGAGGCTAAAAAATAATACTTTTATTAACAGTGACCATTAAAGAGATTAAAAAAACAACACTCACTTGCCAGAAAAATGTATTTCATTAACGTTTTTGCAAGGGCTAACATATTAATAAAAAACAACACTTAGAAGCCATTAGCAATCTTGTTGAAATAAAGTGTGACCATCAGGAATTAGAAGCACCTGGTCATTGCCTGGGATTGCATTCTCATTGCAAGATCCAGGCTGTGAAGGCCTTAGTAGGGATCACTGTCACCTGTAACCAGTGGTTAAGGTCTTTTACTCCATAAACCTGTGTTGGGGCAGGAGGAGAGCTGACTTGGAGCTGTTTCCACAGACACACCTTCATGAATCAGCTAATAAGTGGTTGAAGTTACAGGAGGGAAACTCACGTCTGACTATCTCGAAGTATTTGTTTTTAAATCCAAATTACCACAGAGATTAATTTTGGTCTCCTCAGCAAATCCTGTGTGCATTGTCTATCTTCAAGTATCATCAACTAATATGCTTACTTTCAATTCCTCTGAAGCTGGGTTTCTTTTTTTTTTTGAAGTTTTTTTGGCCAGGGCTGGGTTTGAACTCACGACCTCCAGCATATGGGTCGGTGCCCTACCCCTTTGAGCCACAGGTGCTGCCCTGAAACTGGGTTTTCATCCTTGTTGACTTTTTTGTTTGTTTGTTTTTTTAGACAGTCTCTCTTTGTTGCTCCTGGTAGAGTGCTATAGCGTCATAGCTCACAGCAACCTCAGACTGTTGGGCTCAAGTTATTCTCTTGCCTCAGCCTCCCAAGTAGGTGGGACTACAAGTGCTTGCCACAATGCCCGGGCTATTTTTAGAGATGGGGGTCTCACTCTAGCTCAAGCTGATCTGGAACTTCTGAGCTCAAGAGATCCGCCTGTCTCGGCCTCACAAAGTGCTGGGATTACAGGCATGAGCCACTGTGCCTGGCCCCACTATTGACATTTTGGACCTGACAATTGCTGTGGAGGGCTACCTTGCGCAGTGTTTGGAATGTTTAGAATGCTACTCATTAGGTGCCAGTAGCAGTCCTCCCTACTCTCAGTTGTGACGGCCAAAAATATCTCCAGACAAATGTCCAGGTGGGGTGTAAAATTACCTGTTTGAGAACTGCTACTTTAAAATAGTGTTTCTCACCTTGCACCTATAATCTCAGCACTCTGAGAGGCTGAGGCACAGATCACTTGAGCTCAGGAGTTAAAGACCAGCCTGAGCAAGAGCGATACCTCATCTCTACAAAAAAATAGAAAAACTAGCCTGGAGTTGTGGCGGACACCTGTAGTCTCAGCTACTCGGGAGGCTGAGGCAAGTGGATCACTTGAGCCCAAGAGTTTGAGGTTGCTGTGAAGTATGACACCAGGGCACTTTACCAAGGGTGACAAAGCAAGACTGTCTCAAAAATAAATAAATAAGTAAATAGTTTTTCTCAACCTTTGTTTAACCTACAGCACCCTTTAAGACTTCCTCGCTTAATCTTCAACAATATCCCTCTCCTTACTCTCTCAAGGTTGTCTTACTTCTTTGATTAAATTGCATTATGTAGGCTCGGTGCCTGTAGCTCAAGCGGCTAAGGCGTCAGCCACATACACCAGAGCTGGTGGGTTCAAATCTAGCCAGGCCTACCAAACAACAATGACAACTACAACCAAAAAATAGTTGGGCATTGTGGTGGGCACCTGTAGTCCCACCTACTTGGGAGGCTGAGGCAAGAGTATCACTTAAGCCCAGGAGTTGGAGGTTGCTGTGAGCTGTGATGCCATAGCACTCTACCCAGGGCAACAGCTTGAGGCTCTGTCTCAAAAAAAAAAAAAATTGCATTATGGAGATGATATTTTAAACTGCTTGTGCAAATCACATTTCTTTCCTCATGAGAAATACTGCTGTAATTTCTAACTATGATAGACTCAAGGGGATTTACAAAAGAAGGAAGGAACGGAGGGAGGGAAGGAAGGAAAGAAGGAAAGAAGGAAAGTAAATATGAAATGCTCTATCCTGAGTGAAACAAAATGAATCCTTTTGCAGATGCAACGTGTTTGTTAGTAGAATAGAAAGTGAAGCATGTTTATGTGTATCACACTTCCATTTGTTGGTACTTTTATATAACCAAGGGGCATGCTTATGTTATGGACAGATACTTAACAGTAAACTCAACCCCCAAGTTAGATTAATAGCCTAAACTTTAGCAAGACTCCGTTCTTTAGCTATTTAGATGGCTGTACCAGGGTCACTACCATCTTAGCATATCAATTCTAATATTTATTAATCACTGAACTCTACTGAGGGATCATGTATGTATATAGAAGGCTGTTGACCTAAACATATAAATGAAGTTTTTGACTAGTAAATAAGAAGATAAACTGAGTCCCTTCCTTCCCTCTCCCACTTAGCCATACTCAGCTAGTGCTCTCAGACTCAAAGGCCACTAAGAAGTTCCTGCTCCATGATTAGACACTGATGTTCAAAACCATATCCCCAGGGATTTTAAGTAAAACTCTATTGAGTTCTGGGCAGCGCCTGTGGCTCAGTCGGTAAGGCGCCGGCCCCATATACCGAGGGTGGCGGGTTCAAACCCGGCCCCAGCCAAACTGCAACCAAAAAATAGCCGGGCGTTGTGGCGGGCGCCTGTAGTCCCAGCTACTCGGGAGGCTGAGGCAAGAGGATCGCTTAAGCCCAGGAGTTGGAGGTTGCTGTGAGCTGTGTGAGGCCACGGCACTCTACCGAGGGCCATAAAGTGAGACTCTGTCTCTACAAAAAAACAAACAAACAAAAAATAAATAAATAAATATAAAAAAAAACCAAAAAACCTCTATTGAGTTCCTGATGAAATTGAGTTCCTGATAAAGTGCCACAGGTTGACTTTAATTCAAAGGACATAAATAACAAGTACAGAGACACGAATCAAGCAGCAGTTTTATGTACTCACCTCTTAGACCAGTAACCGCAGTAACTCTGATGGCCCGAATTTTGTTAGAAATAATTGGGATAGATTTTTTTTTAAACCTTGGAAAATGAGATTCAGATTGTCAAAACTCAAACATTGTTAAAAGTCAAGGCAATGTAAATATAATCCTTTTGCTTTTAAATTAAGGGGCAAAAGAAGAACTAAAAAAAATCTTACGGCAGAAAAACTGTTGCTTTTTAGACCCCCCCCCCCCATATCAACTTTTGCCAAATGAATGAGCATTCATTTCACATTTCCCCGAAAGTTAAGAACAAAACAGAGACAAGGAGGAAAGGCTGTTTTATAGCTCTCGAACAAGTAAACTCAGTTTTCCTCCAGGATTAAAAAACTAAATTTTAGAGCACCTTGGCCAAAGTGTATTCAATTTGTATCATTTCTATGGAAAATGAAACCCCGCAGAAATGAGTTGGCCAGGTCCACATCCTTTCCATCTGCGTCTGCACAGATCTCTGGCTTCCTTACCTTCTGATTTCTTATGTGGACGTAGACAACAGTGTGTCATAAAAATCTCATCTCTGCGTCAGGTCTCAACAGGCTCTGGTCATTTTCTGAGCAGACGCTGTTCCCTATTCCAGGTCAGGGTACACTATGTTAATGAGCTCTGGCAACGGTCCAATCAAAATCCAGATGCTCCCAGCTCGGGATAGGTGAGAGCAGACTGGGGAGTCACTTAACCAGCCTGATTCTTCTCAGAATGTCAGCAATGTGATGAATATTCTACGGTGTGCCTCTGAACTTTCTCCTCTTTATGTTAAGAGTACATTTTAACTAAAATGGACATCAAAAAGAACCTCATGAGGAAGACAGGTATTTTATAGGTCGACCCCAAGGCAGACTGACTTACAGAAGAGCCTTCTTCCCCCAATATCTATCCCGCCTGTGTGCAGAGAGGTAATATGGTAGAAATTCAGCAGATAGTCAACATCTCCTCAACCAGAAACAATCCTATCCCTGGCAATGATTTCCCACTAATTCTGAGTGTTCTGATCCCCCCAAAATAGCTAACCCTTCCTTCTAGAAATATCCTCAGCCATAGCCCAAGTCAGTTCAGTTTATCTGCTATGTCTGTGAGTCTCTGGAGACACGAGAGAATTAAAGTCACTGAGAAGTTTGGTCTAATTAAAAAAACTGAACAGCCTCTCTCCCTTTCTCCCCATCGCGGTCTGTGCGATTGACTCCATTTCTCACTGTATCTTTTTTTTCTTTGTTTTTTTCCTCTCACCATGTCTTTTTTTTTTTTCTCACCGTGTCTTTTCACAAGACTTTCAGAATGAAGCGATTTCTAGCCAAGAAACAAAAGCAAAATCATACCATCCCCCAGTGGATTCGAATGAAAACTGGTAATAAAATTAAGCACAACCCAAAGAGCAGACATTGGAGAGGAACCAAGCTGGGTGTCTGAGGACTTGCACACGAGACGGCACAGATATTTATGCTGTACCAGCGTCACTACCATCTTAGCATATCAAGCTGAAAATGGCACTACTATCTGGACACGCAGACACATTTCATCAGGAAAATGATTTTTCTCTTTGCTCTGCACTGATAAGCTGGTTCGGTAATAGATATGGGAGCCCTTTTGTTTGAAAACAAAACCCAAAAAAGTTGAACAAAGATACTGAATAAGTTCAAGGTAATTTCATGCGTGAAACAGAGGCTGTCTAGAAGTAACGTAGAGAAAAAAGTTATTAAGCTGGAGGGAGGATCAGGGGAAACTCACCAGAATGATGAGTTGCTGGTCTTTTGAAGGGCAAATTGGAAGGCATCATGGAATGGAAGAGAGTATTTCAAGGATAAGCCATGGACCACATGACTAGGGGTGAGGGCCTGTCAGGAAGGCCCAGACTGTCAGAGGCAAGGCTTGGCAGGAAGGGATGAGCAAACCAGAAGGTAGAAACTTGGGAAGTGTCATGGTTGGGTGTTTTTTTTCTTGGGGGGGGGGTGTTATTTGTTTGGGGTTTTTTGTTTGTTTGTTTTTGTTTTTTGAGACAGAGTCTGTTGCCCTGGGTAGAGGTACTATGGAAGAATAGCTAATAGCAACCTCAAACTCCTGGGCTCAAGTGATCTTCTTGCCGCAGCCTCCCCAGAAGCTGGGACTACAGGCCTCTGCCACAACACCCGGCTAGTTTTTCTATTTTTTTAGTAGAGATATGGTCTCACTTGCTCTGGCTGGTCTTGACCTCCTGAGCTCAGGCGATCCCCCGGCCTTGGCCTCCCAAAGTGTGGAATTACAGGCATGAGCCACTGCGCCCACCTGACCAGTGTCACAGTTGTGTTGGGCAGCCCCTAAATGCCTTCTAGCAATGCTGAGATTTCTCACTTGTTTCTCTGTTCATGAATGAATGAATTCTTCTATCTGGAGTTTAAGACCCTGCATAATTTTCTAACACCTTATCTGACCCATCTTGTTCTCCTCTGTAGTCTCTTCCTTGGTCAGGAGGATCTTTCTCCATTCCTTAAACACAGGACAAAGCCTATCATTGTGCCAGCTGGCCAAAGAGAAAGGTCTACAGGGTCTAGCTCCAGCATCACCAAACAGGGCTGTGGGCAATAAATGGATAACAGGCAGGTCCAGCATGCTTATCCACTTGCTTACATGCTCTGATCTAGAGTCTCTTTTCCCATCCTTGTATCTAAACCCAAGCCATCCTTCAGGACTCCTGAAATGCCACCTCCTTATGAGACTTTCCTACACTATTCTAGAACACATGATTTAATTCTGTGAGGTTCCAGAACTCTTATCTCTGAGTTATTTGCTGTTTCATGTCACTAAGGACTAACATCTTTTTCTTATTAAAAAACAAATTCATGATCTTTTTTTAAAAAAAAAAGTCATATTCTCATCTCTCAAGGATTACCACTACTAACATTTTAGTCACGTCCTTTCAGACTTTTGTTTTCCCCAAGGTACATAACCAAGCAGATATTATCTGCATAGTTCTGGTCATTCTGTACATGCTATTCCTTTTTTTCCCCCCTGAGACAGGGTCTCACTCTATGGCCTGGGCTACAGTGCAGTGATGTTGTCATAGCTCACAGCAATCTCCAACTTCTGGGTCAAGTGATCCTCCTGCCTCAGCCTCCCAAGTAGTTAGGACTACAGGTGCATGCCACGATGCTAAGCTAATTTTTTGCAGAGACAGGGTCTTGCTCTTGCTCAGGCTGTGTTTTCGAACTCCTGACCTCAAGTGATTCTCTCGCCTCAGTCTCCCAGAGTGCTAGGATCAGAGGCATGAGCCACAGTGCCCAGGAGGCCGATATTGCTATTGATTGTTGGTAAGTGTTGGTCGTGGCTTCCCAGCTGGGCTGGTAGTTCCTTCATGACAAAGTTGATATCTCTCCATTTTCTTCTTCTCCTCACAGAAAGACCTATTGAATTTCCAGCTGCAGCATCAGAGCCATCTTTGTCCCAAGAACCAGCCCTACTCTGACCCAGGAGGAAACGAAGGGCTCTGTATCAATACCCCAATGGAGCTGTGACGTGTCCCAGACTGGTAATGGCATATTTGGTTTCATTTTTGTTTTGTAGAGACAGAGTCTCACTTTATGGCCCTTGGTAGAGTGCCGTGGCCTCACATAGCTCACAGCAACCTCCAACTCCTGGGCTTAAGCGATTCTCTTGCCTCAGCCTCCCGAGTAGCTGGGACTACAGGCGCCTGCCACAACGCCCAGCTATTTTTTGGTTGCAGTTTGGCCGGGGCTGGGTTTGAACCCGCCACCCTTGGTATATGGGGCCGGCGCCTTACCGACTGAGCCACAGGCGCCGCCCCCATATTTGGTTTCTTAAGACCAACTTCCCAACCAATTACCCAAATTCTTCCTATTGGATCTGCCATTGCTATTAATAACAATAATCCTTAGCAGCTGCCTTTGACTGAACACTTACAGTGAGTCAGGGGCCATGCCAAGCCCTCGCGTTATCACACTTGAACTTTACAGTACCCCATCAAGTTGACATGACTCTCATGATAACTCTTTTATGGAGGAAGAAGGCTCAGAGAAACAACATCACACAAGTATTTAAGTCACAGAGTGACGGCAGGATGCAGACACGTCTGTTGACCGCAGTACTGTGCTGGTCAATGTCCGGGGTGTATCTCAGTTCCATGTCACTCTTCCCACTGTGCCCCCTCCCTGGACATAGGAATCATTCTGCCAGGTTGCTAGAGGCCCTACTGCTTGGTAAGTGACCTCGACCACCAATGATTGGATTTCTCAGCATCCCATCTTATATTCCCTGTCACTGTAAGGTCTGCCTACTAAGATCATTGTGATTTTGTTCATCAACAGTGCTACTTGAAGCATTTTAGGCAGGATAATTATCCCCAGTATGTGACTGTCCCCTGCACTGAATCACCAGACACTAGATGCCAGCTGGGGCTACAATATTAATCATGAGCTGCTCCCTCCATGCGTTCAGAGGCCCAGGGCTCTCCTGACTCTGCTTCAGAACGGGGACTAGGGCTGACGGCTTTGCCCAGACTACCTACCACCTGTGGTTTCCAATTCACAGCCTTCAGAGACCTTGTTCCTCCTAAAGGATGACCTTCTTCTGTGCTCACTACTCTATCTTCCTAGTATCTGCCCTATCTCAATAGATGTTCCAGGCCCGACTTTCACCCACTTGCTCAGTCTTCCTTCCATTGTGTGCTTTTACTTAGCACTTATTATGTGTCAGGCATTGTTCCAAACACTTAATCCTCATAACCACCTTGTGAAATACGGTTTTTTAACTGATACGTAATTTTTATACATGCTTATTGGGTAATGTAGTATTTAGTCACATGGATAGAGTATATAATAGTAAAGCCTAGGTGTTCATCATCTCAATTATCATTTCTATGTGTTGGGAACATTTCACATCCTTTCTTCTAGCTATTTGGAAACTTACTTTTTGTTGTTGTTAACTATAGTCATCCAGGGCAGCACCTGTGGCTTGTGAATAGGGCGCCAGCCCCATATACCGAGGGTGGCAGGTTCAAACCCAACCCCAGTCAAAATGCAGCAAAAAAATAGCTGGACGTTGTGGCAGGCACCTGTAGTCCCAGCTACCTGGGAGGCTGAGGCAAGAGAATCGCCTAAGCCCAAGAGCTGGAGGTTGCTGTGAGCTGTGATGCCACGGTATTCTACCAAGGATGATACAATGAGACTCTGTCTCTAAAAAAAAGAAAAAAACTATAGTCATCCCACTCTGTTATCAAATATTAGAAAAAATAGGCAACACTTTACAAACGTGTCATCATTGTGCAGGGGACATGCTAATGTTCTCTATGTTGTTCCAACCTTAGTACATGTGCTGCCGAAGTGAGCACTACTATCATTAAGCTTTATTATTATTAAATTAGTATACAGAAACTGAGGTACAAAGAGGGAAAGTCACTTGATGTTTACAAGATCAATCTCTTAGCATCACAAACTGACATTGGTCAAAGGAGAATTATCGATGAGAGAAAAATGATGTGAAAAGTCAATTTTGTCGTGGTCGAGTGTGTCTATCTCACATTCTGATCCCTTCTGGTTATCGACATTCACCTGCCTCCTTATTTCACCATTTTTTAGGAAATTGCTTTCTCCCCCAGGCTATCCAGTAGAACGTTCTGTTCTTTCTGGCATGGGGCCCGACCTCCTGTTTTTCCCTGGAATTTTCCAAATTAGAGGTGGTGGAATTGCTCTTTCATCTCAGATGCCCAATTGTAAGCCTGACCTCGGACTTGCTGATGGTCATCGCTGTGGCCACGTGGCAGAATCTGAGAGAACAGAGCCAAGGAGAGGTGGGAGATGGACAAAGGCAGTCAAGCCCGAGGCCAGCTTCCATCTTCTCCATTCCAACTACGTGACCAAACAAATATCCTTTATTCTTTCACTCCTTTGAGTTGGGTGTCTTCAACTTACCCCTGTTAGAGATCGGCTACCACCATTCCCATCCTAGCCCAGGTAAGCCGGAATCTAGCCCAGACTTCAAAATAAACCATTCTTCCTTTTGCTTATGCCTAAACATACACATCCAAAGTGACTTGTCTAGCTCCCCTTAAACTTGGAAATTCTTCATAAAGTCTTGCCTGAATTCGTGTGCAGGACACAGAGTGGTCATTGCTGGCCTCACTGCACTGACCCAGTACGTTAGCTGCTGAAGCAAGTGATCAAGGCACTGCTCGGAGACCAGTTTTCTGTACTCTGTAAAACTGAACTTTGGATTTTTCCTTTAGGGTTTCTCAAATTGGAAGCCATCTGTGGCTCCCATGTGCAGTTTCTCCGATTTTTGTAGACCAAACTGCATCGTGCTAAGCTGGATTCCGAGCTGCACCTGTTCTGAGAAACAGGCTAACCAAGGGTTCTCTTTCTAAATCTCTGGGCAGAAAAGACAAACCTGCCTGACAGTTGAGATCCCTGGTTGATTGGAGAGCCCCTGCATGTCATATTGTGAAATTTCAAAATATGTATGGGTAAGACTTGAGAACTGTTTCACCAATAGAAACCATGACTAACATACATATATGTAACATCAAAATCACAATAGTGAACTCAAGTGTCAACCCCTAAAAAGGGAAAAAATTAAAAAAAAAACCTTTAGTGGTGGGGTGTTTCTAATTTCCTATAGTTTGCTTCCTTTTGTTCTGTGCCAAATAGCAAGAAATAGGACATCCTATAGGTCAATAAAAATGTGGCCCAAATCAGAACTGCTACAATGATTCCAATTCTTCTTTCTTTTTCTTTTTCTTTTTTGTGAGACAGTCTCACTTTGTCACCCTTGGTAGAGAGAGTACCATGCATCATAGCTCATAGAAAAAGAGCCCCCTCCAACTCTGGGGCTCAAGCAATCCTTTTGTCTCAGCCTCTTGAGTCTGTAGCTGAGACTATAGGTGCCTGCCATAACACCAGAGACAAGGTTGGTCTCACTTTTGCTCAGGCTGGTCTCAAATGTGAGCTCAACCAATCCACCCACCTTGGCCTACCAGAGAGCTAGGATTACGTTTGTGAGCCATGCCATCCAACCTTCTTCTTTTTTTAAATTTTCTTTTACAGACAAGGTCTTGCTATGTTACCCAAGCTGGCCTGGAACTCCTGGGCTCAAGCTCCTGCCTCAGTCTCCTAAGTAGCTGGGACTACAGGTGCCTACCACAATGCCAGGCTATTTTTAGAGATAGGATCTTGCTCTTGCTCAGGCTATCTGGAACCCATGAGCTCAGGTAATCCACTCAGCTTGGCCTCCCAGAGTACTAGGATTATATGTATGAGCCACCACACCCGGCCTTTTTTTACACAGAGTCTCACTCTGTCCCCAGGCTAGAATGCACGGCATTATACTGGCTTCCAGCAACCTCAAACTCCTGGGCTCTAGTGATCCTCCAGCTGGGACTACAGGTACCTGGCCACAACACCTGGCTAATTTTTCTATTTTGGTAAAGACAGGGTCTCGTGGCTTGGCGCCTGTAGCACAGTGGTTACAGCGCCAGCCACATACACCAAGGCTGGTGGATTCAAACCCAGCCTGGGCCAGCAAAAAACAACGACAACTGCAACAAAAAATAGCCAGGCATTGTGGCGGGCACCTGTAGTCCCAGCTGCTTGTGAGGATGAGGCAAGAGAATCGTTAAGCCCAAGAGTTTGAGGTTGCTGTGAGCTGGGATGTCATGGCACTCTACCCAGGGCGACATAGTGAAACTCTGTCTCAACAACAACAACAACCGCAACAACAACAAAGACAGGGTCTCACTCGTGCTCAGGCTGGTTTGGAACTTCTGAGCACAAGCAATCCACCCACCTTGGCCTCTCAGAGTGCTGGAATTACAAATACAAGTCACTGTGCCCAGCCACCAGCTCATGTCTTAAATGATTTTTGAAAGTGGGAAATCAGCACCAACTTTTTAAATTTTAGGAACTATGACCAAACAAAGCAGGGAAATGCCCACAATGTCCACAAGGGAGTAAGGTGCCCAACTCTGGTTATTTTTCATTCAAATGTTATTTACACTAAAATGCAATGGGTTGTTGCCATTATTTTAGATGAATAAATATTCCAAAAATTTTTCAGTTCTGATTTATAACATGTTAAATGTTGATAGATATAGCCACATAAACAAAAGCTTTTGGAGGTCTTCCTGAATTTTTTAAGCGTAGGATCCCACTATGTTGCCCAGGCTGGTCTGCAATCCTTGTCTCAAGTGATGCTGCTGACTCAGCCTCCCAGGTAGCTGGGACTCATGCAATTTGAAGAAGTTAAACTGGTCCTAAGACTGAAAAAGTTTGAGAACTGCTGCTATAAAGAACTAAGTTCTTTAGGGCTGCTTCTGATGATACTCAGCACTCGCTATATAAACTGCTCCATATCTGCCTTCCCTGGGCTCCCATCTCAGGACCAGAACGATGGCAGAAATCAAAGGGAGGAAGATGATGAGGTAAAAGAAAGAGATGTTTTCAGTAGCACACACCATTAATACACACATGACAAATGCCAACCAAGGGGAGGGAGACCCTGCTCACGGCAAGGCTTGGGGACCCCCAGGACTGATTCCAGCAGACACAGCACCCACCACTTCTGTATCCTGAGCTCCCACCCAGTGGCCCTGGAGGCACCCAGCTCACAGGACACCACCTGACTGGGTGCAAGTGAGGCATCCTCTTTGACAGGCCACTTAGACCTTCACAGCCAGTATCTCTAAAGAGGGCTAGAACAGTAGAGGAAGAAAACGCTATGTGGTAACCAAGCCGACACATTGATGTGCACATAGGAGGGAACCACTACGGGAAACACACCTGGAGATACCGGAACACAGCTGCGGTCCAGCAGGTCCAAGGACCCGCACAGTACCATCTACACTTCCTAACATCGCTGCAACCTAAACTCTGAAGCCTGGCAAAATTATAGGTTAGATGTTTACAATGAAAGGCTACTGAGAAAAATTCATCAAAATGGCTACTTGTTTTTTGAATCTTAGGATTCCTGCTGTATTTCATTGTTTAATTTTGTAAAGAATCATGCATCCTTTCTAATCATGGAAGACTTTTTTAAAGTCAATGATGTAAAGCAAAATACTATTTATAGAGTACTTTATAGAAGCAGTTCTTAAGGCGGTGCCCGTAGCTCAGTGGATGGAGCACTGGTCACATACACTGAGGCTGGAGGGTTCGAAACCAGCCTAGGCCAGCTAAACAACAACTGCCACAACAAAAAAAACAGCTGGGTATTGTGGTGAGCGCCTGTAGTCCCAGCTACTTGGGAGGCTAAGGCAAGAGAATTGCTTACACCCAGGAGTTTGAGGTTGCTGTGAGCTGTGACGCCACAGCACTCTACTGAGGGCAACAAAGTGAGACTCTGTCTCAAAAAAAAAGAAAGAAAGAAAGAAAAGAAAAAGAAGTAGTTCTCAAACTTTTTAGTGTTTGTTCCTTTGTTTTGTTTTTTGAGATAGTCTTATTCTATTGCACAGGCTAGAGGGCCATGGCCTCAGCCTAGCTCACAGCAACCTCAGACTCCTGGGTTCAGGCAATTCTCCTGCCTCGGCCTCCTAGTAGCTGGACTACAGGTGCTCTCCACAATGCCTGGTTAGTTTTTCTACTTTTAGTAGAGATGGGGTCTTGTTGCTCAGACTGGTCTCCAACTCCTGAGCTCAAGAGACCTTCCTGCCTCAGCCTCCCAGAGTGCTAAGATTACAGGCAGGAAGCCCCACCATTTCTGGTCTAGTCTTTATTCTTTTTTTTTTTTTTTTTTTTAAGGCAGGTGTGAAACAAAGTTTATTGAGGAAGAGAAAGAGAAATTTGCAGAGCAGGAGCAAGATACAGGTTTACAGAGCAAGATATGTTTGCCAAAAACAACAAATGGGTCCCCTTGTCATAGCAAAAAGACCTCGAATTTTTTAGTCTTAGGACCAGCTTATATTCTTAAAAATTCATGAGAACTTCCTGGGCACAGTGGCTCACACCTGTAATCCTAGCACTCTGGGAGGTCAAAGTGAGTGGATTGCTTGCGAGATCAGCCTGAGTAAAATCAAGACCCCGCCTCTACTAAAAATAGAAAAACTGAGGCAAGAGGATCACTCAAGCCTGAGCTGGAGGTTGCTGTGAGCTATGACGCCATAGCACTCTACCCAGGGGGACAGCTTTAGACTCTGTCTCAAAAAAAAAAAAAATTCATGAGAACTACAAAGAGCTTTGTTGATGTGATTACATCAGACAATATTTTACCACATTAGAAATTACAACTGAAAAAAATGTTAAATGTGAATTAATTAAAAACAGTAACAACCCATTACTTTTTTTTTTTTTTGAGACCAGAGTCTCACTTTATTGTCCTAGGTAGAGAGCTGTGGCATCAGAGCTCACAGTAACCTCAAACTCTTGGGTTCAAGTGATTCTCTTGTCTCAGCCTATTGCATAGCTGAGACTACAGGCACAATGCCCGGTTATTTTAGAGATGGGGTCTCACTCTTGCTCAGGCTGTTCTGGAACCCATAAGCTCAGGCAATCCACCCACCTTGGCTTCCCAGAGTGCTGAGTTTATAGGCGTAAGCCACCACACCTGGTCCCAATCCATTACATTTTTTTTTTTTTTTTTGTAGAGACAGAGTCTCACTGTACCACCCTCGGGTAGAGTGCCGTGGCATCACACGGCTCACAGCAACCTCTAACTCTTGGGCTTACGCGATTCTCTTGCCTCAGCCTCCCGAGCAGCTGGGACTACAGGCGCCCGCCACAACGCCCGGCTAGTTTTTTTTTTTTTTTTTTTTTTGTTGCAGTTTGGCCGGGGCTGGGTTTGAACCCACCACCCTCGGCATATGGGGCCAGCGCCCTACTCACTGAGCCAGAGGCGCCGCCCCCAATCCATTACATTTTAACATAACATTTTTATGAAAAATATTATATCTTTCAAACAAAAAATTAATGAAAGGAGTAACAATGGTTAATGTATTTGCAAACCTCTTAAATGTCTGACCTAGAAGAAGATAGTTGGATATCTCCTCAATCCTTCTACATTCAATCTGCTAGAAAAAATTATATGTCCCGTAGCCTCCAGAATCTCTGCTGTAAACTTGTGATTGATTCACAGTAAAGAAAGGCAAACGGTATCTTAGGATTATTCATAAACAGCTTTGATCTTGAAAACCTTCTTCTGAAAGGGTCATCGGGCCCCCAAGACTCCCTGTACCACATCACTGCTGTATACTCCGCAAAATACATTCACAAACAAATCTCATTTGTTTCACAAAAGGGCTTTGTGTTGGCATGTTTTCAAACAGATGATGAGGCTGAGATTCGGAGAGGTTGACCAGTTCATCCAGATCACATGCTCAGATTCCTGTCTTTAGACACTGAATCCAGGACTAGTCTCCAGATAACTACCACATCTCCCCTGTAAAAGCTTTTTGATCATTTACCTGTCCCTAGATAAGTAACTACCTGGGTCGCTCAAAGAATTTCTGCACAACAATTAGGATGGCTAATATTTTAACTCTAGAATATAGTGAGGAAAATGGAGACCCAAAGAAGTTACGTTAAACCGAACACAGGTCTTAAGAGGCAGGAGTCCTAAGTTCTGGACATCACTCCTCCACTTGCTGTGTGACTTGAAACAAGTTTCTTTACCTCTCTGGGTACAGGGATTGCCTTATCTGCAAAATAAGATGGTGTTATCTTACCCTCCTGAAGGCATGGGCTGGACCAGATGATTGCCCAAGATGCTTGCTAGTGGAAGGGTTGTCATTTACCAAAAATCCCAGTCATTTAGAAAGCTAGGAATAGAACTTTCCTCCTTTTGAAAGTGTGGTTCCTGTAATTCTACCTTTTTTGGAACTCAGTATTTATTGAAAGCTATCTTAGTTGTCTTCTCTTTTACTCCTTCAAATTTTGTCTAGAAAACTCAGCCTTCAGAACAATTTTAGCCTTGAAATCACTTGAGAAGCTGATATGTAGGAATCCAATAAAATTTAACACATTCTTCAAGTGTATTAAGCACCTACTACTGTTGGGCAACAGACATGTGCTAAATTTAAACATTTGCAAATGTATTTAAGCTTTTTAAAAATGTTTTTATTGTGGCAAACATATATTATGTAAAATGTACCTGCCTGGCTAGTTTTAGTATTTTTAGCAGAGATGGGGTCTCACTCTTGCTCAGGCTGGTCTTAAATTTTGGAGCACAAGCAATCCGCCTGCCTCAGCCTCCCAAAGTGCTAGGATTACAGGTGTGAGCCACCCTGCTGGCCAAATTTAGCCCTTTAAACTTTTTAAGAGATAGGATCTTGCTATGTTGCCCAGGCTAGATTGAACTCCTGGGCTCAAACAATCCTCTTTGCCTCAGCTTCCTAAATAGCTAGGACTACAGGTGCACACCCACTTTTAAACATTTTCAAATGTATAGTTCAGTGGCATTAAGTACATTCAGTGATGTACAACCAATAACTATCCATCTCCAGAACTTTTTTTTTGTTTGTTTTACAGTTTTTGGCCTGGGCCAGGTTTGAACCCACCACCTCTCGTATATGGGGCCAGCACCCTACTCCTTGAGACCCAGGCACCACTCCAGAACTTTTCTTTATCTCAAACTGAAACACTGTACCCATTAAACAATCACTCTTCATCCCTCCACCCCCAGCCCCCCAGGAACCACTATTCTACATTCTGTCTCTATGAATTTGCCTAGTCTAGGTACCTCATACAAACTGCAATCATATAATATGTGATTTTTTTCATCTGACTTATTTTCACTTAATATAATGTTTTAAAGATTTATCCATGGTGTAGCATGTACTCAAACCTTCTTTTTTAAAAAAATTGCTATAAAATACAGGCTGAGCATGGTGGCTCACACCTGTAAGCCTAGCATTCTGGGAAGCCAAGGTGGGAGAATCACTTGAGCTCAAGAGTTAGAGACCAGCCTGAGCAAGAGGGAGACCCCATCTCTACTAAAAATAGAAAAATTAGCCAAGTATCCTGGCAGGTGCCTGGAGTCCCAGGCATTCAGGAGGCTGAAGCAGGAGGAGGGCTTGAGTCCAAGGAGGTTGCTGCAAGCTATGATGATGCCATGGCACTCTACCCAGGGCAACAGAGAGAGACTCTGTCTCAAAAAAAAAAAAAGAAAGAAAGAAAAAGAAAAATTGTTGTAAGATACAAACAACGTAAAATTTATAATCTTAACCATTTTTGAGATCAGTAGTACTAAGTATATTCACACCATTGAGCAACAATCAACCCTATCCATCTCCAGAACTCTTTTCACACTGCACAACTGAGACTCTATCCCCATTAGACAATTAACTGCCCCTTCCCCAGCCCTTCACAACCATCATTCTACTTTATGTCTCTACCTATGTATCTCATATAACTGGAATCATAGAGTATTTATCTTTTTCTAACTGGTTTATTTCATTTGGCCTAATTTCCAAGGTTCACCCATGTTATAGCATCTATCAGAATTTCCTTCCTTACTAAATAAGGCTGAATAAATATTCCACTGCATGTCTATACCACATTTTCTGCAGCCACTCATCCTCTGATGCTCATTTGGGTTGTTTCATAGACTAAGTTTTGTAAGCCTTCGTTTGCAGGTTAGAGCAACTCCTTAATACTATTGGAAGCACAATCTAGTACAATATCCTTTACATATGCAAAGAAAAAAGCAAAAGAGAGCTAATGGCCGTAGTCATGAATCACAGAAGTATGCACTGAGTTACTTCACGTTTAAGAAGCAAATTCCTGTCTTAAAAAATAAGGCCAGATTTTTATCTGTTGTTTTTCCCTCGTCTTTAAGGAGATGTTACTAAATAGTAAGTTTGATAAGGTCAGAAACTTTAACTTCACCTTCTACGTAACACCTTGCAAAGCTGCTGGAAAATTCCATTAACTTATCTATAAATACATCAGTATAGTATACAATTAAGAAATATTTTCATCTAAATTACCACATTTGCTTTTACTACAAGCTTACAAGACAGGTAAGGCATGTATTTGTGAAATTTTACAGATGAAGAAGCTGAGGATCTCAGCCACCTGCTCATCGTCAGGCAAGGTGGGGCCTGGGACATCAGCACAGTCTTTTACCATCATCTCCAGCTCTGCCCCTTCATCCTTCGGTCCCTACCATCTCTCAGTAGTTCTGAATGTGCATTTGAAGTTACTCCCTGAGTACAATTTCATCTTAAGGCATAGAAACATAAACTAAATAACATCTTTTTTTTTTTTTTTGTAGAGACAGAGTCTCACTTTATGGCCCTCTGTAGAGTGCAGTGGCCTCACACAGCTCACAGCAACCTCCAACTCCTGGGCTTAAGCAATTCTCTTGCCTCAGCCTCCCGAGCAGCTGGGACTACGGGCGCCCGCCACAACACCCGGCTATTTTTTGGTTGCAGTTTGGCCGGGGCCGGCGCCTTACCGGCTGAGCCACAGGCGCTGCCCTAAATAATATCTTCTGATCATAGAATTTTATGTGACAGTTTCCCTTGACAGCTAACATCTGTTTTTGAATATGAAGGTGTATCTATCTGAGATCCAGCCTGTTAGCACATATATTTAGAAAATAATAATAGGCAGCATCTGTGGCTTAGTGAGTAGGGCGCCGGCCCCATATGCCCAGGGTGGCGGGTTCAAACCCAGCTCCGGCCAAACAAAAAATAGCTTGGCGTTGTGGCGGGTGCCTGTGGTCCTAGCTACTTGGGAGGCTGAGGCAAGAGAGTAGCCTAAGCCTAAGAGCTGGAGGTTGCTGTGAGCTGTGACGCCATGGCACTCTACCGAGGGTGACAAAGTGAAACTCTGTCTCAAAATAATAATAATAATAAAATGTTTCCAGGATCTGTTTGAGACTCTGTAATAGTGAGAAAAAACCCACAAAAAGTGATAAAGAGGAAATGATTATATAGGTTGGATGGGAAGAGCATTGGTGGGCTCTTTGATTTGCGTGCTCAGTTTTGTTTTTTTTTTTGTAGAGACAGAGTCTCACCTTATCGCCCTCGGTAGAGTGCCGTGGCATCACACGGCTCACAGCAACCTCCAAATCCTTGGGCTTAGGCGATTCTCTTGACTCAGCCTCCCGAGTAGCTGGGACTACAGGCACCTGCCACAACGCCCGGCTATTTTTTTGTTGCAGTTTGGCCGGGGCTGGGCTTGAACCCGCCACCCTCGGCATATGGGGCCGGCGCCCTACCGGCTGAGCCACAGGCGCCGCCTGCGTGCTCAGTTTTAAAGAAGTAGGCATTCGCTTGGTCCTCACACCACAGGGGTTATGGTGCCAGCCACATACACCTAGGCTGGTAGGTTCAAGCCTGGCCTACGCCTGCTAAAACAACAATGACAACTGACTCAAAAAATAGCCAGGTGTTGTGGTGGGCGCCTGTAGTCCCAGCTACTTGGGAGGCTGAGGCAAGAGAAACACTTAAGCCCAAGAGCTGGAGGTTGCCATGAGCTGTGACATGATAGCACTCTACCGTGAAGGCGACATAGTGAGACTCTGTCTCCAAAAAAAAAAGTAGGTATTAAATTGATTACATTTACGAAAGGTTCAAGCAGGATTACCCAGAGCAAAGCTATGACTGCCCCTGGAGTGCTCCAGCCTTCTGGAGTTTCCTCTAGGCAGACCATTGGACTACACCTTTCTCAGTTTTGCCCTTGGACTGGGTACTGCCAAGCTGCTTAGTGTGCCCTTAGCCTCCCTAGCCCTGCCGCACACCACCTGGGCCCCCTTCCCAGATACAGACCACCTCTGTCTCCTCATGAAAACCTGCCTAGTTAGAACTTCTGGGTAAAAGTGGCAGATTGCCCACACACATTTATTTCCCTCCTTCTGAAAACCCTGGTAGAGTAACTGTCAGGGAATTTAAACATAGCGTTAAGCAACACAGCATGGACCAATGGAAGAGAATAAAGAACCCAGAAAGAAAGCCGAATACCTACAATCAACTGGTCAACAAAGCAGATGAAAATATACAAAGGAAAGGATACCCTTCTCAATAAATGGTGCAGGGAAAATGGATAACCACATGCAAAAGAATGAAACACCATCTCTTGCCATATACAAAAATTAACTCAGACAGGGTGGTGCTTGTGGCTCAGTGAGTAGGGCATCGGCCCCATACACCAAGGGTGGCGGGTTCAAACCCAGCCCCGGCCAAATTGCAACAAAAAAAAATAGCCGGGCATCGTGGTGGGTGCCTATAGTCCCAGCTACTCGGGAGGCTGAGGCAAGAGAATCACCTAAGCCCAGGAGTTGGAGGTTGCTGTGAGCTGTGTGATGCCACAGCACTCTACCGAGGGCGACAAAGTGAGACTCTGTCTCTACAAAAAAAAAAAAAATTAACTCAGACAGATTAAAGATTTAAATCTAAGACACAAAACCTTAGAAATTATAGAGGAAAACCCTTTAATTCCTATTCCTAGGTCAATGTCCACAAAGAAACTTCTAGACACTGGCCTAGGAAAACGCATGACTAAGAGTCTCAAAAACAAGTGCAACAAAAACAAATAAATGGGGCGGCACCTGTGACTCAAAGGAGTAGGGCGCTGGCCCCATATGCTGGAGGTGGTGGGTTCGAACCCAGCTGCCCTGGCCAAAAACTGCAAAAACAAAAAAAGGTGACCAAATGACATAAACATTTTTCAAAAGAGTATATTCAAATGGCCAAAAGACATGAAAAAATGCTCAACTTCAGTAATCACAGGAGAATTGAAAATTAAAACTATAATGAGGGGGCGGCCTATGGCAAAGTGAGTAGGCCACCAGCCCCATATACCGAAGGTGGCGGGTTCGAACCTAGCCCCTGCCAAACTGCAACAAAAAAATAGCTGGGCATTGTGGTGGGTGCCTGTAGTCCCAGCTACTCAGGAGGCTAAGTCAAGAGAATCCCCTAAGCCCAGGAGTTGGAGGTTACTGTGAGCTGTGTGACGCCATGGCACTCTACTGAGGGCGATAAAGTGAGACTCTGTCTCTAAAAAAAAAACCAAAAAACTATAATGAGGCATCATCTTACCCCAGTCAGAATGGCTATCATAATAAAGCCAAAAAACAATCAATGGTGCAGAGGTAGTGAAAACACAACCCTTACACACTGCTGGTGGGAATGTAAATTTCCACAGCCTCTGTGGAAAACAGTATGGAGATTCCTCAAAGCTAAAAGTAGACCTCCCATTGAAACCAGCAATTTCATTACTAGGGTTCTACACCAAAAAAAATAAATCTTTTTTTTCATGAGACAAGAGTCTCACTCTGTCACCCTGGGTAAAGTGCCGTGGTATCATAGCTTACAGCAACCTCACACTCTTGGACTGAAATGATCCTTTTGCCTCAGCCCCAGAAATAGCTGGGACTACAGGCACCCACTACAACACTCAGCTAGCTTTTCTATATTTAGTAGAGATCAGGGTCTCCCTGTTGCTCAGACTGGTCTTGAACTCCTGAACTCAGGCAATCCACCTGGCTCAGCCTCCCAGCAAGAGTGTTAGGATTATAGGTGTGAGCCACTACACTCAGCTGCTTTGTTTTATTTTTTAAAAGAAATCATTACAGGCTTGGCGCCTGTGGCTCAAGCGGCTAAAGCGCCAGCCACATACACCTGAGCTGGCGGGTTCGAATCCAGCCTGGGCCCACCAAACAACAATGACGGCTGCAACCAAAAAATGGCCGGTGTTGTGGCAGGTGCCTGTAGTACCAACTACTTGGGAGGTGGAGGCAGGACAACTGCTTGAGCCAGGAGTTAAGAGGTTGCTGTGAGCTGTGACACCACAGCACTCTACCTAGGGCAACAGCTTGAAGCTCTGTCTCAAAAAAAAAAAAAGAAAAGAAATCATTACAATAAAAGACACAAGCACTCATAGTTGTCATAGCATAATTCACAATTGCAGAGATATGGAAGCACCCTAAGTGTCCAGCAACCAATGAGTAGATAAGAAAATGTGATATGTGCGTGTGTATACAAAAATCCATCCTGTGGAATATTACTCAGCCATAAAAAGAACCAAATTAGGCGCAGCGCCTGTAGAACAGTGGTTATGGTGCCAACCACATACACCGAGGCTGGCAGGTTCAAACCCAGCCCAGGCCAAACTAAACAATAATGACAACTGCAACAAAAAATAGCCGCGCATTGTGGCGGGTGCCTGTAGTCCCAGCTACTTGAGAGGCTGAGGCAAGAGAATTGTTTAAGCCCAGGAGTTGGAGGTTATTGTGAGCTGTGATGCCACAGCACTCTACCCAGGGGGACATAGTGAGACTCTCTCTCAAAAAAAAAAAAACAAAAACAAACCTAAATGATGTCTTTTGCAGTAACTTAGATGGAACCAGAGGCCATTATCTTAAGTGAAGTAACTCATGAGTGGAAAACCAAATAGCACATGTTCTTACTTATAAGCAGGAGCTAAGCTATGGGTACACAGCGCTACGCAAAGGAGTATAACGCGCATAGGAAGCTTTAACTTACGCCTCAGACACATGTACACTATTTGGGTGACGAGTACACTAAAAGCCCAGACTTCACCACTATACAACTCATCCATGTAATCAAAACCCACCTCTACTCCTAAATCTATTGGAATAAAATAAGTAAATAAAATAGCATTAGAAAAAAATAAAGTTAGGATGCCACAGTGGAAGAGAGATTTCAATGAATTCTTGGAAGACAAAGTATATGCCAGGAGAACCGACTTACTAAGGGAGAATGTTACAACCTCAGCAGAGGTGGGTATGGAAGAGAAGAAAGATAATTGTGTCCCCGATTATTTCCCAAGTATCAGAAGACCCCACTTGAATGAAACAAAAGCAACCATTGAATGTTGAATACTGAACTGTTGGGATCATCCTCTCATCATAGTCCCCAATGCACAGGGGATCTGAGATTGTTCTCTTGGAAAATTGAAAACCAGAGCTTTAAATCCGGAGAAGTATGGAATTTGGGGCCATAAAGAACAGGGAAGGAGGCAGGGCCTGTGGCTCAAGGAATAGGGTGCTGGCCCCATATGCCGGAGGTGGCGGGTTCAAACCCAGCCCCAGCCAAAAACTGCAAAAAAAGGAAAAGAAAAAAAAAAAGAACAGGGAAGGTTGGGATGAGCACCAGCCAGAAATTAGAATGATAAAGGAAACTGATGAACTATGGGGACACATCCTGTCTTCAGAAGATTAATGATAAAGCTTATGGTTGGACACCACTTTTGACTATAGGAAATGGTTTTGTTTTGTTTTTTGCAGTTTTTGGCCGGGGCCGAGTTTGAACCCGCCACCTCCAGTATATGGGGCCGGCGCCCTACTTGTTTGAGCCACAGGTGCCACCCGACTATAGAAAATGAATGATCCTTTTTTGCTGCAAAAACTGAATGGACATAAAATAAGAAGTACAAATAGTTTAGGGCTCTCCAATGAGAAGGTAACTCACTGATGGATCCCCTAATAGAGAAACTACCAGGCAGGAAGTCCAACACAGAACTCCTTCAAATGAGCTTATTAGAAAATGTCCTCATTAGTGAATACAGACAGTCAACGTTGACTATGCATTTAGGAAAAGACTCCAACATAAAAAAGAGATCTGGGGGGGTTTTTTGAGACAGAGTCTCACTTTGTCACCCTTGGTAGAGTGCCGAGGCATCACAGTTCACAAGAACCTCAAATTCTTGGGCTTAAGTGATTCTCTCGCCTCAACCTCCCAAGTAGCTGGGATTATAGACGCCAGCCACAACACCTGGCTATTTTTATAGATAGAGGTCTCGCTCTGGCTCAGGCTGGTCTCAAACCTATGAATTCAGGCAATCCACCCAACTCAGCCTCCCAGAGTGTTAGGATCTATCACAGGTGTGAGCCACTGTGCTGGCCTAAAAGAGAGATTTAAAATCAACCAACCAAGCAACTTACCAAGCCTTGGAGGAGAGTGGAAGAAGTTGCAGCAATTATGTCATTAATGTCCTCGAGAACAGAGCAACCAAGAGATAACAGAAAAAAGGAAAAAAACATCCGAAGGCAAGAAAGGGCTCTGGGGAACTGTGACTGTAACAGTCTAAGTGAGAAATTCATAATATGGTGGCACCCATAGCTCAGTGGGTAGGGCGCTGGCCACATATGCCAAGGCTGGCGGGTTCGAACAACAATGACAACTGCAACAAAAAAACAGCCAGGTGTTGTGTGTGTGTGTGTGTGGGGGGGCGCCTGTAGTCCCAGCTACTCAGGAGGCTGAGGTAAGAGAATTGCTTAAACCCAAGAGTTTGAGGTTTCTGTGACCTGTGACACCATGGCACTCTACCAAGGGAGACATAGTGAGACACTGTCTCAAAAAAAAAAAAAAAAAATTCTACTAAGTGCTCAATGCAGTACTTTAAAAAAAGGACCTGTACTGGACACTCACTGTGAAAGTTTAGGATACTGAGAATCAAGAGAAAAAATTCTCAGACTTCCAGAGAGAAAAGCAGATCACATGTAAAAGACGGGAAGTCAAAATTTTACTGGATTGTTCAAAATTGCCAACTCTGAAAAATCAGAAGAAAATGTAGTAATGCCTTCAAAATTCCGAGGGAAAACCTTCTTCAAGCCTGAGATGCTAGATGATTCTAGCATGATCCATGTCAGTCAAGTGGGAGGGAAGGACAAAAATATTTTTAAATGGGACAGGTGTGGTGGCTCACACCTGTAATCCCAGCACTCTGGGAGGCCGAGGTGGGTAGATTGCCTGAGCTCACAGGTTTGAGACCAGCTTGAGCAAGAGCCAGACCCCTAGCTCTAAAAATAGCCAGGTGTTGTGGTGGGCTCCTGTAGTCCCAGCAAAATCGAGACCCCCATCTCTACTAAAAATAGAAAAATTGAGGCAAGAGAATCACTGGAGCCCAAGAGTTTGAGGTTGCTGTGAGCTATGACAGCATAGCACTCTACTGAGGACAACAAAGTGAGACTCTGTCTCAAAAAAAAAAAATTATGATGGTTAATTTTATGTGTCAATTTCACGAGGCGATGATACCTAGACATTTGATTAAATGCCAGTCTAGGTGTTGCTGTGAAGGTGTTTTTTTTTTTTTTTTTTTAGGTAAAATTAATATTAAAACCAGTAGACTGTGAGTAGAACACCCTGCTTACCATGGATGCTCTCATCCAATCAGCTGAGGTCTGAAGAGCCTTCAGAGGCTGAGGTGACTGATGGCTCCCCAGAAAAGGGGGACTTTTTTGAGGTGAAGCATCAACTTTTCCCTAGCCTACCCTGCAAATTTTGGACTTACTAACATCCACAATCATATGAGCCAATACTTTTTTTTTTTTTGAGACAGAGTCTCAAGCTGTCACCCTGGGTACTGTGCCATGATGTCATAATTCACAGCAACCTCCAACTCAGGCTCAAGTGATTCTCTTGCTCAATTTTTCTATTTTTAGTAGAGACGGAGGTCTCGATTTTACTCAGGCTGATCTTGAACTCATGAGCTCAAGCAATCCAACTGCCTTGGCCTCCCAGAATGCTAGGATTACAGGCATGAGCCACTGCGCCCGGCCCAAGCCAATTCTTTAAAATAAATTTCTCTCTCTCCCTCTCTTCTCTCTTTACACACACACACACACACACACACACACACACACACACATATATACATCTATTATACTATTTCTCTGGAGAACCCTGACCAATACATAAGTATATTCAGGAAATAAATTAGAAGCAGGCAGTGGTAGACATTGATCAGTGTGTGAATGAGATGAGTAAAAATAAATGACTTATGTATCCACAGAAAATCAGGTAAATGAAAAAATGAGGAAATTATCAATTCCAGGAAAAACAAAGGTTATCTCAGCAATGAATGATATTTGTCAAAGTACTGTACATGCTAACTATTGGCTAACCAAAAATACTTATATATTTATTTGGGGGGATGAATCAATAATGTCTAAAATTTAAAAATGGAGAAATAGGGCAGCACCTGTGGCTCAAGGATTAGGGCACCAGCCCCATATACCGGAGGTGGTGGGTTCAAATCCAGCCCCAGCCAAAAACTGCAAAAAAGAAAAAAAAAGGAGAAATATAATATACAAATATTATTCAGAGACATGGAAATAAATGCTAAGGGAGATTGCCCAAAGAAATAGGGCTGTAAGATAAGAAAAGGCAGATCAGCTATTTCTAGTCTTTCATCATAAAGCTTTTTTACTACTCGAATTTATATGCAGGTATTACTTTGGTAAAAATAAAAAATAACTAAAAAACACTTGTCCACTTGCAACTCTATCTTTTGGGGGTCCTGTTGCCGGGTAACTAATCTAACATATTAGGAAAAGAAAGCCTGATATATCAGATAACTTGTTTAATTTTTAAAGGCCTCTAACACTTCTACACTAAAAAGTCTCCTTCAGCTTGGCGCCCATAACACAGTGGTTATGGTGCCAGCCATGTACACAGAGGTTGGTGGGTTCAAACCCTGCCCAGGCCAGCTAAACAGCAATGACAACTGCAACAAAAAATAGCCGGGTGTTGTGGCAGGCACTTGTAGTCTCAGTTACTTGGGAGGCTGTGGTAAGAGAATTGCTTAAGCTCAAGGGTTTGAGGTTGCTGTGAGCTGTGATGCCATGACACTACTGAGGGCGACATAGTGAGACTCTGTCTCAAAAAAAAGGGGGGGGCGGTGCCTGTGGCTCAGTTGGTAAGGCGCCGGCCCCATATACCGAGGGTGGCGGGTTCAAACCCAGCCCCTGCTGAACTGCTAAACCAAAAAATAGCTGGGCGTTGTGGCGGGCGCCTGTAGTCCCAGCTACTCGGGAGGCTGAGGCAAGAGAATCGCTTAAGCCCAGGAGTTGGAGGTTGCTGTGAGCTGTGTGATGCCACGGCACTCTACCAAGGGTGATAAAGTGAGACTCTGTCTCTACAAAAAAAAAAAAAAAGGGGGGGGGGAAGGGTTCCTTGTAAAAATTTTAATCAACAGGAAATAAGTGTGAAAACAGAGATATTCAAGGTTTCTAAAACCCAAATCACTGGCCAATGAGTGCATATTTACGATCTAGATTGTTATAGATTCTCAGTTAACATCTAATATGAATTATAGCCAGGTATAGTGGCTCACACTTGTAATCTCAGTACTTTGGGAGGCCAAGATGAGGTCATTTGACCAGAAGTTCAAGACCAGTCTGGGCAATGTAAGAAGACCCTAAGTCTAGAGAAGAAAGAAAAAAAAAAAAATAGCTGGGTGTGACAGCATGTACTTGTAGTCCTACGTACACTGGAGGCTGAGGCAGGAGGATTGCTGGACCCTCGGAATTGGAGAGTACAGTCAGCTATGATCGTTCCATTGTATTCCAGCCTGGGCAGTAGAGTAAGTTTCTATCTGTCCAAAAGAAAAACAAACAAAAAAATTTTTTTTTAAATAATGTGAATTGTGATGGAAAAGCACAGCACTCGCTACTCAGGGTGCGGTGTCCCTCTGGGGTAGATGTGGGGACACAGTGCATCTAAAATATTCCCAGTAGTGCAGCGTCTGTGGCTCAAAGGGGTAGGGCGCCAGTCCCATATGCCAGAGGTGGTGGGTTCAAACCCAGCCCCGGCCAAAAATAAAAAGAACTTTAAAAATAAATAAATAAAATAAAATATTCCCAGTGTTGGTTTCCCACACATGCTTGAAATTAGATGACAATTTCATTCCAGTGGCCCTTGAGGGCTTTTTGATATTGAGTTATCTGCTAAAACGGGAAGCCAGGAAAAAAGCATCCCTTAGAAGGGATTAAATTTGCTTGTTACTGAGAATAAGAGCAGAAAAGTGAAGGGTAGGGAAAGGCAGAGGTAATGGCCACACAGGACTACCTTGGCTAGGTCTGTTTCTACCCGTCACCACCAGCCCAGGGTACAGCGACAAGTCCAGCCTGAGGCGTGGGGCTGGCGCGTTTGCGGCAGCAGGTGGCAGCCTTGTCTCGCGCACTGCCGGAGCCGCGGTGGCGGCCGAGGCCGCGCGGGGGCGACGCTGAGCCTGCACCGCGCTGTTAGGACGTGTCCGCGCGCAGAGCACGCAGCAAACGCTGGAGTGCGTCACCTCAGGGCTAAGATCGCGCCTTTGAATACACCCTAAACACCTTGGCAGGTACCACCGATCCTGGGCCTTCCCTTCACCCCTGCGTCCACACACATCAGCCTCTTCTAATTCACACTTTCAACTCACCCGCCAGAGTTCCCACACCCTGCTCTGTGGCGGGCTTCACCTCCCACCGCACTGAAAAAATGAAGCAGCTGGACAGAACTTCCAGGGCCCCCCACCACACCAGCACCCTACGGTCGGCCTCTTGGTGAGCTGGGTGAGCTGGCCCGGTTCCTTGGGGCGACCTTACTCATGTCCTAGCTATAATCCCATCCAACCTGCTCAGAGCATGACTCCAGCCACTTTCCACATTTCCCCCCACATCATCAAGGACCCCCTAGCCGTGGGTGGGATTCAGAAATCTGGCAAAAAGCTGTTCTAGTGCCTGAAGCAATGGTGACCCTTGATTCCATTCCTATTTAAAAATCTGGATTCCCGACCATGTTCTGGTTCTAGCAACTCTTTCCACCAGTTGCTAGAACGCTACCGAGGAGGAACTTGTGTACATGCATTTAAGAATAAACTTTTATAAAACAAAAATCGTAAAGTTGTTTCTAATCTTGGCTTATATCTATAAACAGGAACTATCACCACAGTTGTTAAGTACAGTGTCATTTAATCTGTGCAAAAGGTGAGGAGACCTTGGCCAAAATTAGTCTCGTTCATAGGAGGAAACTAAGGTTCAGAGATGCTAATTCACCGGCCCCAGGCCACAAATCTGGGTATAAGGCCAAAGCTAGCCTAGAAGATTCCTAAGGTTTCCTTTCACTGTTCTGTACTCATTTATTCACTGAAAAAAATATTAGATCATGTTAAGTGAAATATTAGATCATTTACTCACTTGTTACAGAAAGACAAATAACACATGTTTTCACTCTTGTGAAAACTAAAAAAGTTCATCTCTTGGAGCGGTGCCTGTGGCTCAGTGAGTAGGGCGCTGGCCCCATATAAGGTAGGTGGCGGGTTCAAACCCAGCCACTGACAAAAGAAAATCTGCAAAAAAAAAAAAAAAAAAAGTTGATCTCTTGCAAGTAGAAAGGGAGGCTGAAGGGGGAGGGATAAATGAAGACATGTAGGTTAGTAGGTTACAAATGAATAGTTAGATAAAAGGCATATGTTCTATTATTGCAGAGTAGAGCGACTAGAGTTAACAAAAATGTACTGTATGTCATGCCTGTAATCCCAGCACTTTTGGAGGCCGAGGTGGGCAGATCACCTGAGCTCACAAGTTCAAGATCAGCCTAAGTAAGAGCAAGACCTGGTCTCTAAAAATAGCTGGGCATTGTGGCAGCTGCCTGTAGTCCCAGCTACTTGGGAGGCTGAGGCAAGAGAATCACTCGAGCACAAGAGTTTGAGGTTGCTGTGAGCTATGACACCAGGCACTGTACCAGGGTGACAAAGTGAGACCTCCGTCTCAAAAAGACAAACAAACAAACAAAAAAACCCCCTAATGTATCGTATATTTCAAAGTAGCTAGAAGAGAAAACTTCAATAGTTCCCAACAGGTGGAAGTGAAAAATAACCAGTGGACACCTCAGATACCCTGACTTGATCATTACATAGTCTGAATGACTATGTAACAAAATATCACATGTACCCCTTAAATATGTAACATATCAAAAAAATGAGGGTGGTGCCGCGGCTAGCTCAGTGGGTACGGCGCCAGCCACATACACCAAGACTGGAAGTTCGGGCCAGCTAAAACAATGACAACTGCAACAAAATAAAAAAAAAAAAAATTGCCAGGCGTTGTGGTGGGCACCTGTAGTCCCAGTTACTTGGGAGGCTGAGGCAAAAAAAAAACTTGAGCCCAAGAGTCTGAGGTTGCTGTGAGCTGTGACATCACAGCACTCTACCGAGGGCAACTATAATAAGACTATCTAAAAAAAAAAAAAGACATAAAATAAAATAAATTTTAAAAAATGTACTGAAATCAGAAGTTCTGCTAGAATTGCAGATACAGCGGGACACTTTCTCTGCCTCTGGGAACTTAGTCTCCCAGGTCAGGTTGGAAGGCTTTTTGACAGTCAGATGTCTGAAGATGGTGTTGGTTTTCTGCTTTTTTACTGAGTCTGCAGCATTTTCCCGAACTTACTATATCGAATAACCTATGGAAATAGGTTAGAAAGAATCATTTTCCATTTCTGGTTGGATACCAAGACAGATCTTACTTTTCTTAAGAGGTAGCCACACATCTTAGTGATCATTTTGCAGAGTGAACTGTAATTTGAAAACCTGATTCTAAAGCCCCGTCCCACGTTCTCCATTGACTTCCAGTTTGTTTCAAGTTCTCAGTGACAGCCTGTATTTAGTGTGGGGAAGGGTAGAAGTGTGCACACTTACGCAGTGCAGAGTCCTTGATGAGTGAGAAGTACTGGCTTGCTGCCTCCCTCCCAACCCCTCTTTTAGCCAACCTCACAACCACACAACCACACATACCCAAGGCAGATTTTAAGAGCTCAGCCTTCCCCTTTTATTCAGTCTGATTTTACTCACTAGTTTCAGCAAACCAAAATGCAAAAACAAAAAACAAGCATTTTCTAAATTGCTTCCATTTTTAAAAGAAGACAACCTTAAATGGCTTAGAAAAAAACTCTTTGCAGTTTACCCAGTCTCAATGTGTATGACTTCGTAAGAGGTAAAAGAGAAGTGTAGTTAAAGATCCAACCCCCTGTAGCTACATTTCCATAGCAATAAAACCCAGAACTACTCACTCTGGAATAAAAAGGTCGGAACTAAGAGAGAAATGTGTCTTAAGTATTTAAAACACATTCCTACTCAGGTATGCCAAACAAAAAGAAGAGAGCAGGCTAAGTTAATTTTGCTACTTTCTCTACAGGAAGGAGGATAGCCCTCTCCAACAGGGCTCCCACTCAGAACCTCCAGTCCACAGATCCTCCACCTTATAATGCTCCCTCATCCACTATGCTAAAAAATGATTTATTTTTCATCTGAAATTCAAATGTAACTAGGCATCCTGGAGGGGTTGGGATTTTTTTTTTTAAAGATGAAGTTGCCCAGGCAGGATTCAAAGTCCTGGACTCAATCCTCCCCCCTCCATTTCGGGAGTAACTGGGAATTACAAGCACGTGCCACCTGCCTCTCCTTTTTATTTGCTAAATCTGGCAACCCTACAATCATTATAATCACTCTCTTATATAAATTCTCCCTCCAACCTGAACCTCCCTCAGCAAAACCACAGCTGAAGTTAAAGCTCAACTTTTTGACAGCTCTGTGTCCCCATCATTGAGGCTGACTGTGACTGGGGCAAAGCACAGCCCCACCAGGCAGGTCTCCCTTTAAATTCATGACGACAGGGCGGCGCCTGTGGCTCAGTGAGTAGTGCGCCGGCCCCATATGCCGAGGGTGCCGGGTTCAAACCCAGCCCCTGCCAAACTGCAACAAAAAAATTGCGGGCGTTGTGGCGGGCGCCTGTAGTCCCAGCTGCTCGGGAGGCTGAGGCAAGAGAATCGCCTAAGCCCAAGAGTTAGAGGTTGCTGTGAGCCGTATGACGTCACGGCACTCTACCCGAGGGCGGTACAGTGAGACTCTGTCTCTACAAAAAATAAATAAACAAATAAATTCATGACGACAGACCTGAAGTGCGGCCTTCACACTGCCTGGTGCCTGGTGAATCAGGCTGCACCTGCGCGTCTCTCCTCTTCGTCATCTTCATCATCAGGGGCCGTATTTAAGACACATTTCTAAGTTACTTCACTGAGAAAACTGAAGCTACTCGGGAGAACTTCCAGATTCCCCCCACCACCACATAAATACCCAACTTATTTATGGTCATTTACGTTGATTTTTTTTCGGGGGGAGGAGCCATTTTGTCACCCTGCGTAGAATACTATGGCATCATAGCTCACAGCAACACCCTGGGTTTAAACGATCCTCCTACTTCTGTGTCCCAAGTAGCTGGGACTACAGGCACCCACCACGATGCCCAGCTAGTTTTTCTATTTTTTAGTAGAGACTGGGGAGGTCTCGCTCTTGCTCAGGCTGGTCTTGTGGCGATCCACCTGAGCTCAGGCGGTCCACCAGGTTGGCCTCCCGGAGTGCTAGGATTACGGGAGTGAGCCACTGACCCAGCTAGGTTAAATTCTTGTCTCAAAAAATATATATATATTTGGCTCGGCGCCTGAGGCTCAAGTGGCTAAGGCGCCAGCCACATACACCTGAGCTGGTGGGTTCAAATCCAGCCCGGACCTGCCAAACAACAACGACGGCTGCAACAAAAAAATAAAAAAAATAGCCGGGCTTTGTGATGGGCGCCTGTAGTCCCAGCTACTTGGGAGGCTGAGGAAGGAGAATCGCTTGAGCCCAGGAGTTGGAGGTTGCTGTGAGCTGTGATGCTACAGCACTGTACTCAGGCGACAGCGTGAGGCTCTGTCTCAAAAAAAAAAAAAAAAATTATGATGTTAATTTTATGTGTCAATTTGGGTAGGCCATGATACCTAAACATTTGGTTAAATGCCAGTCTAGGTGTTGCTGTGAAGGTTTTTTTTTTTTCTTAGGTAAAATTAATATTTAAACCAGTAGTCTGTGAGTAAAACAGTCAGGCCAGCAAGCGCCTGAGCCAAATACAGCTCTCTGCCTGCTTTTTTTGTACAACCTGTCAGCTAAGGATGCTTTTTATATTTTTGAATGGTTAGGAGAAAATCAAAAGAATATACTTTGTGGGATTTGAAAATTATATGAAATTTAAATTTCTGTGATTCTAAATAAGGTTTTCTTGGAACACAGAATAGCTCATGTCTGCTTCAGAGATGGAGCAGCACAGGAGTTCTGGCAGAAGCCATATAGTTGAGCACCTCCCTGAATCGACCACCTCCTTAAGATGAGCTCATTTTCATAGACCCAACCAACATGCCCCACACACACATACCAGCATAGAAAGCCTAGTTCCTTATGTTGATCACCTCCATATGTTCACCAGTTTGTTACAGTCCCTTGGGTGGTCAACTTACAGAGATACTACTATATTTACGGTCTGCTCCTTTACAGAAAAAGTTTGCTGGGCGGCACCTGTGGCTCAGTGGGTAGGGCATGGGCCCCATATACCAATGGTGGCGAGTTCAAACCCGGCCCTGGCCAAACTGCAAAAAAATAGCCGGGCGTTGTGGCGGGTACCTGTAATCCCAGCAATTCAGGAGACTGAGGCAAGAGAATCGCCTAAGCCCAAGAGCTGGAGGTTGCTGTGAGCTGTGACGCCACAGCACTCTACCAAGGACAATAAAGTGAGACACTGTCTCTAAAAAAAAAAAAAAGAAAGAAAAAGTCTGCTGACCGCTGCCATAAACTCTTTGTGTGCTCCAATCCAAGGCCATTAAGTTATTCTTTTTTTGGAGCTAGTCAAATGAAGCTTTGGGAGCAGAGAAGGAACAAGGAAATTTGTAACCCTTGTGACCAATTAGTTATAAACACCACAGCATTGGGACCAGCACAAGGCGATAAATCATTACCTAGTATCCCCTATTCCCCGCTCACAGGTATAGTCCCACCAATTCTACCCTACCCTGCATCATTACTTTTTCCCTGTCCTACGAAATCACTCCCATCGGCCTACCAAAAAGCTGTTATTTCTCCAATTTTTAAAACAAAAACAAATCTTCCTTGGCTTCCCCCTACACCACCAGTGAATGCTCTCCTTGGCAGTGAATATCCCCAAAGAATTATCAGTAAAGTCCACGATTCTCCAAATTGCTCACACTCCGTCTCCCATCACTCCTGGTAAATTATAAATGACCCCCGCCTCCCTCCATCCAGCAGTGTTCTTGGTCTCACCTTACCTGATCGGTGGGCTGGCGGCATGTGACACTGGGGATCACTCTTTCTGCCCCAGAGCATTTCACTGGCTCGGTTTCCGAGACACCACGCCCCCTTGATGTTTCTCCTACCTACTGGCTGCTTCCCTGTAGTCCTGGGTCCTCTTCCTCTCTTATCACTGGAGGGCCTCAGGACCTCTTCAACTAGTCTCATTCTGGCCTCGGCAGCTTTAACGCCCACCCCTCCTTCCCCCACTCGATGACTCCCAAAGACAAATCCCCAGTCCAGACCTCTCCGAGAGCCCTGCTTCATCATCCACCTGCTACCTGGCATCACCAGGTGGGCGTCTAACAGCTCAAAATCAATATCCCAAGGAATGTTGGATTATCCATACTTCATGTCCAGGATTATCCGTACTTCCTGTCTGCTCTCCCACCCCCACACTTCATTCCCCTCCCCTCTAAAAGGATCCCTAATCTGGAAAGAACTTATTTTAATGTCTCTATGTGTTTTTTTAGATTTTCTTTTCTAGGTGATTTCCAGGCACACATCACAGATCACAATGCAGATTTTCCATATGAACACCTTAGATGATTTTTTTTTTTGAGACATAGCCTCAAGCTGTCACCCTGGGTAAAGTGCCATGGCATGATAGCTCACAGCAACCTCCAACTCCTGGGCTTAAGCGATTCTCTCGCCTCAGCCTCCCAAGTAGGTAGGACTACAGGTGCCTGCCACAACAACCGGCTATTTTTTGGTTGTAGTTGTCATTGTTGTTTGGCAGGCCCAGGCTGGATTCGAACCCGCCAGCTCTGGTGCATGTGGATGGCACCTTCACCGCTTGAGCTATAGGCGCCCAGCCACCTGAGATTTTTAATCAATAAAAACTGGGAGGCTGGGCGCAGTGGCTCACACCTGTAATCTTAGCACTCTGGGAGGCCAAGGTACCAGATTGCCTGAGCTCACAAGTTTGAGACCAGCCTGAGCCAGAGCAAGACCCTGTCTCTAAAAATAAAACAAAACAAAAAACAGACGGGCATTGTGGCGGGCGCCTGTAGTCCTGTAGTCCCAGCTACTTGAGAGGCTGAGGCAAGAGAATCGCTTAAGCCCAAGAGTTTGAGGTTGCTGTGAGCTGTGATGCCAGAGCACTTTGCTGAGGGTGACAAAATAAGACAAAATATTTTGTCTCAAAATAAATAAATAAAATAAAATAAACAAAAACTGGGTATTTCTCTTTACCTGTCTCTCTATCTGCCCAAATTGCCAAAATCTCGTAGTTCTCTGTGCCCAACGTTTACTTTGGAGCTGAGGATGGTATGGGGGAGCTCTGTGGGCTGGGAAGGCCCAAGCACCGACCAGTAGGCAGCTGCATTTGGTCTGGGAGGCCAGGGGCAGAAGCAGCCTTTGCCCTCAGGACTGTCCCCTTGACCTCAGGCCCTGCAGGGATATGTAGAGGTGGAGCTCCTGGGGTGGGCCGAAGTCCTTGACACTCAGCATTTAGGGGGAAGTCAGCGTGGGAGTTTTTGCAAATTCAAGTAAGAAGAGGGAGGTCCCTGGAGCTTCCAGCCCAGGCTAGAAGCCCCCGGGGCTCCTGGCAATGTCCAGATTCAAATGGTAGAATGGGCACATTGAGTGTTACTTGCCTGCATGGGGGTTTGTAAGGTAGGGGGCTTGGGGCTGAACATCTGTGACTTGATGTGAAAATCCTGTCAACCAAATGTTTAAATGGTTTGCTAGGATTGTTTCTGGATTGAAAGTTCTTAATTTTATTTTGTTTTGTTTTTTTGAGACAGGGTCTTGCTCTGTCATACTCCAGCTGGACTGCAGTGGTTATCATTATAGCTCACAGCAACCTCCAACTCCTGGGCTGAAGCGATCCTCCAGCTTCAACCTCCATAGCAGGTGGGGCAATAGGCACCTGCCACCTTGCCCTGCTTAATTTTTCTATTTTTAGTAGACACAAGGTCTTGCTCTTGTTCAGGCTCATCTCAAACTCCTGACCTCAAGCAAGCCTCCCACCTTGGCCTCCCAGAATTATAGCTCCCGGCCTCTAATTACGCTTTTTAAAAATATACTAAAGGGCGGCGCCTGTGGCTCAGTCGGTAAGGCGCCGGCCCCATATACGGAGGGTGGCGGGTTCAAACCCGGCCCCGGCCAAACTGCAACCAAAAAATAGCCAGGCGTTGTGGCGGGCGCCTGTAGTCCCAGCTACTCGGGAAGCTGAGGCAAGAGAATCGCTTAAGCCCAGGAGTTGGAGGTTGCTGTGAGCTGTGTGAGGCCACGGCACTCTACCGAGGGCCATATAAAGTGAGACTCTGTCTCTACAAAAAAAAAAAAATATATATATATATACTAAAAATAAAGGTTAGAGCCACATATGCCTCCCTACCTCCCATACCTCCCAAATCAACATTCTAATCCAGAACTGAAATCCAGCTTTCGTTCACCCTCAGCCAGTCATCCCTCCCTCAGTTGCTGGCGACTTATCCTTCTTTAGAGGCCAAGACCCTTGCAGTCATCCTGTCAAACTCTACCTAGAATCCATCAGGAAATTCTCTGGGCTCTCCATTAGCCATTGATCCAGCAGCTGGTCATTGCCCACCTGACCTCACCTGGATGACTAGGGCAACCTCCTGTCTCTACCTCACTTGACACTCTCCTCTCCACCAGCAGCCAGAATGAGCCTTTTTTTGGAGACAGATTCTCACTGTCACCTTGGGTAGACTGCTGTGGCATCACAGCAAGCTCAAACTCTTGTGCTCAAGCGATCCTCTTGTCTCAGCCTCCCATGTAGCTGGGACTACAGGCCACCACCACAATGCCTGGATATTTTTAGAGATAAGGTCTCGCTCTTGCTCAGGCTATTCTCCAACTCCTGAGCTCAAGAGATCCACCTGCCTTGGCCTCCCAGAGTGCTAGGATTACAGGTGTGAGCCACCACACCTGGCCTTTTTTTTCCTTGGAGACAGAGTCTTGCTCTATCACACTGGGTGGAGTGCCTTCGCATCATAATCATAGCAATGGCAAACTCTTGGTCTCAGGGTGCTGAGATTACAGGTGTGAACTCCTGCGCCCAACCCAGAATGAGCCTTTTGAATGGAAGTCAGAGCCAAAACCCCCACTAACTGCCCATTTCACTCAGACCAAAAGCCTAATCCCTTGGGTGGCCTGAGGCTCTACTTGCCCTGGCCTGCTGCCTTGCCGTCCCGACCTCTCTGACGTTATCTCCCGACACCTTTACTCCCTACTCACTCAATACGACACACTGGCCTCCCTGCTGCTCTGAAACAAAACAGGCCTGCCCCATGGGCTATCGCCTCTACCTCCGTGGTTCTCAACCTTCCTAATGCCGCGACCCTTTAATACAGTTCCTCCTGTTGTGGTGATCCCCAACCATAAAATTATTTTTGTTGCTACTTCAAACTGTAATTTTGCTACTGTTATGAATTGTAATGTAAATATCTGATATGCAGGATGGTCTTAGTTGACCCCTGTGGGTCACGACCCACAGGTTGAGAACCGCTGCTCTACCTGGAATGCAGTTCCCTACATATCTCTGTGGCTTACCTCTTGATCACCTTCCAATCTGCTGAAATGTCACCTCTCAGTGTGACCTGCCTCACCTTCCTTCTCCCCCGACATTGCTCTATCAACTCCTAATGTGTTACACAACATACTTACTTATAGGGTGGTTTAATAGAATGTTACCTTTACAAAGTAATATATTTTTTGTTCACTTTGATTTTTTTAATTGTTTTTTTTTATTAAATCATAGCTGAATACATTGATATATTCATGGGGCATCATTCACTAGCTTCTCACTTTGATTATTTTGATCCAAATGCTTGGAACTACAAAGCAGTCAATATTTGCTGAATGAATTAAATGTCTCCTTGCTAAGTGACCTCACCTTCCTGTTTTTACTTCATTTTTCAGTCACCTTCAGAGTTATGTGTTATCTCCATTTCACCTATAAGGACAGCAACCCTCAAAAAGTCTAAGTAACTTACACAAATCACTGAGTATTAAATTAAAAAAGAGAAACTGGGACCTAGGTCTTCTTTTGAACTCCCTAACCAGTGCTGTTTCCAGTTCTCTATGGCTGCCTCCTATGTTCGTGTTTGTGAAAGATGAAGGAAGGTCATGTTCACATACACCACGTAGGTGCCTGTGAGTAAAATGAATTTCTATAAAGCAAAGCAGAGTTCCCCAAAATAACAGCAAAGGAAAAGCTAGGAGTGGTCTGTCAAGCATAATTGCATTTGTTCCTAAATAATTCACACATTTAGATAGCATGAATGTAAAATTATTTAAATGGGTAGAAATCTTTTTAAACTATATAAAGGGTGGGAGGTGGGCAGAGGGAGGGAGATTGGTGGGATTACACCTGTGGTGCATCTTATAAGGGTATATGTGAAACTTAGTAAATGTGGAATGTAAATGTATTAGCACAATAACTAAGAAAATGCCAGGAAGGCTAAGTTAACCAGTGTGATGAAAATGTGTCAAACCGTCTATGAAACCAGGGTATGGTTCTCCATGATCACATTAATGTATACAGCTATGATTTAATAAAAAAAAAAGGAAGAAAAAATAAATAAACTACATAAAGAAGTAAATATGTGTGTGTGTATATATAATATATATATCTATAAACAAATTACTTTTTGTTATTTTTATTATTATTATTTTTATTTTGTAGAGACAGAGTTTCACTTTATTGCCCTCGGGTAGAGTGCTGTGGCATCAAACAGCTTACAGCAACCTCCAACTCCTGGGCTTAGGCGATTCTCCTGCCTCAGTCTCCTGAGTAGCTGGGACTACAGGTGCCCGCCACAACGCCCGGCTATTTTTTTTTGTTGCAGTTTGGCCGGGGCTGGGTTTGAACCTGCCACCCTCGGCATATGGGGCCAGCGCCCTGCTCACTGAGCCACAGGCGCCGCCATACTTTTTGTCATATTTAAAGATTTCCTTTATGGAGTTATGGTTGAAGACAATCAACAGGAACTTGAAGAGGCCTGACCGGAGATCTGGGGCAAGGGAAAGTGATGGCAAATATAAAAAAGAGTAAAGGAAGATTAAAAAGTAGAGGAAAAATGTTACCTACATAATTTGGACAGATAACATTCCCTAGACCACTAGCGGCTGATAATTTCAGGGAAGTTTTCTTTGTTTTCTAAAGACTATTTAGCATAGGTTGCTGCTCTTGCCAGGAGAACCAGACACTATAGTCCAAATAGAGATTATCTTTACCTAGAAGAGAAAACCAACACAAAACCAGGAGAAAAGCTACTACCTGCTCATCCTAAACTCAACCCTAAACTCAAGCTCCTCTCATTTCAGCAGCTAAAAAGCTCTCGGGTTTGCCTCAAAGCTTTGGAGAAGCTGAAAACTGAGCTGTGTCCACGGGTGAGCTCATCGCTCCAATAGGAAGGTATAGCTGATTTACTGGACAAGGGGAGGGTGACAGTTTTCTATGTCACCATTAATCCCCATTTAAAATCAATAGAGGGCAGGGGCGGGGGCTCATGCCTGTCATCCTAGCACTCTGGGAGGCCGAGGTGGGTGGATTGCTTGAGCTCAAGAGTTCAAGACAGCCTGAGCAAGAGCCAGACCCTGTCCCTAAAATAGCTAGGCATTGTGGCCGGCGCCTGTAGTCTCAGCTACTCTGGAGATTGAGTCAAGAGAATCACTTGAGCCCAAGAGTTCGAGGTTACTGTGAGCTGAGATGCCACAGCACTCTACTGAGGGTGACAAGTGAGACTGTCTCAAAAAAATACAATAACATAAAAAGAAAAGCTGCAGAATCTCTACTAGTTAATAATTAAACATAAGAAGCATTACTGGTGTAGCAATATTAGTAATATGCATTTTTAAATCCCTTGCTGTAGGTAACTAAGCAGGCGCTGTCATTGCACCAGCAGCGCAGGTACCAGGGCCAGACAGGGCGCTCCACTAAGCCCTCTGGCGGTCTGTTCCTCCCACGCTTCCAAGTTACAAGCAGAGGCAGCCATCTAACCCAATGGAACGGGAGGGTGTAAAGTCAGGGTCATTTAGCCTGAACTGCCCCACCTATCTAGGACAGTTGCATTTGAAGGGATCCTTGAAATAGTTAAATATAAAAATCTGGAAAAGAATTTCAGTGATTTCCAACCTGGGGCCCTGGGTGCTTCTCCAGTGTCCCTATCTAAGGGAATGAGTCTTCCCTATCACTGACAATGCCTAACTGAAAACTACTGCAGCACCACCTCCCCCATCCTAGTTTCTGTTACCTGCAGTTGATGGGGTATCCATTAATATTAAATGGAAAATCTCAGAAATACCAATGCAAAGGGCTAAATATAGTCCTGGCAATCCTGGAGTAGAACAAAGCTGAGGAACTGAAATTACTAGATATCAAAATGTATCCTGAGGCTCCAGCAGTTCGATCAGTGTGGTGCTGGTAGATGAAAGTCAAATAGACCAATGAAACAGAATAGAGCTCAGAAGCACATATGTGGGCAACTGATTTATAATGAAAGGGATACTATTGTGTGGTGGGGAAAATACAGTCCTTTCAAAAAATAATGCTAAGTCAACTGCATATTTATATGGAAGAAATAATAACAATCTTAATCCCCAGCTGACATGGTACATAAAAATCAGATGGACTGGGGGCCAGGTGTGGTGGCTGACCCCTGTAATCCCAACACTCTGAGAGGCTGAGGTGGGTGGATTGCCCGAGCTCACAGGTTCAAGACCAGCTGGAACCAGAGTGAGACCTTGTCTCTAAAAAAAATAGCCAGGCCTTGTGGTGGGCACCTGTAGTCACAGTGACTTGGGATACTGAGGCAAGAGAATCAGTTAAGCCCAAGAGTTTGAGGTTGCTGTGAGCTATGATGCCATAGCACTCTACCAAGGGTGACAAAGTAAGATTCTGTCTCAAAAAGAAAAAAAAAAATCAGATGGACTGATGATCTGAAAACATAGCATATTTTCATGAACTTAAGGAGACAAAGATTTCTTAAAAAGAAAGCAAAAAGTGCTAACCATAAAATAATAAAATTTAGGCTGGGTGAAATGGTTCATGCCTATAATCCTAGAACTTTGGGACTAAAGTGGGTGGATTGCTTGAGCTCAAGAGTTTGAGGTTGCTGTGAGCTATGACACCATAGCACTCTATCCAGGGTAACAGAGTGAGACCCTGTCTCTAAATGAATAAATAAATAAATAAAATTTATAAATTGGGGCTCGGCGCCTGTGGCTCAAGCGGCTAAGGCGCCAGCCACATACACCTGAGCTGGCAGGTTCGAATCCAGCCCAGGCCAGCCAGCCAATGACGGCTGCAACCAAAAAATAGCCAGGCGTTGTGGCAGGCACCTGTAGACCCAGCTACTTGGGAGATGGAGGCAGGAGAATCGCTTCAGCCCAAGAGCTGGGGGTTGCTGTGAGCTGTGATGTCATAGCACTCTACCCAGGGCAATAGCTTGAGGCTCTGTCTCAAAAAAAAAAAAAAAAAAATGGGTGGCGCCTGTGGCTCAAAGGAGTAGAGTGCTGGCCCCATATGCGGAGGTGGCAGATTCAAACCCAGCTCTGGCCAAAAAAAAAAATTTATAAATTGGACTACATTAAAATTAGGAACTTCTGTTCATCAAAGGACACTATTAAGACAGTAAATAGAAGCTCCAGAAAGGAAAAAGTTTTTTTTGTTTGTTTGTTTTTGTATTTTTTGAGATAGTCTCTAGCTATTGCTCTGGGTAGAGGGCCATGGAGTCACAGCTCACAGCAACCTCCAACTCTTGGGCTCAAGTGATCCTCTTGCCTTAGTTTTTCTATTTTTAGTAGAGACAAGGTCTTTCTTTTGCTCAGGCTAGTCTTGAATTCATGAGCTCAAGCAATCCTTGCACCTCAGCCTCCTAGCTAGGATTACAGGCATGAACCACCATGCTAAGCCAGTAAAAAGTATTTTAATACATGTAATAAACAAAGGATTCACAGCCAGCTTAAACATGGGTAAACGGCTTAAATATGTATTTATAAAAGAGGCTATCCAAATGACCAGTAAACACAAAAAGTTCAGCTATTACTCTTTCAGAAAATGTATATTAAAACCACTCAGAAGGGTGGCGCCTGTGGCTCAAAGGAGTAGGGTGCTGGCCCCATATGGCAGAGGTGGCGGGTTCAAACCCAGCCCCAGCCAAAACTGCAAAAAAAATAAATAAATAAAACCCCTCAGAAGAAGGCCGAGTGTGGGGGCTCACACCTGTAATCCTAGCACTCTGGGAGACCAAGGGGGTGCACCACCTAAACTCAGGAGTTGGAGACCAGCATGAGCAAGAAGAGCAAGACCCCAGCTCCACTAAAAATAGAAACTATCCGGGCATCGGGGTTCACAACTGTAGTCCCAGGTACTCTAGAGGCTGAGGCAATAGGATTGCATGAGACTAAGAGTTTGAGGCTGCTGTGAGCTATGACACCACAGCACTCTACCTAGGGTGAGACAGTGAGGCTATTTCAAAAAAAAAAGAAAAAACAACACTCATAAGAATGATTAAAATGAAAAAGACAGTCAGTATTCTTAAAGGGAGTCCTTACAGGGATTATAAAACGGAAAACTGTTCAGCAACATACTAAATAAAGCAGAACACACATGCCCAGTGATCCAGAAATTCCACCTGGAGGTCTACAACAGAAGTGCTTATGTTACTTGTTATTTCTTGTCACTTAAAGACAAGAAAATTTACAGGAGCACTATTCATTACAACCCCAAACTGGAAATAATCCAAATGTCCATAAACAGTAGAATAGATACTTTTTAATGTGATAAATTATTCATATAATGGAGTATTATTTAGCAATGAGAATAATTCAACTACTACTAAGTATAACGACATGACTGAATCTCATGGACATTATATTGAGGGAAGAAGCCAGGCACACAAGGGTACATACTGGGCTTGGCACCTGTAGCTCAGTGGCTAGGGAACGGGCCACATACACCAGGGCTGGTGGGTTCAAACCCAGCCAGGGCCTGCTAAACAACAATGACAACTACAACAAAAAAAATAGCTGGGCATTGTGGCAGACGCCTGTAGTCCCAGCTACTTGGGAGGCTGAGGCAAGAGAATCACTTAAAACCCGAGAGTTTAATGTTGCTGTGAGCTGTGACACCAAAGCACTCTACAAAGGGCGACATAGTGAGACTCTATCTCAAAAAAAAAAAAAAGTACATACTGTATTATACACAGTTTCAAAAGCAGGCAAAAGTCACCTACAGTGTTAGAAGTTAGGATGGTAGGGAGAGGGGTGAGCCAGGGGGTTGGTTAAGGACGAGAGACAGGCTTTGAGAATTTGGTAACATTTTCTTTCTTGATCTAGGTTACTAGGTATATTCACTTTCAGAAAAAACTATTGAGCTGATCCTTTATAATGCATACACTTTTTCCTCCAGGCATATACACATGTATAAATAAATACTCATATGCATTAAAATATCCAGAAGAATCCAAAAGAAACTGCCTGGGGGTGGGGGCTGGGCAAATAGGGGCATCTTTTCACTCTGTAATTTTTTTTTGAGACAAAGTCTTATTTTGTCACCCTTGGTAGAGTGCTGTGGCGTCATATCTCATAGCAACATCAAACTCTTGGGCCCAGGTAATTCTCTTGCCTCAGCCTCCCAAGTAGCTGTGACTACAGGTGCCTGCCACAACACCTGGCTATTTTTGAGACAGGTCTTGCTCTTGTTCAGGCTGGTCTCGAACCTAGGAGCTCAGGCAATCCACGGGCCTCAGCCTCCCAGAGTGCTGGGATTACAGCATGAGCCACCACGCCCAGCCCTCCTATTTATTTTTTTAAATTATTTTATGAGAGAACTGATGATCAAAGATTTTTTGAATTCAGACATTTTGACTGTATAATTGAGGTTCTTTTCTTTTTTGACTTGCAGATTTTTTTTCTTTTTCTCTTTATTTACTTATTTTTATTTCAGATTATAGAGTTACAAATGTATGGTTATATGGATTGCTTTTGTACTGCTTGAAACAAAGTTGTAAACGTGCCCATCACCCAGAAAGTGTAAACTGTACCCATTAGGTATGATTTCACCCATTCCTCCTCCCCACTTCCTATTTTTTGAACTATAGGAAGGAATTACCCATCAAATTTCTATTTTTTTTTTTTTTTTTTGAGAGAGAGTCTCAACCTGTCGCCCTGGGTAGAGTGCCATGGAATCATAGCTCACAGGAACCTCAAACTCTTGGGCTTACGCGATTCTCTGGCCTCAGCCTCCCAAGTAGCTGGGACTACAGGTGCCCACCACAACGCCCAGCTATTTTTTTGTTGTTGTTGTTGCAGTTGTCATTATTGTTTCAGCTGGTCCAGGCCAGGTTTAAACCCGCCAGCCTCAGTGTATGAGGCCAGCACCCTACCCACTGAGCCACAGGCGCCACCTCTAATATTTTAAAAATAAACTTTATACACCAGAGTTGGGGGTTCAAATCCAGCCTGGGCCTGCCAAACAACAATGACAACTACAACCAAAGAATAGCTGGGCACTGTGGCAGGCACCTGTAGTCCCAGCTACCTGGGAGGCTGAGGCAAGAGAATTGCTTACACCCAGGAGTTGGAGGTTGCTGTGAGCTGTGATGCCACGCTACCCAGGGTGACAACTTGAGGTTATGTCTCAAAAAATAAAAAATAAATAAAAATAAGAATCAAAGGCTGGGTGCAGTGGCTCAGGCCTATAATCCTAGCACTTTGGGAGGCCGAAGTGGGTGGATTACTTGAGTTCAAGATCAGCCTGAGCAAGAATGAGACCCCTATCTCTACTAAAAATAGAAAAAACTACCAAAGCATTGTGGAGGGCACCTGTAGTCCCATCTACTGGGGAGGCTGAGACAAGAGGATTGCTTGAGTCCAAGAGCTTGAGATTGCTATGAGCTAGGACGCCAGAGCACTCTATCTAGGGTGATCTCCAAAAAAAAAAAATTCTTATGATTTCTTGTCACTAAAATTCTTTTGACAAAATGAAATATTTCATCAGCAAATGAGCTAGGTAGGGCAATTGAAGATGTACAGGAAGATAAGATGGTTTACTGTTTGCTAATTAATCAACTTTAAGTCTTTAACAAATGCGCTTTGATGTCATGACAATCACAACTCAGCAAAGGACTGTAATTTAGGATGAAATAAATAGGCTGTGATTAGACAACTCCCCATTTATTTTTTTGTTTGTTTGTTTTGTTCCTGGAGACAGAGTCTCACTATGTCGCCCTCAGTAGAGTGTGGCATCACAGCTCACAGCAACCTCCAACTCTTGGGCTTAAGCGATTCTCTTGCCTCAGCCTCCCAAGTAGCTGGGACTACAGGTGCCCACCACAACGCCTGGCTATTCTTTGTTGTACTTGTTGTTGTTTGGCAGGCCACGCCTGGGCTCGAACCCGCCACCTTTGGTGTAAGTGGCTGGCGCCCTAGCTGCTTGAGCTATAGCACTGAGCCAACTCCCTGTTTTTTTTTTTTGTAGAGACGGAGTCTCACTTTATGGCCCTCGGTAGAGTGCCGTGGCCTCACACAGCTCACAGCAACCTCCAGCTCCTGGGCTTAAGTGATTCTCTTGCCTCAGCCTCCCGAGTAGCTGGGACTACAGGCGCCCGCCACAATGCCCGGCTATTTTTTGGTTGCAGTTTGGCCGGGGCCGGGTTTGAACCCGCCACCCTCTGTATATGGGGCCGGCGCCTTACCGACTGAGCCACAGGCGCCGCCCAACTCCCTGTTTCTGAGAGGTATCCTGAGAGGGTGAGGGCTTCCAGCCCGGTGAGAAATGAGACACATTTGCCAAAAATGGAAATTGGAAAAGAATTCTCCAACTCACTGGGGAAGGATACTGGCAAGGGAGCACTATTGTTTTCTGTTTAACTCTTCCTGGATGTTTATCTATCAATTCTTACCAGATTGCTGGCCCTAAAAACACAAATCCATTCATTCATGTATTTAGATCAACACAGTCAGATTCTTCACCAAAAACCCCTTTTATTCTTATTTTCACTGCTTATCCCATCCCTGGAACAGGCTGTTCTGGTGAAATCAAGGTCAGATCAACTGTTTAGAGCTCGCTTTCAGCAGCCAGGACTGAGTTTACAAGAAAAGACATCACCCTTTTAAGAGAGCATGAAACAAAGGTAAAGGGACAAGGCCACAGCAGAGAAAACACAAAGGAAAAAGAGAAGCTGAGTTCATCTTTTTGCTGGAGGCTATGGAATCAGATAGGGGAGGGAGGCCGGTGCTGTCAGGATGACTTCTGAGCGGGTCTCCACCTCCACAGGGAGCTCTGCTTGGTCACCAGGTGAAGGAGGGTCCTCCCCTCTTTCCTTTCTTCTTCAGCTCTTGACTTCATCCTGTTTTTTGTTTGTTTTAAAAATCAGGTCTGTTAAAGTATGATTCACATAGAGTAAAGTTCACCCTTTCAGGCGTATAGTTCTATACTTTTCTAACCACCCAGAACATTTCCACCACCCTCTAAAATTCATGTGCCTCTGGCTAGCCAATCCATCTGTTCAAAACCATCTCTACTGTTTACTGATGGTGTGCTGTGCTCTGTGCCTCAGTTTCTACATCTTTCAAGTGGGGATAATGATAGAAACTAACTTGTGGGGCTGTTGTGAGGAGTAAATCCTCATTAGAAACGATTTATTTAAACTAGAAAAGCAGCCTGCAAGATGGAGTCTGTGAAGCTAAGCTGAAGCGTACAGCTGACCTGATCTGCTGGGCCTTCACCACACACCCTCCGTGATTATCTAGTTAAGGTTTCTCTGGGATTGTGAGGATGTTTGTCTTAAAAGACTTTGGGGTGGGGGAGTAGGTGCCTGTAGTTCAGTGGTTAGGGCGCCAGCCACATGCACCAGGGCTGGTGGGTTCCAACCCAAGCCCAAGAGCTAGAGGTTGCTGTGAGCTGTGATGCCACAGCACTCTACTGAGGGCGACAGAGTGAGACAGAGTCTTAAAAAAAAAAAAGACAATAGGTGATATTAGTAGAATAATGGTTACTTTGATGATATGTTTTCTTTAATGATTCTCTTAGTAATGTATTACATGAAATTACCTTTTCATGTTTAAATATTTTGCATTCTCAGAATGAAGACTACTTTGATGTTACTTCCTATCAGAGAAAATTAAAGTTTTCTAGGTTTGTTTCCTTGTGTTCCCATTATAAAAATTATCAAGTTTTCCTTGTATTCCCATTATAAAAACTATTAAGTTTTCCTTGTATTCCCATTATAAAAACTGACATAGGTGCTGCCCGTAGCTCACTTGGCAAGGATGCCGGACACATACACCTAGAGTGGCGGGTTTAAACCCCCAGCCCAGGTCTGCTAAGCAACAATGACAACTGCAACCAAAAAATAACCGGGCATTGTGCCGGGCACCTGTAATCCCAGCTACTTGGGAGGCTGAGGGGAGAGAATCACTTAAGTCCAAGTGTTGGAGGTTGCTGTGAGGTGGAAGGCCACGGCACTCTACCCAGGGTGACAGCTTGAGACTCTGTCTCAAAAAAAAACAAAAAAAACTGTTCTACAGAATTGCTGGTCTTCTGACAATAAAGCTTGTTTGGACCTAACCTCTGTCTCTGCATATTGGCTGAACAGTGACAAGTGGCTGGATGCTCTTTGTCCAGTAACATAATTATTTTTCTTTTCCCTTATTTTCTTTTTTTTGAGACCGAGCCTCATTCTGTTGCCCTCAGTAGGGTGCTGCAGTGTCAAAGCTCACAGCAACCTCAAACTCTTGGGCTTAAGTGATTCTCTTGCCTCAGTCCCAAGTAGCTGGGACTACAGGCGCCTGCCACAATGCCCAGCTACTTTTTGTTGCAGTTGTCATTATTGTTTAGCAGGCCCTGGCCAGGTTCAAACCTGCCAGCCCCAGTGTATGTGGCTAGTGCCCTTAACCACTGATCTTGAGTGATGAGCCTCTTTTTTTTTTTTGGCAGAGTCTCACTTTGTCACGCTTGCTTGTTCCGGAAATTTCCTGAAAAGTCCATTTAAATGAACTGCTTAATCAAAGACTGTTTATTCTCTAAACATCTCAAATCTTTGCCTTTGAAATACACATCTCATAGCCGGGCGTTGTGGCGGGCGCCTGTAGTCCCAGCTACTCGGGAGGCTGAGACAAGAGAATCGTGTAAGCCCAAGAGTTAGAGGTTGCTGTGAGCCGTGTGACGCCACGGCACTCTACCTGAGGGTGGTACAGTGAGACTCTGTCTCTACAAAAAAAAAAAAAGAAATACACATCTCAAATCCCTGCCTCGATTTGCCTACCAATTCTTTTTTTTTTTTTTTTGTAGAGACAGAGTCTCACTTTTTATGGCCCTCGGTAGAGTGTCACGGCCTCACACAGCTCACAGCAACCTCCAACTCCTGGGCTTAAGCGATTCTCTTGCCTCAGCCTCCCGAGTAGCTTGCCTACCAATTATAAATTAGATCATAATTTTTATGTGACTCTAATCAAGTTCCCACAATGAAAGACCTACCGTAAGCCTGAATCTCAGCCCTTCTGAGCATCCCAGCTTCACCCTCTCTGGCTCCAAGACTATGTGAAAGTAATGCAGGTTCTTCCTTTCTTATCACAATATGAATACACTCAGCTTTTCTTTACCAAAAGTTTGTTTCTGGGAAGTTAGCATTTGACAAGGATACATTTCTTTTTTTTTTTTGAGACAGAGTCTCACTTTCTCACCCTTGGTAGAGTGGTGTAGCGTCAAACTGTTGGGTTCAAGGGATTCTCTTGCTTCAGCTTCCCAAGTAGCTGAGACTACAGGCACCCACCACAATGCTTGGCTATTTTGTGTTGCAGTTGACATTATTGTCTAGCTGGCCCAGGCTGGGTTTGAACCCACCACCCTCAGTGTATGTGGCTGGAGCCTTAACCACTGTGCTACAGGTGCCTAGCTGATATATTTTATTTTATTTTATTTATTTATTTATTTATTTATTCATTTTTTTTTTGCGTGTGGTTTTTGGCTGGGGCTAGGTTTGAACCCGCCACCTCCGGCATATGGGACCGGCACCCTACTCCTTGAGCCACAGGCGCCGCCTGCTGATATATTTTATTTTAAAAACTGCATAATCATCAGGGCCAGGTGCAGTGGTTCACGCCTATAATCCTAGTAGTCTGGGAGGCTGAAGTGGGAGGATCTCTTGAGGTCAGGCGTTCCAGACCTGCTTGAGCAAGAGAAACTCTCAGCTCTACTAAAAATATTACAGAAAAAATTAGCTGCCTGTGGGGGCGAGCACCTGTAGTCCCAGATACTTAGAGGCTGAAGTAGGAGGAGGGCTTGAGCCCAGGAATTTGAGGTTGCAGTAAGCTACAATAACACCACTGCACTGTGCCCTGGGTAACAGTGACATAGTGTCTCAAAAAAAAAAGAAAAGAAAAGAAAAAATTGGGGTGTGGTGGCTCACACCTGTAATTCCAGCACTCCGAGAGGCCGAGGCCTATGGATTGCCTGAGCTCAGGAGTTCGACCAGCCCAAGCTAGAGCCAGACCCCATCTCTAAAAAATAGCCTAGTGTTGTGAGGCAAGAGGATGGCTTGAGCCCAAGAGTTTGAAGTTTCTGTGAGCTAAGATGCTATGGCACTCTATTGAGGGCAACGAAGTGAGGCTCTGTCTCAAAAAAAAAAAAAGCTCAGTGGTTAGGGCGTCACCACATTCTTTGGAGCCGGTAGGTTCAAATCCATCCTGGGCCTGCTAAACAAACAAACAAAACATAGCCAGGTGTTGTGGCGGGCGCCTGTAGTCCCAGCTACTTGGGAGGCTGAGGCAAGAGAATCACTTAAGCCTAAGAGTTTGAGGTTGCTGTGAGCTATGACACCATGGCACTCTACTAAGGGTGACAAAATGAGACTCTGTCTCAATTAAAAAAAAGATTATGTGGGCGGCGCCTGTGGCTCAGTGAGTAGGGTGCCGGCCCCATATGCCGAGGCTGTGGGGTTCAAACCCAGCCCTGGCCAAACTGCAACAAAAAAATAGCCGGGTGTTGTGGCGGGCGCCTGTGGTCCCAGCTGCTCCGGAGGCTGAGGCAAGAGAATAGCTTAAGCCCAAGAGTTAGAGGTTGCTGTGAGCTGTGTGACGCCATGGCACTCTACCTGAGGGTGGTACAGTGAGACTCTGTCTCTACAAAAAAAAAAAATTATGTACATATAATCATCAAGATAGACCTTGACAGGGTTTAGGATATGTTATCCCCAAAATAGGCACCTTGGCATTCCTATCATTGTCCATTGAGGCAGACTATAAAGAATTCTCTGGGGGCTGGATGTGGTGGCTCATTCCTGTAATCCTAGCACTCTGGGAGGCTGAGGCGGGTAGACTGCCTGAGCTCACAGGTCCAAGGCTAGCTTGAGCCAGAGCCAGACCTTGTCTCTAAAAATAACCGGGTGTTGTGGCAGGTGTAGTCCCAGCTACTTGGGAGGCTGAAGCAAGAGAATCGCTTGAGCCCAAGAGATTGAGATTGCTGTGAGCTGTGATGTCACAGCACTCTACCAAAAGTAACATAGTGAGACTCTGTCTCAAAAAATAAATAAATAAATAAATAAATAAATAAATAAAAATAAAAATAATTCTCTAACCTTCTTCTAAAGCATTTCCTAAGACCCTCATTCCAGAAAGGTCCTGTCTATACCCAGAAGAAAGAAATGAAAACACAGAGACATAGGGAAAACTCTAAACAAAGAGGAACTAGCCACGTCCCCCAGTCTGTTACCATGGATCATACACTTTTGTCCTCCAATCACATTTCTGCACAGTTCTCCACAAAAATAGTTTTCTGTTTCTTTGAGTCTTCGATTGTGAAGGTTCTCATGTCACATAAAACTCATGTTAAGTACATTCGCATGTTTTCCTCTTGTTAATTTGTTTGTTATGGGGATGTCAGCCATGAACCTTGGTATGAATGAGGAAAAGATATTACTTTTTCTCCCTTACAGCCTTCTTAAGACAGTATATTTGAACAAAGACTCAAAGAAAGGGGTTGGCCCTAGGGGTTTGTTGGGGGAAGGTGGTCCAGGCACAGAGAATTGCCAGAGCAAAGACTCTAGTGGGTCTTGGGTCTGTCTTGATTGCGCAGAGTGAGCAACTGAAGAGTTATAAGATCCAAGGTCAGCGATGATGTGTGAGCCTGAGCATGCATGAGTGCGTGTGTACAGAGGCTGGTCACGTAGGGTCCTGCAGCCAAGAATATGTGCTCATTTCCACCTACCAGCTGCCAGCCATGTGTAATGCTCTAGACTTAAGACCCCTAGATAGAAAAGCCCACGTGGAGACTCCCAAGTGAGTTCTTTAGTTCTTTCCCCACCCAGAAGCTTTTTAGTTCTTCTATATTCCTTTCTAACTTCTAATAAAAGTCCTATCTTACCACTTGGGGGCAGGGGGGAAGAATATATGCACGTGTGTTTCCCTAAAATTAGGCCTGATAATAATTTCCTCTTTCAGGATATTACTTAGATACATGTTACCCTCAATTTTACTTCTCCCAGTATTTTGTCTAATATTTTACAGGCCACAGCTTCCTTAGAATTTTCTCACCATTATCTTTGCACATTTAGCCCGGTCTGGACTCCGAAAATAACCATTTTCTCTCTCAAAAAGCACTTAGTGAACATGGTTACCATCACAGAAGCTGAGAAGTAGTTTCAATATGAAACCGTTGGCAGCCAGGTCCCCACGCAGGCTGCGTAGGCCTCCGGCACAGTGTCTTCTGGTTACAGAAGACAAGAATGAACAAGAGACATTTCTATTTGACTGGGAAGATTGCATTAACTTTAGAGAAATGAGAGTTGTGGAACAAAAGAAGAAAACAGAAAACCAAGAAGCCAGAGTGTCTAGGATTAAGTGCTTAAAAATAGAGAAAATAACCTCAAAATGAAAGGAGGATGGGCAGCAATTGGAGAGAACAGAAAAGTCTAAAGATTTTTCTAAGCAGGTAATTTTACAGTATTTAAATATTATTAAATATCCCATATTTAAATACAGAACAGAACAACACTGATGAATGACATTCTGGCTAGTTCTAATGAAATGATCTAAGTCTGGGCAGCACCTGTGGCTCAAAGGGGTAGGACGCCCACCCCACATACTGGAGGTGGTGGGTTCAAACCCAGCCCCAGCCAAAAACTGCAAAAAAAAAAGATCTAAGTCTAGGATAATGACTAAAATCTCATCTTGACTGATACATTTTTTTTTTTCTGAGACAAAGCCTCAAGCTGTTGCCCTGGGTAGAGTACTGTGGCATCACAGCTCACAGCAACCTCCAACTCCTGGGCTTAAGCGATTCTCTTGCCTTAGCCTCCCAAGTAGTTGGGACTACAGGCACCTGCCACAATGCCCAGCTGTTGTTTGGTTGGAGTTGTCGTTGTTTGGCAGGCCCTGGCTGGATTCGAACCCAGTAGCTCTGGTCTATGTGGCTGATGCCTTAGCCACTTGAGTTACAGGCACCCAGCCAACTGATACATTCTTTAGTGATTTAGTGAAATCCTAAAAAGGTCACATTCATCTCCAAATATGCTGACCTGGAGCAGATCTGATCTAGTGGGTAATACAAGACTCATTCCAGAAAGTTCAACGGTGAAAAGGTTAAAAAACATCCTAGCAATTATCTGTCAAAAAGTTTCACAAAGGCCTCTGGGCAGAAACATCTAATTATATCAGATAAAAATGCAACACTATCAAGATAAAAATATTCCCTATGCTACAGACTGAATTTTTGTGTCCCACCAAAATTCTTATGTTGACTCTTAATTTTCAATTTCATGGTTTTAGGAGTTGGGATCTTTGGGAGGTGATTAGGCTATGAAGGCAGAGCTCTCATGAATGTGACCAGTAACCTTATTAGTGTGACGTTGGATAGGCTTTACTTGTAAGTGAGAGATGTAGATAGTGTTTGCATGTCCTTGCTTATGGGAGGTTAGCAAAGAATTTTGTTTTGTTTTGTTTTTAAGACAGAGTCTCACTCAGTTGCCCTGGGTAGAGTGTCATTGCGTCATAGCTCACAGCAACCTCAAACTCTTGGGTTCAAGTGATCCTCTTGCTTCAGCCTCCTGAGTAGCTACCCTGTTTCCCCGAAAATATCCAAATATAAGACCTTACAGGAAAGATAAGACGTCCCCTGAAAATAAGACCTAGTGCATCTTTGGGAGCACACCTTAAAATAAGACACTGTTTTATTTTCGGGGAAACAGGGTAGGACTACAGGCACCTGCCCCAATGCCCAACTATTTCTTTTTCTTTTTTTAGAGATGAGGTCTTGCTCTTGCTCAGGCTGGTCTCAAACTCATGAGCTCAGGCAATCCACCCACCTCAGCCTCCAGAGGATTACAGGTGTGAGCCATAGCACCCAGCAAAGAATTTTTTATTTTTTTTTATTTTTGGAGACAGAGTCTCACTTGTTGCCTTCGGTAGAGTGCTATGGCATCACAGCTCACAGCAACCTCCAGCTCTTGGGGATAGGCTATTCTCTTGCCTCAGCCTCCTGAGTAGCTGGGACTACAGGTACCCGCCACAATGCCTGGCTATTTTTTGTTGTTGTCGTTGTTGTTGTTGCAGTTTGGCCGGGGCCGGGTTCAAATCCGCCACCCTTGGTATATGGGGCCGGTGCCCCACTCAGTGAGCCACAGGTACTGCCCAAAGAATTTTCTTAATCATCTGTGGGGACAGTTCTTCATAGGCGCCTGAGGCTTTTATCTTCTCTTTTGCACAGGAGGTGTCTCTGGACTTTGATTTTCTTTTCATAGGGGAGATATGCCTGCTCTCAGAACTCCTGCCAGAGCTTCAGGGCAGGCTTGGAGAGTGACAGGGGTGGCTAAACCCTAAAGCTGGTGGCAAGGAAGCAATCTTAATGGTATTGGGTGAAATCCTCTTATATAGAGAAAAAAGAAGGTGAAACTACATCTTTTTGACCAGTAATGCCTGAGAAAGCCCCACTATCCTGAAGAATCTATCCTTCCGGCAAGGAATGGTGGCTGGCGCCTGTAATCCTACCACTCTGGGAGGCCCTGGCGGGTGGATTGCTTGAGCTCGGAAGTTGGAGATTAGCCTGAGCAAAAAAATAGAAAAACTAGCTATAGTCCCAGCTACTAGAGAGGCTGAAGCAAGAGGATCACTTGAGCCCAGGAGTTTGAGTTTGCTGTGAGGTATGATGATGCCATGGCACTCAACCCAGGGCCAATGGAGTGAGACTGTGCCCAAAAAAACAAAACAAAAAAAAAAACTCTTTCCTTCTTGAAAATGTGCGAATAGGGCGGTGCCTGTGGCTCAGTGAGTAGGGCGCTGGCCCCATATGCCGAGGGTGGCGAGTTCAAACCCAGCCCCGGCCAAACTGCAACAACAAATAAAAATAGCCGGGCATTGTGGCGGGCGCCTGTAGTCCCAGCTGCTTGGGAGGCTGAGGCAGGAGAATCGCGTAAGCCCAAGAGTTAGAGGTTGCTGTGAGCCGTGTGACGCCACGGCACTCTACCCGAGGGCAAGTTTGTGAGATGAAAAGTTCTAAAGAGTTCACAACTATGTGAATACTTAACACTACCCAAGGGCATGCTTAAAAATGGTTAAGATGTCAGGCCTTACACTTGGGAAAGATAGCCACCACCTGCTCTAATCATGTAGACTTACTGCAGCCTGGTTTCTCTGTTACAATAAAATTACTTTAGACTCAAAAAAAAAAATGGTTAAGATGGTGGCTCAGCGCCATTGCTTATGGCGCCAGCCACATACACCGAGGCTGGCGGATTTGAACCCAACCCAAGGCCAACTAAATAATGACAACTGCAACAACAACAACAACAAAAATAGCTGGGCGTTGTGGTGGGCACCTGTAGTCCCAGCTACTTGGGAGGCTAAGGCAAGAGAATAATTTAAGCCCAAGAGTTTGAAGTTGCTGTGAGCTATGATGCGACAGCACTCTACCCAGAGTGACATCTTAAGACTCTGTCTCAAAAAAAAAAAAGAGGTTAAGATGGTATATTATGTTATGTGTATTTTACCACAATTTTAAAAAAAGGAGGGGGGAGGTAGAGATTTCTGAACAGCACACAGAGGTGCTTGGGCTGAATATACCAGTTGTTTTTCTCCACGGGAGAGGAGACAGGAAGTATGAGATTCCTGGATGATTAATGAGATGTGTGGGATGGAGAGAGATGTCAAAGGATTAGGGCACTGTCTCACGTTTTTGCTTCCAAAGAACTATACCGTGTGAACTATTTTATGTCATTTCAACTTTCCCTAAGTGTGTTTTTCCATTTTCCTGATAAGGTTTTATCCTATTCTCAGACATAGTTTTTGAAAGCTTACAATCCATGAGGCCAGGCCCAGGGCCTCTTTTCCTGCCCTTACAGGAGATAAGGTTCCTGTGAGGAAGATAGCACAGCACACAACTAACTTGTGGTGACTGTCAGACATCAGAGACTATAACAGGTCTGTGACTTACGCTGGAGGTCAGGAAGGCTGCTGTGATCATAGTAGTTTAAAGATGGCTGTAAATTCCTTGCCCCTCCTCCCATGTAGAGGGGGGTTCTATCTGCCCTCCCTTCAAATCCAGGGTTCTCCTGTGACTTCTTTAGGCCCACTGAATATAGCATAAAATGGGGCTTGTCATTTCCCGGGCAGAGCAGTAAGAGATCTCACATTCCTGCCTTCACTGCTAGTATTTTCCCTTGGAAATTGGTTGCCATGTGAAGACTATCCTAAGATCACCAGGCTGTGAGGAAGCTCAGGTCAGACAGGTACTGGAGGAAGGCCACATCCAGACACAGGCCAGTACCAGACCTGGGAGCCCAGCCCAGCCCAGCCACGTCAATGACCTCAGCTCACTCTACAAGGGGCAGAAGTGCCTAAACCTGTCTCCTAGAGCCTTGGGCAAATACAGTGGATGTTGTTTTAGCCACTACATTTGTGTAGTTTGTAACACCATAGCTAACCAAAACCTTGAAGAAGTGATCTTAGGTTGACAGAGGAGTGGTGTTTGAGTTTTGGCACGTGGACAAGATTCCTAACATTGCATCACAGCGGTGGTTATCAAACTGTGCTTTCTAGAACCATTTTTGGACCTCTAAGGAAGAGCAGGGAAAGGAGAAGTGGCCTAGCAACTCGCAGTAGAGTGAGAGGCAATAGATCTATTTGAGAGTCATGGCTGCAGTGGCAGTGGGATGAATTTATAACATCTGAAAGCAAAAAGATTTGAAAATGGCTCATAAGGAAATTAATATAATCCAATGCATTCTCTTGTTTGGGTTTTTTCTTTCTTTCTTTTTTTTTTTTTGAGACAGTCTCACTATATTGCCCTTCGTAGAGTACTGTGACATCACAGCTCACAGCAACCTTCAACTTTTGGGATTAAACAATTCTCTTGCCTCAGCCTCCCAAGTAGCTGGGATTACAAGCGGCCCACCACAATACCTGGCTATTTTTTGTTGCAGTTGTCATTGTTGTTTAGCTGGCCCAGGCCGGGCTCAAACCTGCCATCCTCTGTGCATGTAGCTGGCACGGTAACCACTGGTACTATAGGCACCGAGCCTGTTTGGTTTTTTTCTTTTTCTTTTTGAGACAGAGTCTCACTTTGTCACCCTTGGTAGAGTGCTGTGGCGTCACAGCTCACAGCAACCTCCAGCTCTTAGGCTTAGGCGATTCTCCTGCCTCAGCCTCCTGAGTAGCTGGGACCACAGGTGCCCGCCACAACGCCCGGGTATTTTTTTTTTATTGCAGTTTGGCTGGGGCTAGATTTGAACCTGCCACCCTCAGTATATGGGGCCAGCACCCTACTCACTGAGCGACAGGTGCCACCCTCTTTTTCTTCTTCTTGAGACAGAGTTACTACACTCTGTCACCTGGGCTAGAGAGCCTTGGTGTCAGCCTAGGTCACAGCAAGGCTTAACCTCCTAGGTTCAAGTGATCCTCCTGCCTCAGCCTCCCAAGTAGCTGAGACTACAGGTGCCCACCATGACGCCTGGCTTACTTTTTTCTATATTTAGTAGGGACCATTTCTCACTCTTGCTCAGGCTGGTCTCAAACTCTGAGCTTAAGGGATCCTCCCACTTCAGCCTCCCAGAATGCTAGGATTAGAGGCAGAAGCCACTGCACCTGGCCTATTCTCCTGTTTTGTGTTACCAGCTTATCTATAAACATGTAAACTTTTTTTTTTTGAGACAGTCTCACTTTGTCCCCCTGGTAGAGTGCCGTGGCATCACAGCTCACAGCAACCTCAAACTCTTGGGCTTGAGTCAATCTTTTGCCTCAGCCTCCCTAGTAGCCGGGACTATAGGCACCACTACAATGCCCAGCTATTTTTAGAGATGGGGTCTTGCTCTTAGTCAGGCTGGTCTGGAACCAGTGAGCTCAGGCAATTCACCTGCCTCGGCCTCCCAGAGTGCTAGGATTACAGGCGTGAACCACTGTAACCCGGCCTAAACATACGAACTTTTCATCTCTTGGGTACCTCTCTGGTCTATGGCACCCAATTCTTTAATTCTAGTTTCCTGGGATTGCTATATGCCTGCTCCCAAAAGCCCTACTGCATGGATGGGGTGCCAGGTGCCTATAATCCCAGTTACTCAGGAGGATGAGGTGAGAGGATCACTTGAACACAGGAATTCAAGGTTACAGTGAGCTGTGATCTTGCCATTGCACTCCAGCATGGGTAACAGAGTGAAACTTTGTCTCAAAAAAAAAAAGAAAGAAAAAGAAAAACGCCTAGCTGCAGCGGGACATTATATTGTGTCAAAATGGAAGAATTTTCTGGGCTCAGCGCCTGTGGCTCAAGCAGCTAAGGCGCCAGCCACATACACCTGAGCTGGCGGGTTTGAATCCAGCCGGGCCCGCCAAACAACAATGAAGGCTGCAACCAAAAAATAGCCGGGTGTTGTGGTGGGCGCCTGTAGTCCCAGCTACTTGGGAGGCAGAGGCAGGAGAATCGCTTGAACCCAGGAGTTGGAGGTTGCTGTGAGCTGTAAAGCCATGGCACTCTACCCAGGGTGACAGCTTGAGGCTCTGTCTCAAAAAAAAAAAAAGAATTTTTTGGAAGACCTGAAGGTCTGCTTCTACCAGCCACAACACCAGGCCCTGTTACCCTCCAGAAGGTCTCCCTTGTAAGTCAGGCCTTCTCCTCCATCTTCCTCGGGAAAGAGGCTTAGAATGAAAAGAGATAGCAGACAGCCTCTGTGTTTTTTTTTTGTTTTGTTTTGTTTTTTTGTAGAGACAAAGTCTCACCTTATGGCCCTCGGTAGAGTGCCATGGCATCACACAGCTCACAGCAACCTCCAACTCCTGGGCTTAAGCGATCCTCTTGCCTCAGCCTCCCAAGTAGCTGGGACTACAGGCGCCCGCCACAACGCCTGGTTATTTTTGGTTGCAGTTTGGCCGGGGCCGGGTTTGAACCCGCCACCCTCAGTATATGGGGCTGGCACCTTACCACTGAGCCACAGGCGCCGCCTGCCTCTGTGTTAATAACAATCACTTCTATGTAACACACACATCCTGAGTCCTAGTATTCCATCTTTGACATCACAATGACATGAGGAAGGAAGGATTAGCTCTAGGTCATAGAAGTGAGACCTGAGGCTCAGAAAATTTAACAATCTTGCCCAAATTTATACTGCAAGTAAGTGACAGGGCCAGGAGTGAGCACCTTAAAGAAGGGATCTCCTGGGCAGCGCCTGTGGTTCAGTGGGTAGGGCACGGGTCCCATATACTGAGGGTGGCAGGTTCGAACCCAGCCCCGGCCAAACTGTAACAAAAATAATAGGGGGCATTGTGGCAGGTGCCTGTAATCCCAGCTACTCAGGAAGCTAAGGCCAGAGAATCACTTAAGCCTAGGAGTTGGAGGTTGCTGTGAGCTGTGATGCCACAACACTCTACTGAGGGTGATAAAGTGAGACTGTCTTAAAAAAAAAAAAAAAAAAGGGATCTCCTAGTATGTGCTCAAACCACTCATGAGAAAGGCCATCTCTCTAGTGGCGGGCATACATATTGATTCAGATAAGGTGTTTCTTTTAAAATGGGGGTAGAGGGGGGAAAGAGTTAGTACTTGAAATTCTGCTATCCTGACACAAATAGCCTTTTCTGAAATGATCAATCTAATTGCTAATGGAATTCAACCATTTATAGACAGCACATGCTTTGTATGTGGTGCCAAGCGTTATGAGCCAGGAGACCTAAGGTCCACTTCCAATATGAGCTGGAACTCTGCTATGAATGGCTTTATCATTCAAAGTTTTCAGACCCCAGCTTCTGTCTACTTTATTAGATTGAGAACAGTTTGAGAGCAGGGATTGTTCTGGTATTCTCTGTATCTAGGACAGGGCCCCAAAATGTTTGAGGGCAGAAAGACGAGGGAAGGAGAAAAGAAAAGGAAGACGGGATTTATCACTCCACACCTGTCATGGGGTTAGCAACAGGAATCAAAACAGTTTGCAGGGATTGCTGAAAAGGTTTGATGTTGGACTGGGTGGCAAGCTGTTTAGGCGGAAATGGGATCTGTAGCAAGGGCCTCTTTTGCATCAAGGAAGGGTACAGAAAACAAAATTGACACTCACATACGATCGATCGCCTTGGCAACCTTCCCTTTCCCCTTCTTCTTTCCAGAGCAACTGATACTACAAAGTGACAGAGAGGTCAGCAAGAGGAAGGCTGACAACAACACTCTTACCTGACTGCTTCCTTTTTGGTTCCCTTTGTGGATGGCAAAGAACGCAGAGGTTGGAGCTGCCCCTGGCACCACCTGGAACTGCAAGTTAGTTTTGTGCGGCCTAATTCACCTGGTAGACGTTCTTCAGTGTCCTCAATTCTTTTTATCTTTGCAGAGCTGATCCCATTTCAGGGTTGTGCCAGGTTTTAAAGTGGGAACATCAGCTGCAGAGGACAAAGGAGTCAAGCTAATAAGCTCTCCAATTCTGCTTCTTGCAGACTGCTTCAGTTTTGAAGGTGAAGGTGTTATTTTTAGAATTCCTACTTGCTTTCACCCTGGACCCTGGAGGATTAACTCCTAGCGTATCCCTTAAATTTAACCCATGTTTCCCCTCTGGTTGCTCCTGGAGAATTGAGTGCTGTGAAAGAATTCCAGATAGAGACCAGAATTTTTTTTTTTTTTTTTTTTTTGAGACAGAGCCTCAGGCTGTCACCCTGGGTAGAGTGCCATGGCATTACAGCTCACAGCAACCTCCATCTCCTGGGCTCAAGGGATTCTCCTGCCTCTGCCTCCCAAGTAGCTGGGACTACAGGCATCCACCACAACGCCCGGTTATTTTTTGGTTGCAGCCATCATTGGTTGTTTGATGGGCCCGGGCTATATTTGAACCCACCAGCTCAGGTGTATGTGGCTGGCGCCTTAGCTGCTTGAGCCACAGGCACCAAGCTGAGACCAGAATTTTGAAAAAATCATTCTCGGGTGGCGCCTGTGGCTCAGTGAGTAGGGCGCTGGCCCCATATGCCGAGGGTGGCGGGTTCAAACCCGGCCCCCGCCAAACTGCAACAAAAAAATAGCCGGGCGTTGTGGCGGGCGCCTGTGGTCCCAGCTGCTCGGGAGGCTGAGGCAAGAGAATCGCGTAAGCCCAAGAGTTAGAGGTTGCTGTGAGCTGTGACGCTACGGCACTCTACCCGAGGGCGGTACAGTGAGACTCTGTCTCTACAAAAAAATAAAACAAAACTGTAAAAGAATCATTCTCCATCCGCTTTCTCCTTCCCTGTCTATCTCTTCCTCTCACCCTCCCCCCATCCCCATTAAAATTGTCACCATCAAACTCCTGCCTTCTTTGGGAGCCAGTAGCATTTTGAAAGAAACCCTAAATAATGCTTACAGTCCATTTGAACTCTTCTGGTGTCTGTAAAGAGTGACATCATTGGATGTCCAAACAGATGATAGCATTAGTCACTGTATGTCATTAAAATTCAGAAGTGGGGGTAAAAGGGTGAAGGAAGACAAAGCTCAGCATTTGGGGAGTTTATTTAAAACTTTTGTGGTCTTTCATAGAGTAGTGGATGAAGTCACTGCAGACTTATAAATCAACAAAATACTTTTTAAAATGTAACTTCACTCCGTGGTTATTGCTAAATTACCCTGGACTGATCTTGAAATAAAACACAAAGAGGAAATTACAATTTTCCTTCATCAAGTTCAATCCTGTGAGTATCTTTCAGATAAATCAAGAGAAAAATACAAATAGTTATATTTTGGGAATCTTTGTGTCTAAAACCATAGACCATGGGAATAATGAAGTTCCTAATGTATACTTATCTGATTAAATTGTCTTTGTTTTAAAAAGATGTGACTATGGCGACCAGGAAAGGAGCCAAAAAAGAGGTTTGAGATTAAATGTAGAACCTTAAATTTGACCTTGCAGTGAAAGCAACTGTACACTATCCTGGTGATAGGGACATGAAAAGCCCTGACTTCAGCAGTGTACAATTCATCCATGTAACAGAAAAATGCTTGTACTCCCTAATTGAAATAAAATATTTAAAAAAAAAGAAAAGAAAAGAAAAATGGATGCATTTGTTGACATTCCCCAAATTGGGTGATATGTTTCTAACATTGTATAGATTCTGGTTATGATGCCTTGTAAGGTGGTAATCATTAAAATTTTAAGTAAGCATATCTTATCCTTTAGTCTTTTAAAGCAGGTTTTAAATATCTGAGTCTGACAGGGAATTTTAACTATTTATTCTTTTTTTTTTTTTTTTTGTAGAGACAGAGTCTCACTTTATGGCCCTTGGTAGAGTGCCGTGGCCTCACACAGCTCACAGCAACCTCCAACTCCTGGGCTTCAGCGATTCTCTTGCCTCAGCCTCCCGAGTAGCTGGGACTACAGGTGCCCGCCACAACACCCGGCTATTTTTTGGTTGCAGTTCAGCCGGGGCCGGGTTTGAACCCGCCACCCTCGGTATATGGGGCCGGCGCCCTACTCCTTGAGCCACAGGTGCCGCCCCTGAGACAAGAGTCTTACTTGGTCACCCTTGGTAGAGTGCTATGGTGTCTTAGCTCACAGCATCTTCAAACTCTTGGGTTCAAGTGATCTTGCCTCAACAACTGGCTAATTTTTAGAGACAGGGTCTCACTCTGGTTCAGGATGGTCTCAAACTCCTGGGCTCAGGCAATTTACCTGCTTCGGCCTCCCAAGTGCTGGGATTACAGGCATAAGCCACCATGCCCATCTGGTTGTTAAGATCTTTTTTTAAAAATTTATTATTAAATCATAGCTGTGTACATTAATGCAATCTTGGGGCACCATACACTGTTTTTATATACCATTTGACATATTTTTATCACACTGGTTAATATAGCCTTCCAGGCATTTTCTTAGTTATTGTGTTGAGACATTTACACTCTACATCCAGTAAGTTTCACATGTACCCTTGTAAGTTGCACGGTAGGTATGATCCAGGTTCTTAAGATCTTGAAAGGGTAGGGTGCGGTGGCTCACACCTGTAATCCTACCACTCTGGGAGGCCGAGGTGGGTGGATTGCTGAAGCTCAGGAGTTTGAGACCAGCCTGAGTGAAAGCAAGACCTCTTTTCCACCAAAAATAGAAAAACTAGGCAGGTGTTGTGGTGGGCGCCTATAGTCCCAGCTACTCAAGAGGCTGAGGCAAGAGGATTGCTTAAGCCCAAAAGTTTGAGGTTGCTGCGAGCACTCTGCCAAGGGTGATAGAGTGAGACTCTGCCTCAAAAAAAAAAAAAAGAAAAAAGAAAAAAAGAAAAGAAAAAAATAATCTTGATGAAAAAAGTGTCTAAGGAAGCCAGTGTGAAAAACTCAGATGAAACATCATTGATGAGACCTTGAGACATACGTCTGTCCACCCTGGTCCACCTCTGCTCATATGCTACAGAAGGAAATGGTAGCTGAGAAACACATATCCCAGTGCACTCTGTGAATGAAGAGAATGCTGCAGTGGTGTAGGACAGAAGGCACTGGCTCTTTCCATTTAAGCACATTGTATAGTCCTTTACTAAGTTTAAGGCTTGTCTAAACAAGTGTAAACACACACACAAACATCAACTTTCTTATTCTTCTGTTAAGCCAAAAATAAGTCAGATCTGCTTGAAATGATTTAATAGCTCCCATAGCCCTCAGGGTTTAGTCTGATCTCCTGGCAAAGCTGACTCAGCCCTGCAAGAGCTGGCCCTGCCCTGTCTGTTCCATCTGCGTCCTCAGCCCCTTCCTCCCCTGTCCCCCAGGCCTGCCCCATGTTGGCTTTGAGCGTCTTGAATGTACGTGATCTCTCTTTACACCTCCAAGCCTTTGCTTTTTCTGCCCCTTTACCTCCATGTCTGCCTCCTCTGACTTGTCCCTCCACATTTAGTCCTGACATCCCCTCCTCCTGAAAACCCTCCCAACTACGCCCTTGCTCAGTCAGGAGCAGTACCTAGCCAGGGTGTGCCCAGGTAAGCTGTCCATGACCATGTCACAATGTTATAATAAATAGAAACCATTCTTTTTTTTCCTGTTTAGCATTTCTTTTATCCCAGTACAAAACCTGTCACAGAGGGCCAGGCTCGGTGGCTCCTGCCTGTAATCCTAGCACTCTGGAAGGCCAAGGCAGGTGGATTGACTGACTGAGAGCATAGGTTTGAGGCCAACCTGAGCCACAGCAAGACCCTGCCTCTATTAAAAAATAGCCATGTGTTGTGGTGGGCATCTGTAGTCCCAGCTACTCGGGAGGCTGGGGCAAGAGAATCATTTGAACCTAAGGGTTGGAGGCTGCTGTGAGCTGTGATGTCACAGCACTCTACTGAGGGTGACAAGTGAGACTCTGTCTCAAAAACAAAAAACCTGGGTGGTGCCTGTGGCTCAGTGAGCAGGGCGCCGGCCCCATATACCGAGGGTGGTGGGTTCAAACCCAGCCCCGGCCAAACTGCAACAAAAAAATAGCCGGGCATTGTGGCGGGTGCCTGTAATCCCAGCTACTTGGGAGGCTGAGGCAGGAGAATCGCCTAAGCCCAGGAGTTGGAGGTTGCTGTGAGCTGTGTGACGCCACGGCACTCTACCGAGGGCCATAAAGTGAAACTCTGTCTCTACCAAAAAAAAAAAAAAAAACAAAAAACCTGTCACATAGCAAATGCTTAATGTACATTTGATGAATGAATTGTTTAATCAGAGTTTGTTTCTAATTTTGTTTTCTAGACATATTAGCTTAGTCACTTGGATGCCAAAGTGGGTGAGGACTAATAAATCTTAAATAGTTTGCTTGACAAAGACTACTTTCCTTATAGTGATTTGGCAACCTGAAAATTAGTGAGAGATAGTTATTGAAAAGACTGTCAGGCCGAGCGTGGTAGGCTCATGCCCATAATCCTAGCACTCCGGGAGGCCGAGGCAGGTGGATAGCTTAAGCTCACAAGTTCGAGACCAGCCTGAGCAAAATCAAGACTTCCGTCTTTACTAAAAATAGAAAAAATTAGGCAAGAGGACAGCTTGAACCCAAGAATTGGAAGTTACTATGAGCTATGATGACATCATAGCACTCTACCCAGAGCTACAGCTTGAGACTGTGTCAAAAAAAGAAAAAAAGGGGTGGCGCCTGTGGCTCAGTCGGTAAGGCGCCGGCCCCATATACTGAGGGTGGCGGGTTCAAACCCGGCCCCGGCCGAACTGCAACCAAAAAATAGCCGGGCATTGTGGCTGGCGCCTGTAGTCCCAGCTACTCGGGAGGCTGAGGCAAGAGAATCACTTAAGCCCAGGAGTTGGAGGTTGCTGTGAGCTGTGTGAGGCCACAGCACTCTACCTAGGGCCATAAAGTGAGACTCTTGTCTCTACAAAAAAAAAAAAAAAAAAAAGATTGTCAAATTGGATTCTGATTATGTATTGTGAATCATTCATTTAACCTACGAATGCTTTAAGTTCCCTTTTCTAGGCATAAAAATAAACTGACTAAAAATAATAAAGATAAGATTTACTGTGGATATAGGCTGAACATCCCTTTTTTGTTCCAAGTGCTACAATCACAACCTCCAAATTTATCACCAATACACACACACACCCAGAGTCACCTTAACAGATTTATTTAAGACAAAATTTTTTTTTTTTTTTTTGTAGAGACAGAGTCTCACTTTATGGCCCTCGGTAGAGTGCCGTGGCCTCACACAGCTCACAGCAACCTCCAACTCCTGGGCTTAAGCGATTCTCTTGCCTCAGCCTCCCGAGTAGCTGGGACTACAGGTGCCTGCCACAACGCCCGGCTATTTTTTGGTTGCAGTTTGGCCGGGGCGGGTTTGAACCTGCCACCCTCGGTATATGGGGCCGGCGCCTTACCGACTGAGCCATAGGCACCGCCCTATTTAAGACAAATTTTATGGATCATAGAAAGGAAAGCTAAATACAGTGATAGAGACACACTTAATTGGCTTATGAGGATCTCTTCTGATCTCTTCATACAAACCAAGGACTAAAAATGAGGCTGGGTGCAGTGGCTCACACCTGTAATCCTAGCCCTCTGAGAGGTCAAGGCAGGTGGATTGCCTGAGCTCGGGAGTTCAAGACCACCATGAGCAAGAGACCCCCGTCTCAGGCATTGTGGTGGGCACCTGTAACCCTGCAACTCAGGAGGCTGAGGCAAGAGGATTGCTTGAGCCCGAGTTTGAGGTTGCTGTGAGCTATGATGCTAGGGCACTCTACCCAGGGTGACAGAGTGAGACTCTGTCTCCAAAGAAGAAATGCATCAAAATCATCTAAGAAGGCAAAACTTCTGAAGTACTCCTATTGTATTTAGTCATGTGGCTTATGTCAAGTACAAAGTTGTTAAGTCAACAGGTAGAAAGAAGAATTATTTCAGGAAGATTATTTCAGGCAGCTGATTATATGCCCTTTGAAGTAATGGGATCAATGGACTCAAACTGGGGAGTTTAAGTCCCTGATTTCCACTACCACTTGATAATTTTCTGTGTAATTTATTGGAAAGTGACAAATATGGTTGAAAATATTATTAGCTGGAATCTTGGCCTGTTTTGGTAAACATCAGATAAAAAAGTCTTTTTTTTTTTTTTTTTGAGACAGCCTCAAGCTATCGCCCTGGGTAGAGTGCTGTGGCATCACAGCTCACAGCAACCTTCAACTCCTGGGCTTAAGTGAGTCTTCTGCCTCCGCCTCCCAAGTAATTGGGACTACAGGCGCCCGGCATAACGCCTGGCTATTTTTCGGTTGCAGCTTGTCATTGTTTGGCGGAGCCGGGCTGGATTCGAACCCGCCAGCTCAGGTGTATGTGGCTGGTGCCTTAGCCGCTTGAGAACAGGTGCTGAGCCAGATAAAAAGTCTTAAGGGTGGGGTGGCGCCTGTGGCTCAGTCGGTAAGGCGCTGGCCCCATATACCGAGGGTGGGGGGTTCAAACCCGGCCCCGGCTGAACTGCAATCAAAAAATAGCTGGGCATTGTGGCGGGCGCCTGTAGTCCCAGCTACTTGGGAGGCTGAGGCAAGAGAATCACTTAAGCCCAGGAGTTGGAGGTTGCTATGAGCTGTGTGAGGCCACGGCACTCTACCGAGGGCCATAAAGTGAGACTCTGTCTCTACAAAAAAAAAAAAGTCTTAAGGGTGGAGCCTGAAAGTCTAATTAGACATTAAAAATAAATGGCTTAATAGCAAGCATAATGAGTAATTTCAGATGAATATAAGGAACACTTTACCTAAAGCGATTCTGTTTCAGAAAAAACAAGGATATAGATCTGGCCTAGTATTGTTATGGAATCTTTTCCCAACAAGGCATAGTGTGAAAGAGCATTGAAACAAGAGTCTTAAGACTTAGTCCCACGGAGAAGGAAGGACAATTGGCAAGATCTCACCTAATGTCCAGAAAGTGAGGGTGTGCGGCACATCCCCTGGGTGAAAGGCTCAACTACAACTTGAACTTTATATTAGAATTGAAAACAATGTACCCTAACCATTTGTGCCCTCATGCGAATTTGAAATAAAGAAAGAAAACAACAGTCCCAGTTTTGCCTTTGTGACCCTGGCCAAATCTCTTCACTTTGAATTTGGTTTTCCTTATCTACAAATTGGAGTTGGACTTTTTAGTCCCCTACTGCTCTGTGTTAGATTATTACATATCTAGATAAAGGCAACCAAGTGTTTTTGGTGACACCAACTACCATTTAAACAAATAGCCTTCCCTTATCTGAATAGAGGAGGAGGTTACAGGAGTCTCTTGCTGCCTCGCACCCTGGGGAGTGCAGAGGAATTCCAAACAGCAGCCGCTTGGCTGACTGATTTGTCCACAGCCAGTTCTGGGTTCATATTGTGGGAGATTTTGGAGGCAGCTGGGTCATGTCACCTTGACCCAAACTGGTAACATGGAAGGGCAGCCAGATGTGTTAGTAGTTCCATCACCCTCAGGAGGGAAGAGAGGGCTCATTCAGGTTATTTGTTCTACGTGGGGAGCCCAAGACCCTTCAACTGGCCTCAACCCCACCTGTCCTGACTCTTCTGTTTTTCCCCCACCCCGTCCTCACTAGTATAGCTGGCTCCTTGATGGCTCCTATGGCAGGAGTCAGGTGCCACCCTAACCCTTCTGCATGCATTTTTCTTATTGCCAGGAACCTGGTTTTTGGCAAAAATGCCTCCCACCCCTGTGACCAAGTAAAGAACCCCCAAGCCTCGGCACCGTGGGGAAGCTCCCAGACAGGTCCGGCAATCACTGGGCACTCTCGAGTTCTCCCAGTGTACTCACCGTGGTTGGTTTAGTGGGGCCACAGACTGCAGTTCTGGCCCCTGAATGCCAGTCAGTTGAGAGGCTTCAGGAGGACAACTCATATTGCCATGTCTGCCCGAGACGGCCTGAATACTGCTGCCATCTTTAAAAAGAGAGAAGGGCAGGCTGACAGGCTGAGTGTGCCCGGCTGAGCAGAGCAATGGCAACCACCTGGGTCCTGAGCGGCTTTGTTTATCAACCCCGGAATCCCTCTGCCTCTACCTCTTGAATCCTTCTGCAAGATTACAATCTTTTTTTCTTGCTGTTTGAGTCAGAAGCATCTTGATTTTGCTCATGCTGGCACACTTGAGAGGCAAAGAAGAAACCCCATTTAAAATTAAAGTGAGGAGTCAGTTCCTCCACTTAGAAGTTGTTACCGAGGAACAAGTTACTTCAGAACTTAGGGGCCTAAAACAGCATAAGCCTATGTCCTCTCTCAGAGTCTGTGGGTCACAAATTTGGGAGTGGCTTGAATGGACAGTCTGGCTTAGATTCTGTCCTCTCATGGGGTTGCAAACAGGTGTCAGCTGGGGCTGCCATCATCTGAAGGCTTCACTGGGGCTGGTGGACCTGTTTCCAAGGTGGCTCCCTCACATGGGTGGCCAGTGGGTGCAAGGCATGCTGTAAGCACCAGTTCCTTTCCATCTGGGCTTTTCCACAGAGCTGCTTGAATGTTCTCAGTTTTACAATACAGGTTTTAGCTGAGCATGAGGTTTGTGCCTATAATTCTAGCACTGTGGGATTCACATGAAGCCAGGAGTTTGATATCAGCTTGGACAACATGGTGATACTCTGTCTCTAAAAAAAAAAAAAACAGGATATAAGCCTGTAGTCCCAGGGAAGTGGAGGTAGAGGTGGGAGGATCACTTGAGCCCACACTACTGAACTCCACCCTGGGTGACAGAACAAGATCCTAAATCTCAAAAGAAATCCCAAAGAGGGCGGCGCCTGTGGCTCAGTCGGTAAGGTGCAGGTCCCATAAACCGAGGGTGGCGGGTTCAAACCCGGACCTGGCTGAACTGCAACCAAAAAATAGCCGGGCGTTGTGGCGGGCACCTGTAGTCCCAGCTACTCGGGAGGCTGAGGCAAGAGAATCGCTTAAGCCCAGGAGTTGGAGGTTGCTGTGAGCTGTGTGATGCCATGGCACTCTACCGAGGGCCATAAAGTGAGACTCTGTCTCTACAAAAAAAAAAAAGAAATCCCAGGCTCGGCACCCATAGCTCAGTGGGTAGGGCTGGGGGATTCCAAGCCGGCTCAGGCCTGCTAAACAACAATAACAACTGCAACAGAAAAAATAGCCAGGCATTGTGATGGGCACCTGAGGTCCCAGGTACTTGGGAGGCTGAGGCAAGAGAATCTCTTAAGTCCGAGTGTCTGAAGTTGCTGTGACGCCATGGCACTCTACCAAGGGTGACATAGTGAGACTGTCTCAAAAAAAGAAAGAAAGAAAGAAAGATGACTGCTAATGAAAAGATAGATTACTCTACTCACAATCCCAAGATAACCCTTGACTTAATGCTATTATTGCTGGCCTGCTTGGAAACTCCTTATACCCTATCTAGTATTATAATTGCTTTTTTTTTTTTTTTTGTAGAGACAGGGTCTCACTTTATGGCCCTCTGTAGAGTGCCGTGGCCTCACACAGCTCACAGCAATCTCCAACTCCTGGGCTTAAGCGATTCTCTTGCCTCAGCCTCCCGAGTAGCTGGGACTACAGGCGCCCACCACAACGCCCAGCTATTTTTTGGTTGCAGTTTGGTCGGGCCCGGGTTTGAACCCGCCACCCTCGGTATATGGGGCTGGTGCCTTACCGACTGAGCCACAGGCGCCTATAATCGCCTTTCATTACAAAAAAGGCCAAAAGAATACCCAAAGAGCAAAATTACATGATACTCAGAAATAAATATTAAAATGTTATTTTCAATGACATTGGGCTTCATGGAACATAAACTTGACTACTGGACCTTAACCAGATGGCAGTTCATTTTTTTCACTTTCCCATGAAGACCAGAAGCTGTCCAAGGCTGGTGAGGTGACCTCACCTCATCAGGGACCCAGGCTTCGGCTTTCTGTCTTGCCCTCACGGTTACAAGGTGGTCTCTACACCTCCACGTGTCACCTCTGTCCTCTAAGCAGGAAGATGAAAGGTAAAGAAGAAATGCATGTGTGAACTTTTTAGGAAGCTCCTCTAAAGTCATCTGTTCCCATTGTATTGGCTACAACTATGACACACCCATACACCCTCAGCACTCATAGACCCAACTAAAATGGGTTCTGTTGGGCGGTGCCTGTGGCTCAGTGGGCAGGGTGCCAGCCCCATATACCAAGGGTGGCAGGTTCAAACCCAGCCCTGGCCAAAATAGCCGGGTGTTGTGGTGGGCACCTATAGTCCCAGCTGATCCGGGAGGCTGAGGCAAGAGAATCGCCTAAGCCCAGGAGTTGGAGGTTACTGTGAGGTTTATCTACCGAGCGATAAAGTGAGACTGTCTCCAAAAAAAAAAAAGGGTTCTGTTAATGAGGAAGAAAGGGAGAATGGATGGTAGCCAGCAGCCTCCATGACAGCGCTCACCTGCTCAAACCCCAAAGAGTCTCACAGAGTGCACCAAGGCCACCTATGGGACTGAACCAGTCACACAACAAATGAAAAGGGCAAAGAAAAGACACGGAGAGCCTATCTACACTAGCTTTGCTTGTTGCATGTTAACATGTGTCATGTGAAAGGGCAAACTCTGGCTAGAATGTCTATACTGAGAATGTCTGCCCTTCTGAGAAGTTTCGTTACACTTAGATACGTCATTACTTTCCAAAGGAGGCATAAACACGCTGCATTTCCCAAGCTTCTTTAACCACAGAGGGTTTTCACAAATTTTCCTGGAGCATCTCGCTAAATTAAGTTCCATGGAACTTTTGCCAAGAAACCTTGATATCTACATACGGTGTCAACTGTCAGCATGTTTTCTAAGCCCCCTTGTGAGGAAAGAATAAGTATGTTCTTAAATCAATCGGCTAGACCTATTTTTATCAAGGGTAAGGTGATGAAAATAGGAGCAGTTGGTGAGTCAGAGTTTGGGGGTGGTGCTGATCTACCTTCTGGGAACTGTGCGACCTTGACAGGCCCTGTGGCCTCTCTGGAGTCTCCTATTCCTTATTTGCAAAGCAACATCTGGCCGATCACCAGGATGCATCCCAACAAACCAAAATTCTGCAATTTCACAGCTCCTAGAAAGGTCCAGAGGGAGATAAGAGAAGTAAAGACGAAGATTTAAGTTTCAAAAAAGGCTTTTAAAGTCAAGAATACTTTGAGGGGGAAAAATAATTTAATGAATTTAAGGAATGAAAAATGTGGGATTGTTAGTTTCCTATGACTGCTACAATAAATTACCACCAAATAAATAAATTTGGTGGCTTAAAAAACCCCAACAAGTATATTATCTTACAATTCTGGAGCTCGGAAGTCCAACAAACACAGTCTTGCTGTCTCCACCAGAGGTGCCTGCAAGCCTGCATTCTTTTTGCAGGCTCTAAGGGGAGAACGCATACCCTGGCATTTTCTGGTTCTTGCAGGTGACACACATCCCTAGGCTCACACTTCTATCCTCCATCTTCAAAGCCAGCATCTTTTTTCTTTGAGACAGAGTCTCGAGCTGTCACCCTGGGTAGAGTACCATGGTGTCATAGCTCACAGCAACCTTCAACTCGGGCTCAAGAGAGCCTCTTGCTTGGTTTTTCTATTTTAGTACAGATGGGGTCTCACTTTTGCTCAGGCTGGTCTCCAACGTCTGAGCTCAAGCAATCCACCCCGCTCAGCCTCCCAGAGTGCTAGTGAAAGACTTGGGACAGGACCCCCCACTCTGCCCTGCACGATGACGACCCCAATCAACCGCAAGAGATGGCGCTTGATGCAAACAGCAAGAGGATTTTATTCCAGCATGCTGGGGCTTGACTCGCAACTCTTTTAGGAGCCGAGGAGTCAAGCCCTGAACAGCAGGTTTTACAAGCTTATAAAGGCAAAAACCACAAAGTAGGGAGGAGTAGCAGACATAGCAGGGGCTTTAGGGAGGGGTAGCAGACATAGGGGCTTTTCCAGATAAGAAGAACTCTGGTTCATTACTCATCTGTCTTAAGACGAGATCAGCAGTTAAGCATTTGCTTAGCTTTTTTCTTTCAGAACCAGTTACCAGGTTATCTGCTTCAGCTCGGGGCTATTTCCTAGGACAGTTACAAAAGGTCACATTCTTATGGTAGGGGGCGAGGGGTGCTGCTACATATCTGCCCCCCTCCCCCTTTTTGGATTTGGTAGTACTTTCCTTCACTAGGATTACAGGTGTGAGCCACTTCGCCTGGCCCAAAGCCAGCATCTTTGCACCTCTCTGATCACAGCTGGAAAAGGTTCTCCCCTTTTAAAGACCCACGTAATTAGATTGGGCTCACCAGATAGTCCAGAATAATCTCCACATATCGTCACATCTGCAGTCTCCTTTGCCATGTGAGGTGACATATTTACACATTCTGGGGATTAGGACATAGACCTCTTGAGGGTAGGGGGTATCGTTTTGCCTGCCACATGGATGAAATCTATTTTTTAAAGAAGTATAGGTCAGGTGGTGCCCGTGGCTCAGTGAGTAGGATGCTGGCCCCATATACCAAGGGTGGCAAGTTCGAACCCACCCCCAGCCAAGCTGCAACAAAAAAATAGCCATTGTAGCATTGGGGCGGGTGCCTGTAGTCCCAGCTACTTGGGAGGCTGAAGCAAGAGAATCGCTTAAACCCAAGTGTCTGAGGCTGCTGTGACACCATGGCACTCTACCAAGGGTAACATAGTGAGACTCTGTCTCAAAAAAGAAATAAAAATAAAGAAGTATAGGTGGTATTGAGAATTTAAAAACATCTCAAAAAATTTTAAATGAGACTTAATAACACTTGTTTTTTGTTTTTTTTTTTTAAAGGAATGATCATGCCTTTATTTATTTATTTATTTATTTTTGTAGAGACAGAGTCTCACCTTATCGCCCTCGGTAGAGTGCTGTGGCGTCACACAGCTCACAGCAACTTCCAAATCCTTGGGCTTAGGCGATTCTCTTGACTTAGCCTCCCAAGCAGCTGGGACTACAGGCGCCCGCCACAACGCCCGGCTATTTTTTTGTTGCAGTTTGGCCAGGGCTGGGTTTGAACCCGCCACCCTCAGCATATGGGGCCAGAGCCCTACCCGCTGAGCCACAGGCACCGCCCGAGACTTAATAACACTTGTATGTGACGCAAACAGTACAAAGAGGTAGATGGGGTTGATATGAACAAAAATCCAAGGAAGGAGATAAATTATGTAACAACACAAACAAACATAGGATGATGCTAGTTAACAGTGCTGGGAGCATGGTAACTTTGTGGAAAAAGCCAAAGGCAAGAGCAAGGTCTAGTATGGGATTTTTTTCTCTGTTATATAGTATACCTTCACAAACAGAACTAAAAATCTAAAATCACATTATTCAAAAAGCAAGAATGCATTCACATTAGCTAAATGGGCTGTGAAGGATCTTGTTTGATCTTCCCAGGTGAAAGGGGGTAGGAAGAACACAGAATGGCCTACAGTCATCCCAGAGCTCAGATGTCTGGAGGATTTATAGGAACCTGGGGGAGGTGAGGGCAGCCTGGCCTTGTGTAGTGGCTTCAAGATGTGTAACAAAAAGAAGCCGTCTCACTATGTTGCCCAGGCTGGCATGCAGGGCTATTCACAGGCACGATCCCACTACTGATCAGCCCAGGAGTTTTGACCTGCTCCGGTTCTGACCTAGACCAGTTCACCCCACCTTAGGCAACCTGGTGGCCCTGTACTCCCAGGAGGTCACCATATTAAAGCCGAACTTAGCTTTAGCCGAACTTAAAGCCGGACACCTGATCGGCATAGCGTACGACATCCCAGAACTCCTGGACTCAAGCGATCCTCCTGTCTCAGCCTCCCAGGTAGCTGGGACTACAGGAGCTTTTTTTTTTTCTTTTGAGACAGAGTCTCATTTTGTTGGCCTGGGTAGAGTGCTGTGGCAACCTCACAGCAACCTCAAACTCTTAGGTTCAAGTAATCCTTTTACCTCAGCCTCCCAAGTAGGTGGGCCTACAGCTGCCTACCACAATGCCCCACAAGGCTTTCTATTTTTCGTAGGGACAGGGTCTCATTCTTACTCAGACTGGTCTCAAACTCCTGAGCTCAGGTGATCCACCTGCCTTTACCTCCCAAAGTGCTAGAATTACAGGTGTGAGTCACCTCACCCAGCCAACAAAAAGGAACTTGACATTTCCATCCAGTTGAGAGCAGGCTCAGGATTGAGGGTGCTGAGGTGTCAGTCAAGAGAGTAAGAGCCAGGGCTGGGTGCCATGGCTCACACCTGTAATCCCAGCACTCTGGGAGGCTGAGGTGGGCAGATGGCCTGAGCTCAGGAGTTCAAGATCAGCCTGAGCAAAAGCGGTGCCTGTGGCTCAAAGGAGTAGGGTGCCAGCCCCATATACCAGAGGTGGTGGGTTCAAACCCAAGCCCAGCCAAAAACTGGAAAAAAAAAAAAAGAAGAGAGACCCCATCTCTTAAAAAAATAGGTGGGTGTTGTGGTGGGAGCCTGTAGTCCCAGCTACTCTGGAGGCTGACGCAAGAGAATCTTGAGCCCAAAAGTTTGAGAAAAAAAGAAAAAAGAGTAAGAGCCAGATCCAATCGAAGGGTGTGCAACCTTGGATTTTCTCAGCCCTGGCTTTGTTGCCGTGGTGGAGCAGATAGTTCTTCATTGTGTAGGTCTGATTCTCTGCCTCATAGGAAGGTTAGCAGCATCCCTGGACTCTACTCTTTCCTCCAGATTGTGACAACCAAAAATGTCTCCAGGAACTGTCATATGTCTGGGTCAGGTGGTACAGATCAAAAATCACCCTGCTCTAGAACCACTGGTATAGAAAGAACGGCTAAGGGGAGCAGCAGGACAGAAAGTGGGGTCCACAAGCCTGGAGAGATTCTTTGAGGCTGCAAGGACACAAAATGATAGAACCTTTTTTTTTTTTTTTTTTTTAATGATAGAACCTTTTTAAGAGAACTTTCAGCCAGGCACAGTGGCTCAGACCTGTAATCCTAACAATCTGGGAGGCTGAGGCAGGTGGATTGCTCAAGCTCAAGAGTTCGAGACCAGCCTTAGGAAGAATGAGACCCCATCTCTATTAAAAATAGAAAAACTAAGGGTGGTGCCTGTGGCTCAGTTGGTAAGGCGCCGGCCCCATATACCGAGGGTGGCGGGTTCAAACCCGGCCCCCGCTGAACTGCAACCAAAAAATAGCCGGGCGTTGTGGTGGGCGCCTGTAGTTCCAGCTACTCGGGAGGCTGAGGCAAGAGAATCGCTTAAGCCCAGGAGTTGGAGGTTGCTGTGAGCTGTGTGATGCCATGGCACTCTACCGAGGGCCATAAAGTGAGACTCTGTCTCTACAAAAAAAAAAAAAAAAAAATAGAAAAACTAGCTGGGCATTGTGGTGGTTGTCTGTAGACCCAGCTACTTGGGAGGCTGAGGCAAGAGGATTTCTTGAGCCTAGAAGTTTGAGGTTGCCGTTGAGCTAGGTTGAGGCCACAGCACTCTAGCCTGGGGTAACAGAGTGAGACTGTCTCAAAAAAAAAAAAAAAAAAAAAAAAAAATTCCTTTTGCTGGAACCCATGGGCTGGAAGAAGCCACCAGGAATGTTCAGCTGGTAGGCATGTTGGTCTCTAACTTGGCCAAGGCAGGCTGCAGGCCAGGAGAGGTCCAGTATAATTTTTTTCAAGGGTTGTCCTCTAACTGTAATGCATTTGTTATGTGAGCACAGGTTTCCAGAGGCAGTTCACCTGGGCAGGTGATGTGCTTGTTTGTGCTACAAACAGCTTGGGTCGTATTATATTACCTGGCTGTTTCACTCCATCTGGGTTAACTGCCTGTTCTCCAGAGCTCTGATTTGTGAGCCAGAAAAGGAGGATAGTGGAGAGACTCAGCCATAATCAGGGCCACCTCTAGCCTATTTCTATGAGAATTAGAAAAAATGCACCTCTAGATGGATGAATGAGAAAAAGATGTCCCCTCAGGGTAGGTCAGGAACTGTAACTAGGAGAGCAGATGGCACCTTGTCCCCAGCCCTGGCTGGGAGCACAGAGGTGCATGCTGCCCACTCAGCCTGGTGCCCTGAGTGGGCACCTGCAGAGGCCCTGTGGGCAGCCTCCATTGAACCCTGTACCTTACACCCTGCAGGGCGCAGGGGCCTTGAGAAGCAGATGTGACCCGTGGGGCAGCCCCCTAAAAGACCCAGTTTTGTCTCAGCTTGTTTCAGCCTTAGTCCTCAGCATGTTCCCCCCACAACCCCCTGTTAATTTAAAAGGCAAGGTTTCAGAATAGAACAGGGAAGTTCTCTGAGTTCCCCCAACTACCTAGCAATGGCTAAACAATGGTGAAAAACTTGCCCCAACCCCAACCCCCTAGCAATGGGTAAACAATAATGGACAAATTACCGACACAAAGTTTCCGGGCTACTGTATCTCCCAAGCTGTCTCCGTGCCAACCATTACGATACGCCACGCAGTTGCCACGCTGTAGCCCCCTGACTGTAACCCCACCCCTGAGCTAACCAGGCACGTTCCGCTTTTGTTTCTGCTTCCTTGCATGGCAACAAAAATGGTATAAAAGTCCGCCTGCCCCTCTCTTAGGGGCCGTTTGCCCTTTGGGCAGCAACCCGCCTGCACAGGTGTAATAAATCACCGCAGTCCCCTGAGCAGGTGTAATAAATCACCATCTGATTTATACCTTAAGTGGGGTCCGAGTCTTTTTTCCAGGTGGCACATAATTACAACAGGGTAAGGTAATTTGAGAATACTCTAAGGGAGGAGACCAAAAGAGAGCCACCTAGAATGGCTGGACTTTGTTGCCTTCAGTCAGATGAGCCTATTTATTGATAAATTTAGGACCTAGGACATATGTGAGGAGAGGTTTGTGGAGATAAACAAGAGCATTCCTGGCCAGGTGAGGTGGCTTGCGCCTGCAATCACTTTGGGAGGCCGAGGCAGGTGGATTGCCTGAGCTCACTGGTTCCAGACCAGCCTGAGTGAAAGCAAGACCCCGCCTCTAAAAATAGCCAGGTGTTGTGGCGGGTGCCTGTAGTCCCAGCTACACGGGAGGCTGAGGCAAGAGAATTTCTTAAACCCAGGAGTTTGAGGTTGCTGTGAGCTGTGATCCCACGACACTGACCAAGGGCGACAGAGTGAGACTCTGTCTCAAAAAAAACAAACAATGGGTGGTGCCTGTGGCTCAAAGGAGTAGGGTGCCGGCTCCATATATGGGTGGTGGTGGGTTCAAACCCAGCCTGGGCCAAAAACTGCAAAAAAAAAAAAAGACAGGAGGCGCCCATAGTTCAGGGGGTAGGGCACCGGCCATGTATACCAAGGCTAGTGAGTTTGAACCCAGCCTGGGCCAGCTAAAACAACAATGACAACTGCAACAAAAAATAGCCAGGCGTTGTGGCCGGAGCCTGTAGTCCCAGCTACTTGGGAGGCTGAGGCAAGAGAATTGCTTGAGCCCAAGAGTTTGAGGTTGCCATGAACTGTGACAGGACAGCACTCTACCGAGGGTGACAGCTTGGGACTGTCTCGAAAACAACAACAACAACAACAACAACAACAAAAATAAGAGCATTGTGCCTGTGAGTGGAGGCAGACCTCTAAGAGCCTTCCTAAGGCTCAAACACTGATGGTCAGAGGCTGTTAAACACACCTAGTTCAGGAGTGAATTCCTGCACGCTGGAACTAGCAGTGATAACCATCTTCCTAGATAGGTAAGGTGTCATGCTGCCACGGGACAAAAAAACATTCTGAATGTTTGTTCAGTCCAGACATTTCCCGATGTTCTGGACAGAGACCTTGAATTACAGAGTCAAACCAGCCCTAGCATTAGCAGAGTTGGAGCGGATAAGATTATGAATGGAAGTCTAATATTGTGTTAATAATAAACTCTGTTCTATCCTTGTACCTTGGTAAAAATATCTTCAAAGCAATAAAAATGGGGAAAAATAAAATCAATGGTTTTTATATGACTGAAAGTTGGCAAAAATAAAAAGAACTGGACTTTTAGTTCTGGCTGACACGTTTGAATGAGCAAGAAAATAAAGACATACACCTCCTGTATTAATATATTCACCCATAAGATTAAGGTTGCCTGCTTTCATTTCAGGAAAACTACAATTATGTTGTTATAATCAGTATTTTCTTTTTTTTGTAGAGACAGAGTCTCACTTTATGGCCCTTGGTAGAGTGCCGTGGCCTCACACAGCTCACAGCAACCTCCAACTCCTGGGCTTAAGCGATTCTCTTGCCTCAGCCTCCCGAGTAGCTGGGACTACAGGCGCCCGCCACTATAATCAGTACTTTCATATAATTTGTATTCTATTGACATTAACACCAAACTAGATTACGTTTCTTGAATGTTAGTTTTGGTGGTTTTTTTTTTTTCAATGTAGAGAAACTTTTCTCTGCTGAGCCAGTAGCAATTGAAATTACCATTAAAATTGTTTGTTTTTTTTTTTGAGACAGAGCTTCAAGCTGTTGCCCTGGATAGAGTACCGTGGCATCACAGCTCACAGCAACCTTGAACTCCAGGGCTCAAGTGATTCTCCTGATTCCACCTCCCAAGTAGCTGGGACTACAGGCACCCACCACAACGCTCGGCTATTTTTTGGTTGCAAAGTCATTGTTGATTGGCGGGCTGGGCTGGATTGGAACCCGCCAGCTCAGGTGTATGTGGCTGGCACCTTAGCTGCTTACGCCACAGTCACCGAGCCTATCATTAAAATTCTTAAAGCAGCTGGGCATGGTGGCTCCTTTAATCCTAGCACTTTGAGAGGCCGAAGTGGGTGGATTGCTTGAGCTCAGGAGTTGGAGACCAGCCCGAGCAAAAGCAAGACCCCCATCTCTGCTAAAAATAGAAAAAACTAGCTGGGTCTTCTGGTTCTCTCAGAAAGAGACAGAGTCAGAGCGGCGCCTGTGGCTCAGTGGGTGGGGCGCCGGCCCCATGTGCCGAGGGTGGCGGGTTCAAACCCAGCCCCGGCCGAACTGCAACAACAAAAAAATAGCCGGGCATTGTAGCGGGCGCCTGTAGTCCCAGCTGCTCCGGAGACTGAGGCAAGAGAATTGTGTAAGCCCAAGAGTTGGAGGTTGCTGTGAGCCGTGTGACGCCACGACACTCTACCCGAGGGCGGTACAGTGAGACTCTGTCTCTATTAAAAAAAAAAAAAAAAAAAGAGGCAGAGTCTGGGTGGCGCCTGTGGTTCAGTGGGTAGGGCCCCAGCCCCATATACCGAGGGTGGCGGATTCAAACCTGTCCCCAGCCAAATCTCAACAAAACAAAATAGACGGGCGTTGTGGCAGGTACCTGTAGTCCTAGCTACTAGGGAGGCTGAGGTAAGAGAATGGCCTAAGCCCAGGAGTCGGAGGTTGCTGTGAGCTGTGTGATGCCATGGCACTCTACTGAGGGCGATAAAGTGAGACTGTCTCTACAAAAAAAAAGAGAGAGACAGAGTCTCACTATGTTGCCATCGGTAGAGTGCTGTAGTGTCACAGCTCACAGCAACCTCAAACTCTTGGGCTCAGCGATTCTCTTGCCTCAGCCTCCCAAGTAGCTGGGACTACAGGCACCCGCCACAACGCCCAGCTATTTTTTTTTTGTTGTTGTTACAGTTTGTCCGGGGCCGGGTTTGAACCTGCCACCCTCGGTATATGGGGCCGGCACCTTACCAACTGAGCCACAGGTGCCGCCCAAAATTACAAATTTTAAGAGAGGAAAAACTATATTAAAATTGTAATATGTCATATATACTGATAATATATACTGTATCTTGTATCTCTTATAATTGCAGAAGGCAAATGTGCTTGACCATTACAATTGTAATACAGTTTTTCCCTTTCTTAAAATGTGTGTACATGTTTTGGGCACCCTCTGTATGTGCAGACTTACACATGCACATGAACTGTTGAGAATATTGGGCTAATTCATGGGTAACTCCAGAATCATAAACTGGAACATGAAGAAAAACAAGACTGTTGCATTGAGGCCATCAGAGAGGAAGATTTTGGAAAGCTGATTTTTCCCCTCTTACCGAGGAGCTCCTGCCACCCCAATCTCCCTCACTCCCCAAGGCAGCATCTGAGTCCAATGTCAGCACAACCTATAAACTTTCACAGCTTTGGGTTGTGGTTACCTTTTTTATGGAGAACATAATGTAAAAGATGTAGAGGTTCCCCGAATGGCATCAGTCACCAGTAATGCTCAGGGTTACAGATCCCACAGAGCCAGTGCTGAGTGCCTTGTGACTGAGGGCCTTCGGTAGTGAGAGGCCCAGGGCCCCTCCTCACCCAGCTTAAGGCTGCACTATTTTTTTTTTTTCATATGATGCTGGCGCCCTACTACATTGAGCCACAGGCATCACCCTTTTTTTTTTTTTTGAGACAGAGTCTCACTTTGTTGCCCTTGGTAGAGTGCCATGGCGTTACACAGCTCAAAGAAACGTCTAGCTCTTGGGCTTAGGCGATTCTCTTGCCTCAGCCTCCCAAGTGCTGGGACTACAAGTGCCCACCACAGTGCCTGGCTATTTTTTTGTTGCAGTTTGGCTGGGGCCGGGTTTAAAGCCGCCACCCTTGGTATATGGGGCTGGCACCCTACCCACTGAGCCACAGGCACCGCCCAACCTGGCTATTTTTAGAGACGGGGGTCTCGCTCTTGCTCAGGCTGGTCTCAAACCTGTGAGCTCAGGCAATCTACCTGCGTCAGCCTTCCAGAGTGTCGGGATTACGCAAGTGAGCCACCCCTCCTGGCCCTCCAACACTCAACTCCTTTACCACCACCTTGGAAATGATACACATATTACAGTCAACCATTTCTCTAACACAGTTCGTTGCGTCTATTCAGTCTCTGGGTCATTCAGGTTTATTTGCAGATGTTGTCAAGATGAATCAGAAATCTTGGGAAACTGTCCTTGGAGAAGGATGAGCCATGGTCAGAATGCTTTGTTATTAGTTTCTTTTTGCTGATTTTGAATTCCTGTGAAGGCTACCTCACTGTCCTGGGAGAAATATTTAGAAAGAAAAGTTTGTTTTCTTTCTTTTTTTTTTTTTGTAGAGACAGAGTCTCGCTTTATCGCCCTCGGTAGAGTGCCGTGGCCTCACATAGCTCACAGCAACCTCCAACTCCTGGGCTTAGGCGATTCTCCTGCCTCAGCCTCCCGAGTAGCTGGGACTACAGGTGCCCGCCACAACGCCCGGCTATTTTTTTGTTGCAGTTTGGCCGGGGCTGGGTTTGAACCCGCCACCCTCGGCATATGGGGCCGGCGCCCTACTCACTGAGCCACAGGCGCCGCCAAAGTTTGTTTTCTTAAGACTTAAAATATAGGGCGGCGCCTGTGGCTCAGTGAGTAGGGCGCCGGCCCCGTATGCCGAGGGTGGCGGGTTCAAACCCAGCCCCGGCCAAACTGCAACAAAAAAAAAAAAAAAAATAGCCGGGCGTTGTGGCGGGCGCCTGTAGTCCCAGCTGCTCGGGAGGCTGAGGCAAGAGAATCGCGTAAGCCCAAGAGTTAGAGGTTGCTGTGAGCTGTGTGACGCCACGGCTGTCTACCGGAGGGCGGTACAGTGAGACTCTGTCTCTACAAAAAAAAAAAAAAAAAGACTTAAAATATATTCTCTGAGCTCACCAAACTATCAGAGCATAAACCCTGGTTCTGGGGATCACATGATTTGGAAAATAAGCATTTCCTTCCTCTTCTACTTTGTCCTGTCTTTTGGGACTAGACAGGATGGTGCTTTGCTGTTGGCAAGCCCTGAAGACAGCGAGTGTTAAGAGAGAAGTGTGTTTGTGTGTTTATTAGGGTCTGGATGAAGTGCTTACTTTTGTTTTGTTACCCTTTATTTTCTTTCAAAATTGAAACCCCATTTTACAGGTAGAAACTCTGAGTCTTGGTGAATCTAAAGGATTTTCTCTAAGATGACGCTACCAGACAGACTAATTATAAACGCTATGTTTGTCTGCTCGAGAAACCATTCCCTTTAGTGAAAACGAGGGCTGTTGTACAATGAGTTTTGAGGTTCATTTTAAAGCGAGTCACGTGTCTTTCTCATACTCTGACCCAAATATGCAACAGGGATTCAAAGATGCACACAAAGCAGACCAAGATCAGTCAAGAGGCTTACATTTTGTAGGTTACGGGAATGCAAGCCTCGCTTTTTCAGCCACTGCAAGGCCTCATCCCTTGGGATTCATTTTGTGTTCCTGCTAGTGCTGGGGAGGCTGCCAGGAGGGGGCCCTCAGTCCAGAGAGACTGGACCTTGGGTCACTTGTCCTCTCTGCACCCAGGTTCCCAGAGCAGTAAAGAGATGCTAATCTAACCTCTCCCCTTTGATTGAGGGTGGAGGTTTGAAGCCTTGATCCAGAATGTTCTCTTGAGGGCTGGTGGTGAAAGGAAGGACAGAAACAGCTTTGCCAGTAATTCTTAAAGCAGCGCAGGGCTGAGGAGGGTTAGGACAGGCAGAAGGCACTGGCAGCCTAAAGAAAATGGAAGTTTACCCTGAATTTCATTTTTCTTCCATCCAAGTCTACTTCACTCAATCGCTGGGCCCTAGGAAGCTTTCCGCCTCTCTTCTCCAAACCAAAACCTGTTCCTAGAAAATAATTTGGTAATTTTATGCATGTCATAGAGATGGGACAAAGGTCTTTGGCAAGCACTCACATTGGAAGCCTTCAAGCAAAAGTAATGATCTCTGTGCAATTTTGGTGTCAGAGAGGACGAGTCAGAGACCTCCCTGGGGGCAGGGAGCATTGGCGCTGACGGGGAAGATCAGTTCCAGGCATTGCCAGGAAAGCAGGCAGAAGTCATTAGCAAGGCATCCAGCGCTCAGTGAAATAGACAATGGAAGCTAAGGAGACAAAGAGCAGAAAACCCAAAACAAAAGCTCAGGTTGAAAGTTATCTGCTTTTTCGATCAAGTAAAAGATAAAGAAAGGGAAATGTGCAACATTCATTCATTCAAGTGAAATTTTATTTACAGTGTTTGAAGGTATCAAAGAGATAGTGTGGATCTGCATGGAAATTCCCCTCAGGCCAGTGGGTGAGGCTGACAATAAACAAGTAATTACCTGGGGTTGTGAGTGCTTGGAAAAAAGTGAAACAGGGAAAGGAGAGTGAGGGAGCGGGATGAGGTGAGCAGGAAAGGCTTCCTATGGATGGTTGCCTGATTTAGCAAGATATGCTGTTAAATTTGGGTTTCAGATAGACAATGATATATATATATATATATATATATATATTTGAGACTGAGTTTCACTTTGTTGCCCTCAGTAGAGTACTGTGACATAGCTCACAGCAAGCTCAAACTCTTGGGCTCAAGCAATCTCTGGCCTCAGCCTCCCAAATAGCTGGGACTACAGGCACCAGCCATGACGCCTCGTTAGTGTTTCTATTTTTTTTTTTTTTTGTAGAGACAGAGTCTCACTTATGGCCCTCAGTAGAGTGCTGTGGCCTCACACAGCTCACAGCAACCTCCAACTCCTGGGCTTAAGCGATTCTCTTGCCTCAGCCTCCCGAGTAGCTGGGACTATAGGCGCCCGCCACAACGCCCGGCTATTTTTTGGTAGCAGTTTGGCCAGGGCCGGGTTTGAACCCGCCACCCTCGGTATATGGGGCCGGCGCCTTACCAACTGAGCCACAGGCGCCACTCTAGTGTTTCTATTTTTAATAGAGATGGGTCTTGCTCTTGCTCGAGCTGGTCTCCAATTCCTGAGCTCCAGCAATCCTCCTGCCTTGGCCTCCCAGAGTGCTAGGATTATAGAGTGAGCCTCCGAGCCCCACCAAGGATGAATAGTTTTTCAATGTAAGTATGTCCCATGCAATATGTAGGACATACGTGTGCTAAAATATTATTTATTATTATTATTTATTTTGAGACAGAGTCTTAAGCTGTCATCCTGGGAAGATTGCCATGGCAACCTCCAACTCTTGGGCTCAAGCAATGCTCTTGCCTCAGTTTTCCTATTTTTAGTAGAGAGGGGTCTCACTTATTTGCTCAGACTGGTCTTGAACTCGTGAGCTCAAGCAATTCACCCTCCTCAGTCTCCCAGATTTGAAGCCTGAGCCACTGTGCCCAGCCCTAAATATTATTCATTATTTATCTGAAATCCAAATACAACTAGATGTCCTGAATTTCATCTATAACTCTACTCCTATTGATACAGGACAGGTGCCATGGTGGGGCCCCAGCCAGCTCAGCCGAGCTGAGCTGGAGGACCTACCGCCTCGCCTTGGCTGTCTTGGTGCAGCGGCAGCCGGCAGAGGAACCAGCGGGCTGGAGCGTAGGCAAGGGGGAAGGCCTCCCACCCCCACCAGAGGCTTCCAATAGCCAAAGGGACCGAACAACTGGTGGGGAGACACTGGCGCCTCAGTGTCTCCTTCTCTTTACGCTTATGACTGAAAACGGAACCCCCATTTCCTATGCCTAGGTCAATTACATATAAGTTTCCTAGGCCTCAATTCCGTGAATGGACTGTGTCCATTCATTAATACATTCGTTCACCTTGCCCCAGCGGCAGACTGTGTCCATTCATTTCCTGGCCAAGGAACCCATGCACATATATATATATATATATATATATATATAGACCGAGAGGGATGAAAAAAAGAGACGGGGAGAGAGACAAAGAGAGCTTTTCTCCCCTACTTGGGTTTTCTCTCCGGGAGCTTTAGTGTTTTCGTATTCTTTTCTGTAAATAAATTCTGTCTTACCACTGATCTGTGGTCCATGGATTTATTCTTCAAATCACTGAGACCAAGAACCTGAAACTCCGGTATCACTATGAGGCCCCAGAATGAGGTGAGGGTGTGTTCCAGAAAGTAGAATGGTAAGTGCAAATCTCCCCAGGAAGAAATGAATTTAGCTTGTGCAGGAAGAAACCCCCTGGGGCTGGAATAGAGGGAATGGTGCTGGTGAGGTGGAGGTGGGCAAGTGGTAGAGAGGACCTAGCAGAGGAGGGCAGGGGCCAGATCTTGTGGGGCTCTGGGCCAATGCGAAGAGTTTGCATTTTATCTGATCTTTGGAGTTTTAAAGACAGCTCTCAGCACTGCAGATTATTTATTTCCAGTTTAGTATTATGTTTCCCAAAAAAGGCTCTACTGACGTTGTTTTAAAACCAGACTTTAGCCTGTAGTCCCAGCTACTCGGGAGGCTGAGGCAAGAGAATCGCTTAAGCCCAGGAGTTGGAGGTTGCTGTGAGCCGTGTGATGCCACGGCACTCTACCGAGGGCCATAAAAAGTGAGACTCTGTCTCTACAAAAAGAAAAAAAAAAAAAAAAAAAACAGACTTTAGAATGGGAGAGTAGGTACCCCTGACCTGGGAAGGGTGATATCTTCCCTAAATCAACAAAACCTCTTTCCTCTTCTTCCACTCCATTCACTATTGTCTTTCCGATAATCATTTCACCTAACCATAAGAAAAGAGCTAAAAATTCCATTGAGAGAAGAGACTTAGGAACACAAATTTTTACTAGTAAGGTAAATGACTATTAGTGTTTTGTAAGTGAGCAAGAAAAAAGCTTCTAATATAGATCAAGGGAAGATTAGAAAAGAACATAAAGGGGGCGGCGCCTGTGGCTCAGTGAGTAGGGCGCCGGCCCCTGTGGCTCAGTGAGTAGGGCGCCGGCCCCATATACCGAGGGTGGCGGGTTCAAACCCGGCCCCGGCCAAACTGCAACCAAAAAATAGCCGGGCGTTGTGGCGGGTGCCTGTAGTCCCAGCTACTGGGACACTGAGGGAAGAGAATCGCTTAAGCCCAGGAGTTGCAGGTTGCTGTGAGCTGTATGAGGCCACGGCACTCTACCGAGGGCCATAAAGTGAGACTCTGTTTCTACAAAAAAAAAAAAAAAAAAAAAAAAACAAACATAAAGGGAAATTTGAAAGCATTGATGTCAAAAGCTGGAGGCCTGGTCAGTTTGCCTAGCTGTGACCCTAAGCCTGAGTAAACTGCAATGCGATTCTCCCGTTTTCTGCAATAAGATAGACAAGAGGGGGGCGGCGCCTGTGGCTCAGTGAGTAGGGCGCCGGCCCCATATGCCGAGGGTGGCGGGCTCGGACCCAGCCCCGGCCAAACGGCAACAAAAAAATAGCCGAGCGTTGTGGCGGGCGCCTGTAGTCCCGGCTGCTCGGGAGGCTGATGCAAGAGAATCGCGTAGGCCCAGGAGTTAAGAGGTTGCTGTGAGCTGTGTGATGCCACGGCACTCTACCGAGGGCGGTACAGTGAGACTCTGTCTCTACAAACAAAAAAAAAAAAAAAGATAGCCAAGAGGCTCTTCTAGAACGGAGATTCATTAGGAACCAGGCTGGTTGGGAATTCACACTGCCAGATGGCAGAGCAGTCAAAATATTTAGCTGTAAAGCCCACACTGTTTTGGAAAAGGCTGAACTTGCATCCCTACCACAGACCTCAGTGGGCTCCCGTCTGATAACGTTTCCTGCTTCCTCTGTTTCCCCCCCCAACCCCCGCAATTGAGTGACTCACTGCTCGTCCTTGGCAGTTCACTCCTTGTGGGGTTTTATCTTTCTGAAAGAGCCTCCTCTCTTGTCTTCTATTAAAAGATACCCTATATTGGGCGGCGCCTGTGGCTCAGTGAGTAGCACCGGCCCCATATACTGAGGGTGGTGGGTTCAAACCCAGCCCCGGCCAAACTGCAACAAAAAAATAGCTGGGTGTTGTGGCGGGCACCTATAGTCCCAGCTACTCGGGAGGCTGAGGCAAGAGAATCGCCTAAACCCAGGAGTTGGAGGTTGCTGTGAGCTGTGACACCACAACACTCTACCGAGGGTGATAAAGTGAGACTCTGTCTCTTAAAAAAAAAAAAGATACCCGATGTTAAAAGAAGAGTGCTGATTGTGTTTCTGTGAAAATAGCCCTACCTTACTTCCCATGCAATGTGGAGTTATTACTGGGTAATAATCTTGTTAGGGCAACAGAAGAGTGACCATGCTCTCCATTTGACAGATGGGGAAACTGACTCTGAGAGAACTGCCTTGCCCAGGATACAAGGGTTGTAAGTGGCAGTACATGAACTTGGACCTCTGATTTGTGGCTTTTCTAATAGACCAGGGGCCAGGCAGTTCATTTGAAGAAAATAAAAAGACTTGAGCAAGACTGCGCAGCTTTATGCCACTCTCTAAAATCAGTGTTCTTTTTCTATAAAACCGCGATATAGCAACCAAGGCAGTAGCTGTAGCAAAAAGAGCTTTTCTCTCCCTTTTTTGAAAAGTCTTCATTTCAAATAGGTTGAATCACAAGGTGATGAGCTAATAGATTCTTTCACAAAAATGTTTAATGATCTTCTCCTTCATACAAATAATACAGGGTTAGTTCGGTGCCTGTAGCTCAGCGGCTAGGGCGCCAGCCACATACCCCATGGCACTCTACGGAGGGCGACATAGTGAGACTCTGTCCAAAAATAATAATAATAATAATAATAATACAGGGTAGTAAGTTGGTGCCTGTAACTCAGCAGCTAGGGTGCCAGCCACATACACTGGAGCTGGTGGGTTCAAACCCAGCCCAGGCCTGCCAAACAACAATGACAACTACAACCAAAAAAATATCTAGGCGTCGTGGCGGGCACTTGTAGTCCCAGCTTCTGGGGAGACTGAGGCAAGAGAATCGCTTACGCCCAAGAGTTTGAGGTTGCTGTGAGCTGTGACGCCATGTACTCTACGCAGGGCGACATAGTGATGCTCTGTCTCAATAATAATAATATAGTTTTATGTGTTGCACACAAACTTTAAACTTTTGTGTGTTGCACATAAACTTTATGGTCACCCCGTATAATAAATATTTATTCAAGAAACTTTTGAAAATATTAGAAAAATACAAAGGGGGCTCGGCGCCTGTGGCTCAAGCGGCTAAGGCGCCAGCCACATACACCTGAGCTGGCAGGTTCGAATCCAGCCCAGGCCTGCCAAACAACAATGACGGCTGCAACCAAAAAATAGCCGGGCGTTGTGGGGGCACCTGTAGTCTCAGCTACCTGGGAGGCGGAGGAAGGAGAATCGCTTGAGCCCAGGAGCTGGAGGTTGCTGTGATCTGTGATGTCACGGCACTCTACCCAGGGCGACAGCTTGAGGCTCGGTCTCAAAAAAATAAATAAATAAAAATAAAACACAAAGGGGAAAATAAAAATCATGTAAAGTCCTCCTGCCCACATGCATGTCACCCTGATTTTTTCAGCTGTTATGAGAACAGGATGAGCCTGCTGACATGGAAAGATATATGCATCTTTCCTGTCTTTTTTTGATACACACATCACCCTAGTTTCACAAAGGAGACATGTGGCATAATCTGGTTGATAACCTGCTTTTTAATTTAGTATTTCTGTGACCATTTGTTAAATTTTTTCAAAAGTGTGTGTGTGTGTGTTTATTGAGACAGAGTCTCACTTTGTCACCCTCAGTAGAGTGCCATGGTGTCACAGCTCACAGCAACCTCAAACTCTTAGGCTCAAGCGATTCTCCTGCCTCTGCCTCCCTAGTAGCTGGGACTCCAGGCATCCACCACAGTGCCCCAGCTATTTTTTTTTTGTTTAGCAGGCCGGGGCGGGGTTCAAACCCACCAGCCCCAGAGCATGTGGCTGGCACCCTAACCCCTGAGCTACGGGCGCCGAGCCTCCAAAGTGTGTTTGATCACAGCATACTGTCAAACCTGTCAGTGAGGCATCTTACTTTGTGTAACCTATTGGTACTTTGAGGGTTAGCAATTTTTTGATTATAAACAGCCCTAGAATGAGCATCCTTGCCCTATAAAAGTCTAGTGATGTTTTCATCCAGTGATTTGTCTGGGTCTTGGTTTGAGAAAAACTGAAAATGGAGAAAGAAAGAGACAAAGTTAGCAGACATTGTGATTTTTGTCTGTTGGAGAAGGGAGAACAAGGCCACCAAGCAGGTTTCTCCTCTGTAAAGGCCATTTCCTTCCCTTGTACTTTAAATCCTATTGTCTCTAGCTTTAGCAAAAAGTTATTTCTCAGGGAAGCAAAGAGATGATGTCGCAATATCTGAACTTGAGCCCATAAAACTCATGGGCAAATCACTGCACTGTGTCGCCTGTGGGCACATCCCGGGGACCCAACTGTAACCACTGAGAAGTGGTAATTCGTTTATGGATAATTCACAATGGTGTGACCTACGGATTTCTTTAATTTCTTCAGTGGACTGAGCTATCTTTCTACTCCCTTCTTATTAGGAGCTGTTTGTTAGTTCTTATGATGGCTGGAAAACTCTGGGTGATCATTATCCCCAAACTATACTGAACAAAACAGGGAAGCAAGGTCATAAAATCAAATAAGGCTAGAGACTGAGTGCCCTTAAAAAATAGCTCATTTGTTGCAGGGTTCTAAAAATAGTTTCCAAGGCCGTCCTTGACCTTCACAATTACCTTTGTCTTCAGTTCTAAATCTGAATGGCACAGAGCAACGGAATTTATACATTAAATTTATAGGAAAACAGAAAGCTCGTTAATTCTTAACATTGGTGGGATTTGACTGCCATCAGATGCCCCATCCCCAAATATATCTGGGTCCCCTTTTCTGAGGTGATTGTAAGCTGTCTTACAACCCCTGAGCTATTAAAAATACCTCCTCCTTCACAAATGAGATAAGGTTACAGTGTCCCCCCAGGGAGGGTGTGGGCAACATCTGCATTAATCAGCTCGTGATTTGTTTTTGTTTTTTTTTGAGACAGAGTCTCACTTTGTTACCCTCAGTAGAGTGCTGTGGCATCACAGCTCACAGCAACCTCCAGCTTCGGAGCGTCACAGCTAACACCCACCTCAGACTCTTGGGCTCAGGCAATTCTCTTGTCTCAGCATCCCAAGTAGGTGGGACTATATGCGCCTGCCAAAATGCCAGGCTAGTTTTTTCTTTTTTTTTTTTATTGTATTTGTCATTGTTAATTTTTTAGCTGGCCCAGGCTGGGTCTAAACCCACCAGCCTCAGTATATGTGGCCAACGCCCTACCTACTTAGCTACAGGTGCTGCTGATTTTTATTTATTTATTTAGACAGAGTCTCACTTTATCGCCCTCAGTAGAGTGCTGTGGCATCACAGCTCACAGCAACCTCCAGCTTCTGGGCTTAGGCAATTCTCTTGTCTCAGCCTCCACAGTAGCTGGGACTATAGGCACCCACCACAACACCTGGCTATTTTTTTGTTGCAGTTTGGCCAGGGCCGGGTTTGGACCCACCACCCTCGGTATATGGGGCCGGTGCCCTACTCACCGAGCCCCAGGCGCTGCTCTAGGCTAGATTTTTCTTTTTTAGAGACAGGGTCTTGCTCTAGCTCAGGCTGGTCTCGAACTTGTGAGCTTAGGTGACTGCCAAGACCACCAGCCTCAGTCTCCCAGAGTGCTGGTATTATAGGCGGGAGCCACAGAGCTGACCAGCTCATGTTCACTCATTCACAAATTCATGTATTCAAATAGTTGAGATTCTCTTAGGTGCCAGGTGAAAGACAAAAGCCCTTGTTTTCCAGGAGGGAGACAAGTAAATAAATATATAGCACAGTGAAAATGTTACAAAGGAAAATAAAGCCAAGTAGCAGACTTTGTGTGTGTGTGTGTTGATACTTTAGATCTGGTAGTTAGGAAAGGCCTATTTGGGGAGGAGGTGGCATTTCAGTGTGGGTACAGGCCAAGCAAGTACCAGGGGATGAGGACAAAGGTCTCAGATGGAAGAGGCTCCTCCAGAGAACCAGGCAAGAGGTGAAGGTGGCTTTTGAAAGTAGGGAGCAAGGAAGAGGCAGGAGGTGTGAGAGTCACCCGGGCCTGCCGAGAGGGCCCGCAGGCCGTGGAGAGACTTGGATTTTATTTTCTGTGAAGTAATTGTCTAGAGGTGACCCTGAGGCAGAGGGAAGCTAGTGACGCCAGAGTTACCTTGGTCCTAGTACCCCAAGAGCTAAGGCACTACAGACTCGTATAGTCCCTGACCTCAGCAAGGATGACCTTGGTTTTCCAGCAAGATGGAAGTATTTAGATTGGGATTCTGAGAGAATGTATAGGTCCTGGGAGAAGGTCCCTGTGGCTGCCAGCACTACCCTCCTGGAGGTTTTATAATTCAGGCGAGCTCTGGCATTCCGGGGGGACTTTACATAGATGAGGTTTTTAACGGAAACAGACTTTATTCCCACTGTAACACTAGCAGGTTGTTATGACCTTATATATCTATCGTTACACGAGGACCATAATTCTATCTATGAATTGTCCTTGTAGGTCATGTGATCTTACTTTCTTGAATTCTAGATAACCACGGTGAGGTTTAGGAGGTTAAGTAACGTGGCACGTTCAGCATGGTTATTGAGTGACGGAAGGACTTAAACTCAGGTCTCATTGGCTGGAAAGTCTATTTTTCACATTGGGCACCACACTGTCTAATAATTCCTGAATTCTTCCATTTATTCCTCAAAAGGTTTATTGAAGTGGGAGGGAGATGGGTGAAATCACACCTAACAGGCCCAGTGCACACTATCTGGGTGATTGGTACACTCATATTTGACTTAAACTGAACAAAAGCAATTCATGTCACCCAAATATTTGCGCCCCTGTAATATTCGGAAATAATGAAAACACCCCAAACATTTATGGAACATCTGCTGTGTGTTCAGTGCTGTGCTGGACACACACCAGGGGAGCAGAGACAAATACGAGACAGGTCCTGCCCTCAAGGTTCTTAGAATTGAGGGGATTGTCCAGAATCTCAGGATGAGTGAGACGGTAACACACCCCCCAAGCCCCCACTTTAGATTTCCTGAAAGGGAGATTTGTCTTATCCTTCTCATTAAAGAACTTTGCCAGCTGCCAGGCAGGACATGAGGTCACTGTGTGTGCATCTGTCATCACCATGCACTGAAATCATTCGCTGAGCCATTTGTCCTGAGTTGACATTGAAACTACTGTTCAGTTCGATTTCACTTAAATTTTGAGTGAAATTAATTTCACTTAATTATCCCTTTAAAACATGTTCAGAGGCCAGGTGCCGTGGCTCACGCCTATAATCCTAGCACTCTGGGAGGCCGAGGCTGGTGGATCAGTTGAGCTTAGGAGTTTGAGACCAGCCTGAGCAAGAATGAGACCCCGTCACTACTAAAAATAGAAAAACTAGCCAGGGGTTTTGGTGGGTGCCTGCAGTCCCAAGTACTTGGGAGGCCGAAACGGGAGGATGCCGTGAGCCCAAGAGTTTGAGGTTGCTGTGAGCTATGATGCCACATTATTCTATTCAGGGCAACAGAGTGAGACTCCCAAAACAAACAAACAACAACAACAAAATAAACAAAAAACACGTTCAGAGATCACACTATGAGGCAAGACTAAAAGGAAAATTTTTTTTTTTTTTTTTTGGTTTTTGGCCGGGTCTAGGTTTGAACCCGCCACCTCCGGCATATGGGACCGGCGCCCTATCCTTGAGCCACAGGCGCCACCCCCGGAAAATTGGTCAACATAGAAGATTGCCTGTGGCTTGGGGGCAATGCCAAAGGCACAACAGTTCTCACACGAAGGACACGAGAGCGGGGGGAGGACAGACAACTCTGTCCGAGGCTTCAAGATAACTTTCTAGAGATGTGAAACTCCAGTGGTACCTTATTCAGTTGAGGAAAATATGAACTACCAATTTAACCACATAGCTAAAACTCCCAATGTCTTTCGACGTGCCTAAAACTTACCTATGCATGTCTAAGAAGAGATTATTCTCAACATCAGTACCCTGGTTGTTTCCTTCACAAACGTTCCCAATTACTTCCCAACGTCTCTATTCCATGAACTGAATATTTCATTAGATGATGTAGACTTCAAAAATAAGGTGGGCCAGGTGCAGTGGCTCACGCCTGCAATCCTCGCACTCTGGGAGGCCGAGGCAGGTGGATTGCCTGAGTTTACGGTTAGAGACCAGCCTAAGCAAGAGCGAGACCCCGCCTCTAAAAATAGCCAGGTGTTGTGGCTGGCGCCTGTAGTTCCAGCTACTCGTGAGGCTGAGGCAAAAGAATAGCTTGAGCCCAAGAGTTTGAGGTTGCTGTGAGCTATGCTGCCACGGCACTCTACCAAGGGCAACAATGTGAGACTCTGTCTCAAAAAAAAAAAAAATACTAATGTGAAATCCTGTTGGTGTCACTACAGGCAGACCATTGTCCTAGTTAGAAGGGATGTCACCACCATGATGCGAGTCCCTGTGGCCAGGATTGTGTCTAGAGGGGCTGCTTGAAGGGCTCCTTTCTGTGGCATCACCTTGCACCATGAGCTCTGGTGTCACCCTTACCTTAGGCAGGTCATTGATGCTCTTTGCATTTCAGCTTCCTCATCTGCAAAATGAGGAAGACAAATGCCAATGCCGAGACGTGATGAGAAAAGCACCTCTGTGTCTCACACTCAGCAGACCTGTCCCAGGAGTAGATCAGGACTGTGTCAGAGCCCTACTTTGGAATCACAGATTGTTCAAGATGGAAGGGACTGGAGCATTCCTACAACCCTGTCACTTATAGAGGAAACACCCAGAGAGTCCTGATGTGTCTCAGCAGAATTACGTGCCATTTAATGCTCTAATACAGTATTTTTATTTTGAGACAGAGTCTTACTTTGTCACCCTTGGTAGGGTACCATGGCGTCACAGCTCACAGCAACCTCAGATTCTTGGGCTCAAGCAATCCTCTTGCCTCAGCCTCCCAAGTAGCTGGGACTATAGGCACCTGCCACAACGCCCAGCTATTTTAGAGATGGGGTCTCCCTCTTGCTCAGGCTGGTCCTGAACCTGTGAACTCAGGGCAATCCATCCGCCTCCACCTCCCAGAGTGCTGACATTACAGGTGTGAGCCACCTCGCCCGGCATGTAACACAGTATTTTTCAAACTTTTGTATCCTACAGCACACTTGATACTTGAACCTATAGTTAAACTTCCTTGCCACACTTAAATTATGTTGATAAAAAAAAAAAAAGAAAGAAAGAAAAAAAGAGTAAGGCCGGCTCATACATAACTTTTTTTTTTTTTTTTGTGATTTTTGGCCGGGGCTGGGTTTGAACCTGCCACCTCCGGCATATGGGACCGGCGCCCTACTCCTTGAGCCACAGGTGCCGCCCACATAACTTTTTTTTTTTTGGCCGGGGCTGGGTTTGAACCCGCCACCTCCGGCATATGGGACCGACGCCCTACCCGCTGAGCCACAGGCGCCGCCCAACTTTTTTTTTTTTTTTTTACAATGAATGAAACTGAGGTTCAGAAAAGGGAGATAACTTGCTTGTGAGTCCACAGCATTAAACAGCAAAGACTTTATTCTAATAGGTGTCTGTGCCACCTGTAAGCACACACAGGCCGCTTTTGGAACCGTAGGGTGCTCTGTCTGTGCCCTGGGTGATGCATCCTCTCAAACACAGTTCTAACATCAGGGTATAATTTAGGGTCTAGCTCGAGGCTATCACAACTTCCTTTTTCCCTTGACCTTAAGAAAGCTTAAGCAGCTTTGGGGCCAGGCACCAGGGCTCCTGCCTGTAATCCTAGCACTGTGGGAGGCCGAGGCAGGTGGATTGCTTGAGCTCACGAGTTTGAGACCAGCCTGAACAAGAGCAAAATCCCTGTCACTAAAACATAGCCAGAGGCTGGGCACAGTGGTGGCTCATGCCTGTAATCCCAGCACTCTGGGAGGCCGAGGTGGGTGGATTGCCTGAGTTCACAGGTTTGAGACCAGTTTGAGCAAGAGGGAGATCCTGCCTCTAAAAATAACTGGGTGTTGTAGCATGTGCCTGCAGTCCCAGCTACTCTGGAGGCTGAAGCAAGAGAATTGCTTGAGCCCAAGAGTCTGAGGTTGCTGTGAGCTATGATGCCAGGGAACTCTACCTGGGGAGACAAAGTAAGAGTCTGTCTCAAATAAATTAATTAATTAAAATAAAAAATAAAATATAGCCAGGTGTTGTGGTGGGCACCTGTCGTCCCAACTACTGGAGAGGCTGAGGCAAGAGGATCACTTGAACCCAACCCAAGAGTTTGAGGTTGCTGTGAGCTATGGTGCCATAGCACTCTACCCAGGGTGACAAAGTGAGACTTCGTCTCAGGAAAAAAAAAAAAAAAAAAAAGGGGCAGTGCCTGTGGCTCAATCGGTAAGGCGCCGTCCCCATATACCGAGGGTGGCGGGTTCAAACCCGGCCCCGGCTGAACTGCAACCAAAAAATAGCTGGGCGTTGTGGCGGGCGCCTGTAGTCCCAGCTACTCGGGAGGCTGAGGCAAGAGAATTGCTTAAGCCCAGGAGTTGGAGGTTGCTGTGAGCCGTGTGATGCCATGGCACTCTACCGAGGGCCATAAAGTGAGACTCTGTCTCTACAAAAAAAAAAAAAAAAAAAAAAAAGAAAGAAAAGCAGCTTTGTGTGCTTAGGATTTGGATTCTGATGCTTATAAGGCCTTAGTGTGACCTTTGGCCTTGGTTAAAGTATATTTAATGCTGTCCTCCTGCAGCAGAGGCCAGAGCTCTGCGGGAGGAGCACAGGGAGCCGACTGGGGATGTTTTGTCTACCCCTTTCATGAGGCAGCCTTCCTTGAGGATTGAGAACCATAATAACTCATGAGGGAGCAGGGAGAGGGCCCCAGGTGCTGATGCCTGCTTACACACAGGCACCTGTTTCTCTGGGAACACTGTCAGAGGTTGCTTAAAAGTGCCCGCTTGGTTAAAACATTGTTCAATTCATCAATCAAGGGAAATCTACAGAGAACTCCCATTATTTGAAGAAAGAATGCATGTTGGTAATACATGTTGACATGGTTGTTTCTAAGCCTACACAGAATCCCACCCACGACTCCTTCCTTTACGTACCCCTGCAAGTGTCATCTATCTCTTTGGTGAGGGGGAACTTCCTGATGAAGGGTTGAGGCCTCTTCTGAATCTGCCCTAACTGACAGGTGACTCCCATCAGTTTGTAACTGATACCCACTGGGTCCCAGGTCCTGTGAGCATCCCCTCTGCTCCTCCCTGGCACTGCTGGGGAGGGGAGCAGGAGAGCAGGGTCCACTCTTTGCTTATTATACACAGCTCAGTCTTCTGAAAACCATACGATCAGATCTCTTCCACCACGTTATTGATCACTAGATACCACCCTGCCTGCTCCTGCAACTTCTGCCCTGAAAGTTGTCCATGACCTTAGACCAAGGGCCAAGTCCAGACACCCTATGCAAACTATGGCAAAAACAAGCCTGGTAACTTCTTCCATTTAGCTGAGTGCCATTAACATACTGGGGAAAGAGAGAAGATAAAGATCACAAAAATATCAGGGTGACAAAAAAGGATTTTAAATGTATGTCTGGAACAAGAACTAATGTCAATGTGCAATGCTAAAGAAGAATAAATAGCAAGCTACGGTAACCATATTTTGCTCCACTGAGGACAATAATCTCCAAATTAGAGTGCAGAGTGGCTGGGTGTGGTGGCTAATGCCTGTAACCCCAGGAAAGCCACAGTGGCAGGATTGCTTGAGGCCAGGAGCTCAAGGTTTCAGTAAGATATCACTGCACTCCAGCCTGGGCACAAGTGATGCTCTCTCTCTAAAAAAAAAAAAAAAGTCACTGTCCTATTTTCCAAAGGAGGAATAAAGTAAATTCTAAAAATAAAACTCTGGCAAAACTGGGAATATGGATGGAGAACATTTTGACTCCTAAGAATTGGTGATTTCTTCTCTAATTCAACAAAGAAAATGTCCTATCAAATTAACTTTCTCCCTCTTTTTTGGACAGGATTACTAGAGTTGCTAACCAGGGAAATAACGGAACAACAGCTTATAGTTGAAAGAGACCAGTGGGATGGGTTAAGCAGATCACAATCTTTATTATTATTATTATTTGAGACAGAGTCTCACTCTGTTGCCCAGGTTAGAACTTGCTGTGGCATTAGCCTAGCTCACAGCAACTTCAAACTCCTGGCTTCAGGTGATCCTCTTGCCCTAGCCTACCGAGTAGCTGGGACAACAGGTGCCTGCCACAATGCCTAGCTAATTTTTCTATTTTTAGTAGAAATGGGGTCTTTTGTTGCTCACTCTGGTCTGTAACTCCTGAGTGCAAGCAATCCTCCCACCTCAGCCTCCCTGAGGGCTAGGATTAAGGTATGAGACACCACGCTGGGCCCAGATCAGAATTTTTTTTTTGAGACAGTTTCACTATGTTGCCCTGGGTAGAGTGCTGTAGGGTCACAGCTCACAACCTCAAACTCTTGGGCTTAAGTGATTCTCCTGCCTCAGCCTCCAAGTAGCTGGGACTATAGGCGCCTGCCAGAATGCCTGGCTATTTTTCTGATGCAGTTGTCATTGTTGCTTAGCTGGCCTGGGCTGGGTTTGAACCTGCCAGCCTCTGTGTATGTGCCTGATGCCGTAACCACTGTGCTATGGGCGCCAAGCCAGCCAGAGTAGAATCTTCAAGGTAGCAATTGCCACTTAGTTATAGATGTAGTTCCAAGGTCCTTATATACATTTGGCATAGTAATCTGTTCAATCCTCATGACCCTATAATGTAGGGACTAACATAATTCCCATTTGGCAGATGAGAAAACTAAAGCAAAGTTAAAGCAATTTGCCTAAAGATGACACAAAATATTAACTGAGGCAATGTAGCCCCCAAGCTGTTCTCCTGTTTATGTTACACTGCCCTTCTACCATGAGCAGTGAGAATGCTAAAAATGGGGGAAGCAAGGAATTCTCCCTTTTTTGCACAGGAATGAGCAAAGTGCAGGAACACATGTGGCCTTACTATGCCCTCTTCCCCACTCAATCTCCCCAGGGGAGGAGGGAGGCTTTGTTGAGGTTGGGAGATACGACTGAACATGCTTTCTTGGCCTGCTAAGGTCATCAGGGTAGAATCTGCCACTGCAAGGGGAGCTTATAGGTTAAGATAGGTAAATTTAGGGCTAATGTTCAAAATATTTTAATAACCAATTCATCACCAGACCAACAATTAGAGCAACCATTATTGTGCCATAGTGCCAGTACTGCTAAGTTTGGGTCCACAGGCTTATCAGCCAGGGTGACGAGAGCTCTCTCACTGTGTCAGCTTCATCCAGTATTCTCAGTAGGAGGTGTGCTATTTTTGTTTCTGCTGGTCTGATTTCAGTGTCTTATTTTTTAAATTTGTTCTGGACTTAGAGGGGAAAAGACAGGGATATAATTAATTACTACTAACTCTCTAACAATCCTCTTGGCACCTTTTGGATAATATCCCAAATACTACACGCAATTTCAGGTGACATTTTTTTTTTTTTTTGAGATGGAGTGTCACTATGTCGCCCTCAGTTAGACTACTGTGGCGTCACAGCTCACAGCAACCTCAAACTCCTGGGCTTAAGCAATTCTCTTGCCTTAGCCTCCCAAGTAGCTGGGACTATAGGCACCACCACAATGCCTGGCTATTTTTTATTGCAATTGTCAGTGTTGTTTGGCAGGCCCAGGCTGGATTGGAACCTGCCAGCTCTGGTGTATGTGGCTGGCGCCCTAGCTTCGCAGCGACTTTTGCACTCTACAATGGCATAGTTCAGCAGTTCAAACACAAGACTATATGGTCTGCCAAGCCTGAAATATTACTTTTTTTCTTTGAGATAGAGTATCACTATGTCGCCCTGGGTAGAGTGCCGTCGTGTCACAGCTCACAGCAACCTCAAACTGTCGGGCTCAAGCGATTCTCTTGCCTCAGCCTCCCAAGCAGCAGCTGGGACTACAGGTGCCCACAACAATGCCAGGCTATTTTTTGGTTGTTCAGCAGAGGCCCGGGTCGGGTTCGAACCTGCCAGCTCTGGTGTATGTGGCTAGCGCCCTAGCCGCTGAGCTACAGGTGCCGAGCCCAAGACTGAAATATTTTCTATCTGAAAACCTTCTCAGGGTGGGATCAACGGAAGGCAGCAAAAAGGAGTGGGCTTAGAAGTAGGACGGTCAGTGGGGCCGCCTGGAGGAGGCAGAGCAGAGTATCAGAGTGGAACTCCCACCATGCCTTATGCAAATTTCATTATGTGCTAAGCAACAGTGTAAGCTTCCAAACAAGTTCTCAGAGGGTGAAGAAAGTGGATTTTCTCCAGTCTTTCAGAATCAGAACACATAAACAAAGTAAAACACAAGCATAAGTAATCAAAAATGTTTTAATGATTAATGTTGAGACACTATTTAACAGTGTGGGTATATCCAGATGAGCTAAGCACACTGACAGCACACTATAGAATGTTACAGTTTCTGTACTGAAATATGTAAAGACATCTGCAAATTAGTACCTAGGAATGAAGACAGACATTTATAAATATACACATTCTAGGTTTGATAAGGTAAATGTAAACAGATGTCAAGACTCCTTTCAAACAGAAAACCCACAAGACTAATAGGAGAACCACTGGCTCCCTATAATATGAATGTGCAAAATTAAAGCATGGTAAACTGATATTTACATAAATATCAAACCAACAATTAGTTTATACATTGTCAATGACCTTCTAAGATGCGTGATGAGTGGTTCGATAAATGTATTTTTACCCCAACAGAGAAGGTATTCAGAGGCTAAATCCTGACGCTTTAAAATGACACACGTAATAGTCCACATCTGTTTGACCACTGCCTCAAGTGTGAGAGACATGATTTTATGATAAGCAGTCTGCAGTCTGTTATTTTTAAACAAGACATTCTAAACAAATTTTTAGATTCTAAGCAGAAAAAAATTACAGGTACTATTAGATTTACATGGAACAAGTTAACTCTATCCGATTTATCAGTTCTCTTATGCTGTAGCTCTGTTTAATTTTACCTTAAAATTTTCTTTTTCTTTCTTTCTTTTTTTTTTTTGAGACAGAGTCTCACTTTGTTGCCCTTGGTAGAGCTCTATGGCGTCATAACTCACAGCAACCTCTAACTCTTGGACTCAAGAGATCCTCTTGCCTCAGCCTCCCAAATAGCTGTGACTATAGGCACCTGCCACAACGCCCGGCTATTTTTTAGAGATGGGGGTTCACTCTTGTTCAGGCTGGTCTCAACTCCTGAGCTCAAGCAATCCACCTGTCTCAGTCTCCCAAAGTACTAGGATTATAGGTGTGAGCCACTGTGCCCAGGCTTACTTTAATATTTTTTAAGGTTCTTTATCTCCCCTTTGTTAATTTTGGTAAACTAGGCACATTTTAAAAGGAAGTTTGTGTCAAAACAGACAGCAGTACAGAAATCAGTTCAAAATTGGACGCTGGAAACCAGTTTCTCACTGCCTATGTATCTGATACTGTCAAATGATAAGGATTCAATCTCTTCTGAAAAGTATACATCTTCTCTTGCACTGGTGGAAAGCAAAGCAGACTTTTTGTTTTCTGTATAAAAACACTTAGCACTTGGAGAGAAATTAAAAAATGGCCTACTCACTCTACACTCTTCCTAAAATCTTGAGGACAAAGAATATATATTTAAGTTTCATCAAGACTGCTTTAGAGCCCTCTCCCCTTTTTTACATTATTAATAGTGGCACTCAAAATAAAAAAATAAGATCTGTTAAAAAGTTAAACTGACTGTTCCACTAGATTTGAGTCAGCCTGATTCAAAGCCAATATTATAAAACTGAAGGTGCCGTTTCTGATTTCACATCTACAAGTCACTTGAAATTATATGTCACACGCTAGTTTCATAAATCACGGTCTTTGATTTTTCTAAACAGAGTTATCACAAGTGAATACAAACTTGAAACATACCCTAATTTAAATTAATAAGCTTTTGGCCCTGCTTTTTAAATTTTAAGGCATGTGTGTTTCTCTACTGTAACAACATTGTACAAATTTACATTTACAATCACATGCATGATCTACAGTAAAAAAAAAAAAAGTTTGGATTACAGTGTTTTTAAATTGTGAATCACAATTCAGCACCTATCATGTTATAACTAATAAGGCAACAGCAGTGTTGTATACTACAACAATACTCCCTTTCCACAGTCTAGCGCAGGGTGGAGGTTGATAAGAGCCCAGAAATGTTAGAAATCTTAATCTACTTGTATAATCTGTATATGTTTTCTAAGGGTTTTGAACTGATGAAAGGGGTCCTACATGAGTCACACTAGTGTAGGCTGGACTAGTTACAGCAGCTGTTAATGAGCATCGGGCACAACTCGTATTGTGCTTACAATCAGATGACGTGGTTTGGAGGTTTTCAACTCTTGGATTTCAATCCTTCCTTGGCTTCCTTGGCTTCACATTGTTTTCCAGGTAAGAAAAGCTGTTGGTGTGTCCGTTCGCAGCAGCCACGGACCCGTTCTGGTGGTCCTTCAGGTGGTCTTTCCTCCACGAGGCCCCCTTCCTGTTGTAGGTCTGAAATGCACAGGGGCGGATGGTAGCCACATGACTAGGAGGTAGTGTTCATTCTGGGCAGCTTTACTGGGAATTGCCTCCCTAATCTTAGGCTTCATTTCCTTTTATGATCAAATTTTACCAAGAGGAAACTTTATGGGTAAGTAACCATAACCAAATTTTTTTTTTTTTTTTTTTCCAGTTTTTGGCCGGGGCTGAGTTTGAACCCACCACCTCCAGCATACGGGGCCAGCACCCTACCCTTTGAGCCACAGGTGCCGCCCCAAATGAATAAATTCCTTTTTTTTTTTTTTTAAGCAGTTCTGGCCAGGGTTGGGTTTGAACCCACCACCTCTGGCATATGGGGCTTGCGCCCTACTCCTTGAGCCACAGGCTGCGCCCCATAACCAAATTTTTTTGCCACTGCTTGCAATCACTCTTTCATTTTCTTGAGGCTTGTCTTAGGTAAGTTCACTGAGTGATAGGTGACAGGAGAAATAACTATTTGAAACATTGCACCGAAACTTTAACTTACACTTTACTCTGCCTTTTTAGTATCTAGATGGCAGAGGACAGGGGTTAAGTGGCCAAATTGTTCCCCCTCCTGGCAGAGGCTCTCTTGACACTCACATCCCTTCATTTCAAAATTTCCTGTTTGCCTCAGTGACAATTTCAGTCCTCATGTACAAAGTGCTATGCTGCAGGAGGCAGTCAGAGCAAGCATGGGTCCGGCTCTATTGGGTTCTGGCCATACACCTTCCTGGTGTATGTCCCACAGCGCAGCCACACCACGAAGCCCAGCAGCACATGACCTCAACCCAAGTTCAACACACCACATACACGTGCCTGTGGGCACAGGGGAGAGAAGCAGCTGAGCTAGGACTCCTGGCCTCTGTCCTTGCGTCTTCCTCAAATCAGTGGGCAGTATGGCCGCCAGGCCCTGCTAAAGAAGCAGAGGCCCACGTCACCCAAGGGTGACAGGTGGCAGGAGAATAAGCAGTGGCTGCAAAGTGGTCAGGCTCCCCCGGAGATAGTCTGCCTGTGTGGACCTTTCTGTGAGCAGAAACCTACATCATGCATCACGTGCCTGGGAAACAGCTGAATCCCCAAACTTGAGCAGTAAATGTATAAGAAAACTGGGGAAAAAGGGCAGGTCTCTATATGTAAGGACTGTGACAGAAATTGCTTCTGAAATTTCAATTAGCCACAACGTTCAGCGTAGTAGGGCTCAGAGAAGCATTGTAAGATCCTGCTGAACAGTTCCGCACTTCCTGTGTGAACCCCAACACTCCCCTGCCTGGGATCTAGAACAGATTTTATGGTCTTCTAGTTAGCTGGAAGCCCTTGAAGGCAGGGCGGCCCTCTTCACTGTGACTCCAGTGCCTGGCACCAGAAGGAGAGCCACAGGTCCCTGTTAAATGAACAGACGAGGGCCTTTGCTGGTAGAGACCCAGCGAAGGGGAGACTCACCTGAATATAGAAGTTTGTGAAGAGAGCAATCAGGGAAATCATGTATCCGATCTGGAAATACAACCAACCGAGAGGGAATGTGCACGGCCAGATGACCCCACAGCTGGTCTGGACGATTGTCAGCACAAACTGAAGCTGATGAAGAAAGGGACACGGCTGAGCAGGGACAGCAGCTCCCATGTCAGATGGACTTTTACCCAGCAACCCCCAGTTTCTGAATAAACATCTAAGAACCTTCCTACAAGCCACTGCAGTCATTTCATAAACCTGATGCGTACACTTGGTTTATCCCAGATTTTGTTTGTCCTATAGATACAGATCTTCCCTCTCCTGTGCAAGACACTTAAACTCCCTTCTCTAAAATTCAAGGCCACCTTATTGAGAGATGCAGGGTTTTTTGCTTTGTTTTAAACATTTTTTTTTAATGAGAGGAAGGAAGGGTGAGGGGTGTTTTGTTTATAGGAAACCGATGACCTCACTGCAGGATGTATAATCTGGCTGGATACTCCCTACTCCTGAGCCATCCATATACTCTCCTGGTTTGGTGAAGGCTCATGAATAAATTTAAACTATTACTGGCAAACAATGTGAAAGTCCATAGAGTATTTCTGATGAGTAAACCTTGAAAAGCATGTGAACTGCTAGAAGAAACAGGGAAAAGGTGTTAAAGTAAGGTGTGGACACTGAAGATTTGCATCTCCAGGAAGATAGCAACAAAGGGCTGGGTTCTGGCCACCCTCTTTCTGGCAACTCTAATGGTTTCTATAGCTGCTGCTTTTTTTTTTTTAAAGTGACAAGGTCGCACTATCTATGTTTCCCTGATCTGGACTTGAACTCAAGTGATCCTCCTGCCTCCGTCTCCCAAGTAGCTGGGACTACAGCCATGAGCCACTATACTCAGCTTTTTTCCCTTCTCTTTTATAACATTAGTACTCTGAGTTGAGAAGTAACTGGGAGTGGTACTTAAAATAAATCCTGACAAACTGGTAATCCTCTATCTCAAAGCAGCTCCTCCGGTCTGTTCCTTTAAACTCTGCTCCTGCCTGGGCCACAGTGGTGCGGTACAAATCGATCTCCACATCATTTCTCAGGTATAACAAGGAGGTTAAAGAACAATTTCCCTTCCTCACAGATGGGTGAGAAAAAATTAACAAGGGCTGTATAGCAGCTGGCAGAAAGGTGATAATGAAATGACAAACACGTAAGTAGCTAAGATTTTTCTCAGATCCTTTTTTCCTCCAAATTGTTATTTTTAAGTACTGAAAAAGCACAGTTCACTCAGAGGAATCTAAATCAGCTTGGTTTGTTTAGAAAAACAGGTTGATAAGGGCAGGGTGAGGGGTTAATCTGCACCCCTCAGTCAGCTAGTTTTGGCCTACTGCCTCAGTGTCCCCATTGATAAACTAGGGACGGTAACATGAGGTCAGGCTACTGGATTGATCCACATAAAACTGCTTACTTGGCAGGAGTGCCCAACACGCAGTGAACACTTAAATGTCAGTATGTAACACGAGCACTGGTAGTTCAGTAGCTAATGAAAGAATTCACGAGGGGAGAGGAATTTGGGTCTACAATGTACTGACAACTGGGGAAGGCTTACGAAGGGATAGGAAGAAATAACCATTAGGTGCACAGTGAACTGTGACATCTGAAGCAGAGCGGTGTCGCCTCTTCCCAACAGGTGCTCCACTACCCAAGGCCTAAGGGCTATCACCCAGCACCTGCCTTGGCAAGTACACTTGCTGCCTAATCAGCTCCAAGCACCCCAGACACGTGCTACTTACTCCACAGCTCCTTCTGCAGCTCCTGGGACACAGATAAGCAGTGTCCACCTGGGATTACAGACTCTAATTAGGACACCTGTGTATATACAGAGGGTGCAAAAAAATGTACGTGCAGGGCGGCGCCTGTGGCTCAAAGGAGTAGGGTGCCGGCCCCATATGCCAGAGGTGGCAGGTTCAAACCCAGCCCCAGCCAAAAACTGTGGAAAAAAAAAAAAGTACGTGCACATATTTTAATAAAGGAAAAAACTGTATGGACATTCTAAGTCACATTTGACTTCCGCAATTACAAAAGATACAAGATACAATATACAAGATAACAAATGTTATTGGTATATATTGAATATTATAATTCTTAAAGTTTTTTCCTTTCTTAAACATGTATCTACTTTTTGGCACCCTCTGTACACACACGTGCATATGTGCTATACACAAACTAAGAGCAAAGAGCTGATCTTGAAGTCAGGAAATGAGATTCTAGTCCACTTTCTTCGATTCTAGCTGTTATGTCCCTGGGCACAGTTTTACCATCAATTAAAAGTAAGAAAATTTGCCAGAGAAAGACCCTGTCTCTAAAAATTGCCAGGTATTGGCATGGGCACCTACAGTCCCACCTACTTGGGAGGCTGAGGCAAGAGGCTCACTTGAGCCCAAAAGTTTGAAGTTGCTGTGAGGTATGATGTCATGGCACTCTACCCAGGGTGACAAAGTGAGACTGTCTCAAAAAAAAAAAAAAAAAAAATTCTGTTTCGACTCTATCCAAGTAAACATAAAAGATGTAACGTCTCAATCGTTTCTTATGGAGTTGATACACATTCTTCTTAGTAAAGTATCTCAAGAATGGAAAAAAAATATCGCACTCAATACTGATATGAAACCAATACATAAACTACATGCCCACAGGAAAGAAAATCACAAGTGTAGTCTAACATGCAGTTAGTATAGGTGGGGAGAGGAGAGGGAGGGGAGAGGAAGGAGGGGCAGGGAGGAGGAGGGAGGGTGACCAGGAGGATCTCAGCTCATGTGCACAATGTGAAGGTGTTCACACGCCCCGTGGGTGAAGGGCTCAACTACAACTTGAACTTTACCTTAGAATTGAAAACAATATAATGTAAACATTTGCACCGTCATATTAATTTGAAATTTAAAAAAAAAAAAAAAAAACAGGAAAATTTCCTGATCTGCCTAGTTCAAGAAGTGTGATTAGATCAAATGAGAAGGGTGGAAGAGGGCCACGTGAGATGCTATTAAACACCAACTAAGCCGGGAAGAGGTCCGCGTCCACCAGGGAGCCGGTCCCGGGGACAGAGGCCGAGGCACTCACCAGCTGCCCCTGAGTGATGTACTTCTTCCACCACAGGTACGGGCGCATGGAAGGGACTGAAGACAGGCCGTAGTAAGAGTACATGAGGACGTGGATGAAGCTGTTCAGGGTGGCACCAAAATAAGCTGCAGCAAAAGGGGATTAGGGAAGGAGGACGCATCAGTGCTTGATACATTATAGGTGGCAGAAAACATCCAAGATTCTTTTTGAATCAGAAAAAGAGCCGCTTTCCAACAGGGGCTGGCAAACACCGCAACAGTGGGCACTGTACAGATGCAGAACTCCCCGAGGCAGGCGGCCAGCAGGATGCTCCGAGCCCTGGCAGGGGTCAGCAGGGGCTCCCAGGTGGACATCTGACAACAGCAGCCCCGATGGCACCTGCGTCAGCACTTGTAGGCTTTGCTGCCAGAGCCCTCTCAGCTCCTGAGGCAGCCGCTTTTCTTTATGTGCACAACCATCTCAGATAGATTACAATGCAGGCCGAAAGAAAACATGCTCAAAGCTGGATGTTTCTACATATCTGCTGAGATCTAGAGAGGCCTCTGAAGTCACCTTCTAATTATTCCCCAGTACTGCAGTGCTGAGGTCATATATTTTTATGAATAGTAGAGTCCAGAGTCCAGGACCTTAGGGATGAAAGATCCATTTTAGCGCATGATTCTCAATTTCCAGCAGGACTACTGTTTTTTTTTTTTTTTCCTCCTTTTTTCTAGACACTCTATCTTCTTTCCTGATAGTCAACAACCAAACACAGCTATCTGGCTTCTCCCAGAGCAGTCAGAGGTCCACAAGGCTGATGCCAAGGAAGTTTCTAACCCCAGCTGTGATAGTAACTGTGACTTTGCGAAAGTCATGTCCATTCTCTAACTCAGTTTTTCCTGGGCCGGCCTAAAGTCGGTCCTCCTGCAAGTTCTCAGAGAACTGAAAGCACCCTTCGCACCAAGGAGGGGCATGTTTCTATTAGAGCTAGGTTGGCTAACGCACAGCTACGAGCTGTGATGGAAGGAGGAAGGGACCGAACACAAAGGCCCGAACTTGACCAACCCTTATGGGGCTTCAGTTTCCTCCCAAATTCAAAGGAGCTATATTTGCAAAGTGTTTTTCTAGTTCTAGAATTCCATCCTCTGTGAATCTGGGTGGGCTGAGGTAATTTTGGGCAGACAGTGTTCTCACAGAGGAAAAACATCCATCAATAGAACCAAAGGTTCTCAAATCCTTCATTGATGACAGGAGTTTTGATTGAAATGGTTGTTAAAACTCCTAAGCTGAACCTGAAGGTGACAATTTAATCTCCAAAACATATTAAGAGGCTTCAGACTACAGGAGTATTCCAAAAAGCAGGTGCAACCTTCTAGCATTTTTAATGAACTTTGGTGCTTGTCATAGAAGACCTTCTGATCTGATAACCATGCTTGATGGCACGAGAGGGTCACAGGATTCCTAGGACACAACTCAGTGAAATGTGTCCTTCACAGTCAGCTTCCTTCTGCAGCACTCAGCTGATGGAGCCCCTCCATCTCCAGGGCCTGCCCCTGTCAGGCAAACACCTTCTGCACCAGAGAAATGAGGAGTAGAAAGAGCCTGGAAGAGCCGCCCTCTGTGGCAGAGAACACTGTCCCCATTCTCTCTTTTCCCCAGACCCTGGGCACAAAGTAAGACCCATTTCTTGATATGCCCCTGACTGGTATCTCCCTCATCTACCCAATCAGCACAGAATGTTTAGTTTCCTAGAAAAGGTTTCATGTATATAGGCCACACAAACTATCATTAAAAGCAACTTGGAAGGCTGGGCGTGGTGGCTCACGCCTGTAATCTTAGCACTCTGGGAGGCCGAGGCAGGTGGATAGCTTGAGCTCACGAGTTTGAGACCAGCCTGAGCAAAAGCGAGACCACATCTCTGCTAAAAATAGAAAAACTAAGGCAAGAGGATCACTTGAACCCAAGAGTTGGAGGTTGCTGTGAGCTGTGACGCCATGGCACTCTACCCAGGGTGACAGCTTGAGACTCCGACTCAAAAAAAAAAGAAAAGAAAGCACCTTGGACACAAAGCTCAAAGGCTTGACCTAGAAACCTATAGAAACAGCACCTTATCTAACAGCCTCGGTTTCAACTCAGCTTCCCTATCCATACGTGTTCCCAAAGGTCCCCTCTAATAATACTCACAGTGGCCACAGGGGACCCAGTTCATCACAAACCACCAGATGTTTAGCATGGAGGCATGGTGGTAGACGTGTAGCACTGTGATCTGGTGGTTGTTCTTACGCAGGATGAAGAAGAAGGTGTCCATAAATTCAATCAGTTTGGAGAAGTAGTACCACCAGAGGACACGGATGATCTAAGGGGAAGGGCCAAAGATTTAAGGCTTATCCCGCATGCTTCTCTGGACTACCCCCTCTGGCACGTTTCACTACCATTCCAGAATCCAGTCTCAACTGGGAGAAGCCCAGGTGCCCCACTGGCTCTGAACATCCTTCAGCTGCCATGAATTTGGGTCACTCTATCCAGGTGCCTTTCACCAAAGAACATGACCAGGTGGGGCAGTGGGATGGGTTTGAACTGACAACAGAGAAGATTTCAACGAGCCCCTGACACCCTTCAAGACTCTAACAAAACAAACAAACAAAAAAAACCCCAGGAAGTTCAAGGCTTAAAATCTCCAAGGCTGTCTATTCCCAAAGGCCACCTGAAAAATGCTTTTGATTTCAGGGGCTGACGTAGGGCACAGAAGGAATGATCCGACCTGAGGCATAGAGGGAATCAGAAGCTGCAGCTGAGGTCCCTGCTCAATTAAGTATGTCAAACAGGTGCTTTACGGAAATGACTTCCCATGCTGCTGAGCTTCAACTGTCAGCCTTTGACATTAAAAAAAGAAAAATCATCTTAGAGTGGAAGTTGGACTCTATCTTTAATATCACTACTCAGATCACACGGAATGATTTTGAAAATTTAAGACATTGCCTTTATGATCCCATTTATGTAAATGTAACAGGAATACAGAGAAATGCATGTATCTTTTTCCTGTCAACTGTTAACAGGTGTTATTTATACGGAGAGGGATGCTTTCTCTTTCATTTTATACCTTTCATGCTTGTTCAAATTTTCATAACACTTGTACATATATATTGTCTTTTTACCTTTCTGAAAATGTCAATAGGAATTACCTTGGGCAGTGAGGTTATGGGCCATTTTGTCATTTGCACAATTTCTTTAAAAAACCAACACCTATATAAATAAATACATATATACATGAGACCATACCTTCGTATCTGATTCTCCTGCGCTGCGTGTTCCCTGACAGAAGAAGTTGTACCTGCCTTCCCATACTCCTGTTACTAACTAGAAGAGAGGAAAGAGCCAGTTACCAACAACATCAGCACCACATAAAGCCCTATTCAATTAAATGTCATTAGCTGCAGAATCTGTGAAAATTTACCTTGGCCTGTGCTGAGCAAGTTTGCTCTGAGAAAAAAAAAATAACTGCAGGCAAGTGTGAACAAAGGGCAAGTTTTAATGACTTGAGCCTCCATCTCAGGAGGGGTGGCCACTGTCATCGATTAAGTGGTGGGCCTGGGAGTCACACTGCCTCTTTGCAGAATCCTCAGTCTGTCATCCCTTGGTCCTATCCCAAGTGCCCAGACCCATCCGATCACAGGTTCCCCGTCCTGCCCCAGCAGCTTGGGGCTACTTTCCCTGAGCCAGCACTACTCAAACTTGAGTGTGCAGCAACTGAATTAACTGAAAGGCAAGTTAAAACCAGGATCCTGGCAGGTGTTTTTGAGGGCCAAGATTTTGTATTTCTAATGAATTCTAGGCAACACTTCTGCTGCTGATCTGGGGACCACACTTTGAGAACCACTGCTGTATGCAGAGGGATATTTAGTCCAAGTTCACCTTCTTCATTATCTCTTGTTGCTGTTGCATCATCGGGATCCCTGAATTAGACTGAGCAGACTGAGGAAATTGTGTCCAGACTCCATGAAGCACAGCAGATAGGGTGGTGTCACAGAGGACCCCAGAACTGGGGGGCAAGCTCTTTGCTATGGTCCTACAGTTATCACCAGCTCTCACTGAAGGGGCCTCAGTTTCCTCATTGGCACAAGGGAGGACCCACTCTAACAATCCAGACAGAAACCTCAGTCGGCCACCCCTGTGCTTCTCCACACTGTCCGTTCCAGATACCTAGGAGATGCAACCCTTTGTCTAAGTAAATCGTGGCTCGTCACTCCTCCTCAGCTTTCTCCTGAAGCCTAGGGCCACTTTATGTTTTCCTGGTGACCACATAGTGACAGCTGGGGAGAAAGCTGAGGTGACTTGCCTGACCTCATCCTAGACCTAGCAAAAGGAACTGGCCACTGGTCCTCAAAGTGGGTTCCCCGGTGCAGCAGCAGCAGCATCATACAGGAACTTTTAAGAGATGCACATTTATGGCAGGGCGAGGTGGTTCACACCTATAATCCTAGACCTCTGGGAGGCTGAGGCAGGTGCATTGCTTGAGGTCAGGAATTTGAGACCATTCTGAGCAAGAGAGAGACCACATCTCTACTGAAAATAGAAAAACTACAGGCAGCGCCCATAGCTCAGTGGTTATGGCACTGATCACATGCACAGAGGGTGGCAGGTTCGAACCTGACCTGGGCCAGCCAAACATCAATGACAACTGCAACAAAAATAGTCAGGTGTTGTGCTGGGAGCCTGTGGTCCCAGCTACTTGGGAGGCTGAGGCAGGAGAATCGCTTAAGTCCAAAAAGAGTTTGAGGTTGTGAGATGTGATGCCATCGCATTCTACCGAGGGCAATATAATAGACTCTTGTCAAAAAAAAAAAAAAAGAAAAGAAAATAAAATAGAAAAACTAGCCAGATGCGGTGGCAAGTGCCTATAGTCCCAGATCTTTGAGCGACAGAAACAGGAAGGTCGCTTGATCCCAGGAGTGAAGGATGCTGTGAGCTAGGCTGACACCATTGTAGCCCAGGTGACAGACAGTCTGTTCCTCCACCTACCAAAAAGAAGAAATGCACATTCATGAGTCTACCCTACACCTTCAGAATCTAAAACTCTGAGATTAGACCATCATCAAGGCAGGGCCTCAGAATCCTGGATGTCAGACCCCTCTGAGAATCTAAGGCTATGGTTTTCAAAGTGTAGTCCCCAACCAGCAGCATCAACACCATCCAGGAACTTGTTAGAATTCTAACACTCCTAGGCTCCACTCCCAGACGTGCTGTGTCAGAAATCTGTGGGTTTGAAGCCTAGCCCTGTGCTTTAACAGGTGATTTTGAGGCAGCCAGAGTCTGAAAATCATTTCCTTAAAGCTGTGGTTCCTATTTTAGCTGCATAACAGAATCATCCTGAGAGTTTTTAAGAATCTCAAAGGCCCACCCTGCCTTTTTGTTTGTTTGTTTTTAACAAAGCTCAAGATATCAATGTGTAACTAGGATTGGGAACCACCGGCTTTGTGCTCCTAAATTTCAAATAAGAAATGGTTGACCTACGAGTAGCATTTTAGAAAAGATGTAACTCGTAGAGCTACATGACTCAAGAGCCTTCTGGGTACACTCCCCAACTATCCTTGAACACAAGAGTTTAGCTTGGTGAGCAACACAGATTCCCTGGAGGGAACAGCAGGTGATTACAATATATAATAGTATCCCCACCCTGACCTAGAAATAAATGCCAAAATTGGGTGTAAATGCTGCATTCACATTGAGCTTCCTGCCCACTATCTGATTTTTCTTTTGTTAACTTACTTTGAGCTGTTAACTTTCTTCTGCTTTGTCACTTTCTATGTATAAAAAAGTATTAAGAATTAACAGAGTTTTCAAGGCCAAAAAAATAGCATATTTTGTGATGAGAAGAGCCACAGGCCAGGAGGAAGATGTGAATGCCAGGCTGGGCACTCAAGGCAAGCCAGCTAATCTCCCTAGGCCTTCACTGTTTTCACATTAAGATGATAAAGGTGGACTAAATTATCTATAAAGAGCCTGTTTCAGTTTTACTCGTTTCTTTTAAAATTCTTATGATTTCATACTTTAAGTATTTTTTTTATTATTAAGTCATAGCTGTGCGTTTCGTTTTTTTTTTTTTTTTGAGACAAAGCGTCACTCTATTCACCCTGGGTAGAGTGCCGTGGTATCACAGCTCACAGCTCCAACTCCTGGGCTTACGCGATTCTCTGGCCTCAGCCTCCCAAGTAGCTGGGACTACAGGTGCCTGCCACAATGCCTGGCTATTTTTTGGTTGTAGTTGTCATTGTTGTTTGGCAGGCACGGGCTGGATTCCAACCCACTAGCTCTGGTGCATGTGGCTGGCACCTTAGCTGCTTGAGCTACAGGCGCTGAGCCCAGTTTTGTCCTTTTCAACTGGAATGCTCTCTGTGCCCATGTATCACCAAATCCAGCTCTCAGAATCTTACTCATCCTTCAAAATTCAGTTAAATTCTTTTTTCTTCGTGACTGCTCTCTCGAGCACTACTGCTGAAGTCCGTTCTTCATTGAGGCTCACTCCTCCATGATGATAGTTACTGGCTCCCTTTAAGCCCTTTGTTTTTTTTTTTTTTTTTCCCATTTTTTTTTTTTATTGTTGGGGATTCATTGAGGGTACAATAAGCCAGTTACACTAAGCCCTTTGTTAAGGGTCCGTCTGGGCACCTCTGTAAGCTTTCAAAGGATGTGGACCAGGACTCACAGGGAGCTGCTACACAAGAGGTGCTAAGCAAGTATTTGAGAAACTAATTTGAGAGTTCAAGGAACCCTATTCCTTTCCTCCAAATCTAGGCCTGATGTTTCATTTGCAGCAAGAAAACGTAAAGAGAGCTTCATTTCATTTCTGCTTTTCGAATGGAGAAATTAAAATATCAGAAAGTATTTTTTTTTTTTTTTTTTTGTCGAGACAGAGTCTCACTATACTGCCCTCGGGTAGAGTGCCGTGGCGTCACACGGCTCACAGCAACCTCTAACTCCTGGGCTTAAGCGATTCTCTTGCCTCAGCCTCCCAAGCAGCTGGGACTACAGGCACCCGCCACAACGCCCGGCTATTTTTTTTTTTTTTTGTTGCAGTTTGGCCGGGGCTGGGTTTGAACCCGCCACCCTCAGCATATGGGGCCGGCGCCCTACTCACTGAGCCACAGGCGCCGCCCGATCAGAAAGTATTTTAATGAGGCCTGAATTTGATGGTATTCATCTGAATTCTGTTCAAACTCCACACTGGGGATATGGAAATTCTCCAATATCCCTGGCTACAGGAGATAAATACTAATTTAATACATGAAGAACCAAGGCCCAAATTAAAGTTTATTCATCTAAGAACCTCACCAAACCTCCATAATTGGGCTAGTACTGGAGGGCAGAGTGCTGCTCTTTCCATCAGAGGGCAACAGTGCATCTATGGGTTGTGGACCCCGGAGGCTCTTCAGTCCCATAAGGAACACATCAGAGGAGACAATGCTCTCGTCAAAGTCACATGGGCCACCCTTCCTTCAAGGGCTCAGGCCTGGCCTCTTTCCAAAGAGCCGCTTTGGTCAGTTCTCTGGAAATTCATCGAGCTGGCTGTAAGCAGACACCACAGGGTGACAGGGCCCAGGAGGTAAGACAAGATGAGGCATAGACACAGGCAGGCATCTACCCTGGGTTTCTGCGAATTGGCTCGAAAAGGGGCAAGTCTGTACTACAGTGAAAAAGCAGGCTATGACAAACAGCTTGCCACTACCCACACAGTTCTCCACACCACCTCCGACTCCAGAACAACCAAGGGAGCATTGTTACTGAGGCCTTTTTCCAAGAAACAAAGATGAAGACAGTACCACCCCTAAACCATATGTGTTTTTTCCTTCCTGAGAGTACAGCGAACCTTCATTAGGCCCAGAGCACGCGGAGAGCTATAATTAAAACCGAGCTAAAAGCTTTTTTTCTCTCCTTCTGAGACAAATTCAATAACCAGCGGTGGCTTTGTGCATCTTTTCACTGAAAGAAGGAAATTGAGGCAAGTATCACACAGCTGGGTGTGGATGATGCAATTCATGGAGTGAATCATTTTTAATGTGAGAGCTCACTTCTCCCATCTAACCACACTTAACCACAAACAAGGTGCAGCCTTTAGCACAATAATCATTTTCCATGGCACTTTTGAGAATGCTACCAAAGTCTCTTGAGAAACAAGGTCATTTGAAAGGCTTAAAGAATAAAAAAAACATCATCCTTGGTGGCCCTTATCAGTCACTCACCCCAATATCCCGATGTCAGAGCAACCAGATAACCTCTTTCCAAAGCATGGCTGCTTTTAGAGATAAGAGCTTGATGAGCTGTGTGCTTCCTACCCCCCAAGCAGAGAAGGAGTGAAAGGTAGTGAGACAGACAATCCGCACTTGAATTCTACTGTGTCACGGGACCCCCCTGGGCACCTCTCCCCGCAACACCACCCAGAGTATGGAGGGTTGACACTTTTCACTGCTCTCATTTTTTTTTTTTACATGAGTCTTGAGTATGCATTTTTGTAGGTCTGGTATAAGCTCATATTTTTAATGAAAAAACAGAGATGAAGAAGTGATATGGGTGACCCAAGGTCACACAGCTTCTTGTGTACTCCTGACTCTCAGTCCAAATGCACCTAACTAGCAGTTCTTGACCTTCTTCATCTGCTTTTAAATCCTTAGTGAGGGGCGGTGCCTGTGGCTCAAGGAGTAGGGCGCCGGTCCCATATGCTGGAGGTGGTGGGTTCAAACCCAGCCCCGGCCAAAAAAAAAAAAAAAAAAATCCTTAGTGAGAACATAATGGGATGCTCCATCCACGAAGAGGTCTGTGGAAGAGGAGACTTCTAGTTGCATCTTTTTCTTCAGCAGATGTCTGGTTTAAAATTAACCATCAGCTACTCCAAATTTAAAAGTACCTATTTCCTTTAGCATTTAGCTGGCCAATCTTGGCAGCACTGTCATGGAACAGGGCCAGGTGAAAGCGTTTTTTTTTAAAAGTGAGATAGAATCTCGCTGTCACCAGGCTGGAGTGCAGTGACGCAATCATAGCTCACTGGGGCCTCAAACCCCTGGGCTCAAGATTCTCCTGCTTTAGTTTCCTGAGTAGCCAGAACTACAAGTATGTGCCACCATGCCCGGCTAGCAATGGGGGTATCACTATGTTGCCCAGGCTGGTCAAAACTCTGAACAAGCAATGCTCTCACCATGGCATTCCACACAGCTGAGATGACAGGTGTGAGCCACCATGCCCAGCAACATGTGTGTATTTTCTTTTTAAGCAACATACAGCTTTTTAATTTCAAATACTTCACGCCCGAAGTGTAAGGACGGCCATTAAGATATTTTCACACCCACGACCTCTTCAAGTGTTTTTTTGTTCTCCTTTTGACAAGGAACACCTTTGGGTTATACTGAATGTAATACTCTTGGCTAAGTCATAAGGACAGGCGCACACTTGAGAAGTCTTTAGAACAAAGCACAAAGAAACAGTTTGTCCTCAGCCCAACCTGAAATGGGTGTGTGGCATTTTCCCTGAACCCTGCTTTCTTCAGCTAGCAGTCATTTTTCTCTCACTATTCAGGCCTCCCAGAACTTTCTCCCATAGGAAGTGGATGGTAGTTATGCAACGAGCATTAAATAAGTGAGCCCAACACTGGGCGTAAGGTAGGCACTTCATAAGCCTTTGCTAAGATTTTAGCCAAATGTTCAATATTTCTGCTTCCGGGCGGCGCCTGTGGCTCAGTCGGTAAGGCGCCAGCCCCATATACCGAGGGTGACGGGTTCAAACCCGGCCCCGGCCAAACTGCAACCAAAAAATAGCCGGACGTTGTGGCGGGCGCCTGTAGTCCCAGCTACTCGGGAGGCTGAGGCAAGAGAATCGCTTAAGCCCAGGAGTTGGAGGTTGCTGTGAGCCGTGTGAGGCCACGGCACTCTACCGAGGGCCATAAAAGTGAGACCCTGTCTCTACAAAAAAAAAAAAAAAAAAAAATATTTCTGCTTCCAAACACTTGAAGGCCAATAACTAGGGCTGAAAGGGGGTTGTTCCAATTGTGGAAGGAAGCCCAGCCAAAGCATCCCTTGATTCTTGCTTTACAGAGTTAAGTCTGCTTTAGTTCTGGATTTGTAGAGTGATGTGCTCCCTGCTAAACCAGCTGCAAAAGCAAGTTACCAAGATGTGCCGTCAGTTTAAGGGAGGGAGGACTAGCCAAAGTTGCCAATCTCAATGGCTCTTCTCTACAGAAGGCATTTCTTCCCCTTCCCTCGGGCGAGAGGGAAGGATGTCTGGGACGCATCCTGAGAGGTATTCTCTCAGGGCAGTGCCAGATACACTGTTCCCTCCAAGAACTTTCTTTCTGAGCAAGGAATTTCAGCTGCAAGGAAACAAAGAGTGAGGAGTACTATGGGCAACGATCAGGCCTTTCTTCTAAGTATCAATCTTAGCACGTTTCAACTTCTCTATGCCTTTACTAAATGGGAAAAGGGAGACAAGCAAACGTCTTTTTTCTAGCTATTTTGGTAAATAATTTTAAAACAAAATTCAACAATCAATCGCCAAGTCATTTGAGTTGTTTTTCCAAATCCTATTTTCCCACAATCACATTATCTATTTTAGGAAAGGCTGAAGGGAAAGAAAAACAACAAGACAGTTTAGAATATTATGTTTCTAAAGCAACTGCTATGTGATTCCGTCAGAAGACCTTCAAAGCCAGAGCCTGGGGAGATGCTTAATAGCCCCACAATTATTACAGAGAGGTCAGAAAGCACAAACAGAACAGCTAGCCCATCAAATGCTAAATTTCTTTTATCTTTCCAAAAAAATAGCATCAGAAATTTTCAAAAGATTCCAAGAAAAAAATAACAACTCTGGTTGTGGCAATGTAGCAAACTAAACGAAAGAACCAGCTCTCCCACTATAAACATACAAAGAGAAATGCTATATAAAACACACCAAAAAACTCTAATACTGAGGCTGGGTGTGGTGATTCTTGCCTATAGTCCTAGCACTCTGGGAGGCTGAGGTGGGAGGATTACTTGTGCTCAGGAGTTCGAGACCACAATAAGCACAATTGAGACCCCCATCTCTACTAAAAATAGAAAAATTAGCTGGGCGTTGTAGTGGGCACCTGTAGTCTCAGCTACTCGGGAGGTTCAGGCAAGAGCCCAGCAGTTTGAGGTTGCTGTGAACTAGGCTGATGCAACTTCATTCTACCCCAGGGCAACCAAGAAAACTCTAATACCATCAATTCCTACCCAGAAGGTGAGTTTTGTTTATCCACTCCTCCCAAAATTATTCTTCAGAGAAGAGCAAGTCAGCTTACTTTCATGTCCTTTGAAAAACCTCTTTTGTTTGAGGAAGAAACGTTTACCTGTTATGATCCTGGGCAATGCTATTTTGGGATATTTACATACAACAACCAACAAACCTTTGTTGCTGTCTTAAGAGGTAAAGAAATTGAACATAGATTTAATAATTATTCCAGGCCAGGCACAGTGGCTCATGCCTATAATCCTAGCACTCTGGGAGGCCAAGGTGGGTAGATTGCCTGAGATCACGGGTTTGAGAACAGCCTGACCAAGAGGGAGACCTCACCTCTAAAAAAATAGCTAGGCAGGCTTGGCGCCTGTAGCTCAGAGGCTAGGGCGCCAGACACATACACTGGAGCTGGCAGGTTTGAACCCAGTCCGGGCCTACCAAACAACAATGACAACTACAATAAAAAAATAGCTGGGCATTGTGGCAGATGCCTGTAGTCCAGCTACTTGGGAGGCTGAGGCAAGAGAATTGTTTAAGCCCAAGAATTTGAGGTTGCTATGAGCGGTAATGCCATAGCACTCTACCAGGCAACATGGTAAACTCGGTCTCAAAAAAAAAAAAAAAAAAAATAGCTGGGCATTGTGGTGGATACCTGTAGCCCCAGCTACTTGGGTGGCTGAGGCAAGAGGATGGGTTGAGCCCAGGAGTTTGAGGTTGCTGTGAGCTATGACACCACGGCACTATACCAAGGATGACAAAGTGAGGCTCTGTCTCAAAAAAAAAAAAAAAAAAAAAAAAAAAATTGATTATTCCAGAGGCATGACCTCACATAAATGGATGTAAGAAAACTTTTAATGGAATACTTTAAAAAGCAATACACCATTGGCTAAGTTCAGAGATCATTCATACACCTGTATCATGGGGGAAGACAACCAATGCCTCAATAAAAAAGAATAGGGCGGCGCCTGTGGCGGGTTTGAACCTGGCCCGGGCCAGCTAAACAACGATAACTGCAACAAAAACAACAACTAGCCTGGTGTTGTGGCAGGCACCTGTAGTCCCAGCTACTTGGGAGTTTGAGGGAAGAGAATCACTTAAGCCCAAGAGTTTGAGGTTGCTATGAGCTGTGATGCCACAGCACTCTACTGAGGGTGACACAGTGAGACTCTGTCTCAAAAAACAATAAATAAATAAATAAATAAAATGGTAGAAATGAGTAAGTTTAGTGGGGAAGGTATATGGAAAGCCAAGACAGACCCACAGCTAAAGCTCTCGCACCAATCAAGTGAGCCAAGTTGTGAATGCAAAGGAAACGTTCCTAAAGGAAGTAAAAAGTGCTACTCCAGTGAACACACAAATGGCATCAAAGCAGAACAGCTTACTGCTGATATGTAGAAAGTTTGAGGGGTCTGGGTGGAAGATCAAACCAACCACAACATTTCCTTAAGCCAAAGCCTAATCCAGAGAAAAGCCCTAACTCTCTTCAATTCTTTGAAGGCTGAGAGAAGTGAGGAAGCTGCAAAGCAAAAGTCTGAAGCTAGCATCCTTTGGTTGGTTAATGAGGTTTAAGAAAAGCAGCCATCTCCATGACATAAAAGTGCAAGGCAAAGCAGGAAGTGCTGACAGCGAAGCTACAGCAAAAGTCATCCAGAAGAACCAGCCGAGACCCTGAAGATGGCTGCACTAAACCAACGATTTTCAAAGAGACAAAACGGGCTTCTACTGGGAGAAGACGCCATCTAGGACGTGCACAGCTAGAGATGTGGGTTAAAGTTGGTGACTTGAAGCTGGAAGACAATGCTCATTTGCCACTTCAAAACTCCTAGGGTCCTTAAAAATTATGCAAAATCTACTTTGTGCTCTATATATGGAACAACAAAGGCTGCATAATAGCACATCTGTTTACAGCATGGTTTACTAAATACTTTAGGCCCAGTCCTGAGACCTCCTACTCAGAAAAAAAGCTTTCAAAATATTACTGCTCACTGACAGTGAACCTGGTCACCAAAGATTTCTGATGGAGATATACAAGGAGATTAATGCTATTTTCATGCCTGCTAACATAACATCCAGGGATCAGAAGTAATTTCAATTTCAAGCCTTATTATTTACGAAATACATTTTGTAAGGCTATAGCTGCCATAGTGATTCTTCTGATGGATCTGGGCATATTGAAAACCTCTGAAAAAGATTCCCCACATTCTATATGCCATTAATTGCCATGTCAGTTGTATTTAACTTAGGCTAGTTTTGAGCCCTGGGCCTTGTGAAGCAAATACAACTTGAATGTCTCTTGACCTACGTTGACCCAATAAAACATGGGGTTTTTACCTTGGGGTAAAAAATTTTTTTTTCTGGAATGGTCATCAACGTGTTAAGAACTATGGCTCAGTGAGAACTATGGTGCCGACCCCATATACCGAGAGTGGTGGGTTCCAACCCAGCCTTGGCCAAACTCCAACAAAAAATAGCCAGGCGTTGTGGTGGGTGCCTGTAGTCCCAACTACTTGGGACGCTGAGGCAAGAGAATTGCTTAAGCCCAAGAGCTGGAGGTTGCTGTGAGCTGTGATGCCACAGTACTCTACCGAGGGCGACAAAAATGAGACTCTGTCTCTCAAAAAAAAGAGAACATTTATGATTCACAGGAGGAGATGAAAATATCCACATTAACAGAGGATGGAAAAAGTTGATTCCAACCATGGATGACTTTGAGGGATTTCAGACTTTAATTAATGGAAGACACGGATATGCAGATGTGGTAGAAATAGCAAGAGAACTAGAATTAAAAGTGGAGCCTGGGGCGGCGCCTGTGGCTCAGTGAGTAGGGCGCCGGCCCCATATGCCGAGGGTGGCGGGTTCAAACCCAGCCCCGGCTAAACTGCAACAAAAAAAAAAAAAAAAAAAAAAATAGCCGGGCGTTGTGGCGGGCGCCTGTAGTCCCAGCTGCTCGGGAGGCTGAGGCAAGAGAATCGCGTAAGCCCAAGAGTTAGAGGTTGCTGTGAGCCGTGTGACGCCACGGCACTCTATCCGAGGGCAGTACAGTGAGACTCTGTCTCTACAAAAAAAAAAAAAAAAAGTGGAGCCTGAAAATTGGCTGAAATGCTGCAAACTCATGATAATACCTGAGCAGATCAGTTGCTTCTTACGGATGAGCAAAGAAAGTGGTTTCTTCAGACAGAATCTACTCTGTGTGAAGATGCTGGGAACACTGTTCACAGGACAACAAAAGATTTTGAATTTTCTTTTTTTTTTTTTTTTTTTTGTAGAGACAGAGTTTTACTTTATGGCCCTCGGTAGAGTGCCGTGGCCTCACACAGCTCACAGCAACCTCCAACTCCCGGGCTTAAGCGATTCTCTTGCCTCAGCCTCCCATGTAGCTGGGACTACAGGCGCCCGCCACAACGCCCAGCTATTTTTTGGTTGCAGTTCAGCCGGGGCTGGGTTTGAACCCGCCACCCTCAGTATATGGGGCCGGCGCCTTACGGACTGAGCCACAGGCGCCGCCCAAGATTTTGAATTTTCTAAAGCTTAGTTGATAAAACTTAGCTGATGAGGGGTTTGAGATGACTCACTCCATTTTGAGAAGTTCTACTATGGGTAAAATGCTATCACACAGCATCACATGAAGAGAAATCTTTCATAAAACGAAGAGTCAATTGATGTAGCAAACTTTACTGTTGTCTTGTTTTAAGAAATTGCCACAGCAACCCCAACCATCCACAACCACCACCTGATCAGCCAGTAGCCATTAACTTCAAGGCAAGACCCTTCACTAGAAAAAAGATGATGACTCTCTGAAATCTTAGGTGATTGTTAGCATTTTAAAATTAAGGTATGTCCACTATGGTTTTTTTTTTTGAGACAGAGCCTCAAGCTGTTGCCCTGGGTAGAGTGCTGTGGCATCACAGCTCATAGCAACCTCCAACTCCTGGGCTCAAGCTATTCTCCTGCCTCTGCCTCCCAAGTAGCTGGGACTATAGGCGCCTGCAACAACGCCCTGGTATTTTTTGGTTGCAGCCATCACTGTTGTTTGGTGGGCCTGGGCTGGATTCAAACCCGCCAGCTCGGGTGAACACCACATGCGGCACCACGTCCCTGGTGGTGTTCACCTTAGCTGCTTGAGCCACAGGTGCCAAGCCTGTCCACTATGTTTTAAAGACACACTGCTAATGGCCACTTGATAGCCTACAATCTACTGTAAACATAACTATATAAGGACTGGGAAACAAAACAATGTGTGTAATTGCTTTACTGCAATATTCACTTTACTGTGGTGATAGGAAACCTCACCAGAAATATCTCCAAGGTGTGCCTATACCTCAAAATAATACCATGCTAAAAGAAAATGAATTAAATCCCCCCATTTAAAGATAGGAGGACTGTCAAATTCAGTCATTAAACTGTATGTATAAACGTGACCATAAAAAACAATCACATTTGCACAAGGAGACATGTCTAAAAGCATTCAACACAGCACTGTTAGCTGGAAACGACCTGTTTGTCCATATACAGAAACAGATTAAATAGCATAATAAATTCTAATGCTGAAATAATACAAATTAATTAAACTAATGAATTAAATCTGTAAGACTCAAGATGAATTCATCTCAAAATATGTTGACTGAAAAAATCTATTTGAATAGAGTATAATTAGTATATCATTCATGTCAATTAAATAAACCTGTTTCAGAATGTAGTATATATTGTCACACATACACCTGTGGTAAAAGTATGAAAATATATCTAGAGGGAAAAAACACATGAACTTTATAAGGACATCATGTCTCAGAAGGGGTTGTACTTTAGATGAATTTCTGTAATGTTTTCATATCAAAACAAACAAAAATCAAGCCATTGAAATGTCAACATTGTTAGGTACACAGATATCATCTATATATATGAGTTTATTTTACATCTTTTGAAATGGTTCCAAAATTACAAGTTCCAATAAAAACTGCAAAAAAGGAAATAAGTATGGATTTATGCCAACCCAGATACATCTATCCAGCTATCAATTTTTTTCAAAATTACATTTTAAATGTTCTGAATATTTTAATAATTCTCACACTGTTCACTATACAGTTCTAACTGCAAGGAAAGAAACATACAGATACTCAAAAAATAATCCTGTCTGTGCCCACGATTTGTCTTTGACTGCTAAGAACCTGGTTCTGGCATTTGCTTTTTCCCTATCCTCATACTCAGAATACCTTTGGAAGAGCAATCAGCCATAGTAACGATGTGAAGGAAAAGAAGGGGAAGAGGCCTTTTTATTCTTGTAAGCCAGGGATCTGTGAGTATGGTTGGGGGACGGACTGTCAAGGGCACATCGCAGGAGCTTTCAAATCGAAGGGAATGTGTCATATTCTTTGTAACAAAAGAGAGACCAAAAAGGCTGCGGGAAAAAGAAAAAAAAAAAAATCACTGCTCTAGAGCCAAGTCCTCTCCCTCGGACTCTCACGACTTTCAGAGAGTAACTAGATCTTGTGCAGTGACCTCAGAAGTGAGATTCTGCAGCAGAGGTGGGCTCAGGTCTGAAGGGAAGAGGGAGTTTCAAGAGGAAGAGGCTCAGAAGAAGGAAAGAGCCTGATGTTGGAGTCTGAACAGAGTGAAGCCTGAAGGACAGGATAAGAAAGGCCAGAGAGCTTCCTCCCAAGAAAGGAAACGGCAGTCCTTTCTTTGGATACCATGTCCCTGGTGGTGTTCAAAACCATGTGCGCTGCACAGCACTCGCCCTGCTTTCCCGGCAGCTGGTGCTGAGTCCAAGGTCAGTGTGTGAGGCACAGGCGGGTAAGCAGGGATGCTTCTTTGTGGCCTGTAACCAACCACACACACAATTAGATCCTCTCTGCCTACGGTTTAAGAGGTCAGAAGCACAGTGGGAGCAGAGCAGAAATATTAACAACTGTTCCATGTCAGGACAGAGCTGCCTAAATCAGAATACCTATAATACCCTAACAAAGAAGATCAAAGGGTTTTGACAGCTTGCTGGATAGGTGGGGAAACCATGGTTGTCCATGTCAGAGGTTCTCAATTTGGGGATTGGGGACAAGAAGAAAAACACATGGATAATTTGATAAAACAGACTTCTATTCAAATGAAATATGCCCTGAATCTCGTGGGGTAGAAAGGCCTTTAAGATTTACGGTTGCGGGCAGCGCCCATAGCTCAGTGGGGTAGGGCACTCGCCACATACACCGAGGCTAGTGGATTTGAACCCGGACCAGGCCTGCTAAAACAACAATGACAACTGCAACAAAAAAAAAGCTGAGTGCTCTGGCAGGTGCCTGTAGTCCCAGCTATGTGGGAGGCTGAGGCAAGAGAATCAGTTAAGCCCAGGAGTTTGAGGTTGCTGTGAGTTGTGACGTCATAGCACTCTACTGAGGGTGACATAGTGAGACTCTGTCTCAAAAAAAAAAAAAACACAAAAAAACTAACGCAAACTAAGTTCCTTCTCTCTTATAACTTGTAGTTTTATTTCTAAACCTTCACCATGGACTCTGATGTGAGACAACCCCAAATATAGTAACAAAAAGCTAAAAGGTTTGTCATAAAGTCCTGTAGTTTCAAATTAAAACATCCTACTACTCAATATACTTCAAATCAAGGATCTATAACCTTTGAACTGGAAATAAACACTAAGTTAATGAGATGATTAGAAGTAATACCTCTTCTTTCCTTTTTCCCCCCTACCAAATTGTACAAACCGTGAACAAATCTATATTCTACATTTTAAACTGAGTTTCACAGTTTTAAAATTAGAATTTAGTTATTTTCTTTCTAGTAACCTAACATTTTGGTTGACTACCCTTTCATTTCTTTCTTTCTTTTTTTTGAGACAGTCTCAAGCTGTTGCCCTGGGTAGACTGCCATGGTGTCACAGCTCACAGCAACCTCAAACTCTTGCGCTTAAGCAATTCTCTTGCCTTGGCCTCCCAAGTAGCTGGGACTACAGGTGCCCGCCTGTTTTTTGGTTGTAGTTGTCATTGTTGTTTGGCAGGCCCGGGCTGGATTTGAACCTGCCAGCTCCAGTGTATGTGGCTGGCACCTTAGCCACTTGAGCTATAGGTGCCGGTCTCATTTCTTTCTTGTTTCCTTTCTTTCAAGACTTCTTCCTGTTTCCTTTAACTGACAGTTAATTTCATTTGTATTAATCCAGAACTTGCCCAAGGCGGTTACAAATTTATACCACAGAAATAAACAAAAATACCAATGACTACTTTATTTATTGAGACAGAGTCTTTCTTGCCCTCAGTAGAATGCGATGGCGTGGTAGCTCACAGCTACCTCAAACTCTTGGGCTCAAGCAACCCCCTTACCTCAGCCTCCTGAGTAGCTGGGACCACCATAATGCCTGGCTATTTTTAGAGACGAGGCCTTACTCTTAAGTTGGTCTCCAACTTGTGAACTCAGGCAATCCACCAGTCTCGACCTCCCAGAGTGCTAGGATTACAGGCGTGAGCCACCTCACCTGGCCCTGACTACTTGTTTAAAAACTTCTTTATAGATCCAAATATGCAGATAAGCAAAAGGGTAAATAGAGGTGAGTAATAAAGCCCATGCACAGATGTGTGATCACGGGGAAATGACTCCAACTGCTAGGACAGTTCTCTAAAATGAGGGCCCAACCAACTTGGCCTCACAATGTCTTCACTGTGCTGTAAAATCTCCGCCTGCTCTTCTGTATCTTAGTATTCAGTGGAGTAGAGATGCTAAAATATTAACAGAAAAAGAAAAATCTGTACCTAAAATGAAATTCAAAACCTGACAAAGGACACATTATAAATGTATTACTGATAATTTTATATAAACACAGGAATAAAAAGTCAGACAAAAACCAAATGTAAATATCATCTACTTTGGAGCACCAGGGCCTTATTTTCAACTCTGATATATCTGATCTGGATATACATTAGAACCTCTATAAGCTCACCACCCAAGGAACTGTAACAAACTGGTCAACACATGGAAGTGGTCAATGTAAGGAACAAGGCCTACTGTACTGATACATATAAGGTGGTGCATAACTGGTCTATGAAAATTAGATCAACTCAAGGAAGCAGTCAATGTAGGGAGGTGTCAACTATGGAGGTTTTACCATATTTTTATAAACTTGATTTAATTTAAGCAATGATCACCTCCTTATCTATTACCCCTGTACACACTCTAAATTATGAATCAGAAATGCGATTTTTTCTCCTATGTTTGTTTCTTAAATCTCCATATTCAGTGCTTAGACATGGCTTGAAGTCATCTATCATTCTTACCAAGCTGTCAGAAAGAAATCTATACTTTATACAGTGTGTTCAGAACCCTTTAATTCTACTCAGATGAACATGGAAGCAATTTATATGGCAATTTTCTTCCCCTCTTTAACAGGGAATTATCTATTTAAGAGAAGTTAAATTATGAAGTTATAGCTAGTATCTCTGGAAAAGCATATTAAGGCAGATGCTAAATTTCTCTAAGAATTAATCATCACTTTAAATATTTTCCTCTAGAACATTACTATGTGTAATCATAAACTCTATGAAAGTTTTCTTAAAGAAATAACTCTATTGTCTGTCAATTATGGGTATGTAAATAGCTCACTCTAAAAAAACACCTGCCAGCTTGCTGTGGTTTTGTCCCTTGAACACTGAGAGACGTGGACAGTGCTGGGGCCAGGAGTCACTCCTGTGCACTTCCCCTGCCTCCAGTCCTGCAATCTCCATCCTGGAGGCTAATTAAACTGCCTTCATTCTAGAATAGGACAGAAAAAAAGCAAGAAAGGAGTTGTAAGCATTTCTAAGCATAAAAGTAATGCTGGTAGTATCTACCATTCTAGTCATAAAATCTATACTTTGGTTTATGAAACACACATGGGAGAACCAGACACAGATGTCTCATAGGTACAACACCTTTGATGCTCAAATATAGTGCTTACCATCGGCTCATACAGCTGGGCGTGTCTACACTCATGCAAACCACCACATGCAGCCACAGAGACACCACTACAGCCTGAGGCTAATGGAGAACTCATTTTTTTCCTCTCAACACCAATTTTAAGATGCACACTGATTTCTCCTCTTTTCTACCCCCCTATTCTTTTCTTTACTACTTCTTGGAGAATTAAGGCCATGATCAAAGGTTGAAAACCTTAGGCCTGACTGCTTGTTTTATATATGGCTTAATTCTCTACCCCAAAGGACTTAGCAATAAGCAATAATTTGTGTAAGCCTGAAAAGTGTGTAGCCCTTCCCCCCCAAAATACATACAAGTTGCACCTTTCCTCTTCCTTTTAAAGGTTATAGTATTATCCCTTACAAAGTAGGGATAACTGAAATGTTGATTCCAATCTGCCTTTCATTTTTATTTAAGCTATAACATTTGCTTTTGAGATCATCAAATCTGATTTTTCAGTCATGTCAAAGAAATCACTGAGCCTGAACTCATACAGACCATTTGAATCCTAAATGCAGATCTCACTGGCCATTCTTCTCAGCTTTTATAAAAAACTGAGATTTGACAAGTTATCAGATCAGGAAAGAGAAGCTGAGGAGCCACAAAACATACCAAATACCAACTATTGCTCACTTCCTTCCTCCCCCACTGCGAACAAGAAGCAAGTGCTTATTAAATGTTTAATAAAATGCTCGCATATGCTTTTTACATTTTGTTAATTTTCTACTCTGCATTTTGCTTGCATGAGAGTATTTTTGAAAATATTTTAATTCTGAATATCCTATGAAACATAAATGACAAAAGAATCAATAGCAAAGGCTTCTATTTTAGATATTCTAGGCATATCTGTATAAACAACTCCTGACATTTTGGAAAACTGATTTTAAAACATACTCAAAATGTATTAACAGACTTGCTCATCCAGTTCAATCCCCTTCCTAAGTGACGGCCTTTCCTCATTTAGGAATACAATTTAGGACAGCAATATTTAAGTGAGAAGAAGGCTGTGTTAACCTTTGACCTACCTCACAGAACATATAGAGAGACAGCAGCGTGAGTCCAAGGTTATACACCACTAAAATACCCCGGCAAGAGAACGGCTGTCTATTCTTCATGTATTTTGGTCCCAGCCATACAATTAGTAAATATATGAGGGAACAGATAAATGTAGGTATGTAATTGTCCAGAAGAAACCATCCTTTTACTCTGGTATCTGAAAAACAATAGAGTAAAAACTAGTGATTAACAAGGTAAATATAAAAATAACCACTTTTCAAACATTAAAAAAATTTCTCTAACAATTTTATAAAAGTCACCTAGTATTAACGTTCCTAATCTTCACAAAGCAACCAGAAGAGGAGGATTCTGCTAAGTAAAATCAGAATAATAAAGACATTCTTTCCAAAGAATTTAAGCAACTTAGGAGAAAGCTAAGTTTCTTACTAACTGGATTTATTAACCAGATTTGCTGGATCACACATGGGGTAATGAAACCCTAGAAAGGGCAGTCGGTGAACTCTGAAGTTTTGCTTCTCAGCCAAGTGTCAGCAAGTCTGCACAACGTGTGCAGACTCAGAAAATGTGCCATTTAGCCAGGTTAGAGACACTGCTGCTAATCAGAAAGGCAGCATCTGCTAGGAGTGTAATGGTTAACAGCACAGGGACAATGATTAAGAAACAAACACAAACATGACCGTGAAGCAGCAATGATCACATCAATGACTGAGGCACAGTATTTTTTTTTTTTCTTTTAGAGATAAAGTCTCAAGTTGTCGCCCTGGGTAGAATGCCATGGCATTAGAGCTCACAGCAACATCCAACTCAGGCTCAAGCAATCCTCTTGCCTCAGTTTTTCTATTTTTAGAATCACTTATTTGCTCAGGCTGGTCTTGAACGCGTGAGCTCAAGCAATCCACCTGCCTTGGCCTCCCAGAGTACTAGGATTACAGGCGTGAGTCACCACGCCCAGCATAAGGTACCGTATTTAAGGAACTAACTGAGGAGCTACTGGTAGCTTGAGAGAGAAGACCTACATTGAGTCAAAGAACCCATGGAGTAGGAGACACCTGATCCATCCCCTTTGTTGGGCAAGGTGGAGAAAGGAGAGGAACACAGGTCAAGTAGCTGGCAGGAGCGAACTGACCACCTCTCCTTGGGTGGCAGTGATCTCCATGGCACCCAGATCCTCTCTGTATCATCTGTCCCCTGAAGAGTTCTAGCTTCATCCTCTGGCTGACCTCCAGGGGGCCACCTCTGCAGCACGTTCCCCTTTGCATTCTGCCATGATGATCCCCCAAACCTATAGCTCATGAATGTTACCTGCCTGCCAAAGCCTCCTACTCTGGAGCTTAGAGGTTCATGCAAGATTCACCTCCTGAATCTTTGCAGATGCAGCATCTATTGGGGTTCAAGTCTCTGCCCTTTGCCCTTTCTTTGACCCTCTGGTTGTACCATCTTGCTATTCTCTCCAATATTTTCCCTTTGATCTCACAGGTCAAGCACATGTTCAATGGTCCACTTGGGGAACTGATCTCAGCCTTCCTTTCTTGCGGCCCCCCAAACCGAGGGAGAGGCCCTCCATAACCCCCCCCTCCTAAGTTGTACTAGGATGGTAGAGAGTGCTATTACTAGGTCTTCAGAAGTTCTCCAGGGAAGGAGTCCTTCAGGAAGTGGCCAGTCCCAGGGACCTCAAGGAGGAGATTCTTAACACTTTTTGTATTCAGCTCTGGGCCTTGGCAGTTAATTTTAATAAAACAAGTTCCTACTTACAACTAACATTATACTGTTACATAATTTATGTGTTCATATTTATCACAAACACAATAAATACACACACATCTTCCATTTCTTTTTACTTAAAGCTGTTTTACATCTTACTTTATTTATTCTGTAATAGATCTTCACCTTTCCAAATTGGCAAGTATCCATCCTTCCACACTGCTAAGTGCTTCCAGGGCAGCAGCGCCCCCCTCTCTCCCACCTCTCTGGTGGCTGATTCAGGCCTCATCATGTGAGCAATTGAGCCACTGAGCTTTTAGTGATGACAGCTGGTAGAGGTTTGAGGACCAGCTTCCATGTTCTTTAACCATGCAAATGAGCAAATTTCTTAATCCTTCACTGGAAACGCTGCCTGGAGCCACCTCAGCCATTCTGCAATGGTGGCAAGCAGGGACCTATTCTGCGGAGAGAGCTGCTAATACACTGAGGGTAGCAAGTAGAAAATGACTAGGGGCAGGATCAGTTTTACTCATCTTGGTTAACAATATAGAGCCCCTTGAAATGACTGAAGAATTGCCCTACCTAGAAATGTAAGCTAATAATTTTTATTATTGTTCTAGTCATTTAGAGTTGGATTTTCTATCCCTTACAGCTTAATAAAGGCAGTGTCCCAACACAAGTACATATAGATGGATCTATCAATAACTTGTTCTTTTCACTGGGCCACATAATAATTTACTTAACTTGTCCCCCACTGATGGGTATCTAGATGATTTCCTAACAAACAATTTGGTGAGGAACAGCTTCAACATGTACATATTTATATAAACGCTCAAGGTCACCTATAGGACAGTCTCAGGAGTAGAACAGCTGGGTCAAAGGGCAAATGCATCTGAATTTCAATAGAAGGCACACCAGCAATGGAGAGAGTTTGTTCCAATTTAGACTCTTTTCCCTTACTCTATTATCACAGGTGAAGTGACACATATTTCAGAGACAAAGATGGATAAAGTCCTTTTTTTGTTTGTTTTTGTATATACGTGGGTGTTTTAAAGATCATGAGCAAAACTGAATCTTTTTATCTGTTTAAAAGCCATTTGTAGTTTTTCAATGAATCTATGAATCCAAAATCTTTCTTCTTTATAGGTAAGACATTAAAGGATGTTATAGGTGACATCAAAAGTAGGTAATGTGCAGCTGATTTACTTCCTGAAAGGTAATAAAAGATTAAGAGAAATATCCCAACTGAGTCCGCAGGTGCTCATGCACCAGCTGACATGACACAAAGTGAAAAGATAATTCAAAAGCCCTTAACATCGTCAAAAAGCAAGAGTTTAAACTTCAGTTGCCACAATGCATCCTGAAAATCAGTTTCTTTTAGAGACCTCTAAGAATTGAGAAAAACAACGGTGCATCTTACAAGGGTACATGTGAGGGCGGCGCCTGTGGCTCAGTGAGTAGGGTGCCGGCCCCATATGCCGAGGGTGGCGGGTTCAAACCCAGCCCCGGCCAAACTGCAACAACAACAACAAAAAAATAGCCGGGTGTTGTGGCGGGCACCTGTAGTCCCAGCTGCTCGGGAGGGTGAGGCAAGAGAATCGCGTAAGCCCAAGAGCTAGAGGTTGCTGTGAGTCATGTGATGCCACGGTACTCTACCTGAGGGCGGTACAGTGAGACTCTGTCTCTACAAAAAAAAAAAAAAAAAAAAAACAAGGGTACATGTGAAATTTACTAGGTATAGAATATAAATGTCTTAACACAGTAACTAAGAAAATGCCGTAAAGGCTATGTTGTATATAAAACCAGCACATTGTACCCCATGATTGCATTAATGTACACAGCTATAATTTAATTAAAAAAAAAAAAGAATTGAGAAAATCATAACCACTGATAATGGTGAAATTCACAATATCCTCAGGCTGCAAACTTTACCATGCAAATTGATCTCCAGTTAAAGTCAGCTGAAGGCCACCTACAGTGGCCCTGTCTCTGTCAGAGGACTTCTCCTGTTATCCAGGATTAAAGTGTTAGTCTTATCATAGAAAATGGTCACATTTTCTAGAATCTCCTCATGCAATATTTATAAGTAGCTATAAGCAGGGGGAGGGGTGGTGCTGCCGGAAGGTAAGCAAAACCAAAAACCATCTTACCTCGGGTACCTAGCAATGCTTTGAAATAGGGACTAAGTGATGCATCAAAATTTTCCATTTTAAAACCTATTAAGAAAAAAAAAAGATATCGATTAATCTCTACTCAGAATGCTTTTATACTTTTTCGCCCCCCCACAAAAGAACAAGAACAAATTCTTTTCAAAGAATATGCTACAGACAAGGTCAAGTTCCTCATGTGAAAAGAAATTGTTTTTTAGCTCACAAAGTAACTTATGTACTAGTTCTCATTTGAAAATCAAGAAGAGAGACATAATCCCGTGAATTCACTTTTTAAATGAAGTGCCAGGATTCTGAACTATTTTTCTCAGGTCCATAAAAACTCTTTCCTGAGTTTCTGTGAAGCTGAAAGAGTGGAACTAACTGGATTGAAGGTGGCAGACAGGAAAAGATCCTGTCTGGGTGAGAACTGACTTGAGGTAAGAAAGACAACAAAGATAGGAGGAATCAGAGCAGGGAATAGAGTGCTGCAGTAAAAAGATGGTTTCTTCTACTTGCTACTTTTGTTATTATTTTACAGTACTTCTTGTCTACAGTAAAATATCCAAATATTAAAAATGAAAGAGGGGGGGATACAAAAAATCTCATTGCTTCCCTCAATGACAAATCTCTGACAATCTCTAAGTCTTGCTGTAACAAGGAATCTAATGGTGGCAATATTTCTTGGGTACACTTCCAGAGACTTTTTCTCTCTTTTGAGCACAAAAGAGGTCATGCTAAATGGATATTTTTACAATTGTGGGTTACACAACCCATTAGGACATGATCAAGTCAATTTAACATTAAAAACTTACAAACTGATCATAATAGAGAATCAGAGTGCTTTGCTCTAAGTGAGAATGAATACTGCTTCATAAAACTTTTATTTTATCCTATTTATAAGTATAATGAATGCACTCAGCTGTGATGCTAAATAATATTCTCACTGTGGTGGTGGGGGGGAATGTCAAAGTAAAAAAAAGTCACTCAGAATAAAACTCCTATAACAGAAGTGTAGAAGTGTACATATTACTTGCTTGTTCTCACTTATTAAAATGTCTTGAAGATGGTAGTTATAGATTTACCTTAATCTTTTCCCCCATTTGAGATTTAGATTTAGCTAAGCATTGCATTAACTCGATTTCCTATAGGGGACATAATTTCCAACTTTTCTGGCCATTCCCTTTTAGAAATAACCACTCACATAACTTCCAAGGGCAAAGGCGAGATTGGTTTTATTAACTAAGCTGTTATCATTTAGCAACATTCCTCCTTCCTTGGCTTGCCACAGCACAGTGTCCATATTCTTGGGCTAATTTGGGGATAAACCATTATAACTATGAAATTATCTAATGGCTCTAATAGTTGCAATTAAGCCAATCTAGCCTGAGGTGTGGTAGAAATAAGAGCCCTCAATGACACAATTTTTTATTTTTGAGACAGAGTCTCAAGCTGTCCCCCTGGGTAGAGTGCCATGGCATCATCATAGCTCACAGCAACCTCCAACTCTGGGGCTCAAGTGATCCTCTTGCCTCAGTTTTTTATTTTTAGTAGAGAGGGGGTCTTGCTTTTGCTCAGGCTGGTCTGGAACTCCTGAGCTCAAGCACCCACCTTGGCCTCCGAGAGTGCTAGGATTACAGGTGTGAGCCATCACGTCCAACCCCTGAATGACACTTTGAAAGTAGCTCACAGGTTCTGTCCTTACTACCCAAGGGGACTCAGGGACAGGGCACTTGGAGAGTAATGACTCCCTCAATGTGGGGCTGGCAGCCAAAAAAGCACCAGTTGCCACATGCCCACATATGTGCCATCAACTAGGTCAGTCACCTTGGACCCTCAATAGTTATACAACCCTAGTACTAGGTCACTTCTACAATTCAACAATTACATTTTTAATGTACACAGTTTTGCTGTTCAAGGTTTTGGATACCTGGGGTCAACTGTGGTCTGAAGAGACTAAATGGAAAATTACAGAAAGAAACAATTCATCAGTTTTAAGTCACGTGCTGTCCCACTCTGTCCCACCTGAGACACAATCATCCTTTTGTCCAGTGTGTCCCCCTGTCTACGCTGCCCGACTGTTAGTCATTTAGCAGCCATCTCGGTTGTCAGACCGAGACTGCTGGAGTACTGCAGTGCTTTGTGTTCAACTCACCTTTATTTTACACAACTGTTCTTTTAATTAGCAGTTATTGCTATCAATCTCTTATTGTGCCTAATTTCTAAATCAAACATCATCAGTATGTACATACATGCATGTACAGGAAAAAACAAAGTATATCCAGAGTTTGGTATCAATGGCAGTTTCTGGCATCCGCTTGGGAGTCTTAGAAAGTATCCCCCACCAATAAGGGCAGACTAGTGGACTGTATTCCTAAGACCATTGTGGTCCCCCTAATACCGATCCTCTTCAGGAGATTCCTGAAAATTCTGGTGAAGAAAATGGGTTTAGCTTTACATTTCTTTCTTTCTTTTTTTTTTATGGTAGAGTATTACTATGCCACCCTCAGTAGAGTGCCGTGGAGTCACAGCTCACAGCAACTGCAAATTCTTGGGCTTAAGCGATTCTCTCGCCTCAGCCTCCCAAGTAGCTGGGACCGCAGGCACCTGCTACAACACCTGGCTATTTTTTTTTTATTGCAGTTGTCATTGTTGTTCAGCTGGCCCAGGGTGGGTTCGAACCCACCAGCCTTGTGCTAACCCATAACCACTGTGCTACGGGCGCCAAACCAGCTTTACATTTCTTAAAGATAATTCTTCTTTTAAAAGACTACATGCTAACACTGTCTCCAAAAGAGAAAAAAATAATAATAAAAATAAAAAGACTCCATGGTTAAGAAAAAATTATCTACTAAAGGGCATTGTAAATTCTGAAATTAAAAATAATAATTTTCCTATTTTTTTTAATATTGAAAATCATCTAGGAAATCTGAGTTTTGGAAAATAACCACTATGTTTTCATAAAATCAAAATCACACACGAGAGGATCACTTGAGCCCAAGTTGGAGGTCGCAGTGAGCTATAATGCCATGGCACTCTACCCAAGGCAACAGCTTGAGACTTTGTCTCAAAAAAAAAAAAAGAAGATTTGAGGGCCTAGTGGCACCCACCTGTAGCCCCAGCTACTCAGGAAGTGAGGTATGAAGCTTGAGACCAGAGTTCAAGGCTGCAGTGAGCCATGATCATGCTACTGCACTCTAGCTTGGGATACAGAGCCAAGACCCTTTCTCTATTAAAAAAAAAAAAAGTCACACATAATTTCATCTGTTATGGAAAACGGTTTCTCTTACACACCCCGGGCTGCATCCAAATAGCCAATCAAGAGGAAATAAGCAGGAACAAGGCCATAAAAGCCAGGACTATTTGACTCATTACCTGATGGACAAGTTGCTTACCAGGGACAGAATACCTTTACTACAAGACATTTTAAAATCCAGATGCCCTTAGGCCAGGCTCAGTAGCTCATGTCTGCAATCCTGGCACTCTGGGAGGCTAAGGCGGGTGGATTGCTTGAGCTCAGGAGTTTGAGACCAACCTGAGCAAAAGCAAGACCCTGTCTCTAAAAGAACAGCCAGGCATTGTGGCGAGCACCTGTAGTCCCAGCTATTTGGGAGACTGAGGCAAGAGAATTGCTTTAACCCAAGAGCTTGAGGTTGCTGTGAGCTGTGACACCACGGCACTCTACCCCAGGGTGACTGAGACTCAAAATGGATAAATAAAATCTAGATTCTCTTATCTGATGGGTAATACCAACTTACATGTCATATTATATGTACAATAATGAGGTATTAAGCATGAAGGAGCTTTAAGCAGGTATAGAGACCTATCACAGGCTGGCAGATTAAACAGTTCAATGCTGGACTCTATTAGATAACTAGGGTTTGAAACCCATTTCTTCCACTTATTAACAATCTAACCCTGGACAAGTTATCTAATCACCTTTTTGACTAATGAGAAAAACAATAAGAACCCCTATGTTATTTAATACACGTGAGGCCCTTAGAGCAGTGCCTGGCATCTAGTAAGCCCTACAATATGCCTGCCCAAGATCGACTTCATGAGGAGGAATACTGTCAACCACCCTATGGCTGTCCCAGCTTCTCCACAGGGGCACTGCTGGCATTCTGAGTGAAATAATCGTTATTACTTTGCACACTGGGGCCATTAACTGAATGCTATCAGTGAGTTCCCAGTCACTGTGACAATCTACAACATCTACTTCTAAATTGCAGCACACCCCCGTGGGGGACCAGCAGAAGGGGAGGGGGGAGTTGACAATATTTCAGGAGAAGAGCTTGTCAGAGGCATTACCTAATGTGAAATACACGAGTAAAAGGAGCATACTAATTAAACACACAAATATCGAGCACTACGTGTGCAAAAGATTGCTGAACAGGAGTAAACATAAAGGAGTAACCTGGTGACCCAGAAGAAACAAGATATTCACAGTAGGGAACAGAAGCCAGGTGCAGTAAACCAAAATGAAGTCCAGTTTTCAAGCAATTAGCTGTTAGAATGGCACACAGTAACACAAGCTGCATGTCTACATTTAGTATCATGCCATGAAAATAAAATTCAAGTAACGGTGTTCTGGCCCACATAAGAGAAAATCAATTCAAAGCAAGATGGGGAAGGGGGGAGGGAGAAGGAAGGGGAGGTGGGGGGAGGGAGAAGGAAGAAGGGGAGAGAGGAGAGGAGGGAGAGGAATGGGTGTGCTCCTACTTAATGGGCACTCTCCCAAGGGTATATGGCATACCTCCTGGGGTAGGGACACATCGGGAACATACCTAACAAAACCAACATTAGAATCAATCATTTCATTTTTTTAACTAAGGTTTCTCAGAGGGCTGGAAACAAAGGTGAAGAAATGTGTAAAAATGACAGAATTTAGACAGGTGGGGTGGGGGTGAGGAGGGAGAAATTATGGACTGGGGAAAAAACAAGGCAGCCTAGAAATTTTGATAAATGACCTACTCCAAGGACAACAGTCTAGGATATAGTCCAATTTGAGAATCTAGGCTAACATCACAGCAACAGAAAAACAGCTTGATGAAACATAAGGCAAACTTTCAGTCCAAGAGTTTTACACCAGCAGCAGGCTACCAAAAGGGACTGTGGAATCCAGTATTTGGAGATGCTGAAGAATCCTGTTACAAGCCATCTGTCCCGAACAATATGAATGTAAACCCATCTCAGAGGCCTAGTGGTAGCTGGCAGGAGTCTTTATAAAATGAAATGTCTTCTCTACAAAAGCACACACTAAGAAATGGTTTTTGTCAAAAACGGTGCACCTGTTCTTAGACTGTATTTCTTCTCAGCTTAAGAATTCTTAAGTTGGCCGGCCGCGGTGGCTCACACCTGTAATCTTAGCACTCTGGGAGGTGGAGCCAGGCAGATCGCCTAAGCTCAGGAGTTCAAGACCAGCCTGAACAAGAGCAAGACCCTGTCTCTAAAAATAGCTTGGTGCCTGTAGTCCCAGCTATTTGGGAAGCTGAGGCAAGAGAATCACTTGAGCCCAAGAGTCTGAGGTTGCTGCGAGCTGCAATGCCTTGGTACTCTACTGAGGGCGACGAAGTGAGACTCTGTCTCAAAAAAAAAAGAAAAAGATAGCTGGGTGTTGTGGCGGGCGCCTGTAGTCCCAGCTACTAGGGAGGCTGAGGCAAGAGAATCACTTAAGCCCAGGAGTTGGAGGTTGCTGTGAGCTGTGTGAAGCCACGGCACTCTACCGAGGGCCATAAAGTGAGACTCTGTCTCTATAAAAAAAAAAAAGAAAAAAGGATTCTTAGGTTTAAAGAACTTTCCACAGTCAAACTTAGGAACATCCTGAAATAGCTAGTAAAACACTCTCTGAAAGAACAGATATGTGGGAAATAATGACGACAATAATTTTTCAAAGAGCTACTTGTTGTTTCTGGAATGTCTGTGGATAAAAAGGGACAAGAGGTGGGCAAAGGCCAGCCCTAGAGCACAGGCCCCTCATCAGGAGAGTCCTGATCCACGAATCCCAGGCCTGATTCTGGGCTGGACTCTGATATGTTAAATATTTTCCCTAAACTTCTCTCTACCACACCTACATACTGGACATGTACTATAATCTTCTAAGACAAGGTTGGTTGTTTTTATAGAGGTTACCAAGAGACATCTCCATCAAAGGTTTCCTTTCATCACTTCCTCAACACGATGCCATCTTTCTGCCTAGCCAGTCACGTATCTAGTGTCCCTGGATACCGTGCACTCACTTTGTCCTTCACACCACACGCTTCCCAGGTGCCTGTTACCTGCCAGGCACTGAGGCCCTAAGCCCCTGGGATTCCAGGACCATAAACATGTATTAACTGCACACATACCTGGTATGATCTGAGGAACAACTGTTTGTAAGAAAAAGTAAAGCAGTCATGGAGTGGGGATTTATTTTTTTAAAAAATAGAGAAGACTGCCTGAGAAGGCAGCAACAGGTAGAGGCCTGAGTGCAAGCCATGTGTCCATCCAGGGAAAGACAGGTGAGTACAGTGGCCCTTAGCCAGGGCAGGAGCGGGCAGCACTGTGGGAGGCCTTCTGCCCCCCAGTACCTGCTCAGCTCCCAGCCTGTTCTCAGTAGTGGACAGAGGTCAATCACACAGCACATTTTGTGGACAGCATGCGGCAAACAGGCTGGGAACAGAGGAGGGTGCCAATCCTTAACTGCTCATACTGCCACTGTCCCTTCCTCCCCCTCCCCCTCCCAGGCTGTAGACTGTAGCCAACAGTGTGCCCTTTTCATTCTCATCTCCCTTGCTGGGCTTCATCTGCTGTGCTGCATTAACAGCACAGAGGTATCAGCAAATGAATTTTTCTTTGCTGGCTGGGCCCATCTGCCCTGCTGGGTAAATTGGGTACTTGCTGAGTGGTCTGTGGGCTGAGCTATATGCTTTGTACTTTCCTAAAGGAACAGGAGGACACGGGGCTGAGCAAAACTCTTGACACTTTGCCTAGTGATCTGGAGTTAAGGGAACGGCATGATCCCACTTTGCACAAGATGCCCAACCACACTGCCAGGTCTGTAGCTGACATGACTGCCGCAGTCTCCATCTTCCAGGGTGTGTGTGCCAGTGACATCATTCTCAATAATCTGAATCACTCTATAGGCTGCTTGGGTGAGCCAGGCCAAGTGAGAACACAGCTGCTCTGCACAATTGTACTAGCAGGGACCAAGCCCAGGCACTGGTCCGGTGGAGAGGAGCTTTGGTCCTACATGCAGCAAAAGAATTAGCCATTCTTCAATCTGGCTGGTTCCCCACACATTGACAGGACAGGAGACAAGGCTGGGGTGGTCAGCACCTCCCAGGATCCAGTCCCCACTGACACCAGGCCAAAGCATTGCATTCTCTTTAACTAGGAGTCTCTGACCTGCACTCAACAGAGGGGGCCTCCCAAAGTCGTAGGTCATGCAAAGAATAGTAATAGGACCCACTGAAAAACCACCACAGTATCCTAAAGCTATTCACTAGTCCAGGAGCCACATGCGGAAAATGACAACAGTAAAAACGGAATAAAGGCAGTTATTAGATTTAAAGAATTTCTCTTTAACGTACATTTTCCAAAAGATGCACATAGTTGACAGTCACTTCCCACTGTGAAAGTATGGAATGTTTTTGATCATTATATGTCTCATTTCAAAGTATCTCACTATGAAAAAACTGACCAGGGCCAGCCATTCTCTTTATAAACTACCCTCCATTTATAAGGACAGCTAAAGAGGGGACATGTCCAGGTATTAAGAGTTGAGCATACCTCCATGTGAATCATGTCCCCATGTACACCCAAAGATTAATTCTGTGTCCCCAGGCTAGTTCCTGCTGTATATATGAAGTGTTTTAGGATCCCTAAACCTGAATTCAAGAGAAAGCTCAGAACAACCACTGAAGGAAATACAGAAACCTGGAAATACTGACATGAGCATAACAGAGAGCAAAAAACAAAGCCCCGAAGAGAGCCCTGCTCAGGCAGAAAATCTGTGTCTACTCTCCACAGTTAGCTCCCTTCAGGAACAGCACATGCCCTGGGTGAATCACGTGGGGAGATTAAGTAAACATTAGTGCTCACTATGAACTAGTAACATGCAGCATTGCTGGAACTCTACAATGAAAAAAGATACTACAATAAGCTTTACAGCAGATCAGTCCCCTCCTCTTCCCAGGGAACCGGGTAGGGTGGTAACAATGGCATGAGAGCAGCTCCGCTGCTGGGGATGATGAGAGGAAACCGCAGTCACAGTTACACACAGGTCTCAGTGAGAGTGCACATGCTAGCCATCGCTTGGCTATTTCTACCCGCAACAGGAAAAAGAGGTAAGAAAGATGCCCAGCAAATGCAAAGTATTGGGATCATAAAAAATGTCACTGAAGAGTTGATACATGAATTACAGTAAACAAAGTTTGTTCTCTAACCTCACAATCAGGCCATTCACTGATTCTGAAGCAGTAAAGACCTGTAAGGTCAAGTCTTGGTTTTTCTGGCTTCTAGGGTAACATTAGCATGTAGTGGTTAGCTTGTTTGAAAAGCTCCCTTTCCTGTGAAATCAGTCCTTTGGGTTTAAAAATGTGTTTATTTGCAGAAATTTAACTACTATCTAGCATAACAACTTCTTCATCATATCCTATTTTAATTGTCAGAGTTCACCCAGAAATGCGTCAATGTGAGTTTACAAACCCCCACGCTGCAAGGGGCCAGGATATTTCCCTGCATATTTCTTCTCTTTTCTCGTATGTATCCATCCCTTTTAGCAGTCAATTTGTGTTAAGGAGGCATGGGAACACTGTTAACTGGCTGCCAATTACACAAAATAACAAAAAACTAAATGGTGCTTTAACTTGGTAGTCACAACACTGATCTTGAGTTTAAAAAGGGTTTTCTAGATTGAGAAAATCAGCTCCCAGAAGGAAGAAAATAACCACACCCTGCACAGGAATGTTAAAATACAAAATGGTGACATAAAGACATAAGGGAAAGAACAGCCAAGTACTAACAAAGCTTCCAGAGATGAAAGCAACCTGACAACAGAATCCCTCCACAATGCTGGCATTTAAATAAATAGCTCTGGATTAGCTCTTGGCTCAGCAAGGGTGGTACATCTGTGTACTGTCATTCTAACAAGCTAAGAATTTGTACTTACTTACTCTTCCCCCCTCCTACAGAATTCCTGTACCTTTTAACGTCCATTCTAAGGGCTTAACAAATGCTTGTTAATACTCCAATTAAGTCATTTTTTCCTACCATACACCATACTTGGAGAAAAAGAACACAGCCCTATTTGGGGTCTTAAATAAGTAACTGCAAAACCAGGGAGGCACTGATGTTCTATCCACAAAGCACTGCCACGGTTAGCTCCATGGTTAAAGGTGAAACCACCTCATTTTAGCATAATGGACAATCTGGGGGTGGATTTAAAATGTTGCAACAATCAGTAATTCCCTTGTACGAAGGTAAGATTAAATAGTCAAAAGAGAACTCTCTGTCTCCCACACCTTCGCTGCCACCCGTTAATTACAGCATTACTATAGCCATGGCTGGAAAAGGCATCTTTGTAAAGCAGCAGAGAGTGACTCAGCCACCGGCTCTGCTCTTCAGTGAGTCCCTGTGGTCTCCTTCCTCCCTACTTGTCCATGTCTTAATTCCAACTCTTGGCCCAGATTGGATGTTACAAAGCCTCCCTCTTCCTCTCCCCTCCCCACCCCAGCCCCAGCGTCTTACAGCTTTGCTGTCTGGACAACTCATTTTTTATACAGCAACTTCACCTTTCACAGGACTGGACACTTCTGAGTTCAGGCATTGTGGGAACATACTCCACACCTCCTTAGTTAGAGCCCAGACTCTTCAAGGGTAGTCCAATTTGTTCTATGAGTACGATAACTATTTACTGGTGATACTATAAATGAAGTATAACTGCTATTACAAAATAAAAAGGAGGGGAAATGGCACACAGGCACCCACAATGACAGCTTCTTAAAACATGAATTAAATCCTAGCTATAGAAGGCATTTCCGCAGAAAAAATTTCCTCAATGCTAGTGACATGGAACTCTTTATCAACAATATCGTAAGTAAAAGCATTTTGTAAGGGGTGAAACCATTAAAAGAAACAACACACACATACACACACACCTTACCTTAATATTCAAGTGAATTTTCCACTCGGAGACAGATGTCTTTTTCTAGTCTTGAAGAGACATATATTAATAAGCTTGATCTAGGAAATTTATATGTAGAAAACTTTTTCAACAGGGGCAAGGGGAGAGTAACACAATTTTAAAATTCTATTCTAGGGGCCCGGGTGCGGTGGCTCATGTCTGTAATCCTAGCACTCTGAGAGGCTAAGGCAGGAGAGTCCTTTGAGCTCAGGTGTTTAAGACCAGCCTCATTAAAAGCGAGACCCCCGTCTCTACTAAAAATAGAAAAATTAGCTGAGTGTTGTTGTGAGTGCCTATAGTTCCAGCTGCTCAAGAGACCAGAATAGGAAGATCACTTGAACCCAGGAGTTTGAGGTTGCTATAAGTAGGCTGATGTCATGGCTCTCTAGCATGGGAAACAGAGTGAGACTCAGTCTCAAAAAGAAAAAATTTAATCTACGGGAATTCTTATTCACAGCAAAAGGACAGAATGTACCATCAAGTTCAAAGTTCTTTCCCCCAGCTCTCAGCAGAGTTTAACCTTTAGGACAAGAACCCTACACACCAATCCACATAAACATTTGGAGGGGGCTAACACTGTAGTAAATTATTGTCATAGAGTTTAAGTATCGAAAGCTGCCAACTTAATTTTCATCTGAAATCAGAAGAAGAACTGGTGATAATTTTTACTTGGGTGAAGTACACTCTGTCATTTGGAAAAAGAGAACAATAATTCACACAAAGAATGCTCTTGCTGGTGGGTGAAGGCCAGATTGCTGCAGATGGACTTGACAATAATTAATCCAAGCCCACAGGGCTGTAGTGAAGCAGGGTAGAAGATTCATCAAGTGCAGGAAATGGGTCGTCCCTGGTTTTATTTGGGTGCACACAGTGATTCTCAGAATGACTGCTTGCTCTTCATGTTACCAGCCATTCGAGAGGCCAGTGTCTGAGTCCACAAATATAGCACTTACCACCCAAGAGAATGTAACAAACTGATCAATCTAAGGAACGTCTATTGACTACATGTGATGCATGTCCTGTCTATGAGGATTTATTAGGTCAACTTAAGGAGGTGGTCAATGTAGGCAGGTGGTCAGCTATGGAGATTCTACTATATTTAATGAGTATCTACTATGCACAAAGTAATATGCTAGTAGGAAGGGACAGTGACAGAGACAGACATGCCCTCTGCCTCGTTAAAAATTAAAGTAGTAGGGTAGCACCTGTGGCTCAAAGGAGTAGGACGCTGGCCCCATATGCCAGAGGTGGTGGGTTCAAACCCAGGCCCAGCCAAAAACTGAAAAAAATAAATAAATAAAAATTAAAGTAGTAAGCAGTGTACAAACAGACACCTGTAGGTCAATCACTTTTGGGTAGCAATAGTTAAGAACACACATAGCGAGCCTACGTCCAAACCCCAGCTCCGCCACTTGCTAGCTGTGTAACCTTGGGCAAGTTATTTACTGTTTTATGTCTTAGTTTCCTAGACTGTAAAAAACGGGTAATTATAGTAACTCTTCCTTATGTGATTAAATGAGTCAATACATGTAAAATATTAGAATAGTGAATAGCACACATAAGTGCTGCAAAATGTTTTTATTATTACAATTTCAAAGACCTTTGGCACTGATCACTTCTATGTTCAATGTTTATGAAAGAGTTTTACTGTACCACAGAGTTCCTTATAAGGCCCGTGCCCTCACCCATACCTCACAGCTCTGCTATTCACTATTTGCATGGAATAATATGCCATAATGATACTTGAGAATTTGGGGATGTGTAAAAGACTCCAGATAAATTTCTCTGGAATGTCACTGACTTCTCTTTAAGAGAGGAGCAGATTAGTGTCTGTCCTATATAGAGCATAAATAGTACTTCTTTATCTTTTTATGTCCTTTTTGTACTTGTAGCAATACACGGTAGATGGTAAATACATTTACTTATTTACTATAACTGAAGAGGAGGCTGAGTTGCAAAAGGTCAGAGACTGGGTACAGCCAGAATTTGAACCCAGGTTGCCTACTCCATGGCCAACCACTTTTAAAATACCCAGTAAGGTCTTTCAAAGAAGTATCTTCATGTATTTATTATGAAGATGATGACGACAATATATATTAGTATTATTTGAATTCATATAGCTTTACTTACAAGAATCAGATAAAGAATTAACATGATTTTAAATGACATTATCAAGAAGAAAAAAAAAACCAGTTGTGTTCACCTAAGATGCTTGGTAACAGAGCTCTTGGCAAGCAAGCTATTAAGACCTACACAGGAAGTAAAAGGGCAGCAATCCTCTTCAACCTCATTTTCATACTTTTATCACTTCTGCCATATCTCAATCAGTGATAACACTACAAGCTTATTATTTAAGAGTTGTAATTATCATCTACATTGTAATTATGAGTTCATTTGTCCACATCCTCATTAGGCTCTAAGCTCTTCAAGGACAAAATCCCTGATGTACCCACTTGTATCTCCAAAGATTAGACCTGTGCCTGATAGATTGTGGGCTCCTGGTTAAAACACAATGAGTGAATGCCTTCGTGCCTTTCCAGAGTTTCTAATCAATCGGTTCCCAAATCTATCCACTCTGAGAATCACCTAGGAGCTCTAAAAAACAGATTTCCGTGACTCACTCCTAGAAATTCTGTGAAATCTGTCTTTTTGCAAGTTCCTTAGCTAATTCTGAGCAGCCTGCTTTAGGAACCACCACTATATTTATAAACTGGCTTTTGGACTCTAACAAAATTCTCTGCAGCCTTGTAGTTTTGTCACCCAGATGTATCCATATAACTGTATTATACTGACAGAGCCTAGACTTGGACAGTAGTCTTAAGAACAAGCTTTTTTTGGTTTTGTTTTTCTTCAATTCCAACAAATTCTGTTCTTACTCCCTAACTCCACCAGCTGGGAGGGAAAAATCATTGCCTTTCAAACCATCCCTCACGCTGAAATAAAACCGCAATAAGGGAGAGATCAGTTCTCATATTTTTCAAACACGGTGTTACATAGTATACATCACATATAACCAGCATGCATTAAGTAGTGTAAGCTCTTTCCCCATTCTGCAAAGTTGTAAAAATACCACCACCTACTAGTAGGGGAGACCCTACCACCTGTCACCACCTCCTGAGCCAAGAGTCAGTGGTGGCCACCTTGGTAAAGCTCGCTGAGGACAGGGAGGACATCTACTGTGCTCCCTGTAACCCCCAGCAGCTGTTCTTGGTACAAAGATGGAATTTATCAACTACTTGTTTAATCATGTCAAACTGAACACAGACGCTGCTGAGTGGCTGCTGCTAATCATGGCACAAAATTGGCCACAGGCAATTCTGTATACAACTTGGAAGGAGGTAAGGTGGGCAATGGGAAGAACGTGGTCACGGCTGAGAGACGGGGCTCTGGCTTCCATTCTCATCAGTCCTGAGCCGAGCCACTTTCTCCTGATTTAGTTTCACTACTTGGACTATGTGGTCTTAAGCTTTCCTCCAAGGAATTTGGTACCTGTGAGAGGCAGCCTCTGAGGAGGGCCCCAAGTCTCCTCCTCCTGATTATCATACTCTCATGTAGTGCCCTCCTGTGTTGAACCAGGGTTGTGTGTGAGACCAACAGAATACAGCAAAAGGGACAGTATTACTTCTGCAACTGGGTGATAAAAGATATGGTGGCTTTCACCCTAGTCAGCTGGCCTATTTTGCCTCTGTTTCTTGCATAACTTAGCTCTGGGAAAGCCAGCTGTCAGGTTGTGGGGAGTTCCAGGGAGAGCAGCCAATGTGGCAAGAAAAAGGCTTTCTGAAAGGGCCACGTGAATGAGCACAAATCTACGGGCCCAGTCAGCTTCAGAGGCCAATGGGCCACTGCTGCAACCTCAGGAAAGCCCTGAGCCAGAACCACCCGCCAATCCCCTCTGGGATTCCTGCCTCTCAGAAACCATACATGTTTCTGCACTTTAAGTTGCTAAATTGGGGGGATAACTTGTTACTCAATAATAGGAAATAGTGAAGTCAGTGGGGCTGTAAGAAGGAAGTCTTTTTTTTTTTTTTTTATTGTTGGGGATTCATTGAGGGTACAGTAAGCCAGGTTACACTGATTGCAATTGTTAGGTAAAGTCCCTCTTGCAATCATGTCTTTAGTCTTTTTTTTTTTTAAGACAGAGTCTCGCTTTGTAGCCCTCAGTAGAGTGCCATAGTGTCACAGCTCACAGCAACCTCAAACTCTTGGGCTTAAGCAATTCTCTTGCCTCAGCCTCCCAAGTAGCTGGGATGACAGGTGCCCACCACAATGCCCAGCTATTTTTTAGAAATGAGGTCTCGCACTGGCTCAGGCTGGTCTCAAACATATGAGCTCAGGCAATCTACCCACTTCAGCCTCCCAAGTGCTGGGATTACAGGTGTGAGCTACCGCTCCTGGCTGGAAGAAGTCTTAAAATTCAACTCTCCGTCCCCTTGCTAGCCTTCTTTTTGGTTACTACATGTTCCCTTTACCTTGATTTAACTGGAACTCAGAAGAGAAATGAAAAGTCTCATTTCTAAAGTATAAAATTTGGTTATGAAAACAATGTAACATTTTTATTACTGGCCGAAGACAAGGGATCTAACATTTATTGAGTATATACTTGTGTACCTACAGAGTCTTTTCAGAGACTCAAGAAATTATCCTTATTTTCTAGATATAAAATTTTGGAAATTTTAAACAACTTGGTCAAACAAATAGAGCTATTTGGTTAACTCCCAAGTTTATATGAGTTAGTGTGACCAATTAGAAAATTTCCAGGCACTCCAGGAAGAGTAGGTCACGTTACTTACTATTAAGTAGCATACAAAAGTTAAATTACTTTGGAGTTGGTCCAAAATTTTTGCTCCGTGGGAATCACCATACAGTTGATTTTTAAAGTACCTCTTAAAGCTATCTCGTTTGGCAGGTTATGATCTGCAACAAATTTTGTCACCTACTAAAATGAAAACCACAAACCTCTCCAGTCTTTATCTCACAGTACACCCCAGGAAGACAGTTTTTTTTTTTTTCCTATAAAAGAAGTAAACAATTGCTATTATTATGATACCTACCAGCATGGAAATTTTTCAGTTTAAGAGATTCTATAAATTTGTTTCAAAATAGCAACTGAGGCTTGGCGCTTGTAGCTCAAGCGGCTAAGGCGCCAGCCACATACACCAGAGCTGGTGGGTTCAAATCCAGCACCGGCCTGCCAAACGACGACAACTAAGCTACAAAATAGCCGGGCATTGTGGCGGGCGCCTACAGTCCCAGCTACTTGGGAGGCGGAGGCAAGAGAATTGCTTAAGCCCGGGAGCTGGAGGTTGTTTTGAGCTGTGATGCCATGGCACTCTACCCAGGGTGACAGCTTGAGGCTCTGTCTCAAAAAAAAGCAACTGAGTCCACAAAGGACATCAGTTACTCACTCTGGGCCTCAGCAGACCTTCCAGTGCTGACAGATGATCAGGCAGGCTCCTTATAGAACTCCACACCACTGCTCTGGCAGGAGAAGCAGGCAGCTACAGTTTTCTCTTTTCTAAAAGCTCGGAAACAGAAACCGACACTACTGAGAGCCTCAGCACAGGTGATGCTCCTGTGACTGTCACACCTGCAAGGTCAGTGAAGTAGTGCCGCCAAAACAACTCTGGCCTTTTCTCTTTTTATAGCCGGGCGTTGTAGCGGGCGCCTGTAGTCCCAGCTACTCGGGAGGCTGAGGCAAGAGAATCGCTTGAGCCCAAGAGTTTGAGGTTGCTGTGAGCTGTGATGCCACAGCACTCTACCAAGGGCAACGTAGTGAAACTCAGTCTCAAAAAAAAAAGACCCAGTGGGAGCTGGGGTACTGGCTCACACCTGTAATCTCAGCATTCTGGGAAGCCAAGGCAAGGGGATTACTTGGGCTCAGGAGTTTGAGAACAACGTGAGCAAGAGCAAGACCCCGTCTCTATTAAAAGTAGAAAGATTAGCCAGGCATTGGGCACCTGCACTCCCAGCTATTCGGAAGGCTGAGACAGGAGGATCACTTGAGCTCAGGAGTTCGAGACCAGCCTGAGCAAGAGTAAGACCGTGTCTATTAACAGTAGAGAAATCAGCCAGGTATTGTGGTGGGCTCCTGTAGTCCCAGCTACTTGGGAGATGGAGGCAGGAGGATTGCCTAAACCCAAGAGTTTGAGATTGCAGTGAAGTAGATTGATAGCATCGCACACTAGCCTGGACAACAGAGTGAGACTCTGTCTCAGAAATAAAAATAAAAAAATAAAAGACCCACTGGGATGGTTATAATCATAAAGACAGACAATAACAAATGTTGGTGAGGATACAGAGAAATTAAAATATTCATATTTTCCCTAGTAGTAGGATTGTCAAATGGTACATCTACTGTGGAAAATAGTTCGGCAGGTCCTCAAAAAAAGTGAAACACAGAGCTACACAGAGCAACAATTCCACCTCTAGGTTTGTACCCCAGATAAATGAAAACAAATGTCAACCCCAAACCTGTATACAAATATTTATAATAATTTTTATTATCTGTAATAGTCAAAAAGTCCATTAACTGATGAATGAATGAATAAGTAAAATGTGGCACAGCCATACAATGGCCTATTACTGGCCATTATAAAGAGTGAAGTACTAACACTTGCAACAACAGATGATACTGGAAAACACTGTTACATGGAAGAATCCAGATACAAATGGCTACGTACTGTATGATTTCATTCATAATGTCCAGAACTGGCAAATCCATAGGGACGGAAAGTAGATGAGTGGTTGCTTCAGGAAAGTGAGGAATGGGAAGTGACCAATAATCATTTAATGAAGTTTCTTTCTGAGGCAGTATAAAAAGCCTCTGGAATTAAATGCACTCAAAAAAATATAAACTAAACTTTTTAAAAAGGTTATTTTAAAAAGCTTTAAAAGTATGTATATTCAAGCCCACTTCTAGAAATCTATACTAAGGAAATAAAGCAGGTGTGCCTTAGGTTCATCTGTAAGATTGTCAACACAATATATTCATAACAGCAGAAAAATGAGGGACCAAGGGCATAACCTTTAAATATCCATGTAGAAGTGACTGGCTAAAGAAATCATGGTTACAAGCATACAATTAAAATGAAATTATTATGACCGGGCCCAACGGCTCACAGCTATAATCCTAGCCCTCTGGAAGGCCGAGGCGGACGGATTGCCCAAGCCCAGGAGTTTGAGACCAGCCTGAGCAAGATCACAACCCTGTCTCTAAAAACAGCCAGATGCTGTGGTTGGTGGGAGCCTATAGTTCCAATTACTCGGGAGGCTGAGGCAAGAGGACAGCTTAAGCCCAAGAGTTTGAGATTCCTATGAGCTATAATGCCATAGCATTCTACCCAGGGTGAGCAAGTGACCAAGTTAGACACTGTCTCAAAAAAATAAAGAGGGGGGGAGGGGAAGGGAGAGAAGAATTATTGCACATTTATTCCAGAGAAATAAAAACTTGGTTTCATACCAAAATCTGTATATGAATTTCACAGCAGCTTTATTCACAATAGCCCCAAACTGGAAACAATCAAGATATGCTTCAGTGGGTGAACAACTAAACTGTAGTCCATCCATATATGGAACATTACTCAGCAATAAAGAACAAACTGTTGATAGATGCAACAACCTGGATGAATTGCCAGAGAATTAAGCTGAGTGAAAAAAACCAATCCATTTATAAAACTTTTTGATATGGCAAAATTACAGAGATGAAGAAGAGATTAGTGCTTGCCTGGGGTTAGAGATGGATAGTGTGAAGGAAGAAGAAAAGAGGACGCAGTTATGAAAGGGCACCATATGCCAACATCTGGTTGTGATACTGTACTCACTGGGGAAAACTGAATAAAGAGCACTTCAGATCTCTGTATTATTTCATATAATTGTAGTTGTAAAACAACTGTAATTTAAAAAAAATCCACAACAGTGAGAAAAACCAACGAGGTCAAGAATTTGATCTTTAAAAATTTAACCAACATCTTCAACCCAAACACATGTGGTGGTGACTCTTTGGGCATCTTGTTCTATAACTGCATTTTATTTTATTTTTGAGACAGAGTCTCACTATGTCGCCCTTGGTGGAGGGCTGCGCTGTCACAGCTCACAGCAACCTCAAACTCTTAGGCTTAAGACAGTGGTTCTCAACCTTCCAAATGCCATGGCCCTTTAATATAGTTCCTGTGGGTCGCAACCCATAGGTTGAGAACTGCTGGCTTAAGAGATTTTCTCAGGCGGTGCCTGTGGCTCAGTGAGTAGGGCACCAGCCCCATATACCTAGGGTGGTGGGTTCGAACCTGGCCCTGGCCAAACTGCAATAAAAAAATAGCTGGGTGTTGTGGCAGGCGCCTGTAGTCCTAGCTACTCAGGAGGCTGAGGCAAGAGAATCGCCTAAGCCCAGGAGTTGGATGTTGCTGTGAACTGTGACGCCATGGCACTCTATCCAGGGTGATAAAGTGAGATTCTGTCTCAAAAAAAGAAAAAAAAAAAAAAAAAAGATTTTCTTGCCTCAGCCTCCCAAGTGACTGGGACTACAGGTGCCCGCCACAATGCCCAGCTATTTTTTGTTGCAGCTGTCATTGTTGTTTAGCTGGCCTGGGTCAGGTTCAAACCCGCCACCCTCAGTATATGTGGCTGGAGCCATAACCACTGTTCTATGGCGCCGAGCCCTTGTTCTGTAACTATAAACGAAGGTTAGTGTTGCAAAGAAACAGTCTGAACTATGACTCCATTCATGAAGGTTTTAACTACTCTCCATTTTCACAGTAGTCTGATTCTGCTTCCTAGTAAACATTTATTTATCCAGACTACTCAGGTTATGAAGATGCTGTTTTGATCAGTCTAATGTTCCACTTCACTTCAAAGGATCACACATCTCATACAGAGACCAGTTTTCAAAGGGTAAGAAAATTATGAAATATACCAAATATAACCTTCCTGAATAAAACATAATCTTTGATGACTGAGAACCATTTTATGATCTTGAAGTATTCCAGAGCCAGAATTATAAATGCCAAATCTCATTTTATAGTGTGATAGATGAGTAGTCAGAGATAACTGGGATAAATCTATAAATCTATTATGACTCTAAGGCTTTAATATAATAAGTTCCTATAATCTGTTTCCTTGCCACTTTCCTTCCTCATAAAGGGAGAATACTTAGGTTTTAAAATTGTCAGATTCCAGATGTTTCTGATAATGAGAAAGAACAACAGCTTATTGTATTATGAAAAACAAATACTGTGCTTTCTTCCATCTTTTGGGTCATCCATCATCTTGTCAATGGAGAGAAAGGGGTAACGCAGCACTTTGACTATGTGGATGCTCGTGACTTGCCAAGCTACAGGGTGAGCAGCATCAGGCTGGTGCTCTGCTCTGGGCTTTTTGCTGCCTGTCAACAGGAAGGTGCTGTTCAATTCCCACAGCTCCTTAGAGCACAGTGGACATGTTCCAGAAAAGGCTGAGATGACTTCTGTAACCCTCCCTGGAAATTCTCCAGCAAGATTATATCTCTTTTTGGCAGGGCTTCTCTTCTTTTCACGAAGAGCTACTTTTAACAAATGTGCCACTGTGTTTAAAATCCCCTTGACAACCATTAAAGGTGAAATGCTGAGAATTGGGCCCTAAGGTGATTACATTTTAGTGGAACTACAAGATTTTAACAAGTCGCATTAATGTAACTGAATATTATTCTGACTGGCTAATAAGATTTTTCCTTCAATTCTCCCCAAGCACCACTATTCAACTCTAAGCTGTCATAGAAGCTATTTAGCTGTTAACAAAGTGAAGGAAGGAAAGCCAATGATCAAATTAACATGCAGACAATTAGGTGGCCACCTGCAGCCAGAACATCCAGGGAGAAACACCAGCAGGTCCCTAAATGGAAATTAAGGACACGGTGAAGAAAAAAAAAAACCTATTAATGTATAAAACTTAATGAAAATTCTTTCCTAGAGAAGTCAATCAGGTGAAAATTTTAGGCAAAAAATTTAGATTGTAAAATAGTATGTATCATTAATGGCTCAACAACATGCTTTTACTGAGCACCAAATGTGTTCAAGGAATCATATGTTAAGTGATAGGGATAGAAAACATGGTCCTTTCCCCCCTAAGCTTAGATATCTGGCTGTTTTCCAGCCGGGACCCGTGTTTTCAGCTTGTTTCAAAACAGAATTTCAACACAAATTAACAACAGTTCAACACACCCACTTGAAAGGCCGGAACACTTAACTGGTGATGGGGACAGAGGACAGATATGAAATGGTACAAAATATCCTACTTTGATTTGGAAAAGCTACCATATATTTTCCTATGTACAAGTCAACAAAAGAATTATTTGAAAAACATTAGGCCGGGTGGCACTTTGAGAGGCTAAAGCAGGAGGATCATTTCAGCCCAGGAGTTTGAGACCATCCTGGGCAAAACAGCAACACATCATCTCAACTCCCCAACCAGCAAAAAAAAAAAAAAAAATTTAGCCAGGGGCAATGCCTGTGGCTCAAAGGAGTGGGGCTCTGGCCCCATATGCCAGAGGTGGTGGGTTCAAACCCAGCCCCGGCCAAAAACTGCAAAAAAAAAAAAAAACCCGTTTAGCCAGATATGGTAATGCACACCTGCAGTTGCAACTACTCTGAAGACTGAAGCAGGAGGATCCCTTGAGCCCAGAAATGTGAGGTTTCAGTGATCTATGATGAATGCCACTGAACTTCTGCTTGGGCAACAAAGTGAGATCCTATACAAAAAAAGAAAAAGAAAAAGAGGAAGAAATAAAATAATGTGACTATAATTTGGTTCCTGGTGAGAGTGGTGAAGGCTCTCCCTGGCTCCCAGATAGCTGTATCCTCTCTTGGGATGGGAAATGCTCGTCTTTCTACCTCTTCTTATAAACACACTAATACCATCACGGGGCCCCCTCTCATCTAATTACGCCTCCCAGGCAACACGCCCTCCTAATAACACTTTGGAGGTTAGGGTTGCAACACAAGAGTTTTGAAGGAACAAACATTCAGTCCATAACACTGGTAGTTTTCCATGCAAGAGGTAAAGGGAATGACTATTTACAGAGTCTAAAGAAAAGTACCACTTTTAACAACCCTACTTGCTAAGGTGAATCATTTTCATTCATTTCATTTAGTCAAGTTATCAAATACATGATAGCAACTTTATGAAAAGGTTGTGCTTTAGATGTCCATTTGTAAATAAGTCATCTGGGCTTTGGAGACTAATTCTCCATAGAAATAATGTTATGTTAGTACTTAACCTTGTATGAATCCCACATCAACTGTCAAAATCTAATTAAAGCAAAAGGGACCATTTCCCTATCCCCAAATGACAAGAAATTTGGATAAAAGTGACATGTACAGAGTCCCCCAAATCCTAGTAGTCCCCAGTCTCAATGCTAAAATTCTTGGAATCTCCAGACCAGACTTAAACTACTTAACTTATAATAGAGTAGCACCATTAGGACTCAGCTTCTCACTAATTCTATGAGAAACCGTAATAGTTGAATTATAGTTCTCTGGGCCCTGACACTATAATAGTATATATTGTGATACTACTGTGGGCAAGCCACTAAACCTATACAGACTTTAGTTTCCTGGTCTATAAACATGGGAATAATAATCCTTATAGCTCATGGGGTTGCTGTGAGGATTCAATGAGATTATATGATGAACTGGGCATAACACATAAGCACCTCAACTGACAGCAGCTATTTTGTGGGGTTTTTTTCTTTTTCTTTTTTCTGAGACAGAGTCTCAAGCTATTGCTTTGTGTAAAGCGCTGTGACATCACAGCTCACAGCAACCTCCAGCTCTTGCCTCAGGCCTCCAAAGTAGCTGGGACTACAGGTGCCTGCCACAATGCCCAGCTATTTTTTATTGTAGTTGTCATTGTTATTTTAGCTGGCCCGGGCTAGGTTCCAATCCGCCAGCCTCGGTGTATGTGGCTGGCACCATAACCACCGTGCTACGGGTGCCAAGCCTATTTTGGATCATCATCAGTAAATATTCATCAAACATACATTTAACGAACTGCTGCAGGCACTGGAGACACTGATATCCACAAGACCATAAAACTGCCTTCCAGAGAAGTCAAGGGCTAGTAAGGGAGGGGGAAATGGTAAACAACTATGATAAAGAAATCGAGGTGTGCAGGGTATCTAGGGGAATAAGGAGGGATCAGTCAAGTCTATACAGAGACCAGTGGGTCAGGTGAGGCATTGCAGAGAGAGTCATGTTCAGAGCTCGCCAGTGGGGATCAGACAGGGAGAGGAGGTAAGAGAAAAGTGAAAAATGACATTGGAAAAGGCCTCCAGTGTTTGATTTTCAACTGGACGGGAAGTAGAGTTTGCAGAAAGGGACACGAGTGTGGGCAGAAAGGAGGCTGAAAAGGTGAGACTAGTGTCTAGTCAGTTAGCAAACGACTGCAATTTCCCCAGTGAGAGGATGGGGGCTCGCATAAGGCAGGTGGGGGAGGGAATGCGGGGGACACACAGGAGAGAGGTAGTCAAAGGGAGGGAGCAGAAGTCCAAGCGTCTGGTGTCCCTCACTGCACTCTGGATGGGGGGACCGTTGGGTGAGTCAGAGAGCACAGGGGTGAGCGGGCAGGCTGGAGGAAGGAGGAAGGAAAGTTCTGCCCACCTAGAACTTTACTGCTTTGCTCTTGATTTTATTCAACATAAATCAGTTTCATAGTTTCACATGCATAAGTTTCATAGCCTGAACTAGGAGGAATACGTTCTGAATTAATGTAGTACAAATTAGTGAAAACTCACTGTACTGACATGGTCTCTTATAAGGAAAAGATATGAAAGATGACTGTACGTTAAGTTCATAATGTTAGTGTGAGAAGTTCAAGCTTCAGCAGGACCTAAGCCACACATCTGTTTAGGGACTTATGTACTCTTGTCTTAAGAAAACATTAAGTCAGCTGTGCTCTAGTAACAGAGTTACACACTTTGGGAGGTTGAATTATTAAGCAAGTTGATAGTTCCTTCCCTAAATGCTCTACTAAATGACTGAATGCTTACAAAGTAGCTTTCAAAGGGCCTTCTCCCATCATATTAACATCTGTCCAGATGTGGTAACTGTTCAGCAGCTAATCTAGCCCACCATTTGAATGATAGTTCCCCCCCCCTTATTTTTAAGTCTTTTTCTTTGCAGATCATAATGATTGTAGAAACAATCTTATTCAGTCCTTACTATGTGCCAATCTTTATGCTGTACATTTATAAGGATAACCTCACTTAATCCTCACACAAGACCTCTCACAGATGTCCTTTTCACAGATGAGTACTCTGAGGCAGAGAACAATTAAGCCACTTATCCAAGGTCACGCTAAGGGTAGGTACACTGACCCCGGACCCTATTCTTTTAACCACACATTCTACTGTCTCCCCATGTTACAGTAAAAATGAAATGTTTCTACAATGTTCCTTATAGAAAATTTGCAAAGTAGAGAAAAAAAATTGTCTTATTTTGAAGTAAAAACAAAAGCAACCAAGAGTGCAGCAGAATCCATGTTAACCCTTCTATACCACTTACAAAGGGAGTGCTCGTAGGTGAGTACATCTCTAAGAACCTTAGTCTCCCCACTTGGAATAGTCCCTTCAAATAAGACAAGAACACCTAATCAGATGAGATGGTTCATATAGAGCATACAAGAGTAGTGTGGAGCTATGCTACTATTTCTATAATATATAAATAAAATACAAACAATTTTATTTTTTCTATTTTTTCTAGGCTTTAAGAAGCCACATACTTGCGATCTTAAATTTCAAAACCATAGCAATCGTTTTTTCAATGGTGAACTTTTCCTTTTTTTCTTTTTTTGTAGAGACAGAGTCTCACTGTACCGCCCTCGGGTAGAGTGCCGTGGCGTCACACGGCTCACAGCAACCTCTAACTCTTGGGCTTACGCAATTCTCTTGCCTCAGCCTCCCGAGTAGCTGGGACTACAGGCGCCCGCCACAATGTCCGGCTATTTTTTTGTTGCAGTTTGGCCGGGGCTGGGTTTGAACCCGCCACCCTCGGCATATGGGGCCGGCGCCCTACTCACTGAGCCACAGGCGCCGCCCCTGAACTTTTCAATATATCTAAAACATCTCCAACATATAAAAAAAATTTTTTTGTATGATGTCTTTAAAATCTACTGTGTATTTTTTTACTTATAGTTCATGCACCTGGGCACTAAATTTTCATTGGAAATACCTGATCTGTATTTAGGTATCATAAAATTTGCAGTTAAAAAAAACAGATTCATATACCCAAGTTGTTCTAAGCACATTTACATTCTCTAACACTTGAATAACAATTTTATTTTATTTATCTATTTATTTATTTATTTATTTATTTTTGAGACAGAGTCTTACTATGTCACCCTCGGTACAGTGCTGTGACATCACAGCTCTCAGACCCTCAACCTCTTGGGTTGAAGTGATTCACTTCCCTCAGCTTCCCAAGTAGCTGGGACTACAGGCACCCACCATAACACCCAGCCATTTTTTTTGTTGTTGTTGTCATTGTTGTTTAGCAGGCCCAGGCCAGGTTCAAACCCACCAACCTTGGTGCATGTGGCCAGTGCCCTAACCACTGAACATGGGTGCTGAGCCTGAATAACAGTTTTATATTAAAATTAAAATGAAATGAAAAAAACCTTACTTTCTCAGTCACTCTTGTCACATTTCAAATGCTCAGTAGCAATACTTGGCTAGCAGCTACCGCAATGGAGAGTGTGGCTATTACATGCTCTTGTCCCCAGGTGTTACTTCAGATTTTTTTTTTAAATGTGCATGAATTTTTGCCTTATTTCTCATTTAGAATATAATTAACATTCCCTATTTTCATCTTTATTACTTCCAAATTCCTTTCTTCCATCCAACTCCCCTCTTTCCAAGACATGCCTGTTTATTTGGTACACCTGGAGCTCTCGCTGTGTTCATAGTACATGCCAGTTCAGGATAGATAAGATTAGTCCAGGCCTACATCCCTCTCTTCAACTTCTATTTCAATATATTATTCAAACTCTGCTTCCCTCTATTTTAATCATGTGTGGCCCTTGATAATCTTTATTTATTTTTTTTTTTTTGTAGACGGAGTCTCACTATGTCACCCTCGGTGGAGTGCCTCACATCACAGCTCACAGCAACTCTTGGGCTTAAGTGATTCTCCTGCCTCAGCCTCCCAAGTAGCTGGGACTACAGGCACCTACGCCCTGCTATTTTTCTGTTGCACTTGTCATTGTTGCTTAGCTGGCTGGGGCTGTGTTCGAACCTGCAGCCTTGGTGTATATGGATGGCGCCATAACCACTGTGCTATGGGCGCCAAGCCTATTTTTTTTGAGACAGAGTCTCAAAAAAGCTGTTGCCCTAGCATCACGGCTCACAGCAACCTCCAACTCTTGGGCTTAAGAAATGCTCTTCCTTCAGCCTCCCAAGTAGCTGGGACTACAGGCGCCTGCCACAATGCCCAGCTATTGTTTTGTTGCAGTTGTCATTGTTGTTTAGCTGGCCTGGGCCAGGTTTGAACATGTATGTGGCCGGCGCCCTAACCACAGAGCTACAGGTGCCCCCCCTTTGTAATTTTTATAAACACTTTCTATTTTCAGGGTATGTTTATATTATCTAGTTTGATCATTGTAACTATAGAAAGAATATCTGGTATTAATCCTACTTTACAGGATAAGGAACATCCAGAAGGCAGTTCATGTATTTGCCCAAGTCAACAGACATGAAGCAGAACTGGAACTCACACTCTTCGTCCCAGCGCCTTTTTCACTATACTGTGACACAATACCCTTCAGAAAAGGCTTCACAGACTATCAGACCCCATCTCTTACAAGCCCCCTCCAATCTTACATTGAATTGAAGGCAGCCTTACAAAGTTCTCAGGATTAAAAAACAAAAATACACACCTCTGGTACTATCTCAAATTACCTGAAATAAATAAATAAATATATATATACACACATACACACACACACACACATATATATATATATATTTTTTTTTTTTTTTGCCGGGTATGGGTTTGAACCCGCCACCTCTGGCATATGGGACAGGCACCCTACTCCGTTGAGCCACAGGCATGCATACATATATATATGTTTTCTTTTTTTTTTGAGACAAACTCACTCCATTGCCCCGGCTAGAATGCTGCGGCATCAACCTAGCTCACAGCAACCTCAAACTCCTGGGCTCAAGCAATTCTGCCTCAACCTCCTGAGTAGCTGGGACTTCAGGTGCCTGCCACAATGCCCAGACTAGTTTTTCTATTTTTAGTAGAGATGGGGTCTCGATCTTTCTCAGGATGGTCTTGACCTCCTGAGCTCAAGTGATCCTCCTGGCGTGGCCTCTCAGAGTGCTAGGATTGCAGGTATGAGCCACCAAACCCAGCTCTGAAATTAAATTCTGAGAAGTGGGGTTGCTACCCCAAAGTTTATTAAAAAATGATCGAAACGGGTGGCGCCTGTGGCTCAGTGAGTACGGCGCCAGCCCATATACCAAGGGTAGTGGGTTTGAACCTGGCCCCGGCCAAATTGCAACAAAATATAGCCGGGTGTTGAGGTGGGCGCCTGTAGTCCCAGCTGCTTGGGAGGCTGAGGCAAGAGAATCGCCTAAGCCCAGGAGTTAGAGGTTTCTGTGAGCTGTGATGTCACAGCACTCTGCCTAGGACAATAAAGTGAGAGTCTCTTAAAAAAAAGGAGGTGGTAGGGGGCAGTGCCTGTGGCTCAAAGGAGTAGGGCGCCGGCCCCATATACCAGAGGTGGCAGGTTCAAACTCAGCCCCGGCCAAAAAAAAAAAATCGAAACATTCATTTTAGAAACAGGATTCTTGAATTCATTTAAATCACTGTCCTGCAGTGAGGTGGCCAGGAGGACCACCTCCCTGTGTTTATGTACATACATGAGACAAATGGGAAAAGAGATTATAAAGGCAATAGCCAAGTGAACTCTTCCATCAACTGGATTCTCAGGCGACTTGGGCAGAGGCTCAGCCATGCTCTGATAAGCATCAGACCAGAGAGCTCCCTGCCTTCTAGCTCATGTAAGATCCAGGGAGTGTACACCAAGCTGACTGCCCATACCATGCAATTAGGCCAAAGGGTCTTTCACGTAATACTGCAAAATTCCTTTCCATTTTACCAATTTACATTCCCACTTGCAAGGTCTATGTAAACAGTCATGTAAAAAGTACCAATGCCAGAATCAGGTTATCTCACAAGGGGGAAACATTTTATTTTTATTTGAGACAGAGTCTCATTTTATCACCCTTGGTAGACTGCCGTAGCATCACAGCTCACAGCAACCTCAAACTCTTGGGCTTAAGCGGTTTTCTTGCCTCAGCTTCCCTAGTAGCTGAGACTACAGGCACTTGCCACAACCCCTGGCTACTTTTTTGTTGTAGTTTTTGTTCGACAGGCCCGGGCCAGGCTCGAACCCTCCAAAAGGGGGAAAATTTTTTTTCTTGCTAATTTAGGCTAATATAAAATGTTCTGAGAATGTTGAAAATAAAATTCATACAGAAATCCCAATGGCTGAATAAATAAACACTGAACATATACTCTAAAAATTTGTGTAAATAAAGGCTCTTTCTGGGCTGGGTGTGGAAGCTCACACCAATAATCCTAGCACTCTGGGAGGCCTAGGCAGGAAGATTGCTTGAGCTCAGGAGTTCAAGACCAGCCTGAGTGAGAGTGAGACCTGTCTCTACTAAAAATAGAAAAATTAGTAAAGAGTTGTGGCAAGCACCTGTAGCCTCATTATTCAGGAGGCCGAGGTAGGAGGATCCCTTAGATCCAGGAGTTTGAGGTTGCTGTGAGCTAGGGTGATGCAATGGCACTCTAGTCTGGGTGACACAGTGAGACTCTCTGTCTCAAAAAAAAAAAAAAAAAAAAAAGGAAGTATTTCTGGCTAACAATCATAACAGAAAAAATGAATAGCGAACTCTGTGTCCTTTGCTTTCAAAAGGATTTATTTGTGAATATAAGCTGGTGTTTGCTAATTAGTTCCTTGTTATTCTTTCTTTTGAGTTCTTGGTAAATTGTAAATGGAATTGTCTGCATTCCACAAAAATTCCCCTTCAAATGAAGGAGCTAAGTCTGGTTACCAATTTCTAAAACCTCCAAAAAGTATTGTGCCTCACATAAATAGCAATCCTTGAAAATAAGTACATATTTTTAAAAGCACAGTTCAAGCATTTGTTAAGTATCTATTTTGTCTAGGGACATGAACTCTTGGTTTTTTAAAAAACAGACCCTTAACAAACCCAACCACAAAGGGGCCCTGTAAAACAACACTAAATTCAGTCCTGGTGAGAGAGGCTCAGGAAACTTTATTTTAAAAAGCCAAAATGTTTTATGTATTTAAGAACTTGAAGATGACTCCTTCTAGTTGTTTTTTTTTTTTTTTTTTAACTATATACGTAACACTTTCCATTTTTGTTAATCTGTGGCTGAGTCAGTCAAATCTGGTTTATATCATTAGTATTACTGTAAATAAAGCAGCATAAAACAGCTTGATTTTTCCAATCCCTTGTGGAGGCACTAAGTGAGCAGTTAGAAAAATATTTTGACTTGCTCACAGTGAAATTTTATATGATTGTCAAAGGACACAAATGAGAAACCCCTAAGCGTCTTTTCGCCTGAACTTTTTGGCTCAATCACCACATCAACAATAAAAGAAACAGCATAGGAGACAACAGTTTCAATTTAGAATCAACCAACTCCTATGTGGGTCATAAAATCCTCCTGATTACAAGTGGTCCACTATCTGAGAATTAAGTCACACTGAAAAGAAAATTTAACCGGCAAAACGTTGGGCAAGCACTTGGAGTAAGTTACGGTTTAACAGGATGAAATGGCATTATCTATGGCCTAATTTGTCCCAGCATCAAACAAAGCTCGCATCATTATGGATTGCAATGCTTTGCTAATAAGTTAAGAGGGTTTCATTATGAAACCATAATATTCTTTCTTTATCCAGTCTCTTGCATCAGGACTGTAACATCATTAAAAACAGAAAACACACCAAGGATAATAATCTTAATAGCTGCTAACAATGAACACTTAATTTGTATTCAGCATCAAACCATGCAACCACGCAGTGCACACATACTCTTTAGTCTTCTCAAAACACCAGCAAAGAGTTATTTTTCCCCTATTTTACAGAGGAAATGCAGCCTCATACATGAAAAGTTATGGAGCCTGTACTTGGTGAAAACTGGATTAAAATCCTGGCTGCTGGCTTTACAACCTGAGCTTTAAACTGCCGCTCATGCTGAGATGAGACTAAATTTAACTTAGCCAGGAAAACATGAACATGCATCAAACTAGCAACCTACAGACACCTATGATTACTCCCAAGTCCCAAGTGGTAATCTAAGGTTATGTGAGAAACAACTTGTGCCCAAGACAACCTAACACCAAGACAGTGGGGCACCAAATAGAATGTCAGTGAGTCAGTGCTTACATTCATTATGATGCTTATGTGACACACTTGATTTGGGTTTTCTTCCCTATTCAAATGAATCATCAGGCAGATTTTGTTGTCCTGGAAACAGAATAAATGAAGTTATATTAATTCTCAGGTATTAGGCCTGCTGAGAAATATCATGAAAGCAAATATAGTAGTAACATGATTTCAATAAGGCTATGACTAAAAAGTCTCAAACATACTTCTTTTCAGAGTGTCCAGAAGGATTAACAGGACAAGAAATGACAAATGTGCCTACTGCATTCAGCACCCGTAGGTTTTTAGAGCCATAATGAGTAATGAGTTTTTCCCATAATCCTTTTAAAATGTGAATATGGAGCATCTAGGAAATCAGGTACAGATCTATCTCTATTCAAAGATATTATAAAGTTCATGTAATTAAAATACACATTTAAAAAACATAGATTAAATAAAGAATTAAGGGGGGAAATACGAGCAATGATTTGGGGATAACTTCCTATCTTTATATTGAGACAAAAAGAGAAAGGCTATGAAAAATGTTAAAAACCATAATTTCTTCATCTCCAAAGTGGGTCAAAGAGGAGAATTAGTTTGCGATTTGATGTAAAAAAGAACTTCCAGAGAGATTTGCAAACATGAGAAAGCGCCTGAAATGATCTCTCTTCAATGGCTAGAAATACAGATTAATCTGAGGCCAAAGACTTTTTTTGACACTGTTATCACTGTCCTGAGTAGACTCCAACAAAGTAGAAAATGGACCATGTAGTCACCTAGTCGCCTTGACTTTGCCCCGCATCCTAAGATGTATTCTCCAATGCAGATATCCTATTTTTACTGATGCGTTTCAGGTAGGTTGGTTCACAACTTATTCTCCAAAATGCTGCGTGTCATACTCTATTTACTACCATGTAGTGACCAAATTCACACGTGTCTAGATGTCTTATCTAAGTACGGGACAATTTATGGATAAATACAGAAAAGGAGAACCACGAAAGTATTATTCTACAATCTAAAACACAACTCAGACACCTATTACCACGTCTTAAGCTAAATGCACGGTACTTATGTCCAAACATCGTTTTTCTGAAAGTATCCATATTTTACCTATCATTTATGGGAAATTATGACGGTCATGTACTGTATGTAGCTATTTATGTGTGTCAACTATTTACAGGCATTCTTGTGGATGGAATGACTCTGAAAGAGTTTACAACTGTCCAATACAACCGGAGTCACATACTCACAGAAAGTTAATAACATCACACTAGCACCCAGTAAGGAAGAGGCGAGCCAAGGCATCTGGAGAGGCTTTCCCAGAGGAGTGGGGCTTCACCCTCACCTGAGAGTTTGACAGGTGTGCATGAGTAGGCCAAGGAACTGCTACCCAGAGTGAAGGTGGGAGTAGGCTCACACTCTAGGAAGAACTGCAACACCCGGTGGGCCTGAGAAATGGCTCAAACTCTACCTCATTAAACAGCCACACAATTGACTGTCAGGTGTCCACCTTCCACTCCACTGAAAAGCCAAGTCAGCAATGATTTATAGTACATTAAAACATGAGGACACTTCATAAATATGTTAGGTGAATTAATTCTAAGCAGAGCATCAGGGAAGACTTCATACACGTGGCATTTGGCCTGCTTATTAATGCCTTTGCAGGGTGGAAGACCTAGGAGACAGAATGCTAATTGGGCATTTCAAGCAGAAGGCAGAGCCTGAAGAGATAAGGAGGCAGGAAAGGATACAATAGACAGAAAGGCGGAGGGAGGGGTAGGGTGTCAGAACTGAGTCATCTCTGAACCTGTTGGAGCTATCTACTAGGTACCTTATAAACATCCACTTCTTGCCATGGGCACACCGTCCCACACCAAGGCCCATTCTTCCACTGGTGTCCCAGTCAGCTTTCAGCCTAGCTCTCACCTCCTCCTGCCCATCTCCACACTGCACCAGTGCTCCATCTCCTGACTGAGGACAGAGGACCATCTCTTCTGTCCCCTTGCTCTCTGGATATAGTCTCCAAGTCCTTAGAGACCCCATCGCACCTTGGCCCACACTTGCTTCCTAGCCCAACTTTGGCCGCCCTCCTGCTCATGGCCCGCCAAGCCCACCCACTTCCTCTCACCTTCTCCAGCACATTCTCCTCTCAGGCAGATCCCACTTCAGGGAAACTCCCTTACCCGCCTACCTCACTTCCCTCCTTTCTTTGCTGTAAGCCCCCGCTGAAAGATGGTGTCCTCCAGGGAAATCTTCCTTAATTCCTCTCCCAGAGCCCCAGCCTATGTGAGGTCCCTCTGTGTACATTCATACCCCAAATACAAATTATTTTACATACGGTTGACATCTGAGTCCTTGAAGGTATGTTGGATGAGGAGGCTGGAAAGAGACTTGCACCCCACACCTGAAGAACAGCGATTTGGCCTTAACTGCCCTCACCAGAGGAAGCAGAAGGAAGCCGAAGGTCTGCTTTCCTCATATGGCTGAGAGAATTTTCTTTTAAAAGCTTTTCTTTCCAGCTCGGCGCCTGTGGCTCAAGCAGCTAAGGTGCCAGCCACATACACCTGAGCTGGTGGTTTTGAATCCAGCCCCGGCCCGCCAAACAACAATGATGGCTGCAACCAAAAAATAGCCGGGCGTTGTGGCGGGCGCCTGTAGTCCCAGCTACTTGGGAGGCAGAGGCAGGAGAATCGCTTGAGCCCAAAGAGTTGGAGGTTGCTATGAGCTGTGAAGCCATGGCACTCTACCCAGGGCGACAGCTTGAGGCTCTGTCTCAAAAAAAGCTCTTCTTTCCACCAACCTGCTTCCAACTAGTGGGAGGTACTCACAACAGGAGCCCTGCACCATCACCCAGCAGGGCAAGGTTGCCGAGCTTTACACCTCCTTAGAAAGTTGTGTGTCCACTGCTTATTGCAGTGGACAGTTATAAGTCACTCTGATCTACAAACAGAAGAGATGATCCCACTTTACATGAGCTCACGTTTCCACATGTGACCTCTAACTTGGGACCCCGTCCCCACCATGTGTCCACTTTTGAAGTAAGACATCCCTCTCCCTCATAATGCAAGTTCCCACCCACCCTCTCCTCCTCCTGCGCCTTTACCAGCAGTCAGTCAACCTGATCTCAACAGCTACATGTAGCTAGTGACTACTATATCGAACAGTGCAAACTATATCCCATTAAAAAAAATCAGTCTCTAGAAATAAGGTAGCTTAATTGTACAGATACCTGAGTCAAGTATCAGAGAACCTGAGGTTATAAACATCTTGAAAGTATTCCCTGCAGTAAAATCAAGAGGCAGCTAATGGTCTATTTACAGTCCCCAAAGTAAAGATCTATCTGATCCAACATTACGCAGAAAAGGCCAGAAGAAGCTTTTTGTACCACATGGAATTAAAGGTTAAATGGTTACATAAAGCAAGATGGAGATGTGAGCCATGATGCAGCAAATTTTTATAAGAACAAAGGCACTGTCCAAAATCAACACTAGGAAAAAAAGGACAAGTAATAGCTATCGAACAGGCATAAATGAAGAAATTAGCTATTTTTAAAACTATTCCAAAACTCAGCCAACCTGAAAACTAGAATATTACAATGTACAGACAGCAAAGAGAAAGTGATGAACTAAAAAATAAAATGAACATCTAAAAAGTCATTCATGTTACACTGAGACCTTATCTCTTCATTTACTTCAATCCATTCCTGCTTTGGATATTATTTTAAAAATTAACGTACTGCCTTCCTATAGAGCACCAACCCAGGCAACCAGTGCTGTGAGGAGGACATGGATTTACTTCTAAATTATTATCCTATCTCCCTATGGAGGGCTACCATACAATATGCACATCTGACAAACTACTTACAGAGTTCAAATGTGAAGGTGCCACACGTAGCCTACAAGTATAAATCAAGAAATGTACTTAGGACACAGGGAATCAGAAGGCAGTTACTGGGAAATAAAACGAAAAAAATGCTTAATACCTAAGTAGAAGGGTTCTCTTTCTTTAAAACTACAATACATAGGACCTATTAGTACAAGGATTATCAAAGTGTAGTCCAGATACCCCTTAAGGGGAGCCTTGGGGTTCTGTGAGATGAAACTACTTTCACAGTACAGCTGAGAATTTATTTTTGCATTTTCATCTCTGTCACCATTATAAAACCTTTTCCAGAGACTGCAGCAATCTTTTTTATTTCATTATTAAATCATAGCTGTGTACATTAATGCGATCATGGGTCACCATACACTGGTTTTATAGACCGTTTGACACATTTTCATCACACTGGTTAACATAGCCTTCCTGGCATTCTCTTAGTTATTGTGTTAAGACATTTACATTCTACATTTACTAAGTTTCACATGTACCCTTGTAAGATGCACCGTAGGTGTAATCCCACCAATCACCCTCCCTCTGCCCAGCCACCCTCCCCTCCCTCTCCCTCTTCCCCATATTCTTAGGTTATAACTGGGTTATAGCTTTCATATGAAAGCCATAAATTAGTTTCATAGTAGGGCTGAGTACATTGGATACTTTTTCTTCCATTCTTGAGATACTTTACTAAGAATATGTTCCAGCTCCATCCATGTAAACATGAAAGAGGTAAAGTCTCCATCTTTCTTTAAGGCTGGCTGCAGCAATCTTAACACACTGACTAACACACTAGAAAAAAAAATTTCCTTGGGGCCACAGTGTTTTGTTATATTAGGACAAGACAGGTGAAGAGGTGTGAGTTATACGTGAGTCTCCAGGCTCTAAACCAGTGTAAGGTAAATACAAGCAGCCCCCAGGTTACAAAGGAGACAGTTTTGTAGGTTTGTTCTTAAGATGAATTTGTACCGAAGCTAGACTGTGTACATTTACCTATTACCTGTAACAGCATCCATTCTTAAGTGCTAGTCGTCCATCAGTCAGGTACTTGTAACTCGGACACTTAACAGCAATAGGCTCTGTTCCTAAGTGTGAGTTGTAAGTAAGCTGGATGTTTGTAACTTGAGGATTGTCCATATAACTCACATGGCAGTTAATGTGTTAAGCCAGATGCTTAAGAAATTGGCAGAAATGTCAAACAATGTCTATTTTCACCAAACTTTTTGTTTTGAAAAACATATTCTTGAATAGGTGTTTATGTTATTGTATAATAGGTTAATTTTTTAAGGTATATTCATAATTATTTTGCAATTATCAGTATTATAAAATAATTTAAAATTAATTTCTAGTAGGATAAATACCAACAGATAAAATCCACATGAACAAAAGCTCTCTGAGGTTCTCAATAACTTTTAAAAGTGAAAACTAAAGTTCGGGAGTTGTATTAAAAGCTGCATATAGAATTCTCCCCCTCTGTATAGTTTTACTTCTAAGAAGACATATATGTTAGCTTCTCAACTGAGAAGGCAAATATCCCATATACATACACACATGGAAAAGAGTGAGTCTTTTTATAGACATCTTCTGAGAAACACATTGTAAGGTGATTTCGTTGTTGTGTAGGGTGCTCTTGATGCAAAACTAGATGATGTACTACAAATAGATGATGTACTACATCTACAAATAGACTATATGGTCCAGCTTACTGCTCCTGGGCTATAAACCTGTACAGCACCTTGCCGTGCTGAATCTTACAGGCAACTGTAACACGATGGTTAAGTATCTGTATATCTAAACAGATCCAAACATAGAAAACGTATAGTATCAACACAGTATAAGAGAGAACTGGTGGTACAGGGCTGTACCACCAGTTATAACTGTATAGGGCTCTTACCATGACTGGAGCTTGCAGGATTAGAAGCTGCTCGGGTGGGACAGTGAGTAGTGAGTGAATGTGATGACCTAGAACAGTGGTTCTCAACCTTCCTAATGCTGCGACCCTTTAATACAGTTCCTCATGTTGTGGTGACCCCCAACCATAAAATTATTTTCGTTGCTACTTTATAACTGTAATTTTGCTGTTATGAATCATAATGTAAATATCTGATATGCAGGATGGTCTTAGGCGACCCTTGTGAAAGGGTCATTTGACCCCCAAAGGGGTCACAACCCACAGGTTGAGAACCGCTGACCCAGAACTTTACTGTACACTATTGTGGACTGCATAAACACTGCACACTTAGGCTATGCTAAGTAACAAAGATTTTTTTTTTTTTTTTTTTTGTAGATAGAGTCTCACTGTACCGCCCTCGGTAGAGTGCCGTGGTGTCACAGGGCTCACAGCAACCTCTAACTCTTGGGCTTATGTGATTCTCTTGCCTCAGCCTCCCGAGCAGCTGGGACTACAGGCGCCCGCCACAACGCCCGGCTATTTTTTTGTTGTTGCAGTTTGGCCGGGGCTGGGTTTGAACCTGCCACCCTCAGCATATGGGGCTGGCGCCCTACTCACTGAGCCACAGGCGCCTCCAACAAAGATATTTTTCTTTCACAATAAATTAACTAGCTTACTGTGACTTTCTTACTTGGTAAACATACACTTCTATAGCACTAGCAGTGTAGTGAGTTTGTTTACATCATCCTCACCACAAACACATGGGAAATGCACTGCCCAAGGACATGAAGATGCGTACAGCTTCACTGAGCAACGGGATTTTTCAGCTGTTATAATCCTAGAGGACAAACACTGTGTATGTTTCACTGAAACATCATTACGCCACTCATGACTGTATTCAATTTTAGTAGTTAAATACTCAAATACTTGAAGTTTGCTAAAACATTTTGCTAAATTTTGTGAACATTTGGGAAATGAGTTAATAATAATGAATACAATTTGTAATAAATAGCTTGTAATTAAAAGTATTCTATGACTTTTTCCTCGCTTAGCGATGGACGCAAACTCTTTGCGCTCTTTCCTTCCGCTGCTGCCCAACTCTCGGTATAACTGGCGCTATGGGTTTTGGAGACCTGAAAGGCTCCACCGGCCTCCAGGTGCTCAAAGATTACCTGGTGGACAAGAGCTACCTTGAGGGGTATGTTGGCAGTGTCTGAAGCAGTCTCTGGCTCCCTGCCCGCCAACTTGTGTCATGCCCTACGTTGGTATAATCACATCAAGTCTTATGAAAAGGAAAAGGCCAGCCTGCCAGGAGTGAAGAAAGCTTTGGGCAAGTCCAGCCCTGCTGATGTGGAAGACACTAGTAAAGATGATGACATTGATCTCTTTGGATCTGATGATGAAGAGGAAAGTGAAGAAGCAAAGAAACTAAGGGAAGAGCATCTTGCACAGTATGAATCAAAGAAAGCCAAAAAAACCTGCTCTTGTTGCCAAGTCTAGATGATGAGACAGATATGGCAAAATTAAGAGAAGTGTGTCAGAAGCATTCAAGCAGACGGCTTGGTCTGGGGATCCTCTACACTAGTTCCAGTGGGACATGGAATTAAAAAACTTCAAATAGTGTGTAGTTGAAGATGACAAAGTAGGAACTGATATGCAGGAGGAACGGATCACTGCTTTTGAGGATTATGTGCAGTCTATGGACGTGGCTGCTTTCAACAAGATCTAAGATCCATCTGCACTTAAATAAAAGTTTGAAAGATAAAAAAAAGTACTCTGTGAAACAAGTTTTTAGTAATTTCCTACTGACTGATCGAAAAAGTATATAAGGTATGGTGTGTGTATTAAGAAAAATTCAACAGGGCGGCGCCTGTGGCTCAAGGAGTAGGGCACTGGTCCCATATGCCAGAGGTGACGGGTTCAGACCCAGCCCTGGCCAAAAACCACGGAAAAGAAAAAAAAAAAAAAGAAAGAAAAATTCAACAGGACCAAAAGAATAGCAGTGACTTGATTTTCACATTACTGCCGGCATAAAAACTGCGAAAATTTCTTTAACTACAGCAAGACACTAAGTCCCCTTCCAAATGACGACATTCCTCACGGAAACTTACTCAGCAAAAATTACAATCTTAAATCATAAATAATGAAATAATGTGGTTCAATCACATTAGGTAGTACTGCAAATAGAGTATATTCAATTATCAACCACTACATAAATGCTGAAGAGTGTTTCCATACACAGAGAGAGTGGGGGAAAGAGATGGGGGAGGAGGGGGAAAAAGAATGATAGCTCAGAATCAAAGTCGAAAATTCATTTTCCTAATTTCAACTTGCCACAACAGACTTTTACAAACCATTTTTTCCATTTGCCATCATCTTAGTCAATTTTCACCCAGTACTAGTTTCTTTGGCTTATTTTGCTCATCAGTTCAAATTGCATCATGTACGAAGTTCTTCAAAGTTTGTGCCACCTTCCCCCAGAGCTGTAGCTACAGGCACTATCTGCCCCTACATCACTAGCTGGACCTCAGCTGACTCCTTAAAGCTGACTCCTAGCTGAAGGAATAAAAGCAGGTCAGCAAGGGAGAGAGGGGAGACGAAATAGAGAGGAAGAAAATTACATGACACTCCTTGCCCCAAATAAGATTTGAGAGCGACATTCCACCTCTCCAAGCACACCTTTCAGGGTTTAGAGAGAACAAATCCTTTGTGAATCTTAACACTTCCCTGCTATAAAGGTGCATTACATATCCTCATAAGTTATGAAGAAACTCAGTGCCTTTAAACTAGAGCTCTGAGCATTCATCATCAGGTCACCATTATAGAGCAGACATTTGCAAATTTCTCCCTACAAAATGCTTTGCTTTCTTAGTTTGGAAAACGTAACAGAGAAATGTCTATAAAACCAGGAGGACCATCTCATTAGGGGAAACCAACTTGATTTGAAGAAAGAAGGGGAATCATGACTATTTACAATGGATAATACAGCTGAAATGTTAATGGTACCCCCAAACAAGACTAACACTTTCTCCTCTCTCCATCTTATGTCTAAACCAGTTTATGCTGCATTTGTTTTATGCTTTCAGGACGTTTTGGGGGCTTTGTCTTCTAGGGATACTGATTAATGTAAATGACAATTCACAATTTAACACACACAAATCTTATTTTTGTTAAATCAAAGGACAAAGGGAAGGGAGAATGGATAGTTAAGTTGGTCAGTTTGAATGAATAGGAGGATCTTGTTTCAATTTTCTTTGCTTTTCTGGAGAATGAATACAGGGTGGACATAAAGCTCATATGCAATTTAAAATAGTTTAACACAGTAAACTGCACGTGAACTTTATGAACATCTGTATAAATAATGATAATTGTAAGTAAATTCCTGTGTGGCTTATAGAAGTCATTACGTTTTATCACCTATCTAAATAGCATTTAATTTTTTTTTTTTTTTTTGAGACAGAGCCTTAAGCTGTTGCCCTGGGTAGACTGCTGTGGCATCACAGCTCATAGCAACCTCCAACTCCTGGGCTCAAGCGATTCTCCTGGCTCCGCCTCCCAAGTAGCTGGGACCACGGGCGCTCGCCACACGCCTGGCTTTTTTTGGTTGCAGCCGTCATCGTTGTTTGGGGGGCCTAGGTTGGATTCGAACCCGCCAGCTCAGATGTATGTGGCTGGTGCCTTAGCCGCTTGAGCCAAAGGCGCCGAGCTAGCATTTAAATTTTTAAATATTCAGTACAGCCTTCATTTAAAAATCTTTCTTTTCACCTGTAAACTCAAATTTCATGGCACAAATGATATCACGTAGAAGGACAGTGACCAAGCAGTGATAAAAACACCATCAAGACAGGCAAAAAAACAATGTGGCACCACAGAAAAGATCTCTAATGTAATTACATTCTATGTAGTTACTTTCTCAGGGAATAGGCTGTACTTTTAATCACTACAACCAAGTTAATTATGCAGAACAAAGGACTTTTAGGATGTAAACAGGTCAAAATAAGTGTCTGATGACAAACTGACATTTTAAAGATGGATGTGAACATAATATAGCAAGGAGCATCCACTTCTCTTTTTTTTTTTTTATTAAATCATAGCTGTATACATTAATGCAATCATGGGGCACAATGTGCTGGTTTTATATACAACATAGCCTTCACGGCATTTTCTTAGTTACTGTGTTAAGACATTTATATCTACACCTAGTAAATTTCACATGTACCCTTGTAAGATGCACTGTAGGTATGCAGAATACAAATGTCTACATACAATAACTAAGAAAATGCCATGAAGGCTACGTTGAACAGTTTGATTAGAACATTTCAGATTGTATATGAAACCAGCACATTGTACCCCTTGATTGCACTAATGTACACAGCTATGATTTAACAATTAAAAAAAAAAAATAAAAAATAAAAAACGATGCACCATAGGTGTGCCACTTCCCTTTTTCTAGCATAAACCAGCAAGTTTTGTTTGGGACTCTGCCCTCCCCAACTCATTCCACTAGATCTGACAGTATGTGAAGCTTGTGCCCTGGACTGACTGAGTGACAGAGGCAGAGAGACCAACCGGAGCCACAGAGGCTCTCAGGAAGAAGACCTGCAGCACAGGGTAAAATACGCAAGGGAGGGCCACAGAACTGTTAATTTTTATTAATTTATTTTAATTTACTTATTATTTAATATTAACTTATTTTATTAAAAGGTTTTGAGGGCACAGAGAATTCAAATTGCAGCAAAAAAACAGGTTAAACACTGGGGAAAAAATCTATTAATTTTAATGCATGTGACATACTGGACTCAGAAGAGGTTGCTGAGACCCTTTCACTAAAGAAATTTAAAGGGTATAGAAAAATCAGGACCAATGACACCTAATCCTGCATCCCCAATCCCAACCTCCACTCACATATGGTGCACGTGAACCTCAAACTCAACAAACCCAAAACTGACCTCCATCACAATCCTATATTTCTGTAAAGATACAGGGGCCTTCTAGCAAGCCCCATAACCTTCCCAGAACCCAGACCCAACAGCAGGATACACTCCTCTCTCTGCACTAGACACCAAGCCCATGAGGCTTCAGGTCCTGGTGATGGCTTCAAAAGGCCCACAATGTCCTGTTTTCCCTAATTAGCACATTTGGTGGTGACACAAAGGGAAGCGTTGATAAACAATTTCTGGTGCTACTCTACAGCTAGCCGTGTGACCCTGGGCAAGACACGTAAAATCCTGATCTTGGTTTCATTACGTGTAAAGTAAAAAGACCAAATTATTTCTATATTCTTAACCTCCATGAGATTAACAGGATTTGTACCCACTTCCCTCTATCCCCAAAGCCACTCTCCAGGTGGGGCCACGTCTCAACTGGATTAACATACTCCCTTCCAGTGGATCTGTCCTGTCCTCAGTCTTGTATTTGCTCTTCACCCCAGAAACCATCTTTCTAGATTATTCACCTGCAGAAATCTGCTCAAGACTCCTGGGAAAATATCCAAATTCTTCCAGGCTGCCCCCAGGGCCGATATGATCAGACCCCAGCTTCCCTCTGTGGTTTGCCTTGCTGACTTTCAGTTCCTCACATGTTCCTCCATCCTCCAGCTCCCCAGCTCCCCCGCCTCTCAGAGCTCTTGATGCATACTCTGTCCACTTCTACCAGACAGACTACTACTAAGTCTCCAAGCAGTCTTTCCTCTTCCTCCAGCCTGACCTGGGTGTCCTTCCTGTTTCCCCCTTTAGCACACCTTCGCCACCCTGTCACGAGCCTCATCATTGTACTGTCGATACATGTTCATTTTGCTGGGGTCCTCCCTCAGACTCTCAGTCCTAGGTGGGTGGGGACTATCAGTCTTGTCCATGACCTGCAGTGCAGACTGGTGGTTGGTGCCCAAATTGTACACACGGTAGCGGGACTTAGCTGTACAGGGCCACCTAGAATCAAGATGAGATATTCCAGCCTCTTGTAACTTTGGTGACCACATTTTTAAGTTATAGCCAGTTGAGACATAAGCAAATCGTCTAGGGGCAGTTTCTGGGAATTTAGGAGAAAGCATCATTTGTGCTTCTACTTTCTCTCTTTGTCCAGTTTGCTGCCTGGGGGCCGAGGCTGCCACACTCCAAACTTGATGTACAATGAGCTAGAAGAAGCTTCAGGAGGGTCATACGAGCCCTGAACCACCCATCTAGCCTTTTGTAAGAGACACAAACTTCTACTTTGTTTTGGGGTCCCATTATGGCAGCCTATTATTTTGGCATCTCTATCACCTATAGCCAAACCTAACTACAACATACATACCCATATCTGCAGTACCAATAATTACCTGTTGCTCCAAGTATATACCTCATCTTTCCCATTGGATTATAATTTTTTTGCTGGTAAAAAGACTATAAGGTTTCTCTGTAGGATCCAATTATCAGAGGGTAAATGAGAAATGCCCAATAGTAAGTGGATGTGAGTGATTGATAAATGCTGACCAAGTGGCTACTGAAGCAGACAGGCTCTGTCCAACCTATACCATCTATTTTAAGGGGGGGGTCCACGTTGCTGCCAACCAAAATAAGTTTAAAAAGAGCACAAGTTCCCACTGTAATTTCATCGTGGAATAGTTGATTGCATATATACCATAGGTGACTATTCTTTCCTTGAGCACAATGCCACCAGGCTGGTCTACTGCTGGTGTACTCTACCTGAAAGCTCTACAAGGCAACACCCAGGTATGTGAGGCCCTTTAAAATAACAGCACATGTCTCCTATATGTCCGCACAAGTAGGATGTCTGTGATCTGAGGGCTGCTGTTGCTGATCTCTCTGAGCCCAGAAGCAGGTGAACCAGATTTCCAAAGTCCCCTCCCCAAGAGTGCTTCTCATTTGTGAAGCACTAAGAGTTCTCAGGCTATCGGGGAATACTCAGCTTCACCCAGCCATTAGCACAGATTACAGAACTGATTATTATCTGAAAGTGCGTAAGCAGTTAGAGAAACATTCATGCAAACAATTGCTGGATATCCATACTACATGCTAGTCAGTATGTATGTGGATCACTACAAAAGTTTTGAGACAGACTGTGTTATGGTCCATTATTTCACTTCCAAGAAACATAGCCAATAGCGTTCTTTCTGATTTACCTGCCCAGGTTTCAACACAGCTTATCAGTGTTACTCAGACTTCATTTGTTTGAGTCCGTGAAGATTTTAATGTTTCTTGATTTTTGTATATCTCAAAACTTTTCATAATGACTCACATACACAGAGATGAACATGCCAGACCTTATGCAAAGCACTGAATAGGTACCACGTCACTTAGTTTTTAGAAATCAAGAAAGGAAAGCACTGATCATTTTTGCTTTAGGAACAAGGAAACTGAGATACATACAAGATAGGTGTTGGGATCAAGGCCACATAGCCAGGAAGGGATGGGGACATCTAATTCAGCCAAAAACATCAAAGGTTAAGGTATGAGGGGTCAACTTAAGAAGAACAGAGCTTTTTCAGCAACTGTTTTGTTCTTGTGTTTTTTTCTTTTTTTGTAGGGAAACTGTTAAAACACAGCTTTTGCAGAGGACAGACAGGAACAGACAAGGAGTATTTGGGGGTGAAATTCTTGGTGTGTTCAAAGTGAAGGGTGTATTACATACAGGCAGGCAAGTGGTGGGACATGACACTAGATCAAGGACAGCCCTGAAAAGGAAGTAAATGAAGTTTTTAGGGTAGAGTACAATGATCTTACTATGTGAGAAGGCAAGGTGGGCAAGAGAGCAGAGCCCAGAACATGGGGGAGAGCGCAAGGAACCAGAGAGAAACTGTAGTCATCCAGGTAGGAACTGATGTGCTCTGAAGGCTAGGGCAATGGAGATGGGGGCAGCTGCAAGAGACTGGGAGGAACCTAAGTGGACAATACTTGGTCATGGCAGCTGAAGAAAGTAGGAAGGAACCCAGCTATTGCTTATGCTTGATGGCCCAGACAAATCGGTGGAGGTGGTGCTCCTGACCGTGTTGGCCCAGGAGAGGTATGTGAGCATCCAGGTGAATCAGCTGAAGAGAAGTTATGAGTCTGGAGTTCAAAATGGATTAGAAATAAACATCTGAGATGAACAATGGGTGGGTGCGTGGGTGGATATTTGAACCTATGGGCAAGTTGATCTATCACCTGGTGAAATTTGATATTCCAACAGTACTTTGCAACTATTTACCTAAATTTGGAATCTTGGGAGGCCCTTTAGAATGTGTCCCACTTCTCAGACTATAAACTCAGACCTGAATTCTGTACCAGGGGTTGATGAAAAACACCTACCAAACTGTCACTAGACATAGCAACTTTCATCAGCCAGCCCATTTCAAACCTTACTACTATTTGTAATGGAAATAGAAAGAAGCTGCTCTGAAAATGAAACCACCACAGTATTTACAGCATTCTCCTAGGGACACTGGAGGTCTTAGATACTGGGGAAGCTCCCACCTGTTTCATAGAGCAGCTACCTTCTTAGACGAAGCACATACTTGTAGAGAGAAGACAAATTCATGGCCAAGGCAGACAACAGACACCAAGATGGTATCAGGCCTCTAATGGTTCTTTTTTTTTTTTTTTTTTTTGAGACAGAGTCTCACCATGTCGCCCTGGGTAGAATGTTGTGGCGTCACACAGCAACCTCAAACTCTTGGGCTCAAGTGATTCTCTTGCCTACACAGCCTCCCAAGTAGTTGGAACTACAGGCACCTGCCACAACACCTGACTATTTTTATGCTGTAGTTGTCATTGTTGTTTGGCAGTCCCGGTGTATGTGGCCAGCGCCCTAGCCGCTTCAGCCGCCGAGCCTCTGGTTCTTTTAGAAGACTTGGCTAATGTTTCCCAACTACAAATAGCTGGGAGACAAATATCCAGAAAGCTGTTAAGCAGTATTTTCTGCCATGGGCAGCTATTTATAATTTTTATCTGCTTGCAGTTTCTTAACTGATATGATTACTTAAATAATCAAAATAAATTATCAGGTGAGGGAATTACCATTTGAGTTCTCCAAGCTAAGCTGTACAAAATACATAAAGGTAGTGTTATACCTTCAGCTGAAATTCAAAGAGGGTGGAGAAATATAACTAATAAAGATTAGTAATACAACCCCTCCAAAAGAAAATGTCTTAAAGAAAATGTCTTAAAAGATTCTAATTCAAACTGTGTACCATAAATAAGTCATATAACAGGAAAACACACTTCTTAGGGCCAGACTCAGTGGCTTACGCCTGTAATCCTAGCACTGTGGGAGACCGAGGCAGTTAGATTGCTGGAGCTCAGGAGTTCGCGACCAGCCTGAGCAAAGAAAGACCCCATCTCTACTAAAAATAGAAAAACTACATGAGCATTGTGATTGGCGCTACTGTAGTCCCAGCTACTCAGGAGGCTGAGGCAAGAAAATCACTTGAGCTCAAGAGTTTGAGGTTGCTTTAAGCTGTGACACCACAGCACTCTACTGGGGATGACAAACTGAGACTCTGTCTGAAGAAAAAAAAAAAAGCCCACACTTCTTTAAAAATTTAAATCTAAACACCCACGTTTTTAACTGTTGTTGGTGTGGGGGTAAATGAGTAGGAGAGGCAGAGTCAACAGTAAGTAAAAAAGAAAAAAACCCTCCTACAATGTGGCATTTAAAAAAGGCAAACACAATCTAGTAACCAGGTATTCATCTCTTCTATAGAGTATGTCTAAAGCCAATAGTTGTTTTATCACCTGTTCAGATTCCATGATAATATATAAGGTATACCGTGAATTTTGTGAGTCTCCTATTTTAGGTATGATGGTACTTAGAGCCACCATAATGATTTCAGACTAGAGATCTGCATCCAAAAGGAAAACTCAGTTCTGAAAGGGTCTAAGAATCCCAAGAGAACTGAAGGTGGTAGGAAACTTGCCTTTATCCCAAACACAGAAGCCCAGTACAGTGCCCCTTAATGCGGCCTATATTATAATAGGTATCATCAAAAATACAGTCACATACCGTATAGCAATGTTTCATTCATATATGGACCACATATATCACGGTGGTCCATAAGATTACAAGAGCTGAAAAATTCCTATCAGCTAGTGATGTCAAAATGCCGTCTACTGCGTGTCTGTGTTGCTGCTGGTATGAACAAACCTACTGCACTGCTGGTCATATAAAAGTACGGCACATACAATTATGAACAGCACATACTTGGTAATGAAGGACTACGTTACTGGTTTATGTATTTACTATACTATACTTTTGTATAGTATATTCCTTCTAATTATTAAAAATAAAATCTGTACAACAGCCTCCTCAAGCAGGTCTTTTAGGTGATATTCCACAGGAAGGCATTGGTACCACAGAAGATGACAGGTCCATATGCATGGCCTCCACCAATGGGACAAAACATGTGGAGGTAGAAGACAGTGAGTCTGAGGTTCTTGATCCTGTGTAGGCCTAGGCCAATGTGTGTGTTTCTGTCTTATTTTCTAGTTTAAAAGTTTAAAGAACATTTTAACATGAAAAAAGGACTGGGTGTGGTGGCTCACTCCTATACTCCTAGCACTCTGGGAGGCTGAGGTGGGTGGATTGCCTGAGCTCAAGAAATCTCACTCTGTTGCCTGCACTAGAGTACCATGGCATCAGCCTAGCTCATAGCAACTTCAAACTCCTGGACTCAAGCATTCTTCTTGCCTCAGTCTCCTGAGTAGCTGAGACTACAAGTGTATACCACCACCCCCAGCTAATTTTTTCTATTTAGTAGGGATGGGGTTTCACTCTTGCTCAGGCTGGTCTCAAACTCCTAACCTGAAGTGATCCTCCTGCTTTGGCTTCCCAGAGTGCTAGGATTACAGTGTGAGCCACCAAACACTGCCTTCTTTATCTAAAACCAAATGCAAAGATCACCATTTAGGTCTGACAGGCATACAGCATAGCAGGATGGTTAAGATCAGACCTTATAATGAGCCTGCCTGGGTTTGAAATCCTAGCTCTGAAGAGACTTTACTTTTCTCTACCTTATTCTTTTTTTTTTTTTTTTGAGACAGTCTCACTATGTTGTCCTCGGTAGAGTCCGAGGTGTCTCAGCCTCTCAAGTAGCTGGGACTACAGGCGCCCGCCACAATGCCTGGCTATCTTTTTTTTTTTTTTTTTTTGCTGTTGTTATTGTTGTTGTTTAGCAGGCCTGCGCTGGGTTCAAACCCACCAGCCCCCCTGGTGTACGTGGCTAGCGCCCTACCCACTGAGCATGGGAGCCAAGCCCTACCTTAGTTTCTTCATCTTTAAAAATGGGGTACCTACTTTGTGGGGTTTTGTGAAGCCAAAATGAATATTACGTGGAGTGCTTTAGAAAAGTGCCTAGTGGCTCAGCGCCCATAACACAGTGGTTACGGCACCAGCCTCATACAGCGAGGGTGGAGGATTTGAACACAGCCCAGGCAAGCTAAAAACAACAATGACAACTGTAACAAAAAATAGCCAAGCATTGTGGCGGGCGTCTGTAGTCCCAGCTACTTGGGAGGCTGAGGCAAGAAAATCACTTAAGCCCAAGAGTTTGAGGTTGCTGTGAGCTGTGATGCCACAGCACTCTACCCAGGGCGACATAGTGAGACATCTCACCAAAAAAAAAAAAAAGTGCCTGGTATGCAGTACTGAGCAACTATATTCAGAACCCACAGAACAGCCTCATTCTTTTTAAATTTGTAAAGTATTCCACTGCCCAGCTATAGTAGAATTTATTCTTTTAAAGGACATTTACTCTAACTCTCCCCATCTTTTGTCATTATAAATAATACTTCAGTGAGTATCTTGTTAAGACAGAGAAATTTTTTTACTATGCTAATAAAATTAATTCTGGGCCCCACCCAACTTTCATGCATTATACTGACAGTTCCAACACCTTAAGTAGGCACAGGTACTATCACCTCCAACTTCACATCCTGAAGTCCTGAAGAGGTGGAGTAAGTTACCTGCTGAATGAAGCCCACATAGCCTAAGTGGCAGAGTGCAAAGTCCACACAGGTGCATGGCTGTTAACTCCAAGTCTGCTAATGCAATCTGCTTCCTATTGCTTTCCTTACTTAAAAGCAGCACAGTAGACGCTCTTTGAAAAGCACCCGAGATGTATAACAGATAAATACTCAGAAGCTCCAAAAGAAGCCAAGTCAAATTTTCAGAGGTACTTATCAACTCACACACAAAGCTGACTGAGGTGTCAACAACTTCTGTGAATATTAAGTAATTTATTTCTTCTGCCAAAGACTGAAGCAGAAGTACCCAGAACACTATCCCTAGGGACATACACCACATATGCAAACTCCCAGGAAAGCAAATGAATGATTACTGAATTTGGTACCATGAGAACTATTCTTTGGGGAAGGAGAAATTCATAACCATCATTTTATCATAGCATTTGCTATGCCAAAACCAAAGGGAACAAGTACTCTGGGGTTCAGAAACGCAAATAAAATACAGACCTGAGTGGTCAATTCTCCATCAAGGTTTTAATTTAGTCTATTTAGTATGGGCCTACAAAAGATTAAATCTTAACAGGATGAAATTGCTGACCTGCAGAAAAGGAAGGGGCAAAAGTGGGACTTAATAGAGAGTAACCTATAACGAGCATGTGCTAACAGAAGGGCACTGACCTAGTATAACCACAGGATTAGAGTAAAAAAAATAAATCACAGGTGTATTTCAAGAAAATGGTTATTCTCCCCCATTAAACAAAGCATGACAGTATCGGCATTAGGAATCTTAAAAACAATTTTTTTCCTAAATCCCAGTAAGCAAGAAGATATCAAACAAAAGTCTAACTTAAGACATGAAGAATACTAAGCATACTCTTGCCTGAACAGTCACAAATGCACTTCACAAAGAACTGGCAGGGAATGAGGGAGGAGGGAGGGTGGGAATTTAGTCTTTCTAAAAACTCACCAAGTACAAAATTTTAAATCCAAGGGACTACACAATTCTAAAAATGAATGCCTATAAGTCAACTAAAAATGTTCCCATGGAGGAAACACGCCAGTAGGAGCCAAGAAGTTTGGTAATGATAATATTTTTATGGGTTAAAATTGGGGTGAAATGTGAGCATGGAAAGGGGTGAAGAGGTTCCTGTTACAAAAACTCAAAATTAAGGTCAGATTAGTTTCTTGAACAACTCTTGAACAATTTTGCTAGACCAGAACCTCTCCAGTAGGCATATTTTAATCTCTTAAAGAGAAAACCGGTAGCACTTTGTTTCTGCTGCTGCAATCTCTATCACTTATTTTGACATCTTGTATTTCTCAGACCTAAATGATCTCAATTTTCATTCTCTAGCCCTGGTCAAGCAGACACAAAGCGGGGGTGGAAGGGTGGGGGAGAAGCAAAAACAAAAATTAAAAAATGTTAATCTTTCATTTTAAAGAAAGAGACCAATGCCCACAGTTGATTTTCTTACAGTTCATGGCAAGTTAAGACAAGAAACCACAGCTGCCAGCCTCTCTCTATACACAAACGAGGCACTCTACAAACAACCATGACTTCACATCTTCTCAAATTACTTCAGTTTGAATAAACAGGCAAACATGCATATGTTTCCTATACTCTTGTAGCATGAGGCTATGTGTATGTTAACATCCATTCTGTGAGCTGAGGTAACCCAGAGGGTAGAAGCAGCCCAGAAGTCTTGGTTCCTACCCCTGGCTCTGCCTGTTGTTACTGGCAGTATGATCTTTAGCAATACTTTTCTTTTCCCACCAATGACACTTCGTTGAAAGGTGTGGGAAGTATCCCAATTTCTACTAAGTGGTCTTAAGATACCACTAATTATAAGCTAAATCTCTGCCCAGATGTTAAAATGAGAAAAACTGTGTCTAAGAATGCATGTAATATGCTTGAAATGTGTGTTTGGAGAAGAGAAACCCAAAATTGAAGAGGCTGGCCATGAAGAACCAGAACCTGAAGAAGGAATGGCTTGTCTGGATATCTATTTCCTCGGCTGTTAGGATATTTCCATCTGATCACAAAGCTTCCTCCATTCTCTGTGACACCATGTTTTTTCTTCCACTCGGCCCTATAATGGTCTTCTGTTAGTGGCCCTCGAATCCAGTTGGTTTCCAGGTCCTATACTGGACACAACCTCCTACAATTAGCTCTCTTCAGTTTGTACTCAGAGCTGTGGCTCCAGGTCAGGCTCCTGCCCTGCCCTGGCCCCCTGTAACAGCCTCTCGGCCTCTCCACATTGCCCCCTCCGTCCATGCCAATCCATCCCACACACTCTGGCAGCACGCACAGCGCACTCCTCCTTGTTCAAAAGCTTAGTGGCAATCTGTTACCAAACACCTCAGGAGAGGGAGCAGGTTAAAGGGTCGAGTCAACCTGAGCTGGAAGGCTTTGTGACTTTGGGCAAATGTCTAAATCTCCCTGAGCCCCCGATTCCTCACCTGAAAAATGGGAATGCTTTAGTTCCCATTAATAATAAAGGTAAGTCCTTGTGAAGTGATTAATGTGGGGTCTGGCAATAGTAATAGTTCAAATCAGTCAGCCATTGCTATTAAATCAATAACTTGTCTAACCTTTCCTTACACTTTTGTCCTCTCTACCAGCTTCCACCACTGTAGTACTTACCTTTTGCCCAATGATTCCACACTTGTTTACTCCCCAATTCCCTCTTGCCTAGAACACTCCCACTCCTGCCTATCAATGAAGACTCCTTTATGTAATGGAAAGCAAAACTCAAATGCTGATTCAATTCAACTTATTTTAACCCAATCACCTATTAGGTCCTTACAGTAGAAACTGCAGCTGACTTCCTGTGTTCATGCAGGCCCTCCCTGAAGGTACAGTAGGCAAATAGGTGAGGTGAGATTCCCCTCTGGTTTAAACCCTGGTTCTGGGAAGAGTCTTAGCTTATCAGATTTCCACTGTTCCAGTTATTGCTTCATGCAACCAAGGCCTAAGCCAAAACACCTTAAGGCTTTGGAAGGTGGAAGGAAGGAAAGTCTCCCTGTGTGCCTAAGGTGGCAGTTGCTGGCAGTCATCTTGCAAAGTCAGCTTAAGGATGCAAGTGGCATCTAAGAGACTTTGAACAAAGGGGGCAAAAGACCTTTCTCAGGACTTTTCAGGTCAGGCTTTTTCACTGCCCTGCCTGGCCAACTGTAGGAACCAGTAAGCCCATCTGAGTTGGGTTATCTGTTTGCCAGCCAATGATATGTCCAACATGGATAGTTCTGCCATAAAGCTTTCCCAGATAAAGGTAGCCAAGTACTAAAGAAATCTGTTTTTGACTCCCTTTTGGTCCAAAGTGTAGATTAAGTTTGGGCATACAAGGCTTAAAGAGCCAATTAAATCAGGAAGCCCTCCATGATCAGGAACTGTGTCACTACTCATCTTGGTAGTCAACCCCCTCCACCCATACACATTAAATATAGACTTGATAACTAACAAAATCAATGAATAAACAGAACAAATTAAGTATAGGATAGAGGGAAAGGAACAGATTGGAGAGATGACATCTTGTTAGTTTTGGATTCGTTTAAGATGAAACCTCTTAAGCACAAGGTAAGATTTTTAAGTTACAGAATAACAGAGCTACATAAATGGCACACAGGCCACTGGACCAAGAATGCTAGCAGTACAAAGGAGCAGGGATGTTGTAGAAGACAGAATTAAGTGACATCTCTAGGCCTTAGCTCTCAATTCTTCAAAAAGTGGGGATGAAACATCTCACAGGGATGTTGTAAGGATTACGTCTGGAAAGCAATCGTTAATAGGTACATGTTCACATCAATAGTACCTGAAATGGAATGCATATGTGAAAACACTTATTTATAGGTTAACTAATAAAAGGATTATCCCATTTGTAACAGAAGAGTTGGGGGGAGCATAGAGGAATAATAATAATAATAATAAAAAGACAAAATATTTTAAAGGAGAAGGATATGTCTGGGAAAGAAAAAGGCAAAACTATCTACTTGCACTCTCTACTATTTACTTAGGCACCAAAGTCATCCTATGGAAGGTAAATAGTTTTGCCTTAATTTATTTCAAGTTGGAAGTAAGACCCCAAGGATGGATGTTCACCTCTAGAAAAAGGCAGATAAGTATAAATTATGCTGACAGCAAAAAAAGGTGGTAGTAAAAAAAGATTTCTGCATACATAAAACATCTAAAAATTAAGGGCTCTAATCAAAAAGAAGCTCTCTTGGTATCAGAGAATGAGAAGAAACATTTATCAAACCACCACTTGACAGACCCAATGCTGAGCTCTTTTGTTGTATCATTTCTCGAAATCTGTAATAATTCTGCAACATGGAACCTCTATTACAGACAAGGAAATCAAATCAAGACAAGGAAAGTGTCTGCAGCACAAGATACTCTTCTTGAAAACTCTGACAATCAAATTTTAGTATGCTTTCTACTTTCACTTTTCAGCAAAGTTCTCTATCCTGTAAAATTACCCATCTGTAACCATCATTAACATTTTCCCTTTTGTCTTGTTAGAAATGGAAAGAGAAAGAAAAGTGCAAAAGGAGAAACAGAATAGAAAAAATTCATGGCAATGAGAAGTTCTCATCTAAGGAAAATGAGTAACATTTCTTTTTCAAGCGCAGAGCTTTCTTGGAGAATCCCAGGCAGTATCTGAGCTGCTGGGAAAATGTTCGTCTCCAGCCACAGATGGAAAGCTGAAGTTTTTGCCACGGCCATCTAACGCAAAGCCGCCTGTCTGCATCTGGTAGATTATCAAATACTGCTGGCTGAGACGTACAAGCAAAAAACAAGTGCAGGGCCGGGAGCGGTGGTTCACGCCTGTAACCCCAGCACCCTGGGAGGCTGAGGCGGGCGGATAGCTTGAGCTCAAGAGTTCGAGACCAGCCTGACCAAGAGACCTACCCCACCCCCACCCCATCCTTCGTCTCTGAAAGTACCGAACTTTTGGGCAAGTAAGTGCCTGTAGTCCCAGCGACTCGGGAGGCTGAGGCAAGAGGGTCACTTGAGCCCAAGAGTTTGAGGTTGCTGTGAATTATGACGCCACTGTCACTCTACCAAGGGTAACAAAGTGAGACTGTCTCAAAAAAAAAAAAAAAAAAGCGCAGAACAGGTTATCTGCCAAGTAGTTAGAAAACCAAGTTACAAAACCTAACAAGCAACATCAGCTCTTCCGTACAACCCTATAAAGCACTTCCTGCCACGGGTCCCGTTATTAAAAAAAAAAAAAAAAAAAAAAGGCTGCTCATCTCTCCCCCACAATTCCCCTCCGTAACCTCTCGGTTTCCCAACCAGCTAACGTCCAAACCCGACCTCCTCCCACTTTGCAAAACTCGGCTAAAGGCATTCTCCAAATGTGCAATCAAGGACCTTAACTCACAATCAGAGGAGAAGAAAACGCCAAGTCCAAATGCACGGAACAGTTGCAAGACCGCTCAAAAAGAACAACTCTTGCTCTAGGCACTACTTCCCCCATCGGAAGCGGGGGGTGGGGAGTCTTACTGGCGTGGAAACAGTGAAAGGGCACTTTTCCTTACAACTCCCAACGCCACATACAGTACAGCCACCCGGCCCAGGGCCGCTCCACATACATTACAGCCGCCCGGCCCAGGGCCGCTCCCGCACCGCGCGCCTCCCCAGCCGCCCGCCGCTCCCGCCTCTCCCGCCGCTCCTGCCTCTCCCGCGCCCAGACTCCGTGAAAGGGCCGCCCCGATCGCCCTCGAGTCCCCGCCCTCTCGACTACCCACCAGCCTCATCCTTCCCCGAGTAAGGAGGGCTTCAGTTATCTGGTTTCAATAAAAACCGAGTGGTCCCGGGTTAGCAAGCTTCCCTCCAAGGGGTAGAGGGAAGGTCTGAAGGTTAAAGGAAACAGGGAGAAGAGAAAGAAAAGGCCGGAAGGTCCTCTCTGTGTCCCCAACCCGCGCGCGACCCCACACAAGCTCTTCGAACTCACTCAGGTTTTGTTGCCCCCAAAGAAAGAGCGCTCTCAGAAGGCGCTCCCCCGGACCTGGCACCCACAAACGAGTTCGAGTTCATCCAGGCAGGGCGGAAGGACCTGGGCGCACAAACCCATCTCCGCTGCCCCCTGTCTGGTCGCAGGGTCGTGCCCCGGCAGCGCCTGTCAGAGTGCCAGGGTGCCCGCGTGTGGCTTCCACCCGCCGAACAGGTGCGACAGCATCACGGGGAAGTCTCAAGCCTCCCTACCCCAGCCTCGGCGGCCAGACGAGCCGTTCTGCCCGCCACGGCTTTCCTTGAGCCGGACGAGCCGGGCTGCCTCCCGGACCTGCCCAACCGGCAGCGCGGGCCGCGGAGGCAAGCTACTTGTCCGCGCCGGGTTCCAGACCTAACGGCAGTTCGCAGCCCGCGTCCCGGCCGCGCGCTCGCGCGGGTGTCATGGCCGAGCGGCGGCCCCAGGCGAAGTTTCCTAGAGCTCACGGCTTACCGCTTGGCCCGAGGGGTAGGAGCAGTTTTGAGGAGCGGCGGCGGCAGCAGTAGCAGCAGAAGTGCCCGTGGCCGGCCCGGCAGGGGAGGATGTAGGAGGGAGGCGCCGGTAGCAAGGAGCCGCCGCGATGGGAAGAGGAAGGCGCCGGGTATCTACAATCATAACGTGGGCTGACAGTGACGTCACAATGGCGCGGCCAACCAATCGGGGCCCGAGGGATGAATCAAGCGCTATGATGTCATGCAGCCCCGGAGCCAATCGCGGGACAATAGAACTTTCGTGATTGTAAATTCCAGAATCCGATGCAGTAGAGAGCAGTCGCTGGGGTTGGTCTCTTCTGGTTCACGTGTCTAGGGGCAATTTTTATCCCCTTTTTTCCTAATAAGCCTGCGTGGAACACAGAGCCTGCGCAATAGCAGCTGTGAAGTTCACGATGCTCTGAACTCTTGGTTCTTTTAATGCCAGGCGTGCGAGGATTCTGGAACCGCATTTGGGCGGCAGAAGCCTACTCTCAATCCAGTTCTTGAAAGGGTTAAATGCCAAGGAGACCACGTGAGCGAAGGTCTGCTTTTGAACAAGATAAAGCAAAAACAAAAAATCACTTATAACTGTTGTTATAACCATAACTCCCTTGCCATGGATTTACAGTGCGTTTGTTATTCTTAAAGATTTCTGATTCTTCTTTAGAGCTTTCTACTCTAGAAATTATTCTAAAGACCCGTACAAGGAGGAAAGATGATGGGGTGTCTCTTAAGACCTTTAGGACTAAGGGGGCTTGGGGCACAAACAGAAGATCCTTTATGCTTTTCATGGTTATTCGGATAATTTAAGGCCTTCATTAGCTAGATATCCTACTGCTTCCTTGTTTCACTCCCCAGAAATTTAGCCTTTCTTCTTTTATGCCCCTCTTGCCGTATTTCTACTCCTGTGTCCGCTGATCTAATAGCCACCATTTATTTTTATAGCTAAATTTGTTTTGTATCATTGAAATAACAATAATTATACAATGTAAATTTATAGATACATCAACTTATCAGTTAAACATGTTTTTATCAACTAAGAAAGATTTTCCAATTATGAATAGCCACCATTTAATTTAGGCAAATTTATTCATTTATATATTTACATTGTAATGTTTTTCATGTGCCAGCTATGTTCCAGGCATTGGGCCGTTGCAATAAAAATCCAGGTGTACAAATTATACAAGTAGATAATTTTGGGGGGGGGGGGGTTGGCCGGGACTGGGTTTGAACCCGCCACCTCCAGCTTATGGGGCCAGCGCTATATTCCTTTGAGCCACAGGCGTCGCCCACAAGTAGATAATTTTAACATACACAAATAATTGAGATTATTACAGTCAATTGCCATTCAGCTCCACAAACATTGACTTGATTTTGCCAGACACTATGTTAGGTATAGAAATAAAAACAAAACAACTTTAAGGACCCCCTCTGCCTGAAAATGACACAATCAGTAAACAACTACAGTGTAGTAAATGCTACAATGGAAATCAAAATAGGCAGATTTACTACGAACTTCAAAAAAAAAAACTTTTTTTTTTTTTGAGACTGGGTCCTACTCTGTCGTTCTGGGTAGACTGCCATGGCGGTATTGTCATGAAAGCTCATAGCAAACTGAAAGTCCTGAGTTCAAGGATCCTCGTCTCAGCCTCCTGAACAGCCCGGACTAATAGGCATGTGCCACCATGCCTGGCTAGTTTTTCTATTTTCAGTAGAGACAGAATCTCATTCTTTCTTAGGCTGGTCTAAACCTCCTGAACTCAAGGAATCCACCCACCTCAGCCTATCAGAGTGCTAGCTAGGATTACAAGCCTGAACCACCGCACTAGCCGGATTTACTAAGAACTTTAAAGCAGCATGTGAAAACCACACGCTGGTAGCATAGACAATTTTGGCAAGGTATCTTCTTTATTCTTCACTCTTCTGCCAGTAGCCCAAGGCCAGAGCTGATTCATCTCTCTCTCGTTCTATCTAAATTCTGTCTTTCCAGTTTTAAAAGTTTCAAATTTAACTCAAAATTCAAAAAAATCTCAATTTTTACACCACATGTAATTGTTCTTATTGTGCTTACCTATCAATAAAATGACAAAATGACAAAATATATGTTATGACAAAATATCTGCATTTATGAATATATGACAAAAATATCTGCTTTTATTTTTATAGGCATATAACTCTCAAGCTATCTGTTAAATATTAAATAATTTTTTTCCTCTCTTTAAGATAAAAATAAATAGAAAGTTTTACCATTATGGAAAACAATGTGGAGTTTCCTTTAAAAACTAATACTAGAACGACTATATGATCCAGCAATCCCAATGCTGGGTATCTATCCAAAGGATGGGAATTGTGTATATTGAAAACATATCTGCACTCCCATGTTCATTGCAGCACTGTTCATAATGGGCAAGGTATGAAATCAACCTAAGTATCCATGAACAAATGAATGGATAAACAAATTGTCATATATGTAATGGAATAATACAGAGCCATAAAAAAGAATGAAGTCCTGACCTTTGCAACAACATGAATAGAACTGGAGAACCTTATGTTAAGTGAAATAAGTCAAGCACAGAAATACAAATCTTGCATGTTCTCATTTGTGAGAGCTAAATACTAAATACTAACTTGACCTCACGAAGACGGAGAAGCAGAGGCTCAAATGGGTGACAGTGGGGGTGGACTCAAGTGGGAATGATAAGGAGTGCAAAAATATAGTTAGATAGAATGAGCAATATTTGATAGCACAACAAAATTACTACAATCAACAATAAGTTAGGGTGTACTTTAAAATAACTTGAAGAGTAGAATTCGAATGTTCCTTATACAGAGAAATGTTAAATGCCCAATAACCCTTATTTGTTTAATTCACATTGTATCAAAACATTACATGTACCTTATAAAGATATGTAACTACTATTTACCCATAATATTGAACATTAAAAAAATTTTAAATAAAAATAAAGTTGACCTATGTATCTTGGTCTCCTATAGCATTTCCATTCTGCCTTGTAGCTGTTTCCTGACTGTGTCATCTTGCTCAATCCATGGAGTGCACATACTCCATTTTATTTTATTTTATTTTATTTTATTTTATTTATTTATTTTTTGTGTGTAGAGACAGAGTCTCACTGTACCGCCCTCGGGTAGAGTGCCATGGCGTCACACGGCCCACAGCAACCTCTTAACTCTTGGGCTTACGCGATTCTCTTGCCTCAGCCTCCCGAGTAGCTGGGACTACAGGCGCCCGCCACAACGCCCGGCTATTTTTTGGTTGCAGTTTGGCCGGGGCTGGGTTTGAACCCGCCACCCTCGGCATATGGGGCTGGCGCCCTACTCACTGAGCCACAGGTGCCGCCTCACATACTCCATTTTAAAGATCACTGCTTTAGGTAGTAAATTCCACTGGAAGGGGAAACATGTTGAATTTTTGCTCATTATTTATCTGCAGGTCTTAGTATAGTCCATGGTATATAGAAAGAGCTCAATAAACATATTTTGGATGAGTAAATGAGTGAATTCTTGTTTTCCCTCACCATCACCATTAGCTCCCTGGTTGCTTTCATTTTCAGCTTTTTTTTTTTCTTTTGAGACAGAGCCTCAAGCTGTCACCCTGGGTAGAGTGCCATGGTGTCACAGCTCACAGCAACCTCCAATTCCTGGGCTTAAGCAATTCTCTTGCCTCAGCCTCCCAAGCAGCTAGGACTACAGGCACCTGCCACAACGCCTGGCTATTTTTTGGTTGTAGTTGTCATTGTCGTTTGGCAGGCACAGGCTGGATTCGAACCCGCCAGCTCTGGTGTATGTGACTGGTGCCTTAGCCGCTTGAGCTGCAGACGCCGAGCCTCAGCTCTGGACTTCTAACCATCAGTCAGATAGTCATGTCCCACAATTATTAACACCTCTCAAACACAAGCTCCTATTCTCATTCTTCCTCCAGCCAGAGGCAACTGGAGTTTCCAGTATATATATAGTATATATGTGATTTGTGGGGAGGAACTTTCCTCTACCCCAGCTAGTAATTTTACACTCTGTGGAGTGTGAACTAACTTGACCACAGTCTGAATTATTTCATATTTTGGCATCATTGCATTCATGAGTAAAGCTCCAAGAAAAATAGCAGAACTGAGAGGACTCCTCAACTTAATTGTGAATATTTTTTCCAAATGAAAACAATACCTAGGATTCTATGCCAAAGTTCAAGGAAAATGTTTCAGGTCCGAATCAGATTCCTGGTCAATTGTGTTCTGGGGACTGTGCTGAAGCCATCCATTCCTGCCCATTTAACCTACCTGCCCAGTGTGAACCCAGACAGAGAACAGTAACAAAACCCTCTAACTTTTACCTGTTTCTTTACAGCATCCACATGGTAGTGCCCCAGGAAATAGTTTGTTGAATTATAGTATCTTCATTAAATACATTACTATTTTCTTCCTTTTCCTCTTTCTTTTGTTTAAAGTTCTGGTAGCATTTTTCCCTTTGCTCTTAGTTTTCATCAGTGAGACTAAATCTCCTCCAACCACACAGCTCCAAGTGTATTAGAAGTTTGCCTCCTATTGCTTTTTTTTTTTTTGCAGTTTTTGGCTTGGTAGGGTTGAACCTGCCACCCCTAGTATATGGGGCCGGCACCCTACTCTTTGAGCCACAGGTGCCGCCCTCCTATTGTTTTTAAAAAAGAAAGTAATGTCCTGGGAAATTAGTTTTATTGTTATAGTAGCTGTAATTGAATTAAAAAATACAATCGGAAGTTTCATTAGAATGCAGTTCTAATTAGTGAAACTGTTGTTTCTTTAGGATGAATTCACATGTCATAAAGCAACCTGCCTTTTAAGATAAGAAGCCTATGTTTGCCTCTGGGCATTTCGAAATTGACTAAAATATAGGCCAAGTATCAGCTTTTTTTTTTTGTTGTTGTTGTTTTGCAGTTTTTGGCCAGGGCTGTGTTTGAACCCACCACCTCTGGTATTTGGGGTGGGCACCCTATTCCTTGAGCCACAGGCACCACTCCAAGTACCAGCTATTTTGTGCTAAGGATGGCACTATGCAGTCTCTTTTGGTTTCTACTTTTTTTTCTTTTTTCTCCCTGCAGTCTTACTTTTTCCCTTCTATTCCGTGTTTTCTGTTATCTTGCTGCCTGGAATTTCCCTTGGCCTGGCTTGTCTTTGTTGGAGGCAGACAGAGATTAAAGGAAGTTTCCTTTTCTCCTCAGACCTTGGAGTCCTTTCTGCACTTCCATTGTTACTTTGCTTCTTCTCTCCTTCATTACTGCTAAACGATTCTTCCTGCAGTTTCTCTGTCTGTCCTTTAGTGTTCATTTTGATAAATGTGAACTACTTGAGGGCACTGCCCAGGCCTAGTCTGCTGTGTTGTTTTCTGAATGGCTAGCAGAATTTCTAGCAAATAGTAGATTGTCATAAATATATGGTAAATGAACAAATTGTACTATTTCTGGATAATCTAGCCTTTTCCTCTCCACTTCCTTTTACTCACTTTAGTACTCTATCCAGCAGTGACTAGGCAAAGAAAGAGGTCTGCATCCTCAGTCTTTTTTATTCACATTTGTTTCCTATGTGGTAACCCCCCTTTGGTGCCTTTGAGTTTCACGCTGCTGACTCCCAAACGTATTTCTCCAGCCCACACTTTCCCCTGAATTCTAGACTTACATATTTAACTGCCTATTAATGACTTCTCTAAATGAGGTGTATTCATAAATAAGGTGTCTAAAAGGCATCTTAAACTAAGCATAGCCAAAACAGAACCCTTGATTTGCCCCCAAACCTGATCCTCTCACAATCTTCCCCAGATTTGCAAATAACAACTGTATTCATTCGTTTTCTCAGGCCAAACACCTAGGTTACACGTAGCGCTTCTTTTTCTCACCTCCTAAATCCAATGCATCAGTAAAACCCTACCACTTTAACTTCAAAATATATCCAGAATCTGTTTGCTTTTCACCATTTCTACTACAACTACCTGGTTTAAGTCATTATCAACTGATGCCCAGAATTTTGCACCAGCCTCCTAACTCGACCTCTACTTCTGCCTTTGCTTCCTACGTCTATTCCCAAACTAGCAGCCAAAGCGATCTTCTGAAAAACACAGACAAATTATGTCACATGTCTGCTCAGCATCATCTATCAACCTCTTATCCCACTGAGAGTAAAAGTCAAAATCTTTATAACTGCCTGTAAGATCCTTCATCATTTAGCACTTTGCCATTTCCTTGACCTTCTGAAGCTACTGTCTTCCACGGACAATCGGCTTTTTATTTCTCCATCAAACCAAGCACTAAAGTGCCTCAGGGCCTTTGCACTTACTGTTTTCTCCAAGCCTGGGTTAGCATAATCTAACCCAGAAATTTCTAAGGGTTATGCCCTTGCTTCATTCTGGTTATTTTCTCTGTGAGTTCTTTGCAACACCTCCCTCACTGCCTCTGACATTCTAAAACACTTTCCCTCTGCTTCGTGCTTCTCCTTAGCACTGTCCAAAATACTACAGATTTACTTTTTAGTATTTGATTGTGTCTCTCCATCCTCAACCTGAAGCTCATTGAGGGCACAGACTTTGTTCTGTTCACTGCTGTATCCCCAGCACTTAAAACACTGCCTGACACTTAGTAAGAGTTTAATAAATATGTATTGAATAAACAAATCAACAAATGGGTAAATGGAAAATTGAAATGCAAGCCAAAAAGATGTACCTACCTTTTACTAGGTACTACTTGGCCAAAAATTTAAGTTGAAGAGAAAGACCAACTATTCTAGTTTATTATCTATGGATATAATATTACTGTTTCTTATTATAGTAAATGTAATAAATTTCTCCTTCCACTATTCTGAAATTTTAAAATCTGAAGAGTTGGGGTGGCACCTGTGGCTCAGTGAGTAGGGCGCTGGCCCCATGTACCGAGGGCGATGGGTTCAAAACTGACCCTGGCCAAACTGTGTTGTGGCGGGCGCCTGTAGTCCCAGCTACTGGGAGGCTGAGGCAAGAGAATCACCTAAGCCCAGGTGTTGGAAGTTGCTGTGAGCTGTGATGCTAGGGCACTCTACCAAGGGCAATAAACTGAGACTCTGTCTCTTAAAAAGAAAAAATCTGAAGAGGTAAAATGCTCTAAAAGAATATTTAGCATTTTTTAAAGTTCTCTGGAGAAAGAAGACTGTAACTATGATGAGAAAGAAACATCCTCAAGTCTTAAATTCCTTTGAATTTGGGATGTCTTACTCTCTCTATAAATGCACGTTATCTTCACGATCAAGCACTTTCTCTTTAAATAGAAAGTGTTATATTTAATTCAATGATGAATCAAATTCAGTACCAATTTTTTGCCTTCTTTTTGCTTATAAATTTCAAAAGCCTTTCCCAATAAGTTCATTTTATCTTTTCAACATTATAATAGGACAAGAAAATTGAGCTACAGACGTGTTAGGTAACATACCCAGGGCTGCAAAGCCAGTTAGTGCAGAATTAAGATTTGAATTAAAGTCTCAGTTCTCAACTTCTCAAATGCTAAGATATGCTAAAGATAAGATTTTAAACCAGGACAGATTCTCAACATGTTTTTTCCCGTTTTGAAAGGATCAATTTTATAATTGATTTATCTCAGTCTATTACATATCAAGGAGCTAAATATTTCCAGGAGGTGAACAAAAGCGGACGATAACCAACCTTTTAGCTAAAATCCAGCTATTCACGATGGGCAAAGAATACCGGTATAGTCTGTATTGTTAAGGAGAATGTTATGGTTAACTAGTATGTTCTGAAAGTACTCTTAAGATTTTTGGAGCTGGTGATAAAATACAGAATATGCTTTGCCTTAATTCTATCATTTAGATTCAAATTCTCTAAAAGTTAATTATAAGTGACTTAATCATTCTAGGTCATGAAGTGGTTTTATTTATCTGTATAACATGTCATAAAAGGCCTTGCTTTTATGCACTTGCAGTATTAGACGTACTCTTACGTATCAAAAACTGGTAGCATTGGCCAGCCTCATGTCTATAGTCCCAGCAATTTGGGAGGCCACGGTGGGAGGGTCACTTGAGGCCAGAAGTTTAAGACCAGCCTGAGCAACATATCAAGACCCTCACTTCTACAAAAAATAAAATAAAAATAAAATTATATTGACCTGGTGGTACACACCTGTACTCCCAGCTACTTGGGAGGATGAGATGGGAGGATCACTTGAGCCCAGGAGTTTGAGGCTACAGTGAGTTATGATCACACCACTGCACTCGAGCCTGGGCATCTGAGTGAGACCCTGTCCTTAACAAAACAAAACAAAATAAAACAAAACAAAACAGGGGGCACATGTGGCTCAACGGAGTAGGGTGCCGGCCCCATATGCCGGAGGTAGTGGGTTCAAACCCAGCCCCAGCCAAAAACAAACAAAAAACCCAAAACATCTGGTAGTATAATTTCCAGAATGTGGCATCTTAAGACTCAAGTGAAATTTTACAAGTTTATATTACAGTTTATTTTTGAAACCTATTGCTTAGCTTTTGGTCTTGAAGCACATTGTTTTTTCAAATTCATACAGCCCTTTATGTTAGGTTCACTCTGTCAATTCCCTTTTGCATTTAAATAATGTTGTAGTATTGTTTTTTAATCTGAATGGTTAAATGACATGCTGCTTTCTATCAGGGGCATTTTAACAGAACGAACTAGTTTATGAAACTTTTAAGTTTTCTGACTAGATACCTTATGAGCATATAATTGGGACAATTTTAGACTGTTTAAAGTCTAGAAAATATAGTATGTTATTACTTTTGTGTCTTGTTGATGTATAAGATTAATCTAATGAGTCTTTTTTTTTTGAAACAGAATCTGGCACATTTACCCAAGCTAGAGTGCAGCAGTGTCATCATAGCTCACTATAACCTTAAAGTCCTGGGCTTAAGAGATTCTCCTGCCTCAGCCTCCTGAGTAACTGGGATTACAGGCATGTGCCACCATGCCCAGCTAATTTGTCTATTTTTTTTAGAGTCAGGATCTCAGTCATACCCAGGTTTATCTCAAACTCCTGGCCTTAAGCAATCCTCCTACCTTGGCCTCCTAAAATGCCAGGATTAAAGACATGCGTCTTTGGACCTGGCCTGTCCAAGACTATAGTCCAAAGACTATATCTGCATATAATCTTTTCATTTTTCTCTTCACCTCCTCCCACCTTCCTTGAATGTGACCTAGAACAAAATGTTTCTTTCTTCCTCTCCCCATGACCTGCTCTGTGCTGCAGGCTTTTGTTTTATCACTTATATTGATATTACAATTGTTTACTTATACTTCTGTTCCCAAGCCAAGGGCAGAGTATGTGTCATTCATCTTCAAACCTCTAGAGGGATATTATGCCAAGTACATAGTAGGCATTCAATAAATGTTTATTGAGTTAGTCTCTCAATAGACCATTTACTTTCCTTATGATAAAAGATAGCAAATAACATACAGTTAAGTTGTTTCAGGATATGCAAGAAAGAATTTTGGAGCCCCAAATTCATATAATCAGTTTATTATGCTTTGATGATGTAATTGGCAGCTTCTGACATGGCTCTGGATAGTGTCTGCCACTTGACATTCCGGCCCATGGGTTGGACCTAGTAATTGATCTTAAACAATCGAACATGGCAAAAATGATGAAATTTTACTTCCTACATTAGGTTAGGAAGTAAATTCTATCTCATTGGCATTCTTTTTTTTTTTTTTTGGTAGAGACAGAGTCTCACTTTATGGCCCTCGGTAGAGTGCCGTGGCCTCACACAGCTCACAGCAACCTCCAACTCCTGGGCTTAAGCGATTCTCTTGCCTCAGCCTCCCGAGTAGCTGGGACTACAGGCGCCCGCCACAACGCCCGGCTATTTTTTGGTTTTGCAGTTTGGCCGGGGCCGGGTTTGAACCCGCCACCCTCAGTATATGGGGCCGGCGCCCTACCAACTGAGCCACAGGCGCCGCCCTCTCATTGGCATTCTTTCACTAACTTCTTGGCTTGTATACTCTGATGAAGCAAGGGGCATTATTAGCCATGTCCATATGTCAATGAACTAGGCAGCTAGGTACTGAGGTTCTCAATTTAATAGTCCATGAAGAACTAAATCCTGTCACGGACCAAAAGAGTGCACAAGGAAGTTAATTCTTCCCTGGTAAAGTCTTGATATAACTACAGCCCAGCAGATACCTTGATTGTAGTCTATGAGAAACTTTGAAGCAGAGAACCCAGCTAAGCAAACAATGCCCCAATTCCTTATCTGTAGAAACTCTGAGACAAAAAATGTTGTTTCGAACATTGGGATATGGTAATTTGTTATGTGAGAGTTGATAACATCACTACTTCTACTTCTTTTTTTTCAGACAGGGTCTAGCTCTGTTGTCTGCTCTGCTGCCCACTTCTGTTGCCCCAGCTATATAGTACAGTGGCAGCATCATAGCTCACTGCAACCTCCAACTCCTGGACCCAAGGGATCCTCCTGTCTCAGCCTCCCAAGTAACAGGGACTATGGGCACCTGCCACCACACCCTGCTAATTTTTCTATTTTTTTTGTAGAGATGGGGGTTTCATTCTTGCTCAGGCTTGTCTCAAATTCTTGGCTTCAAATGATCCTCTCCTCTTGGCCTCCCAGAATACTAGGATTACAGACATGAGCCACTGTACCTGACTTTTTAAAAACAGAATTAGTTTTTTTTAAAAAAGTTTATTTACTTTACTTATCAAAACAGTTAAGGTATGCCTAGTGTTTGATAACTATGTCAATATCATAAGAATTTGCCTTTCCAAATGTGGTTTTCTCATATCATGAAAAAGAGTGACACATAGGGTTATAGATTGCCAAATTTCAATAGGAAGAGGTCAAGGCAAGCCACTTTGTACACAAGTTAAGCTGCTTCTTCATTGATTGAAGGACTTACTGATGAAGGACCTTCGTTCCCCAGCATCAGTAAACATTTTCTCAACTACGAGCTAGTCAAGTCCCTCAAATTTTCACCTTATTTATTTCTTTGAAATAAGGCCTTCAGCTTACTGATATAACGCTAACATTATAGGGGAGGATAATGCATTGTACTTTCATTCACTAATGAATAGTCCAAATTAGTTTATTGGATCAGCCAAGCAAGGAGTAACTAGACTCCGAAAGCCTGGAAAGTTGAGTTGTGGTTAAATAACCAAGAAAAATTTCCAAAGAGTGCGACTGCGAGTGCATAGGACAAGCATTAAAGGATAGAATTAATTTTAAAGAAACATTCATGAATGCTCTATTCTTCAATTTTTAAATTATAGTCAGCAGCTAGCAGGAAATCTGGATGTCAGTGGGTGCAAAGTACCTATTTACTATTTTGGGAGGAGCTAGTATGGGCCAGGAGTTGAGACAGTAAAACTACAATATATGGTAAAAAGTGACGTGCCTTAAGTGAAAAAAAGTGCTATGAGAATTCTGATGCTGGAGTGGAAGAGGTGGGAACCTTGAGACCAGGACCTCTACAAAGGCTAACTATCCTTCTCAGAACCGCTCACCTCCTCCCTTCTCAGGTCTCAACTTAGAAGTCATCTTTTTATTATAGATAGGTCTTTCCTATTGTCTTGGCTAAAATCGGTTCCTCCTCTTTTCATTTCTCCTTCCCCAGCCATAAGTTTACTTTATTCATAGCATTTTGCACAATCTGTTATTGTTTGCTTACTTACTTTCACACACACCCCCCACTTCCCTGTTAACCTTCAGGAAGGTAGAAACACTCTGGCCTTTTTCACTGGGGTGTGCGGGGCATAAAGTATGTGAGCAATAGGTATCTGCCGAATGACTGGATCGAAAATACAGAGTCAAAAAGGGGTACTGATGTAGGGACAGAAAGAAACTGGACGTCCAGACATGAATTCCTGCCTTAGCTCTTCCTCCGAAGAACCTCCCCACGACTTTTTACTTCCTGGAATGTGACATCTTTGCACATCGCGATCCCCGGGGCTGGACCCACAGGGGGCGTGGACGCTCTTTGTGACCCGACCTAGGGGCGGGCGCGGCTTCCCTTCGCGCCCTTCTATCCCCTCCCCCAGCCCAATCTGGACCTCAGCCCTTCCGGACCCCGAGAAGAGGGCAGAGGCGCACCGCACACCCGCACTGGGCCGCGGTACTGAAGGTGGTCCACCAGGCCTCTCCTCCACTCGCAGGCGTGGGGACCGTTAGCCGCCCGAAACGCAGGGCGGTGCTGCCGCCGCCCCCGCTCCTTCCGCGGCCCCGCCCCGCCCCGCTCCCCCGCCGCGGTCACCCCATTCATCCCGCGGCCGCACCCACCAATCGTCGCGCACCAAGGGCGCCGCATCTGGCGATGGGGCGGGGCCTCGCAAGGCGCGCGCACGCTCCTTCCCCTCCCCAAGCTCGCGCCCCGGCCGGGTCATTCCCGGGCACTGATCGCACCGCGTCCCCGCGCTGACCCTGCCGGGGGACCCGGGGTTGGGTGAAGGAGGCGCCGAGCAAGGGAAAGGAGAGCTGTGCGGCGGGAACCGCACCGCCCTGGATATCGGAGAGCGGCCGAGGCCTTGGAAGAATGGAAAGCGGCTTTGACTCCAGGCTGTCCCAGGCTGCTTGGGGCCAGAGCTCAGAGCATCCGACTGGGAGGAACTACGTGGTTGGGAGGAGAGGGGGAGGAAGCAAGAAAATGTGTCCCTCCTGGGCAGGGGGTCCAGCCTAAGCTTGGTGCTAGGGAAAGGCCTCTGGAGAGAATCCTTAAATCATCACGGCCATCTTTTGTAATCTGTGAAGTAGGCCTGCCTTGTAGACTGATAATGTTTGTGGCTGTCCACGAACGAGGATAGAACAAATAAAAGGCTGCTTCTGTTGTAGTTAAAAGTATATTTGATTTTTGTATCCTCTTAAATCATGTGATATTGAAAATGTTTCTCTTGATATATTTCACAAATGAGCTTTAAAAAATATTTTTAAAGATAAATTCCGTAAAGTCTCATTCTTTAAGAAGATAAGGAAACTGGCTTTGCTGTTGAAAAAAACCCTTAAAGGCACAGGAAACAGATCATAAACCACGCTACTGGATATTTTCACTTCTCATTTAGTCTTCCTAAGGAGTCTGTAGGAATAGATATATCACAGTTTTAGATATTGAAACAGGCCTGGTGATTCATCTGGCCAAGGTAACAGTTTTAAGTGACAAGGAGTGGGTCCTTTCCATACTTCTTCCCACAGATCATGAAGTTTCAATCCACAATAAATGGAAGGTGGGAAGGAACCTAATGCTTTTGGAGTCCTTAGCTAAGGGTGGTGCATTAGCCAAGTGCCAGCACCTCTCAGAGATGGGATGCCTTTCTTCATAACTCCAAGTACACATAGTTCTCATGCCAGAATTATGAAAGTGTAGGAGAATTCCTTGAGGCTCTGAAATGCCAGGTTACATATGCGTTGATATCTTTCATAACCCTAGCCTGAGCTAAAACAAAACCAAACCCATTTTGTTAAGTACTGCCAGCTAGGGTGTTGGAGGGCTGCCCAGGTCTTGTTCAGAGACTTCAGTCTTTGTGGCAATCAGAGTACAGAGCAGCTGGATTAAAGACAGAGTTAGTTAGGTCACAGAATACTTTTTTGGAGGGTAATTTGCAAACTATGATCAGACTTTTAACTCAGCCTGGTATAACAGGTTAGCCAAGTACATCTGCTCTGTGCTCCATGCTGTGGGGACATAAGGATGGAAGAGAAACCTTTTCTGCTGCTGGAAGACATTACAATCAGGGTAAGGTGTGTCCGTGAGCCAAGTTTATGAATAACTACTAACGGAAGGCAGAACATAAAGTGACAATAGAAAAGTACAAGGCAAGAATTATGGTGGTTATAAGAAGCTTTGACAGAACAGTTCAGGTCAAAATTCAGAGCAAATAAAGGAAGCCCTTTTAAGGCTCCACATTGAGGAGTCAAGATTTTTCTATGCGGGGGAGGGGGGGGACAGTGGGCTTTAAAAGGAAATGCTAATCTAATGTCCTTCAACAATCCTTTATTAGTTTTTCCATTGCATGTGACACAAAATCTCAAATCCTTTTTGTGGTACAAAGGCCCGTACCGTCTGGGTTCTGCCTGGCCTCACAGGGCACCACTCTCTATGCTTGTGTAACACTCTTCATCTCCTTGTTTCTCAGATGTGTGTTTCTCCCCCCAGGCCATTTACACATGCTGCCCCTGGTCACTCTATTGTGCTGCCTCCTTCTGTACCCCTTTGAACGAGCTAAGGAAATTTTGCCCCAAAATACGACTCCTTAGTATAAAGAATATTTCAAATTAAAGGCTATTCATGATCAGGAAGGATGATAGTGGCCTTCTCACTCTCTACATAAAACCTGAGTAACCTGATGGGGAATCAAAAAGGGGCTGCTGACTTCCTTATTAAATGCTAATGGCCCTCAAGGTCATTTGAAGCACAATACCTGTCTCTCAGGTTACTCTACAAATCAATCTGTTTCCACCCATTTACAAACATTTGCTGCACCTATACTTTCCATATTTTCTCTCCTCCCTTCCCAAAGGCATCTATGAAGGTCTCTGACCATCACTGTGACTTTGGGCAATCATTCCTGTGATCCCCCAATGTGCATGGTATTTGGAAATAAACCTTTCTCTTATTAATCTAACGTAATTGTGAATTGGTCTTTTCAGTGAACCAACCAAGGGAAAAGGGCAGGTTTTTTTGCTTCAAGTTGCTTCCTCTGAGAAGCTTCCCTTCTAAACAAGGTCCACTATCTCATCAGATCTTTACCTTTTCTCCCACATACTTATCAAAATTTGTAAATTATTGTTATTTGTGTGATTATCTCTTTTTTATCTGCTTGCCCATCACTACCCCTTTCCCCCATAGGGCTCATAACCATTTATAATATGTATTTATTTGTGCAATTATCTGTATTTATGCCCATTTACCCCATTCCCGTGGGGCTCCATGCAGACATGATTTTGTTACCATTATATCCAGTGTTTACAACAACGCTTGGCACATGGTTAGTGCTCAAAAAATATTCGACGAATTAATGTTGAGGATCGGGAGGTCTAGGACATACATTGGGGAGTAGTGGGAAACAGACTTAGCAAAGCAGAATGGGCCAGATTGTGAGGGGCTACACAGGCATTTCTGCTCAGTCAAGCAGACCTGAACTGCTTGTGCGCAAATCCCACATGTGGCCCATGTATGGCTACTGAGCCCTCGAAATGTAACTAGGGTGACTGAGAAACTGAAAATTTTAAATTTTATTTACTTTTCATTAAATTACATATTCTGAAGTATGTTTGGAACAACTTGGGTATGTGAATCTACTTTTGCGACTATAAATGTTACCAAATCTAAATTCAGATGAAATATATCTGGTGAAAATTTAGTCTCTGAATTGAGGAGTACTGAAAGTACACTAGATTTTGAGCTCTTATAGAAAAAAATGTAAAACATCTCATTTTTCCCCTATTGATTGCATGTTGAAAAGATAATATTTTGGATATATTGGGTTACTTAAAATATATTTTTAGAATTAATTTCAATTATTCTATGCGTATAAACAAAAGAATTGAAGGGAGGGACTCAAACAAATGATTGCACACCACTGTTCATAGCAGTATTATCCACAGAAGCCCAGATGTTCATCAACAGATGAATGGACACACAAAATAAGGTATAACCATAAATATAAAATGGAATAGTATTCAGCCTAAAAAGGGAATGAAGCTCTGATACATGCTACAACATGGATGAACTTTGAAAATCTTATGCTAAGTGAAATTAAGCCAGATGCAAAAGATCACATAATTGCATGATTCCCCTTATCTGAGGTGCTTAGAATAAGCAAATTCATGAAGGCAGAAAGTGTGATGGTTGCCAGGGGCTGGGTTGAGCAAGAAACGGGTGCAGAATTTCTCTTTGGGATGCTGATAAAGTTCTGGGACTGGATAGTGGTGATAGTTGCATAACAGGGTGAATAATTAATGCCACTAAACACTACACTTAAAAATGGTTAAAATGGTAGATTTTATGTCCGTTTTACCTCAAAAAATTTTTTAAATTTCGTTTTATTTCTTTAGTTTTACTTAAAAAATGTGGCTGCTAGAAATATTTAAATTACGTATGTGGCTTTCCACTGTGGGCCTGGTAGGTGGCCAGAAGAAGAAGGGTCATTCTGCCATTAGTAAGGTGGTGACCTAAGAACACACCATCAACATTCGTAAGCACATCTGTGGAGTGGGCTCCCAGAAACACGCCCCTCTGGCGCTCAGATCAGACATTTGCCACGAAGGAGTTGGGAATGAATATAATATCAGGCTCAACAAAGCGGCCTGGGCCAAAGGAATAAAGAATGTCCTAGACTGTATCCATGTGCAATTGTCTGAAAAATGTAACCAGGATGAAGATTTACCAAATAAACTCTATTCGTTGGTAACCTACACACCTGTCACCATCTTAAAAAATCTACAGATAGAAATTGTGAAACTATTCATTATAATTCAATTCTCTCCTCTCCTCTGCTTTCATTGCCTCTCCTTTCCTTTCTTTTCTTTTCAAGATGGGTTTCTCTATGTTGCCCACTGTGGTCTTGAACTCCTGACCTCAAATGATCCTCCCACCTCAATAGCCTCTGTGTAGCCGGGAGGACAACTGGTGTTGAGTATCCACACCTAGATTTCTCATTATATTTCTATTGGCATCCCTGGGTAAGACAATTTGAAACCCTGGGAGAGGATGACAGTTTCTATGATATCTGTAGCACCAAGAAGGCTGCTTGTGAAGAGGGTGAGAGGGTTGCAGTTAATGATGAACCCAAGAATTTAGGAGTTGGTAAAATAAGTCATGTATAAAAAGACATTTGAGGAAAAACTGGATGGGATGGGGAATTGCAGAGTAGAATTTTATCTGGAGGGGCTTTCCTTGTAGCTGAAATGGAAACCTTCTAGAGATAATGTTTTCTCTGCTGTAATGGGATAACTTGGCAATAAGCCCAGAGTGATGTTCCTTATTTGTTGTGGGATCAAATGAGTTAATATGTGTGAAAGGACTCACTAATCTGAGTGGAGAGGTAAAGTGTCAGATAAGGTTAATCAGAGGTACAAGATTTCTTTACATATTCCTAGGGGTTCTTCCCATCTGCTCTCCACTCTGCAGAGAAACTCTGGTTTTGGGTCTTTGGGTTGCCACTCCTCAGTGAGACGTATTTTATCTTTTACATAAAATAATTTGAGCCAGGTGCGGTGGCTCATGCCTGTAATCCTAGCACTGTGGGACACTAGGGTGGATTGCTTAGACTCAGGAGTTTGAGACCAGCTTGAACAAGAGTGAGACCCTGTGTCTATTAAAGATGAAAAAACTGAGCCAAGAGAATAACTTGATCCCAAGAGTTGGAGGTTGCTGTGACCTATGATGCCACGCTGCTGTACCCAGGGTGACAGAGTGAAACTCTGGCTCAAAAAAAAATAAATAAAATAAGATAAATTGAAAGATTGCCCATTATGTGTAGGAAACCATATAATTCAAGGGAAGGACAGTTTCATAGGCCGGGGCCCGCTCTGACTGCTGTTGCTCTTCTAAACTGCACCACCATTGACTGCTGTAGGAATGTTGTTCTTAGGTAATGATTGATTAACATTGTCCTGCTATTTGTGACATTGTCAACCACCCAGAAGCCAGACAAATACAAATGACCAAAATCTAGCATTGTGCCCAGGAATGTACTGCACAAGGTCCAGAAGGTGGCTGGACAACAATAGAGACAAATTTAATTTTTTTTCTTTTTTTTTTTTTGTGAGACAGACTCTTACCCTGTCCCCGTGAGTAGAATGTTGGGGTGTCGGCACTCTAGCTCACAGCAACCTCAAATTCTTGGGCTGAAGAGATCCTCTTGCCCCAGCTTCCCTAGTAGCTGGACTACAGGCACCCAACACAATGCCTGGCTATTTTTTTTCTTCTGTATTTTTGACAGAGGCCGGTCTTGCTTTTGTTCAAGGCTAGTCTGGAACTCCTAAGGTCAAGCAATCCATTCACCTCTGCCTCCCAGAGAGCTAGGATTACAGGTGTGAGCCACCTTGCCCAGCTGACAAATTTGGTTTTTTTAAACTCAGTCTGATGCTCAGGTGCCGATATGAGATATATGACCCAAGACTGTCACAGGGCTGATCTTGTAGGGTTTCAGGGGTTTGAGCCACACAGGACAGATGACCCTGGCCATATCACACCTTCACAGTTCTCCACACAGTTTAGGAAACAGTCCAGCTGTTTAGGCCTGTTCAGATTAAGAATGGCTGCTACCAAGCCTGGAACTCCAGGTCCCCCTGATCAGAATGACTTATCCTTTTCAGAATTAAAATTTCCCTTCATAGGCTGAAATCTGCTCTAACTCGGTGAATATAAGAATGAAAAACTTAAGTTCAGAGAATCTGAGTTTAATACTCTATAAAATAATGCTAGAGCATCTCTGCCCAAATTAAATCAGGAACATAAAATTGCCGAAAAGTTTGTACCCAATACGTTTTTTATTTATCTCAAGCTATCTATCTAGATATTTATGTTCGTTGCTGTTTTTCTTTTCTTCTTTTTTTTTTTTTAGAGACAGTCTCACTTTGTCGCTCTTGGTAGAGTGCTGTGGCGTCACAGCTCACAGCAACCTCCAGCTCTTGGGCTTAGGCGATTCTTTTGCCTCAGCCTCTGGAGTAGCTGGGACCGCAGGCACCTGCCACAACACCTGGCTTTTTTTGTTGTTGTTGTTGTTGCAGTTCGGCTGGGGCTGGGTTTGAACCTGCCACCCTCGGTATATGGGGCGGGTGCCCTACTCACTGAGCTACAGGCGCCACCCTGTTTATGGCTATTTTTCAATTGTAGCTGAGTTCTTTTAAAAAAGGTCATTATAAGGCCTAAGATTATGTCCCAGACTGAACATTCTTTCCATTTTCTTTTTGTTAGAGATTAGGGTCACGCTGTTTCCCCTGGTGCTATCATATCTCATAGCTCACTGTAAGCTCCAACTCCTAGGCTCAAGTGATCCTTCTGCCTTAGCCTCCTGAGTAGCTGGAACTACCTATAGGCATGTGCCGTGGTGCCCAGCTTTGGTCTGATTATTCTAATATTTATCAAAAGCCAGCTCCTGCACCCATCTTTTGACAGCATTGGTACTGGTCTAGGATGGGAGAAGTATATTTTTAATACTATCTCAATTCCTATATTGTATCCCTGGATGATTAAATAATATCTTTGATGGGGACTTGCCCTGTGGTTTCTACTGTGATGGCCTGATCATGGACAGGACTTTGCATTATGTTTCTAGATGACACAAGTGATTGACTTACTAGAGTAAATTGCTCCTTTTTGTCAGCCTGAGAAGAAATCTATTTCTGTGCTCTATGGCTAAGGCATTCCACAGGTGTATTTGTTCTTGACAAACTAGGAATTAGAGGTAGTTATCTGAAAAAAAGAGAAGATTCACTTTAGCCTGAATCTCTTAGTAACAGTTGTTTTCACTCAACCTGCTAATGACTCTAGCATCTGCCACTTCCTGCTTTAATAAGAAATATGAGCATTACATAGTTTCCTAGGGAAATGAATGAGGCACGGAGAAGACGTGCTCACCTCTTAAAAATGCTTTCATTGTCCAAGATTAACTATTAAGATTTGGCTCCAAACAGAAGACTATTACAAATGAGTATCTTGTCAATTGGCAAGCTTCTTCATTTGTTTGTTTTTCTTGTCTGTGATGCCAGGGAACGTATTTCAGCTGAAGGTAATAAGGGAGTAAAAGCTACCCAAACCTCTTACTCTAGGAACATCTTTGTCAGATGTCCAGATTTTTTCATCTGTTGGCCGGTTCTGGGAGAGTCACAATGATATCATGGACGTGGGTATAGTATCTGTACCCTAAATTGTCATGATGTGAACACTTCTCGTTTCTAAATCTGTGCTAGTAGTTGCTATAGTTGTCGGTTGTTTACTTTGACTTATTTATTTTTTGTTTTGTTTTTTCAATGGATGCATGTCAGTAATTTTTATTGCAACTAGAAAACAATACATCATAGAACTTTATGGTAGGTCTGGGGGGAAGTGTCGTTTACAATAAATGATGAAATAGTTTGTCTTTGGCAATGTGATTACTTAGGAAGAAAGTGAAATGCGAGTAGAGATGCTTCCCAAGCAACACGATCAGGCTTGGTTGATGGAGCCTGCCTCCACGTTGTTTCGTCGGGTGAACACTGTTCGTTTATTTTTTTAATGAGAGAGGTTAATGGTGGTTCTGTATTGTATGCTATCCCCTTCCTTGTCTATTAACAAATCTAAGCTATTTTCCTAAAGCCAGGTATTTATTCACTAATGTTACCAAGGTGCCGCATCAGGAGTACAAAGACAAGAGGGTACAACCCAGGCTGCTGGGAACTTTCACTGGGAAAGGTCAACAGCATGTTTAAGACAAGACAGAACCAGGGACCACAGAAGATTTTCTAACTTCTTCCTGTAGAGTTGAGGAAACCGAGGCCTAGCATCAAGGATTCCCCATTTGAGTTATTGCAAATAATCCCTGTGAGCTGGTGTCTGTGCTGGACTGCCAGCTGCATTGGGGCAGGGCATGGCTCCCCGCACTCCAGTGTCTCCAGTGTTCATGCACTGCCATTAGAGTGGGCCCCATTAAATGCATCTTGACCTCAGTTGTTTCCAAATGGAATATGCCTCATGATAGTTTTCTTTTCTTTCTTTCTTTTTTTTCTTTTTTTTGTAGAGACAGAGTCTCCCTCTATTGCCCTCAGTAGAGTGCCGTGGCATCACACAGCTCACAGCAACCTCCAACTCCTGGGCTTAGGTGATTCTCTTGCCTCAGCCTCCTGAGTAGCTGGGACTATAGGCACCTGCCACAACGCCCGGCTATTATTTTTTTGTTGTTGTGGTTTGGCTGGGGCCGGGTTTGAACCTGCCACCCTCGGTATATGGGGCCGGCGCCCTACTCAGCCAGCCACAGGCGCTGCCCCGTGATAGTTTTTTCTTTAATTGTCTAAATAATCTAAATAAATAGATATTTATTTAGTTTATTTTAATTAAACTAAATTATTTATTTAGATAATTTAATTAGATGTTAGATATTTATCTAGTTTCCACTGTGGAGGTATTTTTCGAACACTCAGGAAACCAGCAAACAAAACAAAAAAACTCCCGGCTCTTCCAGAGTCAAAACATGTAGTCTCTTTTTGCTTTCCAGGCAGTAGTCTACTATAGACAGGGGTAATGCTAAGATTGCCTCTACTTCTAGCTTTAGTTCTTCCGTACTCTTAATTGCTAAAGAGACAAATGCCTGTTCATAGCTAAAGAAGTTCCAGGTATGTTCCTTTTACCTCTTTCTGCCAATCTTGACTCTACAGAAGTCTGAGCTTCTTGTAGAATTTTTGAAATTGTAGGCAATGATGTAGGCAAAGACAGAGAGAAATGAAAATGTGTAAAATGTGGGGAGCTAGTGAATGACCCACATGGCCGGAGTGCAGGGCTGGTGAAGCTCTTAGGGAGAGGTGAGGCCAGAGAGTTTAGGTTGAGACCAGAGAAGAGGGCTTTGAAGAAGCCATTTAGATTTTGGGAAACTGAGAGTGTTTGAGGTTTTTGTGGAAGAAAACAGATTAGAATTTATGTGTATTTAGGAAGGTTACCACAGCTGTGGTGAGAAGGAGGCACCAAATGGGGCAAGACGAATTGGGAGACTCTGACACAGGCTATTATGAAATAACAGACCTGTCACAAGAACAGGAGAAATGGGAAGACACTCCGCAGAATTAGGAACGCTAGAACTTGGTGGCTGATGGTTTGAAAGAGAGAATTATTAAAGGTGACAGAGAGGTATCTGGGAGGTTGTTGGTGATGTTAGTCGTTACAGGTGTAGGCTTTGATTCATGGATGTGAGCGATGTAATAAAAGCAGTTCATTTTATACCATTTTATGCCGATTATCCAGGACAGCGTAATTCATATCACCTATAGCAAGCAATTAAATTCAACTCAACACCTCTTTCCAGTGTTCCTCCCACTTGCTAAGTGTTAGAAATTATTTCAAGGTGGGTTGGACAAATCCTGCCTTTAATGGTTTTTAACACTACAAAGGAAGTAAATACAAATTCAAGAATAATAAAACGTAAAATCTTGTATGATGTGAGAGGTATAGGAGGCATGGAGACCAGAAGAAGGAAAAGATTATAGTCCTTTAGGAGCAAGTAGTGATGAGTAGAACAGGACTGGATAGTAAAACATGTTTTTTTAAATTGAAGAATAATAGTTTTTTTCAAAACGAACTATGAAAATAATCAAATGCAGAAACATCTAATAAAGTTGAGTTAGTGTGCACCCAAGTGGAGTGGATAGACAATGAAAATCTCTGTGAAGGCAGGTGTGGTGGTTCACGCCTGTGATTCCAGCACTCTGGGAGGCCAAGGCTGGGGGATTGCCTGAGCTCAGGAGTTGGAGACCAGGCTGAACAAGAGTGAGACCATCTCTACTAAGAATAGAAAAACTAGGGAGGCTTTGTGGCAGCACCTGTAGTCCCTACTACTTAGGAGGCTGAGGCAAGGAGATCACTTGAGTCCACGAGTTTGAAGTTGCTGTGAGCTATGACTCCAGGGCACTCTACCGAGGGAAACAATGAGACTCTGTCTCAAAAGAAAAAAAATCTCAGTGAATTCCTTCTGAAGGGATGGCACAGATATATAAGTGAAAATCCATGCCTATAAACAGCTAAGAAAAAGAGACTGGCAAAGATGATTTGGGGTATTCCAACTTACAGTAGATGATAATTATAGACTTTTTATATAGAGAGATAATTATAGACTGTGCGGGCTTTGGCAGTCTCCTGATCCGCTTCTGAATGCTTTGACTGAAAGACCACAGTCTAGGCTCTTGGTGGGCTGCTCACTTTCCAGGGTAATGAGAGCAGCTTCTCATGAACCTTGGAAATACTTGGGCACACCTCTTTTGAAACTGTGGATTTTTCTGTACTACTCTCCTGAGGTTTTTTTTTTTTTTTTTTTTTTGATAAAAATAAATAAGCATTTTCTTCCAAACCATCAAGTAGTGAATTCTTCCAGTAAATAATGTGCCATAGCCAGATTGTACTGCAAACCGGTTGGTGTCTAACTTCTTAAGTGTGGAGTATAAGGGTTTGAACACAATAATTTTTTTTTTTTTTGTAGAGACAGAGTCTCACTGTACCGCCCTCGGGTAGAGTGCCGTGGTGCCACACGGCTCACAGCAACCTCTAACTCTTGGGCTTACGCGATTCTCTTGCCTCAGCCTCCCGAGCAGCTGGGACTATAGGTGCCCGCCACAACGCCCAGCTATTTTTTTGTTGCAGTTTGGCCGGGGCTGGGTTTGAACCCACCACCCTCGGCATATGGTGCCGGCGCCCTACTCACTGAGCCACAGGCGCCGCCCTGAACACAATAATTAAGAAAATGCCATGAAGGCTATGTTAACCAGTCGGTGAAAATATTTCAGACTGTATATGGAACCAGTACATTGTACCTCATGACTGCATTATTGTACACAGCTATGATTTAATAAAAAAAAAATATATGCAGAAGTATCTTTGCCAGTTGATACTTGGTTGAGTCCAGCATAGCATTTTTAAAAAATTTTTTCCTTAAAATATTCAGCCATTCAAAAAGAGTCAAAGACTTCAGCCTGAGTGTCAATATCACATCAGTTGATATTGTCTGTCAGACCAGAAAAGTAAGTTTCAGTCCATGTGCCTTCTCCTTCTCCCCTTTTCCTGATTCTTTTTATGGAGTTTCCCCCTTTTCTTTGCATAATAAATGGCTTCCTGTCTTCCAGCTGGGCAGTATTTTTTCACATTTCTAGAAGCCAAAGTTAGGGCCAGGTGCAGTGGCTCATGCCTGTAAGTCTTTCGGAGGCCAAGGTGAGAGGAACATTTGAGGCCAAGAGTTCAAGATCAGCATGGGCAGCATAACAAGACACCTATCTCTACAAAAAATAGAAAAATTAGACAGGTGTGGTGGTGCATACCTGTGGACCCAGGTAGTGGGAGGCTGAGTTGGGAGGATCTCATCTGAGTCCAGGAGTTTGAGGTTGCAGTGAGCTATCATAGTGCTCCAGCCTGGACAATGAAATGAGACTGCATTTCCAAAAAAAAAAAAAGGAGTACTGTCCATGATTCCTTGGCTTTTTTACTTTGTTGTAGGCAGTACACTTTGTTTTATTTTAGTGATTGTGAGGCTGTATTTCATAATTGCTGGATGGCTTCCAATGGCACATGGCTTATTAACTGCAGAGTGAGACAGATTAGAAGGTTCAGTTTTGTGTCCTCTTAATAAAGTTGACAAGTCATCATTTTCAATGTGAGCAAATGTGACGTCTCAGCATCTCTCAGCCAAAGCTTCTGCCCCAATCCAGATGGGATACTAGAGGTGGACTTAGGTAAGAATTCAAATCAGGTCTTTTTAGCAGAGTGTGTTGGAGTTAAGCATGCTTTTAAATATGCACTGACTACAGATATTTGCATTCAGAGTGTTTAGATTTAAAAATTCCTATGTTTTTTTCCCTTTTATAAAAGTATATAGATTATTGTAGAAAATTTTAAATACCAAAGCTTAAAGCAAATAACTCAAATTACCCACCATATTATGACTCACTGTTAATGTTTTATTATCTGTCTTTTTTCTTTTGTTTATAAATACACAATTTATACATATATATCTTAGTTTTTATACATATTATATAAGCATATATAGTTCTAGTTTTTCGCTTTAATTTTACTTAGCAAGTTTTGTGGGTTTTTTTTTTTTTTTTTATTATTGGGGATTCATTGAGGGTAAAATAAGCCAGGTTACACTGATTGCAATTGTTAGGCAAAGTCCCTCTTGCAATCATGTCTTGCCCCCATAAAGTGTGACACACACCAAGGCCCCACCCCCTCCCTCCAACCCTCTTTCTGCTTTTCCTCCCCCCATAACCTTAATTGTCATTAATTGTCCTCATATCAAAATTGAGTACATAGGATTCATGCTTCTCCATTCTTTTTTTTTTTTTTTTTATTGTTCGGGATTCATTGAGGGTACAATAAGCCAGGTTACACTGATTGCAATTGTTAGGTAAAGTCCGTCTTGCAATCATGTCTTGCCCCCATAAAGTGTGACACACACCAAGGCCCCACCCCCCTCCCTCATGCTTCTCCATTCTTGTGATGCTTTACTAAGAATAATGTCTTCCACTTCCATCCAGGTTAATATGAAGGATGTAAAGTCTCCATTTTTTTTTAATAGCTGAATAGTATTCCATGGTATACATATACCACAGCTTGTTAATCCATTCCTGGGTTGGTGGGCATTCAGGCTGTTTCCACATTTTGGCGATTGTAAATTGAGCTGCAATAAACAGTCTACTACAAGTGTCCTTATGATAAAAGGATTTTCTTCCTTCTGGGTAGATGCCCAGTAATGAGATTGCAGGATCAAATGGGAGGTCTAGCTTGAGTGCTTTGAGGTTTCTCCATACTTCCTTCCAGAAAGGTTGTACTAGTTTGCAGTCCCACCAGCAGTGTAAAAGTGTTCCCTTCTCTCCACATCCACACCAGCATCTGCAGTTTTGAGATTTTGTGATGTGGTCCATTCTCACTGGGGTTAGGTGATATCTCAGGGTTGTTTCGATTTGCATTTCTCTAACATATAGAGATGATGAACATTTTTTCATATGTTTGTTAGCAATTCGTCTGTCATCTTTAGAGAAGGTTCTATTCCTGTCTCTTGCCCATTGATGTATGGGACTGTTGGCTTTTTTCATGTAGATTAATTTGAGTTCTCTATAGATCCTAGTTATCAAACTTCTGTCTGACTGAAAATATGCAAATATGATTTCCCATTGTGTAGGTTGTCTCTTTGCTTTGGTTATTGTCTCCTTAGCTGTACAGAAGCTTTTCAGTTTAATGAAGTCTAATTTGTTTATTTTTGTTGTTGCAATTGCCATGGCAATCTTCTTCATGAAGTCTTTCCCCAGGCCAATATCTTCCAGTGTTTTTCCTATGCTTTCTTGGAGGATTTTTATTGTTTCATGCCTTAAATTTAAGTCCTTTATCCATCTTGAATCAATTTTTGTGAGTGGGGAAAGGTGTGGGTCCAGTTTTAGTCTTTTACATGTAGACATCCAGTTCTCCCAACACCATTTATTGAATAGGGAGTCTTTCCCCCCAAGGTTTGTTCTTGTTTGGTTTATCGAAGATTAGGTGGTTGTAAGATATTAGTTTCATTTCTTGGTTTTCAATTCAATTCCAAGTGTCTATGTCTATTTTTGTGCCAGTACCATGCTGTCTTGAGCACTATGGCTTTGTAGTACAGACTGAAATCTGGTATGCTGATGCCCCCAGCTTTATTTTTATTACTAAGAATTGCTTTAGCTATACAGGTTTTTTTCTGGTTCCATACAAAACGCAGAATCATTTTTCCAAATCTTGAAAGTATGATGTTGGTATTTTGATAGGAATGGCATTGAATAGGTAGATTGCTTTGGGAAGCATAGACATTTTAACATTGTTGATTCTTCCCATCCATGAGCATGGTATGTTCTTCCATTTGTTAATGTCCTCTGCTATTTCCTTTCTGAGGATTTCATAATTTTCTTTATAGAGGTCCTTCACCTCCTTCGTTAGGTATATTCCTAGGTATTTCATTTTCTTTGAAACTATGGTGAAGGGAGTCGTGTCCTTAATTAGCTTCTCATCTTGACTGTTGTTGGTGTACACAAAGGCTACTGACTCGTGGATATTGATTTTATATCCTGAAACATTACTGTATTTTTTGATGACTTCTAGGAGTCTTGTGGTTGAGTCTTTGGGGTTCTCTAAGTATAAGATCATGTCGTCAGCAAAGAGGGAGAGTTTGACCTCCTCTGCTACCATTTGGATTCCCTTTATTTCCTTGTCTTGCCTAATTGTATTGGCTAGAACTTCCAGCACTATGTTGAATAGTAAAGGTGACAGAGGACAATCTTGTCTGGTTCCAGTTCTAAGAGGAAAAGCTTTCAGTTTTACTCCATTCAGTAAAATATTAGCTGTGGGTTTGTCATAGATAGCTTCGATCAGTTTTAGAAATGTGCCACCTATGCCTATACTCTTCAGTGTTCTAATTAGAAAAGGATGCTGGATTTTATCAAATGCTTTTTCTGCATCTATTGAGAGGATCGTATGATCTTTATTTTTGCCTCTGTTAATATGGTGGATAACGTTTATGGACTTGCGTATGTTAAACCAGCCTTGCATCCCTGGGATGAAGCCTACTTGATCATGATGAATGACTTTTTTAATGATAAGCTGTAATCTATTGGCTAGGATTTTGTTGAGAATTTTTGCATCTATATTCATGAGTGAGATTGGTCTGAAATTCTCCTTTTTGTTTGGGTCTTTTCCTGGTTTTGGTATCAGGGTGATGTTTGCTTCATAGAATGTGTTGGGGAAGATTCCTTCTTCCTCAATTTTTTGGAATAATTTCTGCAGTACAGGAATAAGCTCTTCCTTGAAGGTTTGATAGAATTCTGGAGTGAAGCCATCTGGACCAGGGCATTTTTTGGTTGGAAGATTTTTTATTGTTTCTTTGATCTCAGTGCTTGAAATTGGTCTGTTCAGGAGGTCTATTTCTTCCTGGCTAAGTCTAGGGAGAGGGTGTGATTCCAAATATTGATCCATTTCCTTCACATTGTCAAATTTCTGGGCATAGAGTTTCTGGTAGTATTCACAGATGACCTCTTGTATCTCTGTGGGATCAGTTGTTATTTCCCCTTTATCATTTCTGATTGAGGTTACTAGAGATTTTACTTTTCTATTCCTCGTTAGTCTGGCCAATGGTTTATCTATTTTATTTATTTTTTCAAAAAACCAACTCCTTGATTCATTAATTTTCTGAATGATTCTTTTGTTTTCAATTTCATTGATCTCTGATTTGATTTTGGATATTTCTTTTCTTCTACTGAGTTTAGGCTTAGATTGTTCTTCTTTTTCCAATTCCGTAAGATGGCTTGTGAGATTGTCGATGTGCTCTCTTTCTGTTTTTCGAATGTAGGCATCTAAAGTGATAAATTTTCCTCTTTAAACTGCTTTTGCAGTATCCCACAGGTTTTGGTAGCTTGTGTCTTCATTGTTGTTATGCTCAAGGAAGTTGATGATTTCCTGTTTTATTTCTTCCTGCACCCATCTGTTATTCAACAGAAGATTGTTTAATTTCCATGCCTTTGTGTGGGGTCGAGCGTTTTTGTTAGAGTTGAGTTCCACTTTTACTGCCTTGTGGTCTGAGAAGATACAAGATAAAATTTCAATTCTTTTGATTCTGTTGATATTTGTTTTGTGTCCCAGGATATGATCAATTTTGGAGAATGTTCCATGGGGTGATGAGAAGAATGTATATTCTTTATCTTTGGGATGGAGTGTTCTATATGCATCTATCAAGCACAGTTGTTCTAGGGTCTCATTTAAATCTCTTATATCTTTGTTTAATTTCTGTTTAGAGGATCTGTCCAGCTCTGTAAGAGGAGTGTTAAAGTCTCCTGTTATTATGGTATTATCAGATATCATATTCTCAGACTGAGTAAGGTCTGTTTCAAGAATCTGGGAGCATTTCAATTGGGTGCATAAATATTTAGAATTGAAACATCTTCTTGTTGTATTTTTCCCTTGACCAATATAAAGTGACCATCTTTGTCTTTTTTGACTTTAGTTGCTTTAAATCCACATGTATCTGAAAATAAGATTGCAACTCCTCTTTTCTTCTGAATTCCGTTTGCCTGAAAAATTGTCTTCCAACACTTGACTCGGAGCTTTAATTTGTCTATTGAAGCCAGGTGTGTTTCTTGCAGACAGCAGATGGATGGCTTGTGTTTTTTAATCCAGTCAGCCAATCTATGTCTCTTCAGTGGGAAATTCAAGCCATTAACATTTATTGAGATAATTGATAAGTGTGGTAGTATTCTATTTGTCTTATTTGGTGAGAGTCCATTGCTTAGTTTTGTCTTTTGCATCAGTGTGGAGGTTAGGTTCTGTCCTTTAATATCTGAGTTCTTACTTTGCTGCTGATCCATTGTGATGGTCAGTGTGTAGAACAGGTTGAAGTATTTCCTGTAGAGCTGGTCTTGATGTGGCGAATTTCCTCAATGTTTGTATATCCATAAATGATTTGATTTCTCCATCAATTTTAAAGCTTAGCTTAGCAGGGTACAGAATTCTGGGTTGGAAGTTGTTCTGTTTAAGTAAATTAAAGGTAGATGACTATTGTCTTCTTGCTTGGAAAGTTTCATTAGAGAAGTCTGCGGTCACTCTCATGGATTTGCCCCTGTAGGTCAACTGGTGCTTACTCCTGGCAGTTTGCAGAATCTTTTCTTTTGTCTTGATTTTGGACAGGTTCATCACAATGTGTCTTGGAGAAGCTCGGTTAGAGTTGAGGTGACCTGGGGTCCGATATCCCTCTGAAAGCAGTGTTTCAGAATCTTTGGTGATATTTGGGAAATTTTCTTTTATAATATTCTCTAGTATGGCTTCCATTCCTCTGGGGCATTCTTCTTCCCCTTCTGGAATTCCTATAACTCGTATGTTGGAACGCTTCATAAAGTCCCATAATTCTGACAGTGAACATTCTGCTTTCTTTCTCTTCTTTTCTGCCTCTTTTACTATCTGAATTATCTCAAGAACTTTGTCTTCTACCTCTGAAATTCTTTCTTCTGCATGGTCTAACCTGTTGCTGATACTTTCCATTGCATCTTTAAGTTCCCTAATTGACTGTTTCAGTTCCTTCAGCTCTGCTATATCCTTTTTATATTCTTCATATCGTTCATCCCTTATTTGATTCTGTTTTTGGATTTCCTTTTGGTTATTTTCCACTTTATTAGCAGTTTCCTTTATTGTTTCCATCATTTCTTTCATTGTTTTCATCATGTGTATTCTAAATTCCCTTTCTGTCATCCCTAACATTTCTTTATAGGTGGAATCTTCTGCATTAGCTACCTCATGGTCCCTTGGCAGGGTTGTTTTGGACTGGTTCTTCATGTTGCCTGGAGTTTTCTGCTGATTCTTCCTCATGAGTGATTTCTTTTATCTGTTTCCTTGCCCTAATTTTCCTTTCACTTCCTCTTGCTCTTTAAGTTCTCATGCCTGTGGACTAAGGTTTCGATGGGTCATTTTGGTACAGGACCAGAAGGATGAGAAGGTTGAAGAGCAAGAAAGGGATGAAAGAAAGGAGGAACGAGCGAAAAGAAAAAAAAATAGAGAAAGGAGAGGGGGAGGGTAAAAGGAATATTGACAAAAAGAAGAGAGGCACAGAAAGAGGGAGACAGAGCAATATAGGTGTACAGTAGGGTACTTTGACACAACCTTAAAAAAAATTCACCTTCTAGGGGTACCCAGTTGGGTGGTTCCCTTGAGGTCAGCAGCTCTTTGCTAACCTGGTCAGACACAGTACCCCACCTCCACCAAGTAGAGAGGAAAGACAAAAATGCTATAAATCAAACCAAAACAAGCAAACAGAAAACTTTACGGGATAAAATTGGGTGAAAAACCAAATAATAGCAGTAGAAACACAAACAAAAATGAACTTCTAGTTATTGAAAAAGGCAGCAATGGGAAATTATAATTACACTAGAAAAATTGAGAAAGAAAAATCTGTACGGAAAAGGTTGAAATTAAAAAACAGAGCAACATCAACAACATCAAAATAAACAGAAAAACAACCAAACCAAAAAAACAGAAAAAAAAAAAACACAACCAAAAACAAAGCAGTATGTATATATTGTTGAATATTGTCTGGGCAACACATGGTCTTCTGGGGTATGAGTGTTAATCACAGTGCTGATACGACTGGAGGCTGCAGATTTCTCCAACCCCAGCAGGTGGACACCCTAAATCTCTCTTCAGCCCTCTCCAAAGGCACTTTGAACTTGTAAACTTGCTGAGTAGAAGCTTTCCCAGGAAAGTGCTTGTCACTGGAATCACTGCTGAAATGGCTATCCACTTACCCAGTGTGCCAAAACCGGTCTCACTCTGTCCCTGAGGGTTAGGGCTGTAAGGCGGCTCAGATCCTGCCCTTAGGCTACTCAGTCGCTGGGTTACCGCTCCTGCCCGAATCTTGCTCTGCGACCTTGAGGGTGGAGCTTGCCAGGGCAGATCACTCACAATGGCTCCCTGTAGCCCACAGCCAAACACTATTAGCTCCGTCTGGCTCAGCGGCTCAGACTGGGGCCCTAGACAACGGCCAAAGTCCTCTGCACTCTCACTCAGGCTCTCCCCAAGGCAGTTCAACTGAGTGCCAAGTGCAAAGACACCAAAACAGTTCACAGGTAAGGCCTTTCCAGTTTGCAGTCTCGCTGCTACTGAACTTACTTACAGTTGGTGGTGGGTTTAGACCGATTGAACACACGCAACCACTTGCTGGTTTTCCACTGGTTTAGTCCTCCTCTTGGGGTCCAGAAGTCTCTCGCTGACTCCCTGTATCCTCACAAGGATGATTATAGGCAGATCCCACCAGCCAGAGATGCCTGGAGTCCTATCTCCCCAGACTCACAGTGCCCAGATGCAAGGAAGCTGTTATTCGGCCACCATCTTGCTCTCTCTCTAAGTTTTGTGTTTTTTACTTTTGGACAACACACCATTTTGCACTCTGGTTATCTTTGGACTCACCTTGTTTCCCTCTGTTATATATTCACTAGAAACAAAACTTTTGTGTTGGGTCAGTGTGAGACTTTTGGCCACGTTTCATATATGAAATTCCCAGGAGAGGGAATTACGCCACTTTTCCCATACTAATCAGATTATTCTAATGAGTAAATTTTCATTTCAACAGCCTAATGTTGAAAGGTATGTGAGATAAGATAGAATGTAGCGATCCTAGTTTCTGCCAGGAACTGTGAGTTTTCTAAGACTCGGATCTGACATGGGGCCATTCCATTGAACATTATTCATACAATAGTCTGTGCCATTCCATTAAACATTATTCATACAATAGTCTGTGCCATCTTACAGATGGTTTTCTGAGAAGTTATTATTATTTGGTCAAATGCACAGAATCTCCAGTTGTCCCAGCCATATTTATATAACTCATGACCTCACAGTCTGTAGTGCTCATGGCTGGCTGCTGTTCACAGGTGGAGACTAATATATTCAGGAAGCTGGACATTAGGAGAGAGAAATCAGCCACCATCTCCTCCACATTTTTTCTTTTCCTAGAAGTTTGTACATGGAGCTCAGTCCTGGAACCTCAATTTTGTGATTTTGTTTCCGGAAACCATAACTAAGTGGGCACTGGGAAGGTTCTTATCAGGGTCAGCTGGCAAGAGAGAAATAACCTTTCTGAGCCTCATGATCTTGGTGGAATTCACTAAGCAAGGTGGGTCAACTTTCAAAGACAACTCTGAAAATTCAGAGATGACTCTATGTTTGTCTCAGTCTCTCAAAGGTAGAAGTTGGGCCTCACAGCAGGAGGTAAGCAGGGGGCAAGCAAGCAAAGCTTCTTTGGTCTTTACAGCCTCTGCCCATCGCTAGCATCACTTTCTGAGCTCCACCTCCTATCACAGCAGCAGCAGCATTATATTCTCATAAGAGTGTGAGCCCTGCTGTAAACAGCACATGAAAGGGACCTAGGTCACATGCTCCTTAGAGAATCTAATGCCCCCACCCACATCCATGGAAAACTGTCTTCCATGAAACCAGTCACTGCTCCCCAAAAGGTCAGGGATTGGTACCTAAAGAACAGCCTACTTAATGGAATCTGACTGTGATGTCAGGTACCACCTTGCCATATTCCTACCCCATGTTGGTTGAATTGCCAGTTGTACTACTATATAATTTCGTAGTTAGGCAGTAAAATTTGTGTTTAGAAAAAAATTTTTTTTTTGCTTAAGTCACTTTTGTTTGTGTAATCTTAGCTCCAAAGTACTTCAACTTCTGACAGAGGACAAGGCCGTAGAGAGCCTAGTAAATATTAATAATCTCTAAATTTGTAAACTTCCTAAGCCAGAACCCCCCAACTAAAGTTGTAACCTACTATTCCAGATATGGTTAACCAAAGTGGGCCGGCATACGCTTTTCAGTTTAGGAGCACCTACTGGTGCTCAGAGTCCTTTATCTTAACTTTAGAAGGTTCTGAAGATAACCTTCCATTAACAGTCCATTAATCAATAATAATCATAGCTAAATTGATGAACCCTGTCCAACACACTGGATACTACCGTGTCAACCACTTTGATGTGTTATCTTATTTCTTCTTTATCACAACCTTATAATGTAGTTAGAGTGATAATTCCCATTTGTAGACCACAGACAGGTTAGTGGCTTTTCCAGGGTTATGGGGCCAGTAAGGGCAGAGATGAAGTACGAACTCAGGTCTGCTTGGCTACAAACGCGTGCTAGTAGTATAAACTTGTGCTATTAGGCTCTAAACTTTGTGCATTACTCGTTAGTGATTAGCTCTTATATCTGGGCAAATCAAAGGCAAGGGCCCAGCTGCTAGGCTGTTTTACCACACTCAGGTTCACGGATGTCTTCATAAAGCAACATACGGTGAAGATGTAAAGTCTAGAGGCTGTGAGGCTTCTCCTGCTGTGATTCTTGTATCTTTCCCAATTCAGGATTCTGTAGGCACAAAAATTAAAAAAAAAAATTAAAAAACGTGTCTCTTAGGACCATTTAAATAATTTTAAAACACTATGACAATCCCACTTATGCTTAGTTTCTGAATAAAATGTTAGTAAATAGAATAAAGGACTACTATATTAAAATTTCAACAGGATTTGAAGTATTGGTAGATAGAATGGCCATTTCAACAGAGCAAGGTGTTTTTGCAGAAATGAAGATATCATTTTAAAATGGGATTAACGTTATATCATCTTCTATATGAATAAATGTAAAAGCCTATTGTGAGTCAGGAGTGGTGGTTTACAGTGTAATCCTAGCACTTTGGGAGCCCAAAGCAGGAAGATTGCTTCAGGCCAGAAATTCAAGATCAGACTGAGCAAGAGTGAGACTCCATCTCTACAAAAAAGTAGAAAAGTTAACAGGGTGTGGTGGGGCATGCTTGTAATCCCAGGTACTCGGGAGGCTGAGGTGGGAGGATTGCTTGAGGGTCTCCTGAGTTTGACATTGAATTTGAGGTTGCTATGATGATGCCACTGCACTCTAGCCTGGGTGACAGAGTGAGACCCTGTCTCAAAAAACAAAAACCAAAACCTTTAATACTTTCAAATAAAATTTACAAAATACATTAAAGTTGTAATACTGAAATCATGTTTGACTTCTGCAATTAAAAGAGGTGCTCAATGAGATTGGTATTCATCTTTTCTTATAGGTATATATTGAGTATTACAATTTTAATAGTGTTTTCCTTTCTTAACTGTGTATACATGTTTTTGGCACCCTCTTTAAATACAAAAGAAAACCAAAAATCCTATTATGATTACTTAATAAGTGGTAAAAGGGTATTTGACAAAATTCAACATTTATTTTTGATAAAATTTCTCATAGTAAAATGGAAACAAATTTATTCTTTACTTGACAAAATATGCATATTTTGAAATGCATACTACTATCATATTTAATAATCATACATATGAACACTAAATTTTAGGGTGGCACCTGTGGCTCAAAGGAGTAGGGCACTGGTCCCATATGCTGGAGGTGGTGGGTTCAAACCCAGCCCGGCCAGAAACTGCAAAAACAAACAAACAAACAAAACCCCCCACTAATTTTCCCTTGAAAATTAATTGAAAAAGATAATGTGGTATATGTACATCATGGAATATTATGCAGCCTTAAAGAAAGATGGAGACTTTACCTCTTTTATGTTTACGTGGATGGAGCTGGAACATATTCTTCTTAGTAAAGTATCTCAACAAGGGAAGAAAAAGTATCCAATGTACTCAGCCCTACTATGAAACTAATTTATGGCTTTCACATGAAAGCTATAACCCAGTTACAACCTAAGAATAGGGGGCAGGGGGAAAGGGAGGGGAGGGAGGGGGGAGGTGGGCAGAGGGAGGGGGGTTGGTGGGATTACACCAGCAGTGCATCCTACAAGGGTATATGTGAAACTTAGTAAATGTGGAATGTAAATGTCTTAGCACAATAACTAAGAAAATGCCAGGAAGGCTATGTTAACCAGTGTGATGAAAATGTGTCAAATGGTCTATGAAACTAGTGTATGGTGCCCCATGATCACATTAATGTACACAGCTATGATTTAATAAAAAAAAAAAAGAAAGTACATTTGGAGACACAACTATTTTTCCAAAATGATTATAAGAAATAAAGACTTTATCATTGCAAAAAAAAAAAAAAGATAATGATGTAATGTATATTACTTCACCCTATAGTAAACACAGTTCTGAAAATAGTACTCAAAGCTGTTAGATACAGGGCTTATCCTCTTGTATGTCACACAATAGAAACACAATTATTTATTGAATGAATTAATGACAGGCTGAAATAAGAGGTCTAAATTTTGAAATAGAGGACATGAAATTATCATTATTTGCTAATAATATAGTTTTATTCTAAGAGAATTAACTAAAAGGTGACCAGAAATACTAAAAGCAGTCATAACTGTGGCCAGGTTCAAAATTAATTTATAAAAATATAATCATAAAAAGTATAATGGAAGGATAGATCTCTTTTTTCTAACCATGATAATAAGGCATACATCTGTTCTATATGAAGACAGCCTTAAAATTCTTCTGGAGATGTTAAAGTGTGCAAACTCTGTCCTTTGCAATTGTCACAATGCCCGTTCTAAACCTACACATTAATAATATACTAATAGGAAATTTCAAAACCAACCAACTGATTAGTAAGTTTGATAGTACTCTGTGGTAATAGGGATTTGGAAACAGTGCGGTGCCCACTGGGGTAAAAGATTAATTATGTGAAAAATTTAAAGAGCAGTTTGGCAATACCTATCAAAATAAAATTGACCCTATATTTTCACTCTTAAAAATTTATCCTACAGATAATTCACAGTGTGCAAAGTTAATAGATATATGACTACATATGTATATTTATAAGAAAAGGTATGTATGTATAAGGGTTTTTATCATTGATTTCCTACTGAAATCCTCATACACACGTACATAGGACCTTTTCTTTTTTTTCTTTTTAAGTTTTTTCTCATTAAACTTTGTTTTAATGGGTTTCAAAATTCTGTGACAGATTTTTGGTCATGTAAAAAGTACTGATTTTAAAAACTAATAACTTAAAACTGCCACACAAAAAGAAACAAATGGTCCACAAAACATTTTCCTTTCCTTCTGAAGGTTTTACGATGCATTGTTATCATTAACCAGTCTTTTACTATTAAATCGAAATGGCCAATTGAAACAAACAGTTCTGAGAGTGTTCTGACTCTTCTTCCACCACTGATTAAGACTGGGGTGGCAGGTATTAGAGATAATGTTCATTTAGCCTTCTGAGCTTTCTGGGCAGACTTGGTGACTCTGCCAGCTCCAGCAGCCTTCTTGTCCACTGCTTTGATGACACCAACAGCAACTGTCTGTCTCATTTCACGAACAGCGAAACGACCCAGAGGCGGATAATCTGAGAAGCTCTCAACACATGAGTTTGCCAGGAACCATAACGACGATGGCGGTGTCACCAGATTTCAGGAATTTAGGGCCATCTTCCAGCTTCTTACTAGAGTGGCGGTCGATCTTTTCCTTTCGCTCAGCAAACTTGCAGGCAATGTGAGCTGAGTGACAATCCAGTACAGGAGCGTAGCCAGCACTAATTTGGCCTGGATGGTTCAGGATAATCACCTGAGCAGTGAAGCCAGCTGCTTCATCGGGTCATTTTTGCTATCACCAGCAACATTGCCATGACGAACATCTTTGACAGACACATTCTTGACGTTGAAGCTCACGTTGTCTCCTGGAAGAGCTTCATTCAAAGCTTCATGGTGCATTTCAATAGACTTTACTTCAGTTGTAACATTAACTGGAGCGAAGGTGACCACCATGCCAGGTTTGAGAACACCAGTCTCCACTTGGCCCACAGGGACAGTACCAATACCACCAATTTTGTAGACATCCTGCAGAGGCAGATGCAAGGGCTTGTCAGTTGGACGAGATGGTAGCAGAATGCAATCCAGAGCTTCAAGCAGTGTGGTTCCACTGGCATTGCCATCCTTCCAGGTGACTTTCCATCCCTTGAACCAAGGCATGTTTGCACTTGGCTCCAACATGTTGTCACCATTCCAACCAGAAATTGGCATGAATGCTACTGTGTCAGGGTCGTAGCCAATTTTCTTAATGTAAATGCTGACTTCTTTAACGATTTCCTCATACCTTTTCTGGCTGTAGGGCGGCTCAGTGGAATCCATCTTGTTAACACCAACAATTATTTGTTTCAAACCCAGAGTGTAAGCCAGAAGGGCATGTTCACGTGTCTGCCCATTCTTTGAGATACCAGCTTCAAATTCACCAACACCAGCAGCAACAATCAAGACAGCACAGTCAGCCTGAGATGTGCCTGTGATCATGTTTTTGATAAAGTCTCTATGTCCTGGGGCATCAATGATAGTCACATAGTATCTTCTGGTCTCAAATTTCCACACGGAGATATCAGTGATGATACCACGCTCATGTCCAGCCAGCGGTTTATCCAAGAACCAGATGTACTTGAAGGAGCCCTTTCCCATCTCAGCAGCCTCCTTCTCAAATTTTTCAATGGTTCTCTTGTCAATGCCACCACATTTGTAGAACACCCATGGCCAGTAGTCATGGACTTGCCCGAATCTACGTGTCCAATGACGATGATGTTGATGAGTCTTTTTCTTCCCATTTTGGATCGTACGGGCAGTTTTCACACCTGTGTTCTGGCGGCAAACCCGTTGCGGAAAGAAAAACACATACGACCTTTTCATTCCTAAGTGTTCTCCCTAAAAAAACTAACTTATAGGGCAGTTATTTTATTTCAAAAGAGAATTGTTTTCCCCTTTTTCTTTCTTTCTTTTTTTTTTTTAAGATAGAGTCTTGCTATGTTGCCCAGGCTGTAGCGCGGTGGCTGTTCACAGGCACAATTATTGCATACTGCAATCTTAAACTACTGAGCTCAGTGGATCCTCCTGTCTCATTCTCCCAAATACCTGGGACTACAAGTGTGTGCCACAGAGCACGGCTATTTCTTCTTTTAAAGTATGTCTGTGCCCAGGTTTTCTAGAACGCAGAGTTTGAGGCAGGAAGAAAGTGCTGATACTTTATTTGGAATGTGCAAGTCCAGGAATTTGAAAGTGAGGAAGGAAGAGAAAGAAGGTGTGGAAAATTCTGAGAGGATGTAATGGATCCTCTCTGGCTGCAGTTTCACAACCAGAAGCAGAGCCTCGGCAGGCGGCTGAGGCAGCACTTGTCCCCAGGGTGCAGGATTTCTGTGGAGGAGTTAGACGAAGAACTGCATCTCTGACTACGCCTCAGAAGAGAGTCAGGAATTTCTCCCAAACTTCTGAGAACTTTTGAAATCAAGAGCATTTTCTTTTCAGTGGCCCCTCATCTCTCATCAGTCAAGGTTTACCCCAGCAGGACTCCCCACACTTCTGTGTCATTTGGTTCTTCAGTGGCTCCTACCCCAGAGTGTGGGGCTTCAAGTGGAGGCTAACCTGGGTTTCAACCTACAGGACAGAAGAAGGAGGCCACTGAGGGTCTCTGAGAAGGCACACGGACTCCGTCTCCAGGGCAGACTAGAAGAATACACGTGCCTTGGGCATACACCTGCTGCTCCTGATAGCAGCAGCCACCCTGGTCAATCTCAGAAATGGCTCTATCGTTGAAGGGTGTGGAGAAATAATCTCTTAATCTAGAAATCAGAGGGGAAGGCAGATCAGTTGGTAGTAGTCAGCTTCAGGGGAGGCTGGCCAGCATGCAGCTAGTGAGCTGGTCTCTTCTCATTTGCCCAGCATGTCAGGTAACTCTGCTGGCTGCAGAAACCCTGGAATTGCAGGCAGTTGTTTGCAGCCTTGTTTGCAATAGCAAAAAGATGAAAACAATCTGGTTTTGTTTGTTTGTTTTTGAGACAGGGTCTTGTTTTATTGTCTAGGGTAGATTGCAGGTAGTGAGCATTCCTCTTGCCTGAGCCTCCTAAGTAGCCGTGACTACTGTGCCAGGCTAATCTTTATTTATTTTTTTTGTAGGGATGGCATCTTGGTATGTTGCTCATGCTGGTCTCCAACTCCTGACCTCAAGCAATCTTTCTGCCTCAGCCTCTCAAAGTGCTAGGCGTGAGCCACCTTGCCTGGCCCTGAAACAATCGGTTTAAATAAATTATAGAGTATCCCAACAAGAAAATCCTACCTACTGGTTGGAAAGGAGTGACATATCTACTATATATGCTGACATAGAAATATAGTTAAGTCTTTTTACAATGAATTTTTAAAAACCAGATAACGTAATGGTATATGTGTTATGATTCTACTTGTGTATGTGTAAAGATAATATTATACATACTTGTACGTGCCTTAAAAAATTCTCTAAGGGTTCAGAAAAACCTGTTGAAAGACATGTTTAGTGTAAAAGATCTGAGGAAAGAAACTAGCACGTAAAGGTAGGGAGAGCATTACTTTTTTTGAGACAGAGTCTTACTATGTCGCCCTCGGTCTAGTGCCGTGGTGTCATAGCGCACAGCAACCTCTTGGGCTCAAGCAATTCTCTTGCCTCAGCCTCCCAAGTAGCTGGGACGATAGGCGCCTGCCACAATGTCTGGCTATTTTTTGTTGCAGTTGTCGTTTTTGTTTAGCAGGCCCGGGCTGAGTTTGAACCCGCCAGCCTCAGTGTATGTGGCCGATGCCGTAACCACTGTGCTACAGGTGCTGAGCCAGGAGGGTGTTACTTTTTATGTTATGCATATGTATACTGTTTGAATTATTTATAAGGCATACATTTTAAAATGAAAATGAAAAGTAAAATGGAAAGGTATAAGATACAAATGGTTAAACATACTTTCAAAAGAGTAAAGAGGAAAATAAAATTCACCTGTGATTCTACCAACAAGAGACAACCTCAGTTAATATTTCACAATGTTCTCCCAAGAAGACTCACATATGGCCAACAGCTATATGAAAACACGGTCAACATTGATAATCATTAGGGAAAGGCAAGTCCAAACCATAATGAGATATTACTTATTATTTATTAGGGCAACTTTTCAAAAAACAAAAGATAGCAAATGTTGGTGAGATCGTGGGGAAATTGGAACTCCTGTGCAATACTGGTATGAATTGTGAAATGGTTCAGTCACTGTGGAAAAGAAGAGGGAGGTTTGTTTGTGGAAAAACCAACTCAAACTGTGCTTTTCCTCTGTTCTCACATCACACCAATTAATACAGAAGACTTCTGTGATCAATGTGTGTGGGGTTTTCTCTATGCACCAAGCAAGCAATCAGTTCTGCAATGATAGCAGTTGGGTGCCCTCCAATTCAGTTCTGACACAATCTACCCAGAGATAGCTTCGGATCGTATAGGTTGAGGGCTCAGTTCTGTATGACTCCACCCCTTCAGATACTATTTGAAAATCCAGGCCCCCAGAATTTCTGACTGGCCGGCTTCAAGCTGGGATTCCCATAACCTCCTCTCTGGGCTCAATTAATTTGCTACAGAGGTTCACAGAACTCCGGGAAACACTTACTTACATTTACCAGTTTCTTACAAAGGATATTACAAAGAACATAGATAAAGAGGTGCATAGGGGCTTCCATGCTCTGGGGGTACCACCCTCCAGAGCCTCCACCCGGTCCTCTTAAGCTCTGAATGGAGACTTTATTGAATGGGCATGACTGAAGCGTGGTCCACTGTGTAGAAATGTGATTGGACAAAAAGAGCATGATGTGATCTTAACAGACTGAGCAGGAAAACCCAGCAAGGATTGTCCATTCAGATTCTTTCCGGCCTCTCTGTGCAGCTTTTCCTCCTCCAGGGTATGGCACAGGACCCCTTGTATGACCCACAATCAGAAATGTGGGGGAAGATTAGAGTCCTGCCTTGGGCAGGTGAAAACAGGACAGAAGAAGATCGGAGAGAGACTCTGTTTTCTGAGGCCTGCTCCTGAGGGCTAAATTGCCACAACATTTTAACAAGGCCTCTGAGAGTTATGAGCCAGGAAGTGTGGATAAAACATACAGGTACATGCGCTGTCACACATGCACACACTGTAGAACCTCTATAAGCTGACCACTCAAGAGACTGTAACCAACTGGTCAATGTACACAGGTGGCCAACTTAAGCAACTAGGCCTACTGTACTGATACGTACATGTGGTGCATGTCTGGTCTATGAAAATTAGGTCAACTTAATGAGGTGGTCAGTGTAGGGAGGTGGTCAACTATCAAAGGTCTACTGAATGTCTACATATATATTTTATATATAAATTATAGTATCATAGTACTCTTCGGGAACTTAAAAATAGAATTACCATTTACTCCAGCAATCCCATTTCTGGGCGTGTATATTCAAAAGATGTGAAATAAGGATCTTGAAAGATGTTTCCATTCCAATGTTCAGTGTATCATTATTCACAATAGCTGAGATATGGAAATACCCAAAGTTCACCAATAGATGGACAGATAAAGAAAATGTGGCATATTAGAATATTGTTTGGCCTTAAAAAAGAGGGAAATATCTGTGACAATATGGGTGAACCTGGAAGACATTATGCATTAATCCTCTTACTAAGGCATCTAAAATAGTTCAGACCTAGAGAGACAGGCAACAGAATGGTGGTTACCAGTGGGTGGGGCAGGAGGATGGGTGGAGTTGTTCATCCTGCATAAAGTTATAGTTACACAAGATCAATAAGTTCCAGAAATTTGCTGCCCAACAGTGTTTGTAGTTAATATTACAGTATGTGTAGTCAACAATTTGTTAAGAGGGTAGATGTTATGTTAAGTGTTCTTTTTTTTTTTTTAGAGACAGAGTCTCACTTTATGGCCCTCGGTAGAGTGCCGTGGCCTCACACAGCTCACAGCAACCTCCAACTCCTGGGCTCAAGCGATTCTCTTGCCTCAGCCTCCCGAGTAGCTGGGACTACAGGCGCCCGCCACAGTGCCCGGCTTTTTTTTTTTTGGTTGCAGTTTGGCCGGGGCCGGGTTTGAACCGGCCACCCTTGGTATATGGGGTCGGCTCCCTATCGACTGAGCCACAGGTGCCGCCCATGTTAAGTGTTCTTAATACACACATAACCCCTCCCCACACACACACACACACACACACACATGCACCAAACAAGCCCCCCAAACACAGAAGGCACAAAGACATTTTGGAGGTGATGGATGTATTAATTACTTTGATTGTGGCGATGATAACTGATATGTCCAAACTCACCAAATTATAGAATTTAATTTTGTTCAGTTTTGTTTATTTACTTGAGACAGGGTTTCACTCTGTCGCCCTGGTTAGAGGGCAGCAGTGTGACCATAACTCCCATAGCTTCAAACTCCTGGGCTCAAGCAATCCTCCTGCCTCAGCCTTCTGAGTAGCTGGAATGAAAGGTATGTGCCACCACCACTGGAGAATTATAATATGTTGTTTGTTTTTTGTCTTTTTTTTTTTTTTTTTTAGATGGGCAGAGTGCCGTGGCGTCACAGCTCACAGCGACCTCAAACTCTTGGGCTTAAGCGATTCTCTTGCCTCAGCCTCCCAAGTAGCTGGGACTACAGGCTCCTGTCACAATGCCCGGCTATTTTTTTTGGTTTAGTTGTCATTGTTGTTTAGCTGGCCCGGGCCAGGTTCATACCTGCCAGTCTCAGTGTATGTGATCGGCGCCCTATTGACTGAGTATGGGCACCACCAAATGTTCAGTTTTTTGTATATCAGTTATACCTCAATAAAACTGGGAGAAAAAAGAGCACTTAAAACATATATTTTGTGATGTTCCTTCTAGTACACTTTCTGTGCACGTAAGTACATAATTAGAACTTTAATGTAAATGACATTATACATATGTATATTTTGTCACTTTATATTTTATTGAGTCAGCATTTTCCGAGGTTAAAAATATACTCTCAAAAATACCATTTTTGGTGACTAACGTTCTGTTTCGTGGCTATAGGGTCATTTGTTTAACCATTCATCCATTTCTTTTCTTCTTAAGCTCTTTCCCTTTATCAATTAAACAATCAAACATACCTGTCCTGGGTAAAACACTGGGCTCTAACTACACTGCAGGGTCTTCCTCCCAAGACAACAATGAGGATGAGGATGGCCTTGGGGACGACCCCGTGGGCAGCTCTTCCTGCTTGTTTGTATCTTCTCAGTGAGGCCTCCCCTAATGGTCAGTCTAGCGCTTTACACAGCTTTGTATTATTTTGTTGTTATTAATAGAAGCAGCTGGTTCCTAGTTCTGTCCTACCTGAGCGTGCCACGTACGTTTTTGTCTGTTGTCTGTCTCCCCACCTAGATTGTAAGCTCCACGACAGCAGAGCCATCGTGTAATTTTGTTCTCTACTTAGTTTTCCACTCTGGCACTTGTGCCTGGTTCAGTGTCAAGCGTATGGTAGCTGCTCAACAAATATAGGAAGAAGGATCTTCATTGCTTCTCTTTCTCTTTTCTATTAGAAAACCTAATTACTATTCAATTCCTAAGTAGAAATATTGCTAAACAGCTTTGTGAAATTGTTATGAAATATTTCTTGGGTCACTGCTTTTTGCTCTTAGAATTACCAAATGCCAGACTTACATACCACAACCATTAGGTGATCTGATCCATTCTTTTATAGAAATTCAGGTTCATCGTCATAGTGGTGGTTGGAGAAGTGAGGGTAGAGAAGAACAAAAGTTAGTTTGTTTTTTAGGTAGAGTCTCATTCTGGTGCCCTGGGTTAAGAGTGCTATGGCATCACAGCTCATAGCAACCTCAAACTCCTGTGTTTGAGCAATTCTCTTGCCTCAGCCTCCTGAGTAGCCAAGACTATAGGCGCCCGTCACAATGCCCAGCCAGTTTTTCTATTTTTAGTAGAGATAAGGTCTCAATCTTACTCAGGCTGGTCTCCAACTCCTGAACTCAAGTGATCCACCCACCTCTGCCTCCCAGAGTGCTAGGATTACAGGCATGAGCCACCCCACCCAGTCAGAACAAAATTACTTAACTCTTCAAAAAGTTTACCAATTAGGGTGGTGTCTGTGGCTCAGTGAGTAGGGCGCCAGCCCCAATATACTGAGGCTGGCGGGTTCAAACCTGGCCCTGGCCAAACTGCAATAAAAAAATAGCTGGGTGTTGTGGCAGGCGCCTATAGTCCCAGCTACTCAGGAGGCTGAGGCAAGAGAATCGCCTAAGCCCAGGAGTTGGAGGTTGCTAAACTGTGACGCCATGGCACTCTATCCAGGGTGATAAAGTGAGATTCGCCCTACCGACTGAGCTACAGGCGCCGCCGAAGCAATGGATCTTAATGTGTCCAATTGTGTAGCTCCATTTCTACCTTTAAGGATCTCATGATCTTATAAAAGGCTATTAAAACAAATGACACATTATGATGCTAAACAAAGACAAAAGCAACATGGACAGCAAAAGAGAATTGCAAAGTCAAGGGTCTGAGGAGCAGACTGGAGAGAACAATATATTTTGTCTGAAAGAATCAAGATGTTATAAAGAAGGGACTTTTAAGGCAGTGTTGAGGACTCTGTAAAGAGTGCTGAGAAGTTGGGATGCGAGGATGAAGCCATTACAGGCAGAGGGAGCTCTATCAGTAAAGGCATGGAGAAATGGAAATGCTTGGCGTGTTTGAAAAATGGCAGCTCTCTTATTCCTGGAAGGAAGAGGGGAGAGGGATGGGAAGAGAGGGAAGCAGGTGTTGGGCGAGATTGTAACTCTGCGTTGGGTGCTTCACTTTATCAGTTAAAATAGTCAGAGCTGTGTCTTCTGTGGTCCCACAGCAGGAGTGAATGACATCCTGGGATGGGGTGGGGGAGGATAGTCAGAGACAGTGAACCAGTTAGGAAACCCCTGCAATTGCTGGTTACAGAGTGAGCTAATGAATTAGAGAACAGGCGGCCTACCCTCCAGCAGTGAAGATGATTATAGAGAAGTAAACTACTTCGAAGGACCCGTGGACTTACAAAAGTGCTAGGAACATTTGTAAGTGACATACAAGTGCTGACTATGTCAGGTCAGGGGCATCTCTATATCTTCAGGTTGTGTTTTTAACCAAGAAAGCTAGGGGAAGAGCAAAAACATGAAACAATAAAACAAAATTCTGAAAAGTAAAAGCAAACAAAGTGAATTCCTTCCTCCGCCCCAGTCCCCAAAGTAACTCAGATCCTTTGTGTTCTGAAAGTCTAAAAGCTGCAGGTTGAAATGCCCAGCTCTGTTAATTCAGTGTTTCCGAGTTTCTCCCTTGTCCTCACGCACTGGCTGCTTTCTCAGAAGTTGCCTGAACCAGAAAAGCCTTTCTGGGTTTGCACACAGTCACTCTGTGGACTGGGCTCAGGATGGCCACCCTTAACAGGCTGCTCTGGTGTTCCCCTGTGTTACAGGTTTCCTCGCAGTGTGGGTGAGCTCCCACTACTTCCTCTTTCCTTTATGGCCCTTGCCCTTTCATTTTCACTACACTTGTCTGTTGCTCAAACCATGCCCCCTGAACAGCCTTGGTTTCCATTCTTGATGGATCTGTGACTGTGGGTGGATGTGACCTTTTGCTCTTTCCTGAACTATATATGTCTTCTTCTTCTTCTCTCAGAATTTCTCTTTTCCAACAGATTTTCATGATCAAATTCTATCATCCTGCTACAAATCCTCTGACCTACTTCTTCTTCTTTTTGAGACAGACTCTCACTTTGTCACCCTTGGTAAAGTGCCGTGCCATCATACATACCTCACAGCAACCTCAGACTCTTGGGCTCAAGCAATCCTCTTGTCTCAGCCTGCTGAGTAGCTGGGACTATAGACACCTGCCACAATGCCCAGCTATTTTTAGAGACAGGGGGGTCTCACTCTAGCTCAGGGTGGTCTCGAACTCTTGAGCTCAGGCGATTCACTGGCCTCGGCCTCCCAGCGTGCTAGGATTACAGGTGCAAGGCACTGCGGCTGGCTTGACCCACTTGTCAGTATGCTACAGGAGCTGTGTTTGTATGAACTGTACATGTGCACCTTCTTTGTTACTGACTGTAAGCTTCTTGCAGGTTCTCTGCTCTGCTCAATCCCTTTTTAGTGACAGCTAGTGTCAAAGATGAACAAAGCTGGATGCTAGTTAAAGTGGTAAGGACAGATTTTAATCAGTAATATACTATTGCAATAGAGAAAACAGTTCAGTGCCAGCTGAATTCAACTTCAATTTGTACTGAGAAGACTAGGTATTTTAAAGGGAGAGTAAGGAACTAGGAAGAGGCTGAGAAGGGGCTCAGTAGAAAGAGGGAAGTGAAAAATTTCAAAATGCAGGAAAGGGGTGGAGGTTGGTCTATGTGCAATGCATCTGTGTGTGCTAACTGGTGCGGGATCCTAGCCTCCCACGGAGAATGGGAGGCAAAGGCCTTGGCTCTAAGTCATTGGCTGGGACAAACGGTAAATTCTTTGGAAGTCTTAAGTTTTCTCAGGCACTTTAAGGAGAGATAGGGTCATCCTAGGGATGAGGTCTTGAACTGTTGGAAACTGTGTTAGTATTTACTCAAGTCTTTATAGATCAAGGTTGGGCCCTTATCAAGAAGAAGGCCCAGCAGAGTTTGACTCAAGTTTGGGCAAGAAGAGGATCTTTGTCATTAGGGCATGAAAATTAAGAACAAGTGGGCAAATGTCCACGGAGATCTCTATAGAAGGGACAAAGAAGGGATTATTTTAGGAAAATAAGATAAAGGAATATTTTTAGTTGTATCACCCACCATAAAGACTGCTAAATCGCAGTCATCAAAAACTAGGTGTTACATGTACTTACTATTAAATTGGGACTAACCAATGAGCACATATGTGCACAGAGGGAAATAAAACTCAGTGGAAATCAAGCCAGGTAGTGGGGAGAGGAGACGGGTACCTAATGGGTACATGAGCCCTGCTTAGGTGATGGGCATGCTTAAAGCCATGACTAAAGCATTACAATTAGCAGTCCACGTAAACAAAAACATTTGTACTCTCGTTAGACTTTTGAAATAAAAATACCAATATAAAAATAAAAAGTAAAATAAAAATAGTATCGTACCATATGCAATTTGATATTTTTCCTTGAAAACAAAACAAAAACTAGGTATTGGCCATTCTCTGTGCTGCTAAAATCTAAACAAGAAAACTATCTACTTTATTCATATCTGATCTTTCAGGATAAACAAAAATTAATGTTGTAAGTTGGAGTTTAAATATCTTGCACATTATTATTGGTATTATCATTATTATTTTTTGAGACAGAGTCTCACTATGGTGCCCTTGGTAGAGTGCCATGGTGTCACAGCTCACAGCAACCTCAACCTCTTGGACTTAAGTGATTCTCTTGCCTCAGCCTCCCAAACAGCTGGGACTACAGGCGCCTGCCACAACACTTGGCTATTTTTTTTTTTTTGGTTGCAGTTGTCATTGTTGTTTTAGCAGGCCCAGTCTGGCTTTGAACTTATCAGCCTCCGTGTAGGTAGCCGGCACCTTAGCCACTGAGCTGTGGGTGCCGCCTGACCCTCTTTTCTCAAATGATGGTCATGTTAACTCCCTCCATGACCTTTTAGCCAAAAGGCTAAAAGATGAGGTGGATACATATGGGAATGACTCTTTATTGCAAGTGCAAGGCTTAAAGAGCTAGAAATACACAATGTCGTGGTCTGCAGGAACTGAGTTTATTTTTTAATCAATATATAGAGATTGGCTCGGTGCCCATAGCTCAGTGAGTAGGGTGCCAGCCACATACACTGAAGCTGGTGGGTTCGAGCCCAGGCCAGGCCTGCTAAACAACAATGACAACTGCAGCCAAAAAATAGCCGGGTGTCGTGGCAGGCGCCTATAGTCCCAGCTACTGAGGTAAGATAACTGCTTAAGCCCAAGAGATTGAGGTTGCTGTGACCCGAGATGCCAGAGTGATGTAGTGAGACTCTGTCTCAAGAAAAAGATATAGAAATGGTGAAATGCAGAGATCTTTTGTGTTACAGTTAAACCAGTTTTAACACATGAATACCCATGTAGCTTACATCCCATTAAGTTCCCCCACACCCTTTCCCAATCAATCCCTGCCCCTTCTAACTGCAACCACTGTTCTGATTTCATCATAATTTTGTTTTTTTCTGCTACAAAACTTCATGTACCTGGAACCATACTGTGGGTACTCTTTCGCGTCTAACTTCTCTCCCTCAACATAAACGTTTTGAGGTTCATTCATGTTTTTGCATGCATCTTTTTGTTTGTTTTTACACTGAATAGTCTTCCATTGTATGAACACACCACAGTTTGTTTATTCTATTGATGGACCCTGAGGGCTTTTTCTGGTCTTTGGCTATTATAAACGAAGCAGCTATCAGCATTCTCATACTAGGCTTTTTTGTGGACAAATGCTTTCATTTCTTTCTTTTATTTTAAATTGGATAATTTTATTTATTTATTTTTATTATTATTTCTTTTTGAGACAGAGTTTCACAATGTTGTCCTTGGTAGAGTGCTGTGGGTCACAGCAACCACAGCTCACAGCAACCTTAAACTCTCAGACTTAAGTGATCCTCTTGCCTCAGCCTCCAAAGTAGCTGGGACTACAGGCGCCCGCCACAATGCCTGGCTATTTTTTGTTGCAGTTGTCATTGTTGGTTAGTTGGCCCAGGCTGGGTTCGAACCCACCAACTTCAGTGTATGTGGCTGGCAGTGCTACGGGCATGGAGCCAATGCTTTCATATCTTTTGAAATGAAATGAATGTTTTTCATTTCTTGTGAAACTAGAATTGTAATTGCTGAGTCACAAGGTTGCTGTATGTTTAACTCTAAGAAATGGCCTAACAGTTTTCCAGATCGGTTATACCATTTAATATTCTCATCAGTGATTATGAACGTTCTGTTTGTTCCACATTCTTTCTAACAATTGGTATTTCTAATTTTCGAAATTGGAACTATTCTAGTGAGTTTGCCATGACATCTTACTTTGTTTTACTTTGTGTTTTCCTAATGATTAATGATTGTGAGCACTGTTTCATGTGCCTATTGGACATTCCTGTATCTTCTTTTATGAGTATCCATTTGAGTTGTTTGCCCATTTAAAAAGCTAGACTATCTTACTGTTGTTGGATTATAGGAATTCTTTATATATTCTGATTAAAACTCTTTTGTCAAATTTATATGTTGTAAATGCTTTCTCCTGGATTTTGGCTTGTCTATTAATCTTTTTTTTTTTTTTTTTGACAGGGTCTTGCTATGTTGTCCAGGCTGGTCTAGAATGTCTAGGCTCAAATGATCCTCTCACTCAGTCTCTTGAGTAATTAGGTGTACAGGAACATGCCACTGTGCTCAGTTTGTCTTAATTATTACATGATTATTAGTCTTAATCGTGTCTTTTGTTGAGCAAGAGTTTTTAATTTTGATGAAGTTCCAACTTATTATTTCCCTTTATGGTTAACACTTGTGTCCCCACTAAAAAATCTATTGCCTACCAAAGGTTGTAAAAGTATTCTTTTATATAACCTTCTACAGGCTTTACAGGTTTAGCTCTTATATATGTTTATAACACATCCTGAGTACATTCCTACTCCTTAGTTTGGATACCTGTCTATGTCAGCACCATATATTAAAAGATTTTCCTTTCTCCTTTAAGATTTAGAATGATTTGACTTTTTCTTGTGAGTCTTAGAATCATGTGACTCTAGTATATGTGTAGTTATATTCCTAGACTCTGATCTGTCCTTTGAGCTTGTTGTGTATTCTTTTGCCAATATTACACTGTTATAATTACTATAGCTTCGTAAGGAAAGCTACAATAATTATCAATTAATTACTCATGAATTACCTTATAAGTAAGTTAGAAAGTCAGGTAATGTAATTCTTTTACCTTTATATTTCAAGATTATTTTAGCATTTCTTTCTTTTCTTTTTCTTTTTTTTTTTTATTGAGACAGAGGCTCACTGTTGCCCTCGGTAGAGTGCCATGGTGTGGCAGCTCACAGAAACCTCAGACTCCTGGGCTCAAGCAATTCTCTTGCCTCAGCCTCCCAAGTAGCTGGGACTACAGGTGCCTGCCACAGCACCCAGCTGTTTTTTTGTTTTAACAGGGCCGGGCTGGGTTCGAACCTACCAGCCTTGGTGCATGTGGTGGGCGCCCTACCTACTGAGCTACGGGTGCAGCCATAGCCTTTCTATGTAACTTTAAGACTCAGTTTATTAATAACTACAAAAAAGCATGCAGGTTGTTTTTTGATAGACTTAAAAATAACAACTCACTCTTCTTTAAAGGAAATATTTGAAGACATTGATATTAAGCTGTTCTTGATATTAGAACTGTGACTATAGTTTTTTGCTCAAATGTGAAATTTAATCCTTTCTGTGTTTTCAGGAAAAAAGTAGAAGGAAGGGAAAGCGGAGAAAAAATTGCGGAAGTTTGGAATGAAGCAGCTGATGGGTGCTGAACTTTTTGGGGTGATGAAGGGTGTTGTTGGTTCTACCTCCAAGCTTCTGCTTTCTCAATGAAATATGTTAAAATGACCTATAGGTAGTCTTAACTGGTAGCCATTGGTCTCGCTACACCAGCACGCCAATATTACATAGGAAATATGAGAGCTATTGAAAACATTTTGACATATCTATACCCCTCTTTAATCTAGTCTGAAAGTTAGCATAGACAAAAGTGTCGGAGGTTGGTTTAAAGACCATAGAAAAAGGATCCCCCCGCCCTTTTTTGAGACAGAGTCTCAAGCTGTCGCCCTGGGTAGAGTGTTGTGGCATCATAGCTCACAGCAACCTCAAACTCTTGGGCTCAAGCTATCCTCCTGCCTAAGTCTCCCAACTAGCTGGGACTACAGGCGCCTGCCACAATGCACAACTATTTTTTTTGTTTGTTTTATTAAAGTTGTCATTGTTTTGCAGGCCCTGGCTGGGTTCGAACCTGACAGCCCTGGTGTATGTGGCTGACACCCTACCCAATGAGCTGCGAGTGCTGCCCTAAAGGACCCCTTTTAAGTAAAATTTGGAAATACCACATTTACTTCTTCTCTTTAAACTTGGTATTGCTCCCTTGACGCATATTATGTACTTCCAGAATGTTTATATTTGACGCTAGTACCATAATTGTTTTTTAAAGGAAATGAAATCTTACAAATTAAGACAAGTGTTTCTCTAACCCCAATAGTTCTCTTTAATCTAACAATGGTCTTTGATACTTATAATCATGATTTTATGTCCTAAAACTAAAGCACGGCTTAGCCATACTGTGTTATATTGTGTAAAGCAGTCACTTGGCTTTTCTCATATAAAACAAATTAAAATTGAGGTCAAGTGATTAAAGTTTGCCTTCTATTACCAACAGCATTTTGTTCTCATATTGAACTCATTTGTCACTTCAAGTGACTGTGTAATTAATTATACTTCCCCTATTTGATTCACTCTTATATTAAAACAATGGCTAAGTCACTGTGAGAGAGACTCAAGAATACTTTGAATTAACTAATAAAAGTTTATTTTTAGGCCAGGCCGGGGATCATGCCTGTAATCCTAGCACTGTGGGAGGCCAAGGTGGGTGGACTGTCTGAATTCAAGACCAACCTGAGCAACAGCGAGACCCTATCTCTAAAAATAGCCTGGCGTTGTGGAGCACCTGTAGTCCCAGCTACTCTGGAGACTGAGGCAAGAGAATTGCTTGAGCCTAAGAGTTTGAGGTGGGATTTGCTTTATGAATCCGGAAACTCCTATGTTAAATGCCTATATAGTATTTAGGATCGTTACGTCCTCTTGCTGAATATGTCCAACCTTATCATCATTTAATGACCATTGTTGTCTTTTTTGGTCGTCATCGAAATAAAGTCACTTTTATTTGATATAAGAATGATTATGCCAGCTTTCTTTTGATTTCCATTTTCTTGGAGAATTTCTTTCCATCTCCTTACCTTCAGTCTGTGCATCTCTTTGAAAATTAGATGGGTTTCTTGGAGACATCTACTTGGTCAAAGATTTTTTCACTCATTCAGCCAGTATGGAACATAAAGGCCATTTTGTATATAGATATCCAAATCTCTGGTGATACTAGGGAACTTTTCCTCAATAATGCCTTTGAATAGGTTTTCCACACTTTTTGCTCTTTCTTCTTCTCCCTCAAGGGATAAATATATTGGCTCACTTTACATAGTCCCAAATTTCTCCGCACGATTATTCATTTTTCTTTATTCTTTTTTCTGCATCTTTGACTGACTTGGTAGCTTGAAAACCTTACCCTCAAGCTCTGAAATTCTTTATTCTGCTTTGTCTAGTTTATTGTTGAAGCTTTCTACTGTATTTTGAATTTCCCTAAGTGACTCTTCCTTTTCTTTAAGTTCTGATAGATCCTTTCTTATGATATCTCTTCTTTTTCATTTTTCATTCATGTCCTGAAATTTTTTTAGCTTCTTTGTGTTGGTTTTCAACTGTCTCTTTAATTTCATTCATCTTATTATTCTGAATCCATTAATGACATTTTGACAATTTCCTTTTGGTTGGTATTCATTGCTGTAGGTTTTTGTAGTCCTCTTGCGGGTGTCAAATTAGCTTATTTTTTTATGTTGCCAGAGTTCTTCTTTTTTTTTTTTTTGAGACAGAGTCTCACTATGTCACCCTTGGTAGAGTGCCGTGGTGTCACAGCTCACAGCAACCTCAAACTCTTGGGCTTAAGCGATCCTCTTGCCTCAGCCTCCCAAGTAGCTGGGACTACAGGCACCTGCCACAATGCCCAGCTATTTTTTGTGGTGGTTGTCATTGTTGTTTAGCAGGCCCGGGCCAGGTTCAAACCTGCCAGCCTCCGTGTATGTGGCTGTTGCCATAACCACTGTGCTATGGGCGCTGAGCCCAGAGTTCTTTTGCTGTTTCTTTTTCTCTGAAACCTCTTTTCTCAGTTTAGGGCAGTTAGGCTTGAAGCTCACCTGCTATCCTTTCCTAGGAATTCTCCTATTTAGTGAGAAGTGTCCTATTCCAGAAGATTGATCTGCTAAGAGAGGGGTGGGCGCACTGCTATCTGGTGACATAGCTGTTGTACATTGCCCTATTTCCTTGTGGTTGTCACAGTCCAAGATGGTGCTGGAGGATCTTCGGGTGGAGTGGTGAGTTGGTCCCGAGGCCACTGTTGGAAGCTTGGGAAGGGAGTTAGGTGAGTCCCTCTTCACAGAAGTAGACGTTGTGAGAGATTGTTTTGCCCATACTACCCCAGAGCAGTGGCAGTGACTGATTGGGGAGGCTATTTAAATGGTGGCTTCAGGTGTCAGGGCTGTAGTTATTTGCTCCACCCAGGCTAGGTATAATGATGATACATGATGGAGGTGGGGGAGGTGGCTTGTGCTATTGGGTCCATGGTGGTGATCTGGACTGCAGGCTGGTGTAGTGTGGTGCTGTGGAGGCATGGCTTTCCAGCCAGTGCCAAAACCAAGGAACATGACTCACCATTGGTGCATAGGGCCATGGGGGCCTAGAACTTGGCACAGTTGCACCAGGCCAGGGGCCTTGTTCTGCTGATCAGTGTGTGGGACCATATCAGTGTAGCCTGACAGCTAGTGTACAAGACCAGCTAGTGTACAAGGCATGGCCTGCTGCACAGAGTGCAGATGTGCAGGGGGGTTACCCGTTAGTTGGTGCATAGGGCTGGGGGCGTGGCCTGCCGTATGGTGAGTGGGTCTACATGGGTGTGGACCTCTGTGTGGCATGAAGGGCCAAGGGCCTTACTCCTCCATTTGGTACAAGGTTAGACCTTGGTGGTGGTGAATGGCATTGAGGGGTCTTGTTTCATTGGTCAGTGTATAGGGCCATGTGGGCTAGGCTGCTGGATGACTGGCAATCTCTCTTTACATAGGTCTCACTGCGGCTGCCACGTGGAACCTCTGGAGTGCCATCAGTGCCTGCTCTGTTTGAGTTCCCTGGTGAGGGATCGCTCAGCTCCCAGTCACCAGCACGTGAGAATGTCTGTTCTCCCTGCTCCCTCCTCAGCCAGGCAGTGGCAGTGTGAAGGCACGTGCCTCTGGTCCAGGTGCTCTGGACCTGAGAGCTCAGAATAGCATCAGCTGCAGAAACCCATAAACAGAGACCAGGTGGTCCTGCTGCACCTGTTTTCTGATTCAACTTCACTTACAGTCTCCAAGCAGTTCCCAGTCAGTACAGAGGCCTGCGGTGGTGGGAGGGGCCCCTCACAGCTCCAGTCATGGTGGCTGCAAGGGATGTGTAGGGGTCTGTGGTTCTTTGTCCTTTATCTTGTCCTCACATGCAGGCCTTCCCCCCCAGGTACCTTCCAATGACGGTTTGTGCCCCTGACCTCTCACTCTGTCTCTCCTCCTTTCTCTGGTAATTTACAATGTTCTCTCCAGGAGTTTTCACCCATTGTTCGGCATCTACTTGCAACTCTCAATACTCACCTTTAGGTCCCGTGGGGGACTACTTCTAGTCTGCCATCTTGGCCCCACCTGCTTACTAGTTTTTTAATCTTGTTTTATAAAAACCTTTAAAAAATTCTGAATTGAACAAAATTATTCTTTTTAATATGAGCAGCATTATGCCCACATTTTTTTCTGTGAAAACATCTTATATACTTATATTTGCCTCATTTTTTGTATAGTATCACACACATTCACCAGAAATTTTAACTTCCAGAAACCCAAACCTTAGTGAAAGCTTGGGAAACAAAAAATCTTGACTTGCCTGTCAGAAGCATTTATCTCGTTTGCGTTTTCCTGATTTATTTTAGCAGCTTACTTAGATTCTAGTTATTATTTCAGCGATTGCAGCCAGGAAGCAATTCCACATAAAAAGTTTTTCTTGCAAAGAAGAGAGAGAGAAGACATTCTGGAGAGAGGAAAGACCTTAAGAACTCCCTAGAGGTTTCCTTTTGGGGAGGCTGATTTGACAGAGGGCTTACAGGGAGGTGTGGATGGACGTCACCAGGTGATTGATATACATGATGGACAGGTGATGCACGGTTTCCCGCTGTACCTTCCCCTGACTGGTCCCTGGCTTCTCCGCCCTAGGAGCAGCCCCTCCCCCCCCCACCTGTCTCTGCCTAACAAAGTCATGGGCAAATTTTCCAGATATTGCTCATTCCCTTCTTTAGGGGTGTGCTATTTCATCATGATTTTTAAACATTTCCTAAATGATTCTTGTTAGGACAATTAGTCCTGTGTTATAATGGCCTAGCATGTCCAATGAATTGCTCTATGCCTAATGAACATATTTGCATGATGTTTTTTCTGAGAACATTTTCCATCGCTCGCTCAGCTGCAACCAAAACCTGCACCTGAAGACCGTTTTGCAAGTTTTCCTGGTGCAAACGTCCTGCGTCCTTAGAACTCCCGGTTTGGCGGTTACATGGAGGCACGGTTTGCCCCATCAGCATGGCAACCCGCCTATCCCACCACCCACTCCTGTAGCTTTAAACCTGACCTTAAAACTGTCATCAGGGCTGCTATCCTTGAGGCACAGTCCTTCCCTGTGGGAATCTTTATACCAATAAATGCTGCTGCTTAACTAACCTTAGTCTCCCTGTGACTCTTTCTGACCCAACCCAAGACTCCAATGATTCTAATATATAGCCAGTATTGAGAAATACTGTTCTAGGAAACCGTTCCCAAACTTTTCTTATATTGCTTGAAAGTTATTTGGCCTCTTCAGTTTCTTGGTAAATCTGATTAGATCTTCAGTTAAAGAAATCCCCAGAATCCCTCCAAATCATCAGCTCTGCCATTACAGGCCTATAAAGCCTGCCCGAATGTAACTGTATATCTGCCAGAATGCCCCACGAAGGCTATCTCTGTTGATCCTGGAAGTATTTCCAGGACACAAAGAAAGCTGATGTTATTATCTCCATATTACAGTTTGGTGCCTAGAAGGAAGCCAGTTGACTACCGCTTCCTAATCTCGGGTTGATGGATGGATTTGGGAGGGTTTCAGCCTAGAGCGAAAGACTGAGGCAAACTTAATAAGTGATGAGTTTATTTGGGCAAAGTTTGGGGACTGTAATCCAGGGAGCATAAATTCAAGTTACCCTAAATATACACCCCTATTAGCAGCAGTTACAAGCAGATTTTTGAAAGGAAAAGAAGAGCCAGTTCCTAAGTTATTTACTAAGAATTTACGTTAAAATAACATAAGCTAGGCTGGGAATGGTGGCTCATACTTGGAATCCTAACACTCTGGGAGGCTGAGGCAGGAGGATTGGTTGGGGCCAGGAATTGGAGATCAACCAGGCTGAGCAACATAAGGAGACCTCATCTCTACAAAAAATGCAAAAATTAGTTAGGTGTGGTGGAGCATGCCTATATTCCCAGCTCCTTAGAAGGCTGAGGCAGGAGAATTGATAAGCCCCAGAGCTTGAGGCTGCAGTGGGCTGTGATAATGCCATTGCACTCTACCCTGGGCAACAGAGCGAAACCCTATATCTAAAATAATAACAACAACACCATAAGCTATCATTTGGCTATATATTGTTCTTATATCACAAATTCTGGGAAGGTAAAGATACTGGGTGAAGTAGCTAATTAGAACAAAATGCTGGTAAACAGTTGCCCCCAGCCATGGGTGCAGGGATGAAATGGGGACATGGAGGTGGGACTTAAGTCCCATACTCAAGTTTCTATGCTTGGTAAATTTTGAATACCTCACAGAGCTCAAATTTCTCTGAGCAATTTTTATTTTCTCAAAGGGAACCTCTGAGCTTCCTGACATTACATGTAATATGCAGGGGAATATATTTTTTTTGCGGGGGATAGTAATGTTGGGAGGTTTACCCCTAGTTTTCATCGGGTTCTCAAAGGAGTCTATTACCCCAAACAGGATAAATGGAAAGGACATGGGATTTGGACCTAGGGGAAAAATTATCCAAGTGTTTCTGTCTATGTGATTGGTTGTGAGGGAGCCCAGCCTTTACCTAGGCTGTTCGGCTGATCTGGCTTTCCCTAGTTTAGGGCCTTGAGTCCTTATAAGGGTTGAGGATAGTGTGACCTAAGGCCAGGCAGACAAACTGCTGCCCAAGGCCAAAAATAATTCAGGCCCTTGCTTTGTTATCTTCTATGGTGTTTAAACATTTTGAATTTGCATGATTTTAGTGGGAGGGACTCCCTGGTTCTCTATAGGCTCCAGTACTTCGTACTGTTTTATAAGCACAAGCCTCGCAATTTATATTAGGTCCATTTCCGGCTTCCTCCCTTAGATCGTATTATCATTCAGGCCTCAGCACAAATATCACCTCTTCTGAGAGGTTATCCTTGGTCATCCTAGGTCAGTGGCACCCAAAAGACATAAGATGTGAGTCACAAAAGTGAGCCACAATGTCATTTTAAATTTTCTGGTAGCTATGGTAAAAAAAAAGGTAAAAGGAAACTGGTTAAATTGACTATAAAACAAATTTCTTTAATCTAATATGTCTAAAATATTATTCAACATATAATCAATATAAAAATTATGATTGGAATATTTTTCATTTTTTTGCATTAAGTCTTCAAAATCCGATGTGTATTTTATACTTCACAACACATCTCATTTTGGACTAACCACATTTCAAATGCCCCACAGATGTGTGTAGGTAAATGGCTACCATACTGGACAGCTTTTATGAGACTTACCATAATCTACAGTTATCTTACTGAGTGTGGTGGTAGGTGCTTTTAGTCCCAGCTGTTGGGGAGGCTGAGGCAGGAGAATCATTTGAGCCCAGGAGTTTAAGGTTGTTGTGAGCTAGGCTGATACCATGGCACTCTAGCCTGGGCAGTAAAGTAAGAGTCTGTCTCAAAAAAAAAAAAAAAAAAGTCATCTTATTAATTTGTTCCTGATGTGTTTACTGTTTGTTTTCTGTCTTGGAGCGTAATGTCCCTGAGGGCAGCTGCATTTCCAACCATGAGTACTAAATACATATTTTTTAAATGGCTGAATGAAGGAATGCTTAATTATTAAATAGATGAATGGATGCATCAATGATTGAAAAAAATGGAAAATGAAACTGACTGATCTCTATAGGTATTTGAGCAATCTCAGGCAAATCAATCGACTTTACTGAGCCTCTATACAATGGGGGCAATTTAATCAACTTCCTAGGGTCAAAGAATTGGACAATGATGCGTGTGAAATTGTTTCTCAAATTATAACATCCTCTGTAAATGGCATTTATTATTGTTAAATGACTTGCCCATTATGTAGTTCCATGGGGTTCTGGCTCTGCCATTAGCACATTACTTGCCCTCTGTGACCTCCTAGAACCGGATCTCCAGGGAAAGGGCCTGGCAAACTGGATTTTTAACAAAAGTTCCAAGTAATTCTTATTATCAAGCAAGTTTGGGAAAAATGAGAAACGAAATTACTGCTCTCCCAGGACAATCTGTGATCTTGTCAAGGTTAACCTCCTCTTCGATTGAATCTTCCGAAAGATTAGTGAGCAGCAATGAGAAAGATGATAGCCTCCCCTGGGCCAGCTGGGAGTCTCAGCCGGGTGATCAATGGAATGAGAGCTGCTGCAGCCAAGTCACCCTCCTTCTCCCACCTGAAGGCTGATGTCTGCTCTAGTATCAATTACCTGAGTCACTGTGTGTTTCTCAGGTCAGAAACCAAAATCAAAACAAAGGGCCTTTGGAAAGGAGAAGCAGAATCTTTTTTCCTTAGGGAGTCTGTCATTTAAAAGTGGGATTCTTATGGTGGCCACCGTGAAGGTACTGGCTACCTGTGTCTGACAGGCCCCCACACAGACAGTCCAGGACCCAAGTGAAGGCCTTGTGAACTGTTCCAGTCCTTATTTTATTTTATTTTTTGAGACAGTGGAACTGCTATATTATATTTTATTTTTTGAGACTCACTCTGTTGCCTTGGGTAGACTGGCATGGTGTCATAGCTCACAGCAACCTCAAACTCTTGTGGTTGAGTAAGCCTCTTGCCTTAGCCTCTCAAGTAGCTGGGGCTACAGGTTCTTCCCACAACTCCTGGCTATAGAAAAGAGTTTTTCATGTGAAAGCCATAAATTAGTTTCATAGTAGGGCTGAGTACATTGGATACTTTTTCTTCCATTCTTGAGATACTTTACTAAAGCTATAACCCAGTTATAACCTAAGAATAGGGGGAAGGGGGAGAGGGAGGGGAGGGAGGGGATGGATGGGCGGAGGGAGGGTGATTGGTGGGATTACACCTGTGGTGCATCTTACAAGGGTATATGTGAAACTTAGTAAATGTAGAATATAAATGTCTTAACATAATAACTAAGAAAATGCCAGGAAGGCTATGTTAACCAGTGTGATGAAAATGTGTCAAACGGTCTATAAAACCAGTGTATGGTGCCCCATGATCGCATTAATGTACACAGCTATGATTTAATAATAAAAAGAAAAAGAAAATAGTTTTTCTATGTTTAGTAGAGGTGGGGTCTCACTCTTGCTCAGAATGGTCTCCAAATCCTGAGCTCAAACAATCCACCCGTCTCGGCCTTCCTGAGTGTTAGGATTACAGGTATGAGTCACCATTCCTGGCCTTTTGAGATACAATATAGAAATATCAAGACAGTTTGCAGAATGAGAACCAGGGGGCTATGGGAAATATAAAGTCTTTGCTAAGATAAATATTTTAAACACGTATTGCACTTTTTCAATTTCCCTTAAATATTGTTTAATGTTTATTATATATTTAGTGTTTGAAAGTCTTCTCACCTCTCATTTTGAACATAATATGCAAACCTTGCTCATGATGAGACACTTGCAATACCATTTTTTTATCTACTGGATTGGCAAATAGCCCAAAGTCAACAGGCTGTTTTGGCAAGGTGGTGGAATTACATACTCTTATATCATTAGTTATGTGAGTGTCAATTAGCACAAACCCTTCCATGGGGGGGGGGTGCAGTTTAGTAATAGACATAAAAATTATGAATAGGTATACACTGAATTCAATTATTTCATTTCTACTATATGATATGTTAACAAAGAAGCAAAGTATCCTAAGTACATACATATAGTAGAATATTATCTAGCCTTAAAAAAGGAACAAAATTTGATATGTGCTATAACATGGATAAATTTGTTGACTAAAATAAGTCATGAATGGTTTATAAATAAGTGGGTAAGTGTAATAAGCCAATGCAAAAACCTTGGCTTGGCGCCCATAGCTCAGTGGATAGGGCGCCAGCCACATACACCAGGGCTAGTGGGTTTGAATCTGGCCTGGGCCAGCTAAACAACAATGACAACTACAAAAAAGAAAAAAAAAAATAGCCAGGCATTGTGGTGGGCACCTGTAGTCTCAGCTACTTGGGAGGCTGAGGCAAGAGAATTGCTTATGCCCATGAGTTGGAGGTTGCTGTGAGCTGTGACACCATAGCACTCTACCAAGGGTGACATACTGAGACTCTGTCTCAATAAAAACAAAACAAAAACCAAATATTGTATCCTCCTTCTTATGTGAGGTGATCTAGTTTAGTTAAATTCATAGATACAGAAAGTAAAATAGTTGTTATTAGGGTCTAGGAGGAGGAAAAATGGCAAGACATTATTTAATGGGTGTAAATTTTCAGTTTGCAATGGTAGGAGTTTGGAGGTGATGGTTATACTACAGTGTGAGTGTACTTGATGCCGCTGAATCGTACACTTAAATATGATTAAAATGTAAATTTTATGTTATTTTATCACAATGAAATAAAAACTATCACAAGTATTAGATTATTCATTATGGTATTAGTTATAATAAGATTAAAAACAACCTAAATATTCGTCAGCAAAAGACTGGTTAGATGTAAATCATAGTGTATTTATACAATACAATTCAATGCAGTTGACTATGAAAAAAGGAAATTTTTATACACTCATGTGGTGTTGGATATTGTTTATTTTCCACACAAAATCTTCTGTTTACCAATTATACCTTATTTTGTTCCCTGGAAGGCTGCCCTTTATGGAGAACAAGGCCTTCTGTCTGCCTTGTAGGGCCAGCAGGAAGCACCAACAGGAATTAGTTCCCTGACTCCTCTCCCCTAAGCCCCAGATCAGCAGTGGGGCCATATTCCTCTCCCAAAGACCACGGCTCCTGCTGGACAGGGTTCTTGGCAATATCTTCATCTTGCCTCAAGTATGGACTCAAGGCTGACATGCAATGACTGATGTTAATATATTGGAGTTTCCCTGGAATACGTCAAAGGGTTAGGGAGAGAGAAATGTTGCAGGAGATTGTTTATGTGCACGCCACTAAGCCACCTGATTGGTCTCAGGTCTGGGGGATACTCCTTTCCTATGCAATTAGGAAATATATTAGTGAAAGGAGCAGAGCACCAGCATCCTTGAAAAGTTTTGTAGTGACTCTTCTCTCTGGGCAGAAATGAGAATAGGGATGTTACCATGGAGTTAGGTTCCTGATTTCCAGGGGAATGATAGAATCCTGGAGCAGTGGAGGCCGGGCAGCAGTGAGAGACAAGGAGAGTACATTGCTCTAATAAGCCGTAAGGACTTCTGAGTAGAAACTAGAGATTTGGACATGTAGGGATCTGTGACGGTGGCTAGTTGATCATTGGGTCCTTAGGAATGAAAGGGATAGGCAGATTTCTAAAATACTGCTTGATCTAGAAAGCAGAAAAAAGTTCTAGGAAAGGTAGGCAAAAGTACGTCCTGGATTCTTGTCTAGTTCCCATATTTAAGACAGTACATAGTTTTGGAGGCCCCGACTGAGGGGGAGGTGGGTCATATGGAGCATGACCACAAACCTTCCGTGGAGGCACTACAATCAGTGTCAACCTGAAAGGAAGAAGCTGAGGCAAATTTAACACAAGTAGAGAGTTTATTTGGGCTAAGCTTGAGGATTGCAACTGGAAGCACAAATTCAAGTTGCCCTGAATGAACACACTCTGATCAGAAGCAGTGACAAGTGGATTATTGATTTATTTATTCATTAATTTTATTCTTTCATATGGCTGAATTATATTCCATCGTGTATAGTACATGTATATACCACATTTCTTTATCCATTTATCCATTGATGAGTTAGGCTGCTTCCATATCTTGGCTATCAGGAATACCAGTGCAATAAACATGGGAATGCAGCTGGACTGATTTCCTATCTTTTGGACATACACCCAACAGTGGGACTGCTAGACCATAATAAGGTAGTTCTATTTTTCTTTGTTTGAGGAATCTCAAGTGGATTTTTAAAGGAAAAAACAAAGAGACAGTTTGTGAATTGTTTATCAAGAATAAAATAACAAACTATTAATGGCTTATGTATTGTTTATTGTATCACAAATTTTAGCAACGTGAAAATAATGGGTGAGGCAGCTGGAACAAAATGACCTTAAACAATTGCCCCAGGCATGAGTGTGTGTTTGTGTGTGTGTGTGTGTGTGTGGTGGGACATGACTGAAGTTCCATACTCACTCCTCTCTGGGCCTGCATGCCTCACATAGCTCAGACTGCTCTGAGATATATATTTTTTCTCACCAGAGTAACACCCAGTAGGAAAAGTTTATACTCAAACTTCCCTGGAGTTATTAGATCCTGGTTCTACAGTGCTACTAATTTCTAGAGATGGGAATGGCTATTGTGGTCCACCTGTCTAGAAGAGACTTACGAAGTTCGGTGATAGATGAGGTCCCATTCAAAATCCATCACAAAGTGGGTCTAGTCAGACCCCTGTGTTAATTGTGCTTGTTCCAGATTACAGAGTGGTACAGGTGTACTCGATAAACTGATAGACCCCCGAATTGGCTCCATGACCCATGGACTGAGTGCAATTATGCAAGAATGGTGATATAGAAGCTCCAGGAACTGCCCCCATCCTGACCTCCAATCCAAGATAGTAAACCAAAAGCACACATTTACCTGGGGGGATTATAGAGACTAATGACGCAATCAGAGACTTACACACAGAAGAATGGGTAATTTCTATCATATCCCCATCTAACTAATTTGCTTGGTCAGGGCAACACCAGGAGGGTCTTGGAGAACAACTGCAGATTATTGCAAATCTTCTGGGGGAGGTAATGCCATCTTACCTGAAGTTCTTGACTGGTTCAAGTTAGCATAGCCACTCATCACCCATGACCAATATTCTACTATCGATTTATCATAGGTGACTTTTTTTGTTCATTGCTATCAGCAATGATAATCTGAAGCAGTTTGCCTTCATGAAGAAGATCAGTACACACACTATTTTCTCTGAGGGCTACATCACCTCTACTGCAGTCACAACGTGGTCTAGGGGACCTTGATCATTTCAATACCTCAGAGTATCATATTGGTCCGCCATATTAATCAAGTTATATTAACTGGTCCTGGGGAGTGAACAGTAGCCAGTACCTTGCGCGTCACAGTAAAATACGTGCATGCCAGAGCATGGGAAAAAGAAATCTGGCCTGGGGCTTGCCATGGTGGGGTTTTTCAGTTCTAAAGATACTAACAGATTTCCATGGTTGCTAGGCCAGGGGTACATCACCATCCCTTAAAGGTTTCTTCTAACCCTGCCCAAATCTTTATAAATAGTCATTATTTAACTCTCTTTAATCACCTGTTTTTAGTGTGCCATGTACTTCCCCTCCCTGATAGTATGAAACGGAAAGATCTACAAGATGTATTATTAAGTCAATAAAGTAAGATTCAGAGCAGTGTAGTATTAAAGAATGAAATGTTCTATTATTCGTAAAAGGAGAAAGGAGAATATATATAATTTCCTTAAATATTTCATTAGTTAGGAATTAGGAATGATACTATCCAAACTAAATCAAGCCCAACCAGTAGGTTTAAAAAGATATAAGTTTATTTCTCCTTATAAATGTCTAGGGAAGCAGTTCAGGGCTGAGACAGGAGCTGTGCTCCATAACACAGTCGGGGAGTCATTTTCCTTGTAATTCACTGGCCCTCCATCCTTATAATATTGTTTTGCCCTTAAGTCTGATGAAGCATCCACTTTCCAGGCAGCAGGATGGAGAACTGGAAGAAAAGGGCATATACCAAGAAAGATTCCTGGAGACTATTATGCAACCCTTGTGTTTAGACAGGTGGGGTTTAAATACAAGGGTTATATGTGCTGGGAAAACTGGATAACCAGATGCAAAAAATGAACAGGGAGCCAGGGGAACATAGTTTTAATGCCTGGCAGTGAGATAGTCCATTAAAAATTCTAATACTATTCACAAAAAGAAGAATGAATATTGGAAGTAATTAGCAGTCTTTGCCACATGCACTTAAAAATAAGTTGGGAAGAATATCAGGAAACTTATAGCAGTGGTTACACAGGGAGGAGGCTGGCAGGTGAGAACGAGACAGATATAACAACGTCAGGCAGAGTCTTTACTATATATCTTGCTACTCATTGCACTTATGGACCATGTGTATGTATTCCTTATTTACAAACTTAAAGAGATTAAAAATTCCTTCCTAGAGATAAGTAAAAAAAAAAAAAAAAAAGAAGAAGAAGAAAACATATTCTACACAGTCCCAACTTTGATAAGAACAAAGGATCCAGGGAGTCCAGAGGGCGGATGGCTCCCAACAATGGGGCTATTAATGACCTGATCAAAAGAAGAAGGTATAACCAGGGTGTATTAGTTTACTACGGCCATAAAAACAATCAAATGCACTATCTGACAATTTCTATGCACTGGGAGTCTGGTGTGTGTTAGCTCAGTCCTCTACTCAGGGTATCATAAGGCTGAAATCAAGGGTTCATCTTCAGGAGGTTCAATTAGGGTAAGATCCACGTACAAGCTCTTCTAGATTGTTGGCAGAACTCATTTCCTTGCTATTGTTGACTTTCAGTTTATGACACTCTTAACTCCAGGAAGCTGATCTTAGGTCCTAGCCACATGGTCTTGCCATCTCAGCAACATGCCTTCATCAAATCTTGCTCATACTTTGAATCACTCTGATTCTCTTTCTGCAACCAGTTAGAGAAAACTCACTGCTTTTAAGTGGCTCATGAGATTAAGTTAGATACACACAGATAGTCTTTCTTTGTTAAAGCCAATGGTGCTCATAGAAAATAGAATATAGAGCCCAGAAATAAACCTCAATGAGGGTGCAAATACCACTCAGGGGGTAAAGGACAGTCTCTTCAACAAATGGTGCTGGGAAAATTGGATAACCAGATGCAAAAAATGAAATCGGATACTTATCTTGCAACATATACAAAAATTACTTCAAAATGGATTAAAGATCTAAACAGAAGATCCAAAAGTAGAAAACTCCTAGAAGAAAATATAGAGGAAAAAATTCATGACATTGGGTTTGGCAATGATTTCTTGGATATGACATCAAAAGCAAAAATAAATAGAAATTAATCAATTGTATCAAAGGACACAATCAACAGAGTGAAAAGGCATCCTACGGAATGGGGGGAAATAGTTGTGAACTGTATATATGATAAAATTTACTATCAAGAATGTATAAAGAACTTCTAACACTCGACAACATAAAGAAACAAACAAACAACCTGATTTAAATCATGGGCAAAGGACTTGTATTTCTACAAAGACGACGTAGAAATGGTGAATGAGCTCATGAAAAAATACTCAATATCACTAATCATTAGGAACTGCAAATAAAAGCCATAAGGAAATATTACCTCCCACCCATTGGGATGGTTACTATGAAAACAAAACCAGAAAATAACAAATAACAAATGTTGGTAAGGATGTGGACAAATTGGAAACCTTGTGTGCTTTTGATGGGATTGCAAAATGTTGCAACCACCATGGAAAACAATATAGAAGTTCCTCAAAAAATTACAAATAGAACTGCCATGTGATCCAGCAATCTCGTAGTGGATATATGTCTAAAAGAATTGAAAGCATGGTCTCAGAGAGATATTTGTACATCCATGTTTACAGCAGCACTATTTACGATACCCAGGAAGCAGAAGCAACCCAAATAACAATGAATGAATTAATGGATAAAATAACATGTGCCAAATACATACAATGAATATTATTCAGCCTTAAAAAGGAAGGAAATGTTCTCACTTTCTACAACCTTGGTGATGCTATTCTAGGAGAAATAAGCCAGTCACAAAAAGATACTTTATGATTTCTTTTATATGAGCTATAGGAAAGCAGTCAAACTCAAAGAAACAGAAAATAGAATGGTGGCTGCCAAAGGCTGAGAGCGAGGGGAATGGGAAACTGTTGTTCAAGTGGTTGTATTGTTTCGGTTTGGCAAGGCAAGAGAGTTCTGGAGATGTGTTGCACAACAATGTGTATATATTTAACACTACTGAATTCTTTTTTTTTTTTTGTAGAGACAGAGTCTCACTGTACCGCCCTCAGGTAGAGTGCCGTGGCGTCACACGGCTCACAGCAACCTCTAACTCTTGGGCTTACGCGATTCTCTTGCCTCAGCCTCCCGAGCAGCTGGGACTACAGGTGCCCGCCACAACGCCCGGCTACTTTTTTCTGTTGCAGTTTGGCCGGGGCTGGGCCCGAACCCGCCACCCTCGGCATATGGGGCTGGCGCCCCACTCACTGAGCCACAGGCGCTGCCCAACACTACTGAATTTTAATATGGATGAGATTGTGGATTTTATTTATTTATTACCACAATTAAAACAGAAAGTCAACTGTCTCATAGACCATAACTAATCAGAGTGGCGGTAATATCTCATCCTATTCTCAGGTTCCACTCTTGCTCCAAGGGGAGGGGATTACACATAGGTGAGTGTCATTTGGGTGTCACTTTAGACACCCCACAGGAGGACTAAAATAAGCCACATTTTTTCCAGATATTCCTTTCTCCAGACCTTCGCTTCCCAGTTACAGACTCTGGAGGTTCTGGATTCTATTTTAAGAGAGACAGGATTTCCTCCTTTTATTACACTCAGTGATTCATGTCTGATATTATTTTTGTTGGTGGAAATGTATTTTCCAGACAAGGGAAAATCCATGGTAGTTTCTCTGTGTTAATCTCACCTGCTTGTGGCAGCTCTGAGTTCATCTGGCTGAGGTGGGAAAAACTTATTTTTAGTCAAGGATTATTTGCTTGACTAAGTTAATGGTTTGAACACACATAGGAAATAGAGGTAAGGATTTGATATCATTGTTTCTAGCATTTTTAATTTTGTCCCAGGTCTCAAGGGAATTCTGTACTTGAATAACATAGTGCCTAAACAATATTCTTAGGCCAGGGGCGGTGGCTCACGCCTGTAATCCTAGCACTCTGGGAGGCCCAGGTGGGTGTATTGCTTTGAATTCAAGAGTTCAAGGCCAGCTTGAGCAAGAGTGAGAACCCTCATCTCTACTAAAAATAGAAAAAACCAGCCAGGTGTTGTGGTGCATGTCTGTAGTCCAGCTACTCAGGAGGCTGAGGCAGAAGGATCACTTGAACCCAAGAGTTTGAGATTGCTATGAGCTATGATGGTGCCACAGCACTGTACCCAGGGTGACAGAGTGAGATTCTAGCCCAAACAAACAATCCCCCCCAATATTCTTAAAGAGTTAGAAGCCTAAACAATATTCTTAAAGAGTTATGAGCTTGAAAGGATTATGAATATAGTTTTTATGGAGCAAAGATATACAAATTCAGCCATTAACAGATGGTTTGCAGAAAGAACTTAATCACAGTATGGAACTCATAGTTTAGGCACAAAAGGGGTAGACTATAACTTGGCAGTTAAAAATTAATCTATAGCATCTGGTATTCTAAAAGCAAAAGACCAAACTTGTGTATATGTAGACAGAAAGCCAAAATATGTATGCCCATTTTAAGAAAGGAAAAAATGTATTAAAATTGTAATACCCTATATACTGATAACAAAAGAAGAATACAAATCAGGTTTGACTTCTGCAATTATAAGAGGTGCTCAAAGTGGTTACCATCAGCATCCAGACCCTTCTGATTATGGTGAACTACTTACTGCTTGAGCAACGTTGTAAGGCCTCCCGGATCTTCCCTTGTGCAATGTCACACACCTTACTGTGAGTCTCAAACTAGTGATGAATGTGTGGGATTTGTTAAGCATGTTGAAGGTTCTGTTGCATACTCACACCTCCATGGTCCTTGTACTTCCGCAACATTTTTGAATTTCTTTTTTTTTTTGTAGAGATAGAGTCTCACTTTATGGCCCTTGGTAGAGTGCCGTGGCCTCACACAGCTCACAGCAACCTCCAACTCCTGGGCTTAAGCGATTCTCTTGCCTCAGCCTCCCGAGTAGCTGGGACTACAGGTACCCGCCACAACGCCTGGCTATTTTTTGGTAGCAGTTTGGCCGGGGCTGGGTTTGAACCCGCCACACTCCATATATGGGGCTGGCGCCTTATCGACTGAGCCACAGGCACCGCCCAACACTTCAAACTGGTCTTGTGCTCCTTGAACCACACCCGTACTCCCACATTTTCTTTGTCCTGCCTGTCGAGTGGTGACATCAGTATTCATTTGTAACACCTCTTTTTGAACTCATGTTATATTACACATTGCTACTGTAATTTAATTCAACCTTGAAAAGTAATACATAGATAACATCTTAAAATACGTATACAGCGTGGCTATAAAGTTTGTGTGCAATTTGAAGTTGCACATGAACTTTATGGCCACACTGTATTTGTTTATATAACTTATATCCAGAGAGAGAAGATCTCTCTGCCCAATGTTCATGCATTAGTCAGAAAATTTAGTTTAAAGAGTGTGCAAGCTGCCCAAATTATCTCCTATCTCACCTCCTTTTTCCTACTGTTCTCATTTTTAGAAGTCAAATGACTGATATTGTTCTTGTGGAAGATTAGTGTAGCCCGTTTAATAACTTGGACCATTTACCTGTTAGATGACCTTGAATTTCACTCGTCTTAATGTTCCCAAAATATCCCAAGGAGTTTGGAGGGCTATTTTTCTCAGCAAGTGAAAGTTCAAAGAAACCGTACCTTGGCTGTTTGCCTGACCAGCTAATGAATGCCAGAGGAGAGTAGCTGAGAAAATAGAGCTAATGCCTCTTTTCCAGACAAGATGCTTTCAATGTTTCAGGAGCACTCGGTAGTTTGTTGCTGAGAGCATAACCCAGTTTCAAAGCTATTCTTGCTCAGAAATTACTTCAGTGTTTTCAAGCACTGCAATGATGGCACCCTGGATTGTCAACTATAGCCTGTTCTATTTCCAGCCAGTCTGTTCACATTGAGACATGGAAATATGCTAATGAAGAGTCTTAATTGGTTACCATCGTGGGGCTGTTGATATGAGCTGTTCCTGGCAGATGGTCTGTTTACATAACGAGGAGCCAGACTGCGTGGTCTGTGGACATGGACATTACAGGATAAATTGGCTTCCACTCCAAACTCATCTTGGGTAATATCATTTCTCATTTGGCTTAACACAAGGACTCTCCAGATTCCAGAAAGACTGTCTTGAACTGACCAGCACCTTAAATGGCTTCTTCTGTGCTTATGCCCAAGGCTACATGTGTCCTATTAGAAAGCAATGTGTCATTCTGATAGCCGCAGAAATTGATATCAAAATCATTCCCTTCTACCACCTTGAACGTGTTATCTTCTTTCTGTCCTATTGATTTTGTGTTTAGATTTTTCCCCCTCTCTGCCAGGTCTTTTTTGACTGTCAGTATTCCAATGAGATTCCAAATTCTAGAATAGAAGAAGGTAGTGTATGAGATCCAAATTCTGAAAAAGAATAAAATTCAGGCTCCATTCCAGATTCTTATGCCAATACGGATGTTGGCATATGGGAAGACCTAGCTATAATCTACTCACGTTTACCCTAGAACATTCTTAATGTTATAGATTAGAAGGCCCAAGATGTTTATGTTTCTTTTATCTGTAATAAGAAAGAGCTTTTATGAAGAGCAATATCCCAGAAATAAATTGTGTGGATGAGAATAACAAAATGAGATTTCCATTTAAAGTATGGAGGAAAGTGGTTCGTTTTGCCATGGAAATAAGTTAAACTCACCACTGCAGGTTTGGGAACATTGCTCAGTGGGCTCTGTGAAGCTGAGTTCAGTAAGCCAATTAGGTAAAACAAAAACAAAACAAACAAAACAAATTAAAACAAACAAACAAACAAACAAAAAAGCCAGCAATTCCTTAATGTGAAAATGTGTCCAATTAATTAAAGGATATAAGCTATGGAAATGTTTTGTTTTCCTTGGAATAAAAGAATATCAAAGTCCCTGAAGAGAGAATGAGAGATAGTTTCTCTTCATAGAAATTCTTTGAACACCATCAACTGAAGTTTAGGAATTGAATTAGGAGTAATAAAAACAAGTCTTCTGGCTTCTCAAGCATTCACACATTATATGTTAACGTTGTCATCTTTGTAAATAAGTTAGATAGTCCATTTTCCCTTGATGCTTCCTGCTTCTCAGGCCCAAAGTAAGCAGCAAAGTATTAAGTGACAATTGATGACACATAGTTTTCAAAGCAAATCAATCTACCTCTGTTGTTATTATGGAGGGGGAACAAAAGCATGTTTAGCAGGGAATAGAATGAGTAGCTCAGAGCTACAAAAGGATATTTTAAACCAACATAACCTACCATTGTGTTAGGTTATTTTTGGTAAGCCTTTTGTAGGCAAAACGAATACTGTACATAGATTTTAGGGGTGAAAATGGCCTTGAAGACCACGCAGAGGAACTGGCTGGTCAGTGGCTTTGCAGGCGTCTCCCAGCAGTTAGTAGTATGGCTGAGGCTGGGTACACCTGGCAGCATCCCAGCCACGTTAACCCCACAGGTGTGGTACTCAGATGAACTCAGATGAACACCCTCACTTACCTATGGAGAGCTTCAGGATTCATTTTTTTCTTTGGTTCTCATGACAGCAAATCCAAGCTGACTATTTTCTGTACCTGACATTACATGATGTCATGGCTAAGAGCTTGGGCTTTGGTGTCCATCAGACCTGGATTTGAATTTTGGTTTTGGCATATATCATTTTGTGACCTTGGATGAGATATTTTATCTCTCTGAGCTTTCCATGTTCTGGACTGTAAAGGGCACATAAAAAGAGTCTTATTTACAAAGACGAAATAAGATGATATATGCAAAGCTCTTAACATAGTGTTTGCCATATGGCAGATCTGAAACAAGTGATTAACATTATTACAAGGCTCAGATGCATAGCACTGGACAGGAACATTCTTCATATTCAACCTGCCTTTGGTGTACCCCTCAATATGTGTTTTCATCTCTTAATCACTCTATTGTTTCACAGCATCCTTATCCTTGCGTCTCCAGATATCTATTTTAAGCTCAATCCTGTCTCCTTGACTTTACACTGATTTTTCCCTTACTCTGATCAGCAAGAATAAATTTACCTCTTCCTTTGTTCCATCTTAATTCCTCCACTTACACGAAGTATTTTCAGATTTCTTTAGTTCCCAAGGATGCTCCCCTTTTCTGAAGACTGAATTATCACTTGCATCTATCAGCCCTTTCATTGATTGCTCTGAAACTTCCCATGGGCTTGTTTAGTCTCTCCAAGTAGTTTAAATCTTCTAGAAGAATCTATTCCTTTGTTAGATGGTCTTAACTTCTGAAAGCAGAGTGCTGAAGCTACAAAAAGGACTTGTAAATCATTAATAGACGAGATGATATATTATACCCACTAATGATACAAATCAAATTAAGAGAAATTCAGGGTTATTAGAAATCCATAATTTCCAAACCAAAATTCAGGGCATGTGATTTGACAGGTACAAGTTGACTTAGGAAAACGTGAAGGAAAAGAATTAAAATTGGGATGCAGGACGTCTCATTGTGGTTCAGCTAGAGAAGAGAATCAACGTAGGAGGTTATTTTTCTCAGTGCTGCTTTTTGGTATGCATAACATTTTACAAACTCTAGTTCATAAATCTTTTTTTTTTTTTTTTTTTTGTAGAGACAGAGTTTCACTTTATGGCCCTCGGTAGAGTGCCGTGGCATCACACAGCTCACAGCAACCTCCAACTCCTGGGCTTAGGTGATTCTCCTGCCTCAGCCTCCCGAGTAGCTGGGACTACAGGCGCCTGCCACAATGTCCGGCTATTTTTTTGTTGCAATTTGGCCGGGGCTGGGTTTGAACCCGCCACCCTCAGTATATGGGGCCGGCGCCCTGCTCACTGAGCCACAGGCGCCGCCCTAGTTCATAAATCTTTAGTGACCAATGAAAGCCAAATGACCCTCTCCTGACACTCAAAAAAAAAAAAAATTAGTTTTGTGGAGAAGAGTTGGGGAAATAGTACTGATTAGGGATAGATATATTAGCTGTTTATTGCTGTGTGAAAACTTAGGAGCTTAAAACAACATTTATATCTCATTGTTTCTGTGGATAAGAAATCTGGCCTTACTTATCTGGGTGTTCCGGTTTAGGCTCTCTCAGGAGGCTGCCATCAATGTCAAGGTGTCAGCAGAGCTGCAGCCATCTCCAGGTTCAATTAAAAATGGATCCAATTCCAAGTCCACACACATAGTCACTGGCAGAAGCAGTAGTTCTGGTATTTATTGAGTGCCTGTGCAAATCAATGTACAAAATATTTCTGAAACACTTTTTATACTTAATTCTCTCAATGACTTCATAAAATAAATGTCTTTTTAATAGAAGATAAGAAACATATTATAAAAATTTTATGTATGGAGAACATTGAGACTCAAGTTGAATAAAAAAGTGTTTAAAGTTACACAATTCATAACTGGCAAGCTAGGATTTATTTTAATTTTATTTATTTTTTTGATTCCGTTATTACTCCTTTCCCTCCTGTAAAAGAAAATAAAAACCTCAGGACCACCTCCTCCTAACTCCTGATGCAAAAGAGAAGGTAAAATTCTCAGACACCTATAAAGGACTGGCTCTATGGTTCATTCAGTAAGGACATTTCCTTGCTGGCCTCTCCTATGTAACCCAGGATGTGCAAATTGTAACTTGTGGTCTGCAGGCTACGTCCAACTCTATAACTAAAGTCTGTTAATTCTAACTAATAATGAATTACAAGATTATCTTCACAAGTACAGAAGAGAGACAAAATAGGATCAGATATTCTCCTACACTACCGAGGGATGTCTACATACCGATGCTTCCTTCACGCCCCTTTTCTCTTCTACCATTCACCTTATTTTATGTACAGGGTAGATTTTCCTGGGTCTCAAGAATGTAATCATTTTGTCTCACTACCACTTGCCTTTTTTTCTGTCTGTGCAGGCAGCCCCCAGGTTATGAACAAGATAGGTTCTGTAAGTTTGTTCTTCAGTTGAGTTTGTATGTAAGTTGGAACAGCTATATTTACCTATTACCTCCATTTGTAAGTGCAAGTTGTATGTCAATCGGATGTTTGTAACTCAGAGACTGCCTGTATGCCCTATTCCCTTTACTGAAAATTCAAAATTTCCTTTTCCAAAAACAGGTACAGATCAGTCTGTGCTTTATGTTTTTCCTGGATGTGTTCTCAACTATGGCATAATAAGCCTATATGGATTGAAGTCTTCTCCTCATTTGCTTATTTGGGGTCAACACTCTCTAGTCCATTAAGCTATTATTGTCCTACAATTACGTCTGTATATGTTATAAGCCCATCAATAGTTTTATAATTATTACTTTATGCAATTGTCTTTTAAATCAGAAGAAGTAAAGTTCCAAAAATACATTTATATTGTCTTGCATAGACATGTATGTAGTTACCTTCATTGGGGCTTTTTATTGCTTTGTGAGGATCCAAGTTACTATCTAGTATTCTCTAATCTCACTTGAAGGACCCCCTTTAGGATTTCTTACAGGACAGGCCTACTAGTACAGAGGTAGGGTTTGAACAAAAGTCTTCTTTTTTTTTTTTTTGTGGTTTTTGGCCGGGGCTAGGTTTGAAACCGCCACCTCCAGCATATGGGACCGGCGCCCTACTCCTTGAGCCACAGGCACCGCCTTGAACAAAAGTCTTCTAACTCCAAGTTCAAGACTATTTCTACCACACCTCAGGGACAGTGACAGCCCATGAGTTCTAGGACTCTCTGTCCATGGGGAACCCAATTTCATCATCATGGAGGTTGGTCCAGCCAGGATTTCTCTACCCTCCCGCATCTTTTTCACCCTTCATTACCACAGAAGTTTAATCTAACTATCATTGCTGTTTAAACACAAAAAGTATTAAGTTTGTCTTTAAACAGGAAGAAAGCTATTGATATTGCTAGAATTGCTCAATCTAAGACTCACAATAATTTCATCAAGCAATTTTATTTCCTAAAAGATAATTCTAAAATTTCGTAAGATTATTTCACTTAAAAAAGAAAAAAAAATGCTTCAATTTCAGCAGTATCTGTGGATTCCTGCTCTGAAGCTGAGAAACATGACACCTTCCTTACCTTGCCCCACAACTCATATCTTGTTAAATCTTTTAGTATTTTTAAATTATCAGGATTTATAAATTTGCTCTTCCTTGTAATTCTCACTGTTACTTTTTCTTTAAACAATTGAATGGGTTTAATAACCAGTATTACATTTCCAGATTTCTTACGTTCACTGAACTCATGGTTTGCTAGATTTTGATGTTGGAGGCCTTTTTTTTTTTTTTAAACAAACTTATAAGTACTAAATTTCATGAATTGTTTCTTATTTCAAAGTTTGTTTCTTACCTTTATGCTTTAAGTAGTTAGTTAGACACAAAATTACCTATTCCTTTCCTTAGAACTTTATAAACATACTTTCTTGTCTTCCGTGGTTAATTTTTTTTTTTTAATTAGCGATAGCATCCTCCTCTGTTGCCCAGGCTAGAACACAGTGGTTATTTATGTGCATGGTCATAGGTCACTGTAGCCTCAAGCTCTTGACCTCAAGCAATCCTCACACCTCAGCCTCCCACAGCTGGGACTACAGGTAATTGTTGCTGCAGAAAACTTGAGACCAGTCTGGTTCTACACCTTCCACCCAAATCCTATAGAAGATTTCCTTCTCTCTGCATGGTCGTCCATTTAGTTTATTTCAGGATATGTCTAGGCATTATATATATATATATATATATATATGTACATATATATGTATATATTTGAGAAAGAGTTTGACTTTGTCACCATCAGTAGAGTGCTATGGTGTCATAGCTCACAGCAATCTCAAACTCTTGGGCTCAAGTGATCCTCTTGCCTCATTCTTCCAAGTAGGTGGCACTACAGATATCTGCTACAATACCCGGCTATTTTTAGAGACAGGTTCTCGCTCTGTCTCAGGCCGGTCTTGAACTCCTGAGCTCAAGCAATCCCTACCCCAGACTCCCAGAGTGCTATAATTACAGGTGTGAGCCGTCATGCTTAGCCTAGCATTAAATATTCTTTATCAGGTTTTCCTGGGAAATGTTTCCTAGGTTTTTGTCTTTTCTTTCAGTATCTTTTCTCTTACTATTTGCTTCTTTTCTTTAATAATATTTTTTACATTAGAGTTTCTTTGTATTTCATATTAGGACTCATGTCTTACATATTTTTCCTCTTTTTCCATTTCATATTTTAATGTTTCTTTAAGGCTGTCTTTTATATTCTTCATTGTTTTCTGTCATATACACTTTGCTTTTGGTGTCTTCTTTGTGGCCTTCATCTGTGAAAAGATTTGATGGTCCCCTTGGACTGGCCTCTTAGCGTTTTGGATATTAACCTCGATGGACTTTTCATCTTGCTCATTTTCTCTTTCTTTAGATCAAAGATTCCTTGCTGCACTTCTTTTTTTAAAAAATTATTTTATTTATTTATTTTTTATGTTTTAGAGACAGGGTCGTGCCGTGGGCCGCCTGTTGATGGGTCTCAATCTGAGGGTGCTCAGGGTGAACGGTACAGGTTGATTGAAAGGTCGACGCAGGATGAAATGACAAACTGCCACACACCACGGGTGATGAAGAAAGCAGTTGTACTTTAATGATTTTTAACTCTGGTATTTATACATTTTCTTCTCAGGGTTTAAACAATGTAATCATTATTTAGCTTATGCTTACAAATTATCTTTGTGTCTGCATATGCGGTTTATTATGCATTACATGTTTTCAAGGTTTTTTGTTTTTTGGGGAGGTGGCTTATCTTTTCAAGGTTTTTGCTCTAGGGAGGTGGTTTTATCAGTAACACCTGGTTACTTCTCCTTATCTAGGAATGTCAAGGTTTGTGACTTCTCTTAGTTCTATAACTCTTTTCAGTTTCTTATGATCTTATTTTTAAAATAGCTGGACATAGTCTTTTACGTATAATGCTTGACTGCTTCTATATATATATATATATATTTTTACCTCTATTAGTAACTATACTTTGATTCATAAGTAATTGTTTGTTAAACATTAAACTACTCTATTGATTTGTATTATATATGAAAATTAGTGAAGTAAGATGTTTTTCTAAGTAAAGTTTTACTGCAGGCGGTGATAGTGCATGTCATGTTGAAACATCTTGTTTGCTGTGCCTGCATTGTCTCAAGTCACTGACATTTATGGTAGGGACGTGCTGTTGTGCAGGCTCTCTTGGAGCCACTGAGTCCGGCACAGCCATACTTGCTGTGTTTAATTGTGGATCAGTAAGTCACTGTGTTTATTCTTAGTTTCTCAAAACAATCAGGCATTCAGCTCAACAAACAGGTTTCAGGGTAAAGGTTTCTTAGGCTTTTATGCCGCACCTCGTGAGTCATTACGTTCACTAAAAGGCATGCTAGGCAACTTATGCGCTGCTGTCGCAGCCAGGGGGGCTGGGGGTATCGCTCCGGGGAGCACAGACCACCTAACCACGTAGTTTACAACGCGGACAGCGCCACCTCACCACGGCTAGATGCCGGGGGTGCGGCAGGGTCGTGCTTTGTCACCCAGGCTAAAGTACAGTGGTGTCATGATAGCTCACTTTGGAGCTGGCCTTGCATTTAGAGTGGATATAACCTCGAATTCCTGGGCTTAAGTGATCCTTCCAAACTCAGCCTTTCCAGTAGCTAGAACATAGGTATGTGCTACTGCCCCTGAGTAATTTTTCAATTTTTTGTAGAGATGAGTTTGCTATGTTGCCCAAGCTGGCCTCAAACCCCTGGCTTCAAGCAATCCTCTGGCTTTGACCTGCCAAAGCACTGGGATCATAGGCCTGAGCCACTCTGCCCAGTCCTTGCCCTAATTCTTGAATGGGTCAACCCATCTCTTCTTTAACCAGGGAAGGAAATTCAGATAATTGTTTGTGACTCACTATTGACTTCTCAGAAACTTACAGGGCTGATGGGGTGAAGGAATTCTGTGGGTTCTCTTTTATGAGGGCTCTACTGTTATTCATGAAGCTTCCACCTTCATGATGTAATCACCTAAAGCTTTCATCTCTTAATACCTTCACCTTTGAGTTAGGATCTCAAAACACAACTTTTGGAGGACTCAAACATTCAGTCCATAGCAGAAACCAAACTGCCTGCCAAATTGGCATGATTTTCTCTAGCAAGATAAGCTGCCTCCCTGTGGGCAAAGAAAAGGTCCATCCACCTTGGGGGAGAGGCTCTAGAAAGCCCATTACTGGTGTAAAGAAATAACAGTTGGACAGAGAAAGCATCTAAAGGAGAAGCAAAGGAGAGATTAATGAGGCATTGAAGACCAGCAACCCACTTCACAATATCCTTTGGAGCTGGCCTGGAATTTAAAGTGGATACAAATCTGAAACTGTCCCAGGTTTGGGGCAGGTAGAGGGGTAGAGTTTGTTTGCCTGCCCTTTGCTCCAGCCGCCACAGGCTGGTGGGTCCCTGTCCCTGTTTGCTCCCAGGCGTTGGAGTCCCTGCTGCTAGATAACTCCGGCATTTGGCTGCTCTGAGCTACCATCACCCTTCCAGGGGTATCAGACCTGCAGCCCATGAGCCCCATGTAGACTGTGTGTGGACTTTTCCGCTTATGTGTGGTGTTGGATATCATGAAAATTCTGCACAGATCTTTCTTTTGCTCATCAGCTTTTGTTAGTGTTTGTGTATTTAACGTGTAGCCAAGGCAATGCTACTTCTTCTTATGTCATGCAGAACATCTAAAACGTTGGCGACCCCACGTCCCCAGGTGGCTCTGCGGCCAGGCCATTTTGCTAACCCACACAGCTTGGCTGAGTTTCTGGTAGCTGCTCTCAGTGAACTGCTAACGCTGCTGCCACCTGTGGGCACTGAGAGCAGCAGGTGGGAAGCAACCTCACAAAAGGTATAAGCATATAAGTGAACCGGACAGGAGGCAGTAAACAAAGAAGAACATTAGGAAATATTAGCATTAGCATTAGGAAAACAGCATAAGTCTTATTTATTTATTTATTGTTTTGCAGTTTTTGGCCGGGGCTGGGTTTGAACCCGCCACCTCCAGCATCTGTGGCTGGCGCCCTGCTCCTTTGAGCCTCAGGCGCTGCCCTAAGCCTTCTTCTTCTTCTGTTTTTTTAGATAGGGTTTCCCTCTGTCACCTGGGCTAGAGTCGGTGGTGTCATCATAGTTCACTGCAATCTCAAGTTCCTGGGCTTAAGTGATCCTCCCCTCCTCAGTCTCCCAAGTAACTGGGTCTACAGGCACCCACCACCACACCTGATCAGATTTTTTTTTTCTATTTTTAGTAGAGATGGGGGTGGTGGTGGTGTCTTGCTCTTGTTCAGGCTAGTCTCGAACTTCTGACTGCAAGTGATCCTCCTGTCTTGGCCTCCCAGGGTTGCTAGGATTATAGGTGTGAGCCACTCTCAGTCTGAAATATTTATTGATTTGACAGCTATCATCTCCAAAGCAGCATTGTTGGACAAAAGCTAAGGGCTTCTTGTCAAGCCTTACTGGACAAGGAATTGTAATGATTTCCCTACCTAATCTTTATCCTAATCCCCCAGCTCTGAAAATCTCTTGATCTATAAGAGATTATAGTGCAATACTCTGTTAAATGTGGAAAATTGAGAAGTAAATTAAAACACCTTTATCTGGCAGTATCATGAAGCTGCTGAGGTTTCTGGACACAATTTTCACATGAATGCTAAATGTAAACAGTCATTATCAGTAGATGTTTAAGTCCAATATTGCTGAGTCATGACTGTTGCAACTCACTGATCTTTCTTTGATGGTACACTATTTACTTTTTCAAGTCTAAGCTAAAAATAAATTATCTCCTCTCTGGTGAATATTATGCTGCTTTTTCTTTTCTTTTTTCTTTTCTCCTTTTTTTGCGACAGAGTCTCAAGCTGTCGCTCTGGGTAGAGTACTATGGCATCATAGCTCACAGCAACCTCCAACTCTTAGGTACAAGTGATCCTCCTGCCTCAGTTTTTCTATTTTTAGTAGAGATGGGGTCTTGCTCTTGCTTAGGCTGGTCTCGAACTTGTGAGCTCAAGCTACCCAGCCACCTCAGCCTCCCAGAATGCTAGGATTACAAGTGTGAGCCACCACTCCTGGCCCTATGCTGCTTTTTTTTTATAGTATTCACTCTAAAACTTCCAAGATTTTTTTAAGGCTAGGTTGTGAATGTTCAAATAGACAAAATTCCAAAGTACACACATTCATTACTGACTTAGCTCAGCTCCCTGACGTAAGTAGGAATTAAATTTCATTATCTCTCACTGTGCTACCATGAGGTGCATTCTTTAAATCAGAAGACAAATGCCAATGTTGGAGGTGAGACAAGTAGAGGAGCTTCAGGAGGACTGTGAAATACATCACAGAGGGCGACTTCAGCAGACAGTCCAGACTCTCTCTCTACCAAGTTTCCAGTTTTTAATATTTTTATTGTTGGTCCGGTCATAGCCTAAAGGTTTTTTTTTTTTTTTTGCAGTTTTTTGGCCGGGGCCAGGTTTGAACCTACCACCTCTGGTATATGGGGCCAGTGCCCCACTCCTTGAGCCACAGGCGCCACCCCATAGCCTGAAGGGTTATGCTGGGATTTTCTGGCTCTTGGATACAGTCGCATTTAAGATCTCACGGCAAAGTGTGAGGTTGAAAGAGTACTTGTGCAGCCATAAAATAATTTAATCTGCTCACGGAAATTTAGTTTTGAACTAAGCAATCTTTAGTATCTCTTTCTGCTCTAAGAGTCAGAGTCAATTTATTTTCATAGATCTCAATGCCCTTCTTGGCCATTTTCTTTCCTTCCTTCCTTATTTTTTTTCCCTTTATATTTGTAAAGAGACAGGGTCATGCTTTGTTGCCCAGGCTGGCGTTGAACCCCTGGGCTTAAGCGATCCTCCCACCTCAGCCTCCTGAGTAGCTGAGACTATAGTCAGGTGCCACTATACCTTGACCACTTCCTTGACTACTCCTAGACCATTTCCACCTATTCAAGTTTCACTCCATTCAAATACAACATCAGTTGTGATTTCTCCATTTGGAAGTGATCATCCATTCCTTTGAACTCTCACGGAACTTTACTTGTAACTCTTTTATAGCACTCAACATTTTCTAGTGTTTTAGTTGTAGATACATGAAGTGTTTTCTTTACTGAACTAAAAGCTTCTTATAGGCAAGGAGAGTGAGTCCCTCAGTCACATTTGAACTGCCATTTGGACAGCACAGTGCTATGCAGATGCTTTTTATTTTTGTTCATTTATTTATTAATTTTTGAGATAAGGTCTTGCTCTGTTGCCTGGGCCAGAGTGCAGCAAAATCATCATAGCTCACAGCAATCTCAAACTCCTGGGCTCAAGCGATCCTCCTGCCTCAGCTTTCCAAGTAGCTGGGACTACAGGTGTGTGTACATTTAGTACAAGAGGGATCTTTTTCTTGCTCAGGCTGGTCTCAAACTCAGGACCTCAAACCATCCTCCTGCCTCAGCCTCCCAAAGTGTTAGGATTACAGGCATGACTCACCATGTCTGGTCTTCATATTTCTTTTTTTTTGTTTTTTTTTTTTTTTTTTGTAGAGACAGAGTCTCACTTTATGGCCCTCAGTAGAGTGCCGTGGCCTCACACAGCTCACAGCAACCTTCAACTCCTGGGCTTAAGCAATTCTCTTGCCTCAGCCTCCCGAGCAGCTGGGACTACAGGCGCCCGCCACAACGCCCGGCTATTTTTTGGTTGTAGTTTGGCCGGGGCTGGGTTTGAACCCGCCACCCTCGGCATATGGGGCCGGCACCTTACCGATTGAGCCACAGGCACCGCCCTAGTCTTCATATTTCAAAAAATTCCTCATATGGCTTTGGTAATTAGATGGGTTTGGGTCACAGACATCTTATGTTTGGTGTATTTGTCATCTAGTGTCTTATTAGATCCCTTAATGCCTTCTTTGGGGAGGAAGACTGATTAAAAGCCCCTGAGATTCCCATATGTGCTAGAAAAAGAGGAATAAGAGGCTAAATTGAACATATTTGATTATACAAATTTCTGGTGGATGCTAACGTCAAAAACAACAACAAACGATCTTGTGCGAAAGGCTTCCATCGGGACAGGATGGTCACCTATGTTCTCTGAAGATCCCTCTTGCAAAACAATTAGGTTCCGCATCATACTTAAGTTTTATTGTACTTCTGGGCTCAGAAAGTAAGATGTTATGATTTCAGCGTCTTTCTCAAAAGTTAACATGTTGGAACCTTAGTTCTTCAATGCGGTAGTGTTGGGAGGTGTTGCTGGGTCATGGAGGCTCTGCCCTGATGAAGGGACTAAAGCTGTCCACCTAGGACTGGGTTAGTTCTCGCAAGAGTGGGCCTTTAACACCTGGGCCCTTGGTCTCCTTCCTTTTTGTACACACCCGCCTCCCCTTCTGCTTCTCTGCTTTGGTAGGATGCAGCAGAAGGCCCTCACCAGAAGCCAACTAGATGCCACCACCTGCTCTCGGACTTTATAACTCCAGAACCATAACCCTAAATAGAGCTCTTTTCTTTATGAATTAGCCAGTCTTGGGTATTCTGTTATAACAATGGAAAAAAAACTAAGACATAAGAAAAATCTCCAAGGCTCATAAACCTAATCTCAGAGAGCTTAAACTTCAGAGGTGAGTTGTAAGCAGGAACATGTTCTTAAATGTGAACAGTAGCACTGAAACTGGGAAATCAACTTTTGAATCTGCATAAAGTTGATAACCCGAGACTCCTGGACTAAGTGGGGATCTTGGAGGGATCCCAATTTGGTGAGCAAAGTCCATGAGCCACGGGTGGAAGCAAATGCAAATCTTCTTTGGAGGAGATTATGTTCCACTTGAGGGCATAGGACTCCTCGTGATTAAAGACCAACCAACAAACAAAGAAACTCAAATGACATGAGATATGGGAATTATCATATTTAACACAAAATAATTCTGTTTAAAGTTTTAAAAGCAGCTTTATGGAAATATAATTCATATATCATATAATTCACTCAAAGTGCACAGTTCAGTGTTTTTGTTTTTGTTTTTTTGAGACACAGTTTTACTCTGTTGCCCTGGGTAGAGAGCCATGGCATCATAGCTCACAGCAACCTCAAACTTGTGGGCTTAAGAGATCCTCTTGCTTCAGTTTTTCTCCTTTTAGTAGAGACGGGGGGTCTCGCTCTTGCTTAGGCTGGTCTCAAACTCCTGAGCTCAAGCAATCCACCTGCCTTAGCCTCCCAAAGTGATTCAGTGGTGTTTAGTACATTTGTAGATAAATACAACCATCACCAGAGTCAATTTTAAGAGTATTTAAGAGTACCACATCACAAAAACCCTCCATGCTCTCAAGCTATCACCCCATGTCCCGTTCTCCTACTCCCACCACTAGGCAACCAGTAATCTATTGTTCATCTCTGCAGAGTTCCCTGTTCTGTACTATCATGTGAAAGGGAATCATGGTCTTTTGTGACCAGCTTCTTTCATCAGCATAATGTTCTTAAGGTTCATTCATATTGTAGCAAATATCAGTACTTCATTCCTGTTTGGCCAAAAAATATTATATTCTGTGAAGATGCCGTGTTTTGTTTATCTTTGTTCACTGGTGGACTGTGCAGCTATTATGAATAATGCTGTTGTATATATCCACGTATAAGTTGGGGAAATGTTTTCATTTTTCTTGAGCATATACCTAAGAGTAGATTTGTTTCCTATACTAACTCTCTGTTTCATTATTTGAGGAACCGTCAGGCTGTTTTCCAAAGCAGGTTCACTATGTTACATTCTCACCAGTGGTTTATACGGGCTCTCATTGCCCCATATTCTTGCCAACACTTGCTGTTATCTGAGATTTTGGTTCTCTCTGTCCTGGTAGATGTGAAGTGATATCTCATTGTGGTTTTGATTTGCATTTTGCTAATGATGTCCATTTTCTTAATGGGCTTATTTGCCATCAGTAATCTTCTTTAGAGAAATATTTATTTAGAGTCTTTGTATATTTTTAATTGAGGTATTTATCTCATTCTTGAGTTGTAAGAGTTCTTTATATATTCTAGATACAAGCTCTTTATTAGTTAGATTATTTGAAAATATTTTCTCCCAGTCTGTGGGTTGTCCACATTTTTTTGGATGATACCCTTCTTTGAAGCACAGAGTTTTGTTTTGTTTGTTTTGTTTTTTTAGATGGAGTCTCACTCTGTTACCCTGGGTAGAGAGCTATGGTATCATAGCTCACAGCAACCTCAAACTCCTGGGTTTCAGCTATTCTTCTGAGAAGCTGATACTACAGAAGCCCTCCACCATGCCTGGCTAGTTTTTTCCATTTTTAGTAGAGATGGAATATTGCTCTTACTCAAGCTGGTCTTGAGCTCAATTAATCCACCCGCCTTGGCCTCTCAGAGTGCTGGGATTACAGGTGTGAACCACTGTGTCCAGGCTGAAGCACAAGAGTTTTTAATTTTGTTAAAGTTCAGTTTATCTTCTTTTTGGGGGGTGGTGCGTTGCTCATGCTTCTGGTGTCAAATCTAGGAATCTTTTGCCAAGTTCTAAGTCATGAAGATTTACTTCTGTGTTCCCTTCTAAGAGTTTTATAGTTTTTGCTCTTAATTTAGGTCTTTGATCCATTTGAGTTACTTTTTGTGTATGGTGTAAGGTAGGGATCTAACTTCACTATTTTGTGTGTGTATATCCAGTTTCCCCAACAGTATTGTTGAAAGAACTGTCCTCTCCCCATTGAAAGATCCCATCCTAGTCTCTGGTGGTGTCTGGTGGTGTCTATCTCCCATTCCTTCCCAAATCAAGGAAGGTTCTTCTCAGCAGAATAAGAGCACTTTATTGTTAAATTTGTTAACTGATTAAATATAGCTGAAGAAAGAACTTGTAAACCAAAAGCAGAGACAAAAAAATGCAAAACATGAAGGAGGAGATAAACTTATGGAGGCTAGCTTTGAGATAGCCAACACATGTCCAGTTGATAATCACTTTTTGAAAAGATAATGGCTAATAATGGTTTTCCAGAAGTGGTGTAAGACTTGAATGCAAGGCTATGAAAAGCTCATTCTTGGTCTACAGGAAATCTTCAGAACATCAAATTTGTTTGTTTTTTATTTTATTTTTTTTATTTTTATTAAATCATAGCTGTGTACATTAATATGATCATGGGGCACCATACACTTGGTTCATAGATCGTTTGACACATTTTCATCACACTAGTCAACATAGCCTTCATAGCATTTTCCTAGTTATTTTGCCAAGACCTTTACATTCCACATTTACTAGGATTCACATATACCCTTGTAAGATGCACTGCAGGTGTAATCCCATTAATCCCCCTCCCTCCACCTCCCTCCCTCCTCCCTCCCCTCCCTTTCCCCCTTCTCCCTATTCTTAGGTTGTAGCTGGGTTATAGCTTTCATGTGAAGGTCCTACATTAGTTTCATAATAAGGGTGAGTACATTGGGTACTTTTTCTTCCATTCTTGAGACACTTTACTAAGAAGAATATGTTCCAGCTCCATCCATGTAAACATGAAAGAGTCTCCATCTTTTTTTAAGGCTGCATAATATTCCATGGTGTACATATACCACAATTTATTAATCCATTCGTGGATCGATGGGCACTTGGGCTTTTTCCATGACTTAGCAATTATGAATTGGGCAGCAATAAGCATTCTGGTACAAATATCTTTGTTATGGTGTGATTTTTGGTCTTCTGGGTATATGCCCAGTAGAGGGATTACAGGATTGAATGGCAGATCTATTTTTAGATCTCTAAGTGTTTCCATATCTCTTTCCAAAAGGAATGTATTAATTTGCATTCCCACCAGCAGTGCAAAAGTGTTCCCTTTTCTCCACATCCACGCCAACATCTCTGGTCTTGGGATTTTGTGATATGGGCTAGTCTCACTGGAGTTAGATGATATCTCAAAGTAGTTTTGATTTGCATTTCTCTGATGATTAAAGATGATGAGCATTTTTTCATATGTCTGAAGGCCGTGCGCCTGTCTTCTTCAGAGAAGTTTCTCTTCAAGTCCCTTGCCCAGCCTGATCCCTCATTCTTTTCTTGCCAATGTGTTTGAGTTCTCTGTGGATTCTGGTTATTAAACCTTTGTCGGAGACATAACCTGCAAATATCTTCTCCCATTCTGAGGGCTATTTGCTTGCTTTACTTACTGTGTTCTTGGCTGTGCAGAAGCTTTTTAGTTTGATCAAGTCCCAATAGTGTATTTTTGAAGCAGCTTCAATTGCCCGGGGAGTCCTCCTCATAAAAAACTCGCCCAATGGGCAGCACCTGTGGCTCAAAGGGGTAGGGCGCTGGTCCCATATGCCGGAGGTGGCGGGTTCAAACCCAGCCCCGGCCAAAAAAAAAAAACTCGCCCAACCCAATTTCTTCAAGGGTTTTCCCTGCACTCTCTTCTAGTATTTTTATAGTTTCATGTCTTAGGTTTAAATCTTTAATCCAGTGAGAGTCTATCTTAGTTAATGGTGAGAGGTGTGGGTCCAGTTTCAGTCTTCTACAGGTTGCCAGCCAGTTCACCCAGCACCAGAACATCAAATTTGAAAGGAAAATGTTAAAAGACGCCAGAGAGCAAAAAACAGTTCACCTACAAAGGAACAGTAGACTGACAGAAAACTCCAGCAGCTACAGCCTAAGGCAGAAGATGAAATAATATTATTAATATTCATGTACAATTGTCTAATAAAATACTCTTCTAAGAATGAGGGCAAAATTAAAACTGCATGATAAGCAGGTTACCACCAACAGATCTTAACTAAAGGAACTGTGAGGATAAACTTCAGAAGGAAGAGCAATAATTCCAAAAATTCTCAGGCATAAAAACAATGAGCAAAGAAAATAGAAAATAATGTATGTCTTATACCATTGTTTTTATACAGTGATTCTAATGATAGTGTATTTTTTTTGGGGGGGGGTAGTTAGAAGGCTCTAACTAGACTTTTGTTACAGTAGCACAGACATCATGCCATCACTCCTGGGAGTTAAAGGCTTGAAGATTAAAATGACTGGACGGCCTGCTTTGCCCAGGATAGCACACCTGTTGTCTCAGTGAAATTGTTAATAAATTATCCCCTTCACTATCAGGATCATCTTCGATTGGATAATAAATTATTTGGCAACCATGGCATATAGGACATAGTGACCCACTGGACTTGGTAGATGAGCAATAGGATAAGGCAAAGAAAAGGTGAAGTTCTCATTCCTGATTGCCTTGGAATGTGGTAGGGCTACTGACAAAACAGCAGGTGAGCTGTGTGCACTTGTCTCAGATCAGGAAATTCTAGGAGCATCTTTCATAAGACTGGGAGGATGCTTAGTTCCACCACCCACTCCAGCTACATGGGGGTTTCACTTGTTGTGAAGCATTTTAATTCTTTAATAGTTAAATCTAATCTATAATGCCCTCAGTTCTTTTGTGAGTATGTGACAACATCTAGAACGGTGCTGTGCATCCGAGAGTTTTGCATTGAGAAGCCCCCAAAGACCCACTGTTGTTGTTAACCTCGTGTCTACTGTGGTAGGATCTGCAATTCCAAGCTAATGGGGAAGAGAGAGTAAAGGGTTTCTACTGGTAATAAGTTACAGAGAGCAGGAGGAATTCTTCCCTATGCCCTGTGAATAAATTTGTTTTCAAAAATGGAATATCCTCCAAATCAACAAATAGAGATGGGATGTTCAGAATTTGCTTAGCAAATTAGTCAATTTAGTGATGATTTTGTTGATTATGGAGAAGGGGGTGGAAGAGACAGCTTGCAGGATAGATAACAGTGCTAGGACACGAACCAGCAGGCCTGGATTCTGGCTGTGATTGTGCCCCTTCTGGCAATGGAATCTTGAGCAAGTCATTTATCTTCTCTAAACTGCAGTTTCCCCCGTAAATGAGAATATTAAAAACACTTGTAAGTGCTAGCCATGTGCCAGGCACTATTCTAAGCACTTTATGAATCCCTAAAGCAAAAACCACTGTATTACTGTCATCATTCCCATTTTAAAGATAAGGAAATTGAGGCCAAGAGAGATGAGTTAACTTTCCTAAGATCACATACTTTCTCAGTGGCAGCCCTAAGACTTGAAGCTGGGAACTAAACTGCAGCTCTCCTGATCAGGTTGCATGGCGTGCCCATCCACCTTTCTCCATTCTGCTCTACGTCTTGGGAGGGTAACCCAGGCAAGGGTCCCTGCCCTCTGGATTCTAGCTGGGTTCCAGCAATGACAAAGATCATCAAGTGGGAGGAGTGAGAGGTTGGGACCTTTCTCTTGCTAGTAGCCTCCCTGAGAGGTCACCACAGATGGAGTTCCTTTATTAAGGTGAGGTATTTCATCAGGTGCCCCCTCCCTATAACTAATCTATTACAATCCTAGAAACTGCTTTTGCTGCGGCTCCCTTCTGGTCTAGGAATGATAACAGCTCTTTGCTTTTGCCAGCCTGGAACACTGTACCAGCCCTTGCTGCTGGGATCCTTACTGATCATACATACTTTGCAACTATAAAGTCGAACATATTGCGCTACAGGAGAAGCAGGTTCATTTTGCTGTCACCATACCGTCTGGCTGGGGTACTGGGCATTCTGTTTAGTAAAGGCTCTCAGTGGAGCCAAAAGTTGGAACAACCTGTTGCAGCTGACAAGTCCAAGACAAGACACTTGAGCAAGTGGGAAGGTGGTGAACAGGTCTGTTCCTTACCTCCAGCTGGAATTTGTACATTTTCAGTACTTGCCAACCTTTCAAACTTACTTATCTCCAGTACCCTAGCCTTCTTTCATTCACTGAATGTGTTGTAGGATTGAGACAGACTCTTCCTTCTGCCTGGAACATTCTTTCTTCTTTTTGCGGAGAAAACTGCTCCAGATGTCAGCACAGATGTCACTTGCTTAGGGAAAACTTCTCTTGAACACGCTCCTCATTCCTGAGTACCCTCCTCAGATGCTCCATTAGCTTTTTGAAACTTTCCTTCACAACACTTAGCATATTTTATAATTATGCATTTGGTGATTATTTGATGCATGTCTTCCTCCCTCTCTAGAAAGAACATTCCAGAAGGCCTAGGGTTGTTTCTAGCTTTGCTCAACATTTAATTGCCAGAACTCAGCACAGTGGTTGACTTCAGAGGACAGTGAAAAGTGCTTTTCATTCATCCATCCACCCATGGAGAGGTGTGTGACTAAGCATCATAAAATAGTGAACATGGCCGACTGGGAAGGAAATAGTCAGGAGAGCGCCGTCTAGCGGCGCCAGGAGGAAACAAGCAGCACACGGCCAGGGTTCTCTCTGGGGCCTTGCAAAAGTGTCGAAATGCTTGTGAAAAAGTTTCTTTTTCTCAGGAGGGCGGTAGACTGTCCTTAGAAGTGACTAGACTGAAGTCAGCCATGACAAGAGGAAGGACATTTCACAAAACTAATAAGAAATTGGACTCCCATATGAGGAATGAGGACTGAGGCGGGCCATGAAAGGATGGAGGAGGGAGTTTTCTCAGTATTGTCACTACTGGGCACGGGGCGGGGCCTGGGGGAGGCAGAGCAGGGGGCAGCAGGCCGCCTGGAGCCTGCATCAATGACCCTGGCCTTCAGAGAACGTTAGTTCCCACAAGAAGAAGGTTTTAGAAACTCCAGAACCCAGTGAGAGGGAGAACAAGGGAACACCAGAGATTTCCTTGGTGGAGGCTTGAAATAATTCCTATGTTCTTTCCTGCACGTTTCACGCTGTTCTGCACATACCCCCATTGAATACCAGCTTCACCAGGTGTGAGAACTGGGTGCTAGCAGATGATGTCTTTTGACTTAGCCATTCATTTAACGATTATTTCATCCTCTCCTCTCCACTAAAAGTGGTATTTCAAAGTTGTCTCCTTTGGCTGGGTGCCCATAGCACAGTGGTTACAGCACCGGGCACGTACACCGAGGTTGGCAGGTTCGGGCCAACTAAGCAACAATGACAACTGCAACAGAAAAATAGCCGGCCGGGTGCCTGTAGTCCCAGCTACTTGGGAGGCTGAGGTAAGAGAATCGCTTAAGCCCAAGAGTTTGAAGTTGCTGTGAGCTGTGATGCCATAGCACTCAACTGAGGATGACAAAGTGAGACTCTACCTCAAAAAAAAAAAAAAAAGTCTCCTTTTTTCAATTGATCTTTTTTCCTACTATTTCTGTACCTTGGTACCATATCAGCAATGAACCTTGACTGATCTGTTTCCTAACTCATTTGCGTCTAGAATTTGACAGCATCTTTTTTAGTGTTTTCTTTTGGCTCTGTGTTTTTCCATTTACATTGTGTACTTGAACGAAAAGCTTTACTCAAATGTATGTTGTTTATTTAAATCAGCTGTTATACCGTAAAAGGGGGGAAAAAACCCTCACATGTAAATAATAAAGTAAAATTTCTAAGTTTAGCTGCCAAGTTTATTATTGAATTCTGCAGGGAACTAATTGAACTAACCCAGATACCATCCTTTTATGACCAATTTGTGTGGACAGTTATAAATAGTGCTGTGAACTCTCCCTACAAGGCCGTGAGCCAAAAATTTTTGAGCATATAAAGAGACTGCTGTTCTTTGTGAATAGGCAATTATTAAATGGTGTTTCTGAAAATGGAAGCTGAGTAAAGCAGTTTGTCAATAGACAGCCTGATAAAAAAGAAATTGAACTGATGAAAGTTCCACTCAGAATGGTGTATGTACTTGATACAGTATGTATGGACCTCTTGACACGTGGAAAATGTATCTCCATGTAGACATAGCATTGATAAGATTAAATTGTATTTATTAGAATAAATCATATAGTGTTGAAAAGCCTGGCAACATTTCAGTGTAAAAATTGTTTGTGCTCTTAGGAAACTATTCTGGAGAGCTGAACACATGGAGTTTCCCAGAGGTGGTACCCCAGGGGAGGGCGTGGGAGCTTCTTCTCATATGCCTCGTGCTGGGTGTCTCTTCATCTGTAGCTTTTATGACATCCTTTTTTTTTTTTTTTTTTGAGACAGAGTCTCACCCTGGCATCCTGTCTAGAGTGCCATGGCATTATAGCTCACAGCAACCTCAATTTCTTGGGCTCAAGCAATCCTCTTACCTCAGTTTTTCTATTTTTAGTAGAGATGGGGTCTTGCTCTTGCTCAGGATGGTCTTGAACTCCTAAGCTCAAGCAATCCACCTCCTCGCCCTCCAGAGTGCTAGGATTATATGTGTGAGCCACCGTGCCTGGCTTGTAACATCCTTCATGATAAACTAGTAAACACAGGTTCAGTGTTTTCCCTGAGTTCTGTGAGCTGCTCCAGCCAATTAATTGAACCTAAACAGGAGAGTTATGTGAACTTGTTAAAGTTGGTTGGTCAGAAATTCCAGAGGCCTGGGCTTGCAAGTGGCACCTGAATGAGGAAGCAGTCTGGTGGGACTAAAATCTCTACCTGTAGGATCTGAGGCTATCTCCAGGGAGATGTCTGCTGCTTGGTGTGTGGGGAAAACCCACACACGTTCGGTCACAGAGGTCTGCTGTGTTGACCATCACTATTGAGTGAGAGACTAGGAAAAGGCATGTGGAGTGTCGTGTTTTTATAACTTGACAGAACTGGTGTCAGTGAAATGGAATTTGCTAGAAACAGACCACGTGGAAACTTGTGGTTTAGGAAGAGAAAGTATGAAAGGGTGGGGCATGAGCCACCTTTGACTCCTGGGTGGCCACGAGGTCAGCCATGATGTGTGTTCCCTCACTAATGGTGAAAGTTACCAGTGGAATTTAGAAATAGTTATCCAATTCTCAGGAGTTGGTGCACTGGATACATAAGGAAATGAAAAGGGAAATATTCAATCCCTTAGTTGTTGTTGTTGTTATTATTATTATTATTGTTTTGAGACAGTCTCACTCTATCACCCAGGCTAGAGTGCACTGGCATCATCATAGCTCACAGCAACTTCAAACTCCTGGGTTCAAGCAATCTTCCCACCTCTGAAGGCTGGACCTACAGGTGTGCACCACAAGGCCTGACTAGTTTTTCTATTTTTAGTAGAGACATGGGTCTCACTGTTGCTCAGGCTAGTCTTGAATTCCTGAGCTCAGGCAATCTTCCTGCCTGGGCCTCCCAGAGTGCTAAGATTACAGATGTGAGCCACTGCGCTGGCCTATTGCTACCTATTATATAATAGCTAAAATAAAATTAAATGAGAGTGTTGGGTCCCACCTCGATGTCACACCAAGCTCAGATTTCAGTTGAGTCTGAGCGTCAGCCACTAGCCTCAGAGCCATCCCCAAAGGCAAAATTATGCAGTGTCAACAGAAACTACCTCTAAGCCCTGTCCTCACTCAGAAGGTGGCAGGTGTGGGGGCAGAAAACCAAGTAACTCTTGAAAGCAGAGGGTACAATGGGAAAGAACAGTTCTGTTGTGTAGATTGGTATCATCAGCTTCCTGAAGAACCTTCACTAAGACAGACTTTGAGAGTAACTAATTTAGGGGCAGTATCTTGCTTCTAAATCCTGCAGAGTGGAAGAGCACGTTTGGGTTGGCGCAGGACCCACTGCTCACTAAAGAACGACTGCAGATGGGTGTATGCGTAGGATCCAGACACACAGGAGGTTATTCCTGAGGGAACAGCCAGCCTGGAAGACTGGATAAAAGTCACTGTAACATCGCTAAGAAAGGGAACTGACCTATTATATTTTAAAATGTGCGTGGAGGACCCCAGATGACGTAGCTGATATGCTTCAGGGACAAGCCATGTGGAGCTACTTTAGGAGCATGGTGATATTCACCTGCTCAATTAGTGATTTTCAGCCAGTGTGCCATGAACATTTTTTTTTTTTTGTAGAGACAGAGTCTCACTTTATGGCCCTCGGTAGAGTGCCGTGGCCTCACACAGCTCACAGCAACCTCCAACTCCTGGGCTGAAGCGATTCTCTTGCCTCAGCCTCCCGAGCCATGAACATTTTTAAAAGGTCACTAATTAAGTTATTATCATCATCATAATTTTTTTTTTCTTTGCAGTTTTTGGCTGGGGCTGGGTTTGAACCCGTTACCTCTGGCTGGTATATGGGGCTGTCACCCTACTCCTTTGAGCCACAGGCACCATGCCTAGAGACTCACTATGTCACTCTCAGTAGAGTGTTATGACGTCATAACTCACAGCAACCTCAAACTCTTGGGCTTAAGTGATTCTCCTGCCTCGGCCTCCCAAGTAGCTGGGACTACAGGTGCCCACCACAATGCCCAGCCTTTTTTGTTTGTTTTTTGGTTATAGTTGTCATTGTTGTTTGGCAGGCCTGGGCTGGGTTTTAACCTGACAGCTCTGGTGTATGTGGCTGGCGCCCTAGCCTCTGAGCTACAGACACGGAGCCTAATTAAATTATTTATGAAAGAAGTTCAAAGCACAGTAAATATTTTTTTTTCTTTGTTCTGATCAACATAATCTAAGTGTGTTGTGGAAGTTTAACTATAGGTTCAAGTGTGCCGTGAGATAAAAAGATTGAAAAACACTGCAATGTTCCCGTTACCCAGGTCATGGTAAATGCTACGGTGAAGGGCATCCCTTTTGCATGGGTACCTCAGGTAACCTTGTTGCTGTAAAAGAGCAACAGTCACAGAAGTCTTATCAAATTTGCTGTCACAGCTTCCCCTCATGAGTTTTCCAGATGCTCTTAAAAACATTTCGGTAATTAACAAGAGAATGGGCAAAGGTGAAGGGGAGAGTCAGAGGACTCTTCCCAGGAAGATGGAAATTTTTAAAGAGTGATTAAGAAATAAAGTGAATAGGAAACACATTGATGGTGTGAAACTAAAAGAAAAAGAAAGGGGAGAGTCATGAGACTCATCCCAGCAGAGCGGAGATCTTAGATGGTTATTAAGAAATGGAGGGAATAAAATGGAAATTGATGGAGTTAGAATGAAGATCTTAACACAACACCATGGAAGGTCAGGTGGACCAAAGGAAGCTCCGGCTGGCCCCAACAGTAAAGGGCCTTAAACCAGCTTGGAGAAATTTTAAAAGCCTGAAGGTGAAGGTTACAATGAGAAACCCCACCTGGAAGGGCCTGGGGCGCTGGGTAGACTGTCTAATAAAAGTAGCAGGGAGAGGGGCAGTCACAGGGACAGAAGGCCCAGGGTCTCCTGGCTTTTGCACAGAAGAGGGAAAATGGTCTGGGAGAGATAAAGAGAAGTCCCTGGGACTAGAACATAAAAACATAAAAGTTGGTAGGATTGTGAAAGTTGGAATATTTAAATCGGTTAAGTAGCTATGTCTCCTTTGCCTGAGTGTTTTATGA